>NC_138058.1:60628313-61858758 GCF_964194185.1 Rhinolophus hipposideros | reverse complement strand
CCTTCCCCCTCCCTCCACACAGGTGAATGATATAAAGGTAAACCATATGATCCAAGACTTGTCAAATCAAGGTCCTAAAAGAAATGAAGAGGTAGAATGCGAGGCTTGGCCATGATACCAGCCAGGAAAGGACACAGTTCACAATGGGACAGAACAAATCTGGCCCTCTTAGAAGGAGATCACAGAAGAGTTCTAGCAGTGTTCCAATCCTCGAACCCATTTTCCCAGAGGCTCAGCTGGACTCCATCCTTCCAGTGGTTATGTAAGTAATGGCAGTATCCTTCCAATCAATTCCTCCTTTATATCCTGGCTAATCTGAGTTGGGTCTCTGTCACTTGCAGTCAGAAGACTCAACTACCATAGGGAAGCAAGACATGCAATGGGAGACAAACTTACCCAGCTTCTCTGTGGCTTCCACACAGATACTAGGACACATGCCCTCAGTGTAAGTTGCCACTAGAAGATACAGCTGGGTCTTCACAACAATCACACCAGTGTTTTCCTGGATAAGAATAAAATAGAATGCCGTCTCTTGGTTCTAATAGCAGGACTAGCAGTTACCCTCTAGCCATACTTTTCACTATTTCCTGACTTCCATAAATTCACATATTTGCTTTTGGACTCTCCACTCTTTTCCACTAATTGTAGTGTTGTCTTTCCTAAAAAATTTCAGACTATTGTATTAGCAGCATGTGTATTTTGAAAAAGTTCCCCAATTGACTGTAATATACCCCTATCTCAATGAGAACAACTGATGTAATGGAAAAGTAATACTTTTTGGAATTGGACAGCTCTGGCCTTGAATCCCAGCACCTTCATTTTCTGCTGCATGACTATAGAAGAGTTATTTAACCTTGTTTGTCCTCACTTTCTACATCTGTAAAATGAGGCACTTAGTTTGTAATGTGGACAAAGTGTGCCTAATCCATAATCAGGGCACCCCATAAATGTGAATTTCACCTTGATTACTCATAGGCAACAGAGAATCAGGAGAGGTTTAAGCACAGAACAATATCATCTTTCTTTTTTTAAGGAGGATATAGA
Source organism: Rhinolophus hipposideros (assembly GCF_964194185.1). NCBI lineage: Eukaryota > Metazoa > Chordata > Mammalia > Chiroptera > Rhinolophidae > Rhinolophus > Rhinolophus hipposideros. Next base: position 61,857,714 of record NC_138058.1, on the reverse strand, counting down.
ATATGAAGGATGGACTGCAATAGAGAGAGACAGTTCAAGCAAGGTTTAGATTCTAGAATGAACATTTCTCAAAACCAGGCTTTGTTAGTACTTTCTTTTGCATATGCTTTCCTGGCACTAGGTTGCTGTCTCAAACATTGCTATTGCAATAATGGGCTTAGTCTGTTTCATAGATAGGATCAAAAGGGACACAGAAAATTGAAGTCAAATTCTTTTCTAAAGGTTTTTACCCAGTTGTTTTCAAATCTTCAATACTCACATTCTTAGCATAAAGAGAATAATCATCTGCCCGGACACATTTGTAGTCCTTTTCCTTGAAATACAGTCCTTCTCTTCTGGCTTGCAAAGGGTTCTTGGCATATCCATTCACAAGTGTTTTGACATCACTGGGCATGACCTGCAGAGATAAAATAGGCTAGAAGTTAGCAAACTGGGGCAGGCCAGCCATATTTGGCCCACTGTCAATTTCTGTAGGCCTGCAAGCTAAGAATGGTTTTTATGTTTTTAAGTAGTTGGGGAGAAAATCAAAATAATATTTTGTGATGTGTAAAAATTACGTAAAATTCAAACTTCAGTGTTCATAAATAAAGTTTTATTGGAACATAGTCATACCCATTCTTTCATGTATAGTCTATGGCTGCTCGCCATTACAACTGCAGCCTAGTTATGTGGTTGTGACACAAACCATATGGCTTGGAAACCTAAAATACTTGTATTTACTATGGCTCTTTATAGAAACAGTTTAAAACTCTTACGCTCAAATTTGGTTTCTCTTTAAAATTCTATGCCCAGACTTATTTTTTCTTACACTAAATCCTGGTGAAGCTACACACAGGCTGCGCTCCTGGAGTTTGATGAGGGCTGCGCTGTCCACATGCTTCGTTCCCAGGAGGGCATCTAGCAGTAAGTTCTGCAAATGGCTCATGCTCCCTCAGCTCTGAAAAGGGCTGCAGCCTGAAAGGATCCGCTCTGGCTCACTTTTAAAAGGCCTGTGAAGAGAGAGCCCCTAAGATACTTTGGACAGTGTTAGTATCAGCCTGTATACTTTGAAAAGACGAAAAGTGGTGGCCCATCACCTAGTGTGGACTAATACTCCAAGAGGAAAATAGAATCATAGAAAATCACAGTTCACACAGAGCGAGCTACGAAGTGAGTTTGTCAAATCACAACTCCTATTTTTTTTTTTTTTTTAGCTATGTCAATGGTTTGCATCAGAACCATTTGAGATTAAGAAAGAAAACACAAGAGCCCGCAGGGATGGAGACCACTGAACTACGGAAAGGCTATGATATGCTGGTCATGAGTCCTGTGAGGACATTCCCTTCCCGCTGACCAGCATCAGGACACGGATCAACACCCTAGGGGACTAAAAACACTTCTAAGGCACTTGAAGCGACATTTTCTGCACAAATCACCAGGTCTTTTTGGACTGTCCTCATCAGGCCAAGGTCCACAAATGCTCGTCCTTCCAAGGGATACCGAGGGCAGGCGTCCCTTTCCTGCACTCACTTCCCGGTGTTTGGCCCCGGCGGGGGCTGGGGGTGGGGATTCCCAGAGCCAGACGGAGGGCGACGGGGCGGGGGCCAGCGCCAGTCCTGTTGGCCGGGGAGACGCACAGCGGGCACAGGGTGGGGGAGCTCCAGGTGGGGGCGGCAGCCACGCTCTCCGGCCAGGAGCCCAACGACCCACCAGGGGCTGGCGTGCCAACCCGCCCGCCGTCCACGGACGCGGAGGAAGGCGGGACGGAAAGGCGAAGTGCCGACTGTTGGCTGCGACAGTTGCCCGTCACCGGGAAGCGCTACGGCGGGCTTGGCGACCTGGACCTGACAACCGCGTCCGCACTGCAGGCCGCGGGGTTCCCTCTCCGCCTGCCGCGGCCGTGGGAGCGCAGCGGCCGGGTCTCCGGAGCCAGCGGCCTCGCGCGATTCGGAGTCCTCCGCCCGCCGCGCGGACTCGTTGTCCCTGCGCCGCGGAGGGGCCACAGGGGCCCTGCGTCCCTGGACACTGGACGCGGAACGTCCTCACGTTCCGAGGCGACGGGCGCGAGCCGAAGCCACAGGCCTAGGGGGCCACTGTCCTGCTGCAGCCGACGCCTCCCGGGCCGTGGGCCGTCAGCCGGAGCCCGCGTGGGGCAGGGGCGACGAAGGCCCTGCCAGTCGTGGGAGGGCAGCCGAGGTGCTTCCTTCTCGCCAGAGCCGACGGAGGCCGCAGGCATCTTCCTGCCAGGGCCTGGGGGGGCGGCAAGGGACGCGGTCCTGGGTGCTGTAGGTCTACAGCCGAGCGAGTAACTCAGCTTCTCCCACAGATACGGTCCCTAAGCGATGGGGCTCCCGTTTCTCTAAGCAGCTCTGCCTGTGTGGACTTAAGTAGCCATAACATTGCAACTCCCCATTCGCGGCCATCAGTCAGAAAACTGCGGCGACGTGACTGCTAGGGCACAGACTTCAATGGGTTATGTTGTGGGAGGACGTGGGAAGCCTGGAATTGCAGGGGGATGCGGTCAGTGCAGAGAGGACCGCCCTGCTTAAAGGAGGCGGGTTCTGAAGACTTTAGCAGAAGCTATGGTGAAGGCCCCCTGTTAGGGCAAGTGTGGATGGCTAATGTTCAGAATCCGTTCGACGTCAGTTCAGGGTCACAAAGTATTGATTACTAATTAAAAAGAAGAGGAAATAAGATGATTACGAATTCTCATTACTAAATAAGCTAACTTTTTTAGTTTTTCTAGGTGCTCTGTTATTTGTGATCACAATGAAAAATTTAGACAATGATGATCTGATAACTGACAAACTTCCCAAGCTCAAGAGCTCAAAAGAATGGTTGGAACCACAGCCACTTTCTTTTATAGAGGTACAATAGTATGGCATTTTGAAGTTTATACTTGGGTAGCTGCATTGAGAAGTAGCTTGCACTAAATATATTTTTCTATGTTTTCTATTTCATTCTGCTCTTTACTATTCCCTTGATTTTACTAACTTTGTGTTTGCTCTTCATTTTCTGCCTTCTTAAGGTCGACTGTAACAAAGTTATAGTTTCTCTTGAAGCACTGCTTCAGTTGTGTCACCCAAATTTATACATGTTGTGTTTTTTTAAGATGGTAATTTCCTTTTTTCTAAACAGCTTTAGTAAGGTATAACTGATATACATACAATAAGCTGCATATATTTAAAGCGTACATGTATTTAAATTTTGACATATGTATTCATGCATTAAACCATCACCACAATCAAGATAATGAACATATTCAATACTCCCAAAGTTTCCTCATTGTATCCCTTGGTAATATCCCCCTCCCTGCCTACCCCCAAGGCAATCACTGATTTGCTTTCTGTCACTAAAGTTCATTTTGCATTTAAAAACTGTTATATAAATGTAATTTTACAGTATGTATTCCTCTTGTCTGGTGTCTTTCACTCAGCAGCACAATTATTTTGCATATACAATACTTCATTTCTTTTTTTTGCTGAATGCTATATAACCCAGTTTGTCCATCTGTTGATAGACATTTGGGTTTTTTGCAGTTTGGAGGTGTTACAATTAAAGCTTTTAGGAACATTCATGTACACGTCTTTGTATGGACATACGTTTTCATTTCTCCCGAGTAAATATCTAGTTGTGGAATGGTAGGTCATATGGTAAATGAATTTAACTTTCTATGAAATTGCCAAACTGTTTTCCAAAGTGATTGTGTTATTTTACATTTCCACTGTGTATGAGAGTTCCAGTTATTTTACATCCTAGCCAACATTTGGTAGTTGCATGTGCACGCGCGCACACAAGCTTTTTAATTTGAGATATTCTGAAAGATGTATAATGGCATCTCACTGTGGTTTTAATTTGCATTTTCCAAATGACTAATGATGTTGAGCATCTTTTCATATCTTACTTGCCAATTATATATGTTAGTGAAGTATTCATTCAACTATTTTGTTGATTTTTAAATTCAGCTGTTATTGTTGAAATTTTATTATTGAGATATAATTCACATGTCATAAAATGCACTACTCTACTTAAGTGTACAATTCAGTGGTTTTCAGTATAGTCACAATGTTGGGCAACCATCACCACTAGCTAATTCCAGAACATTTTCATCACCCTATAAAAAAAACCCTCATACCCTGTTGCTGTCACTGTCCATTCCCTTCTCCCCCTGACCTCTGGCAACCACTAATCTACTTTCTCTCAGATTTGTCTATTCTGGAGATTTTATACAAATAGAATCATATAGTATGTGGTCCTTTGTGAATGGCTTCTTTCACTTAGCAGAGTGTTTTCAAGGTTCATCCATGTTGTTCCTTGTTCTGGCCAAATAATATTCCCTTATATGGATATACCACATTTTATTTATCCATTCATCAATGGATGGGCATTTGGATTGTTTCTAGTTTTTGGCCATTATGAATAATGCTGCTATGAACATTTGCGTATAAGGTTTTTGTTTTTTTAAAAAAGATTTTATTGGGGAAGGGGAACAGGACTTTATTGGGGAACAGTGTGTACTTCTAGGACTTTTTTCCAAGTCAAGTTGTCCTTTCAATCTAGTTGTGGAGGGTGCCGTTCAGCTTCAAGTTGTTGTCCTTTCAGTCTTAGTTGTGGAGGGCGCAGCTCAGCTCCAGGTTCAGTTGCCATTGCTAGTTGCAGGGGGCGCAGCCCACCATCCCTTGCGGGAGTCGAGGAATCCAACCGGCAACCTTGTGGTTGAGAGGATGTGCTCCAAACAACTGAGCCATCCGGGAGGCAGCTCAACTCAAGGTTTCCTGTTCAATCTTAGTTGCAGGGGGCAGAGCCCACCATCCCTTGCGGGACTCGAGGAATTGAACCAGCAACCTTGTGGTGGAGAGCCCACTGGCCCATGTGGGAATCCAGCAGGCAGCCTTCGGAGTTAGGAGCACGGAGTTCCAACCACCTGAGCCACAGGGCCGGCCCGCGTATAAGTTTTTGTGTGAACATGTTTTCCACCCTCTTGGGTAAAGAACCTAGGAATGGAATTGGTAGGTCATATGGTAATGATTAACTTTCTGAGGAACTGCCTACCTATTTCCTACAGTAGCTGTACCATTTTTGCATTCTCATCACCAATGTGTGAGGATTCCAATTTTGCCACTGCTTGGATTTCATTGAACCGCTTACATCTGTGGGCTTATAGTTCCCATCAAATTTGGAATAAATTTCAGCCATTATTTTTTCAAATATTTTTTCGATTCCCCCCAACTTGGGGAAATACAATTATGTGTAATGTAATTATGTGTACAATTAAGTGTAAGAGCCTGAAATCATCCCACAGCCCACTGACACTCTGGTCATTTTTTTTTTTTCAGACTCTTTCACCCCTCCATTTCATTTTGGAGAGCTTCTATTGGTATGATTTTTAAGTTTATTAATCCTCTGTAATGTCAAATCTGCCAATAAGCGTGTCTGGTGTATTTTTCATCTCAGACATTGTAATTTTCATCCCAAGAAATTTTATTTGGGTCTTACATTTTTTCCTGTCTCAAAATATCTTCTGTTTCCTCTAGCTTCCTGATCTTATGAACTACAGGTATAGTAATTAGTTTAATGTCCTGCTCTAATGAATATATCACCTGTGTTATTTCTGGGTCAGTTTTCGTTGCTTTTCCTCTGAATTATTGGTCAATTTTTCTGCTTCTTTGTATGCCTTGTGTTTTTTTTTTTATTGGATGCCAGAAATTGTGAATTTTACTTTGTTGAGTGTTGGATGTTTCTGATTTCCCGTAAATATTCTTGAGCTTGGTTCTGGGATGCAGTTAAGTTACTTGATCATAATTTGGTTCTTTCAGGTGTTGCCTCTAACCGTGTTTAGGCAGGAGCATAGCAGCATCTAGTGTATAGCTAATTTTGCTCCACTACTTATAGAAAATCCCTCCAAGTACTCAATTCTATGCTTTGTGAACCATGGGATTTTTCACTATGGCTGATGTTAAGAGGAGTAACTCTTGGGGCTGTGTGACCTCTAGGGATTGTTCCCCCTAATCCTTTCATGTACTTCTTGGCCCGGCATTTCTTTGGGTAGTTTCTTCATATGCATATAATGTTCAGCATTCAGCTGAGGAATCCAGGGGGACCCTCTATACATCTAACCCTCTACTGATCTGCAAAGCTCTTTCTTTGTGTAACTTTCCTCCCTCTGGTACTCTGCCCTATGAAATATAGCTGCCCAGACTCCTAGCTTCCCTCCCATTTTAGGGAGACAGCTAGGTTCTACCTGATACCCATCTCTGTGCCAGTCTTTCCAGGTACTGAACTGAGCTATTATTGGGCTCACTTTGCCTTCTATTTCTTGGGGTCCACTGTCCTTCATTGCCTGATTCCAATGTCTTGAAAACTAATGTTTCATTTCTTTTTTTTTTTAAAGGTGGGAGGGTAAATCTGTTCCTTGTTACTCTATCTTGTCTGAAAATAGCAGTTATCATCCCAACCATTGTTTCTTCAGTTTTTTCTGCTCCTTTCTTTTGTCACTTCTGGGACTCCAATTACCCACTTGTTGAACCTTTTGTTGTTGTCTCATAAATCACTGCAGCTCTGTTCGTTATTTTCCAATATTTTTTTTCCAGTTTGTATAATTTCTAATAATCTGTGTTCAAGTTCACTGACTCTTTTTATGAAATCTCCAATCTGCTACTAAGCCCACTGAAGTTTATTAAATTTAAGAACTGTATTTTTTTTTTATTATTAATTAATTTATTTATTAGTTTCAGGTGTACAAAACAAGGTAATACTTAGACGTTCATCATTTATATCCCTCATACTGTGAACCCCCCTCCCCCCATCCACTATCCCTCCGACCTCACACTGAACCATCACATTATATATATAAAATTATAGTTGGCATTCATTAATGTTTAGCTTCTGATGTACAATGCCATGATCAGGTATCCACAGTATCCCTGAGGTGGTCTCCCAAATAGGACGCATGTCCATCGGATACCCAACAAAATCTTTACAACAATATAGAATACCTTCCCCAAATTAATTTTCAAAAGAAAAACCCTGAGGCCATCTTGTGGTTACCAGCTGCTTCCAAATCCCTTCACCTTTCCCCTTATCCCCAACCCCCTCCCACACACCCATCTAATCACTCTCGGTTTTTTCTCTGCGTCCCCAAAACTGACTCTGATTAGTTCATTCACATAGTCTTTTCTTTAGATTCCATATATAAGTGAGATCATATGGTACTTGTCTTTCTCTTTCTGACTTATTTCACTTAACATAATGTTCTCTAGATCCATCCATGTTGCTGCAAATGATAAGATTTCTTTCTTCTTTATGGCTGCGTAATACTCCATTGTATAAATGTACCACAGCTTCTTAATCCAGTCATCTACCGATGGGCATTTCGGTTGTTTCCATATCTTGGCTATTGTGTAAAGTGCTGCAATAAACATAGGAGTGCATACAGATTTTTGAATTGGAGTTTTGGATTTCTCCGGGTAGATGCCTAGGAGTGGAATTACTGGATCATAGGGTAGAAGAACTGTATTTTCTATTTGGATCTGTTTTATAGTCTGTATTTCTCTGCTGATAATTTTCTATCCATTCATTAGGAGCATATTTCCTTTCACTTCTTAAGCATAGTTATAATAGTTGACTAAAATCCTTGTCTGCTAATTCCAGTATATGGGCTGTCTCAGAGTTGGTCTCCGTTGATTGCCTTTCTCTTAAGTTGGGTCTCATTTTCCTGTTTCTTTGTGTGTCTAGTAATCCAGACTATATTTTGGATATTATGAATGATACATTATAAAGGGTCTGGATTCTGTTATATTCCTCTAAAGAATATTGAGCTTTTGTTTTAGCAGGCAGTTAATGTGGCTGACCTCAAACCCCAAACTCTGTCTCTCCTGTACTTGACAGCAGATGAAATCATTGTTTAGTCTTTTTTAGCTTTAAATGAGCTGCATGGAGTCTGCCTTGTACATACATAATTCAAGGATCTGCCAGAGATTTGGTCAGATTTTTATTTTCAGAATTTGTGGCATCCCCCTTTATGGCTTTCTTCTTTCAGGTATTTCTTCTCTCACTTCCCAGCTCCTATGGTTACCCTGAACTCTGTCTTCTAATTCTTGAATTTGTTAAACTGCATGTTTCAGAGTTTGAGCCAACTTCTTTAGCCCTGACTGAGGCCTGCACTTAGTTAAAAGTCCATAAAAAACTGAAAACTTACCCAGTGCTGTTTTCTTTTTTCCATGTTGACTATCCTTTAGTTTCTCCCTTCTTTTGGTCAGTCTCTAGAGTCTTCAGATTGTTAGTTTTCATATTTTTGTCTACAATATTAATTCAGTATCCATCTTGGTTTTGAGAATAACAGATTTCCCAGGATAGCAACTCTGTGAGGCAGAAAGAACATAGAAAATGAATTGGGATAAGTGTGTTCCAAGCGAGAAGGGAGTATTTTGAGGCGGATAAATGGTAATGTGTCTTTTACAGTAATACATTTTTTAAAATTTAAACATTCACTGTATTGTTTGATCATACCTTGTATATATCATAACACTATTTTTAACCACTTTTAAGTGTATAATTCAGTGACATTAATTACATTCACATGTATTGTAGCAATCTTTTGTATTTTCTGGCAGATATTAATTGTGAAAGATTATGAAAATGGAAACAAAATTAATTTTATTAACTATTTCCTGAAGATTGTGTTATTTTAAAATCTGAAAGTGTGACTTGTATATAAATAATATTAATATTTGATAACTATAATGACAAAATGAGTTCAAATAGAGTTCATTAATGACTAAATGAATTCCTTCTATTTTAACCCATAAAAGCTTAAAGAATTTTACAGGATGTGAAAAAAAGATGTGTTCTACCAACCATGTGACTCTGGGCAAGTCATTTGTCATTGTCGGGACTCAAAATGTTTGATCTGAGTTATTTTTTGCCCTAGAAGGATTTGTAACTTAAAGAAAAAGGATTCAAATATACTTTAAAAAATATTTTATGATATGATTTTAGGTATAAAAACTGGATTTACAGAGAACTTTCCAGGGATATTTCTGTCACATAAAATATGAGTCAAGATGGTGTTAATAATTTGATTTTTTAAGATTTGATTTTCAAATTTTCATTCTATCATTTTAGGAATTAGCTTATGAAGATATTGATACAGCTACTAAATCAATATTATATAGAGAACATTATGTAATTAAGGTAAGAATTGACTACAGAATATGTCAATTAAAAATTAATTTTTTCCATTTTAGAGATAGTGCATAGTCATTATAAAAATTTTAGAAAATATAGAAAATAGAATTAAAAATACTCATTAGCCCCTAGGATTAACCTTAATTGAGATTGCTTTAATTGACTTCCTCTCTTTCTATACTTTGCTTTAATTGACTTCCTCTCTTTCTATACTTTGTGGAGATTCTTTCACGGATACCCTATAAGAGTTTTCCCTTCTCACTTGTTCTTTCATCTTAGTGGGCCTTCGAAGAAGTCACTATGTATTCTTAACAGCTTTAAGAGCTGTTATTGGAACACAGTAACCAATTATTACTCAGGTATATCTAGGTAAGAACAAGGCTAACTGTAGCAGGACGGGTTTAATTATAAGACAAGACAAATGTCCATGTGAAGTATATTAAACACTGGAGTGGGTAACCTGTTTTTTTTTTAAGAGTTATTTTAGAGTTGCTTAAAAAGGAAAGGAGCTATTTATTGAGATTGGTTGAAGTGTGCTATGACCTGAAGATAGAGGGATAATCTCCACAAAGAAGGAAGCTCTCACGGTTTTTTGTTTTTCTTCTGTTATTTTGAATTTTATGTTGTCGATCCTAATAATTACATGAGTTCATTTGCTAGATGAAAGGTGGATGAGAAGTTTTGTTGATTTAGTTTATAGCCTAAATCAGGCATTTTCTTTGTAGGCTACTTGCCATTTGGGCCAGGTTGTGCTACACTTCCGTCTCTGTTTTTGTCTCATTTTTCCCCCCTACAGAATATTCTTCCACATTCAGTCATCCTTTCTTTTCCTAGATAATTCTTCATTCTTTAAGGCACATCTGAAAGGTCTCCCACTTTGGGAAGTTTTAAAAATTTAATCTTATTTCCATTGTGGTAAAATATATATAACAAAATTTGCTATTTTTAACCATTTTAAGTGTATAATTCAGTGACATTAATTACATTTACATGTTGTACAACCATCACCACTATTTCCAAATAGATGGATCCATGCAATCATAACCACTACCTATTTCCAAAACTTTTTCATCACCTCAACTGAAACTTCATACTCATTGAGCAATAACTCCCCATTCTTCCCTCCCCAAGCCTCTGGTAACCTCTAATTTACTTTCTGTTTCTATGAACTTGCCTATTACAGATATTTTATATAAGTGGAATTCTACAATATGTGTCCTTTTATGTCTGTCTAATTTCACTTAGCATATTGTTTTCAAGGTTTATCCATGTTGTAGAATGCATCAGAACTTCATTCCTTTTTATAACTGTGTATTATTCCATTGTATATGTTACATTTTGTTTATACATTCATCTGTTGATGGACACTTGAGTTGCTTCCATTCCACTTTTTGGCTATTGTGAACAATGCTGCAGTAGGTATCTGTTTGAGCCCATTTTTAATCCTTTTACATATATATAACTTGCTATATTGTCCCTCCTCCCATTGTTTTGTAGATTTGTTTTGTAATCTGTCTCACCAGGGAGAGCAGGCATGTTGTCTAATTTATCCGTGTATTCCTTGTTTCCAGTACAGTGTGTGTCACACAGTAGAAGCCAAGTCAACTGAATTAACGAATGACTTTGTGGGTTATTTTTAGGAATATAAATGCAGTTTAAAATTTAGAATAAGAAAGCATTAAGATAACATGTCTTTTCTATCACTGTTTACTAGGATCTAGATAAGTATTTACAACATCATGAATTCTTAAATACAAGAAGAAAAGAGATGTTATATAAAAGATGGGTTGACCGTGTGGCAAATCCTCTCCAGAAGAAAATTATAGAAAAAGTTTGTTCACATAAGAAGATTGAAAAAAGGAGACAAGAGGAATCAGATAGTTTTATAAAATACGTAAATAAAAAGGTACTAAGAGATCATTTGATACTTTTTTCAGTTGGCTTAAAAACTATGATCATCTTTATTTATAATCATCCAAATGGCCTGCCCTTCCCCACTCTATGTATGTGTAATCTACACTCAGTTATAGCATATACTATTCTTAAATCCAGGGCTTGTGGAAAAGATGGAGGGAGGAGGGTTGTCTGGATTCAAATGTATACATTAGAATCATTCTTCTTTGTTGTTCCCATGTAACTTAATTTTATATGCCAATTAAAACAATTTGGACTCTAGGTTCAGGACACACACACACACGCACGCACATACACACACACACATAAATTTTTTCCAGAACTTGATTATTTACAGAGCTATAAAATATTTCTGTTCTCCTAGCATTTTAAAGAGATCTGAAGTGTTTGAACAGTAAGCATTTAAAAACAAATTCCCAAATCTTTCAGTTTTCCAATACTTTTTATTAAAATCTTGCAAATTTTAAGTAGATTCCTTCTATCACTATGTATTTATTACTTGGATACATTAAATTTAACTTCAAATTTGGTCTTCCCTTCCCTTTCCTTTTGCATTTGTCACTGATGCCATTTTGAAGCACAAGAATGGAACCGTGTATTTGACAAGTCCTATTATGCTCAAAATTAATTGCTCACCTCTTGTTCTTATGTGTGGTTTATTTCCTTCCTATAGGGAAATGTATTTATAGAACATTATGATCCAAAAGAGTATGATCCTTTTTATATGAGCAAAGAGGACCTGAATTTTCTGAAGGTAGGATAGATTTCTTATTTTAATTTTGGTATTATGTAGTTGATTTTTTATAGCAGCCCTAATATATAAGACACCCTTTAGTGATTCCCTAAGAATGTAGTAGCATCCTAAGAAGAGCTTTTCATCTCCATATTGTATAAAAGGAACAAAACCGCCAAAGTTCAAAGTAAATTAAACCTCTGTAAAATCTGAAAATATTGTATAATTGGATAATATGAGGTCTGACAATTAAGTTCACGAACTCATCCTAGAAAAAGTGCTACATACCTCCTTGCTGAATATCATGAAGTACTCCCCTTGGGAAGCTATGAACTGATGCCAGCCCCTTGTCCACCCTTCAAAGCAATTTTGGAACTCTTTTTCTGGAATGGCCATCAGAGCTGTCGTCATATTACCCTTGATGTCTTGAATGTCATCAAAATGTCTTCCTTTCAATATTTCCTTTATCTTCTGGTAAAGAAAGAAGTCACTGGGGGCCAGGTCAGGTGAGTAGGGAGAGTGTTCCAACACAGTTATTTGCTTACTGGCTAAAAACTCCCTTATAGACAGTGCCGTATGAGCTGGTGCATTGTCGTGATGCAAGAGCCATGAATTGTTGGCGAAAAGTTTAGGTCATCTAACTTTTTCACGCAGCCTTTTCAGCACTTCCAAATAGTAAACTTGGTTAACCCTTTGTCCAGCTGATACAAATTCATAATGAATAATCCCTCTGATATCAAAAAATGTTAGCAACATCGTTGCAACAAGTTTGAGAAATTAACTGTCAGACCTGTATACACATTTTTATTTTACAAGAATGGGCTTATACCATACATTAGATTTTACAGTCTGCTTTTTTCCCCTCAATAGTTTATGATTTCCTTCTTTCTTTGTCAACAGATTTAAATATATAATTTTAATCATTGCATGGTATTCTATTATTAATAGCAGCTAACTTGCACTGAGGGCTTAACCAAATGTTAGGAGTTTTTCTTTTCTTTTCTTTTTTTTTCATTTTATTTCATCTTCACTGCAACCGTGTCAGGTAATTTACAGATGAGGCAAGTGAGGCACAGATAGGTTAAGTTACTTGTCCAAGGCCACACAGCTGTAAATAGCAGAACATAGATGTTTCTAACCATATATAGTATCTTGCTAAATCGTTTTTTTCTTTTTTTACATACTCCGTATTTTGAACATCTGGATTGCTTTTGACCTATTGCTGTTATAAGTGACATTGTGATGAACATCCCTGTAACTATTTCTTATTTTTTTTTCCTTAGGGTAGGTTGCTAGAAGTAGAATTGCTGAGTTAAAGGTTATGCATGATTTTGATTTATATTGCCAAATTGTTCTCCAGAATGGTGGTATAAATTTGCACCCCAACCAGAGTCCATTTATTTCCACATTTTTGCTAGTAGTGGATATTAAACCAAATAAAACAAAAAACCTATCTTGCTTGAGTCATAGACATTTTAAACTGCTGGTATTTGCATGCAAAGCAGGTTCCTACCCCTCCTCCCAAATTGGGGTATATGTTTGTGCTATTGTCCTTATTTTTATAGGTGAGAGTTAAACTGACAGCCTTACATATGCTAACTAGTAACACAGCTCCTAAGGGACACTATTGGGACTTGAAACCAGATCTTTTTGATACCAAAATTCCATTCTGTTCTTTTACCATGCTGTCTTTCTAAATGAAGCTGAGAAGTGACCTCTTAAGGTAAGCTGTGCACACAGAGGTTATAGCAGCAGTTCTCAAAGTGAAGTACGTAGACCTGTGAGAGCCCCAAAACCTTGTACAGGGCCCATTAGGCCAAATCTTTTCATAACAGGGCCAAATATTACTTGCCTTTTTCATGTGTTGACATTTGCTCTGATGGTGCAAAAGCAATGGTACATAAAACTGCTGGTGACTTAGAAGAACTTAAGACAGTGTTACCAAATAGTTATTATATTCTTCATTGCCATGCACTCACAGTAAAAAATAAATAAAAAATAATTCAATTTCACTTAATATCCTTGATCATGTACTAAAACTTATTAATTTTTTTAATTCTTGCTCCTTGAGGACATCTTTTTAATATTCTGTGTGATGAATGGAAAGTATGCAAAGAACACTGCTGCTGCATACTGAAATACAGTATGATTGTTTGAACTGTGAGCTGAACTGGCTGATTTTTTTTCATAGAACACCGTTTTTACTTGAAAGAATGACTTACAAAACTATGGTTGTTAAATCTTGGGTATTTGGCAGACATTTTCTGGAAAATTAACAAAATGAGTCTGTCACTTCAAGAAAAACAACTAACAATATTTGTTGCCAATGACAAAATGTGAGCTTTTAAGCAAAAAATTTGAATTTTGGAAAAACAATATTTACTATCATGACTGTGAAAGCATCCCAGTACTCAAACACTTTACTGATGACATTAGTAATAATATTAATTAACGTGATTACTATATAATGAAATGTATTAACATTTGGAACATTTCACATAACTCCGTGATCCGATTTTTTCCAAACAGATAATTTATGACATGGATGAAAGATTCCATTCAAAGTTCAGGTTAGACCAATGGATTTTAATGCAGCAGAGTTTGAATAATTTATTGATATAGTTTCAGATTCTACATGAGAACTAACCTTTAAGAAACTACCACTTGTGGAGTTTGGGTATAGTATCTAAGAAGCATATCCACAATGATCTGAAGAGCTAACCACAGCTGGAGGGCCTTGATAAGAGATATATTGGAGTGCCCCTATCTCTGTTATGGTTAAATATATGGTGGTTAGACTGAAATTAGTTAGTAGATACTGTATTCTTGATTCTTCTGACATAAGAACCATAAATGGATATTTAGGATTGACTGAAAAAGACCTGAAACCCAGTCCTCAAAGAAGTGCTTTTCTTGTAGGTTACCATCCCACCATTTCGTGACCCTTTGAAAAAGGCACAATATGACCAAGATGATGAAAAAAGAATTCTCCTTCAGTGTGAGACTGGTACTTAGTTTCTAATTGTTATGCGATTTCATAACCCAAGAGCGATGGGAGTTGCATTTCAGAGTGCTAATTTAGGTTACTGGTCTTCTTGCAGGCAAAATATATACAATGAAAGAATTTAAAGAGATTGAGAAGGCCAAACTGTATTCCAGATTCCCAAGAATTTCTAATGCAAGGCACTTTATAACTCCAAATGAGTGGCTTAAACTGCCTACAAGCTATATAGAAAGTGAATTTTGTAAAAGGAGCAGGTAATGTTTAATATCATGGAAATTATGGAACCTGTTGTAATTGGAAAGATTGTTGAGACATTTTTGTCATACTTATGATTCTTTTTAAAATTTGTTTTCAATGAGAAATATACTGTAATTCTTGTCTTTGTTCTTCAGCACATCATTATTTTTTTCTTGGGTACTTTCAAGATTTTCTCTGTCTTGGGTTTTCATTAGCTTGACTATGATAGGTGTAGGTATGTTTTTCCTTTTTTTTCTGTTTATCTACTTAGGTTCTCTGAGATTTCTTCTATCTGTGGTTTGATGTCTTTCATTATTTTTTGGGAAATTCTAGGCCACTGTCACTTCAAATATTTCTTATGCCCCATTCTTTGTGTTTAGTTGTGAGACCCCAATTATATGTAAGTTAGACAATCCAATATTGTCCCATGGCCACATACCTCTTAGATACTTTTTTTTTTTAAACTTTTTTTCTCCTGGTATATTTCAATTGGACAATTTCTACTGACCTACATTTAAGTTCACTGAGTCTTTTCTCAGCTGTGTCCCATATACTGAAGAGCCTATCAGAGGAATTCTTCACCTCGGATGTGATGATTTTTATTTCTAGCAATTTCCATTTGATTTTTTACAGTTTTTCATTTCCCCTGAAATTCTCTATTTATTTATACATGTTGTTCACCTTCCCATTAGATTGTTTAACATATTAATCATAGTTATTTTAAATTCCCTATAGGATAGTTCCAACATTAGGGTCATTTCTGAATCTGGTTCTGTTGATTGCTATATATCTTAACAGTGGGTTATTCTGTCTTGCCTTTTTTTGCATGTCTTGTAATCTTTGATTGAATGCCAGATATTTGAGGTTATTTTATCTTGCTTTTTTGGGCACGTCTTGTAATTTCTGACTGATACACAAACACAGGAAGCCCTTTCATCATTAATAAAGCTTTGTATACTAATATAGACGTTTGCTATACCCACTTCTTTTCTGTTACTCAAAATGTATTTCAAAATCCACATTTTCTAGGAAAACTCATACTGATTCAGTTAGGATCAGACTGATCCTTTCCATGAATTCTGTGTGTGACCATTTACATGCCAGGTGTACTGAGTATGTTAGTTAGAAGAATGGCCAACGCTCTTGGTTTCAGACAACTGAATCCACACTTGGAAAGGATTCAGTTTTTGAGGATTTATACTGCTCACAGAATCATTGGGAGGTCTTAAGAAACAGAGCCAAGATTCAGGAGTAACTCCCAAACTTATGTGCAGAACTGGTTGGCAGAAGGATGTGTTGTTTCTGCTATGATCAGGAAGCTGCAGAATCAGGAAGGTGCTGCTCCAGCTGTTGGCCTCAGAACCACACCAGCTCTGCTATAATCTGTGCCAGCAAAATGGATGCCCCCCAGAGGGACAGTATCGCCACTCAAATCTACTCTTGAGTGGCAGCAAGACTAGAAGGCTCTAAAGGCACCTGTCTGCCACCTTATGGCAAGAGAAATTGGGAAATGGAGTGTGTGGGCTCTCTCTTGGAAACACATTTTATATTTAT
Organism: Rhinolophus hipposideros; assembly: GCF_964194185.1. NCBI lineage: Eukaryota > Metazoa > Chordata > Mammalia > Chiroptera > Rhinolophidae > Rhinolophus > Rhinolophus hipposideros. The sequence continues at coordinate 61,841,107 of NC_138058.1, read as the reverse complement.
GCTTGTAAATGGCACAGTCTCTATGTCTTCTGTTTACATTAGCGTATACACTCACAGTGGGTAGGGAGTGCTTTAAACTGCCTAGCTGACTGAGTCTAGGTTCTTAGTAAACAGTAAACCAATATCCAGCATGGTTTCAGCAACTTACACCCCCCAAAATGCATACAAGTTTGAAGTAATGGTATTTTGGACAATATACATAGATGTCACTATAGAAGAATAATTTCTGGAAGAGTATAAGCTAGTATTGTTTTCAAAACATCCTCACACATGTTATCTTGTTAAAGGTTAAAAGTGAAAGTGAATTTTAATGTTAGTAGTTTTGATTTGAAACCCCCGGCAAGAGCTCTTCATCTTCTGGAATCCCAGGAAGAAGAAAAAGCAGTTATTTACAAGTAAGCTTGCTGTTCTATAGCTTTGCTCTTCTTTTATTTAAGATGCTTGGCTGTGTTTCCACCCTTTCTCATTCTTTTAAATTGCTGGAGTTAGTGCCGAGGCATATGAAAGACTCTTGAGGAATGACGCATCTCCCACCATTGTGTCTGGGTGAGGCGGCAACTGTCCTGAGCTCTGGTTTTAAAGAATGAATAGCTAACGTATTTAGAAACAACAAGCACAGACATAGGAAAAAGTTGTTAACAACTCATATTAAAGGTGAGATTTTAATTGGAGCAGTAAAAATGGCATCTTGGACTAGTTTTGGTGGGCAGTAGCTGTTACAGTGTTGTACCCAGAGTGAAGAGAAGTTATTAGCAGAGAAGTGGTACATACTACTGTGTGTGCAACATGAGGAGTCATCTCAATGAACTAGTTATGGAATTAAGAGTAAGAGATTTCTCTACATAGGTACAGCACTTGTTAAAGGTGTGTAACTTGTTAACTATCTGATTAAAAGTAATGGGATCCTTCAGACTTTGCTGGAGGGAATGAAAAATGATGCAGTAAATTTGGAAAACACTTTGGCAGTTTCTCAAAATCTAAAACATTAAATTACCATGTGACCCAGCAATTCAACTCCTAGGTTTCTACCAAAGAGAAATGGAAACATGTCCACATAAAGACGACTTGTAGCTGAGTGAATGTTCACAGCAGCATTATTCACAATAGCCCCAAAGTGGAAACGACCCAAATGTTCATCACCTGGTGAATGGATAAATAAAATGTCGTATATTTATATATGGAATACTATTTGGCAATTAAAAGGAGAAGAAGTACTGATACATACTATACAACATGGATGGACTTTAAAACTATTATACTCAGTGAAGGAAGACAATTACAAAAGACTATTGTAAGATTCAATTTACATGAAATGTCAGAAAAGGCAAATCTATAGAGACAGGAAGCAGATTAATGGTTGCCTAGGACTGGGGCTGGGAATGGTGAATGATTATAAATGAGCATGACGTTTTTTGGACTGATAGATATGGTCCAAAATTAGATTGTGGTGATGGTTGCATAACTCGGTAAATATACTAAAAATCATTGGTGTGGACACTTAAAATGGGTGAATTTTCTGGTGTGTAAATTATGTCTCAGTAAAGCCACTGATAATAATAAAAGAAGAACCTAGTAAGGCAGAAGAAAAATGAGCTTGTATGATGTTTAGAAGCTGGCCTACGATTCTCTTTTCCGAAAAAGCTGCAGTGGTTTCCCTTTCCTTTCTCTGTATAGGTTCAGAATTTGATGAATTAATACAGTGTGGCAGAAGGTGGAGGGCTTTTCGAGATGCTTGATGCCGCACTGGCCAGCAGAGAGAACTATGCTAGTTGCCTCATGGGGAACTTAGTAATTTAAAGTAGAAACAGGTGACTGTTAGCGATGGAGCTGGCTATTGTGGGCTTCTCCGTGTGCATGAGGTGTGGTTTAATAATTTGCTATTTTTGCATTGGAAGCTGAAATTGAGAGATAATAGGAAGTACTGAAACTAAACCCTATTCACTTGGTAGCTGAAGCCTTAAAAGATGGAATGGTTCAGATCACTCTTGTATACTAGGTTCCAAAAGAGTAAATTCCTACAATCCCTAACTGCCATGGTCTCGGACTAAGCTGTTTGGGTCAGGTTTTAGGATAATCCTATTTAATTTCTATATGTGGTATAAAAGGAGGGGTTTTGTCCTCAAATAACCTCTCCTAGCAGAGTGAGACCCAGACATGAAGAATACTGCACTGTTGAAGTACCTATGGCTTATATTTTAGACTAAAGGCTTAAGTCTATGAACTCCCCCTAGAGAAGGAAGAGGAAGATTAGATTCTTTTCCGTGAATGAGGGAAGCATCCCAATTATGGATCAGGGATGAAGAAGGCATATTTGTCTTTGGCAGTGTTAGACCTGCCCAGGGGAGGCACATGGACAACTCTGTGAGGGGTCATTTACTCTGAAGGACCTTTACTCAGCTGATTAAGCAGCAAAGAGAGTTCAGATGAAAATATTATTGGAGCGAGGTAATGCCATTTACTTGGGTTTCTTTTTCATAGAACTATGCAAATTCACGTAGAACTCTTCAGATTTAAATAAAAAATTAAATGCTACAACTGAGTTGATCATTATGAGAACAGTTTCCTTTTTGGTTCCTCCCTGCAGAAACAAGGGGGCATGCTTTCTGGAAAAAGAACCTCTGTGTTATCAGGAGGGAAAGAATCCAAGTCCCAAGGAGGCCAACTCTGGAGGGCACTTTTCTTCCTTGAACCCTAGCCAAAAGGAAGAATGGAATGAGAATCAGAATGCGGTGAGAGCTGTGGGAGTCCCATTTTGCAATACCCAAGGCAGTAATGGCTGATAGCAAAATCTGAGCAGCTGGGAGCTTCTCTGTATTGCAGGCTTCTAGGAAGCGAGGAGGCAGTGGAACAATCCCTCCCTCCACCCCCAAGAAAAAAAAAAAGAGAAAGGTGAGGGAGAGAGTAGAAGAAACTGAGGCAGGTTTCGTTAATTCAGAGGGAATGGAAAGGTTGCTTCTGGGAGCTACACAATGGAGGTGCCCTCCAGTGGATGCGCTGTGGGGCACCAAGCTCCCTCTCCTGAACTTTAGCCCTTCTTCTCTCTCTCCACCATCTCTACCTATCATTCACCACTTGTCACACCCAAGCCAGGCCCAAACTTTTATTACCCTTAATTCAGCAACGACAGGCAGAAAATTTTTTAAAGCACTATATACGAAATTAAAGTTGTAAAATTTAAGAAATAAAGTAAAAGCCTCAACACTTAAAATGTAAAATGCATAGAAGTATAGGTAGGTGTTCACAGAATAAACTTCTTATCCTAAGGTAACTACAGTTAAATTTGATGGCCATGTGATGGTCTAGCCTAGGCCTACTTCCCTCCAGGCCTGGTGCCACTTCTCCCCTTCAGTTCTCTTTTCCATACCCTGTGTCCCAGGGCTCCAGAGTTTAGCCCCTTTAAGGCGTGGGTTTTCAGGAGCAGTCACGGCCCACCCTCCTATTGTCCAGTTAGAAATCAATACGGGAATGGTTTGTTGCTCTGACAGTCAATGTTTCCATTTTCTTTTTGACTGTCTCTCCATTTCCCCACTCCCACCCTAAAGAATAAAGGAGCTACCTTTTTTTTTTTTTACTCACTCATAGTAAATGTATTAAAACTATTCTGTAGTTTAACTCCTGTTACTGTCATATTTTAGTACCCTCCTACATAATTGCTTTCATCCTCAAAATGTAATAAGTGCCTATTCTGGGCCAGGCAGTGTTTGAGGGGCTGGAGACATAGTGTTAAACAAAGCAGATAAAGCTCTTATCTCGAGGAGCTTACATTTTGATGGGGGAGACAATAAACAAATGAATAAGTATATAATATCCTGTGAGCTAGTATTAGGTTGGTGCAAAAGTAATTGCGGTTTAAAAGGTTAAAAATAATTGTAAAAACCGCAATTACTTTTGCACTAACCTACCTAATAGTAAGTGTAATGAGGAAAGTAAAATGGATAAAGTGGAGCAGAAGAACTATCCCAACAGAACAGATTTAAATGGACAGTGAGGAAGAAATTTTACATTGCTCTATAATCATAACCTACAAACCCCGCTTATGTATTGTAATTGGTTATGGGTATCTTGAATTTAACCAGCCCCAAATAGGATCATTTCTTATTTTTGCACTTCTGCCCCTCCTCCTGCCAAACCTGCTTTCACTCCAAATTTCCCCTAGTTCCATGAATAGGACCATAATTCAACCAGGACCCTTTAGGACAAAAATCTAGGAGTCGTCTTTGATTCCTTGCTTTCACTCACTTGCCGTGTCTAACAGGTAATGAGCTATGTCGGCTCGTTCACTCCTAGGTTCCTCACTACTACCACCGGCTCAACCACTGTGATCTTACCTGGCCTAATGCATTAGCCTCCTCCTCACTGGTCTTCCTGCTTCCACTCTCACCCTCCACTCTCACCCCTGTATAATCTATTCTCCATGCAGCAGCCACAGTCTTTAAAAATGTTAATCAGATCAGATTTATCCCCCACTCAAAACGTTCGAATGGCTTCCCCTCACATTTTGGATTTTATTCTCCTTATCATGCCTCTAACCCTTATATGATTGGGCATACCTCGTCTCCTGCCTTTGTCTCCTCACTCATTATGCTCCAGCCTCACTGGCTTTTTCTTGTTTTCTGAACATGCCTACCTTGCTCCCACCACAGGCTTTTGCCTCTGCCAGGAACACTTTCCCCAGATCTCTCCATGTCTCACTCCCTCAGTTCACTCAGACCTCTGCACAAATGTCATCTCTTCAGAGACGCCTTCTGACTTCTCTACTCAAAATTGTCCCTCTCATCCTTCCTACCCCCTTCACATTTCTCAAACGGAGGGCAGGACAATCTATCAATTGTAAGAGGAAGGAAGCACAGTACATGGATACAGACGGTGAAGCTAACTTGGTGAATTTTGTGAAGGAAGATTGTTTACTTCTGTTTACTTCATTTTCTCAATGAAGTGAGGTCATCTATCAGCTGATAGTGAAGGTGAAGGATAGAGATTTAGAGTCCTGAAAAGAGAAGGGAAGAAAGGAATCCAGTATTTTCTAAATCACAACAATCCTAGTGTAAATTAGCACTGGAGGACCATGGAGGGGTCCGTCACATCATATCACACATATGACAGGGTTGTCTGTATCCCTGAATCTCTGCATGTTTCTGAATCCAGATAGAGTGAGGAGGGGCCGGGGCGGGAGGTTTCGGTGAGGACCTTACCTGCGAGAGGAATCACTCAGCTGTGAGGACTAAGCTTCAGGGGGATCAGCTCAGCTGAGCCCAGGAACTCTGTCTGCTTTGGAAGCCCCTCAACCCTACATCACACTTAACTCTTCTCTTCTGTCACCTTCAAAAGGCTTGAGCAACCAAGGAGCACACACCCTGATCCTTGCCTGGTAAAAGAGGACCGCAAGGCTGCTTCAGAGGAAGCCATCTGCAGCAGGAGTCATTCAGTGTGAGGACCGAGGAAGGCACTCAGCAATTGTTCTGTGTCTAAGAAAAGCACGGGCAATAAACTTTTAATTTTTGTTCGGTGTCTGTATGATAATTGAGAAAGCACAGTACCACGTATTGACAGTTATTGCAAATGTATTTTCCCCAGAGGTTACAAAATACTGCTTGAAAGGGACACTAAAAATAATAATCGCTGCCTTACTTACTGAGTGCTCACCTTCCCTTGGCCTTTCCCTAATTTAAGGTGTGCTCCCTTTGGTCAGGCACCCTTAAAATCCACACCCACATATTCTGCCCAGTCACCCCTTTCCAGCAGTCTTCGGGAAATTTAAAAATTCATTTCGAGTCTGATTACCCAGCTGCTGATTCCGATTCTGCGCCTCAGCCTCTGGCTCCTGTTTTTGACTCGCAGTCACAGGAAGCCCTGGTGGGACCTGGAGGACGAGAGCAGAGTGTTTTCCTGAGGCAAGGGGACGCCAGAAATCATTCCTCGGGCTGTAGCCCTCCATCATCCGGATAAAAGGTCAAGTGTCTTTAGCATTAACTTACATGACCTCAATTTATAGAAAAGATCAAAACATGGGCGGTGTGGGGCCGTGCGGTTGAAGGCCCCACGTGCGCGGTCGGAGGGCGCGTGGAGCCCGCGCTCCCTTCCTGCCCGGCCTCCCCGTCGGCGTCGCGGGCGGAGGAGAGAAGGGTAGGGCGTCCAGGGCTCGGGGCTCGGGTTTACACGGCACTGTAATCGGCCCTTGAAAGGACGCGCCCTCAGCCTCCCTGAATACTCAGTGGCGGCCGCGCTGCTTCCGGCACGTTCACCGGCCCCGCCCTCCGCCCCGCGGCCTCCGCCCCGCGGCCTCCGCCCCGCGGCCTCCGCCCCGCGGCCTCCGCCCCGCGGCCTCCGCCCCGCGGCCTCCGCCCTCCGCCCCCCCCACCCCTGCCCCGCGGCCTCCGCCCTCCGCCCCCCCCACCCCTGCCCCGCGGCCTCCGCCCCGCGGCCTCCACCCCCCGCCCCGCGGCCTCCGCCCTCCGCCCCCCCCACCCCTGCCCCGCGGCCTCCGCCCCGCGGCCTCCACCCCCCGCCCCGCGGCCTCCGCCCTCCGCCCCCCCCACCCCTGCCCCGCGGCCTCCGGCCTCCGCCCCGCGGCCTCCGCCCCGCGGCCTCCGCCCTCCTCCCTCCGCCCCGCGGCCTCCGCCCCGCGGCCTCCGCCCCAACGCCGCCGGGACGCCCGTGACCCCCGCGGGGAACGGCGCGCGCGGCCTCCCGGGGACAGGCCCTCGGCGGCGCGGCGGGACGGGTGGGTCGGCGCCCCCGCCCCCGGCGGACCCCGCGGCACCACTTTCCGAGCCCAAAGGCCTTGCTCTGCCGCTGTCACCTCCTCACTGAGTCTCCTCAATTTGCTCTCTCCCCTCAGGGATTCTGGTACCGATGGCGGCCACGAAAACGTCGACCTGTGGTGAACATTTCAGGCCAGAAAAATTAAAAGAATGGCCAGAGCCCGAGTCAGTTGCTTTAATGGAGGTAAAAGCACCTGGCATCTTGGGGCATTATTTTGGTGACTGGACATAAATCCCTTGAGATTAAGAACTATTTTGTGCTAATAACGGCTGTAGGCCCAGCCTCAGAACAGCGCCTGGCGTCCACTAAGGCGCTCAGAGAATTCGTTGGGCTGGAAGGGCCCGGGATCAAATTTGGCCACGAGTGTGGTGCCCCTGCTCCCCGTGGGCCACCGAGGGCCAGGGCAGCGACAGGGCGGGCCGCCGGGGGGGGGGGGGACGCAGCAGCCCCCGAGCTCGCCCCGCCCCGCAGGACAGGCCCGGCCTGGGCGGCCAGGTGATTCCCGCTTCTTCAGGGTCTGGGAAAGCACTCATTTCCTAAGGACACTGCATTATTTTAGATGGTCCTATGATTTGCCTCGCTGAAAGAAAAGCTCTTGGATGGTGCCTTTATTTTGCCTCCTTTGCTGTGGTGTCAGTAAGAGTAGTGGGACACAATATTTGTGTTGCACAAAAAGCTGTAGAGTTCAAAAAAGTGCTGCTAGAAATCATTAACATCTTATTTTTTTCTGGCAAAATCACAAAGAAGGAGCTATCAAAGACAAAAACTGTCTATTTCCTGAAACAACAAAAAAAGGTGGTTTGAAAATCTGACACATGACCAACAGAACATATAACATTTGCTAATGTTAACAGAACGGCTAGAAAACTGTTATTTCCCAAGATGCTTGTCAAAGTGTGTGTTTCTACTAATTCAAATAAATGGATTTATTTCTTCTAAATTTGTAATATAGTATCGGGAAAATATTTGTTTTACATGGTTTTCCAATTGCCATCTTTAAAAATAAATGTAAGAAGGCTTTAAAGCAAGATTCTGTTTATATTATCAAGGGAGTTTTATTTTGGAGAAGACCCAAGTAGCTGTCTGAATATCATTTTACATTTCATGTGAAGCTGTTAATATATGGGCAAAAATACAACTCTCCTTTTTGAGATTTCTTGGATTCACAGATTTGGTATTTGAGTTTGGGGTTTGTTTTGTTTTGATGCACTCACTGTGACAGAACTGAAAGAAGAGCCAGAGATTGAATAACATAGTTGTAAGAACCTGGGTCATTTTACACTAGATAATTCTTTTAGGTAATAGCATTTCTCTTCCAGATGCTAGATTTGTATTGTCTTTCCATCTGTTAAAAGCTGAAAGATCACTTCCTAGTGAGGATTTCAGTGTATCAGCTTTATCCAGACTCATAAGGGAAGAAAGCAGCAAGTTTCTAGATGTAAGACAATCTTGGTTCTTGGCCAGGAGCTGCCACTAACGGGCTCTGTGACTCTGAACAATTTGAATGAAATTTAACGTGCTGTAGTTTTGGGTTATAAAGAGACCTAGTAGAAGTCAGGAAACTTAAAGGGTCCTTTAAAACACACCTATTGAATTCCTGAAAAAAGGATTCATTTTATAGAGGATCCTTTAATTAGTAAGTTTTCTTGGTATTTTAAACTATGACTTAATGGTATGATGTAAGGAATTTGTTTCAAAATAATCTGGGTGGGGAGGCAGGAGAGTGAGTAGGGATTTAGATGAAACAAGATTGACTTGAGTTGATAGTTGTTGAACCTGAGTGATGGGTGCATGAAGAATCATGTTTGAAAATTTCCATAATAAAAAGTTACAAAATATGCTTTGAGGTACAGACATTAGATTTACACTATAACGATTGGTAAAAATACACTGAATTTTGTCTTAATGGTTTGTTTCTTCAGGATTTACATCCTAATATTCAATTCTGTAATTTTAGGCATTAGCTAGAGAAGACATTGATGAAGCTGTGCACACAATATTATTTAGAGAAAATTATGTTGTGAAGGTAAGAGCTGGCTACAGATTGTGGATTCTAAATGTGTTCTGGGTAAGCAAGAGCGATGCAGAGCAGCGAGGCCCAGCAGAAGTTACTAAGTCAGAGCTTTATTTTGCTGGAAGAATGCATCTCCTCTGACTCATTCATTTATGCTACATACATCTGAGATTGTGCCACTTCCTTGCAGGGTCACTAAGGGGTCGGGATTCCCAGACCTATCCCAGAACTGAGAGATCATTCTAACTGCTCCTCTTTGAACTGGTACTGAATAGAAATTCTTTCTGACTAAAACTTGCCTCCTCTTCCCCTGTTCCCACGTTGCACTGGGATATTATAAAGCCACCAGAAATGAATTAGTATTTAAGGGTAATGACCAATCAGTACTGATAGTCATTATGGAATTAATAAATTTGAGGGGGTTTTAATTTTAATACATGGGATTGAAATTCAGGGTTATATGAATACTTTAACATTTGTATTGTGATTTATATAAACTCACATATATTCTCATTTGAGTGTTAAAGAGGTAGGTGGGATTACTCTTCCTGTATAGATTCAGAGAGAGAGAGATGTGGGAGCAAGTATAGTCCTCTTTCCACTCTACCAATATTGTCATAGCCTTTACTGATGAGGCAGGTTAGGGACACGGAATGGGTGACAAGGGAATGCTTTGAAATCCTGAAAAAGAAGTAGGAGTTTCATGAGTTAGCATGGTTTGGATATGGTTTAATCCGAAGGCACAGTTGTGGTTTAGAACTTTTCATGGGTTCTTCCTGCTCTATGTTCTCCTGTTCTTTCTGAACTTTATTCTCTTCTTCAATTATTTTATGCTAGGATTTTGTAACCTGAATGAGCTGAGAGCTTTCCCCCCTTATTCAAATGACAGTAAGTGGAAAATTTCTTAATAATTTGTTTTCCTTGTTTGTATCACTTCATTAGAAATTGGATACGTATTTTCAGCATCTGGACATTTTTAAGGAAAGAAGAAAAGAGATGTTACATAAAAAATGGATTGAAAATGTTGCAGACCCTCTTCAGGAGAGAATTATGAAAAAAGTAATTTCATATAGAGGGTTGGAAAAAACAAAACAGGAGAATTTTGAATATTTTTTAAAGCACACAAATAAAACGGTACTTAGTTATTTTTTAATAATGTATACTTTTTTGAAGAGTTAGGTGAACATTTTCACTGATTATGAAAATAGTCCCAAGTTTATTTTTTATTTAAGATGAATTCATGGAATGGTAGTACAGCCTACTATATTTTTAAACCTGGAGTTTTGGGTGGAAGGGATAGACTTGGAACTAGATTTATCAGGAATACTTTGAGGTAAATGTTAATAGAATAAGTGTCTTAAACTCGAAGGACCTTTATTGTTTACTTAACAAGAAATTGAGGGGTAGGTGGTCTCATGGTGAGTTCTGATAGCATAACAATGTCGTTAATCATTCAGTTTTTTTCCTATTGTTCTCTTCTGCTCTCCTTCATATTTTCAGTGTCCCCATCACCCTCACATTTGTAAACACATTTGGTTGCTTACAGCCCTAGGTGTTAGGTCTGTGTTCAAGGCAGGAAGAGGGGACAAGGAATGGTGCCAGGGGACCTTTTTCTTATACCTCATCCTCTAATCAGGAAGCAAAATGAGTCTCCAGAAGCTCCTAGCAGATTTCCCCTTAAGTCTCACTGGCAGTAACTGGGTCACATCACAAATCCTAGCTAGAAGCAGGGCCAAGAAAGAAGTGTGTGGCTTTCCAATTGCTACAGTAAGAAGTGGGCAAGGGAGAAGGTGATTCCATGACTGTTGAGTCAACCAACTATTAGGTGGAGGGACCACTAGTTTCTATACTCTGTTCTGCAGTTTGGTTTTACAAAATAACAAGGAAATATTGGCTTCTCCTTTTGAAGACTTTTCTGTTTTAACTTTGAAGTCCAGAACCTCTTTTGAAATTCAGGCCCACCTAAATTTCCAGGTATTTACTAGAGATCTAGAGTAGTTTAACTGGAATGTTAGAGCATTTAAGTATATTTACTGGGCAAAAATTTCTGGACATGTACTTTAAATATTTCCTGAAAACCCAAGAGGAAGAGTGAAAGCATCCAGGTCTCTTTGAACCCAAAGTGCAAAGTCTTAACAGCTGTACCCATGCAAGTATAAGACGGGGAAGCCATACCTTAGACAAGCCATGTGTTGACGTCTGACTGATTTTGAATGACAATAATTCAACGTGAACTGGCTTCCAAGAAAGCATGTGAGTTCTTAGGCTGTACTTAGATTGGAGGCACCCAAGTCTGTCCTCTCCACCCTGTTGTTACTGCGTCACTCCTGATTCACACTGTAGAGGGGACCTCACCCGTTGCAGAACCTTTAGAAGAGGGTGGAGGCTTGATAACACTTCCTAGAAGAAAAGTGGAAAGAAATATGGAATATTTAGCCCAAGGAATTGATGACACAAGGAACAACGAAACCTTTACATATTTCAAAGGCTGACATGTGAATGATAGATAGAGGTATTTTTTTATTGCTTCAGGGGAGAGAACTAATATCTGCCCCTCCAGTGACAAGGCAGATTTCAACTCTGTTTAAGGACAAACGTCCTTGTGGTTAGAATGATCACGACTGTACCTGCCCAATGGAGCAGGACATTCTCAAAGTAAGGCTGGTTGATGACTTTGCATGAAAACTGGGTGCTTACTTCTCCCAGAGGTGATGGACTCACCGCAATCTATCTTCTGAGGTTTGCTCTAGCTCTTTGAATCTCTGATTTTATGTAAAAAAATGGAATAAAGTACTTGGATTTTTGAATCTTGCAAAACATTTGTATGTAGTGATTTGCTCTTAGGTGTACTGTTTTGTTTTGTTTTTAAAGGAAATTATATTTGGAGACCTTTATGATCCTGAAGTATACGATCCTTTTAATATGACAAAAAAGGACCCACATTACGGAAAGGTAAGGAAGTTTCTTACTTTTGTTTGTTTATTCTTAGAAGCTCTGGGGTTGGGGAGACTTCCCCAACTTCATTTTAGAAGTTGTACTTAGTCTGTATTCATTAAAAAAGAAAAATCCACAAAAGCATTTTCCCTGAATTTTAGAAGGGGAACCCAAAATAATTCTAACCACTGGGGCATTTATACTGTGAACAAGGCGTTCGTGTGTGATAATCCATTCATTCATTTATTTGTTCATTCATTCACTACATTCAGCAAAATAAAAGCCCAGGAGGCAGTGGAAGACAGCAAGTACAATGGGGTGTGACGAGTGTGTCACAGAGCCAGCACAGGGAGCACTGCCTCAGGAAGCAGAGCTCCTTTCTGCTGGACGTGGAAGGAGGGATGGCAGGAAATGCTGCCAATAGTTGGGTTTGTAATGAGTCATCACCTTTGAAACTACCAATACAAGTTGAAACTTTGAGATACAGGTTTTCGTGTTGAACTCCTGTGTAGCAGAAGTAGCCACCTGATATTATTATTCAATAAAAAAGATACATGTGTGGCTCTGAAGAGAGGAGCGGTTTATTTTGCTTTGCCCAGAAAAACCAAGGTGAAGATAATTGTTATGAAGACAAGAAGGTTCTTTTGGCTCTGGGAGACTGACCGAGTAGTGTTGAGCCATCACTGTGCTGCCTCGCTTACTCAGTAACTGTTTACCTCGAAAACAGCAGTGGGTCAAGGTGAAGTGTGTGGAAAGTAAAGACGGGAAAAACGGTTCCTCTATCTAGAGCCTATAGCCAGGAGGGGAGAAGGAAAACCACCGTTCTGTACAACCTCTGTGCCCCGGCTGGCCCCTGACACTCACTGGCACTGAGGTTCACCTGCCCTCCTGTTCTCCGGCCCTTAGACTGGAGGCCAGCTCTCCCAGGAGGGCACTGTTCCCAGGCTGCTTCAGAATGCTGCTTTGTGCTTCTAAAGCATCCTGAGCTGATGCCTTTCATAACTATTGTCATTGTGTATGACTTGTCTGTCGAGATCCCTGAAGACCTTGCTGGCATGTGGTACACGGTGGCATCAGCAAATATTTATTGACTGATGCAATGACAGAGAACTCGGAACAGAAGCGAGTCTCTTCTATTTGGGTGGCCCTCCCTCCATTCAGCCACTTAAGGCTCAGTGAAATTTCCTAATGGGAAGTGGGTGACATTTATCCTTCCCCTGCTCTGTGGGTTGACATTATTCATGGGTCCTTATTCTTGGCTTCTTTGGTGTCCAGTAAGGCCATACTTGAATGCTTCAGACAGATTCAATAAGCATAATAAAAACTGCAGTTGAGTCCTTTTTCTTGTAGGTTACAGTCCCACCATTTTGTGATCCTCTGTTTAGAAGACAGCAAGAGCTAGATGAAGAGAAGAGAGCTATTTTTCAATATAAGACAGGTACTTTGTGATCACTGGGCTTTCTTTTTAGAGACGTCTAATTGTTAAATGGTTTCCTACCCCAAGAGTGACTGGAGTTGACTTTAATAAGAGAGTGCTAATTTAGATTTTTAAAAAAATCTTCCTGTAGGAAAACAATATACTTCAAAACAATTTAAAGAACTAGAGAAGGCTACGGTAGATGCCAAACTGCCCCAGTTTGCATTCACTGCACACAGTGTGATTCCAAAAGAGCGGCATAACGCTTCAGCAAGAGCTGTGAGGCGGAAACCTCTGAGTAAATGCAGGTAAAGATGAACTAACCGATGGTTTTCCTGTCTCCATAGTTTTGCCTTTTACAGAATGTCATGTAGTTTGAATCACACAATACATAGTCTTTTTCCAGATTTTACTTCATTCCCAAGGATGTTTTCACCAGATTAAGAATGTTAGGTTGGTAGTTATTTTCTTTCAACATACAGTGGTACCTCAGTTTTTGAACGTCTCCGTTGACGAACATTTAGGTTTATGAATGCCGTAAATTTTATGGATCTATGGTATCATTAGATAGTAAAATTCATGCTAACTTTGCAGTTTTAGGGGTTGATTTTAAAGGTCTGGAACGGATTAATTCATTTTGCATTACTTTGTATGGGGAAACTGCATCTCGGTTTTCGAACGTTTCAAAACTCGAACAATCTTTCGGAATGGATTACATTAGAAAACCGAAGTACCACTGTATATCCCACTGTCTTTTATTCTTTTCCATTGAGAAGTCAGCTGCAGTCTTACTGTTGTTCCTCTGAAGATAATTGTCATTTTTTCTGGATGCTTTTAAGATTTTCTTGTTGTCTTTGATTTTCTGCAGTTTTATATGATGTTTCTAGATGTAGATTTCTTTGGATTTATCCTACCAAGAATTCGGGTCTTCCTGGATCTGTAAAGTGGTATCTTTTATCAGTTCTTGGCAGTTCACAGTCATTTTCTCTTGGATTGTTACCTCTGCCATATTCTCTCTCTTCTCTTTCTGGTACTCCAGTTAAACATATTCTAGATTTTCTCACTATATCCTCTTTGTCTCTTACCCTTACATGTATATTTTCCATTCTTTGTGTCTCACCATTTTTTATTCTAGATAATTTACTAATTAGCTCTTCAGTTGTGTTTAATAATCTGTTGTTAAACCCACCCACTGAGCTCTTATTTTCAGTTGTTTTATTGTGATAATTCTAGCATTTTTAAAAATTCTTTTTCAAATAGGTTTTGGGGAAGGCGGTCTGTACTCAGGGCCTGGAGGGTCTCTGACCCTATTGGGGAACCTATCCCAAGGGCTTGAATTGCCCACCAGGGGGAGGGAGGTGTTCAGAACAAAATTAACTACCCACCTGCCAGGACAGCAACCAGACCCAGGAGGAAAAATCTACCAAAGATATGCTGGGAGCATGGAGGAATCAGCCTCTGCCCTGGTACCTGATGTTGTAAATGGAAAATAGCCAGAGATGCCAACTCATTCCTGAAGAGTCCTGTCTTCTCGGAATTATTTCCATAGTTACCCAGTGACTTTAAAATTATGACTTTGTTTGGTAAGTTTTCTGCTGTTTTCTAGTTGTTGGAACAGGAGTGGTGGCCTGTGCAAAGTTCTAAATCCTACACAAAAATGGAAGTCCTGTCATGCTTTTCCATTGATGTTTCTGTTTTATCCTCCATCCTGAGTTTTGCTGGAATAAACAATGCTACTTTGTTTCTGTTTCCCCTAGTATTTGGAAGTTTTATGTTGTATTTCTGGTTTCATGGCTTCTTTATCAATTTTAACAAACATTTTAATTTAAGCATTAATAATTATAAATCTCCCTATCTCCCAGCAAGACACTGGCTTTATTTCCTCATCTCTTCTCTAGCTCTTCAGCCTTTGTGGTCACAACTTCTTAAATGATATTCCTCCCTTCAGTTTGGTCTCCCGCAGTGGACTCTGCAGCTAGCAGTCTGAGGAATCTTTTTGAAGTGATCAACCTTCCCCAAATGAAAACCCTCAGTAGCTTCCTATAACCCTTACAATAAAGTCCAAACTCCTTAACATGGCACATAAGGTGTTCTCCGGACACTGTCACCCTTTCTGACTTCTTCTAAAAAAAAATTTAAATAAATAAAAATCCCCTCCCCCTAAAGAAAAGAAATATAAATAAACCACAGAAATCTCTGGGTTAAGTCAGCACGTTTACAACTACCTACCTGCCAGGTTGTTTCATGCCTTTGCAGCTTCCGTTTATTGCTGGCCATCCCAATCCAGGCAGGAGAGGGAATTATCACATGGGGCTAGAGCCCTGCATTTCCACCTGTCTTTTCCCACCACACATGAATATGGAAGGACACAATCATTCAGACCACAGCAGTCAGGAGCACAGCCAGGCCACCTGAGGGGCCAAGAAGAGGCCAGTCCTTTTCTCTCTAGGACCATGCAGCTTTCCTCATAGCCACTCTCTGTGAGCCTGCTTCCTTTCTCTTTCTCTGCACACCAGCTTTCTCTGCCCTCTTATGCATGTGCTGGAAAATGGATACCCCAGTCCTGCCTGACATTTTGGTTTGGATGCTGTCAGGCTGCCTAGAAGTCCCTCTGTCCCAATTACAGCTCTAGGGACTGAGGCCTGGACCAGGTGCCACAACCACAGCCGGGGAAGGGTCACGTGGTTCACACTCTACCTAAGGTTGTGCCATCATGGGTGGGGGTGGGACAAACTGATGGATGGACAGCCACCAAGTGAGTCTACTCAGTCTTTCCTTTTCATAAAGTGAGTATTGAGTTTGCTATATTAATTTTCAGACAATTATTGAATGGTACAACTCTGTACAGAGTTGACATCAATTTTTTTTCTACTTTTTTCTTTGCAGTCGTGAAAACCCTATCTGTGCAGAAAAAATATATTTGCCTGATAAAGAGACTACCTCCCTAAGTCAGACTATTTTTGAAAGGCAGTTTCATTCCTCGAAGCTCAACCAGGAAAACAAAAGGGATGAAAAGAAGGGTCTGGTGAGCAGAGATATGGGGAGAGCAGGGTTGTCACAATTTGACAACACCCAGGAGTGAGCAGGCGTTGATTTCAGAATCTGACAGAGCCCTCCCTCTTAGAGGGGCTCCCAAAGGCAGAGCAGGCAGTAGCCAAAGAAGGAATGAAAAAGAGGAGGCAGAGGAGGTTTGATTCTATGCAGCAGAAATGGTGGGATGCCTCTGGACTCACGTGTGCTGCACAGACACGGAGCCCTTCAGCAGGGGAGCATTGCATGAGGAAACTCAGAAAAAGAGCACACTCTGGGACCCTGAACCCCACTTTTGGGGACTGTGGCTGTACAAAGTGAGGGAAAACCTGGCCAGAGGGGATCTGCCCTCCAGGATTTCCTCAGCTCTTTTTCTCTTCTGCCATTTTATACTATTTACTACTTATCATATTCATACCAAACCAAAAGTGTTGTTACTTATTTATTACATCCACACCAGACCAAAAGTTTTGTTCTCCTTAGTTCAATCACAACAGGTAGGAATCTTTTGAAATGAAATGAATACTAAAAAAAAATTAGGGCAGAATGATCGTTTAGCTCTATAGAAGGTATTTTAAGTGCAGGAATTTTCCATGCACACATTTCTTATCCAGAGCTCACAGACTGGTTGGCAGAGCTTCTCTACCGCTCATGGTCTATTTCTCCTCCCATCCTGTCTCCCACACCCTGTACCCTAAAGCCTGAGAGTTAGCATGCTTCCAGGGAAGGCTTCCCAGTGTTTGGCAGGTAATCGGCTGGTGACCTGTTTTGGGATCACTGCATTTCTCCTTTCCCCAAATGCCCTGCCCCTCACCTCCACCTCTGGCAAAGGATGAGGGGCTATTTCTCCTCTCTAGCTTGAAAAACCAACTCTACCTAATCCTATTGTTCTCCCCAGTCTCTCCAGAGAGAAACAGATTCTCCTCATATGGGAAGTGACCGCTTTCCTTAGCCATGTCCCCTGAGCAGGACTGTATGTGAGCACAGGAAGCCTCTGTCAGACCTGAAATGACTGCCGTCTGTGCTCCCTTTTGGTGGGGCAGCCTACCTGCTGTTACCAAGAGAGCCAAAGGTGGAAGGGGTTTGCAGACAACAGAAGTTTAGTTTTTGCTCGTGTCCCAGCACTGGGTGGGTCAGCAGGTTGGCAGGCAGACTCTTCCTTGCAGACTTCCACTCTGGCTGACGGAACTTTTACTGTCTTCAGCACCTGGCTTCAGGCTGGCTCTGGGGAACTCACTGCTGTCCACCTGAAAAGGGAAGAGATCATGGAGGAGTCGTGCCTGAGAGTGTGGGTGGGCCAGGTTCCGTACACGCCACTGGCGAGGACCAGGCATGGGGCTGTCCCTAACTACAAGGGGCGGGCACGAGGGCCAGTAGCCACTGTGTGGTCAGGGCACAGTGGCAGGGACAGCAAGCATTCTATGGACAGCTAGTCATTCCTGCCATGTTATGAGGTTAGTACTGTGTGGAGCCCAAAGACTTGGAGAGCCTACTCTGAGCATGGCAGAAACCAGACAGAGTGAGGGAGAGGTGAGCAGAAGGCTGCTTGGGAAGCTGCCTGGAAAGTCTGCGCTCCAGCAGGAGGGCTGAGTGGCAGGTGGGATCCACTGGGGTGACACTCCCTGCCCCTGTAAGCCCCTATTCCTTCCCCTACACTCAGCAGTTCTCTTCTGTCAGTAGGTTCCAGGAACCCGACAGCACAGACCACGATCCTGGGCCGCTGGGGAAGGCCAGCAGAGACGTAGGCCCCAGCCTGTGGAAAGAAGAGTGATGACAGCAGACGTCCTGGCCCAGCACCTGACTTCCCTGCAGCTGGGGGTCAGGCAAGGCCGCTAGGAACTGTGCCAGCCGTAGGAGGCCATTTGTAATAAAGCCTCGCTGAACTGAGTTTGCAGCGTCTATACAATGGTTAAAACACTGCCTATGTTTTCTCTCTCCAGAAGTGGAAAGACATTGCAAGAAATATCCAAATAATAAGCTACTATTTATTGAGCTCCTGTTGTGAACCAGGAACTGCATGACGTATTTTACATTCATTTAAAAGTTTTCACAGCAAGAGAGAATTATCTCCCAGTACGTGAAGCTCAGAGAGGTTCGGTGCCTTGCTCAGGGTCAGTTGCCTGGCTTGAAAGGGAATGTTTTATTCCCAGTCCAGTCTCTCTGGTGCCAAAGCACAGGGCACATCCCCCAGGGAACCCTCTCCTCACACCTGTCAGACTTTGTAATGTTAGTCACACTGCTCAGAATTCGGGTCCCCTTTCTGAGGGTGGAGTTATTCCCCTCCCCTGCTGTGGCATCTGGTCCTGAAGGGAGCGGGCCCTTGCGGGGCGTTCCTCACATCTGCTCAGCCCTTCCCCGGGGATGTAAGTGGCCTCAAGACGCACCTTCTGTCCCGCGTCCTTCAGCAAACCAGCCTCGTGTTTCGGTCAGGAGAGAACTTGACTTCGTAAGGGGCAGAGCTGCGTTCCTAGGTCAAATGGGGACTGGAGTTGCTGTGAGTACTGACATCACGTGTCCTCTGTCGTGTCGCACGTTGTCTGGGTCACGTCCTGCAGGCTCCCTTGTCCTCCATCTGAAAAGAACCCTGACGTATCTAGACAGGGAGAAATGGCAGCAGCCACAGTTCATCCCAGTGAGACCCCCACAGTCCTGGGAAAAGGAGTACTCTGTAGCTCTGGTCACAAGTAACCAAGTCACAAGGCAGAACTGGTTTGAAACCTGCCTGACCCATCAATGACAGCCTGTTGCTTTGGGAGTCAGCCAGTCAGACGCAGACTCGCTGCACGTGAACCCACTGCTGCCTCCGGGACCAACACCAGACTCGCTTCCCCAAACCCTATAGACCAGCAGTTGGCTTTGCTCAGCGAGGCTGTGTCTGACCTGCCAAAGTGTCCCTTAAATAGGCAATATATTAGTTTGTTTTGGTTTCGGACATTGAGTGGTATCTCTTCAACACTGGGGCAAATTTCTTTTATGTCTATGTTTTAACCAATCACTGCCCAGGATCAATACTTGGAGAAGTGATGGATTTAAAAAAACTCGAACATTCTGAATTATGGTTTTCAGCACTCCTTTGCCCAGTGATATGTTTAGACAGAAACAGGAGCTTGGTGGAGGGACGTTTGAATATTATGCCTCCAGCTCCTTCCGAAGACCCGCTCCCTGAGAACTCAGGGCTCCTACAGCCGACATGATTCTTTCCAAAAGACATTCTCCTCCCACGAACGCCCGTTAACCCAGGGATGTAGTGTATAAGGCCTTATTTTTTTTAATCAACTTTTAAAACAAATGTCACACTTGAAAATTCAGAGGCTGAGCGAGTAGCTCTGAGAGGTGAGGATGTGGCTCACAGGACAGTAAGGGGTGGTGGTGGGGGGACAGGTACTCCTGGAGCTGGAGGGGCTGAGGGGCCGGCTGCTGCTGCTGAACATGTGTGCATTTCTTTACTCCTGAGTCAACCCTGAGGTTTCTACTCAACCAGGCAGGAGAAGGACTCAAGCTCCCACAGAGGTCATCCAGTCAGGCCACCAAAGCCACAGACCCAGAAACTGGGTGAACTTGCCAGTCACAGCACAAGTCAATGGCAGAGTCTGCAGGAGGCTCGGGGTCTCCTGGGCGCCCCCCTTCCCACCCTGTCCCCACTGGCTGCTCCCACTGTCACAGGAAGGAAATTTGGTTCCATTAAAAGCAACCTCTGAAGTTACCTTTTAAGAGCCTTTCACGTAGAAAGTAAATCAGTCAAGCTTTGAGAGAAGTCACATTCATGAACTTACATATTTATTCTCTTTCTGTACATATTGGCAATGATAAAGCTTAAAGATGCACGTCCTATGAAATATGCAAAACCAAGGAATTTACATAATAATTTATACTTCAGAAAATTAAAGTTGAAAAACATCTTCTGCATCATTAGAGTTCACAGTATTTAAAGTAAATCAAGCTTTTCCCCCTTAGATTTCAAACTATATTGTCTCAGCAGAGGATGATAAAATCTAATCAGGAATAAAATGATCAAGTTTCTGGTTTGTATTCAGTGCATGAGTAGACACTATTTCGGTATCAGGCTGTTCCTGCACTGAGGCTGCAGCATTTCCCCCCAATCCTTCACCTCCTGAGTGACGTGACCCAGCAAAGGTCACGTGGCATGGAATGGTTACAGCATCACCAAAACCACCCACAGTGGACACATTCAACCAAGTGGTAACGTCTGGTGGTCTGATGCCTCATTTCCACATAATACTTTTTACAGCCCTGAAAATGGAAACCCTGGCATCTAAACACAGCCAAAATGTTAACACTAATACAAGGCACTGTGCTATGGGGTTTGGTTTATTTATAGGACAGATTATGTTTGCATAGATCGCTAGAGATTTAGTGTGCAATAAAACAGAGGGGCCCCAGCGTGCGTGGTCTTGTGATGGATGAAGGTGAGTGACTGACTGACGCTCCTTCCGCCTGGGAGCAGCACTGGCATCTTCTCCAGCCCCAGCCTAGTGGGCAGGTCCCCGAGGTCCCTACAGGAGAGTTCTTTGCTGGAAAAGCTGCAGGTCTAAGCGGACCCAGACCTCCCCGGTGGGGACCTCGTGCAGCAGGAGGCGGCGGGTTATAGGGCCTTTGCTTTCCTGTTCTGTTCGAATTTTTGCCACCGGAATTTCAGTACGACCCAGGAAATCTGGTGAATAAACATGCGAGAGTTAAAAGTCTTCTTCTTTAGAAAACTGTTAAAAAAACTACCACAGGAGGAGTGTGTGAAACAGGATTCAGACAACTTTCAAATTCAAAACAAGTAACTTCTGGTTAATGTTTGTTTGATACTGTGACTGGAGGCTCCACAGATGCCAGGAGGGGAACTGCCCCGTTGGAATTTGCGTCTCTGGTTAGATAATGGCTCACCCATTCTATAGGTGCCAGGAGGAACAGAGAGTGTTATCTATGTAGGGAGTGACAGAAGTCAAAGACCCGAAACACACCTGAGGCTGTCCCCTCCCCTGGGAAGGCACCCTACAGGCCGCCAACATGAGCTGCTGATGACCAAGGGCCCGTGTCATTTCCCTTAGGCGTCGTGGGGCAGAAATAAGGCTGAGCTCCCTGGATCGAGACCCTAGGGTCTAGAGTGTTGGGGAAACTTCAGATCCCCTGACCGAGGTATACTTTACCATCTGGAGAAAACTGGTCTCTGTCAAACATGGTGAGACACAGCACATCTTGGTAAAGATCCTTAATAAAGAACTGGCAGTTAAAATTCCACTTGGGATTTAGTGTGTCCTGGAGGGTCCTGGTGGTGTAGCTCTGGGAGCCCATGCTGATTTCACAGTACGGATTGCTCTTCCCTGAACAAAAACAAACCGAAGACACATGTGGCTGCGTAGGTAAAATGAGTGACATCGGGGCCTTCCTTGAGCAGAAGCAGGACCCAAGCTGATGTTTGTCTACAGACCAGGCCGCTGCCTGAGGGCCCACATCGGCTGGGGGTCTCCATGTCCCCAGTGCTGATGGCATCACAACCCTGGGAGCAGCCACATGGGCGTGAATGCCCCAGCCGCACCCCACAAGCCTGGGCAAGTGTCAATGCTACTTGCTTTGTGCCTTCCCCACTTAGAAGCACTGAGGTTTGGGGCCGGGACATGGGTGCTTATTGGGAAGCAGAGTGATGATAATGTTGGGCCAATAACCATTTTAATGACTTTTAAAATCCTCCCATTATTCAATGCTCAGAAAGAGTGGGGCCATTCCCACATCTGTTGAACGAAAGAAGCATTTACCATTTGGTTTACAGGCTTTTAATTCTGTAGCTTCAATGACATGCACCATCAGACGCCCAATGCCTGATGTCTTCTGAGAGCGAGCTACAGAAGAGAAAGACAGGTCATGTCAGTTTCTTCTCTGAGGACACACACAGCACAATGACAACACTGCGTTGTTCACACTCACAGTCCATCTCCTAGCCCACCCAACACTGCGCAGCTTCCCCTGCCACTGCGCTGGGCCCAGCAGTCCAGTGTCTGGCTGCTCTGTGCCTCTGCCTAGACCGGGGCACCTGCTAGATGCCAGTGTCGTACTCATCCTTCAAGATGCAGGTCCAGTCTCACACCTCACCTCCCAGACCCCTTCCCTCCTCTGTGCATTCATTATTCAGGACTTCTGAGCATCCCACGGCCGGCTGGGCCTGCGGTTCCATGTCATGTCCATCTCCTCTGCAAGGAGGAGCCATTGTACAGCACAGATTGTTTATTCATCCTTGTATTAACCCCTCAGCTGCCTAGCAAATAGTAATGTGTACTTATAGTCACTCAGTATTGGACACTTACTAACATTTATTGGATACTTACTTTGTGTTGGGCATGAGCTAGACCACTACATAAATTATTTAAACTGTATGGTTACCTTCTAAGGTAGCTCGTTAGGACTGCCATCTCCATATATGAGAAAACTGAGGCTTAGAGGGACTGAAAGGCTCAGGACACAGAGCTTCTAAATGGCGGGGTCAAAACTTAAGCATCGGATACCAAAGTCTATTTTCTTAACCACTCACCATAATTCCAATGACATGTAAGCAGTTCAGCTTATAAAGCAGTTTCACTTAAGACCTTGTACTATTTACAGAGGTCCCAAAAGCGCTTTCAATATGGAGAGAAATGAGTCAGTGAACTCAAGATTATCTTGGCAAATATGAAGTTAGTTAAGCAGGTTTTACCCTCAGGGGTTTAAAAACTACCCAAGAAAAAAGGCTGCTTGGTGAGCAACTGAGTTTTGAAAACTCAGGGAAGTTGAACCTTGCCTGTGAGAAGGGGCCCGCCCCCCAGGCCGCCCTCGGCACTGCACTTGCACTCAGTTCCCTTTGAAGGCAGGGCTGGGCCCTATTCACCTTGTAGGCCTGGTTGAGACTAGCATGGGGCCTGGCACAGAGTAAGTAGTCAATAAATGTCTAAATAATTACCCACGTGGAAAATGCATAACAATACATACAGATATGGACGTTAAGCAAACCATGGGAAAACTCTGATTTACATCTTTGACAAATTAAGAGATCACTGTAATGCGTTACAAATGATTCAATCACTGATTTTTCAACAGCAAGCCTTTAAAGTAATATCAAAACACGATTCAATTAGCAAAAGCTGATTTACACATACCTTTCAGGAGTACATAACAAAATAAGGGAAACCTGAATAAAAAAACACATAAAGAACTGCAACTATAGCAGCCCGGAACCTAAGTGGGGGGCTGGGCAGGGAAGGAACGCCTGGAGGTGGGGCTGGGGGGCAGGATCTTAAAGGTGAATTGTTCAATTAGGCAGTGGGATGGGCCCTGCCTTTGGGGTAAGAACTTTGTCCTTAATTTGGGAGGCGATAGAGAAGATGCTAAGGAGAGAGATACTGAGAGCAGCCCTGTAAAACGAATACTCCAGAAATGAAGGGGATCGGTGATGGGACAGTGGGGGGTACCTCATGCTATAGCTTGGGTGGGAGATGGGAGGGTCTTAATGTAGCTGTGCCACTGGGAAAGGAATAGACCTCGCAAGTGAAAAGAGAACAATGGAGAGAACATATGGGACTTGGTGCTCACTAGAGTAGTGTGTGTTTGGGGTGGAAGGGGGCAGATAGCACATTTCCAGTCCAGGTGACTGAGGATGACATCCAGAGATTTTCAGGAGCAGCTACTTCTGGAAGGAGGCCAATTAATCCCACTGGAGATGCCACTTTGTGATGCCCAGGAGAACCCAGGAGAAGTCCAGCAGATGTATTTGTAGAGTGTGGGCTCAGGAGAAGGCAGCCCAGCCATGACCAGTGAAACTGGGATGAGATAAGGAAGGGAGACGGGAGAGGCTCATGCAAGGGCAGAACTCCCACGTGGGAGGAAGAGGAGCTAGGAAGGAGATGAAAGAAGACTCAGAGGTAGGAGGACCCTCAGGAGTGTCCTGGGGTGCAGGTGGAGGGAGGAGCCTCAACTTCCTCCCTTTAGGTGCAGGGAGCTCGAGGATGGAAGTGTGCCCAGCCCTTGGTTAGGTCACTGGTGCTGTGTGTGCAAGCCATCTGCACACTGATGGGGACAGTAAGTGCAGAGACAAGCTGGTGACTGAGGAGGAATCAGGGAGACGTAAGGTCCAGGTCCTGGTGATGAGGGAGAGGGAGGACGGGCGGGTCTAGGGGGAGGGGCAGGGTAAGGTTGGGGTGGGAAAGGAGGATAAGAGTGTTTGTGAGCTGAAGGGAACAGGCCGTAGAGGTGGAGTTTGATGGAGCAAAATGGATCACGCAGAGGTGGGGTTGGTTGTGCATTGAAAGGACCCCCCTTCCTGGAAACAAGAGTGAAGAAGGGTGGGTGGGAGGGACAGAGACTTTGCTACAGAGAGAAGGGAGGTGTGGGAGCTCATATTGGATGACCCCTCGCTGTGTAGTAAGTGGGTGTGGGGGGCTCAGGGAGGCGCCCAGAAGGTCTGAAACAGCTGTGGGGGAGAAGAGGACAGCAGCGCTTGAGCTGGGCTCTGCTGTCTGATCCACAGCTTTCATTCCCCGTTTCCCCCTTCCCTGAAGGAGCAGGAGCAGAAGCCTGTGTCCTGAAGGTAAGACCCCACTCCGTCCTCCAGGGCCCCTGGTGGCTGGTTCCAACCCTGCAGGGCACGACCCACTACCTTGATAGGCCTTCTCCCGTTTCTTCTTCTCGGTGTCGATGTACTGCTCAGAAGCCGCCTTGATCTTCTGGACCCACGCAGTCCTGGAGGAGAAGCAGAGCACAGCCATGGGGCGGCTTTCCTACACGCCTCACAGGTCCAACCAGGAGCCCAAGTATCTGCACCCATCTTCTCTCGTTGGCTAACCTCCTCTTGAACAAGTTTCCAATCACAGACTTGATATTAGTTCAACTCAAAGACTTGTTTGCTAATTGAGGATCGAACTGAGAATGTCTAGACAGCTCTTGACCGCTGACAAAACAGCAGGCACTTGCAAGGCACCGGGACACAGACAGGGAAAATGCAGGTCCCTGGAGACCAGAGGAGCATGGGCTATCGCCCGAGGGACTTTAGCAGAAAGTGTGGTGCAGGATCTGCCCGGTGGGAAGGTCCTGAGGAGGGACCAGAAGCAGGGAACCCTGTCAGGAGGCAGCTGCGATAACCCAGCACGTTTGAACAAGGCCTACCAGTGGGGCTGGGCGTGGGGACTGGTTAAAGAGGCTGAGGATACAGCATTAGTAGGACTTGAGCACGGACTGGAGATGGCTTTGTGGCAGATGGAGATGTCCAGCCTTTCTCCTAGATGTCAAAGCAGGTCACATGTGGTCAGGACTGACCTCTCGTTAATGTTGTCTGTTCGGAGGGTGTAGACCCGGTCAATGTGAGAAATGTGGAAGACAGGCTCATCGCTGGAAGGGTCTGTGGGCAGTTTCACCAAGACTTCATTCAGGAAAATGGGCTGAAAGAATTAGGGCCAAAACACAGGCTGTGAGATGGGCCAGGACACTACCCACCTACGTCCACAGAGAGTTCTGTCTGAGCTGAAGAGCTTTGTGGAGAAGCAGAGAGGGGTCTAGCGTCTGGAGCCTTTCACTTGGGAAAAAAGAAACTGCCTCCATTTTGTAAAGTAAACATCTGGGGAAGATTAGCGGTTACTCAGACAGGAGCTCTGAGCCTCCGTGACTGCGCATGTGACAGGGTCTCTTCTCCACACAGTGGCACTTGGCACTCTGCCTCAGAGACACCGATGCTAATGTGGAAGAGGTGGGATCACGGGTCATGTTTGCTGGGGAGAAGCCGGAACCCAAAGCTGGAGTCCCCTGGCGGTTGTCACAGGGCAGTGAAGGCCCAGCCACACTGCAGCTTCTTCCCTGGGAAGTGACCAAAGAAGCGTGAGCCATCTGGAAACAGGCACAGAGTCAGGAAAGGAGGTCCCGAAGGTACAGGAAAAACCTCATTCTGCTCCTGATGCTGCTGCCAGGAATGCGACACTTACCATTTTATACATTTTGAATTGGGCGTTGGACTTAGAGCTGAAAAGTTTCTCCGAGGCTGAGGAAACAGCAAACTGCTTGACCATGTGCGTAAGAAGCAGAAAGTCATTGAAGAGGAATCCGTGTAGTTCCTTATTGCTCTTCGTCTTGTATAACTTCCCACTGTGCAGAAGCTTCCGGGGACCCAGGCAGTTGGTAAGGGAATTGAAAATAAGTTGCTTAAAAAGAAAGAAATTGTCAGTTGGTTAGGTCTCTGCACAAACCTCTCCAGCATACCTTGACAGGCCCGTGCCCTGGATCTGAGGGTAGGTGGTAGAATTTTCTAGTTGGGAACGTGCCCGTACTCATTTACCTTTATACAATTTATTTCTCTTCAGAGTTGAAACTGGCAAGGTGAAAATGATTATGTATAGCCACAGAAAACTGATTCGACCAGCTGAATTCTAAGACCTCAAAATAAATATCAAATTTGTCTTTACAGGAAAGGAAGATGACAGCCCAAGAGAGGGCAGGATGGCAGGTCCACACTAGGGGGCGGCCTGAACCTGGTTCACCATCCAGAGCTTGCCTGGGGGCAGCCAGGTCAGCACCACAGACCTCACCTCCGCAAGACCTTCACACTGGACATGCGCCTGGATCCACTCCAGTCGGTCTGAATTTTCCTTTTCCCGAACCCCTTCATTAACTTGGGAGCAAAGCTCCTCTGCCCGCTCGAGAGACAGTCTAAGGGAGGAGTGGTCTACATGATTCTCCGGGGTGTTCTCCAGAATCTAGAAAAGAGAGGCTGTGTCATGTGGGATGTCCTGCGTCTACCACCCACCCAGCAGTCCTGGGGCTGCCTACATGCTGTGCTGGGAGCTGGGAATACAATGGTGACCACGCAGTCATTGGCCCTTGAGAAGCTCATGGTCCCACGAGTTCTTGGGGAGATAGGTGACTCACAAAAGGGTGTGCCAAGTGCTACGTGGATCACGTGCCCTGGCATCTGTGGGTCTTTGGTGGCTCTCCGGCTGGGGCTTGGTAACAGGCCGTGTGTTACAAGGCACCTCCCTCCTGGTCCCCAGTAACTGAAGCAGTGAACCCTCCAGTATAAACTGGCTGCAACTTGAAAAATGTGTGAATTTGCTGAATAGCAATGGTTCATAACATTTTTGGGGTCATTGATCCTTTTGAAAAATCTGATGAGAGCAATGAATCCCCTGCTACAGGAAGAATACAATAAAATCATGTCATTAGCCTTTAGGAAAACACATACAGTTCATTCTGAAGTGACTTCAAACTAAGGTTACAAATGTAAAAGAACAGAGGCCAGAATACAAAGGACTGTGGTCACTCCGGAAATGATCGGGTCCCTCCTGTTGGGATTCCTAGTGAATGAGTCCACCGTCCCTCTTCACAACCCCAAGTGGGAAACAGCCCTGACAGCCTCAAGGTGTTTTTTCAATGCTCATTTGGTGGTAAAACCTGACCTAAACTAAACAGATGTATTTATTTATTCTACTGAAGTGATTATTCATTTATTCACCATAGGAATATCAGTGTGTTTGGTGATAATGTGGCCTAGGCTTTGTTGGGGTGTCATATTCTGTGAACTTTGAAACACATTGGGCCCAAAGCATTTCAGGTGTGGGACTGTGGATTAACGTGTATTAACGAGTCAATTTGGTATCATAACTGTAACATAAGCTCTGTAACAAGGCCTGTCCTGAGTTAGCATGGCTTATAGACCAATGGTCAAGGGATCATCAACAGAAGCAAGTCTTATGTTATGTCTCACAAACAAATGATTATTTGTAAGACGATTAATATATTAATGATTATTGGTGGCATGATCCTTTGTAAAGTCTGCATTCTCCTTAGAAGGTATAGTGGCTCAAGAGGTCCATATTTCTTGTGTCAAAAGATGGACGGATTTTAGGACTAATTAGTCAACAAGTTGATGAGATGACGATGAGCTGTTTAAGACATGCTGATATGGATACTCCTGGGACATCCAGGTAAAGTTGGTGGACAAATTTAGGTCTCAGCAGAAAGACTGGAGCCCACGGTTGCAATAATGGTGGACTCTGCCTGGGCTCAATACGGGCTCTACCAGAGACCGAGAGGGCCTTTACCTGCCCAGACAAACACACCCATGACTGTGAGAGGCCGGGGGAGGACAGGTTACCCAGCCCACGTCAAGGACTCAGCCCTTCAGAGTATGTGTGTGTTCACGTGCTTGTTCCTATACACACATGTACACACATACATACACACACTCGGTGCCTGGTCCATCACACAGTGGAGTCAGACCATGGGGCAGGGCGACGGGGTCCCCGACTATCAGCCTGTGTTACCCCACAGGCTCCTGCGCCTCCGTCCCACAGGGACACTCACACTTCTGATGAGGAGAGGGTAGCGGGTGATCCTCTGCATGGGCTTCAGCAGGAAGCTGGAAAGGGGCATTCCTTTACATCGAGGGTCGGACGCCAGCTTCTACAAAACAACTGAGAAGCTCGTGAGGAAATCACAGCCCCCATGAATACGAAAGAAACACTGGCTCTACTCCTGACTTTGACCACGTTTTAGATTTCTAATTTCTTTTAAAAATTCAGGATCCAAAATGATACGTTCAGATGAGCAGTAGGACTATCTCACCTCACGTGCCAAACCCAGCGGGGGCTTTTCCATTCTCTTACGTTCGTTTGACAGTTTGTGATCACTCCCTCCTCTGCTTCCAGAACCACTCTCCTGCGGCTGTCCTCCCAGTCCGCTGACCTCCGTCTTCTTCTTCACCTTTCTTCTCCTCTACCCACTCTTAACTGTAGGTGCTGCTGCACATCCCTTGTAGTTGTGTCCCAGAGTCTGTAACCCAGACCCTCCTTGGAGCTCTACACTTGCCACATTACTCTCCTTACCTGGATGTCTCAAAGGTACCTCAATACCTCAACATACAAAGTCCTCATCTCCCCTCATAAAAGCCTACCCTTCTACTTCTATGTCTGAGTTGGTAGCACCATTCTGTACTCACTTACCCCCACCCCTGACTCCTACAAGTCACCATTGACACCAATCTCTTTCTCTTCTAAATAAGTCTTACCTTCCCTCACCTCTGCCTGCCCATTGCCCCTACTTTATTAGGAACAATCACTACCATTTATTGAGCACCTGCTATGTGCCAGATGATGAATGTGTTAGACTTTGCTAATTCTCACCCTTCTGCTTTTTCTTCACTTGGCTAATTCATACTCATCTCTGAAGACTCAGATTATACCTCCTTTTGTTCAGGCTCTGCCCTTCCTTGATGCCTTTAGTCCCTTTCAGGGATCCTTCTCGAGCCCCGAAAATAACCTGTGGCTACTCTATCATAATGCCACAGCTGGACTGGGTAACACAAGTAGAGGTATCACATTTAATGTGTCTCAATGCCCCGCTAGCCTGTTAATTCCAGGAAGCCAAAGACTACATCTCATTTGCTTCTCCTTCTAGTTCTAGTACAGTACTAGTACCTAATAGGGTAGCTATAACTCTAGGATGATCATTTTTAATGACTGAAAAATACACTTACTGTAATTCACCTAATCATTTCCCACTACTGGATATTAAAATTGCCCCCTCTTTTTGTGGGATATATCTATGTAGCTATACCAAGCATCTTCATGATTTTTATTTCTATATTTTCTGAGTTTTTTTTTAAGTAGCATTTTAGAGTATAGCTTGTTGTTAGATTTGCTTTTTAATATAATCAACACCATGCCTTTCTTTATGAAACTATAAAGTTTGTATTTATTTTTACTATTGTTACAATTGTGATGACACTGATATCCTATTTACATTGCTATTACTATTTGGAAAAAATTTTTTAACTCTTTTACTATGCTTTAGAAGGCAAATATCCTACATTTCATTCTACTATTGATTATTTAAAACATTCACATGTACTCACAATTCTATACTTACCTAATCTGATCAATGTTTGTTTCTAGGATCTTAGTTTCTTTCTATGTTTCTTTTAGTTCATTTCTAGGCAACCCCTTGCCTCCCACCCTAATCACAAGTTGAAGGGTTCTGTCCTCAGTGCCTTATATTGAACCATTTTTGTATCTCTGAGATTATCATAAAGAAGATAAATATAATTGGCATTTATTAAATGCTTACTATGTGCTGGTCTCTGTGCTAATGTACTTTAGAAGTGTTATCTCCAGTTACTGAGGGCACCAAATGTTAAGTAACTTGACCTGGTCACACACTGGCCAGTGATTGGGCTGGGATTCCAGTCCATGCAGTCGGATTCTGAAGCCTGTCTTATTATCTTGCCTCTTGAGATGACCCTATTAGGTTGTGATGTGGCCTCCTTTTTTCGTGTAATCCTTAATTTTATTCACTGATGCTTTAATTAAGCTTTCAACAACTGTATTTGTAAGGAATATTGGGTTATAACTTTTTTTCATTTTTGTAATTAAATACAAATACAAAAACAGGCCTTGGGGTCAGGACCACTTTTGTCTTATATCATGAATTAGGTAGGTTTTCTATTTTTTTCTATGATCTGTAACAGTTAATATTATATGGAATAATCTATTTCTTTATAACTGGAGTGAGTTCACCATTAAATCCATCAAGTAAACCCAGTTCTTCTTTTGCGGAAAGTTACTCAATTTTTTCTTTGGTTAACAGTCCCTTCAGATTTGCTATTCTCATTAAACCAGTTTTCAAATGTTTAAATTTTGTTAAAGTTTTCATATTAGCATGTATTTTTGAATCATATACCCTTTTACTTGAAGAAATATGTTTATATCTGTTCTTGTTTCTACTTGTTTGTATATTTTTTCTCTCTTATTCGATTAGATTTACCAGAGTTGTTTTGTTAGTTCTTTTCAGTGTACCTTTTCTTGGATATATTGATATATTTTGTGCTGTTATCTTTACTACTTCCTGTATGTTTCTTTTGGAATTTTTATCTTCAGCTTATACAGCTTCTATTTTATGCTTAATTATTTTTCCATTCTTTTCTGATAATGAAAATATTAAAATTATGTATTCTCCCATAAGGTACTGCTGCGACTGTGTAATAGATTCCAATAAACAGGACTTCATGAACCCCCCAAAATGGACAAGAAATGTGAAAAAAGCAAGAAAACATTTTACTTTCATTTCCCTCACAATTTTAACATGTGTAGTACTAGTTTCTATTACTGAATAATATCAATGAAAATGACTTCTCACAGTGTGACATTCTATTATAACAACCAGCCATACTAAGTTTATTGCTGTGTTACTCTACGGATGTGGTTGAGTCATTGTATCATACATAGCATTGTCCTAGCTTTACTTCTCCTTATCAACTGTCTGTTTTTAATTTACCATGGTATCACAAACCAATCATTTCCTCCTCTTCTCATTGGTTTCTGGAAGGTTTGATGACATCTGTGAACACTTCCAATATATGTATATGAGCACAGATACACATTTTATGTATTGTCTAAATTCCTAGTGTCACCATTTTTCCCTCCTCTCATTTCCTTTTGTCCTATTTTATTCATTCACGTATTTAAAATTTATTTTATCTTGTTGCATTTTATACATTGAAGTAAGCTATATTATATTCTTTATGGAATAAGATGGGTATAAAATAAATATAATTTACAACATTAAAAATGTGACGTTAGATTTTTTTTGGAGTAAAAAGTAGCTGACTTATTTAAAAACACTTTGCTATTTAAAGATGGGCAAAATCATGGCCCCAGTGCCAAGAAAAATCAACTCAACACGAAAGGCAACACAAAGCCATCAGAAAATTCTTTGCTGTATGTGTATTTCCTTTGGAAACTGACAGGGATACCAGGCTTGGTTGCTGAGACCTTGCGTGGGCCGCTGTCCACCTCCCAGATGCCTCCGCCCCTGGCTCAGAACGGGGCTGGCCTGCCTACGGTCCCAGGATGGAGTTACCTTTAAAAAGTCTTTGAAGTCCGCGTCTTCATCTGTTTTCTGCTGTAGCAGAGCTGCTCCATTCAGCTGACAGCTGCAGAACCGAATGTAAGCCTGCATGTGGGACAGCTCGGCTGCCAGGATGTCCCCGATTGTCTGTACTGGCATCTTCTCACCACCGGTCTTCTTCCGAACACGCAAGGCCCTGCAACCAACACACTCTTTCACTTTCTGCTTCCATGTGAACGTCCTTAGGAAATGAAGGATGAATACCACGGGGGGGGTAATGGCAATGGTAACCAGTGAGCTGCCTAACAGCTCTGGCACTGTGCGGGGCAGTCAGAAGGAGGAGGGGGCAGTCTGGGCATGGAGCTCTGCTGGCCAAGCCAACCTGGGGCAGCAAAGAAGAACAATAAATTGAAGTCTATACACTTGGGTGTTTCTAGGCCTTTGGAATTGTTTTGGTTTCACCTTAGTTTCTTAGCAAAGTTTCTTTTGAAAAATTCTAACTTGGTCGCAGCTGAACCAAGAAAGAAATTTTATATACTCTGTAGGGAAAAAAGAGAGCAGGAGCCCACTGAGGCCAGGTGTGGAGGTGGAGGTGAGCCTGGTCCCCAGAAGTGCTGCTGAGCCAAAGGACAGCTGGGACTGCTGATAAGTCCTCCCAGGAGCCTGTCCTCAGGGCTGTGAGGCACGGAAAGTCACCCTGAGGAAAGGAATTTCATGGGACACGGGACTGAGGAGACTGCCAAACTAGCCAGTTATGAGCTGCTGCTTCTCTCCTGACTCTGTCTCCCCAAGAGACAGTCATGTTCCGATCATATGTTAATGTATGGTTTGTTTCATGATTTATTTTTTTCTTTGTTTAATCAAAGTGGTTTTTATTATATTTTTTTACTTCAATAATTATGTATGTTACAGTTGCAGGGTATTTCATAAAATGATAATAAAATGAAAAGCCTGAGGGAGCACAAAACAGTTGATATGTCCTTTGCTAAGCAGCCTGTGCCGAAGAGTTATCTGTGAAAGGCTCAGTGCTGGGGGTTGGGGAGGGGTGGTCAGTGCAATGACAAGTGAGGCTCTGGACTCACTTCAGCAGCTTTGTGTTGGACATGATGAGCTCCTTCCAGTTAACAAAGATCAAGGCCATTTCTCCTTCAGCGAGAAAGCCTGACTCCGCCATCCGTTTCTGAAAAACCTAGATTCAAAACACAAAAGAAGTAAGTTAGCTGAAGTGTGAAGACACAGCCGATGTGGTCTAAATCAGACAATATCTTCACATACTGGAACTGATAAGATAAGATCATGGGGTTTTTAAAGAAACATATTTATGATTGTTAACTTAACTGCATAATTTCCCAAATGTTTACTATTTGGGCTTCTATCAAGGCTGATTCTAAGGACTGAATCTGGGAGTCTCATCAAGAAGAGAAGATTCGCATATCATCTCCTGTGGGGTGTTACGGAGCTTAAGCAAAAACCTGGGCATAAAGCACCTCCACTCTAAGAGCTTGCAGAATTGGGGAGGCATGACCGCTGTCAGGTTGAGGACTTCAGTATTCTGGACGCAGTTTGTGAGTTCAGCAAACAAAAGGAACAGGCAGGGATGACCCATGTTAACCCCAAGACTGACCACCAAGCAGATGTGGACTGCAGAGGCTGGCTGACTGAAGGGGAAATACTGTCCCACATCACTTCCACAGCACTTACGGATTTACACAACGCTCACATGTACATACATGATTGTGTGTGTGTGCGTGCACACGTGGGGGGGAGAAGAGGTTTCTCAATTAAATTCATACACGATGCAGGTCAAGCTGAGTCAGGCATTGTTATTCCGAATCAACCCATGAAAATATAAAGGCTGAGAGAGTGATTTGCTCAAGGTCCCAAAACAAGAAAATGGAGGACCTACAACTAAAACGCAAACTTTTTGACTCTAAGTTCCCACTAAACACGTAAGATTCCCAGGGAACAACTTTAAAAGCCTTAAGGAAAGAGTGAAGTTATCTGAGACAACTCTCCTCAGGTGTAATCTTTCCAAAATACACACGACATGTTTTTCTCTATTAACATCATTCAGAGGCCCTATGATAAGATGTAAACCCCTTTTCGAGGTTCATGAGGCTTGTATGATTTACCCTCTGCCAACCGCACCAGCCTGGCCCTCAAGTACGTGCCACTCCAGCCACACTGCACTACTTGCAGGACTCTAATTCCACTCACACATGCCTTCCCACATCATTTCCTCTTCCATGTTCGTCCTTCAGTCTCAGCTGCAGCCTCCCGAGGAAAGTCCTTCCTGACCAGGGAGGTCCCTTTCCTCTTGGCTCAAAGCCGCAGAGTTCACCTCTCTGCCAGCCCTCACTGCACTGTTCTGTAACTCTCTACATGACTGTGAACTCCTGGAGGGCAGGAACTTTCTCTTTTATCTCTGCTCTCAAGCACAGTGCTTCACACATAGGTTTTCAACTAATGTTTACTGAGCTGTGTTGAATATGGAGCCAAAGAATTCAGATAAAAGTGCTATGAAGTGGACCTTTCTAAACCTCTACACAGTTCCAAAGTCAGACTGAAGATGTCGGGACATGTCTGTTGGAATGAGCCCCGGAAAGGCAGCCGACCTGCTCTGAGGTAGCTTCTGAAGGACAGGGAAAGCATCTGGTGTCTCTCTGTTCTGTCACTCACTGCTTAATTTATGTTCTTGTTAATTCATTCTATTTACCCGCTTTGTGCCAGAGGAGGTAAGCAGAGGAGGATAAGATGGTCGGGCCCTCTGGGAACCTCCATGGGAATGGGAACAAGAGGGCCTTGCCTGTGAACAGTGATTTCCTCTAAATCTTTGACCCTGACTTGACTGTTGTCCCTCAGAGCCTCTCATGAGGCGGGCGGAGTGGGAATAACCAAGGCATAAGTGGTTATGTGACAGGTCTGAGGTGGGGCAGGCACCCAGCCCAGACTCGTGTCAGAGAGGTACCGCCACACCAGTTTATAATCCCTCATGACTGCAACATGGCCAGCTGCACGGCTGACGCTTGAAGGGGTTAATAAAAAAGATGGGCTTTTCTTCTTTTTATTTTAATATAGATAATAGAAAAGTGGATATGAGAATAAAATGAAACATATGGCACATTTTCAATTACATGAAATGGTTAGATATATGATCATTCTATAAAATGAGTTGTTTCACACACACATCTGTTCATATTTTTGACCAAAAATGCATACTGATATGTGACAATAACACAACACTCTTGCCAACCACACAGCTACTTGTATATTTTAACAAGATCCATTAATGGTGTAGAGTCACTGGAAAATATGTTGGAGAAGATGGGCTCTTCTTGTAGACGGTCTGTGCTTATCAGAGGAGCGCAGACATAAACACACGTAATTCCTTTAGTACTGATGGGAGGGCCTGAAAAGGGCCAGGCTAAGTTTTGGGGGTGCAGAATGAAGGATACATAATCTGCTCTCAGGAGCTCATAGTCTTGCGGGGAGACAGACTTTATCCACTGAGAAGTGTGGTGTACAGCTGAGAGGAACAAGGATAGTGTCTGGAGATGCCAGCCTGCACACAGCGTGGAGAATGACTCAAGGGCAGGCCTTGCTGAGGGGTAGATGCAGAAGGATGCAGCCTCTGCTCCATGCCACTGTCAAGGTCACGGCCAGGTATATGTTGCACCTGTTGGGCCTACGTGAGGGACACCTGTTCTCCTCAGGTTTATTTAACTGGGCTTCTAATCTGAGGGTCTTGACACATTCAGCGAGAACTAAAATCCATGGAAACAAAAGTATAATAGAACTATAAAGTCTAACTTTGTTTCCTCAACACAAAGCATTTGTCAAATGCTACTCTAATAGCTGTTACTGGCTTAGCGGTCACTGGTAATATTAATAGGCACAAACATACGCAGTAAATATATGATAATTGGGATATGTTTTGCAATACGGTCTTATTCGGTTTTCCAAACTGATACAAATGTTAGGTGAACACTCACCCTGCTTAATAATTCCTCTGGAAATATCAAAGTTTATGAAAATGTCAGGTGTCAAAACGGCAGTGTAAACATAGTTAGGCAACATTCTGAGGTAGACAAACTTGCCCTCCCACTTACTCTACACCCTCGTTCTTCCTAGACGGTACCTGTACCATTTCTGACTGAGGCATTGGAGTATCCTCTTGTTCTTGCTCTTCATTCTGAATGAACTAATCTGGGGGAAAGCGTTGATTCGATATCTTCAAGCCCTCTCAACAGGTAGAGAAAGGGTTTTGACGGTGTGAGAACTCTTGTCACTACTTGTGAATTCACACAACAAAGGTGATACCTCGCTTTGAGGCCCCCCCAGCCCCTATGCTCCTAGAGCCAGTCAGCGGTGGGCTCTCACCTCCACGACGAGCTGAAGGTCGGCCACGTACCGCTCTTCAGTCTGAATCAGTTCGTGAATATAGCCCTGCCGTTTCCTCTCCATCGGCTGCATGGTGTCCAGGGTCTGCAGATCAGCACACCCTATGGAAAAACAGGGTAGAGTTAAAAAATGTTATTTTAGTCTTCTCTGTAGAAAACACATCTATCAGCAGATGTGCTGGGTTTACAAATGTTGCCTTAAAAGAACTACATACACAGCTTTGCAGAGCCTGGAACTTCCGCGGAGAGTGCACACCTGCGGACTGCTGGCTTAATGCCATGCAGTACCTGAAAACCGCAAATTAGTAATGTTTCAGTGGGGTCCCACTTTCCCTTCCCAATACATAATGACAGAATTAAGGATTTTTAGGAATGGCCTCAGAGAGATCAGAACTCTGCTGAGCTTGCGAAGAATCTGTGCAATTCTCACCATCTCAAGACATTTTCAAAGATATTGAAATGATTAAATGAATCAAATGCTTGAATCCAGTATTTTCCAAATTGCTGGTGATGAGCTACCAGTGGGCTGTTATATCAATTTAGTTTTTTAATATGCAGATCAGGCCCAGCATTAAAAAATAGAAATTATCATGTGCACAGCATTGATGAGCACTGTTTTGTGAAAAATTTGAGGTAGGTACCCTGCTTCCCCGAAAATAAGACCTAGCCGGACAATCGGCTCTAATGTGTCCTTTGGAGTAAAAAATAATGTAAGACCTGGTCTTATATTATATTATATTATATTATATTATATTATATCACATTACATAAGACTCACTCTTATATTATAGTAAAATAAGACTGGGTCTTATATTAACTTTTGCGTCAAAAGACACATTAGCGCCGATTGTCCAGCTAGGTCTTATTTTTGGGGAAACACGGTATATATTTGGGGATGTTGAGCTACTGTTAAAAAAAAAATGTTTGAGGAACATTTCTCAAGATTTCTCAAAGTAAAGTGCTACATTAGGAAACCTAAAGTTCCCAGGACCCAGCACTTTCCAACAAGACCACAGCCTTACCTACTAGAATAAAGTACTCCTGGTCTGCAGCACGCAGCAGCCCTACGAGACACTGAGGTAAGTCCCAAGCAGTCCTGCATCAAGGTGACAGGTATTGCATTCACTTTGGATCAATTTACAAGCACATCGGAACTGAACTAAAATGTCACACTGGGTGGGAAGTGACATAATTCCAGAATCATTCAGTGAGTAGCTGAAGACTTGCCTTATGCACAGTGGTAGGGGAAATACTTTAGGAAGCCCTTCCTCAGACAGAAAGAAAAAGCTGGCAGGTACCCAGCAAGCTACAATAATATGCAGCAAGCTGTGCGCGTCTGAAGGCGAGGAGAGAGAAAGACGCATGAAGCCAGGATGATCCTGGAAACTGAGGCAATCATGGAGGGCAGCAGGAAGAAGGGGCCTTCGTGGATGTGGGAGCGTCTGGAAAGATGCAGACGCATGGCACAGGGAAGCACTTAGCAGGTACTGGGAACAAATGGGCCACACCACAGACGCAGACAATGCCAGGATCAGACTGGCCTTCTAAAGGGGTTTCTCTTTCTGATCGCCTGTGATGTTTCTATATTTTGTATAGATGTGGGCTTACAGAGAGTGCTAATGAACACACCTGTTCTGTTTTCTGTACACGTTGTCAGCAGCTTTAAAACAATTACTCCCGTAGTAAAACAAAAATTGAACAAGGTGGGTTTAGTGCTGCCAAGAATAAATCAGAGTGCCACTGTCATGTTCAAAATCACCACATTTTTCTGGGTTTATATTTGATTCTGTCCACCAGGGAGAACTGCAGGAATGACTGAGTGTTTTGCATCAGTAAGGCTCCTACAGACGCCTGTCTGATTAGGTCGTGTGCTCAAGGCTAGACGTGATGGCCCTGCACCTGGTGGAATGCCTCGAATCATGATGCGACCCAGTGTCACGGGTCAGAGTTACACGCTGACTCTGACGGAAGCAATATGAACATCACCTAAGGGTCCTCCACCTCTTACACTGGTGTTTTACAAGTTTCAGTCATTCACATTCTGTCACATCCACATTCCAGCTCTCCTATTATTTACCTAATGTTTTTCTCTAAGTTTACTCATGTTTAAGTTAAATAGCTAGGAAATCACGAGTTTGGTATGCTAGTTACGTTTCTTATAATAGTTACTAAAGATTACATGTAACCATTAAAATAAAGTGAGTCCTCTTGGGTGCTGTTCTGCATGCCTTGTGTTGTGTACCTGTGTGTCACACCGTGGGAAATAATGACTTACATTAAAACCCGCAAGCATCAGCCTATGTGTTCTGTATCTTGGAATAATAGTGAAAGTCTCAGATATTTTATCATTTCTAAGGCTGGAACATACATGACATTAGTTTTATCAGGATGAATGTGGGGACAATCCTTGTACTCCATCCCTACCTGACCCCTTTGTATTTCATTCTAAGGGTTCTTAAACCTTTATTCTCTGTTCAAGTTTCCAAGCTGACCCCTACCTTCACTTGCATATATTCTAACCTCTGATGGCAGGGAAAAAAATAAAGGTATGATGCCACTTTGACTTCCTACCTTTTTCCTCCTTGCTCACTCACCCTTGTACTTTCTGTGTCAAGAGATGAGGGTGTGCTATTTCTTCCTAAAGCCAGCACCCTTAACTGGCCCTTTCCTGCAGGACCCTTCTCTGTCCATATACTTCTACTGTCAGTCTTCTCTGGTTCCTTCTTAGTCTACACACACGGTTAAGCGTCCCTCTTACCTTATTATTTGACACATATCCTGGTGGTTCACAACCCTTCCTTCAATCCTACTCCCCCCTCAAACACCCTCTGTCTGGTCTCATTGCCAAATGTCACCAGAGGGGTCTACACTCATGGTCAACTCCCAGCTCTCCCTGTTATTTCATCCGTGTAGGGTACTCTGGCTTCTGTCCCACTGCTCCACTGACACTGCTCTTGTGAGGGTAACGATGACACTGGCATTGCCAAATCCAGCGACCCCTTTCAAGGGCATGTCCTCCTCCTCCCGCCCATAGCACTGACACCTCTGAGGGGTCTCTCCTCAGAGAGACTCATTCTCCTGGTGCTTCCTTCTGTACCTCTCCCTCAGCCTGCCTCCAGACTCCCTGTTTCCCCTAATCCAGCAAATATTAAAATGTGTTCCTGGCATTCCTGACCTGTGAAGTCAAAAAACTTGGATAGCACTGCAGACTGTGTATTTCTTTTGTAGGAGCACAATGCACATTAGGCTCTGAGATATTCTGCACCAAAGAAATATTTAGTTTGGTGAACCTAGAGCCACTAACACTTAATTGACCATGGAACCCACTTGCTGGAGGGGAGGGGAAGTGAATCTTATGAGAACTGAGGAATTAGGGTTTGTGGATAAAATACATCTGTTGCCATCCTTTATTCCTGCACATGTGACTATTGGTAGCAATAGCAACACATGACTGTAGACACCTGAACTGTGGCTGCTGTGAGGTGCAAAATACACACGAAGTGCAAAGACTGAGCACGAAAAACCCCAGAATGTAAAACAATGCTTTAATAATCCTTGTACTGATTGCATATTGAAATGCTGATATTATGGATACTACTGGGTTAAGTAAAATAATCACTAAAATTAATTTCACCTTTTTTTCATGTGGCTGCTGGAAAAATTTAAATTACATTTGGGCTGCATTTGTGACTTACACTGTATTCTTATTGAAGAGCTCAGCCAGCTGCTACAGTTTTTACTCTTTTGTTATGTTCACAATTAACAGAATGCTCAATGGCTTCTGTTATTTGCAGGATGAAGTCTTTGCTCGGTAGCACGAGGTACCAGAAGTCTCCATAATCTAGCTACTGCCTACCTTTAACCATGCAGCCCACCTTTTAGCCACCTTAGCCTGGGCTCAGTCCTAGTGATATACTTTACACACAGTCCAAGGCCCTCTTCTCCGCACAGAGCCATCTCACTAACCCTTCACGTGAGACTCACGTGATCCTACTTTGGGGAAACCTTTCCCATCCTCTGTCCCATTTGTCCCTAGACTGCCTCTCCTTTGTGTTTTGATGGTACTGGTTTGTGTCTGTATTTAAACCCTTCACATACTATAATTTGTATTGTAGTTCATCTATATGAGGTCTGACAATTAAGTTTGTGAACTTGCTGCAATGATGCAGCGAACCTTTTCTGTATCATAGGATAATATGGGCTCTGACAATAAAGTTCGCGAACTCATCCTAGAAAAAGTGCTACATACCTCATTGCTGAATATCACTAAGGTCACCTTTGAAGTACTTCCTTTGGGAAGTTATGCACCGATGCCAGCGTCTAGTCCACCCTTCAAAGCAATTTTGGAACTCTTTTTCTGGAATGGCAATCAGAGCTGGAATGGTCATCATATTACCCTCGATGTCCTGAATGTCATCAAAATGTCTTCCTTTCAATATTTCCTTTATCTTCGGGTAAATAAAGAAGTGATGGGTGGCCAGATCAGGTGAATAGGGAGGGTGTTCCAATACAGTTATTTGTTTGCTGGCTAAAAACTCCCTCACAGACAGTGCCCTGTGAGCTGGTGCATTGTTGTGATGCAAGAGCCATGAATTGTTGGTGAAAAGTGCAGGTCGTCTAACTTTTTCATGCAGCCTTTTCAGCACTTCCAAATCTGTGTTTCCCCAAAAATAAGACCTAACCGGAAAATAAGCTCTAGCATGATTTTTTCAGAATGACATCCCCTGAACATAAGCCGTAATGTGTCTTTTGGAGCAAAAATTAATATAAGACCCGGTCTTATTTTTGGGGAAACATGGTAGTAAACTTGGTTAACTGTTTGTCCAGTTGGTACAAAATCATAATGAATACTTCCTCTGATATCAAAAAAAGTTAGCAACATCATTTTGACTTTTGATTTGGACTGACGGAAAATTTTTGGTCATGAAGAACTGGCTGACTTCTATTGTGCACTTTGGCGCTTTGCTTCAGGGTCGTATTTGGTACACCCATGTTTCATCACTAGTGATAACACAGTCCAAACCATCGTCTTGCCTCTCCAGGAGATCTAGGCGAACTTCAACTCTCCTTTGCTTTGGTTCATTGGTATGCTCCTTCAGGACCATTTTTGCACACATTTTTCTCATGCCAATATTTTCAGTTAAGATTTTCCTGCTTCTCTATCAATATTTACTTGGTCTGCTATGCTTCTCACAGTCAGCTGACAATTTTGATGCACAATTTGACAAATTTTTGCAGTGTTTTCGTCAGTTCTGCTCATTATTGGCTGCCCTGACCTCTCTTCATTGGTGATGCATTCTCTCCCTTGAAAAAGTTTAATCCATTTGTACACTGCCATTTTCTTCATGGCATTATCCCCATAACCTTGGACTACCATGTTCCTGATTTCACTTCCACTCTTGCTAAGTTTAACAAGAAATTTAATGTTCGTCCGTTGCTCTAATTTAATCTCAGACATTCTCTCAATGGCACATAAAAACATGCAACAACAATAATGAACGCCACTCAGCAAGAACCGCCACACGTAGACACGAACACAGCTGTGAGACGCTGATATACCAAGGTTATGAAACCTCACCAAGCTATTTGTACAGTGCTGCCAACGTAAGCGCACGGTGGCAAGTTCACAATCTTAATTGTCAGACCTCATACATGTCATCTATATACAGGTAATACTCCCAAGTATACACTCCAGCCTGAATATCTCCTTTGAACTCCACCATATGTTCTAAACACATTCTACTCAGTATCTCCACTTGGATATCTAAAAGGTGAGTATCTAAAAGGTAAAATATCCAAAACCAAAGTCCTGATCTTCATTCCCCATCCTGTTCCTCCTTCATTATGCTCTACTTCAGTTAATGGCAATTCCATTTCTCTGGTTGCTCAGGGCAAGATCTTTGGAGACACCCTTGATACTTCTCTTCTTCTTACACTCCATTTGCTCCAACTGTTGGGTTTCTCTTCAGAATATACCCATAATCTGACCACTTCTCACCATGTCCACCACCATCATTGTGACCCAAGCTGCCACTATCCTTCATTACTGAACTAGCCTCCTAATGAGTCTCCTTGCTTCTGACCCTTTCCCCACCTCCACACCTCATTTTAATCTTGTAGCAAGCCAGAGCTATCCTGTTAAAACATATCAGATCATGTCACTCCTTTGATTAAAACTCTTCAGTGGGTTTTTCTCACTCAGAGCAAAAGCCAAAGTTCTTCCAATCAGTCCACAAGAACCTAAAAGGTCTCTCCCATCTTCCTTGTTATGCTTCTGTCCTCATTTCCTCCTCC
The DNA here is from genome assembly GCF_964194185.1 of Rhinolophus hipposideros. Classification (NCBI taxonomy): domain Eukaryota; kingdom Metazoa; phylum Chordata; class Mammalia; order Chiroptera; family Rhinolophidae; genus Rhinolophus; species Rhinolophus hipposideros. The sequence goes on along the minus strand of NC_138058.1, from coordinate 61,798,398 downwards.
TCTTGTTCTTTTTCTTTTTTAGCCACACTGGCTTCCATGCTGTTCTCAAGCATTTCAGGCATGCTCCTGCTTGAGACCCTTTCATGTACTGGTCCCTCTGCCTAAAATGACTTTCCAGCAACTTTCCAGGTTTCCTCCTCATACACCTCACATCCTTCAAGTCTTTACTCATATGCCACCATTTCAGGGAGACTTTATCTGAGGAGCCTGTTTAAAACCAAAATCCCTTTGTATCCATCCCTCCCTCCCCAGCACTACCTTTCCTTAACCTGCTTTATTTTTCTAAGATACTATATACTTATTCATTTTGTTTGTTTTCTGTCTTACTCTACTCAACTGTCAGAGTTAAGAGGGCAGGAAGTTTTGTTTCTTTTATATTCTGCTATATTCCAAGTGTTTGATACATAGTAGGTCTTCAGCAAGTGTTTATACCATGCTTCCCCAAAAATAAGACCTCGCCGGATCATCAGGTCTACTGCGTCTTTTGGAGCAAAAATTAATGTAAGAACCGGGCTTATTTTACTATAATATAAGACCAGGTCTTATCTAACATAATATAAGACCAGGTCTTATATTAATTTTTGCTCCCACAGAAGCATTAAAGCTGATTCTCCGGCCAGGTCTTATTTTCAGGGAAACACAGTAGGATGTGATTTGAAGATAAATTCTGAACTGTGGGAAATAATACATTGACATTAACTATAGGTGGTAAGTAAAAATGATGAAAACTTCCTGGTAAGTTCTTTCTGATAGACAGAAAGAATGAGAATTTAAAAAAAAAAAAAAGAGAGAGACCCCATGGTTATTATCAGGCCAGGTCTAGAAAAATAACTAGTGGTGGGCTGGGCCACAAGATCCCCACACCTGTGTTAGGATATGGAGACTGAGAGACAAATTATGAATAATGGATATGAAAACACAGTTGGGAACAACTGTTCTAAGTTACAGTGCAAGCAAGAACAAGAAGTAAATGGCGTGCTTAAGAAAAAAGAAATTTGTGAAGATTCCAAAAGGCGAAGGACAAGATAGTTTGTGGTGACCAATACAGAGGGCTTTTTCAGACTGTCATAAAGCCCCATAAAAGTCCCTGTCCCTTCTGAGGAGAGCAATGCCACTGAACACGGTTCTTCCCTGGGTGCCCAAATTAAGCAGCCAGAGTATTGCATAATGGTTTTCAGTCTCACTGTGTTCAACCTCAGTGACAAGACAAGATTTTACCAGCAAATCCAGATGACTAAGATGTGTGCATTTCCTGAAGACTGCCTTTAAAACTGAAGTTTTATCAGGGCACTAGAAAATTACTGGATATCTCATTTTGTAAAAGAATAGCCTTTATCTGCGTGGCAAATATTTACTGAGTGCAAACTATATACCAGATATCATGCTACCACCATGAAGCCATACATATTTGTGATTTTGTTTTTGGAAATTTAAATAAATCTTGAACAATTTTTTAAACTCTTGTATCTTTTTTGATGCCTGTCAAGTTCACTGCCATCAAGTGTTAGGTCGCTCTTTGAAGCATAAAACTGGAAGATGTTTATGTTATTTTCAAATGCTGCAACCACTGGAAAGCAAATTATTTGGCTTTCAGAAAATAGAAGTGTTCTAGAACTTTAAAAGCAACCCTACTGATAAATGCAAAGGATGTAGATGGATAAATGGATAAAGAAAAAAATTACTCGTTTTACTTTTGAATCTATGATAAAATGTCATAAGCCTAAAGGACAGCAAAGACCTCCCAATGCAGACAAAAGTGCTGACTTGACCTCAGAAAGCAGTTAGTTCAAGATGAAATCTGCATCACCTTCTAGTCTGCCAGAGTTGTATTACTGGTTCAACTGAGGAAATTAATGTGCTCTTCAGAATACAAAATATTATGAAGAGATGTCACGAAACAGTAGTTTATGTTCACTAACCTTTCAATTCTAACAATAAACATAATTGTTACCAACATGTGTATGACAATTTACAACCTTTGATTAATCCTGTGAATAACTGATGCAACTTTGATCTTTATTGCATAAATATATGGAGAGTCGGAAGCCTGGTGGTTAAGTGACACTGGAGGATGTAGAGCTACCAAATCCTCACATCTAGGTCTCTTGAGTCAAGCCTTAATCAAGACATGCCAGGCCATTTTAAATGGTGCTTACACTGTAAACCTATTTAAGGCAAAACACTGCAACAGCATGTATAAACTTGACCTGGCCTTATGCTTGCTGAACTAAATTCTAGAGGAAAAAAAGTTTTAGTATAAATGTTCTGAATGCCAAATCTAGCCCAGAGAACAAAAAAAGTCAACCAGGCCCTTCCTCTCCTTTAACTCTTTATTGTGTTGAAGGGACATAATTGGTTTCTTATATAGCCCTCTGTCCCACATGCTATTATAGCTTGAATCTAATATCCAATTTCAAGCCCACTGTTCCATATACTTCAGCACTTTGTATCGGTGCACCTATTACCACAGCACTGTTTGGGGGCAACAGGAGTCTCACTTGCACACATATATTTTTTTTCTCAGTATTACATTGAACAGCCTGCTACATCCCTAATTTTCCCCAACGGTATGATCATACAGCCCATATTTTCAACTTGTTTCTGACTACATAATTGGATATTTTGCCCCAAAATGTTGAGCTTAGGACACACGAATTCTATAGCGCTGCCTGATTCGGATTTTATAGTGGCTGACATGACCACTGGGGGACCCAGGGATTCCAGGAACAGGTCCTCCCAGTACCTTGAAATATAACTTGACCAGCCTGGATTCATTCAAAGCAGTTAATTCTCTTTACTCTTTTCTTACCTATATCTTGGAATTAACTGATGATTGTTCTGCTTTTGTGATGTGGAGCAACAGGCGCTCCTAGCTAGTGGCAAGCAGCATGGGGATGGCTAAGAGAACAAGCTTTGGAGTCAGATCTGGACTTGAGTCCCAACTCTACCCATTACTAATCCAGAGACACACCCAAAGTGCTTAGTCTACCTCTCGGTGCACAGGAAATGCTTAGTAACTGTTAGCTGTTATTTCTAGTATCTGTGTATTAGACATTGAACTAGTGCTTCAAAAATCCCTTATGTCTCATCTGCAATGTATGAGTCACTAGCGTCATTACACCGATGAGGCTCAGAGGGGTGAGCGTGTAGAGACAGGAATCAAAGTAACCCTCCCACCACGCTCATTTTACCTTTCTCATTAAGTGATTTTCCCTTTTGACAACAGCATTAAGACAACTCTCTTAAGCACATCATTCAAAATTTGTTGCTCTTGTTTAAAACAAAGTTTAAAAAGTGATTATGAGGACAAACTACCCAATTTAAAAAATGGGGAAAAGCTCTGAATATGCATTTCTCCAAAGAGGACACATAAATGGCCAAAAAGCCCATGAGAAGATGGTCTATATCATTAGTTACTGAAGAGATGTAATCAAAACCACAATGAGATGTCACTTCACACCCAGAAGGATGGGTATAACGAAAAGTCAGATAATAAGAAGTGGTGGCAAGGATGTGGAGAAATAGAAACCCTCGTACACTGCTGATGGGAATATAAAATGATGGAAAGATAGACTGGCAGTTCCTTGAAAAGTTAAACACAGAATTACCATTTGACTCAGTAATTCCACACCTAGGTATGAACTCAAGACTAATAAAATACAGAATCACACAAAACTTGTACACAAAAATGTTCATAGTAGCATTGCTTTTAATAGTGAAAAAGTAGAAACAACCCAAATGTACATTAACTAATGAATGGAAAAACAAAATTCGGTATATTTGTATGACAGAGTATTATTTGACCATAAAAAGGAATGAAATATTGATATGTACTACAAAATGGATGAACCTTGAAAACACTATGCTACGTTAAATAAGCCAAACACAAAAGCCTCGCACATTTTACGACCCCATTTCATGATATGTCCAGAATAGGCAAACCTATGGTGACAGTAAGTAGGTTATTAGTGGTTGCTTAGGGCTGGAGGAGGGGTGCACAGGAAGACAGGAGAGTGGTAGCAAAGGATACAGGGTTTCTTTCTGAGGGGATGAAAACGTTCTGTAATTGACTGTGGTAATGATTACACAACTCTGTGAATATACAAAAACCACTGAATTACAGACTTGGGGGAATCGTATGGTATATAAATCATATCTCAGTAAACCTGTTACTGAAAAACACTGATTATGTTCAGCTTTCTCTTTCTGGATACTATTCTTACAGATTTTTGTCCTTGTTTATTATTTAGTCCTTGCCCCCTGGTCTCTTCTCTGTGTATACTTTTTACATAGAGAAAGCACTGTACAGCCTGATTTTTCCTTTTTTCATTGGTTCAAGTGGTGGTTGTACTGCAGGAACCTCATTATTATAAAAATGGTGGCAATATTAGCTCTTCATTTGTATAGAGGTTAAGAGCATGGACTCTGGAGCCAGACCACTTGGGTTTGAACCCAGCTCACAACCTGTTAGCTATGTAACCTTAGTCAAGTTACTTAACCTCTTTGTGTTTTCATTTTCCTATCTGTGAAAAGAAAATAATAATGAGGTAATACATTTGAGGACGTTAGAAAAGTACCTAGACTAATAGGTGCTCAATAGAAAGCACTTTCCTTTTTTACTGGTATGAGCAATGGTTGCACAGCCAGACTTCATTATTTTATAAAAATGGTGGCAATATTAGCACAGCAATCTCTTCATTCTCCTGGAACCTATTTCCTGTCTCCATGGGTTCCTTTTGCTATCCAAGCCTTAACTGCTGATATCTTCAAAGGTCTGACTTTCTCCACAAGTAATCTCATTTACTTTTACTGGCTTGACAACGATCCATATTCATTCCACCAGCTGATATACATCAGATGCGGTGTATCTTAATTATATCTGACTGCCTGTTGGACAATTCTATCTGAATGTCTCACAGATACTTTGTGGTCAAAACCAAACTCATCTTCTCCCCTGATCTCTGATTCTTTACTGCAGGTGGTGGCACCATTACTTCACCTTATCACCAAGATATGGACTTTTCCACTTGCACACATCCCACCAATCCCCAACTCCTGCCAATTTCTCCTCAAACAATTCTTAACTCTGTTTCATCATCTTTTCTCCACCTTGCTTCCTATCAGAATCATCTGGGGAGCTATAAAAAAATCCCAGGGCACACTTGAGGCCATTTAAATCAGGACTCAAGCATCAATATCTTTTGAAAGCTTTCCAGGTGATCCCAATGAGCAGCCAAGCTAGAGAATCTGACTTAGCCCTTGGTGTCTCCCAGCCTCCACTTTCACTGTTCCAGGCTTTGCAGTCCCCTCTGACAAAAAGGAACTGCTTATCATCAGACCTCTCCACCTGCACCCATGCTGTTTCCTGTCTTTATCAGACTCTCCACCACCCCACCCTGAAATCTGGTTACTCCTACTTATCTTAGGATCTAGAGGTTACCTTCTCAAACCTTTTCTCTAATTCACCAATCTTTGGTTGAATTACATATTCCTCCTCTGTACTCTTGGTGTCCAGGAAATACCTATCATTGTGCTTACTTAGCATGTTGTTTTATAATTATCCGCTTATGTGCCTGGGCCTCTCACAGAGCTAGGTACTCCCTGAGGCTAGGACCATATGACGCTCATTTTCATGTTCTCAGCACTTAGTACACTGCTTGGCCTTATGCAAATACTCAATACACGTTAGTTGAACGACCTTCCAGAGACGAGGGAAGGTTTCTTTGGAAAAAGGTTATTTATGCCAGACATTGATGGATGGGTTGCATTTTGATTCATATTTTTTACACTCAAGGTAAAACCAACTTGATTACTTAAGTGTACGAGGTGTGATAAAAAATACTGTGACTGTTTAAATAAAAAAAAATTTATTCCAGTAAAAGACACATTGCCATTAATCTCCCTCGAAATACTCCCCTTCGCTTCGAACATGCTTATCCCATCATCCTTGCCATTTTCTGAAGCAAGTCCTCTTTTGTGTCTCTAGTTGCACTGTCGTGGTCCCCTCGATGTCCTGAATCATTTTGATTCTTTGGGGAAGAGCCAGAAGTCGCATGGTGCCAGATCTGGTGAATAAGGTGGATGAGAACATACTGCAATGTTTTTGACAGAAATTGTCATCCAGAAGTGATGTGTGACACAGAGCATTGTCATGATGTAAGATGATTTACGGCACACTTTAAAACACACCTTCGCTCAACCGTAGCTCACACCTGACTGATTGCACTGAACAAGTTGGAACTTGTCACACACTGTTCTAAGGTTCGATCTGCTGCTTCCCGTATTGAAGATCCCTGCCTTTCGGTGGGATGGCACTCAGCAGCAGCATTCACCATATTTTGTAATCACAATGTAAAGGCTCCATGTCAAACATTGCTCCTGGTTTGGCAATTTCTGTCAAATAAAAATATTACAATGTGTCCTCATCCACCTTATTCACCAGATCTGGTACTATACAACTTCTGGCTCTTCCCCAAAGTCAAAATGACTACGAAAGGTGAACATTTTGAATCGATTCAGGACATGGAGGCAGCCATGACGGTGCAACTGAAGACACTCACGAAAGAGGACGTCCAGAACCGCTTCAGAAAGTGGCAGGAACGATGGGAGACGTGTGTTGGAAGCGAGGGGAGTATTTTGAAGGGGATTAATGGCAATGTATCTTTTACTGTAATAAATTTTTTTATGTCTTTTTTGTGTCTTTTACTGTAATATTTAAACATTCACCATATTGTTTGACTGCATCTCGTAATACTCTGTTTAACTCTAGTGCACCCAAACATTCACTGCAGTTTCTTTTATATGCTCTTATTTTGTACTAAAAATATCTTAACTACATTTGCAATGAATGACTATTAACTTGTAAGTTCTTTCCAATCATTTTAGAAAAAAGTTGGAGTAGAAATTGTAGTAGTTTATTATTATCCTAGATCCTAGATTTTCTTTTACCTTCAAATCAAAATTTCTTTTGCTTTTGAGATACATATGATTGTCTCAGATAAAACTACTTCAACCTTGACCACTTAAAAATTTATTTTGTCCCCTGTGATATAAAACAATGACCTGTACACAGAGACTACATTAAGGACAGAGAGAAATTCCAAAGCAATTCAATCATGACTACATAGAAACAATTAAAAATAAGTTTTAAAGGATGCTTCCAAAGAAATACACAATACAAGTAATGTAGTTTGTGTCCTTTTAATAAACACACTTGCATAGTTATATTACAATTTTGTAAAAATAAAAACAGGTTACCTCATGCCAAGCGTGCCTAGCATTTGCACAATTTTAATACCCTTAACACTATAGTTTTCAAGACACACAAAATAAAAGTTTAAGGCAAAAAACAGCACTTCGCAACAATTTAATAATTTATTACATTACAGTAGCATCACAGCAGCATCCAACAATGCCACTTTAGATAAAAGTCTCTCAGTATTTCCATTATAGATTCTATTTACAAGGATTTGTAACTTGGTAAAATTCATTCTAAGAAAATTTGGCAAATAAAGCTTTTGGATGGGGGTTGGCATTTCTTTCTCCACTTTTCCCACTTTCTTTATTTTAAACTATCAGTATTTACATTGTATTTTAAAACACTAAAATAGCAGTTACAATGTTTTAATAGTTCTATTATTTTTACATAACTTTTTGAGATAAAGTTTTAGAGAAAATTCTACAATGGGTTGATTTAAATTTTCCTATTTTTCTAAAAAATCAGCTTTGGTTTTAGAATTGATTTTTTCATTGCTGGAAAACCCATCAGATTTAATCACATATTTTTAAAATGATTATCACATATTACAACTTTTAAATAAACTTTACCTCCTACAGAATTCAGATTTATTCCATTGTGTTCCCATTTTAAAATTCTGTGTCCCTGATAAACTCTTTCCTTCTAATGTTGCTTTCTAAGCAAAGGGAAAGCTGCCTCTTATACTGATGAAGAAGAGAGTAAATACATGGCTGAATCCGAGGTATTGCATGCACTTTTAAGGACAGGTTATTATTATATGTCATATTTTACTTTTAGCTTTCTCTCAAATATGCAACAAAATACCTACACAAAGAGAGGTATTTCAGCAAATACAGCAAGTATGTTTTCCAGACCAATATTCAGCATAAATATGCCATTATGTGATTCAGTCCATAGGTACCTGGTAAATACGTTATTTTCAAATTGATTATAGATGCTAAGCTCTACCCGAATGACATTCTTAATAATCTATATTTGTCAGTGTAAAAGTGAAATGATTTGAGCTATAAAAATACCTTTGAAATAATTTATCAGTGTATAAGTCCAAATGCAAAATCATAAAGAGAAAATATTATACCAGATCATGTGGCTAATTAGCAGTGGTCTGATTTCTAATGTCAGGGTTTAAAATGGACTTAAAGTAACTGTCCTTAATCTGCACCCAAAAAGGGTGCAAAAGCAGAAAGTTCAGAACATAAAACGCAAGACCAAGAAATGTGTGCAGTTTGGAAGATCAGCTGAACTCACAAGGAGTCAATCTTTGTACTGTGTCCTTTAGTGACTGCAGACGAATCTGTTAGCCCACCTGTAAAGTGGTATTATTGCTTTCCTAGAAAAGCATCACGATGATGCCAAATGCTGAAAATTGAGGTGGTCTAATAACTACAAATACCAACCCCAGGGAGTACACATACCTATCACCACACATTCCAATAATGGGAAGTATTTTGAAACACAGACATTTGAACTTTGTGAAGTTTTAACTAAACTGTTGACTCTCAAGTGTCGTAAAAAGTTAAGATTTAGGTAATGTATGACTGAAATGATTCATTCATAATGTGTAGGCACATTAACATAAATATTGCACAAAATATGCCTCTAACTTAAACTCAGAGATATAAAACTGTATTTTACTCTTCTTAAAGAACTCTTGAGGAAATAGGACTCTGTGATTGTATGTACACTTTTCCTGATACTACTTTGACATTCATAAATAGTAGATTGCACTGCAGTTTGTAAACATTTTAAATTGCATAAACTTTTCATTGATTTTCAAATACAGTTTAATACTGTCCACTAAAACTCCTTTTTGTTTCAGCTAAGTACTCTCACATTTATCAGTTTATAATGTTTATTATCTTTAAAGTGTTTTCCATACAAGAAAAAGAAGTAAAATCCTATGCCAAAGTAGCCAATGCGGTTGAAGAATAGATAACAGCCAGAAAATTCTGAATGGTAAAGTCAGTCTCTGGCCTCAAAGCAGCTTCATGGACAGAGAGGAACACCAGCTCTCACACATCTCTCCTTCACTCAAATTCATTCTTGACTAGACAGAGTCTGTATGCCTGCTTCAGGGGCATTCAAACTCTTCAAGGACTCCTTATGATCTTTACTAAACACATTAAGAACAATGTCGACCAGTGTCTTTTTGTGACCTGGGACATGTAGTCACCTAATTAAAATAGGTAACATTGACTTTGAAATATATTATAGATATAAAAACTCTAAGCTAGGAAAGGTTTCATATTTCACCATCAATGATTTCATTCCTCAAAAATAATACACTTTTAGGTCATCAATGAAGAAGTAACAACTAATTGCTGCAGGATTAGCCCAGAGCATACAAAAGTCCCCAGGGAACTACCCCAGTACAGGGCCATTCCTGGGCACCTCAAACAGAGGAAAGACATCCCACTCTACACATATGGATGGGGCAGGTCATTTTCCTCTTATGAGATAAGAAAAGCGCCCCCAAAGCTAATTGCTCCCACCCCAAAATACACAGAAAATAGAGAAAACGTTATTTCCAGTTCTTGGCCTTTTGCAATCTTAAATACTGAATAGCGGCGTATTAGAAAATAATAAAGTAAACAGTGCATATTTGGGGAAAAAATCACATATTGAACCAATTAAGAGCTCACTGTGATTAGGATTAGATCAAACATAACAGCAAAACATAAGCAAATTTTATCTGAATTCTGTAATGAGTATACATGTTGCAATAACGTTAAAAAAGCATGGCAACCCATTCCAAACCAGCAAGAATAGTTTGTGCAAATAGTGGGTCTTTGTGTGTTTGAATTCCCACCATGTAAGGGCAAACTCAATGTGCATGCTAATGACCCACAATTACCAAATTAAAAAAAAAAAGTTAAAAGATGCCAGAGTGAACAGCAGGGAAAGCCACACAAAGACCCACTATCCTTTAATTTGTTACAAATAAATTTTAACTGTAAATTAGAAACACAAAGAAATAATCACAAGTGGCTCTAACATTCAAACGAAGTGAATGGATTGTGTAAGAGATATTTGATCAGGGCTGCCTGCCCTGCCTCCACGCTAGAGTCAAACTTGGATAGTGGGTCTCTGGGGTGCTTTCACACTGGAAGACAACATTGGGTCCTATAAAAAGAAAAATGAGGAATAAAATGAACATAAAGCAAATTAAGTGGGTGAGAAAAAAATTTGACTAATAACATGCAACATCAACTAAATAAATTTGAATTATTACTATTCTCAACCTTTAAACAATACAGTCACACACTGCTTAACGATGGGGATACGTTCTGAGAAATGTATCATTAGGTGATTTTGTTGTTGTGCAAACATCATAGGGTGCACTTACACAAACCTAGATGGCATAGTCTACTGCACATCTAAGCTATATGGTATACCACCATCACATGTGCAATCTGTTGTTGACCAAAATGTCATTATGTGGAACACGACTGTATCCTAATTGCATAATAGAATAAAAATAAGACTTCTAAGGGCCCAAGAAACACAAATGATTACCTAAAATCTAACTGGTTTTTACTGACTCATACATGCCTGGCTGTTTTTCCTTTAGAACAGCTTTTATTTGTTCTTTATATCCCCTGTTATAGAAGACTTAATTGGAAAAAAGACTTAATTGGAACAGCTTTTATTTGTTCTTTATATTCCCTATTATAGAAGACTTAATTGGAAAAAAGTGTTCCATCACTGGAAAACAAGATAAACAACAATAACAACAACAAAACACATTTGGAAAACCATCAATTGACATCAGAGACACTATAGAAGCCAAATGTACTGACACTGGAATGCTTCCAAGAATCACTAGCCAAAGCCAAAGATCTTCCAGACCCAGTAGGTCTGAAAAGTATCTTCCTCTTTCAGGCACCTCAGGTATTTCTAATAAGATAAACTGGCAAGCACTAAAAACTGTCAAGCCATCAGCAGAGCTTAAAATGGTCATTCATTTAGGTAACCCAAGTTGTTGTAATTTTCTTTACTACTTCTCCTGAAACCCTGAGAAATTTTCGAGACTGTTCAAAGCATAAAAAACTGGACTCCTCTCACCTCGAAATTGGGAAATTTAGTTGCTTTATCTAAAGGACAGTCTTCTCCCAGGATGAAGCTCCGAAGTGAAAATAATGCACAAATATTTCAAAATTATAGTATAAAATAAATTCATAATACTAGCACTGAATCATATCTCAGTTTTGGCTGGGTTACCAATTATATGTTCTCAGAAATTAAATTAAAATGAAAGGCTAAATGTTTTAGATAATTTCACAAGAATGATGTATTTTTTTTAAGCAAAAAGAAATCAAAAGGATGGGGAAAAGTGGAATCCATTTTATAAAGGTAAAAACTATTTTCAAGTACTATTTATTCTTTAATTTATTATTAACGTATGTTTATTGTCAAATATAAGAAAGGCTGGGTAATTGCCAAGAGGTAATTTTATATAACACCAGATACTACACTTTTGAGATCTGGATCCTTGTTCCAAAAATAGTGAAATAGATATTGATTTATGTATCTCTTATGGATGAGGTATCTTCTAAAAAAATCACCTAATGACAGTTTTGAAAACAATTTAAACAGGTTTTAAATTTTCTTCTAACCTAGATAATGTGTAAATATGTGGGAAATAAATAGGAAGATGGCAAAATTAATAGCACCTGTATACTAAAAGGGTAATTCTTAATAGTAAATAAGGAAATTACTAGCTACTCTTTATTAAGCTGAAAAAGATCATTGGATGCTGAAAAAGCAGGGTGGTAAAGGGAAACTGCAGTATAGACTGCTTTCATACCAAAGAACCCACAGAAGAATCATACAATTTTCAGATACAGTCTAATAGTAAGGCCTGAAGCTAAGAAAAAAAGCATTTAAAATAAAGCAGTATAACTTCTGATCTTCTGAAAAGTTTCCTTTTGCATTTTCTTACTTTAAACATTAAATCAATGTATCATTTGCTAACTGACTTTAATATCTGATGAAGAACAGTAATAAATGCAGTGCTGCATATTAAAGCTTTTGCACTAGTCGAAGAGGTAAAAAGTTTGCTATTACTCACACTGTTGACTTGGATCTGAATCTGTCGTCATCTTAACATAGTTTGAAGGGAAGAGACCAGTCACCCCACTGATTTCGCCTTGCCACCAGTCAGGATCATCTTTGTTCAAAACATTGATAAGTTGTCCCTTGGAGAAATTTAGCTCGTCCTCATTATTCGCTACATAGTCATACATAGCAATCACCTGACACACTATAGAACAAGAACAAAACAACAAATGTAACAAATTAATTATTCCCACAAGGATCACAAGTCAAAACTCCTCTAGGATTTAAATTACTCTAATACTAAGTGTTAAAAGTAGCCTAAAATTTCCCTTCAGCGGCTCTCTCCCCCGCTTCCTTCCCCAATCCCTGTTTTACAAAAACAAGAATCTCCAAACTACAGTTAAAAATCCAAATGAACTGCTTCACTTTGAATATGATAGTACAGTAATTCCACTTTGAAAACTGTATGGAGTGAAATGGTTCAAGTATCACTAAACAGCTGGCTGTTTCTAAGCAGAATTTTTTAGAAAAGAAGTTATCAAAAAAAAAAAAAAGAAAAGTTCTCATTGTAACATACTTTTAGGCAGAGGTCATATTTTTCAGAGTTAGCTAATCTAAGAAGTTGGTGAGTTTTAACAAAACTTCTCTCAGATGAAATGCAAGTTAACCCATTCCATACCAGGATGAAAGGCAGGTGTAGTTCTTTCACTACTTGGACCCAAAAGTTTAACATGGCTGGCGGGAAACCATCCTTTTTGTCGCTTTTTTCCTCTGGCCTGTAAAATTAGCAAAAGGAATATGAAAGATGAAATTAAAACCAATTATTGAGACAGAAACTAACAGTGAGAAAAACCCTATCTCTTTGGTTAACCTTGACCAAAGAAAGGTCTGGCCTTTGCCTTTGGCTCCTAGGAGGTATATATCCCTACACCTCTGGAATGTCCTGACTGATGAGTGTCTTAGGGGAGCCTTGACCATGCCAAAGAGTCTAACAATATGATTTATGGTGGGTGCTCTGGGTCATGTAGTATGATCCCAACCTCTGGAGAGGCTGGAGACTGAATCCAGCCATTTACCTGTAGGCAGCCAACCATGTCTATGTGACAGAGCCCAGTGAAAAACTCCGGACACCAAGGCTCAAGTGAGCTTGCTTCTCTGCTTGGCAATACTCTGTGGGTATTGTTGCCAGGAGAGATTAACGCTACCCATGACTCTGCTGGGAGAGGACAATTGGAAGCTCTGAGTTTGGAACTCTCCTGATTCTGTCCCATACATCTCTTCCATTGGCTAATTTTAACCTAAATCCTTTTGCTGCAATAAAATGTTACAATGAGTATACAGTAGCTCCCCCTTAAACCACGGTTTTGCTTTTCACAGTTTCAGTTACCCACAGTCAACTGCAGTCCAAAAATATTAAATAAAAAATCCCTGAAATAAATAATTCGCAAGTTTTGAGTTGCATGCTGTTTTGAGTAGCATGATGAAATCTCATGCCATCCTGCACCATTCCACCCAGGACGTGAATCATCCCTTTGTCCAGTGTATCCATGCTGTGTACACTACCTGCCTGTGAGTCACTTAGTAGCTGTCAGGTTTATCATATCAACTGTCACGGTATCACAGTGTTTGTGTTCAAGTCACCCTGACTGTGCTTCATAATGGCCCCAAAGCTCAAGAGCAGTGATGCTGGCAATTCGGATATGCCAAAAAAAAGCTATAAAATGCTTCCTTTAAGTAAAAAGGTGAGTACAGTACAGTAAGACATTTTGAGAGAGACCTCATTCACATTAACTTTTATTACAGTATGTTACAATTGTTCTATTTTACTAATAATTATTGGTAATCTCTTACAATGCTTAATTTATAAATTAAACACTGTCATAGGTATGTATGTATAGGAAAAAATATAGTAAACATAGAGTTCAGTAGTCTGCAGTTTCAGGCATCCACTAGGGGTCTTAGAACATATACCAGTCAGATAAGGGGGGACTACTATAGCTTTCAGTGAGTCCTTCTAGCAAATTATTGAACCTCAGAGTGGGCCTGGGGCCTCCAAATTTGCAACTGGTATCACAAGTAAGGGTGGTCTTGTGGAGCCCTGAATTCTGCACTGCCCTCCCTAGTCAATATGAAACAACTGGAAGACTCAATAGGAATCTCAAAGTGCTGCTGAAAATGCTATTTATAGAAGTCTATTTGGAGATCTTTCAGGCTCAGTGTTCTCTGCATATTTCACAAAAATAGTATTTATAAACTAAAAAGACTTTTTTAGAGTTCTCCTAATAAGTTCAAGTCAACACTTAAAATGGTATAGCCATAGTAAACACCTCTTGGGACTTTGTTAATAATTAATCAGGAGATCACAAATAAAATTTCTGGAGAGCCATAGTTCCGACTTAGTTGGGTCAGTCTTCAAAGCAAATCAGAAGGTGGAATTTCAAGGGTTATTCAAGAAGACATTGAATTCTGAATATCCACTGTTCTGGAGAAATCATAAGACTGATATGCAAAAATGAAGCTATGTTTAATCTCCTTATTACAATCATATTATCAATCTTACATAAAAATAAAGCTATTATACCTCTCATCATCTTTTTTTTTTAGAAGAGGTTTCTTATTTATTTATTTATTTATTTATTTATTTATTTATTTATCTCTCATCAGTTTTTAATCCTAAAAAATGCTCTTTAGTTTTAACTAGTAAGGAAATTTGAGTAGAGAAAAAATAACTCTTTGTATTAAAACATATGCAATAAATGTCTCTGTTAACATTTTAGGGGGAAAAAAAAAACAGGCTCATTTATACCTGTATTGCCTTTCCTTGCACTGATGTTTCAAAAACATAAGACCATGGGGTGGGGGGTTGAGGGGGACAGTGTAATGGCGAGTATTTTCTCAGTATGCAGCCTGGATCATATTTTTTCTCCTAGAGGCTATATTGCAAGCCTGGGATTATCCCAGGCAAACATGATGCTATGCTTTCCTTTAGGAAGGTGACCTATGGTTTATTAAAGCAGGTATTATTGGAAAACAATTATGTCTTTAGAGAGAATTATTCTTTATATTTTTATTTATAGTGTCAATTCAACTGTGCTAAAAATGAACAGGGAAAAGACTAGAGAGAAACATTATACACTAAAATGTTAATATTAATTAATTCCAAGTAGTATGATTATAGGTGATCTAAAATTTTTATTGGTTTTATTTTTTTAATGAGCATGCACGACTGTTATAATAAATGGATAAATATTATTTAAAGATTATTACCTGTAACTCCCCTTGCCACCACCCACTTGCACTTTTCTTTAGAATTAATATTAACTGCCCTGGTGCAAGGCTAAGTTGTTCAGAACCAGTAGCCACATATGCTGAAGTTACTTGAGCAATCTCTGAAAAGAAGAAAAACAAGAAACTTTGAATTCAAGACTATTAAACAGTTTAGTAATCTTTTTCACTTCATTATTATACATACCAGGTTTCTTGTTTAATGTTCCAGATTTGTTGGCACTCCCAAAACTCTGCAAGGAAAAGATAACACTGTTTTATCATTTTCCAACAATCCAGATACAAAAGTACAAATATTATAGGGATTAGAGATTTCTACTTCCCAGGATTCTTGTTTCTTTGAATGAAGAGCAAATGACAATTATTCTTACACTGACCAAACAAGAATCCAACACTTATGGGCGATCTAGTCTGCTAACGGAACACAGTACAGACAGCTGATGTTAGTATGCACTGATTCAACAGGAAAAGTTCATTTTCTGAAAATTCCCTGAATGTTAAATGCGACTATCCAGGCCAAATACACCCCATTTATCAATGGGGTTAGCACCACATACAACCCACGTGCCTGGATATGTTATGGCACATATGAGCAATGTTTGTATTTTTTTAATTTATTTATTTTTTGCTATGATCCTCCTGAACCTAAGAACAAAAAATCCATACCCTAGCAACTATGACCTATTTGACTTTACAGGATAAGCTGGACTAACCCTGTTTCTTTTTAGGAATCTGAACAAGAAAAAGGGAAAGGGTTAATTTTATTTTTTCTGTCAGTGGACACAACTGTAGTAAAAGTACTGAAGCAAATTGGATGGTAGCCAAGAGTACTTATGTGACTGAGCACTTACTATGTAACAGGCACCGTTAAAAGGATGTTACATATACTCACTTAGAAAATTTTCATAACACTGTTACATAATTATGATTATCCCCATTTTGCAGAGAAGGGAACTGAGGCAAAGAAAGGTGATGTAATTTGTCCAAAATCACCTAGCCTCCGAGTGGGAGAGCCAGAAGTCAACCCAGGTAGTGTCAACATGTAGTTTGTGGATTCCCAGAAGGCAATCCCTGAGCTCCTTCTTAGGGGTCTGGGAGGTAAAAACTATTTTCATAATAATATTAAGACATTATTTGCCTCTTTCACTGAGTTGCCATTTATACTGGTGGGTAAAACTGCTGATACCTTAGTACAAACCATGGCACTGGTGCCAAATTCTACTCGTAGTCATAGTATTCTTCACAGCCATGTGCTCACAGTAAGACAAACAAAGCCAGTTTCACTTAAGAATGTCCTTGATCTAGCAGTAAAAAAATCTATTAATCTTAATCCTCAAGTACAAATCTTGTAAAAGTTCTGTGTGACTAAACGAAATGTGCCTAAAGCATTTCTGCTGCATTGAAGTACACGGGTTGTCTCAAGGAAAAGCACTTATATGATTAACTTGTGAGCTAAACTAAGTTTTTCATGGAACAACATTTTTATTTGAAAAAAATGACAACTTGAATTATTCAGACTTGGGACTTAGCAGACATTTTCTCAAAGATGAATGAAGTAAGCCTGTCACTTCAAGGAAGGCGGCTGATGAGATTTTTGCCAATGAGAAAATTCAAACTTTCAAGGGAAAACTAAAAATTTGGAAAACTTGTGTCTACCACCATAAGCCTGACAGTTTCTGACAGTCTGTAAGTGCTTAAAGACTTTTCTATGAGATCAGTGATGATGTTTACAAAAGTGATTTTTTAAAATATTATATAATGACATGTGTCAATACAGGGAATATTTGCAAAACTCAGTGATTCAATATTTCACAAATGATCAATGAATGATGTTATTATACCATGCATAGGTAAAAGGCTCACTCAATGTATAAAACAGACTGGTGAATTTTAATGTAAGAACAAAAAATGTTCACATATATGGCTTCAGATTCCATGTTGCAACTAACCTATAACAATTTAACACTTGTCAAATTTTGGTGTAATAGCATCAAACAATATCCACACATACCTGAAATGTTATTAATATAATTCTGTTTTCTCCTCATATATTTGTGTGAAGTTGAATTTTCTTCATATATTTCAACCAAAAGACTATATCATTACAGACTAAATATAGAAGCAGATGTGAGAATCTAGCTCTCTTCAATTAAGTCAGACATTAAAGAGGTTTCCAAAAATGTAAAACAATGCCACTCTTTTCACAAAACTTTTTTTGTGGAAAATACATAGTTGTTTTTCATAAATAGCAAGTTATTTATGTTACCATTCAATGGATTTAATTTTGCTACTTTTAAATGAATTCAAAATATTTTTTAAATTTCAGTTTTAATTTCTAATATGGAAAATATTACTAGATATAGTCTGTATATTAAAAAAAAACCTCATTTTGGAAAATATTACTAGATATAGTCTGTATATTAAAAAAAAACCTCATTTTGGGTCCTCAGTAATTTTTAAGAATGTAAAAATTTCCTGAAACCAAAAATTTGAGAACTGCTTCCCTACACCATGCAGTGGGAGGATGAAAAGAAGCAGGAGCTCAGAATGTGGACTAAATGACATTAACGTCAGAGCCTTAAAGATTTACCCATCCTTCAAGGTGGTCCCTTGGAAGCATCCCCGAACTTGGTACCCTTTCCTAACTTCAGTTATCATGAGGCCAACCCTACCTATGGCTCTTGTTCTTAGAATTTCATGAAATCCTGTCTCCCTTATCTTTCTAACAGGATCCCTATAATAAAGTCTCTTTTACTGAAGCTATCTTAAGTGGTTTCCTTGTAACCAAAATAGCCTGACCAAAACCATATTCATGAGTCTGTTTTAAGTATGAATCTTGATGAACAAGATGTAATGATTTTGTTTCTATACAAAATAACTCTACCTCTTGATCTTTTGGTTTGACATAATTTGATGGAAAAATTCCAGTTCTATCGCCAATACTTCCTGTCCACCATTCTCCATCTTTCTGGGTCACCAATATTTCTTCACCTTCAGTGAATGTCAAATCTCCAGGTTCTACACTTGAATATGGATACAGTGCAATATACTCTGTAGGAAACAAAGCAAAAACACAAAAACAAAAAAAAAAACCCAAAAAACTATAAGATTATAGAAGTTTAAAAAAAAATTATGCTAATAGCCAAAATCTTGAGTAAATACACTGTAGAAAATTTTGTGACTTAAGGAAACTTAATATAAAGAGATGTTTAGAAAAAGGAATGAAGCAATTTAGTAATTTCTTAGAAAACGATTTACCATGGGATTTTTTCCAATTATCTCATCATCATCATCATCCTCTCACACAGAATAATCCCCAAATTACAAATAGTATCAATATGAAAAGATTTTTTTAACCTTCTTACATGAAATATATTTTAATCTGCTAAGTTCTTTTCTCTTCAATTCTTTTATACACATAGTTAAGGAAATGCCCAATGTTCAGTCGACATTAGTACCAGAGGCCAAATTCCATCACAATGACCCAGCTCCTAGCCTAGTGCTTGGCATGGAGTAATGCTCAATAAATATTTGATAATGAATGACTTCAGTTCCCAGTATTACTGAAATTAACTGATTTAACAAAACGAAAAACGATACCAAGGTTTGGATGTGCTGCAACAAACAAGGTCCTTTCCAAAATGCTCCTCACTACCTTCCTAGGCTCATTTCACAACACTCATTCCACAGTAAACTTCTGGCTCCTGTCTCACTGGTGACCTGGAGCTCCCTAACCTTTCACAGCGATAACTTGGTTCATGACATTCCCTCCACCCACAAGAGCTATCTCTTCCTTTGTCACTATGCAAGACCCAACTCATTGGTTAGGGTCTTCAACATTGCCACTTCTGTGGATTCACAGGTCCCACTCAAAATTATTTTCTCACTCATTACAGAATTTATTACAACGTATGCCTGCTTTCCCCATTCTACGGTGAGCACCTGGGAGGCTGTTTTATTCATCCGCGTATATTTCAGGCTGTAGCATAGAATTTCTAATGTAGTAGATATTGAATAAACTGTTTTAATTTACCATTAAACTAATTTTCTTGAGCAATAGAAATAGAAAATGTACTTCAACTATTCAACTAATTTTACAATGGACATATATAATCTATTTAAAAACTTATGTAATTATTAAAAAAAGTCTGCAAAGAGATTAGACAATCTTTCATTTTTCAGCATATTAACCAGATTAAAATAAACAACTCAAAGGGCTATAAAATTTTTCTTTGTTTATTTATGATAAAGGATATTCTAATTTTAAATCCTACTTAATGATTTATATGGTACACCATAATGAAAATGCAATTTGTAAACAACTAAATGTACTAAAATTTCCTTACATCCTAAACATCTATAATCTGGATATATAATAACAGGAAAACAAAAACCATCATGCTATCTCATTGCAATACTTTTTATTTATGATCTTATATATCAAGGCAGTCTATGGGGAATTTTTACAGTACTGATTTTCTAAAAGTACCAAGTATTTTCAGCCATGTTTTTTCTGTATCTTCAATATTCATGTGAACAGGCAAGGGGTAGGTTTTCCTTACCTGATTTTAATACTGAAGACACAGAAGCAGGGAGAAAAACAACTGTGGGATGTCAGATAACTGTCAGTAGCTAATGTGACTCCCATTTAATTTACAAATTGTCAAAAACTCACCTTCTCCCACTGTATAGGCTGCAGAGGTAGGTTTCTTGTTTACAGCTGCATACAAAGCTTCTGGTCTGCCAAATAAACACACAAACAGATAAAACAACAATAATGAAACAAAAAAGCACATCAACAAGCAAAAAACAAAGGTATCTGATGAATACAGCAGGCATTAGCAGTGCATTCATTTAGGGCTTTCTAAAATTAATCTAAACATTGTCTCAGTACACGGCTACAAATATTCTCATACACAAAATCCTAGAGGATTAAGAACTGCCTGATTACAAACTTCTAAATTTTTTAATATATTAATTTCAACATGATTTATAAACAGTTTTCCAAATGTGTGATATTTTGCCTTTCTAAAGGAACTTAAAAGACACAAGTGCATTGGTAAAGGTGGAATTATTTGATAAAGCACTTATGGGGCATGGCTGAGTTTAGGGAAAAACAAGGG
The DNA here is from genome assembly GCF_964194185.1 of Rhinolophus hipposideros. Taxonomy (NCBI): domain Eukaryota; kingdom Metazoa; phylum Chordata; class Mammalia; order Chiroptera; family Rhinolophidae; genus Rhinolophus; species Rhinolophus hipposideros. The sequence continues at coordinate 61,777,674 of NC_138058.1, read as the reverse complement.
CCATATATAAATTTGATTATTTGTTTAGAGCACATTCAAAAAATGTATATATGTATGTATGTATATATATATACACATATACATATATATACATATATACATAAAAATGTATATATGTATGTATGTGTATATATATATACATATATATACATATATACATATATATAGCTGATCAACACCAGACAATAAAAAATAATAGAACTTTATTTTTGTATTTCAGGACAGGTATAGCATTAATTTCCTATTTAACCCAGGGAACTTTTAAAAATTCTGGAAGACTGTCGAGTTTAAGAACTAGACGTGTGTAGAATGCTCCCGGGCTTCCCAGGCCCTGTGAATAATTATACAGTGAGGCAGTTATACAGCGAGGGAAACAGAGTGGAACCTTACTACTGCTCACGGCGGGAACTGAATGCACTGCCTTATTTAGGGCTGAATTCTCCATTACTGTAGGTTTTCAAGATACATGCCTTATCTGTTAGAGAAGATCAGTAATTGAATGAGAAGTTAGAAAAAATGCCCTTTAAAAAGCATTTAAACTTAAGTCTTTGTGAGTAAGTTTTCTTCTCTGTAAAATGTCATGGACTCTAAAGAAGCTAGTTCCTGTAAAAGGGCCAGCACAGTGCCAGCATACACATGTAACTGTTCTCACTGTTCTCAGCATACACTTCTAAATCTAAAACCCTGTGTCAGTCTGAAAAGTGAACTTCTGCACTTGAACTAAAAATTAATACACAGAATCTCAGTACTGAAAGGGTTTTTACAGATTATTTAGTGTATTCTTTTTATTGAATCAATTAGAAAATTGAAGAGCAAGTAGGTTATTCCATATCCATACAGCCTGGCAAAAACAGCAGGATCAGAGCTCAAGCCTCTTGATTTCCAAAGACCAGTCTCTTTTCATTAAATCGGATTGTTTTTCCATTTAGATCAACTTCCACATAAAACACAAGACAGTTACCTACAGCTATAATAGAATACGTATTTCTTTGTATTAAAGATGTTTAATGACCTGACTCCCCTACAGACTGAGAAATAAAGGCCAGAGACCTTATCTAGTTTGTGCTTTTTGTTCATTTGAAAGTTCATTCATTTGATTGTTCATTCATTTACTCCTCTCCTTATTCACGGAGCTGATGATATGTCTGAGCAGCTACTATGCGTTAAGATTATAGTAGTCATGGAAAAACTAAAAAACAAACAAAGATGTGGACCTCACGGTCTTGGAGCTTATGATCTAATAAAAGATATGGGTAAGAAAGTGAATAACTACAACACAGTTTGTTATGAGCAGTCAGAGAGGTGACCTTCAAGGAACTCTGGAGGCCCAGGGACAGAATGCCCCACTCTGGCAAAGGGGAGGCCCTCAGTAAAGATTTATTTAAATATTGATAATTCACAGTAAACAAGGGAGAAATGCTCCAAAGGAAATGAAGAGTATCTTTGCTAATGACCTGATGGTACAAAGAACGCAATGGATCCAAAATTTTAAGTACTTTGGAAACTTTAGGAATCTGAAATAACTAGAATAAAAGATATCCTAAAAAGGGTACAAATATCTGAACTATGCTTTTTGCCACTATAGGAATGACCTGTCTGGTATTCAAACTAAAGCATATACTTTTTATGTTATTGTACAGCCAGTCATACAATGGCTGACTCATTAACGAAAACAACATCCACACCTCATGTAAACACATAAATGCTTACTCTTCCTGTTTGACTTCACTCCCAGGGATGATTTTGACGTAAGATTTTGGAAACCATCCTCTTCCTCCATGCACCTCCCCAAACCACCAGTTTTCTTGCTGCTCCAAGACGGTAATGATATCATGTTTTGAGAAGTTCAAGTGGTTATCTTTCTTTGCAGTCCAGGAACAAAGGGCCTGTGCTTTTAGGTTTTGTACAACCTGTCCCTGTGAATACAAAACCACAAAATTAGAAACAACGAAACAATGACAACCAAGGTTTTTGTTTCCTAGTGCATAACATACCTACTATTCAAACAGCAGACCAGTCTGGTGTGGTGGTGACTTATTACCAATGGTGACTCAAGATAACCTTAAGCTACTGACTTAAAATTATGTATGACAGACCACCATCTGAGTAGTCTTCTGTTAAGGCCTGAACACCTAACATTCAAGGAAACATGTCGGCACTAAGCATCGCTGGTCTGGAAGGCAAACACTGGGTCTTTCACATATCCCAGCACAAACAAAAAGGGAAAGAGTTATAGCAAGCATTTTCTCTCCTCCAGCTTCCTGCTGTCTCCTTTCTGCAGTGGATTCAATTTACTCCACTAGGAATGAAGGTGTGGTTGACCTCAGCTTCCCTCCACATTTCTGCTTTCCAAGTCTCTTTTTCGAATTCTTATCCATTCTACTTTCTTTCCTTCCTCCCTCAGAGGAAGGAGAGGTTCTGTTTGGTTGACAAGGCTAACCTCTTTCCCTATGCTCTAAATCTTCTATTATGCCCTCCCATTTTTGAAACATATTTTCTGACATCATGAAGGCCCTCTCTTGAATATTCGATCTCTCCACTTTTCTTACCATATTTCCCCGAAAATAAGACCCAACCAGAAAATAAGCCCTAGCATGATTTTTCAGGATGACATTTCCTGAACACAAGCCCTAATGCGTCTTTTGGAGCAAAAATTAATATTAAGACCCGGTCTTATTTTTGGGGAAACATGGTACTTCTACTTCCAAATTTCTTAAAGAAAGAACAGTCTTAAACTTGCTTTCTAATTTCACACCTCGATCCATTCTAATTTAGGTTCTGCACCTATAATACTACTGACCCACTTCTTGACAAGTCATTGATAACATTGAAGTTAAAAGCTTCTCCCCAACTCTTCTTTTCTCTGATCTCTGCGCAGTGCTGACATCACTAAAGTTCCTGAAGCTCTCTCTCTGGTGATTGATAGATCCTCTTTGGTCCAGCCCCTTTCTCCTCCTGTTTTACATGATTTCCCTATATAATCTTATTTATGCCTATGACTTCTCAAATCTGTGTCTTAATGGTAAGTTTATCTCCTGAGCTCCAGACTTGTCAATCAAACTGCCTATTGGGCCTTCCCACCAGGATGTCCTTCACACCGACACCTACGTTGTAAGTCTAAACTGTAATCATGTTTAGAACCCAGCAAACCCTCTCCTCCTGCCGCGCCTACCCAAGACAATGACATCACCACCCTTTCAGTTACTCAAGCTAAAGACCCTGAAGAGGCATCTTTAACTCCATCTTCTTCCTCACTTCCCACATTCAATGGATTGCCAATTTCATGTCAACCCCTAATACTTTTTAAAACTCAATTCTTCTGCTGTACATTTTCATTATTGTGATGGGTTCACCACATCAGCTCTTGTTACTTAGCAACAGCGAAGTATTACAATAGTAATATCCTCCCTTACCTGGTCTTCTTCCTTTCCTCTTTCTTCCACCAATCTGGCCTCTATACAATAATTGCCAGAGTTATCTTTTTAAAATATGCATTTGGACTCCTCTCTTAAAAACTTTTAGGAGGTTTTTACCGCCAAGTTGCTTAGCATGGTATTAAACGCTTCACAAATAAACCTCACCTTCTAGCTCTAACTTCACTTCTTAACCATGTCTCCATGAATCCTGTATTCTAGCCACACCATCAGCAATTCTTACTTCCTGCAAAATCCCCGTGTTAACATGCTGCAGTGACTTTCCCCAACTTGCTTTTTCACAGGAATAATTTCCCTTTTCTGTTTGGTGAAATCTTGCTTATTTTCAAAGATTTTCCTCAAATACCTTGCCCTTAGTGAAGCCTGCTCTAATTCCCACAGATTGAATGAGATGCTTTGTCTGCTGGTTACCACTCAAGACTTTGTAGAATACCATTATTACAATACTTTTCGTACTTTACAGTTATTTATTTATATGTCTATCTCATTAGATTATGTATGACTTCTTAATGGCAGGGATTTTTTTCCATTAAATTTCTAGCACATAATAAAATGTCTGGAACCTATATCATGCAATAACATTTTCTCGATGAAGGTGAAATCCATTGGACTCTATTCTGAAAAAGTCTGCGATTTCTCTTTAATAATGTTAATGTAATAATGCTTGCAATGGTTACATCTAAACCAGAGGCTAAATATATATAACACAGTTTCTACACATATGACTTACTTAAGAAACAAAACAAACAAACCCCCCCAAGCCCAAAATTCTTCTTACAATAACTACAAATTAAGACTACTATAATCAGATTTGTAAAAATGGTATTTTGAGCTTAGAAATCTTAGCTGCTAGCAACTTGATACCATGAGAATGAATTGTTGAGAAACTTCTAAGTAACAATATAACAATTTCTTCACCTCACATGGGAATAAGAACAAAAAAAATAAGTACAAAAATCTTCATTCTATTTTCTACATAAATCATTCTTCATTCTATATAAATCAGGAACAATGTCAAAGAATAATTCACACAAATATTAAAAGATTCGTACCTGTCCATGAATAGGAGACACGGACCCAGGGGACACAGTGCGAGTAAAAGCTGACTTTTTCTGCCATGATGTATTAACAGTTAGGTTTGAAAAAGATACATTTTGATAATCAGTCACTGTTGCTGGTTGATTTGAAGAAAGTGATCTGTGAATAAAACACTTTGATATAAATATACTTAATTGTTTAGAATCTAATGAAGTACTATTAATGTATCGACTTGTATATAATATATATTGTGTTTAAACACAATTTGTGGAAAAAAAGAACTCATGAACAAACGACTGGTGTATGTTTTAATTTACTAAATTTCAGTATTAAACTTGGAACAAAAGGTACTCTTAGCGAGTCCAACAGAGATTATAATACGACTAAGGAGCAGGCTGACATACTCGTCAATACATGTTAGGTGCTCATACATTTGCAGAGCTATAGAAACTCCATTGTTAGCTACAAACTTACTCAGAAGAAGTTGAGGTAGCAGGTAAAGATACTGAAGGAGGAAGTAAGGCCTTTTTAGGAGACACAGATTTTTCACTTGATGGCATTTTTTCTACATAGTTGCATGGAAACCAGCCAAAATGTCCTTGAAAACTACCATAAAGCCAACCAGGTTCTCCTGTAGTTTTTTCATCGACCTATGGAAACAAAAAGAAGGGTTAACAGTGGTTGGAAGACCACACATTTATAATGGACAGAGATGCAGATTTGAACAGAAGCACTGCAATACTGAGATAGTCCATCTGATAACCAAGACATCTACTAAGTGACTAACGGGTGGGTAGAATATAGTGTGGACATGCTGGGCAATGGGATGGTTCATGGCCCACTCAGACGGACCAAGATTTCATCATGCTGCTCAGAATGGCGTGCACTTTAAAATTTGTGAATTGTTTATTTCTGGAATTTTCCATTTAATATTTTTGAACCATGGTTAACCATGGGTAACTGAAATTACAGAGAGTGAAACTGCAGGTAAGGGGGACTACTATATTATAGAAAGTAATATATTACATTGTATTTAGCTTATTCATGAGAAAAAAAGACTTTGTTTCTTACCTGTATTATATCTCCAGAATTAAAACTCATCTCATCATGGCTCCTTGCTTCAAAGCGATATAATGCTCTATAATTCACCAAAGCACTAGCTGGTTCACCTTAAGAGAAGATAATTGTCAGTATTTGCTACTTTCATGTATACACATCTTTGCTATGACTCAATGAAAAGCTCTTAAAATCAAAAAGAAAAAACAGAGCATCAAACAGTATAATGAAAATCCATCTGTACATTGTTAGGATTTAAATACCTTGACTAGGCATAGAGTCAATAATAAAGCAAACAAGGATATTCATCTTAAAGTTGGAGGCAGTAAAACAAAGAGATAACTTGCAGGTTATCTCTTAGGTGCAGGGACCTAAGGAAGGGTGTGGGAGTGGTGGAGGCTGAGTTGTGCAAAGTGGAAGGAGAGTAAGCAGCAAGAGACTTAGTTTGAAATCAATGGTACTGTAATAGCTATGTAGGTTGTCTGATGAGTAGTAGACTTGTTGGGGTTATCCCTCTGTGAGGGATGTAAGTATCTAATCATTACGTTGTTTTGTACACCTGAAACTAATTTAAAAAGGAGGCTTAGTTTGATCTGTGAAGTCATAACAGGGAAAAAGAGCACAAAAAGGGAGGTCACAAATGAGAAGATTAGCAAATAGACAGGGTTGACTGAAGAAAGATCTACACATTTATCAGTATGGTTCTAAAAGAAAAACAGTAGTAGAGCTCACAAATACACTAGACTGGATAAGATTAAAAACATTTTGTTCATTTATAGAATAAATGCTTTAGCTTATAAAATTTTCAGCACATTGTATTGTCAATAAGGATTTAATGGTTTGTACATTCAAAAGAGACATGATAATATTTCAAGTATTTTAGGAATGGAATCTGAGATATCTCAAAAACTGTGTATTCTGAGAAAATTTCAATGTGCAAACACTTAAAATTGTATTGTTTCATTAAAATAAACAGTTTAGTTATGCTGCTTGAATAAAATATTTAAAACTGTTCACTTCAATTATGAAAACTATGTCATGGTTTGCTCATAACTAGTAAGAACTATCTTCTTTTTGCCATGTTGTTTTAAGATGTCTACCCTCAGTCTGTTTTAATAAGCCTCCATAGTTCTCATCCAAGTTTAATTTAGAAAAAGGTTTTTTTCTGATTCTAAGATTATCATGTTTTAATTTTTCTTCTTCTTTTTTTGCCTCTCATCAGAATCTTTATTTTTTCTTGTTGCTGTCTCAGAAAAATTAAATCTTTTATTTTAATCCTTATCCTTACATCGTTTCTCCTCAGTTTTCTGCTCCGCTTCTTGAACTTTTCCTGGTGTTTTTTCTTCCTGGAGTCGCTTTTGTTTTTCTTCTTCCTCCTTTCTAAGACTTTCTCTCCATAAGTTTTCTTTTCCTTGCTTTGCTTTCCTTTACATAAAAGAACAAGAGTTTGTATAATGTCCTTAATCTTTTTTTTTTACACAAAATAAATATATAACAGAAGATCTTGCTCCAGACAAACTGAAGAAATGTTATATATTTCTTACATATTTATACATAATCTTATATAACTAGATATTTGTAATTTATTATATGTTATAAATATAGCAAAGAGATATTAGAAGCAGGGTGTGCAGAAACAGTGGGTATTAGGATGTTGGGGAAAACCAATTAATTAAGAGAGGAGCCTTGGACAAAGAGATGAGCTGGGGAACATGACACAATTTCCCACACCCTCAAATTTATTCCTGTCAGCCAACTTCCCAAACCTAAGAAAAAAAGAGGAAAATAACTGAAATGAAACTATTCAGAAAACAAATCTAAAAAGTGTATCTAAAGTTCCTTCCCTCCTCTCAAGATTCTGCACAGGAACTGCCTTCCAGCTCTTATTCCCATCATCCTACCTAATCCCTGGCTTGGGATTCTCACTGCTGTGGAAATAGGAAATGTTCTGGACAGATTATGTTTTCTATTATCACATCAAAGTCTTTTTCCTTCGTTAGATAAGAGCATTTTCCCCCTAGAGGTCCACACTTCTGTCCATGTCTCTATGATATATGATGAAGTTCCATTTTGGTTTCTAGCTGGTCAATAATCTGTGATCAGACTTAGCCGTTTCAGTGTTAGAACTAATGTTCACCATAGTTCTTCCTTGCACATATTTTTTATGATTTGACTCAGAGGCAGAGCTGTCACCACTAAATTTGGCAGCTTTTCCAACTCCCAGCACACACTATCAGGTGAGTGAAGACAGTGGTTGGATGCCCCCCTGGGGTTTGCAGGCATTTACCCCCCCCCCCCCCCACAAATAGAAACCTTGGCTTAATTCCATGTTTCTATCCCTATAATTCCTGGAGGAATTTGGAAATCCTGGATAATTCTAAAAACTGTGGACCCACTTAGTCATCAACCCTTCCTCCTCATCCCCAAACTGTCTTCCTCTTCATAGTCCTGGTTCATTATCCCATGAACTAGCTTCCTCTCAACCCGCTGCCAATTCTCCTACATTCTATCACTTCACAGAGCACTTCCTCCATCCTTTTCTGTAACAGACATCTGGCTCTCTGTTGAGGGCCATGCTTCTCTTGTAATACTTCACTTCAGCCAATATTCCCTTTCCTCCTGTCTCAGTAACTTTCTCTGACACTCTCCCATGCCTGGGATGACCCAATCTAGCCTTTATTTGAATTCCCATAGCATTATAAACACCATTATCAGAATACTTACCACATATTTACTGGGATAAAGAAAAGACTAGAGAGTTAAAAGAATATAAAATTAAAGTTTGGTAAGTTTCTTGTGTATAAATTAGTGGATGACAAACTGGTCCAGAACCGGAAGATTCAGAAGCTAGACTCAGAAGCTAGACAAAGGGCAAAAGGTCCAGACTCAGAAGCTAGACAAAGGGCAAAAGGCCACATCTACCAGGTGAAAACCTATTACCAAAAGCTTGGGACAATAGGGGAATATACCTGAGCAAATGGCCAAGAAATCAAGATGGAGTACTAAGACCCAGCTCTGGACTGACCTCACATGTGCTTCTGTTCTGATTTCTTCCCTCTACTACAGTACAATACTGTACGAGGAGGATGATTGAAATGAAAACGTGTATTACTAATTAGATGTGTTGGCCTAAAAGAATTTGTGAGCAGTGATGAAGAGATATCAAGATACTTGCATGAGTCAACAGAAAATTCTGACAGTGACTAGCTGTATAGCGATTGCAGAGTTTCCTTGCGTACACGTTAACTAGAAAATAAAAGCCTTCTTAGTTTGAACTTAACTGTACTTTTACATTATTCTAGTATTTCTTGTTAGGGGCCACAAAAATAGGGGTCTTGGAGTAAAGAGGATTATAGCTATTTGTTTCACTCTCTGAATCTCCTACTAGAATTGCATATGAGGAATCTAGGAGCAAGAGTAGGCCAGAATCTACCTGCATCACAGACAACAGTGGCCACTCAATAAAAATGTGTCGGAAGTTGCTATTCTGAAGCCATTAAGAAAAGAGTCCTGTTATATGGTTGTGTGTCTTTCTCGCCTCCCCAGTAACTATTTATTCTTTTATGGACATTACTCGTCTACTCCAAGGCAAAGGGATGTTGGTTCATCTATATTTAACTATACTAATTTCTGACACTAGAGAGCTTGGGAGAAACAGAGGAACATATAAAGAACAGGCCCTTGCTGACAGAAAAAAATCACACAAAACTTCTAAACGAATGGTTCCATGCTTCAAACACCACAACTGTCTTACTTCTCCTTGCTACAAATGGAGGCACCTGATGTATCTCAGCGGTACAAAGAGAACGGCACCAACATGGCATTCTACACTCAGTCTTAACACTACGAAATTAAGCACTTAGTTTTTATGATCTTTTAGGTCTGACTCCAAAGTCCCTATTTTTCACTAATGAAACATAAAATTGGTTACTATAAACTCAGTCCCTAAAAGAAGGATTTGAATTTCTAAAATTTAGAACCTTAATTAGCATCTTAGGATGATCCTTTTATTTACACTTTATTCCCCTAAAATTTTCACAAACTAGTATGGCCAACAAAATTAAAATTCTAATAGAAACAGAATAACACACTTATCAGCTATATTACCTTACAGCCTCATCTTCTAGTTTTTTTTTCTGTATTAGCTCTGATCTTTTTCTTTCAATTTCTTTCAACTTGTCACGTTTGATCTTATAAAGTTGTTCAAGGGCTAACTGCTGTGTATTGTAGCTTTCTCTCAGTTCCTAAGGAGAAAATGAAAATAAGTCAATTATGCCATTGATTTAAATATTTTTTGTTTTATGTAACACGACAAAAATCCTAAAGCAAGTTAAACTAAAGATATTAAAAGTTTTTTAAAAATCTAAATGGTTAAAAAATATTGAATATAATATATATTTAAGTCATGTAGCCACCGAGGAAAAATACATATTAACGTCATCTACTTTTGTATTAATTCATTTCTAACACAGAATCTTTACAAGATAATTCTTTTAACTTGGTACTTCATTTTCGATAAAAAGGCAATCTGTTAAAATGATGGGGAAACAATTTGCTTGTTATAACATTTGAAGAGGAATTTTGTTCAGTCATATTTTCGATGTGTGTTGTTTAATCAAGTTACCCATAACTTTTATCCAACAAGATCTTGAACTAAACACAGAAGCAATTATTAAATAATTTAGTTAAGAACTAAAACTTGTAAAGATAAAATCTACCTAAAACCATTGCTAGCATGAAGCAAAAATAATGAAAACTATTTCAAACAGGAACTGAAATAAACAACTGTTTATTGAGCATCTAGTTCAACGCAAAGTGCTATAACGATTCACAGGGGATCCAACCCAAGGCCGTCTGACTCCCAAATTTACAGTCTTTGTCTTCAAAGAGTTCACAATCTCAAAATAGAGAAAAGTACCAAAAGGTGGGATATAGGCAAGTGCCTCAACAGAAACTTGTGATTATCTTATTCAGCATTTTCTTTCCCCGTTCTTCTAACAGCGCCCTTCTTCCTTTGGGGAAACCAATCCCCCGCTTCTATGTAGCTTTAATGTCTGTCAAATTCAGTGCTCTTCCCACTCCCACCCAGGCGTGGTCATTTAATCTGGGCCTAACCAATCGCAGCACCTCACCTCCCTGTCAGAATGATTTGTCCAAAGAATAAGCGCATGATCCAAACTGGGCCCAAATTCTTCCCTGGGATTCATATATATCGAAGAGCAGAGAAAGAAGTCGTTCCTTCTCTAAGCTTATTCCTGGGGATAAGGTGACCCTGGAACTTGCCCCACTACCAAGTGATGCCACTAGGGGTAGCAATATGGTCAACACAGGAAAGAGAAGCAAAAATCAAAGACGGAGGTGGAGGAAGAGGAGTACTGGGGGAACCAATCTCCAACTTCGTTCCTCAGTGTCTACGAGCTGCCCTGTCCAGCAGCTTTTACTGATGCAATTAGTGGTCCTACTACTCTTCCAATAACACTCTCTTTAGTTTAACTATTTTAAGCTGAGTTTCTTTTACTTAGAACCTATAGAACCATGAACAAGAGAGTAGAAAAAGGGTGGAGTAAAGAAGAGAAAAAACCAAAAGCCCCACAAAAACCCAAAGTAATCAAAGAAATTTCATGGCAAAGTTTTCTTAGACAATATGTAGATAGAAAGTTTTAACAAAAAATGTTGGGCATCTATGTACACACATAACAAAACTCTAAACCAACCAACCAACCAACCAACCAACCAACCAACCAAAAAAACCCCCAAACTCTAGTTCTTTTTAGAAATAAAATATTTTATAAGTGAAGCCTTTTAAACTTGATTGAAATGGTACATGTGATCTGAGAACAGTGTGGTGCCCAGAGACTATGTCCAAAATGTCTGAGATTAAGACTTGCTACTTAAGCCAGTAACAATACAAATGCTGCATTCACAGCAAAGTTCCACAGATCTCAGCTTCTACAGTTCGCTTTGTTGCACATTTCTCTCAATTCTACTGAAGAAGAATACAGCAGTTACAATCTGTGGAGAAACAGTGTGGTTTAGTGATAAGAATGCGAGGAGCACGGGTCTGGAATAAGACTGCCAAGGTGTGAACCAGGCCCTGTCAGTGACTAGCTGACTAAACCTGGAAAGGTTAATTTACTGTTTCCTCATCTGTAAAATGGGGCTAATTACAGTGCGTGCCTCATAGCACTGTGAGGACTGAATTGGTTGGTTAATACAGGTCAAGTGTTGACAACAGTGCTGGGCACATAGCATGCTTTCAATAAACAGCAGTTACTATTATTGGCTGAAATCTTTAATGAGGAGAATTATAAGTTTAAAAGGAGAGTAAAGAGGAGCCAAATTGATATCGGATCTTAACATGACTGCAAGGTTAGCCCTCCAACTTGTCCTTTAAAATACTATTCCTGGTCTTCCTTTTTCAGCCTCATTCCTATGAGTCTGAGTGAATGAGTTTCCTTGTACTCCCCAAGGCATTCTGTGCATTCATCTGTCACAGCCAAAGTCTCCTACTACGATTGCCTACTCCCCTGGAGTTTCTTTCTTGACAACAGGACTGTCGTTAAGGTATTCACACCCAAGGGAGAGCCTGGTACAGTGTAGATATTTAACTAGTAGTTATTGGATAAATGACAATGCATAAACACTAGTCTATGTATATTAACAAGATCTGGAGAAAACCACAAGGTTTGCCAAAAACATTTCCTCTGCCTGACTACAATGATCCTAGAAATTCATATCATTAGATTCACACTTCTGGGTTAAATCTCTGCTTTTATGAAGTTCTGGCTAAATATATCAGTTAACTGAGAACAAGTAAATGAACAGAACTGTTCTGTTTTAATAGAATGACAGATTATCTTTTCTAGGCTAAGGAAGTTCTCTTCTATTCCTAATGTGCTAATAACTTTTTCATTTTTAAATCATGAATGGGTGTTAAATATCATCAAATACTTTTTCTGCATACCATTTTTCTCCTTTAATCTATTTATATGGCAAGTTACAGTAAACATTTTTATGTCAAATCATCTTGCATGGCTAAGCAAGATAAATCCAACTTGGCCATTGGTTATAATGGATTATTCTTTTTATAAATTTCTGTATTCAACTTTTTAATATTATTTAGAATTTTTGTCTCTGTTAAATAGGCCTATAATTATCCTTTCTCATACTGTAATTATCAGATTTTGAGATGATAGATTCATACGTTAAATTGAGAATATTCCCTCTTTTTCTGTATTTTGAAACAGTTTAAATAAGTCTGGAATTACTTATTCCTTCAGTAAAAACTCTGGGTCTAGATTTTCTTTTAGGTTAGATTTTTAAACTACGGATTTAAAATATTTAATGACTATAGAGCTACTTTTTCTTGAATCAGTTTTGGCAAATTGTAATTCGTTAATTTCATCTATATATTTATATTTATGTGTAAAATTTGTCATAGTATCCTATCTTTTAATGTTTGCAACATATTGATTTATATTTCCTTTTCACTCCTTATTTTCTTTATTTCTACTTTCTTTTTAAAATCAATCTTACCAAAGTTTTGTTAATTTTATTATCTTTGAAAGACTCAAATTTTGGCCTTCTTAATTCTCTGTACTATATGTCTATCTTCTGTTTCCATTAATTTCCTTCTACTTTTTTTCCTTTATTATGCTGGTCTTTTACAGCGCAAGTTGAACACTTACCTTATAAATTTTCAGCTTTGCTCTCTTAATATAACTATAATGTCAAATCCTGACTATCTGGGTTGAATTTCTGCTCTTTCCCTTACTAGCTGTGTAACCTTGGGCACTTATGTGCACCTAATAACACAGCCTCAAAATCTACTTTTAAAAATCCTCACCAAAATAAAAGAGTCCAAGAAGGCAAATCCACTAAGTGGGAGATTTTATCACACCAATCTCTGTAACTGACAGACAAGTAGATAAGAAAATCACCAAGTTCAATCTCCTTGTTTTCACTCAGGAACAGGGGCTCTCAACAGGAATGCCACAAACTTTTCAAGGCTTTTTAAAAAAATAGAGTTCAGGGGTCCAGGAACTTGGATGGGAACAAAATTAATCTTCACTTTCACTAATCTCTATCTGAAATATAGCATTTCCTTCAATTCTAAACATAAGCAACAAACCATGGTACTATTAGCTGGACTTGTGATATTTTTCACCAATGGAAATCACATATATTTTCATATTATAGTACATATAACTTGATATGTACATTACATACACCTTGAGTTCAAAATCACATTACATTATCTGTCACTAGATTTTGTTATTCATTAATATAGAAGCACATAATTACTATATCACTAATTTGTTTTTAAAAATATTTTGTGACTCAATTTTCTTTATAATCTTATATATTTCATTTTATACATTTAAAACATTATTCTGAGAAGGGTTCCAGAGACTTCACTAAACTGTTGAAGAGTCCGTGGCACAAAAATGGTTAAGAGCCTCTGCTTTAGAAACAAATATTTATAACCCATGTTGCCCAGCAGCTCTTTAGGTCCACACTTCCTACTATTATTATACCCTACCTTAGATAAAAGAGGTTTTCAAGGGAGACCTCAAATTCTTTGACGGAAGGAAAGGAATACTTCCTTAACCCTTATATTTTGGGTTTGGGAAATGTTTTATCTTACATCTACATAGCTCATCAAAGCTTTTACTTACAATCCAAAGGACTAGTGTTCCTGATCCCCAAATTTACCCCAGATCCTTGGGAGCACAGATTAAGAAGAACCTAACCCACTGGAGTAAACCACAGCTCTGGTGCTGATGTATTCTACTTGCCCTCTAATAAAAAGTACCTCCCCAATCATTATCTGAAGTCAACAGTGGTGACTTTCCAACACACTAAAGATATTTTGGAGATTCAGGACAACCCCTTTCCTAATAAGAACACCAAAACTATTTGTATAGCTCATAAGAGTTCACAAAGTACTTCCATACATATGCTATCTTATTTAATCATCATTTGACTCTGCAAAGAAAGGAGAGCAAATATTGTCAGTTTATTTTGTAAATGAAGAAAGCAAAATTTGAAGGTTAAATGACAAATTGTTACACAACTAGCAAGAACATGGATAAGATCAAAACTCATTTCTTTAGATTCCTAGGCCAGTACTTTTTTCATTGTACCTCAGTGCTAAAGAAAGGATATTGTGTGAATTTCCTTAATGGAATAATGGCCTGTTAAATGTCTCATCTTTGAACCCACCAATTTTGCTATTTGTCTTAGGGTGACTTCAGCAAAAGAGTAAAAATTATCACTGATCTTCTAATGTCTATTACAGCATTCAATGAAACATAATTTCTTAAGATACTTCTAAATATTATACTTGTTTCACCACAAGTAGCGTAAAGGAGTGATCACTCCAGATGCTCCACTGTCCCAAAGGACCACAGAATTAGAACTAAGTACCTATCTAACTACCTTCAAGACCACTGGGACCAATTCCATTTCACCTGCCAATTGACGTAGCCTGTCTTATCATTCTTTATCACCTAAATTCTCATCTCTATAACGTTGTTTATCCCTTGCTCTGACCCAATCCCCCCACCCTTCCTGTCCTCAAACGCCTCCCCTGGAACTTCTTCTTTGTGGTCAGGAAACTCCCACATGTCACATATCTTCTCTGAATGGAAACTCTCTTGCCTATTTGCCTTTTTGGCTGATCCCTCAGGACACTGCTTTTCCTCTATGTGCCTCTCAGTTTACTATCACATATTCCATTGAAGTCGGGGTTGGGGGATAACTTTAGTATTTTCCTTGCTCTTTGTTGCCATCTACAGACCACTATTTCTCATCGCTCGTACAAACTCCATGTATTTTAAGACTCATACCACCCTGCAATACTACTCGCCCTTTCCTCTTATTGTTATCTATTGATCATCTGGTCACTGATCCTTATCCATTCATCTTTATCATTTTCTAAGTCTTTGACACCCACACAGATGACCCAATCAAAACCTCAACTCTCAGACTGACTTCAACAATGACCCATTTCACTCAATTTAATCCATCATTTGCATTATTATACACTGAATCTTGTCGTCATCAGTAACTGAACGACCATTGATCAAATATCTCATTCTTCAAACATAAATTCTTATCCTTCAAGCTTTTCTTATACCTGGTATATCTGTTACTGTAGACAGAAAGAATAGGGCCTCGGGGAGAGAGGGGAAGGAAGGGAAGAAAGAGGTGAAGGGAAACACAAAGGAGGGACGAGATGAGGTCATCCTTAAGAAAAAGTGCTGTTACCAGACCAGCCAGAACTAGGTTTCAGTGGCCGAGAGTGGACTCAGGACGTCATCTTACCAGTTTAGGTGCACTTTTATTATAATGGATTATAATATTATGAGCATTGCAGTTAGGGAAAATCTCCACCCCCTGTGTGGCAGTTGACAGTTCTGACAGAGCCAAATAAGGACAAAAATCCCTCCTCCCAATGGGAAGGAGTGGTCAGCAAGGACCCACCTAGAAATGCCTATAACACCACCCCTAAGACTTGACTATTTCATGCCTTCATTTTAAGTATGATAAATTCCCAAGCCCCACTTTCCTTTGGGGTAGCTGCTCTTCTCCAAGCCCGCCCGCTCTCACCAGCCTGAGAGTGGACTGTCCCTTCACTAAGAAAACTGCTGCTAGCTTGGCTTATTCAGTGCATCCTCGAACTCTTTCCTGTGACAAACACCAAGAACCCATTTTCTAGCAACACATACATTTCAACAATTTTCCAAACTCATTCAGACCTCCATTCTGTTGACCCCATCATTCTCTATTTTCATCAGCACCCCTTCCTCTCTTCATGTCCCTTCATGTCTAGTCCATATTTCAGAGTTCATCTTTATCATAATTACTGTGTCAAGAATTGTAACTCCCTGTCCCTCCCTCTTTGGCCATGTCTATTAAAAGCTCAAAACTGTATAAATCGAAGAACCTTTTCAGTGCTTACACGCAAGGAGTTAAACTTTGGTGAAGAAAAATGATACAATTAGGCATGCTGTTTTCAATTTAAATTCACCACCTCCAACTTTAAACAGGCATTCAACATTGCTCAGCACACGTCGGAAGCTTGTACCCTCCACTCCCACAGAGATGTCTACTTCTCTCTCCTGAAATTTCCTACTCTTCCATTCATTCTCCTCACTACCAGCTAGTAATCTTGCCTCATTAATCCATCAGACTGGAACTCCCTCATCTTTCCATCTCAAAATCAATATAACTTCTTGCATATGCACCCATATTGTTCTAGTCTAGTTTGAGTTATTCCATATCCTCAGTCGCCTGGGAAGCCTCCTTATAATGGTCCAATTAATTTTAAGTCTTGAAGCTGCAAATTTCCTACTTTCCACCAACAAATTTGCCTGCATTCACACCCATCTTTTCCCCATGTGTTACACTGGAATTATTCTTTCGATCTAATCCTTCAGTCTATGTTCTGGGTTATCCTAATGTGCTTCCCTAGGGATTTTGCTCTATTGACCACCATTTTATATGTTCAGTCTCACTCAACCTCTCTTCAACTGTCTTCCTCCCTTCTTCTCTCTTTATTGTCTCCTTCAAATCTTTCTTTCTCTTTCCTTTCCTTTTTGCATTTAAAAACATAGCCTTTACATAAAAGAATAATTTACATGGAGTCAGATTATCCCTAAAAATCTGCAATACATGGTTCTCTGCCGTTTTTGACTTATTTCCATTTTTTTCATAAACTCTATATACTATTCCTAAATGCTGCATATTTTCTGACTGAGAACATTCTAAACCATTTACTCATTCAACAAGTATTTATTATCACTTAATATGTTCCAGGAACTGTTCTAGGTGCTGGGAATTTGGCAATGAAATATTTGGTTTGAGCTAGGTGGTCACCATTAAAATATTAAGTTGGATATGGTTACCTAACCAGATCAATTTTCTCAATTTCCATTCTTCTGTCTTAGTACGTGGAAACTATCCATTCCCCATATAGCAATATGCCTCCAAGAAAGTTGATACCACCTACAAGGGTGGTCCCAATTATTCTTTTTTCCCCCAGCTTTATTGAGGTATAATTAACAAAAAACAATTGTATGTATTTAAGGTGTACAATTTAATGTTTCAATATATGTATACACTGAAATAATCACCACAATTAAGCTAATGAACATAACAATCTCCGCATAGTTACCTCTTCCTCTTTGCTTTCCTCCTTTTTTCATTTTCTTTCTTTTTCTTTTTTTTTTTGTGTGTGTGTGTGGTAAGAATGTTAAGATCTACCCTCTAAGCAAATTTCAAGTATCCAATACAGTATTATTTATTATAGTCACTATGCTGTGTACATTAGATCCCAGAACTTCTTACATAACTGAAACTTGGCATCTTTTGTCCTTCAAGTCTTTCTTACACCAAAAAGTTTTCCTTCGACCTCATGCTCTCTTCACTTTCCTCCTAAAGAGTTGTTCACGCTCACTTAACCCTTCTTGAACTCCCATGCATTCCTGATTTGCTGTAATCCAACTTCTGCTGACCACTCTAGGGAAATGCCACTTTCAGAAAGGTCTTCAGACGTCTCCTTGTTGAAAATTCCACGGTTATTTTTCACTATTGTGCTAACTGATTGCTTTGTCCCACTTCACTAGGATGACTACAGGCCTCTGTGACACAACACTCAGTCTCCTGGCCACTTGGACCAGGTCTCATAGGTATCATCCCCGTTTAGTTTCCTAAATGTCCTTGATGGAAATATCAATAAGTAATGAAAGGCTGAAAGGCAGGAAGCAGAAGGCAAAAAGTAAAGCAGGGATAAGAATAATCTGCTGGCCTGTGGAGAATCAAATGCTAATGGAAATAATCATACTTCCATGGGTGAGTACAGTCCACAAATCATCATCAAATCTCATTTTATAGATGAAGAAACTTAGATTTAAATTTCTGTGCAATCTGTAGCAAAAATTCTAAGACCAGATAATCCAGCCATTCATGTTATAACCACAAAGGAAAGGCTGATGTCATCTTTCCAATGTGCCCAACCTTTGCTTAGGTAACAAATGAGCGCTACTTATGTTCCTGTCTTCACTGAATCTATGTATGCCACTGCCCACTGTTGTACATCTTAGTACCGAGTAGAATGCACAGTCAAAATCTACTAGGGTAAGCAAGTGCTAAATGCAGAGCACCTTTCTTTAAACTACAGTAAGTCCATTCAGTAAACTCATTCAACGTCATCGATAGGTTCTGTGACTTTAAGTGAAATGATGTATACTGAATCCAATTTTACCACAGGCTAACTGATATAAATAAAAGTTCTTACATCGTCTCATCGACATTATAATGAAATGATTTGGAACAAAATGACATTATTTGAGGACCTGCTGTATATTAAAACAGGAATACACTAAGTATTTTAAATAATCTGTGTACTATACATGACAAAGTGAACTATTTATTTATACGTATGATTTAACATTTTTATCTGAAGTGCAAGTATGTCTAAAGGTGAGGCCTAGTAACTAGACATAACAAAGCTTTCCTTGTATTATTGGTTCTTTAATATTTTTCCTTATAGCAGTATTAGGAAGCAGCCTGGTATATATATGTCATAACCTTGCCCTGGATTTCAGAAAGCAAAAGTTTTATTTTAAATAATGACTTTTAGTGACATGAATAAATGATTTAATCTCATATTTCCTTAGCTTTCCTTTTAATGGAATCAGTAAGCATCCCATCTGTTAACCCAACTCACAGGGATGCTGTAAGAGAACCAGGTAATAGTTCTGAGTGTCTTGGGCTCCTCAGGAGAAGGGTTACTCTGGGCAACCCTACTGATTTCTGGCATTAGACTCAAACAGGCAGTTAGACAGCAGAGGGATATTCAAGCAAGCAGAAAGAAAAAAGGTCTATATTGTATATGTTATTTCAAACAAAGATACTCAGGGAAATGCAAAGAATAGTCATTTTTTTAAAAAGAAAACAGTAAAGTAACTCAAAGAAAAGGAGCTAGATATTAGAAAATAACCTTAAGTAAGAGGAAGAGGTTGTTGAGACAGCTTAGCAGAGACAAAAGGCACTGAAGAAGAGAGTCATCCATATTCCCACACTGTAAGATAAGGCAGATAAAAAGCCAATTAAACTGTGTACAGATTTTAAAAAAAATAATGTAGGGAAGATAACTTGGCTGGCTTGTCGGTCCATCAATGACAAATTATTTGGTTTTCTTTAAATTTTCTTCCTACAGAATATAGGCTTGTATGAAATATATTATTAACATTACGCACCTCAAATTTCCCCTCCTTAACTGAAACCACCATGATCTCTTTTCTTTATCATATTGTTTATTCTGTAGTTGGTGGAATGTTATTCTAAATGTCAGCAAGATAAAAATCACACGAATAGAGAGCTGCCTGAAAAGCTATGTAATACTTTATGCTCAGTTATAAAAGGAATCATTGAGACAACTCCCAAATTTAAATGATGTAACATTAGTTTGGTTTTTAGCTTTAACATTTTCTTTTATAGGTGTGGCTTCAGTATACAATTAATACGGCACAGAATGATAAACATGCAGTATATATATATAGTATATGTATATGTAGTATATGTATATATGGTGTGTATTTTGGACATTTGCTCTGCTACCGCAGCAAATAATGACTCATAAACTTACTTTTTATGCAAAGTTTATAGTGCTAGATTATTCTTTAGATTTCACTGATTATTGCATTATTGAAAAATGGTTAAATAAATTAAATTGTAACAAAGAAACTGAAAAAGAATTTAGTGTGTTGAAAGAGCCTCTATGACCAGGACTATTTTAAATTTTCCTTACCTAAGATCATGCTAGCTGAGATCAGTTCTTTAATACTGACAAAGGCAATTATTCTTAAAATGTACAAATGCCAACAAAAAGAGTCATCAAAAACTGGAAACGATGGTCAATAATATATTTAGTTACATGACACAATGTTTATATCTACAGAGAACATTAAAAACAATCTTGCTATTCTGGTATAGCTTAACATATAAAATAAATTATGAAAATGTACCACATATAAAAATAACAGCTTCAGTTATTCATTCTATTAAATCAAAATAAGGAAGGTAGAATACAGGTAACTAAAAATGAATGTAATACAAGATAAATACCTTTAGTTGATTGTTAAATGAATCCATTTCTGATAGCTTAGATGCAGTTTCTTTTTCAAGAGCATCTAACTGTTCTTTAAGTCTTTGGCATAATTCTTCTTTTTCCAGTGATTTTTTATGAAGTAAACTCATCCCTAAATCTGAAATACAAACATTAGGCAGTTTACATTTGGTAGAAATGTCATTACCAGTAACTGACAATTACTGTCTGGTCAAATTGGTGTAACTAGAGAAAGACAAAGCATGTACATGCATCCTGTGGATCAGCTAGAAAGAAAAAACTCAGCGGTCATTTCCCCTTTTCAGATCCTATTCTGGGAAGGTACTCATGGAAATGTTGTAGGCATTGTTCTGTACTCGAAAGTACCAGGACATGAAGTGACACTCCACTTGGGGAAGGTGTTTCACCAGTCCTCAGGCTCTCCCTCTATACAGTGGGCATTACGAGGTGATGGATAGAAAGCCATTAGTACAGTTTGGCCCACAGTAAATAATTAATAGCAGCTACTGTTCAAGTAGCTTTCTATTTATTCTTACTGCTTTCAAGAATAGTCACAGCAAGTATTCAAAACCTAATACTAACTGGGTTATTTAGTAATGTTATTTCAGGAGGTAAAAATGAGAGCTTCTTTTATAATATCTTTTCTTATATATTCAGCCAGGGATGGAGAATCTAGATGTAATGTAATCTGCATCATTTACAATCAATTAAAATAGCAATCTTACTATCTAAATACATATTTAAAACTTTATTGTACTTAAAATTACAGAAATCTAGTACAAAATTTAAATAAAATGAAGCATATAGAGTAAAAAGTGAAAAAGTCCCCTTCATCTCAACCCTCAGCTTATTCCCCTCATAGGCATTTATTTTTAGATATGTGTATAATCAACATTTCCATGGGGTTTTAATGTGATCACACTGTCTACATTGCTTAGTAACTTGTTTTAAATTTATTAACACATCTTATCAATCAAGTTCATATAAATCTAGTTCATTCTTTAAAACTGCTCCATGGCAATCTACATTATGGTTATTCCATAATTTATGTACCTATTCCCTTTTTGACTGGCATTCAGGTTGTCTCTGGTTTTCTACTATTACATAAAAATTCTGCAATAAATATCCTTGTACATACATTTTAGTCCACATATGAAAGCATTTTATAAGAGTAGGAAGTGAAAGAACTGCCACGTAAAAAGATTTGAACACTTTAAATTCTGACAGAAACTGCCAAACTGCCCTTCCAAAGAGCTGTACCAATATATAATGCCACCAAAGCACCTGCTTCTGCATATGCTCAGCAATGCTGAATATTATCAATTGTTTTTCAATTTTGCTAACTGGCAAAAAAAAAATAAATCTTATTTTAATTTGCATTTCCTTGATAACTACTGAAATCAAATAACATCCACTTATATGTCTATTGGCTATCATCTTGAATTGCTTGCCTCATATCATCCTTTGCCCATTTTTTTTTTTTATTGGGTTATCTTAACTTCTGATTTGTAAAAGCTCCTAATTCTTTTATTTTCTCCTTTTTCCACTCCCCCTCGCCACACATTCCGGTTCAAGCCATTGTTTTCTCAGTTTAGCTGTGTAAAACACAGCTCCCTGACCCATGCTGGTATTATGAGCCTTGCATGAAAACTACCTAGCATGGTGCCTGGCACATGGCTGATAATCTTAAATGGTAACTGTAATGGAGAGAGGAAGCTAAGGGATAAAGGGCACTTTATAAATTCTGAACGAAAGTTTCCTATTTTGAACTGGACTATAGGATGGATGGATGGATGGATGGATGGATGGATAGATAGATAGATGACAGATAGATAGATGACAGATAAATAACAGCTATATTGGATCACATTCCACAGTTTCTGAAAGAGTAGCTCTACCACATCCCCTGTAAGAGGTATTCTACATTCCATTCACAATCCAAATACTAACAATGCTGAGGATGATGATATACTTCCTGCCACTGCACAGAACAGGAGGGCTGGCTTTCCTGCCCCTGGAATGCCTGTGGAGGGGTGAGGTGGAGCTGATATACTCTGACCAGCCAAGGAAAGAATCATGTACAAGGAAAACTGTCTGGGAAGAGACATGGACAGATCATAGTGGTGGAATTGGGAGACATAATAAGAGTAGTTCACAAGAGTGAACGTCTCTGTGCCTGGTATTTCTTTCCTGTAGTCAAGGACCTTTTACTAGCACAGTATTGCCAGCTTCTTTCCACTCCCTTCACTAGGTGGTGAACTCAAGATAATGACCTGGCATACATAGTGTAGGCCCTTGCCATCCCTTGCTTTCTTGAGATTGAACTGCCCAAAGGAAACCTGCATTCTACTGTTCATGCATTCAATGTTTTACAGGTGCAGCTGAACCGCTCACAGATAAGCCATGTTGTCTGGTACCAGCTTTATCAATATGAGGTGACAGTTTGGTCTCTCATATGTCTTGCTCCTTTGCCTTATTGCTCAATTTGTTCAGAATGTTGGCAAAAAAGAGGGATGCTATTAACTGGACCTTCTAAATAACCAAAAGTGTAATAAAGAGCCCTGGAATGGAAAGACTGACAGATACACAACATTTAGGATACTTTAGCTAGTTCTAACACAACATTTGAAGATTGAGTTTTCTTTAAATAAACTTTTCTGCTACATTGTTATTGGCAATGCTATCCAATGTACAGATTTTTTTTTCTTCAGTTTTTTGGTTGGAACTTTAACCAAGAGAAATGTTACATTCCCACAAATTATCTTAGTATATTTTGTTCCACAGGTGTCAGATGGCCAAGCTGGTAAAATTCTTTATATGAATCACAGAACTAGCTAATATAAAAGGTGTGGTTGTGCTTAGGCCCATCACTACTACACACCGTCACCCTACATCCCACAGGTTTGGTCTCAGAGTAAAGTCTTCTCCCAAACAGTTCTTTACAATTAGTGCAGAATTTTACCCAAATGCACATACATCTTTGTGTTAGAGCCAAACCTAGATCTTGTTTAATTGTAGTCTAACATTTTATTTGATTGATATTTGAAATACATGAATAAAAATCTTACCAAGATAGGAAGACATACCATAATTATTACCTATTTTATTTTTATATACTTTTTATTATTAAAATACTCTAACATCTGTGATAGTTTTCACATTAATTTGAAATTTTTACTATAGCCAGTGCATGCTATTTATAACAGAATAATGCTATTTTAACAAGTAACAGAATATGACTGATACAGTCATTCAGAAAAGAATAAAATGACAAAACAAACCTTAGAGACTTACCAGGTGTGTTACCGAGCTGCATGTTTTTAATTCTTTCATTTAGTAATTGCTTCTCAGGTACCAAATAGATAAGCTTATTTTGATGTTCCTTATAAAAAAAATAGTGCTGATTAAAACTGTGTAATGTCTGCGAATTTTTTAAAAATTTCAAAACATGATTTAATCACTCTTGAAACAATATAGGAATAATATGTAGTGGTAAACTACTTACAACTTATGAATAAATTAGAATGGAAGTACACATAAATCCACTTATGGCTGAATTAAAAGGTAGTGAATGAAGCCTTTGTTAATGGCTATCCCTGGACGCCTTACAATTTTCGGCAGACTGATGGATGACAGTGGGCCCAGGCTAAGAGGTGCCTTTGATACCTGTGCTAAATGGTCTGTGTAAGCAGGCCACAACTCTCCAGAATGAATAAGTGTATATCTAAGGGGGACTAAAAACTCAGGGATAACTAGGGAAGCAGGTTTAAATCAGATAGGAAATAATATTTGGCCTTCGCCTATATCAACCGTGACAAAGTAAAAAAACTGATTAATTATGAATCCATACAGGAGAAATTTGGTATGAGAACTCTAAATGTACAGAACGCTTCCAGAGTCCTTATTCTGCAAAGTATAGTGACTGAACTAGATTCTAAGGCACAAATAAAGAACAGAATTACCAGGTCCCTGAGGGGACATATTCGACATTCTCACCACAATTCTTAAAAAAGTAATGATAGGAAAAATTTCTTAAAAGTAGTAGCAATAATCTAGTTTTGTGTGTGTGTGTGTGTGGGGGGGTGTGCACGCACGTGCATATGTATATGTGTATTTATTTACTAAAAACTTAAAATCATAAATGACCATTAATGTATAAATATTAAGCAGAACTTAACCAGACGTCTTGCAGAATTTTAGTGGGTCTATGAGCTTTCTGATACTACATACAAGATTGTATATATTTATACCTATACTTACAGAGGGGTTCGTGGCTCCAAAACCCAAAACCATTTTATTAGAAGGAATTATTAATAACTGCTCAAGTTTAAGGACAATTCAGCGGCAAAGAGCTTACCTGAAGTTCTCTTTGGAGCTGCCTGATTTCCATGATTTCCAGGTCACACTGCTTATCCAGAACTTCCAGCTCAGTCTTTTGAGTTTGCTTTCTGAGTCGGACATCTTGAAGTCTGCCTGAGATCTGCTGATGTTTGCCATTCTATAGGAAGAGCATATAAATATATGGTAACATAAAATGCTAATAGAGAATATTCTTACCAGGAAAATAAAATTTTTATTTAAATTTTTAAAGGTCATTTATACTCAGTCTGAGATAAATGTCTAAAACAAAGTGGAGTATGTTTGATAGTTATATCATTTGACTCAAGAGAGTTGTTAGCAGGAAATGTATCATTCTCAGGGCACAAGACCTCATACGTTAAGATGAAAAAGCACAAATATAACACACTGAATTTTTTTCTGAGTTCAGCTCTGAAGTAATAATTTACAACATCAAAATAGAGACAATCTCAAAGAACAATGAGGAGGAATAAATTTTGCATGTGCCATTTAGCATTACCTTTTCTGAGCTTCTATTTTTACCCTCAATATTGCCATCTAATTTCCTCTAATCAAACAATGTCTAGGATGGCCTTTTGGCCATAATTCTCTTTTCCTGTAACAATATTCCTTTCCCCTTCTTCTTAGAAGTAGGGAAAAAGAGAAAAAACAGACAGCAGGGACTGTCAGTGGAGGCTAAGAAGAAGGGTAAAGTATTATGGGCTGAATTGTGTCCCCCCCAAAATTCATGTTATGTCCTAACCCCCAGTACCTCAGAATGTGACTGTATTTGGAGAAAGGGCCTTTAAAGAGGTAATTAAGGGTTAAATGAGGTCATATTGGTGGGCCCTAATCCAATCTGACTGGTGTCCTTATAAGAAGAGAAAATTTGGACACAAAAGAGACACCAGAGATACATGGGCAAAGGAAAGACCATAAAATGACACAGCAAGAAGGCAGCCATCTGCAAGCCAAGGAGAGAGGCCTCAAAAGAAACCAAACCTACAAACACCTTGATCTTGGACTTACAGCCTCCAGAACTGTGAGGAAATAAATTTCTGTTGTTTAAGCCATCTGCTCTATGGTATTTTGTTATGGCAGCCTTAGCAAACTAATACAGTAGGGTGAGGAGAAATGAGACACCTGGTTATAAATCACTGATAATCAAAATTTCATATTTGAGAAATACATGCTAAAAGGAATATGCTGTGTCTAGCCTAGAGCTCACGTTATTATCTTCAGCATGTGTAAGTGCAGGCTCTGGATCTTTTCAGACTCAGCACAATAATCTACGCTAGAACTTGATGTATTACCCCAGTTCTTGGGGGAAAGACAATCAATCTTAAGGTCTCCCATTTTATTTTTAAGGAAATATATATAGTCAAGATGATGGTTCAGACAGATATCCAATTAGCTAAACAAAAAAATTAAAGGTTTTTAGGCCCGTTTTGTATTAGCATGGCATTATTAATAATTGTGGTATGCTTTCATATCCATTTGAAAATATACAACAGTTACCCTTCTGATGAAAAATATTGTGATAATTTAAAAAATGTAATTCAAATCATCAACCAAATAAAATGTGAGAATACAATTAAATAAGATCTAAATTTGGCTCTACCACCTGGCTACGCACACATTTTTGCAAAACCTTACTACACTATCAGATCAGACTTACGGGATTCTAGGGTCACAGTAGAATAGTATGCCTTCCCCAGGCCTTTTAGATCTTCTCACCTTGCATGTCAAACAAAGTCTTTTAACAACCTGACCCTCTGACATTTGAGGTGCAAAAACTAATAAGTATAGTGGCAGATATTAGCTAATAACCATAGTCCTCAGAACAGGAAGGAATCGTAAGAGATCATTTACGTCAGCAGTTTCAAACAATTTTTTCTCCTTAGCAGTAGAAACTTTTATTTCCAAGGAAATCTTAGGTAAAACGCCAGTAAACATAAAGCAGATAAATGTGGAGCTTCTTTGATGGGAAGTGTGGGAAGACCTGGGGAGAGACGAGCACTGTCTGCCACCACGGCATCCCCTCTTCCACCTTCTGCTTATCCCTCTGGAGGCGATGTTCCAGAGAACAGTGTGAAAACTGAAAATTACTGAACTAGCACAACTTACGTGGGCAAAGTAAGGCACAGAGAAGGGAAATGTCTTGCCCAAGAGTACATGGTTTATCAGCATCTGAACTGAGACCACACGTAATTCTCAGTATATTAAGTCACTATCCTTTTTCAGTCAACTATACTGTCCAGTTAAAAGCATACTGTCCAGTTAAAAGCACATATGAAAATTTAACTGTTTAGCTACATTAAAACATAAAGTACTCATGAGGTAGATTTTAAAAACAATGACACTTATCAACAGGTAACTCCAGCATCATTCAGATAAATTTCACTTAAACTTAAGCCGTACCAGTGCTTCCAACTCGAGATGAAGACTCTTCTTCTTAGAGTTTAACCGGACAATTTCTTCTTGTTCTCTATTCCTTTGATTGAGAAGCTCCTGTCTACGAATTCTCTCCCACTCTAAACGACGCTGTCTTTCAAGTTCCTGTTTTGCTGCCTGAAAATAATGAATTAAAGTTAACTTTTAAATGAACGATTTTGCATCATTCAAAAACTGATGGGAGGACAAAGATAAAAGTGAGACAGCATCTAGCACTTAGTGGGTGTGAGTGCCTAAGACTAACTGGGCAACTCTAGTTCTACCAAGGGGCCTAAAACAGCACATCATTTCCACAAAAGTGACTTCATCCACCAGACTTTCTGATTTGAGTCACAGGACCCTCTTCTTGTTGCAGTTACTTTTTTCTTAATAAACAAAAGGAAAGAATAATTTCATGAATATAAATGTTAAAAGAACATATTCTGGTACCAGGGAAGAAAACAACTTCTATTCATTTTATTTCAGTGCCACTATAATTTACTGTGCTCCATGTCCAGCCCTTTAAAACACAGCTAGTCCTCGTAGGGACCCCACACAACACTATTTATCCCGAGGACCTTTGCAAGCCCACCCTCGATTCCTCTCTAGACCTTTGACCCCCACCGCAACTTTCTGCCTCCCAAATTCCTTGGTCTCTTACTCTGGATCCTAAGCTTACTTTTGTTAAATGACCTGATCAAGCTGACTTCTTCTTCTGGCTCATTAACCTTAGATCCTCACTCAATTCAGCTTGGCAACCAACCTTCCCCTGGTTGAGATGTCATCTGCAGACATGCTTTCTCTAATATTTATTGGCCCTGAAAACCCCTCACAAGTAAGTTTTAGATCTGTACAAAATAAGTATGAATGAATGATGCAGAGGAAAAGGCATGACAAAAACAATTTTTTATCAAATGAAATGTAGCCACTTATTATAAATGGAATGACTTTTAAGAAGTAAAACAAATTAAAAACAACCTCTCGTCTTTCTATCTCTTTTCTCCTTTCTTCTTCCCGTTGTCTCTCCAATTCCCTCTGCTTCTCCAAGCGTTTTTCTAATTCGAGTTGTTTCTTCCATTCTTGCTCTTGTAATTCTCTCTGTTTTCGTTCCCACTCTTCCTTTTCTTTCTGGGCTTTACGTTCTGCCTCCCGCTGCTGCTGCTCCATCAGGACCTGGCGTCGCTTCTCCAGTTCCATGTTCCCTCGCTCGTAATTGGCTTTCCGCTTGTCCTCAAAAGTAACTGCAGAAGGTGTATTGTCAGCATTCTCACACATTAACTAAGAGCCCACAGAGCCTGCAATCCAGCTTCAACATAACTCGTGCCTTGTGATCCTTTGAGTGCTATTCCTCTTTGGATACGTCTCCTCAGAACAATTTTAACTCAGGTAAATAAAGAATAGTCAATTTTAGAAAACAAATTTCTAAGTTTGAATCCACCCAAGAGAGAAATAGTTTACTATTCCTGCCAATAAAAATACTTTTCAACATTTTTCTCCGCATTGTCTTCAAGGACAACCAGAGCTGGGTGGTTCTATATTTATTTTATTTGATATACACATATGTCATTAACTTTTTGACATTTTAAACTATCTACGCATGCACTTTTTCAACCAATATCTAAACTTTAAAGCTAAAGATTTCATCACAAAACTTGCTTTAGTAATTTTTCTTAAAGTGGGAAAAACACTTTAATTAGGATATCTAATACACACACTCTTACCAAACACACGCACACTGTCACTTCTTTCTACATACTCTCTTAATTTTGACGATCTTAATTTTATTGAAGTAAAAATCCATCCCATTCACCAAATATTAATAATTTCTCATATAGCATATAACATATTAGAATGTAAAATTTTTAAATATTCATTTATATTTCAAGGTAAAATTTAAGAGAATCACTATAAACTTAGACACTCAATGTTACCTGGTAATTTTTTCTGAGGTTCCTCTTCTTGCATTTTCTGATATGAAGGTAGAGTTCCATTAATGGAATCAATTTGCTTTCCTCCTCTAAGGAAAGCAAACAAACAAATTTAGCATAACACAGTCTGGAAATTTTTTGATGAGACTATATAGACTGCTAATGACTACAGCAATTTAATATTTAGAATATACTATTAAAGATATTTAAGACCCAGTATGGTTTGTAGTTACAATGTACAGCAACATATGGCTTGTCATGCCAGAGAGATCTGGATTCAAATCGTATTTCGGTCATCTCTCTTCCTGGGTAAGTTTACACTTAATCACTTAAGTCACAAGTTTCCTTATCTGAAACACAGTGAAAACATACCTACTTCTGTATCTACTTCTTCCCTGTGTAATTCGTTAAATATCAAAAGTGAATGGCAGTGCAAATGTTTAACTCTCCACTAAACTGGAGGAAATCCCAAAGTAATAATCATGTCTGCCAAGTGCTCCACACCACCCCTGTCCACCTCCAGAGAGGCTCACCTAAAGGATGGAGGAACAAGCTCAGGAGGCAAAGTCAGGGGCAAGGGCTGCCCGGCTTTGGCCATGTCAGTGAGGTGCATAGCAAGGATAAACTCTTCAGCTTTTAGCTGTCCATCACCATCAATGTCAGCCAGAGTCCTAAAGAAAATGTGAAAATTCACAACTTAGAAAGAAAGTCTATTTGGAGTAAAATATTTTCACAAGAGTTCAATTTTTTTTTATTTTTATAGCAAGAATGACAGTAAAACAGCTAGGATAACATTTTATTGAAATGTAACCAGATACAGAAAAGTGAGCTAATTTTCACATTTAATCTCATATCACAAAAGAGAGAAGAAACTTTGAAATAGAAAGTAAAATACTCCATCTGAAAAGGTGGCTTGTCTTGTTCCATGGTTAATTCACTTATGAAATCACATTTAGTTCTGCATTAAAAATGAGATATTCTCCAATTCTTCATAGGAGGCATTATATAAAAGCAAATTAGTTTTATTTATAAAATAATTAAATGCCAAATTCTCAAGAATAACATTTTACACAATTTTATTTGCTTTCAAGGTCGTAGGCATGTTAACTTTCAATTGGCTGCTTTTACAGATGATCTTTGAGTCACAAACTTTTACAGAAACAATAGTCTTCTTATAATAAAGGATGTACAGTTAAAAATCATAATTAATGGACAAACTCACCAAATAGTAGCTAGCTGAGTTTGAGAAAGATTTGACTGAAGCAGGGCATTTCTAGCTTGAAAACCTGGAAAACCGGGAAAACCGTAAAAAAAAGAAAATTCTTTAGCTTCTTTAAAGTCATGCAAACTTAAATATAATAACTATAACTGAAAACAACACTGCTGCTATCCTGAACTTTTAATTTTAACATCAGTTTCTACCATGTGCCAGGCATTGAGCCTTCAGTAGTAATCAAAACAAACACGTTCCCTGCCCCCAAGGAGTTTAAAATCAGAATGAGTGGAGACAAGTGCTTCCCCTTTCCTTTCAGAAGAAAACAGTACACAACTGACTGACGGGAAGGACTGAGCCACTGGCACAGCGGGTAGTAGAGGCCAAGTTCTGGGACTTCCTTGTACCCAGTAAAACTCAAAGCACAGTTTCCTTAGCATTTTCAGATCTTCTCTTATCTCTCTGATCATTCCTTTGCCTCTACTCTCCCTCTTCTACATGACTTGCAAATGTTGGCATTCCCCAAGGATCTGTCCTGGGCACTCTTTTCTGTGAGTTCATATCCATTTGTACGACTTGAAATAGCATCTTGAGGCTAATGATTCCCAAATGCACATCCCCAACCCAAATCTCTCCAAGTTTAGATTTCTATATGCAACTGAAATATCTACTTATGTATTTCACAAGCATCTCAAACCAAAGTATAAAACGACTCTCTCAATCCCCATCTACAACCCTCTTCCTAATCTTCACCGAAACCACTACCCTCAGTTTTCCCTTCTCTATCAATGGCATCACTGTCCATCCAGTGGCTCAAGCCAGAATAAAAAAATGACCTTTGATCCGTCCCTCTCCTGTACACCCACATCCAACATCAAGTCCTACACTTCTACCTAATTGCACGTCTGGGTCCTTCTCACCCCTTAAGTTGCAATTTAATGTCACCTTCTCAGAAAGGCCTTCTCTGTCCACCCTACATCCAATACACGTCCTGCTTGTTTCCGTC
Organism: Rhinolophus hipposideros; assembly: GCF_964194185.1. Lineage (NCBI taxonomy): Eukaryota > Metazoa > Chordata > Mammalia > Chiroptera > Rhinolophidae > Rhinolophus > Rhinolophus hipposideros. Next base: position 61,746,092 of record NC_138058.1, on the reverse strand, counting down.
ATATCTCACATCACAGTTTGTAATGTAACATTTTCCCTTAGTATGCTAACTTCTACAAAGAAAAAAACTTTGACCGCTTTACTCCGTAATGTATACTCCATGGCCGGTACATAGATGCTTAATAAATATTTGCTAAAGTGATAAATGAAGTTGTAATTGAAAGTTCTCCTCTATCTAAGGTGCAATGGGGACTTACATGATAGCATCTGATAGTAATAATAGCTCGCATTCATTGACTGCTTACTATGTATAGTAAACTGTTCAACTTTTTTCTCCCTCAGTGAGAAAACAAAAATATGTTTCTGTAACAGGCTTCCTGACCTTCAGTGAGTATATTCCAGAACAGAAAATCCCTGTCTGCTTCAGAGGAACATTCTCTCCTGATGAGGAGCCAGACTAGCTTTCTGACCACGGATGAAATCATGTGGCTTCTCTAGGGAAGGTCTCTAGTCAGTAGGGCAGGTGCTGCATCACCCACTCTAAGGTGAGCGAGGCCTGAGTACCAGAAGAGCCAGACCCTATTCTGGGTTCAGCCAGAGGCAAGGTCAATCCAAACAGCTCCGCAAAGAAGAGAGCAGGACGTCTGCCAACTCTTCTCCGGCAACTGCTCCCCCAACAAACGCAGCACAAGTGGTGCAAAACCCAATGTTTCACTGAGCTTTGAACACAGAGGTCTGGATAGTTAAAGCTACACACACTTTATGGAACAAGCACAAATATGCCACGTATCATAACATACAATTAAATGTTTACGTAACTTTATAATCTTTTTTATTCTTTTTGTTTAGCCATTTAATAGGAATCACATAAGGAAACACTAGAAAAAGCTCAGAGCCTCACCCAACTAATTACTCCTCAGTAGGTGTCAGATGGAAGTGAGCTTTGAGGACGTTTTTGTGTTAAAAGGAGGATTCTTCCAATAGAAAGAAATGGAAGGTTATTTCAAACCTAAAAAAAGGGTCAATAACTAATGTCTCAGCTCTTGGACAAAGATAGCAGAAGAGATCCCTTAGCATTAGGAAACAGAACAAACAGGAGGAAGAAGGGGAGGCAGGTGAATGCTTAAAAGCATCCTGGTGGAAGCCTTAAATATGTGTAGGCAAAGTCTGAATAATACAAAGGGCTACAGAGAGCCAGCGGAGTACTTCACTAAGAAAAGCTCACTTGAATATGGACAGTGCTGGTCTGCCAATCCTTTGGATGTCCTATTTCCTTTGTCTCTAATGCCAGGCCATCCATTCTCTACCCGGTAGTCTACCCTCAAAGATCTAGCTCAAATGTATCTCTTCTGTGAAACTGTCTTATAGCCTCAGAGTTACTTTCTCATCTATATTAATCATAGCACTTTCAAACCACTAATCAAATTCTGTGATTATGTGACCTATTTCTACGGCTCTTCAAAGATACAAGCTATGTCTGCCTCCTCTTTGCATTCCAGTGCCTTCGAGTGCCTGAAAGATATGTGACTGAGTGCAGGAAATATGTGAGTCAATGAATTAATCTAAATAAATCATAACTGAGATTTAGGGGAAAGAAGAGAGGAAGAACAAAAGGGAAAAAGTTAGACCACCAACATTCATTAAACAAAGTATAATATGTAAGTAGGTGAGCCCCATCCTCACAAACGTGGGGCTCAGGCTCAGTTTCAGGACACCAGACAACTTCTCTTTTCAAAGAAAATCAATCCTCCCTTTAACTATGGATATAAAGCTTTACTCTTGTAGGTCTAAGAATAACAACATTCTCTAAAAACAACACAATACACAACCTTCAGATAATGTGGCATATACAAATAAAGTAACATGAGGGGACCATTTCCGTCATATTCCAACACAAACCCACCTTTGTTTATACTATATGTTTGGAGTACAGATGTAAAGTGCACTAATCTAACATGTACTGCTTGATGAGTTTTGACACAGGGAAGCACACATGCAACCAACCGTCTTGACCTCCGTCAAGATACAGCATGTTTCCAGAACCCCCAGTCTGCACATGGCCCCTTCCCAACAGAGTAACTACACTACTCTGATTTTTGTCACCACCAATGAGGCTTCCTGTTCTCCAGCTTCATATAAATGGGTTAAATAGGATGGATCTTTTGAGCCAGGCTTCATTAAATACAGTATGTGTGAAATGCATCTATGTTGTTGCAAGTGTCAGCAGTTCATTCGTTTTTATTGCTGTTCAATATTCTGTTATAGAAATAAATCACTACTTATTTATCCATTCTCCTGTTGATGGACATTTAGCCTGTTTCCTTTTAAAATGTTTTGAATGAAGTTGCCAGGAACATTTTTGTAATGTCATTTTAGTCTACTTTTGTTAATATGAAAAAAGAAACTTCTTTAATGCAAAATGTAAATTCCAAACAAGTTCATTTTTCAAAGAATGAGAAGTGTGACTTTACATTAATCTCAAGTATGTTTGAATACCATATTTCATAGAATCTAAGATGCCATCAATTATAAGACACGTAATTATTTTATGCAACACTAAGAAAGAAAAGAACATTGCCATTAAACCACGACAAAGTGTTAACACACCACTGCTGGTAACACACATCTCAATTTTAGCGAGGTTAAAATGTAAAAAATTTAAAAAGGTTTACTTAAAATATAGTATACCTTGTTTCACACAATTTGATAAAATTACAGAAAATATTAGTTATTATGTAACATCTGAGACATATAAAAATATAGTGTATTTGTAAGGTATAGAGTGTAATAATAAAAGTCACCCATGAACCTACCACCCAATTTAAGAACTAGATCATTGCTAAATGCTTTGAATCTACTTGTGTTTCCTGACTTTAACTCCATGTCTCCAGAAGAGGTAACTACTATCCTGAATTTTGTGTGCTTAATTTCCTTGTTTTTTAAATGCTTTTATCATATAACTATGATTCTTTAAAGAAAATACCTTGAATTTTTGCTTGTTCAATCAATTCCTAAAATCTTACTGCTCCCTTGCCCCACGGTGTGACTAGAGACCCCACACCCCTATTTCATAGATTACTTCTCATTCTCTAAACATGCCATGTAATTTTTGCTCTTAAGGGTTCTTCTCTGTCACGCTCAAATGCCCTCACCTCCAATCTCCATCTGTTCAAATTCTAACTCTTTCTTTCATGATCAAGCTTAAATGTTCCTTTCCTATGTTTTATCTGATCTTGTCAGTATTAATACCTCCCATTCTATGTTCTCTAGCATTTTAAACTCTATTATTTTTAAACACTTATTTCACTCTGCCTAAATTGAAATTCACTGCCAAGTGAAGATAGGGGAAAGTTAGAAAGTGGGAACTCTAGCTGCCTATTACCCTCTGTTTACATCCCCTCCACTATCCTCAATTTACTAAGTTTGGGTGCTGTTCTAGCATGAACTCAAATATTCTATGGGGATCTAAAGTCAAGTTTTATGGCTACGTTTGGGTCAGAGCATTAGAAGGTGAGCCATGCTCACATGAGGTTTTACGAAGGGCAAGCAGAGAAAAGACCCAGTGAGGAAGGGGGCTCTCAGGGAATTGAGCTGAGGCTAAGTCCCACATACTCCCTCTTGTCATGTGAGGCTCTCCGTTCACTTCATTGGAGGATGAGGTTTAATCTTCTCCAGGGAGAAGTCTCTTTTCCAAAAAACTGGGTGCATATCTGTGTACTCAAGTTGATTGTAAGAACTTTGACGAAACAATCAAGTGATATCCATCTTTTGAACTCTTACACCACTTACATTATTTGTATTTTTCCAATGCCTGCTAAACTTTTTTTGGATGATGTTAAAATTTTAGATAAGCTACAAGGTATCAATTCAAATAAAAATTCTTCAATAGAAGTCCATATAAAAATATGAACTCTCACATTCTTAAGCACCATATGCTGCTTACCTGAGAGGTATCCACTCATACTTTTGTCAAGACTGTTAAATTTTTGCCGATATTTTAATCTTGAAGGCTGAGGAACTGCCCACTCTGAGGTCCCAGTCTTGGGCGAGTTCCCTGAGAGTGAAGCAGTTGAGGAAGTTGAGCTATAATAAAATTTATTTAAAATTTTTATGTTACTAAACAAAATACATTTAGTTAAACTTTATAAGGCAGAGACGTTAAGAATCATACCTTCTATACTACAGTAGTAATTGCTTTTTTATTTGATACTGAAAAAACTTCAAGCAATTATCCTTCTTCTTAGGAAAGCAAATACCATAGGAAGTATAGAACTATCATGTATCAAGAACCTACTATGTGCCAGGCCCCATACTGTGCTGGGGCTTTTACAAATATTACTTCTAATCCTCATGACAAACTTAAAAGGTATTACTGTCCCATCTTTTAGATGGGCAAACTATAAACTGTGGCTCAGTGACGTTAAGAAAAAATGAGGTTACACAACCAGTGAGTGTTTAAGCAAAGGACAGACTGGGCACGCTCCCCATTCCTAACGGCCACTGCTTCAAAGGGTGTTATTGTGTGATAATTAAATAAAGAAGATGTGGTACATATACCAGGAGTGCCCCCAAAATGTGTTCACATGACTTATAGTCATCTTTTGTTATTGGTATATATTGAGTATTAAAATTTTAATACAGTGTTTTCCTTTCTTAACATGTGTACACATTTTTTGGGCACCCTCTGTATATAATGTAATACTCCTCGGCCATAAAAAAGAATGAAATCTTGCCATGTGAGACAACATGGATGGACCTAGTGGGAATTATGCTGAGTGAAATAAGTCAGAGAAAGACAAATGCCATATGATTTCACTTATGTGTGGAATCTAAAAAACAAAATAAACAAACAAAACAGAAACAAACTTATAGGTACAGAGAACAAACTGATGATTGCCAGGTGGGAGGGGGTTTGGGGAACTGGGTAAAAAAGGTGAAGGGATTAAGAAATATAAATTGGCAGTCACAAAATGGTCACAGGGATATAAAGTACAGCATAGGGAATACAGTCAGTAATATTGTAATAACTATGTATGGTGTTGGGGGGTGCTGGACTTGTGGAGATCAATTTGTAAGTTGTATAAATGTCTGGCCACTATGCTGTCCACCTGAAACTAATATAATATTGAATGTCAACTGTAATTGGAATTTTTTTTTTTTAATTTTAAGAAGTATCACTGTGACTTATACAAGAGGTGATGAATAAACATTGAGTCTTTTTTGTTTTCTGAAATTAAAGGACACTCGATCGGCAGAATTCGCTCAAGAAAGAAATTAATAATGTACAAGGATTATGAGATGTTTTAAGAAACATATACATTTGTTAAAGGAAAATATGTAGCTCTGGGCAAAAAACTGACTGACTAAAAATACAGCAGAATATTTTTAATTTATATGGAAAAGTAAAATACCACAGGCAGTTAATAATTCTAAAAATAAAAATAATTATTTTATGTGAGTTATATATAGTAAATGTACCTTAAGTATTTACATTTGGCCTTTATAAAGTAAAACCTGGATAAGTTCAGAGCTTTAAAAAAAATATCATTTGTTAAATACGCCTTATTGAAAGCACAGAAAGTTGAAAGTTTCAAGTATTCATACCTACTAGATCCTAAATCAATCAGAGACTGGGCTTTCTGTATACTAGCACCACCAAATCCTCCCATCATCAGACTGTAAGATGACGTATGAGGCAATGCTAAAAATAAAAAAGAAAAAAGAAAGAAAAGAAAAAGAAAAATGAAAAAGGTTCACACTAAACAATATCACAAATTATGAAGGAAAATTTTTATCTATTGGAACGTGAATATAACACTTTTTTTCTTTATATGAAACAGTGACTCATTGGACATAAAGTACTTACTTGAAGAAGAATAAGGAATGGATAAAGGCTGAATGAGACTGGCGGTTCCATTTGGTAACGATGACGTGCTAACAGAAGGCACCAGGGGAGCAGGCATCATTAAGGGAGGGAGGGTGGTCCCTGAAGTCGCCGAGCACAAGGGTGTTGCTATAGGTGCGACTGGAGGCAATGGCTGAGGCATGGACAGATTGGGCATGCTTCCCATTCCTACAGACAAACAGAACACATCTTCTAGTGCTAGTGAATCAATTATAAAACACACGCCAGAACATAAGTTTACAGTACAGGGAGCAGACCCTGTATTTACAGAAACATTACGGGCAAACTATCTAGTCTTAAAAAATTCATGAGAGCAGCTTTGACTCAGCAGTGAGGGAGGTAAACTGCTTTTAATATCAATATTCTGACCTGTGTGAACTAAGAGAATGCCTACTAAGGAGTAAGAATTCTCTTCAAGCATCATGAACAAAACTAAGCAGCCTTTTCCCATTTAATATTAGTATACTCAAAGGGAGAACATATTACCTGATCAAACATGGGTCTTTGTGTGTGGATAATAAATATAGTGCTATTGAATTACACACACACACACACACACACACACACAGACACTCTATCACCCCCAAACCACCCCCACCCAAAAGAACAAGGTGATGACTCTTATTCACTTACTAACTGCAGAATACTAAGTATACTATATACATATAGTCACACAATGATTTGGTATTTATCTCTAGAGTTCATTGCAATAGTGAAAGAAATTAGTGTTTTAAGATCTTGCATCTGGAGTGTAGGAACATGTTTCAGATACAGAGATATCTAATTGAATGTTTTATTCCAATGAGTGCTTTTCACATATAAGAAATTGGCTAATCAAAATTAATGGAAAACTGGTTATTTCTGATGAATATGTAAATGAATTAGCACAAAGTCTTCAACTTTTAGCCCTAAAATTAGCTGGCTAATTAACCTTTAAATTAATTTCTACTTACAGTATGTATAATTTTAAATTATCCCCCAAATTAAACCACTTCAAGTGTTAAAGTGGTTTAACAGTTAAAGCTGTTCATATTTTTTCTGTTACTCACACAAAGCACAGAAGTAACTAATTAGGAATAGTATTTAGGATCAGCTATAATGAGGGGGAATCATATAATTTATCATCCATCTGGAAATTATGAAAAGAACACTAACCACATTAGAAGCTAGAACAACAGAGATAAATGAGAACTGTCCCTGGAAAACTGGGACACATGGACACCCCAGCTATGACACTGAATTTAATATTCCTTATCTCAGACATGAAAATGAACTTGGAATCTGGGAATTGTCATTTCATGCAGACAAATCCTTTCCTGATCCCCAAATATTATACCTAGGAATCAAGTTTCACCATCGAATGCAGCTAATTAAATTAATACATACCAAAACGAGCAGAAATTAATGGAGAGAACATAGGAGGCTGTTTCATAATAGGAGGGAGAACCACGGGCAGCTGCTGGCCTTGTAGCTTCAGTTTGATGAGTTTCATAGCTATGGAGAACTCCTGCTGATCCATCTTCCCATCCTTGTTCAGGTCTGACAAAGCCCTACAAGGACAGTGAGGTAGGTAGACTGTATGTAGGGTCACCATTACTTTTGAGGATGATGATAAAATAAAAATAATGACATAGTATTCACACGTAGACCATTACTTTATTAAGTGTGTGTGTATGTGTGTGTGTATCAAAAAGCTGAAGCCTATACATTAAGAAACACTAACCAGAGATAGCATCTAATAAAATACCACTAGTCTATATAGAATCTAGAGATCTTTGAGATGAATTCCACCGGTACAAATGGAAAAAAAAGATATTCAAGAGTATAGTCATTCTAAACATATTCATTTGGTCAAATATTTATTGAATGTTTGCTATGTGCCTGGCATTTTGCCAAACATGGGACTAGTCCAAGTGGAAAGAAAAATGGGGTAGATGTTGGCATTTATTGTAAATACCTTAAAAAACAAAACCCTAGATATTATAAAGTACAATTTCTTTACAGTACGAATGGGAAAGAAGGGATAATTTTGGGTTTAGATAAAACAAATGAAACAATTACAAAGTAACAGAAGATTTTGAGACTGCCAAATTATAAAGAAGTGTTTTTCAATGGAAATGTACACATCTTCTTTCCACAGAAATTCTAAGGAAATTAGAGAATTGTCCTATAGAACAACTGATTTTTAGTCATTTACTCAATAAAATTTATTTTATGAAAAGCTGAAGAAATACTCTTACTTAATAAAAAACTACAAGTAAAAATAACTTTATGTTAAACTGTATTAAAAACAAAACCAGGCTATCAGAAATTTAAGTTCATCTCCAAAAGAAAACATTTTACCATATTTCAGCTAAAACAGGAGCCGGCAGTCCTGACTGTAAGAAAAATGTACGTGCTTGATCACCTGAAGGCAATAAAAACAAAAATCAAGCAGTGTATTAGTAAATGGATTACTTCAATGTCTCTGAATACTAACAATGGCAATAATAATAGTGTTACTGATTTATTATAATTTTAATTTCAATCATTAAAAAATTTAACAGAAACATAAAATTATTGACATTATTCTAATAAGACGTAGATATTCTAAAACAAAAAAGTCACAACTGGTTATACGCATTAATCAGTGATAAAAGATTATATTATTCACTTCAGTTTTCCCACAGCAATTGGGGTCTTATTTGATAATATTCCTATTTAATAACATTTATAGTTAAAAACACTATTCCCCTAGAAGTGTTCTAAATATAAAATACCAGGTGTTAGAAGAGATAGCCCTCTGTGGGTCTCTCACAATCGTATATATCCAGCGGTGTATGCCAAGAATGCAAGATCCTAACTGCTCTCTCCATGGGTCATTTCTCAGAATTGGGATTGCAGCGGGCTATCTTGAAGGACTAGGCAATATTTTCCTCTGGGACAAAGAATAAGCTTGCTTACTACTTGTTAAAATGGATGGTGGGTTCCTCCAAGCTCAGTTTTGCTCTCCTGTAACACAACCACGGCACGTGTAGCATCATTCTGGGATCTCTGCATGGTCCCTGTGTGACTTAGGGCATAAGGGAACATGCCGATGCTCATGCCGTTAGCTCTATCATCAGTAATAGTGTTTTGTCTTTGACTCAGGAATCGCATGTATTCTGCAGGCATCCATGAGTCAGTAACACACAAGTTATTCACTTGTAAGTAGGGCAAGCAAATCCCAACCTTGATATCAGGTAAGGTAGTTACCGTATTTTGCCATGCATAATGTGCACCCACATTTTTGGCCCAAATTTTCAGGGAAAAAGAATCTTTCCTTTTAATTCAAATGTTTATTTGTTTACATTTAGGTACTTGGGTTTTTTTTGTATTATAAAGGAATTTTAGCATTTATGTTTAACATATTATGGTAAGAGAAATTTTACATAACAAATAATTACAAAACACAGTAACACATACAAGGTGCACGAAATTTTATGCATCGGTAACAAATTTCCGATATTTATGCATCACAGAAGGCCAAGAACTCTTTGTTGTTGCAAGTTTACCAGAAGTTCAACAAAACCAATTATCGTATTCCAGGGTATCATTTTGCATACAGATATCGTTATTGATTTCTAGAGTTACACTTTTAACCCATAAGCATAAATAAAAGAATTAAAAACATTTATATGGATACAGAATTATTACTACCCATGTATAATGCGCATCCTTATTTTTCCCTCACAAATTTGGGCAAAAAAGTGTGCATTATACACAGCAAAACACAGTATTATTATAGAAGTGTAAATAACATTAAACTATAATGGTTAAGAGGATGGATTCCAAAGCCTGTCTGAGAGGTTTCAAAGACCAGATCAACACTAACCCTCTCTGCCTTGGGCAAGTTACAGAACCTCTTTAAGTCTCAGCTTCACCATCTGTAAATACAGACTACAACAGTGGCTACGTCATAGGGTTGTTGTGAAGGCTAAATGAGATCATGCACTTAACACAGTATCTGAACAAGTACAGATCTGCTAAATATTAGCCATTACACTTACTATTATTGTAAGTAAAGCACTAAAGTGCTATGGCACAGAAAAAAAGTTTCATTTATAGAAAAAAATTGGAAAGACACACCTAAATTAATCCTCCTTTGGTTCTGGAGGTCTTTTTCCAAAACAAGGAACAGTCAATGCTTGGTATGGCCACTCAAAGACAGAGGGTAAATGTTATGAAAACAGATTCCAGAGAAAATAAATTCTAGATTACTTTTAAATGAAATGGATATAATATATATTTCTACTAGATTCTAGTAATGCTGATCATTACACTAGTAATTGGAACAACATATTAAAAGCACATTAATAAATTTGCTTGGGGAAAAAAATCTTGATTACCTTAAGAAATAAAGTGAAAAATTTCTAGATATGTTACAAGTGAAACTGGACAATTAAACTGAAATTCTTGACTATCATTTTGGATCAGGAAAAGATCGTCTACACGCCAAATCCAAAACAACAAATTAAGATGGTTCCAGGTAAAATAAGAAAGCCACCTTTTTAAAATTCCAAAATTCTGATTGATATGAATTTTTTTCACTTATTTATGTTTTATTAAATTGATTGAGATAACATTGGTTAATCACATTATATACATTTCAGGTGTACAACTTTATAATACATCTGTATACTCTATTGTGTGCTCACCACCCAAAGCCTAATCTCCTTCCTTCACCAAATATTTGATCCCCTTTACCTTCTTCGTCCTCCCCCTACCATCTTTCCCCATTTGGTAACCACCAATCTGTTGTCTGTATCTGTGAGATTTTTTTGTTTCTTCATTTGCTGCTTTTTCTTTTATATGAATATCATATTCTTCTTGTCCTCTTCCGTCTGACTTACTTCATTTAGCATAGTACTCTTCAGATCCATCTATGTTGTTGGAAATGGCAATATTTCATCTTGATATGAATTTTATCACTTAATACAAATTTGCTGGCAGTCAAATAAAAACTAATTATAAGACATTACACGAAAAGGCGCATAATTCACAAATAAAATATAAGCACAAACCTGTTATGTAACCTCCTGAGGGTTTGAGGTTATCAAACTGCTTGTCATGCTTAGTCCGTTCTTCAGAGGTAATAGCCCACATGTTTGGCCCTCCTATAACATACGTGGAAGACAAAGAAATTACAGTATATATATGAGAATGCTTAAATACAGACAATTCTAACATGTAAATATGATGAATCACAAATGTCCATTTAATGACAGTACTTAATACCTGAGTGACACAAAGAATTAATCTCTATCATGACCATATATAGCATAACCCTAAGGCTTTTCACTCATTCATCTAATTCATATCTACTGAACAATTATTATATACAACTCACTGGAAATAGCCAACAGATAAATGCTGGAAATAAAAAAGATGAATATTATTCCAATCCTCGAGGAACTCTTACTCTAGAAAATGACTACCAGCATTTACAATGTTCAACTCCGAAGCATCCTAAGCAGAAATATATACAAAGCTGTGCTAATACCGAGTTAGAAGCAACAAGGATGAGATAACAGGAACGGTAAGATTGAAGCAGAGCCTTGAAACTCGGCTTGAATTTTATTATGTGAAGGGGTGGGATAAGAGCATTCCACACAAAAAGGACATAGCATTAGAAGTTCAGGAAAGGCACTGACTAGACTAATAGCCAAAGCATCATGTGAATGTGAGAAGGTGGTAAGCAATATGTGTAGGCAGGAGGAATTAATTACAAAGGGTCCTCAAGAGTCTGACCGTTACACTGGAAGTTATGGAGAGCCATCTAGTACTTTTTAAAACAACCTTCTTAATTTGGAATAACTTTAGATTTACAGAGAAGTTACAAAGATAATAGGGAGTTCCTATATACCCGTCACCCAGTTTCTACTATGCTAACAATTTACGTAACCATAGTACATTTATCAAAACAAATAAATTAACAATAGTATACTACTACTAGCTAAACTAAAAACTTCCACCAGCAGGACTAGCTGGTAAACTCCAACAAAATTGGACTCTGGGTATTGGAGACAACGCAAATCTTTGTGACTGAGGATTCTGCTACCTGGAGCCTTCGGCAAAGGGAAGCAGCCGCCACCTGGACGTGCCCTCCAGGGTTTCAACGAATGATCCACGGAGGCCTAGCGCCTCTCCGGCCTGCTAGTCCCTTTTAGGAGCCGGCCAACTTGAATTCCACAACTAACAAGGTGAGAAGGACCCCAAAGCCTTGCTTGTCAAATGGAAATGGTATATTCAAGAACACAGACAAGCTGGGCCCAACAGCATCTTGGCTTTACACAAAAATGGTGGCAGCTAGCTCTCTGAGGAGAAACTATTCCTACTTGACTGTTTGAAGCAGAGCTACTGAATCAGTGAGGTTCCCTGAAATGCCAAGGCCTGGTTCAGAGAAGCTGAAGCTGATGGTGTCCACTGGGCTGCCATAACCGTTCAGTCTCAGAGTTATGCACGACCAAAGGGAGACACGGTCATTCTGCTCAGTGGGCAGAACTCAGATTTTGGGGCTGTTGCCAATGGTCCAGCTGTTTGGTTTGCCACATGGAAAATTACAGAGTAAGGACACCCTCTTTGGGGCTGCAAACTGAAAACACGTTTGAACTGCTAACTGAATGTCCAGGTCACTGATGCAGTTACTCATGGTAAAGGCCCATTCTCTGATTTAGACTGAAACCAAGCAGCTGATTAAGTCTCACTCGTGAGTGTGTATGCCAGCCTTGTGATTCCTGTTTGAGTGTGGGTGTGCATGGGTGTGGAGGGGCGGTTGGGGGGGAGTGTCTCACTGCACAGGGCATTGCCCCCTTTGGCTCTTGGCAGACTGACTACATTGCAATTTTTTCGCTCTCTCCGGTGGCGCCTCAAGCTGCTAACACTTTTCCAGGTTACCAATACGCCACAATGTCTACACTACCATGGCCCTTGAAACGGATCTGTGTCATGTTTTCAGCTTTCTGGACCGGTTGCACTATGATGTTGATGTATAATTTGTCATAAAAGCTGCTCAACAATGCACTGATGTCTGACTCCATTTCCATCACCTCCTCCTGGCCCACACTCCCTAAAATAAAACACAGAAGGAGGTGTCCCCAGAAAGGATCATCCTCACCTCAGCTGTGTTCTAGCTAATGATGAGGACTAAAAGGCAAGGGATCGGGGGACATACAGACCTACTGTGAAAATTCAGGATTCCACTCTTGGACAGGACATGTCTTTCTTTTCTCCTAACAGCTCAGAGGGTAGGCCCGGTTGGTACATCCTCCAGCTCCAGGCAGCTCAGCTAAAAAGAGACCTAGAGGATTCAAAGTTCATTCTGGTCGGGCGTACAAAAATGTCCTTGTCCCTCTTGTACTTTTCTGGATCACAGTGAAGTTGTAGCCAAATGAGACGCCTAGATTTTGTGGAGGTGGAGAGCAACAGCCAGGCATCTGCTGAGGGAACACCTCAGACACAGAGGCATGAGAGTGGGAGCGGCATTAAAATGGCCTCTTCTCTTTCACAACTGCCCCTGGAGCCTTCTTCCCCAGGAAAACGCCCTGCTGTGGCTCTCCTCAACTGCTGGAAGTACCTTAGATTTAACTGACTGCTGAGTCTGCCATCCCCACGTGTCTTTGACTACTGTATGACCCTGACTCGCACTCAGCCTTAGGCAGGCCCCGTGCACCTGGGCCCGGGGGTGTGGACTTCTCCGTGTTCCTGCCCCTCCACACTGTGGCACCCAACTCCTCCTTGTGTCTGTGGTTGGCCTTGGGAAGAACCTTCCTGCTTCTCCCTCAGTAGCAGCAGGAGCCATACCTCTGCCAGGTATTAGTCTAGAATCTTGGGTTTTCTTCCCTTCCCTCAGTGGTAGAGAGGTTTTTCTTCTGCCCTTACCCTAGAAGCAACAAGTCTCTGTCTGTGTCCTTGGGGGGAATCTCTGCTGACCCCCTCCCGTGTGACTATCAGTGGCTTAAGGGTATTGCTTAATAGGAGAAAAAAATGCAGGGAAATGGCATGGCATTTGTGTCTGCGTCCTCCCTTCCCCTCAGTTGCCTGCAACACTGAGGTGGGGGCTGTCTCTCGTCTTCTGGTGAGCACCCAGTTGATGCCCATAGGAAACAGCTTGAGAGTAAGTATAAACTCCCCTTGTGTCTGTGGCCCCCAGTTATTCTAGACTGACACGTTAGCCCTCCTTGTTTTGGTATTCATTAGAATTTCAATTGATTTTTGCAACATCATTTTACATTTTACGTATCTGTAAAACCTCCCACTTTACTCAGAGCATTGTTTACATCCATTAAGCCTGAGACTGAATTCTGTGGAAAACTGTTCCAACTGGTGGAGTCACCGAACTCCTTCGATTTGCCTTCAGTCCCATGTGCCACTCTGGATTCTAGCCCCCTTTATTCTAGAGCTGTACTGAAAAGATCAGTCCATTTACTCACCGGAAATGAACCTCCTATGCATATTTTGAATCCAATCTAATCTGCTCCATAATTTCAAGAAACTCTTCAAAGTTTCTGGTACACTGAGAGTGCCTTTTCTATTTCCTAAAGCTACCTCAGATTGAAAACAAAATGTTTTCTTTGATAATTTGAATGAGATCCAGGGAAGGAAAAAAAGAAAATATGAATTTAAATCACTACCTTGAAACAAGATGTAGTGTTGTTAGGAGTGCATATAACAAAAGGAAGAACAAAAAAGCTCCAGAAAAAAGGTGGTTGAAATGAGGGGTCTAGAATCACTGTTCTATTTTTGTCAGTGAAAAAACTAAACACATGAAGCCTGAGGAATCAGAGATTAAAAAAGACATGATAGAAACTTAAAGTATTTTTAAAAGCTGTTACGTAGAATACTAAGTGGTTATTTGATATCCCTACAGGAATTAGGACCACTGTGTTCAAGAAAAGTATGGCTGTATGACGAGGGAATCATCTGCCTCAGAAAGCACTCTTCTGTTAGCAGAGGTGTTAGAGAACTAGTGTGAGAACTAGTTTTGGGCCTTGAGCAGGTCTTTTACCCTCCGTACCCTTTATTTTCTTACCTAGGAGTTGTAAGAATGTTGTGTGTAAAGGTGCTTTCAAAAGTATAAAGTATGTCGCAGGCAATACTTGACTAGCCAATGCCTTACACCAGAGGTTTCCAACCCCTGCCTGAATCACCTGGGGAGCTTTGGGGGGAAAAAAGCTATTCCAGCAGACCACGTATATCAGAATCTCTGCAGGGTGAGCACAAGCTACTTAATTTGTAAAAAGCTTTCCAGGTGATTCTTTTGTGCAGCCAGGGTTGAGAACCACTGTCCCGTACAAAGCAGGGCTGCACTCTGCCTCCTCTTCTTTCTGTCCCTCGGCAGAATATTCTGCTCCACATTTACCCATCTGGCCCTCTGGACAGCTAGCCAGCAGTGCTGCCCAAAGGCGATGCCTGGTGGCTGAAGACTGATTATATAACAAATAGGTGAAAAAAATGTTAACTGTGACATGACTATAAACTTATTTAATATTTAAGAAAAGAAACAAAACAGAAACCCAGGATAAAAGGAATGCTACTAATATATCCCTATCTCCGAAAAGTAAATCCTTAACAAATCCCATATACATAACATCCTCTTTCGCATCCCGTGACCCGTTCCCTTTACTTGGATTGCTATTTATATCACCCCCTTTCCGTTTCAAACTTGATCTTTCAGTCCAGGGCAGATGTCACTTTCTCTAGGAGGTGGCTGACACCTGCAGGTCAAATTAATTGCTTCCTCCTCTAGATTCTCAAGAGACTTTTCCATGCTTCTCAGAGCACTTAGAAAGGTGCTGTAATTGTTTTCTGTCCATCTGTTCTACCAGACTATGAGCCCTTGGAGAACAGGAGCTTTGTGTGCTTGTTTTTCTATCCCTAGAACCATCAGAGTAGCCAGCACGGAGCAAACACTTAGAAGTGATGGAGAAATGAGTACCTGAATGAGTAAAAGAGGGAGTAGAGAACAAGAAGAGAGGCAAAGTAGGGACGTGGGGGGAACACAAGGTCACTTACAGATCTTTTTGTTGTCTATCCTTCACATATGGTCATACCAGCCCTCTGAGGAGGTTTTCAGAGCTCTAGACATTCAAGATCGCTAATGACCACCTATACTTCACTTGTGCCTGCCTTTTCAAGTTTACTCACCTTCGACCAATAAGAAACCAAGTATGTTTAGGTATATAAACTCATACATACTTGCTGCCCAGATTGTACAAAAACCTGCCTTACAAAGTTGTTTCCAGGAATGCATATCACTGAAACGTAGTTGCCCACTATAATTTGAAATACTAAGATGGATTTGATTTAACACATATTTCTTAGCCCTAAGTGACTGGATTTTAAAAAAAAATCTATAGACGTCTTCTCTTAAAGGGAAGTTTTAAGGTTAGAGTTAAATATGAAGAAACAGATGTACTAAAGAACTAAGGACCTGAAATAGCTACACCCACACACTTTCTAAATAAAGAAATACCACACACATAGTAAGAAACCTACTTGGTTTATCAGTTTATATAAAATAAATTAATTAACCTGTTATGATTTCTGTGACTCGGAAGGCAAGTCGTGTGGCTTGACTGACTTACTACTATGACTTTGGAAAAATGACGATGACGATAACGACGACGATGACAATGATCAATGACAATAAAATGGATGACAATGATGGAAGCAGCTCACCTTTACTGAGCCCTGTCTTTCAGGGACTTTATATATAGGAACTCATTGACTCCCACTAGCACCTTATCAATCAGGTACTATTAGTGTCCTCATTTTACAAGTGAGGACACGAAAACCCGTGATGGTAAAGTAACTTGCTCGAAGTCACACAACTAGTAAGTGGCAGAGCTGAGAACCCAGGGAGCCTAAACCTTGCACTACACTGTCTCCCAGGGTATATGGATAAGGTGCTCACGTCCTCTGTATCTTAGTTGCCTGCTCTAAGAACTAGGAAGATCATCTAACTCCACAGGGTTGTTGTAAAGATTACCTGAAATTTGTAATATGGCTACACTAAAATTGCACTAAATACAATTTTCCATCTATTAAGTTGGCAAACTGATAAAGCTAACATCAAAGAAGCTTAGCATATGTCAGGCACTTTTCTAAGAGCTTTATATTCATTGTTTCTATTCTAAGTTTCACAAGAATTCTATTACTATCACTGTTTTCAGAGGAGGAAACAGAGGCATGGAGAGATTAATAATTTGCACAAGGTAACAAAGTTGATAAATGTTAATTAAAGGCAGGATTAGACCAATGTAGGCTTAATTAGAGTCTTAAACTATCTGCCTTGACGATAATTAAAGGACTCACTAATATATTGTCAGTTGATTTCAACAAAGACTTGAAGATATTTCCATGGGGAAAAATAGTCTTTTCAACAAATAGTGTTGGAAGAACTGCACATACATATGAAAAATAAAAAGAACCTGAACCTTGTGCCATATACAAAAATGAACTCTAAATGGATCATAGAACTAAATGTAAGAGCTAAACTAAGAAACTTCTTGAAGAAAAAAATCTTTGTGACTGCATTAGCCAATGACTTTTAGGACACAAACAGCACAAACCATTAAAATTTCTTGATAAATTGGACTTCACTGAAATCTATAACTTCTGGTCTCTTAAAGACAGTGTTAAGCAAATAAAAAGATAAGCTACAGACTGGAATAAAATATTTGCAAAATATATTAATAATGGACATATGTCCAACATATATGAATAACTATTCAACTCAATAAGACAAAGTTCTCCCCTAAAAAATGGGCAAGATTTGAATAGACACATTGAAGATATACGGAGAGCAAATAAGCGTATGATAAGATGTTCAGTATCACTGATCATCAGGGAAATGCATATTAAAACCACAATAAGACATCATTACATGCCTATCAGAAGTATGAAATTTTAAAAAGCTGTGAGCAAAGATGCTGAGCAACTGAAATTCTCATGCTTTGCTGGTGGGAAAGCAAAATGAGATAATCTGAAAACCAGTTGGTCATTTCTTATGAAGTTAAATATACATTTACCATATACCCCAGCAATAAGCTCTTGTGTACCCAAGAGAAATGAAAACCTATTTCCAGATAAAAAAATCTGTCCTCTGATGCTTATAGCAGATTTAGACATTATATCCAAAGTTCTAAAACCTGGAAATAACCCTAATGTCTTCTGCAGATTAATGGATAAAGAAATTGTGGTTCACATTTATATAATGGACTACTACTCAGCAATAAAAGAGAAAGATATATGCAACAACATATATGAATGAATCTCAAAAGTATTTTGTTAAGTGAAAGCCACAAAGACACAAAATGAAAAGGCTACCTATTGTGTATTTCCTTTATATGACATTGTATGTAGTATTTCATTTATACGAAATGGAAAAGGCAAAACTATAGAGACAGAAATCTGATCAGTGGTTGCCAGTGGCTAAGGGTAAAGGGGCACCAGGGAACCTTTTAGGTGATGGAAATGTTATATCCTGTTTTACATGACTGTATACATTTGTCAAAACTCGTCAAACTGGATACTTAAAAAGGCTGAATTATACCTAAATAAACCCAACTTAAAAATAAAACCAAACAAAAACATAAAGCATCTAATACACGCCTGCCACATAGAGGGTGCTCAATAAATTAGTTTTCTTACTCAACTCAACCCCAGGGAACAATATAATTAAGAAGCCAGAGCATTAAAATCCTTCTCAGGCTCTTCCCCTTCTGGTAAAGGTACTCTTACCAGAAAATACTGACAGTGAGGCTTTTTTAGTCAGAAACCATAAGGCTATTTTAAGCCTGGATAGTCTGGTTAGGGAGGCTTGAGCTGCTCTAATGCACATCGCTGCATATCCCCAGGCAGTGACAGATTGCTGTCCTAAGACTACAAAGAATTCTGTTGCATCAAAAGCACTGCCGCTCAATCTTGATCACATTTTAACATTTTCTGATGTACTAGTATCTCCTCACCTTTCCCTGGCTACCTGTCTTCATAGTGGCTAACCAACCTAGCAGTAACCTGATAATGTTGACTGCTTAGTTCCTCAGGATGCCAACCAGCAACCTTGACACCTTCACATACATTCATTCAACAAACATTTATGGGGCAACAGTGTGTGTAAGGACTAGGGGTACAAAGATGAATAAAATGAACCCCTTAAAGGAACTCACAGACTTTCTAATATTTAAGGGACTCCACTAGCCAAAAGAATCACATGCAATAATCGTGATTAAATATCAGGATTAATGTAACTTACAGAATAAAAATGTTCTAAAGCATTATGATAAGGAATCAATTTTAAGTAGTGTACAAATATTTATCAAATCTGGACTCCTCATATTAAAACACAAGATATTAATGCACTAAGAATTTTACAGAAAAGAAAAATTACACAGAAATAAGAAAACTATGAAATACATATCATTCAGAGCCAATTTTAAAATAGTTGATCTAATTCTGGCTTTCTTATTTAGAACATATATAACAGAACCTTTTAAAGAGACAATGGTTTATTATTTTGGACTTCAAGTTAAACATCTCCCAATGTTAGTCTGTATTAACATACTTTTGAATGAGCATGATTCAGACATGTTATATTCACTTGTATATAAAATGAAATGATATCAAAAAATCTTCAGTGGTATATTTTTCAAGTTCAAAATAACAGTCA
Organism: Rhinolophus hipposideros; assembly: GCF_964194185.1. Classification (NCBI taxonomy): domain Eukaryota; kingdom Metazoa; phylum Chordata; class Mammalia; order Chiroptera; family Rhinolophidae; genus Rhinolophus; species Rhinolophus hipposideros. The sequence goes on along the minus strand of NC_138058.1, from coordinate 61,726,558 downwards.
AATAATATGTGTTGAACCAGTACTAACTCAAATTTCTACAACACAACTGGAATACTTGTCGAGACAGAACTAAAGCTTCAGTTGTGGGGACTTGAATATACACGCTTGAGTTGTCACAAATGAAGTACAACACTAATTCTACAGGCCCAGCTTAACACAAATTTCTTGATTACACCGCTGAAAAGAGTAATGAGATCTAAAATTCTAAAAAGGTAATAAAGCTCTAAAATAAAATGGCATTTCTTTTCCGTCCTAGAGCCGTTAGCTCTTCCTGTTCTCTCCTTCCTCCTCTCCTTTTCCAGGTTTTGGATACAGCCAAAATGTCATGGGCTTCAGAAGGTCTTACTCGTGTCACCAGGCTTCAAACCTGCAGTTCTGAGGCTGAAACAAGCTACACTGCCCTACAATATCACCTGTTAGCAACACGTCTGTGAAGCGGCCTGTTGCCTATCACCTGACTGCTCACAGATCATACTCTCTGTACTTACAATTTCATTGAGTTTTTGAAAAGCAGAAAGCAAACCTACCATGATTAAAGAAAGCTTTGGCAAGGATGATCCTGCTGGTGCAGAAGACACCAGAAGTAGAGTCACAAGTGGAAAAATACGATGAACTGATCTTTTTTAGCTCTGTTAAGGAGATGAGAAGTGAAGCATCAAAGGGACTAAGAAAAGAAGATCTGTTCAACAAAACTTTCTGAGATGATGTAAATGTTCTACATCTACACTGTCCAATACAGTAGCCACTAACCACATCAGGGTTGCTGTGTGACTGAGGAACTGAATTTTTAATTTTATTTCATTTTTATTAATTGAAATTGAAATTGAAATAGCCACATGTAGCTGGTGGCTACTATATTAGCACAGTTCTGTAAGAAACAAAGAAGTCTAAAAAGTCTGTGGTTAGTTTCAGGATGATGATGAAGACACGGCAAAATTTGAGGGATATGTCGGAAGCACTTCAACAAACAGCTTGGTCTAGGGCACTTAAGAGACAAATTCCAATAGTACTGGGCTTTTAAAAAACTAGCATAATCTATAACTGAGGGGATACCAGAGGAGCCAACACTGCTTGTGAAGGTTTTGTGCTGTACGTGGATGTTTCTCTCAATAAAATCTTTAACCCTGAATGGGGCTTAAGTTAGATATATACACGATTATCTTCAACCGTTAGCTATTTTATAAACTAAGGAGATTACCACAGTTTACATTTGCTATCAATTCTTCAGAAGTTTAAAAAAATTTCTATCTCTATCCCTATATATTACTACTCCTAAATTAACTGTCCAACATTTTGGACAATTATTCAAGTAATCATTTTTTGGGTATTGAACGTTTCATTTGTTTCCAATTTTATTATTTTACATATAATGCAATGAGCCACAAAGTGATACATAAATGTTTAGGAAAAGGAAGAAACAAAATGAAGAAAGACCGGGCAGGTACAGTAAGCCCTCATTTAGGTAAGTCACCCAGGTGAATCATCGATACATTCTTGGAAACTGACTTTCAGCAAAACGACGTGTAATGAAACCAGTGTTACCACCGGCTAATTAATATAAAAAAGAGTTAAGTTCCTACAGGTCACAAAAATGTCATCAAAATTCTAAATAGAGATGCAAATCACATCTAATATTAAACACTGAAATAAATGTTGAGTATGCATACATTTAAGAAAGAGGAATAAAAGCAAGTAAGAGAATTCTTTTCTAACTTGCTTATTCAAATTCAGGGTTGTGGGCTGCGGAGCCCATCTGGCAACTCAGGGCACAAGGCAGCACCCATCCTGGACGGGGTGCCCTCCCATCACAGGGCCACTCACACACCCACCCACAATGGGACAATTTACACACCAATTCACCTCACGTGTATGTCTTTAAGATGTGGGAGGACACCGGAGGCCCTGAAAAAACCCCCACAGACATGGGGAGAATGTGCAAACGCCAATTAATTCTAAATGACACACAGTAGCTTAATACTAAGGGCGGTTAATTTGTACTTGGGAAATGAATTAAAACTAGAATCAGAAAAAAAAGCTTTAAAAACTTTTTATTATTGAAGTTAAACATTTTCTTTTAAAATGCTTCCTATTAAACAATTACATGTGTTGACATACGTAATCCTTTATAAAAGGAAAACAAATTTTTATTATATTACTAAATGAATCTTTATTGGCCTAATCAGTTTTTAACCATCCCATCAAAAACAACTTTAATATTCTTCACCTTATAGCACTTCTCGTCCTCCAGTTTTATACACCCAACACGACATAGCTTTAAGTTACCCTTAACTGCTCTAAGGCAAGCACACATTCCAGATGACACTGCAGCAAACATGCTTATACTGAGTTGCGGGATTTACTGCATAATATTCTAATAGAAGCTATATGCAGCATTTTGAAATAAACTACTCAAATATTTTCAACAAAAATACTTTAAGTTTTGCATTTATAAGCTTGAGGGAAAATATATAAGAGAATATTTTATAACCTCTACAAAAAAGAAATCCCATAACCTCTTTATCTTGCCACAAGCACAAGGCTGCTTACCGTTCATAGCTGTGGGAAACTGAGCCATCATGGTCCTGAATTTTCCTTGCTAGCTCTCAGCCATCTGCAACATAAAACATTGTGCCATTAATAATACAACAAGGGCAGATCACAGCTTAGTGCACTCGCTAAGCAGAGGGAATGTCTGCCCTCTTCAGCTCACACTCCCAACAGAAAACAATGCAGAGCTTCTGCTGCTGCTGAATAGGCAGAATTTACATTTGGGGAAGGGTAAGAGATTTTGTGGATAATGGTTCTGCCTTTGAAATGGAACCATGTAAAAGAAAAACAGTCACATATTTATTAGCAAATACTGAATAAAGAAACCCTTGGTATGAACCAATTTTGTAGAAGCTAATCTGCGAAAGGAGAAAGTTGCTTTATGTAGGCAAAATTTATTTCATATAAAACTGTATAAGGTAATGCACAATAACAATGAAACCCATAATACTCTTCTTTTAAAAAAAATCCCCAAAGAAAATATCCAAAACAAATGTAACACAGCTATTTAATCAAGTTCTACAGATTTATAAAACTGGTCTAAAAGTAATTATTAAAACATATATCTTTATTTAAACATAATTAATTTTGCTGAGCAAGTGCTCTGCACTTGAAGAGAAGGAAATTTGGAAATTTATCAGCTCTGGGTTTAAATCCCAACTCTGCTATTTTCCTAGCTGTAACCATGGAAGAGTTATTTAAAAGTTTTGAGTCTCAGATTCCTCATCTGTAAAAATACTTTGCCAGAGTATTTTTAAAAGTATTAAACAAAATCCCATACACTGCCTGAGACATACTGGGTTTTCAATAAATGGCTTTCTGGGTGTCCAGGAAGGGAGAGCGCAATATAATTTTGAACCCTTAACTCATTATTTTACTATAAATAAATTCAAAATTTGTTCCTTGAATCTCAAGGGTAGAACCAGTTAGGGAGAGAGAAGACATAGCAAATGTATAGTAATGTACTTAGTAATTAAAACCATGGATTGTAACATGGCAGAAAAACACTACTATATTAAAAGCACTCAGTAGTTCATCTATTTAACCAAATCATTGAAATACTAATAATTTTAGAAACCCGAGGGAAAATGTTTGTATAAGCCATGTGAACAAAGAAAGCAGAAAGAGCTGCCCATCATGGCTGATGGTGTCACCCGAAGGCCTGCCTGATGAGCTGCCAGGTAGTGTTGACAAGGTACCATATCTTAGTGAATTCAGTGTACTTAAGGAGAAATATGACTAACCAGCATAATCACTAAAAGTGAGTCCCACAAACAAAAAACTGGTATATAAATCCAATTTGTTGATTTACAACAAGAAATTTAAGAGCCAACAGAACAAACAGCAGCTTTTCTTCCTATAAAGCCAACTATCAGCCACTAAGTTTTGACCAGATTGTTGTGTGGTGAGCAAAGGGACTTAATTGCGATTAGAATGCTTAATGGTATCAGGCAGCAACAGTCTGATACATTTATCTATGCCACAGAGATAAGCAAGAACTAGGCAACAGGGATGGGCAAACCTCCAATAATGGTTTCCTTTGTCTGTCTGTTTTTTTCTTTTTTTATGTTTTGTTGTTGTTTTTCTTTTCCCAATAACGTTTTGAATAGTACTGCCAATTTTACTCTTTTGACTCCCAGCTTTTTTATGTGACCACTGTACACCATCCTCTCAAAGTGCACATTCTTTAGATGTTAGTAAGCTTTACTGCAATTGAACTTTAAACCTGTTACCCCACTTACAGTTCACCTCTCGCTGTGCACTTCTCAGGTAGGAGGAAATTTCACCCATGCACAAATAGGCTTGTTTCACTTCTTTCTCAAAAGGTAATGTGAACAGTGGAGGGGTGGTCAAAAACTCCTTGAGCAGGTGTTGCGTTGAGCTTTAAACGGTGAGTAAGAATTAGTTATAATTGTACTGTTAAGAACCTTGGACTTGAACGTGGAGCTGACAAGGAGTTTTAAAAGGTTTTAAGAAGAGGGACAGATTTCACTTAAGACGATTAATTGTGAAGGGCAAGCCTGAAGCAGGGAGATCGGTTAGGGAAGAGATGAGAACAGTATCTGGTACGTGATCTAGAACAGTGGCAGCACAAAGAGAGGATGGGATGAACTGGAGAAACAATGAATGGTTTCAAACAGGCAGAACTCAGGGACTGTTTAGATGTAAAGGATTATGGAGTAAAATAAATCAGAGACAACTCCCAGAATTACAGTTTGTGAGACTGGGTGAATTGTGATGTCTCCAGCTAAAAAAACTGAATACAGAAGGAAGTCTTATAAATCAAGTTATGACTACAACTTCCTCAAATATAAAAATTCTACAAACAAGCATAACATTTTTACTTCCCCAATTTTAAATTATCATCAGTAATGTTAAACCAAAATAAGCTATATGTCTGCAAAGAAACTATTTACTTACAGACAGGCAGTAGCAAGAGCCCCTATTTTATTAGGTCTCTGTAACTGAGAGAGTCTCTGTAACTGGGAGAAAATCCTCCAAAAGTATTACCTATGATGCATTCTATAACTGCATAAAAACATGTGAATTACAAAAATAGGTTGGAGAGAAAGCAGACTTACAAAAGACATAAGGAATAGGATCCCACAGCCACAAAGCCTTAATTAGTTAGATCTAAGACTAAAACTTACAGAACATCTCTCTAGGACCTTTGGTGAGTCCTCATGTATTCTGTAAATACCACAGAATGCTACATAATAGATGCTTAATAATCACAAGTATAATCCTGAAATAAAACCAAAGAATAAATCAAATAACATAATGGGCAGGGAGGGCAACTCTCTTCAGTGAAGCTGAAGGTTCTGGTATTACAGAACCTTCTTCACCTGGTACATGGGACTTAGCCACCTAGGCATGCATGTACTATATTATAACATGGATACATGTATGTATATATATAACATCTGATTGACAGTGGTAACATCTGAATGTGGTAACATAACTTGTTGGAACCAACAAGCTTTGAAAGCACACCATTACATATCTGTTATGTTCACATCAACTGTCTCTGTCCTGTTGTAGGATTACATGTTTAACAATTCTACTTATCTACTTGTAAAGTAGTACTTGCAGAGAAATAACAATTGAAAATTTTAAAACTGCAACATACATTTTACTTAAAAAAAACAACTTTTATTTTATGCAATCATAACAGTTACCATTTACGAAGTGCTTAGTTACTACGTGTCATGCTCAATATTCACTGAGAATCTAACATGTCCTACTTTTTATACCGGGAGCTTCAGACACAGGAGCTCATAGACTAGTTTACCAGGTACCAGAGACTGTTAGATACCTTTAGTAATACTAACAATCCTCACAACATCCCTTCAAGGCAGATGATATTGTATTCATGTCACACATGAAGAAACTGAAAGGTTCAATTACTTGCTTAAATTCAGTAAATGATGAAGCCAGCATGCAATTCCAAATCTAATTCTAAAGCCCGTGAACTACCCGTGGGCTTTATCTGCCTCTTCCTCTCTTAAATGGGGATAATAATTAATGATGAGTGGGTTATAGGTTCCTGCAAACAGCAGGTCAACTTAATGTTACTGTATTTGTAGGGGAGAAGAAAAACAAGCCTACAACACATAAGTACATCAATCACATACATAAATTAGGGAGTACTAATTATTTCTTATCTCCTGGTGTAACCCTCTAAGAGAAAGAAAAAGTTAGGCAGCATTTCCCCAGTTACATGGCTGATGCCTGTTTTAGGCACGTGTGCTTGAAGTCAGCCCCCAACAAACACCTCTCTACTCCTTAGAGGGGGTAATGTAATGATGGACAATCTTGGCAGTTTGCAGTTATCATATAATTTAATTATTCTTTTAAGTACCTATGATTTTAGATCATTCATGTGGAGATTTTCCTGTTCCTTATAAATTAATGGAGAACTGGCACTGTTACCTTTTTAGGAACCAAGAAGATATGTGTGGTAGAAAGCAGGCGTAAGACAAAGGAGACCGCTCTGATTTAATACAATCCAAATGGAATTCGGAGAATCCGGGAAATATAGTCACACTGAGGCAGAGAAAAGTAGAAATGCTTGAATAGGAATAGGAAATCTTTCTTCTACAAAGGGTCAATAAGACCCAGAAGGGAAAAAATGTAGCCATTATAAGTAAAAAGTAGCTCAATTAAGGTTGATTTTTTTTTTCGTTTAGAAGCACGGAATTATAGAAGGAAAGAATTACAGTAATTATTTAGTCCAAACCCCTGAATTTTCATGACGTAAAAACTATGCGACTTGTACGAGCTCAGGTAGCTAGCTAGTCAGTAGCAAAACTGGTCCTAGAAACCACACCACTTATGTCTAATGCTCTGTTTTTAAAAGTTTTCCAAATTCTCTGATCATATAACCTGGGAAATTTACTAATTCTACAGATTCTGAGGCCTATTGTGACTCAGAAGGTCATTATGTGAATTAGGGCATGAATCTCCTAAAATGGTCTTGCTGCCCTGAGACCTGTAAAAAAAGTAACAAGCAGAGGCACTTTAAAATGGAGCCATCTCAGAGGAACTGCCTTTGCATGATAGTCTTATGCCTCAAATCTATAGACTATTAAAACAGGGCAAAACAACCTTTGGACTGGGTCCAAAGCAACACTGTACCCCAAAGAACTGCTTGTAAATATCGTCAATACCATAATAACTATGTACAGTGTCAGGCTGGGTACTAGATTTATTGGGGTATCACTTAGTAAGTTATATAAATGTCTAATCACTATGTTGTACACCTGAAACTAATATAATGTTGTATGTCAACTGTAATTGAATTTATTTTTTTAACTTTTAAAAAGAATAACAAAAAAGCAGATATGACTACCGGACTAATGACTATCAGACTGAAAATTAAAAACACTGTTTGGAATTAGCATCGCTATGTTACCTTATTTGCACCAATAGAAATGCCTTCCTTCTATTGATGTAATTGTTCCCCTTCCCTTTCTCATAAATACCTTTTGCCTTTGTCTCCTAATCAGAACACTATTTGTTCTGATAACTGAATCACTGCTTCCCAAATAGCTATTCTTTGATCTCAAATAAATTCCTGTTGCCTCTCATTTGGGCCCTTTATTTTCTGGTTAACAGACCCTTCCACAGAGTTCTGATAACTGAATCACTGCTTCCCAAATAGCTATTCTTTGATCTCAAATAAATTCCTGTTGCCTCTCATTTGGGCCCTTTATTTTCTGGTTAACAGACCCTTCCACAGAGCTACTAGTTTTTTCCAAAACACTCACTAATGCACCTCTTCTTTTTAAATGCCTCAACTGATTAAAAGTTAAAGCCCAAACTTCTTAGTATGAAATATGGCGCCCTTCAGAATCAGCCCAATCTGCTTTACCACATTGGTGTCTAGACACTGCCCTTTGACTCAGATGTCTTAAGTACACCAACCTTTCCCAGAAACAATGATGCTTTTTTTCATTCTCCCATTCCTTCGCAAAGAGCTGTTCCCTCTGTCTCGGTCACCACTTTCTTATCATTCTTCAACGCCCAACTCAAATGTCATCTCTTCTTTGAAAGGCTTCAGTCCTCCCAGAGAGTTTGTCCCTATCTCCTAGGTACGCCCCTGACACTTGTTCATCCCACAATAACTTCATCTATCATACTGTATTCCAATTGCACGTTTCACATGTTTGCCTGTTTACTCGTTACTGGGCACACACCTCTGTATGCCTAGTGCCTAAACCAGATCTTCCTGAGAAAATGCTCAATAAATATTTGCTCAACAAATGAATTGGGTAAATGAATAATATGGTTGGGAGATATGTATATATACATACATATAAAGGAACAAAGCAAAGGAAGCATGGAGAGAAGCAATGTTGGATTGAATAGGTAAAAAAGAAACAGGTAGGAAAGCAGAGCAGGCTCCAAACATTTTCCTTGAAACCGTGTAGGCATCAGAGCTGTGGATTTTAGACTAAATTGTCCCTTGCAACATAGCCCTCCTGTAACTTTTTTTTCCTTTAAACTATACTTTGAGAGAGAAAGGTTTATTTCCCATTGAATTCTGAAGGTTGTATAATGGGATGGGGAGGATGACATGGGTTTTTCAATTACACTTCGAATAATGTTGGTTAAATGTCTGTTAGTTTAAGTAAATTTGACTGGAGGTCTGACATTCAAAAGCAAGACAATCAAGTTCCTGAAGGCATACTTATGTAACTTTCTCCAGTCCCTCCCCTACTCCGCATGCTACACACACAGGGCCAACTCTCCAAACTTGCTGATTAGTTGTGAAAAATGTTCCTCATCTGATTCCCAAGGAAATCAACTTCAGTTCTATGAGAGAATGATTAGAGAAAAATTACACGGAAAATATATACAGAAAATAAAAGGAGAACAATCAGAACAGAGGATGAGAAAAGGGAGAGAAATCAGGATATGGAGTTAAGAAAAGAGTTTCAAGGAGATAATTAATGGCCATATCTGACAAATGTCACAGAAGTCCATACTAAGCCATTAGTTTTGGCAATCTGTTGTGAGTACAGCGACCTGGTTGTAAAAGTCTAATTGTAGTAGATGAGGCCACATATAGCAGGCGAAGTGTAGGTGACTCAAGAATGTTGTTAACAGAAGAGGAAGAAAGGGTGAGAGGAGACCAGAGGCCTGAGCAAAGAGGCAAGGTTATAAGGCGTCACACTTTTTAGATGGGAGAACAAAACTGTTTTTAGAGGAAGAGGGAGAGATTTAATTTCCAAAAGGGAGAAGGAAAGGAGGTGACCTAATGAAAGTCAGCGTCCAGAGAAAGTCAAATCGACACCTCTAGAGTATACAGGTAGAACCGGAACAGACATTTCTGGCTCTGGGAATAAAGGACAAGAAAGGCAGTAAGGATGAATAAAGATACAAAAGTTTGGGAGCAGAAGTATAAACAGTTGAGAAAGTACAGCTTTTCTTTGTAACTCTTCTTTCTCACCTTTCCTTGGTCCCAGACAACAGTCCAAAGGTCTGAAATACTCCTTAATCTCCTGGGCCCTCAGGTACCTAAGCACAAATTTCTCTCCTCTTCAAAGCAAAACAGAGAAGGTCACATGCGAATTGATTCCTATGAATCCACCAGATCTGTGCGTTTCAGCCTGTGTTCAAGTTAACTCATGCCTTACGCATCAAAACATTTATGAAATGAATGAATGTGGGGAGGAAACATTCTAGGCAGAGGTTAACAGTACATGCAAAAGCAGAAAGAAGAGTGTGGTCTGGGAAAACAGGTGGCAGCTTATTCACATGAAATATTAAAGAACTAATGATGCACTTTTTTGTGTGGAGTGGTATATGGGAAACTGTACTATCTGATGAGACAAATGAAGAGTTAATGGGAGCGGGCTTGTGAGCTGGCAGGATGGGACAGGCAAAGAGTTAACAGGAGCGAGCTTGTAGGCTAACAGGAACGAACTTAAACATTAACTGCTTGGCTCTGACTGCCCTGTCTAGCACTGCACCTGCAAGCTGACAAGCACCTTACATTCATCATAGGTGAGCACAGAACAGTTCCCAAACGCAATGGCCACCCCCTGCACACTAACAATCACCCATCATAGATGGGAACAGAACGGTTCCCAACTGCAAAAGCAACCCCCTGCAAGCTGACATGCATCATAGATGGGAACAGGAGAATTCCCAGAAGACAATTGTGACGGCAGCCCCCCAGCAAGCTGACAAGCACCCTACACCCTGCATAGAAAAATGGAAAGCCCCAGCACTCCATCTCATCGGGGCAGCTGTCCTCCATCAGACTCTGCCCTGGCACAACTCCATTTGCCAGTATCTCCTCTTGCCCCTCGGTCTCTATAGCTGTCTCCATCAGACTGCCCTGGCTAACCTCCTGCCAGTATCTCTCTCTTACCCCTCTGTCTCTGCAGCTCTCCCTCTCAGACTGCCCTGGCAAAACTTCTGCCAGTTCCAAACAGAACTCTCTCTCCCTTTTTGACTTTCAATAAATCTTTTCTCTGGATACTCTTGTAGAGTCTCATAAATTCTTTTTACATTCTGTGAATGACCAGGGGTTAATTCTACACCAAGCCACTGTCTGTTCAAATTTTTTGTAAATTTAAAACTGTTCAAAAAAAATTAAGTATATCAATTTTTCTGAAAAAGCAAGTATGACAGAAGTAGAAGGTTTGAGGCAGAGAAAGGTGAAACATGTGCCTCTAAATCTGGCAACATTCATCCAAACAAAATACTCACTTGGTCCACTTATATGAATTTATCTTAAGAAAATAATCCAATGAAGGAAAATACTCATAGAATGCAAAGATGCATTTCACAGTGTCATCAATATTAGAAAAAATATAAGATAATTTATCCAACAGAGAAAATAATAAAACAAAGTTCAAAATACATCTATTACAAATAATTTTAAGGCTACAATAGATAGGTAATATTTATTAAAAAGATACAATATTCTAGAATATGGGTGCAAATATTCAAAATTATATATACCCATGTCATGGATTAGAAGAAAACCTCTTGAGGGGAAAAACTTATCTTTATAAATCCAGCACCTAATAGAGTTTGGCAGAGTAAATGTTCAATATACATTCACTGAATAACAACAATATTCATCACAGTTTTATATATAATAAATAGCAAAAAACTTGAAATGACCTAAACATCTGCAATCAGCAATGTGGCTAACAAGTCATTGTCTATCTACTAGATAAATAACATAGCCATTAAAACTCATGAAAATTATGAAGACAGGAAAAAAAGTCTTCCATTTAATGAGCAGACAAAAACTACACTAAGATCACAACTACGTAAAAATGCTACATGTATATATACACACACACGTGCACATACATATGTATGTGCACGTGTGTGTGCATGTGTATATATATCCTCATTAAAAAGTATTAATATGCTAAAAGAAGTTGACTTAGGTAGGATTGTGAGTGAATTTTTTTTCTCTTCTCTATTTTCCAAGTTTTGTTGTTGTTATTTTTTGGGCTTTTTAATTTTTAATCTCATATAAACCAAAATGTCACATAACCATTTTAATCTCATATACCAAAATGTCAAACAATTAAAAACAGACAAAACTAAGACCTTAGTAATTCAACAAAGAGAAGGCTATCTAGTAAATTTACAAGCTGCTTTTCACAAACCAGAATGCCATCTCTGGGGTATTCTCTCTGATGCCAGTAGAGTGTCCAACAGTTCAATTCAATTCTGACACTAACTACCTGAAGTTATTGCAATCCCCACAGGATAAGCCTCAGGCCCACGAGAATGTCCCCACTTTAGACACGAGTCACAAGTCCTGGGTCATCTTCTGATGAACTGGCTATAAATTGGGGGTTCCGACAACCCCCTCTCCAGGTTTGATCATTTGCTAGAAAAGAATTCAGGAAACCAGTTTACTTCCATTTACTGGTTTAACATAAAGGATACAACTCAGGAACAGCCAAATGGAAGAGGTGCACAGGGAAAGCTATGGTGGGCTTCCAGGCATGCTACCCTCCCAGCACCTCCATGGCGTCACCAATCTGGAGGGCTCCCATAGTTGTTGAGTTTCTATAGCGCTCCATCTCCAGCCACCACCTCTCCTTCCTGGAGTTCCGCTGGCGGGGCTGAAAGTTCCAACTCGCTAATCTCTTGGCCTTTCTGGTTGTGCAGCCTCATCCAGAGGCTTTCTAGAGGTACCACACTAGATCACCTCAGCATAAACTCAGGTGTGACGGACAGGGACTCATTATGAATAAGAAGACAGTCCTACCGGGAAATTCAGAAGGTTTTAGGAGTCTGTGCCAGGAACTGGGGACGAAGATCAAATATATTTTTGCATTATCTTACACCATCCTTTAACCCAACAGTATCACCCAGAGCCTCGCCCTTGCCAATGTTTTAGTCTATAATGAACAACATTAAATAACAAGTCTGTTTTACCCAAAACATTACACTGAAATTACGAATGTCATCTCAAATTTAGCCATGCTCCATCCAATGCTAAAACTCACAGAGGAAACGTACACTCCTTCACACACACCCTATGGCCAAGGCCGGAAGACACTGGCATCCAAACTGGTGCCACACCCGGGCAGGGCCTGCAAAGCTTCCATCGGTGCTGGCAGTTTTCAATCTCAACCCAAACACAAAGGGAACAAGAAAGTAGAGGAAAGAGAGGTGGCCGGTTAGCTCAGTTGGTTAGAGCAGTGGGGCTAATAACACCGAGGTTGCCGGTTCGATCCCCGCATGGGCCACTGAGCACTGCACCCCCCCCCCCCTTGAAAATAAGTAAGTAAGTAAGTAAATAAATAAATAAATAAATAATCAATCTAATGCTTAAAAAAAAGTAGAGGAATTTAAAAAATATATCAATACATTTCAGTTACTGTAAGCCATGCATGCTTTCAATGCAGCAAAAAATAATACTCTTAAATAGAACATCCCAATCATCCGAGAAAATGAATATACAATAATACATGTGGAATGAGAATTTTAAAAGCAAACTCCAAGTTCTGAAAGGGAGAAAAATTACCAGGAAAGAATAAAAAGAGACATTCTAACATGGAATTAGTCACATTAAAACCAACAATGTATCCAGATAATATCTATCACTGAACAGCAATACTTAACCAAAACAAAGTCTCACTTCCCCCCAAAACTTCAAATTATCAATTTATAAATTCTCTTCATCAATCTGAATTCTTTAATTTTCATGGGTCATGGACTTCTTTTTTTAATTCCCATCCTTCCACCTCCTCCCCACTGGCAACCATCAAATTCTTCTCTATATGGGAGTCTGTTTCCGTTTTGTTTATTCATTCATTTTGTTTTTTTTAGATTCTACATATAAGTGAGATTGTACGGTATTTGTCGTTTTCTATCTGATTAAATTCACTTAGCGTATTAATAACCTCTAGGTCCATCCATGTCATTGCAAATGGCAAGATTCCATTCTTTTTTATTGCTGAACAATATTCCATTTGTGTGTGAGTGTATCACATCTTCTTTATTCATCTATTGATGGACATCCATTTACATTTAAAGTAATTATTGATAAGTATGTACTTATTGCCATTTTATTAATTATTTTTAGATTGTTTTTATTAAAAAATCTGGCAAACCTATAGTTGCTCTCTCTGGAAAAAAACACAAATGCATGAAATGTGCCATAAAATTTCAAAGGTTTCAGACCTCCAAAGCTAATTTGTGGACTCTCAGAGGATTCATGTATTCCATAGTTAAAAGTTTTAACCGTAACATCGCTAATCCCCATTAAAAAAAAAAAAATCGTAAGCTATTAGAATGGGAAAGAATCTTTCCAATTATGTAATCCATTCATTCTCAAACTATTATAACCATAGCCCACATAAGTGGGACAAGAGAGCCAACCTACACCAACTTGGTCCCGTTTTCCAGTTGAAAAATAACTCTATGATGAATTATGGCAACGCAACAATTACACAAGAGCAATATGGCCAATAAAATTAAATCTAACATTAATTCTAAAATTGCATTAATTCAAGAATAGCAGCAATTAATTCAAGAATAGCAGCCACATCAAACTCAAGACAACACCAATGATACACTGAAAATAATATCCATCTGAGTGAGCATGCATAGTAGGAATTTTTCAATCTGCCAAAGCACTGTACATCTAACGCATTTTTTAGAAGAAAACTAGAGATCTCAGTAAGCTCTAGAAATTGGCTAATTTTAGCTATGAACACTAAATTTCAGTAATCCTTAATAATTCAGATTTTCAGTAAGTAGTCCCTACTAATACATAAAAAGCAATGACTGGAAATAGAATAGCAATAGCCCCTAAAAATTGAGGAAATGACTTGCATTTTGGTTTCAGTCATCAGGAAAAGTCTCCTGACCTAGCACATATCTTGAACCATACTGGAGAAGCATCAATCTAATCCAATAATTTTCAATCATTTTTCCACTATGATTCTATGTAATAGCTCACCAATGGTATAAACTCTAATCTCCTAAATTGGACCCCTCATACATTGCTGGTAGGAATGTAAAATGGTTCAGCTGCTTTGGAAAACAATTTGGCAGTTCCTCAAAATGTTAAAAATAGGTACCAAATAACTCAGCAATTCCATCCCTAGGTATAAACCTAAGAGAAGTAAAAACATAAATCTATGTCCACACAACAACTTGTACACAAGTGATCACAGCAGTATTATTTATAACAGCCAAAAAAGTGGAAACAACCCAAATATCCATCACCTGATGGTTAAACAAAATGTGCTATCTCCATACAATAGAATATTATTTGGCCTTAAGAAGAAATGAATTACTGATACATGCTACAATATGAATGCACCTTGAAAACATGGTAAGTGAAAGAAACTAGTCAAAAAAACAAACAAACACGTGTTGTATGTTCCTATTTATATGAAATGTCCAGAATAGGCAAATTCACAGACAGAAAGCAGATCAGCGGTTGCTTAGAATTAGGGGTATGGACGGGGGGCGGGGGCAATGGAGAGTGGCTGCTAATAGGTCTAGAGCATTCTTTTTGGGATGACAAAAATGTTCTAAAGTTAGATAGTGGTGATGGCTGCACAATTATGTGAATATACTAAAACCACAAAATTGTAAAACTGTAAATTTTAAAAGGGTGAATTTTATGGTATAATAATTATATCTCAGTAAACCTGTTATTAAAAATCTGGGGGGGCTGGTTAGCTCAGCTGGTTAGAGTGGTGGTGCTAATAACACCAAGGTTGCCGGTCTGATCCCCAGATGGGCCACTGTGAGCTGCACCCTCCTTAAAAAAACAACAACAACAAAAAAATCTAATCTCCTTCACATGGCATCCAAGATGTTTTAGGGTCTGTCCTCTGCCTACTTTTCCAATATTGGAATACCGCCCATCCCTCCACCTGCACCCCATCTTATTCCAGTGCTCCTTCTCCATGAACCTGCGGAATTACCTACCTTCTCAGTGACACTTCCACCTACAAAATCTTCCTTTGCCACATTCCCATTCCATCTTGTGTTTATCGCCATTAAACTGCGTATCACCTAGCATTGTTAACTTTTGTTCTCATGCCTGTCCACTCAATTAGACTGTGAGCCCCTGTGAATGTCTCCTCATCCTCATATGCCCTGTGGCCAGCAGTCAGCCAGGCACTAAAACATAAACACAACCCCCTGACTGTGAGAGACCAGCATTCTTCGATTGCACTGAGGACAAGCAAACTAACAGAATGGACGTGAACTCTGAAAATAGACCAATTTGAGTTCGAATTGCAGTGCCATTACTCCTCAGCCTTGTGGACATCCACATGCTACAGCTGCAATTTCCTACCAGTAAATGTGGATAGTTGTACCTACATGCCAGGTTGTTTTAAGGCTTAGACCTCATGTCTGTAAAGCATCTGGCACATAGATGGTGCTCATAAATGACAGCTATTACTACTATTATTTCAACATTATTTTCAACTACAGTAGTTAATTGATTTCATCGAATTGGTACAACAAACTACTGTTGTACCAATTACTAATAAAAAGGACAGATTTTTTTCTGATTTTAATCAGTATTTGAGAAAAGGGTTACTATTTTTTCTACCTAGAAATTTAGGGCCCCAAATCCACACAACATGTTGAGATTTAAAAGCTTCAAAGAAGATAACTCTTCTATACTTAGTTTTCAGTTCTAGTTCTGTAACTTTGCATCTTCAGTTTAAGAAGCTTAAATATAAATTATAAGTTTAGACTTTTATACATGTTAAGTTTAGCTTATAAAGAATCAACTAATAAACCGAGAGGACATAAAAGAACAGAAATGGTAAGCTAATACTGAAGTAGTTATCACTCTAGTTACGTTGAAGATTTAAATTAAATCAATTTAGGGAGAATTAGTCAACAACTGTGAACAAGACAATTCACCTACATAAAAGGGAAAAACCCCTAAGAATAGCCATGACCAGCCTGGGCTGCTTGTAAGGGGCGGAGGAGCTGGCTACTTGGCCTATTCTCTGCTGTCTCATATCAGGACTAAATATTAAAGCAAAACTATGCACATGACTTAAATAAGAGGTTCTGAGGGAAAAACATGCATATAGATGCTTAACCTTCAAGTAAAATATCACCTCTTTGAAACAAAGATAAGTTTCTGAGTTTTGAAGTCATTCAAGAAAACACAAAGGAAAAAATAGATCTATATAAGTATTTTGAACTTCTGTTGAAAACAAAATTCAAAGGCAAATAAATGGGGAGAAAATCACAACAAATAGTTAATATTTTTAATGTACAGATTGCTATTTAAACAGACAACGAAAACACTAAGACCTCAAATAAACACGTGTCCAAAGAGGAAATAAAACTTGCTGATAAGTGATAACATCACTAATAATCAAGAAAATGCAAACAAAGTTTTGTTTTCTCTTTCCTTATAAACTTAGTGTTTAAAAAGCAAGCCTTGGCTAATCCTCAGGGCTAGCAAAGGTGAGAGAAACGAGTGCTGCAGACATAGTTTATGGGAGTACAAGTTAGTATAGCTCT
Source organism: Rhinolophus hipposideros (assembly GCF_964194185.1). Classification (NCBI taxonomy): domain Eukaryota; kingdom Metazoa; phylum Chordata; class Mammalia; order Chiroptera; family Rhinolophidae; genus Rhinolophus; species Rhinolophus hipposideros. The sequence goes on along the minus strand of NC_138058.1, from coordinate 61,709,503 downwards.
TCAGAGGACAATGTGAAAATACATAGCAAGAATCCTACCAATGTTCATATCCTATAAGCCAGTAACTTCATTTCTGGGAATTTGTCATAGGGAAATAATAATAATGTAGGAAATGCCTTATTTATATTCACTAGTTATTATTATTATAGAAAAACATTGGAAAGAATATGAGAGTTCAACAATGGGTAATACACTGAGCTAAGAATCATGCTGCCACTTAGATCATAATGATATGTGGATTGTATCTCAATAACCCTATTTTTTTAAAAAAAGTAAGTTCAGCTAGACCATGTAATAACATGGAAACTGGTTATGTTCTTATAATTTAGAGTTTATGATATAAATACGTATTTATCATTATAAAAATAATAACGGCAGCCACCAATCACTGACTACTTACCAAAAGCCAAGCCCTACACTCAGGTCTTGTTATCTGGTTACCTTATTATTGTTATCATCATTATCTACAGGGCCATCCTACAAGGGTCTAAGGCCCAGGGCCACTCACCAACTGTGGCGCTGTCCCAAGACCAATAACACTTTAAAGGAGGGCTCATTGTAAAAATTTTCATAGTCCTGTTGAGCATATTAAAAACTTTTTTTGAAAATGAATTTTAATTATTTCAGAAAAGGGGCAATGCCTCTGATCCACCCCCTCCTTCTAAACACAGCCCCAAGCAGCCGTCCTAACAACCTAACCAAAAGACAGTCCTGACTATTATTGTGACACTTACGGGAAATGTATGAGACAGTCACCCTAAACATACATTATCTATTCTTCCTTATAACAATTTAATGGATAAATGAAATCTCTACTTTTTAAAGAAAACTGAGGCTTAGTGAGATTGTTACGCTCACAAAGCTAATAAAAGGCTAAGCTGGAACTAAAATCCCAATGAGATACCACAAACCATGTTCCTAGCTACAATGCTGTATTGTAAAACATGTACAATAATATATATGCAATAACAAACAAAAAGAAAAGACAGGGGAGTAGGAGACACCAAAATGCGATTGTCATTGGTTGTTGGAGTTAGAATGACTTTTTCCTTTAATTTTACAAAGTTTCTTCAATCAGCATGTGTTGCTTTCATAATGAAAAAAAAATTAAGTTATGCAATGAGAAATCAAGTTAAATTTAAAGAGGAGAAAGATTTGGAAAAATACTTTAAATGACAAATAAACTATACTATTAATATATAAAGTGTGCACTCCTTCTTCAAGACCAGCAATCAGTACATCTCAAAATTAAAACTAGTAAATTAAGAGGTCAACTGCTTCTTATCAAAGCTAGAAGAACAGAAACGTAATGAAGGCTGAAGAGAAAAGGAGTTGAGCTCTACTCCAATGTGTTACCAGCCAGGGAAAGGTGTGAATGGGACCTGAAGCCTCCAAACACAAAGAAGCTTCAGGGTTTGTTCTCCCGCCTAAAGCTTCCAGTGGTCCTACCCCACCAATTCACCAAACTTCCCTGGGTATTTCAGAATCTTACCAAGATTACATCAGGATCCTCCAACTTCCCCCATACAATGAGAAAAGGGGGAAGTCAGAAGAGAATTTGAGCCCTGTTTCATAGAAGAGATCTAGAAGGAAGAGTCAAATGTTCTGAACACTAGAAAAGGTACTGGGGTAAAAGACGGATTTATTTCATCAGGCTTTTCCCAGAGGCAAGGTTAATAATCATCAAAATGACTCTAAACAAATTGCTGTTTCCAGAGTGGGAAATTTCCATGTCTATTTTCACTCAGTTTTAGGTCCTGGGCCCCTTCCTTTACCCCTCCTTCCCCACTGGCCTTCTTCCAATGTTACTTCCTCAGTGAAAGTTTCTCTATTTTACTATATACTTGGAAGATTTATTCCCTTCCCAATATCACAACATCACCTTAAAAACCTTTAATTCAAATCAATAACTATTTACTGAGTCATCAGATGTGTAACACCTATGTAAGAGCAGGGAATCCAGAAGAGGAGTAAGATGAAAACTTAGAACTCCACAAGTGATACAGGAATAAAGAAAGGACAGAAAGAAGATAGGCACCTAATTTTGCTTAGGGCCTGAAGAGTTGGTAGTTGAGCAATCCCAGAGGAAATGACTCCTAAACTGAGTAATGAAGAACTAAACAATAGGTACTACCCAGTAGGCTAGAAAGAGAAAAAAGATTTTTAAGAATTGGGAGCAGAAATAGGCAAACACACAGAGGAAAAGGCTATTTAAGAATTAAAAAGAAAATGTCAGAGAACTTTGTAAATGGGGCTAATAATAGCATCTACCTCATAGAGATGTAAAAATTAAATGAGGGGCGACTAGATGGCTCAGTTGGTTAGAACGGGAGCTCTCAAAGACAAGGTTGCTGGTTCAATTCCCACATAGGATGGTGGGCTGCGTCCCCTGCAACTAAAGATTGAAAACGGCGACTACACTTAGAGCCGAGCTGCGCCCTCCACAACTAGATTGAAGGCCAACCTGGAGCTGATGGGCTCTGGAAAAACACACTATCCCCCAATATTCCCCAAATAAAATTTATTTTTAAAAAATTAAATGAGGGGCCAGCCCGGTGGCTCAGGCGGTTGGAGCTCCGTGCTTCTAATGCTGAAGGCTGCCGGTTCGATTCCCACATGAGCCAGTGGGTTCTCAACCACAAGGTTGCCAGTTCGATTCCTCGACTCCTGCAAGGGATGGTGGGCTGCGCCCCCTGCAACTAACGAGCAACTGGACCTGGAGCTGAGCTGCGTCCTCCACAACTAAGATGAAAGGACAACTTGACTTGGAAAAGTCCTGGAAGTATACACTGTTCCCCAATAAAGTCCTATTCCCTTTCCCCAATAAAATCTTTAAAAAAAAAAAAATTAAATGAGTTAACAAATATAACGAATTAGAACAGCTTTACATGAAAAGTGCTATATAAATGTTAGCTGTTATCATTATCATTGATAAAAACCCATAAACAAAACTAACAAACAAACTTGGGGAAAAATTTACACCTATATGGCAAAAAATTACTACTCTTAACATATTAGGAATTCTTAGAAATGACCAAGAGATGAACATGCCAATGAAGTGAGAAAGGCGCAGAGACAAATATTTTTCAAAGAATAAAAATTTTTTGAAATATAACCAACCTTATTAATGCTCAGAGAGAAAAAATTAAAACAAGGTGGCCTTTATCAAATTAGCATATTTGTTAAAAAGCCACTGTTTCTGAGGACGTGGGGAATAGGAGTGGTTTTACTTGGTAGAAGCACACTGTGGTACCAACAAATTTTTCTAGAAGACAACTTGTCAGTATGTTTACATGGGCCTTAGGAGGTGATCGTTCCTTTTGATCCAAAACTACTACAACTACTAGAAATGTATTCTAGAGAAATAATCATAAGTGTGGACATAGTTGGTTATGAGAACCAATATGAGATAATGGTATGAGTACAGGATGTAGAGTCAAACTAAGTTCATATTCTATGCCTACCACTTTTTAGCTGTGGGATCTTGGGGAAATTACTAAAGCTGCCCTTGCTCAATCTTCTCAACTGTAAAAGAAATAATAGAACAGTTCTTGTAGAAAGGCTAAACACTAAATGAGTAAAAATATGTAAAGTGCCTCGAAAATAACCTGGATATAGTAAATGTTCGATAAATATTAGACACTGACATTCAATAGCAGCATAGCAATATAATTTAGCTAATATAATTATATTGTAAATATACAATAAAATAGAACTGTGCTTTTGATAAATGCTAGTAAGCTAAAAAGCAGGTTACACAGCAGATTATATAATGTAATTCCAATTTTTGCAAAGAGATTTTATTTCTAGAAGGAGATCTACCAAAATATTAACACTGAACATTTCTCTAGGTAATATGATTATTAATGACTATTATTTTTTCTTTCATTTCCCTATAGCTTTCCAATTTTCCACAGGAGCACATATTACTCATCAAAATAAAAATGGTACAAATACAAAGTCTACCAAAAAAAAAAAAGTCTACAGAATTTAAAAACAAACACAATATAGTACTTTAGGAAAAATCAAAGTAAGATATCTATTCTAAACCATTTGACAAACAAATAAAAGAAATAAAAAATAAACCATTTGACAAATCTCTGCTTTAGGCTCATGTTGTGCTTGAGGTTTTCTTTTTCTGGCTTAAGTTACTAAACAATAGAAATATTCAGAGATCTGCTGGGTACAAACCAAATAGTGATACTAAAATGATAAACATTTATGTTAAATACAATGACCTGAAACACTATAAAGTTTACTCATAAAGTGTGCACAATAATCCTTCCCCAATCTTTAATTCCTTAATAATTTTGAATATGGCACATTTACTTCTCTCAATTACCCTTACTCACCTATCCACACATTCCCTACACTCAGTTCCTACCTTACTTTTCTCCATAGCACTTAGCAAATTCTAATCTCTAGACATTTTATTGTCTCTCTCCCCCTTCTTGAATATAAGCCCCACAAGGACATGGGTTTTTGTGTATTTCGTTCAATGGTTTCACTCAGTGTTTGGACCAGTTCCTGGAATGTACGCATTTACTATTTGTTAAAAGAATGAATTCAATACCCTTTTATATTATTTTTTATATATTTATAAAAATATAAAAATTTATATATTTATATGTAAGCAATTTTGTAGGGTTTAAAACTTTTTAAAGAGGAAAGATGGTGGTTAAGAAAAAGAAAGTTAAAGCAGATGGCAGAAAAGGAAGAAAAAAAGGCTTTTTTTTTTTCACTGAAGCCCCTAGAAAGACAAAGATGAGGTAAAGTCAAACTAACGAGGAGAGCAAAAGCAAAAACTGATTTAAGAAGGAGCTGCAGCGTGGACTTTTTCAAGATGGGATTATCACCATGCAATAATGACTTTAAAACTCAGGCATTGGAGAGTGTGTTCTGAAAAAGTTTGGAAGTTTGGGTTATCTGTATCTAATCTAAATATCTAAATGGCGGTTTCCACCTCAATCATCCAAGTGACTCAGTTCTCTGGGATCAAGTGGATCCCTGGATGCTGGATATAAGAGTTAGGATGCTGGAAGAAGGAGTCAAAACTCTAAGTCCGAATTACGGAATGAGGACCAGACACCAGAAGGAAGGAGAGAGGTGGGCAGGGGCAGCCTTCCTATATAGGCTGTCTCTGCAACAAGACAAAATCACTTTATAAGCACTTCACTGGAAGTTTAGCAGAGGGAAAGCCTAAAATGCTTCCAGTAAGAAAGGAAATGGAAATGAAACCTCAGGTCATAACCATGGCCTCTCTTCTACCATTCGGGTTTTCAGGACTTACTACCAAGTTAGAGAATGAATGCTGCACATGCATTCCCAGTCTGCGTCATTCTCTGCAAACTTCATTCTTGAAGTTCTCACTTATATTCACCAACAGTATTTGATATGCACTATAAAGTCACCAAATGTTACATAAGTTATAAAATTTATTAAGAATTTATTAATTCTTATATTTAAGCATTCTTAAGTGAGAAGAAGGAGGGGTAGGGTGGTGAGGAGAGTGTCGAAATACCTTCGCCAATGTTTAAACAAAAAGAAATGATAAAGCAACAGTTATCAGTGTCCTCCTTGCTGTGAGAGCAAATCCTGCTGGGTCCCTATCTCTGCGGGCTCTGCAGTTTGACACTGACAACCATTCCTGACCATTCTTTCCCATTATCATCCTCACACTAGTCCAGCACTCTCACACTGAAAAGTGGAAGCTATTTAAGTAGCTGGATTCAAAGACTTTGAAGAGATAATCTAAAGTAGTAGTTTCTTTTGCAGATACTAAATATTTCTTCCTTTAGGCTATGTTTGGTGCTTTGTTTGTTTGTTTTTCTTCCCCAAATTAAGGAGACGGAAAAGGGCAGATTCTTTGTCAGAAGATAAGATTGTGGGTCAGTTCTTCCACTCTATTTTCCAGCCTTCTTATACAGATTGTTTTGAAGGTAAGATTTAAAATTAAGAACAAAAAAGCTAATTTATTTTCCAGTCACTAGGAAAAACAAAAACAAAAAAGGACTAGGCCAGTTTAGTTTGAGATTTCTCCTTGAAGCAAGTTGAAATAATAATAAGTAACATTTTTAAGCACTTATACTAAGCAGTAGTCACTTGCACTACTGCTTACGTAATATAAGTACTTTATATTACATACAACAACACTATGAAATAAGACTGTCATTAGCAATCCCATTTTACAGATGAAGAAACAGAAACTTATCGAATTAAAATAAGTTGCTCAACATCATACAACTAACCAGTTGGTGTTGGAGCTGGGAGCAGGTTTAACTTGAAAACATGTCCCCTTATCTACCACAGTAATAATGGAAATAAATGAAATTTTCATTAAAACACATATAATTTTCTAAAATGAATATGTATTAGTGAAGAAAATGATCATGAAAACATAAAACAGTTGCTTAAATGAAACAAGTTAAATATCTACCATCTGGTAATATATCCCCGAATGTCTACCATAACCACTGCTAAATAGCTCCACAAGTAAATAAATCATTCAGTGTCCTGTTAAGCCATGAAATTATTTTTTAAGCGAATCTCTCAAAATAATACTATACATTTGCAAATGAACTATGCTGCCCTCTTAGAGTTGTAAAAATACATTATTTCTTGATGTATTCACTATCCTATTTTTGCTCAGTTTCCTCCTCTCCTCCCCCACTTCCTCTCTGCCTTCAGATCCTTTAGACCAGTTCAGTTCCTCCTTCTCAAGAATACCTATAGGCACACTCCACCCAGCAGGCCTCTAACATCAGTCACTGTGTTCTGTAGTTTATAGGATGGTACAAAGTCAAAAATGAACTCAAGTAAAAAAAATACAGCATTTCTGATGCATCTTCTTCTCTAGATCCATTCGTTTACATAATTAATTCTAAGCATTTTTCTACTTCACACTTAGAATCCTGCCTTAAACAATTAGCACATCAAAAAAGTCTGCCTTATTTTAGCCTTTCTTCAAAAATAGGTATTCCACAAAATTTTCCATAAATAAGATATTGAAAAGATTAGAATACAAAAAAAGAAAACACAAGCAAATGCACTGTTATATGGTAATAAACATATCACATTTTTTTGTAATGAGTTAGTTCATTCTGAATAATTTCTGGAACTTGTTAATATGAATAATTTACATGTAAATATAATATACAAAAATGCTAGTCACTTATCAATAGACTACTATGTAGTTTCATTCATTGACTCAACAAATGTTTATTGAATGCCCAAATAACTTTTTTTTTCCCTCTGAACCAAGATGAATAGACAGGTAACTGCACAGGTGCTGAAGTTAGAAGTATCTTAGTCTGAAACCTGGCTCTTGTATTTACTGGCTCAGAGACCTATAGTAGTCAGTTAACCTCGAGGTTAACATTTCACTTATCTATTTGATAGAGGAAAAGAACTACTCACAGGGGCTTTGAGAGCTTTAAATGATTATGTAAAATAGTACAGGGCCTAGCATGCAGTAAGTGCTCAATAAATGACAAGCATGGTAAATATATTTTAATATTGAATAAAGTCGTTAAAAGAGGTGGCCAATAAATATTCTTTTCGTCTTACTAGACAGATAGAAATTTGTGAAATTTCTTTAATCTCTAAAGATACGTTAAAAATAAAAATCCTAAGGTTATGTAAGAAATTTCCCACTTTTTAAAAGTGAGATAGTAAGTATATAGGGCGAAATGACCAAACAAGAAAAATAAGAAAGCAGATGCATAAAGAAAACCTTGAAAGCTGCTGAGTTTAGGGGATGGGTGTATAGAAGTTCCTTACACTATTCTATTTTTGTGAAAATACAAAAATTTTTAAATTCCAATCCCAGAATATACCTAACATATGTTCTCATATTCAAGAGAGTTCAGGATTTTAGCCTTGAGATATACTGAACTAACAATAGTACCTCCCTGCTCAATAATTCAGTACAGGTCAAGTTTTCTCAGACAATTCTACCTTTCATTATAAAGGTGAGCAAAGTGAATAATTACATGCACCAAAGGGTAAAAAAGGCAAGCATTTCAGCTGCTCATTAACATTACATCAAAACAGCAGCAGTGCACATTTCTTCCACATCCTTCAAAAACATGAAATTCTGCTTGTTCTTAAATTAAGCTTTTATAATAAAAACAACTTCCACCTTACATACTTTTGAAATTACAAGGGATATATGTCAATCATGTCAATCATATCTCAGTAAAGCTGGGGGAAAAAGAAATTACAAGGAAATCAAAGACACAGCCAAAGAAACCTAAAGGTGTGCACATCAGAGCTGCTACTATCTTTAAAATGCGAGGGACACTATTATTAATTCATGTAAAGGTTTTACGTGATGTTTCTAGATTGCGTTTAGGTTTTATCAATATAGGAATTAACAATATAGGAAATTAACAATATAGGAAACAATATAGGAAATTAACAATATAGGAAACAATATAGGAAACCAGCACAGCGAGAGAAGCAAATAATTTTCTTGAGAGGCTTAAGCTTAACCTACAGCCTATGCTACTTCAAGTAAACAACACACAATTTCATGTCACATCTCGCCTATGTCTGGGTAAGCAAGTAAACACTAGTGAGAACGAACTAGGTAGAGCAGTTAGTAAAGCAATCATCTTTTGTGTGAAGCTTAATTCTTATAAAGTGGTTGCCTCTATCAAAAACATTCCTGATTCATAATTAATAAAAGTTTCCAACGAACCACAGTAACCAGTGGCAATCATTTAACACTAAAGCACATGAGCAATAAATTCAAAGACAGCCTCATTTTTCAGAATGCAAAGCCATCTGGAGTTCCAGCCTCGGTTTACCCAGGCACCACGCACAGACGCCTAGGCGTCTTTTAAAAAATAATAAGCAACAAACTTTATTCTGACCTATGCGACTGCATCCGTCCGTGATTGCTCTATACCCTGGACGTCAACAACGCCTAAGTCAAATTGTAACATTTCCCAACTTCGGGTTAAGGCGAGCGATGGACACCGAGCATCCGACCACTGACTCGGGCGACTTGGACGCACCGGGATGCGGCTCACCCGGCACTCGGCACCAAGCATTCCCAAGAAGGAAAACCAACTCGGCGAAAATAAAACAGGTCCCCCAGGACGCGTGCGGATGCCCCTAAGGGCTCTCCTCTGCCGGCACCCAAGGCCAGGGGGCCACGCTGCCCCCGGCCCTCGGCGGCGCCCGCACCTGCCAGAAGAGGCCGCAGCCGGGTCTCGGCGCAGGGAAGGCGCAGCCCGGCCCCGGCCCTCGGGGCTGCCCCCCTGGCCGTGCGGCGGGGGCAGGAACCTGGAGCCGGAGGTTTCCGCCGGCGCCGCCGAGCCCGCCAGGGGCCTAGCTCCGGGGCCTCCGGGCTCCCGAGGACCCGTCCACGTTGTCGGCGACGCGCAGCCGCCTCCCATCCCGGCCCGCGGAGCCTCCCGCGTCGGCGCCTCGGCGTCCGCACCTGCCCCGCGCCCGCCGCAGCTGGGGCGAGCGGCTTCACCCACCTGGCGCCTCCGCTGCGCCCGGGCACGTCACCGCGCGCCCCCGCGCCCCTCGGCTCCAGCGGCGCTGGCGCGGGCGGACGCCGGGAGACCCTGCTCGACCGCCGCCGCCGCCGCCGGGTTCGTCGCCGGGCCGCCGACAGCGGACCTGTTGCGCAGCCTGTCACGGCCGCTCCGGCTTCGCAGCGCCGCCTCAGCCCCACAACAACATGGCGGCCGCAGCCTCCGCAGGAAGCCGGGGGGCGGGGAGGTAGGCGACGGGCCGGGCAGCTGACGGCCCGCCCGTCCGCTGCCGGGCACCGACTTCCCCGCTCTTGCGAACCCGAAATCGGCCCGAGCGCGGCTCGTCACTCCCGGAGCACCGGGCCCCCGGGCCCCACTGGCCTGGTCCAAGTGCTCCGCTGTCCCCTCGGGGAGGCCCCGGAGCTCCGGACCGGCAGCCAGTCTGGAGCTGCGAAGACCCACCCGGCTCCTCCTCCCCGAGGGGACATGTTGAGGTTGGGTGGTGCGTTTCCTGCCACCGCAGACCCCGCGCTTTCGGAAGGGGCCAAGCGTCAGGCGCATCCCCGCTGCACCCCAGCGGGGGCTCTCCCTGGAGCTTCCTCCCTCACCGAGGTTTCGTCGCTGCCCTGGCGGCGCGGGGTCCTGCGGGAGCGGGGCGGGAGGAGCTCGCTCCTTCCCTCGCTCAAGGGTCTGTTACGGGCCTCTCCCCGCCGACCCCGCGAAGGACTAAGCGTACCCAGTGGTCCTCCATCCAGCATTGCTCACCCTCCTCCATACACACAAGACACGCCAACAGGGTACGGGCCTCCCGACCCGCATCCACACCCGAGAGCAGTCCCCCCACGTGCTCTTACAGAGGAGTCAGAAGACGTCACCTCTCCCCGAACTCCACTACCTACCTACCAGCTTGCAACAGCTGAACATTCCTTCCCACCCCCATAGCCGCCTGGCAGAAACCCGGAATCTCTTTTTTTCTCCCCTTCCAGCTCCTGGTCTTCTCACCCGAGAGCGAACTTCAACTCATGCCACCACCCTATACCGAGGGCTGGCCCTTGACACAGCACTCCTTTAAGAGAAAGGGGTTAGAACAGGAGTCAGTGGTTCCTACGGTAAACCCAAATAGGGACCAAGACCCACGATTTCTGTTGGTTTTGAGAGGCAGAGCAGGGGTTGGTTTCGTGCACAAAACTCATATCCCCACGACTTCAGCTGGTAAAGGAGAAATCTGTTCAGATCGAATGATCCCATGGCCGCCTGTCATTCCTTACCTGTTAGGGTGTGTGAAGGTAGCAAGGCTGGCTCCAGAGGGATGGCTCCAAAGCCCAGGCCTATCTGAATTGGCCAATTAACTCATGTGATGAACTTAGCAAACATCAATGATGATAAACAGGCTTTTCCCGCTCCCATACTCAGTGTTTTTCCTAACTCTTTGAATAAGACCAGACCAAGACCTGACAGACAGGTCCTGAGCTTCAGTGACACGGAGAGACCTGACTCCTTTGTATCAGTCTAGGAAGCCCCTTATCTACCAGGAATCGGTCAATCCTGCAAACCCAACCTACGGAGATAGCACTCTTGAGCACATGGTCTAATTCCCACAGCAAACATCACTAATTAATTGTGGTATTTCCTCTTAGAGCCCATCCACAGGAGTCTAAGCTTCCAAATCCTTCTCAACATAAGGCTCTAGAGAGTTGGCCTGTAAGGTGAAACCTATTTTATTATTCCTGATAGGCAGATAGCCAGTCTTCATTTCCCTCCCATCATGTGGTCAGTGTCATTTGTGTTTGGGTTCTGGACCTGGTGCAATTCACCCTCAGTGCTCTTTCTTTTGATGGAAGTGCCAAATCCTTGGCAGGACAGAAATGAAGTTTGGGGGAAAAGCATGTTTGTAAAGAAACAAAGAAAAACATTTTAAAAGACTCCCTACAACCAAAAAGCTAACAACCTCTGATGGAACTTGATGTCCTGTATACAACTGGGAGCCTATAGTATCCCAATCACTAAAACAACTATATTCCAGGGTTTCTGTCAGAACTTTGAGGCCAGTTTGTCCATCCTATCCGACTCTTTCAATATTTATGATTCACATAGGTGATATATCCACCATCCCAGTTCTTTGACTTCCTCTTCTCGTAGGGCACGCCTTGGAACTATGTCTGCAAATTCTCTCCTTAGTATACCCCAAATCCTGCCACCTCTTGTTCACCTCCAGCACTGACTGGAGATCAGCTACCTGGGGGAGCTAAGTCCTATTTAAGACATATAGACATACCTATCAAGTCTAAAGAAGAGTAGGAATTATCGTAGGGTGAGAAGGTTAAGAGGTCAGAGAGAGGATTAGGTGTATTTCTCTTCTAGTTCTGCCACAATTTAGGGTAAAGTCTTAGGCCTGTTCCTGGTAACCTATTTTTACCACAGGAGCATTTAATCTTAATCTACTTTCCTTCCCTGCACTGATTACCTCCACCCCCAACCAACCATACACATCCTATATTCTATCAATCTCCCTTTCTCTTAGTTTTCAAGGATTCCATTCTTCACCCTCTTCCTACTCAGTCTACCATCAAAACCAACCCACAATGGTAGGAAGAGGATAAAATAGATAACAGAAGCAATTCCAGACTAAGTATCCCATAAAATACATAATCTTACAGAGTAGGAAGGCTGTTAGAACTGGAAACTCATATGTCATACTTCTACTAGTAATAAATCTCCCAAGACAATGCTGTAAATAAACAATTTATAAAGAAATTAAGAGGGAAGGGGCGAGCAACAAAAATAATATTTTGACTTAACATTTCTGGTGTGCTCCGTTTTTTCCTGATAATTCAAGTTTCCATCTGATAATGTTTCCCGTCAACCTGAAGAACTTCCTTTATTGTTTCTTGGACTGTAGGTCTATTGGCTACAAATACTCAGTTTTATCTGAAAATGTTATTTTGCTTTCATATCTGAATGATACACCCCCTGAATATAGATTTCTAGATTGACAAGTTTTGTTTTTTTTTTCCTTTCAGCATTTTAAAGATTTTAAAAATTGGCTTGCCTCCAGGTTTCTGTTGAAAGTTGGCTGTTGATCAGGTAATTTTCTCCTCTATGTAATGTTTTCTTCTCTTGCTACTTTCAAGATTTGATCTTAATCTTTGGTTTCCAATAATTTGACTATAATATGCATCAGCATGGACTTTTTTTCTGTGTTTATCCTGCTTGGTGTTTATTTACAATCTTGTGTCTACAAATTTCTATCTTTCATCAAATTAAGAAAAACCTTAGCGATTATTTCTTAAATACCTTTTCTGCCCTATTGTCTCTCTCATCTCCTTCTGGCATTCCAATTACATGTATTTTTTTAGCTTATAAATTTGTTAAATTTATTTTTTAAATTTATGTTTCAATTACAGTTGACATACACTATTATATTAGTTTCAGGTATACAACATAGTGATTAGACATTTACATACCTTACAAAGTGATCACCCCAGTATGTCTTGTACCCATCTGGCACCATACATAGTTATTACAAGATTATTGACTATATTCCCTATGCTGTATTTTACATCCCTGTGACTATTTTTATAACTGGCAATTTGTACTTCTTTATCCCTTTTACCTTTTCAGCCATCCCCCCAATTCCCCTTCCATCTGGCGACCATCAATTTGTTCTCTATGAGTTTGTTTCCATTTTATTTGCTCATTTATTTTGTTCCTTAGATTCCCCATATAAGTAAAATCATATGGTATTTGTCTTTCTCTACCTGACTTATTTCACTTAGCGTAATACCCTCTAGGTCTATCCATGTTGTCACAAATGGTAAGATTCCATTCTTTTTTATGGTGTGTGTGTGTGTGTGTGTGTGTGTGTATCTATCTTTATCCATTCATCTATCGATGGGCACTTAGGTTGCTTCCATATCCTTATTATTGTAATGCTGCAGTGAACATAGGGGTGCATACATCTCTTTGGATCAGTGTTTTGGATTTCTTCAGATAAATACCCAAAAGTGGAATTGCTGGATCATAACTTTTTGAGGAAACTCCATGCTATTTTTCATAGTGGCTGCACCAATTTATAATCCCACCAACAGGGCACAGGATTCCCTTTTCACCACATCGTCACCAAAATTTGTTTATTGATTTATTGATGATAGCTATTCTGTGAGGTGATATCTCATTGTGGTTTTAATTTACATTTCCCTGATGAGTAGTGATGTTGAGCCTCTTTTCATATGTCTGTTGGCCTCCATGGATATTTGACTGCTTAATATCATCTGGAGTTTATATTAAATGCGCTCTACCAGTGTATCAGTATTCTACAACTGAGCACCAAAAAATCTGGCTCTACCCTCCTGATCTTCAGGGCATCTGGAGTTAGGAGTAGTGAGTGGTGGGAATCTAAAGTCCCTTTTACTTCTAACTTTGGTAGGAGTTAATCTGCCTCTATTGTCAGCAACTGTGCTTTCCAGACAGGGTGTCTCTTACATTCTTCATATCACTCCTAAGCACATTGTCCCTCTTCAGTTTCTTTTTCCTCTCAAGACTCACACGACAGAATAGATGTGCTGACGGTGGTCCTTTGTGCATAAAGAATTAAAGTAAAAGTCAATCTGGGAAATCAAGCTTAGGCTGCCCTCCTATGTGACCATAAGAGCAGACAAAAAGCAGACAAGGGAAAGGGAGGATGGGAGGGTCAGGGTCCAGAAAAAGGCCTAGGGCTTCATTTGACATGTATTTGCTAATTCATTATTTGATGTTTGTTTTCATTCAACAAGTAATTATTAAGAACCTATTATGGTCCAGCTACTGGAAACTTTAGGAGTTAGCAAGAAATTAGCACTAGTTGGGGGGGGGGGGGAGCGGGGAGCAGGTGAGACTCAACTCAGAAAAATGGCCAATGGGATGAATTTTTTCCTTTACTCTTTTCTCAGCTTCTTGACCTCCCACATCATATTTTGGAGACCTTGGACAGATGAGAAACAAAAAAGTGGAGATAGAAATGACTTAAGGAAAGAGGAAGGAGGGAAGGTCCCTTGCATGGAGGAAGGCGTGTTCTTGTTATTGGGCCACTTTGTGCCATACAAAACTTGAGATTCTGGCTTAGGGCCTGATGGTACCGGAAAGGCAGTACCAGGCAAGCTAGAGGGGGAAGTTAGCCCAGACTTGGCCCTGGGCCAGAACGGCAGGGTGGAGCCAAAGGCCAGACTGGGGCGGGGCCCCGGAGGCCCTGGACAGGACGTGCTCATTCATGACTTTAGCACCAGGGGCTTCCAGCCTGGCAGGTGCAGCTCAGCGAAAGGGAATCCAGCCGGTGTTCAGGAGTCAGACTGCTTCCTGTCTGGCAGATTTGCCCAGCTGTCTGCTTAGTTCGTTGTTGCTGTCTCCAGCACAAACCTGGAGTGGTACCAGTTCCTTTCTTGTAATAACCTAACTAATATTTATGTGCATTTTGTACTCAGCAGAGTAATTTTGTTATTTAATTCTCACAACAATCCTGGGAAGCAGGGTAAAGTTCTGTTTGTGATCACCAAACTTCGGTTGGTATGAAGAAAATTCTCTTGTGCTGAGAATTTTCCCATGCCAAGATTTTGTGATTTTTCTTTTCCCCTTTTAAATAGAGAAATACAGCCATACTATTCTGGGTTCAGAGAGCAACAATATTTTAGTTTAAAATAATATACAGAGGATCGGATCATTTTGTACTGGTTGGCCCACTCTGGCTAGACAAACCTTTTTATTTCTAGTATTGTCATTCTCTTCTACCTAAGTATGATATCTTGAGTTAATAAAACATAAGAAAGATAACTGCCCCTACCCTGGCTTCCTCCTCCACTCCTGGGAGAGAGAGATGGGGTAGCCATCCTTGCTCTGGTGTCAGAGCACTGTGGGAGGGTAGACTCAGGCAAGGGGGAGGCCATGTTTCGCTTGTTTACGTTACATGCTTGAAACTTGCCCCGTCTTGATTTCCCAAGAACAAGATGAACATCTGAAAATTACAGTAATGTAATCACTGCCCCAAATGGGGTCGGCAACCTCATGTTGGTTGCCATCCTCTCCGCCCTGGGGAGGGATGAGCAAACCAGGAGGATTTCTGCCATGGGACTTGGATCGGATGGAAATTAGGATTGGGTGCTATTTGCCGTTTCTGTTTTCTTTTTTTCCCCGTTTGTGTTACCCGTATACTATAAATAGGCTTTTTCTCCTTTTCTCGTACCTATAGTTTAAAAGTACTTAATTCAGTAGAACCACATAGGAGGGCAAAGAACCACATAGAAAGAACAAAAATAGGCTGCTTGCAAATTAACTTAAGAAGCCGTTCCTCAACAGGTGGATATTTTTGGCTTGTTTTATAAATGAAAAACTTGAATGTCAGAAAAACTACAGCACTTGAATAAAGCCATTCAGCTGTAAGTGGCTAGTACCCACTTCTCCTAACATTTCACCATCACTGCCACCATTGTTTGCTGAATACGCCCAGCACACACACACAGGGTGTCAAAAAAAATGTGTACACATTTTAAGAAAGAAAAAACTATTAAAATTGTAATGCTCAATATATACTGACAGCAAAACATGAATACAAATCACATTTGACATCTGTAATTACTAGAGGTGCTCAAAGTGGTTACCATCAGTGTCCAGACACTTCTGATTATGGCGAACTCCTGCTTGAGCATAGATAACATCTCTTACAATGTGTATACAAGTGCATTTTTTGGCACCCCAGGAATATGTATTGTCTCTGAACCTTAAGAATAACAGTGTAGGGCAGGTATTATACACCTCATTTCACAAGTGAAGAAACTGAAGTTTAGAGAAATTGGATTTTTCCACGGGCACATTTTTAGGAAATTGAAGAGCTAGAACTTGACTCCTGATTTCTATGACTATTAAGTCCATGCCGTTTCTGCTCTATAATTACTTCTTCTTACTATATTACAGTGTAAATAATTTCTGTTTTTTGTGTTAAATATGTATGAGTAAGAGCTTCCAAAATAATTTATGTTGGAAAAACAGTTGCCCAAAATATGAAGGTACAAAATCGTAGGTCAAGTTCCATTTTACAGTCCAACATGCTGTGTGATCTTCCCGTACCCTGTGATTCCTCCCTCTGCAGTCAGTGCACCCCTGTTCTCTGAGTTGCCCATGAATTTCCAGGGTGCGACTTGCAGGGCCTTATTTCTTAGATTCCTTTAGAGTCTCGTGTAAATAACATAACTTTTTAGAAAGGAGAATCCACCTGATCATTTGAAGAGGAGTGGCAGTGAGGGCCGTAAAGATGTACACTCAGTCCCGTCAGTATGAGCCATTATAACTAATTAAGTGAACATTTTGCCATCCGTGACCACCCACATTGACCTGAGGTGATTTGATATGGTCAGATTACTCAAAATACTTAGAAAAGCCTCATTACGTTCCAAATAGGCAATTTACGGAAAATAAAATCTTCTTAATGTTTATGTCTGATTTTCAATTCTGTGAAATGATCTTACCTGATTACAGACTACTTTCTTCATTATTGAGGTATAATTTGCAAGTGGTGAAATAAAACACACGCGTCATAAATTTACCAGTTCCTACATTTTAGATAAATAAAATCATACCGTATGTACCCATCTCTGACTGGCTGCTTTTGCTCAGTGTTGTAGACAATCCACTTGGAAGCAACAGAATTTTTACCACACTTTTCACTAGTCTTCCTAGAATTTACTCATTGTGGGAGGAGGAATTAAAAAAGATTTCAGACTGAGTCATTTTTGAGATTGCCTTTCTATTATCTGATTTTCATCAAGGAGTACTCAATGAAAACCTTTGTGCAAATGTGCATCCGTCTATCTGTCCATCCTTCATTTTATTCCAAAAAATAATTTGAAGTTCTTTCTATGCTACACAAAGAATTTTCAATTCTATGTTCTGGAAAGTGCCAGCATTGTTTTGGTACTTAAGAAAGTTGTTGACCGAACTCCCAATAGCCAGCAAGACTTAACTCTCTACCATGTTCTTTTTCCTAAAACTCACACATTTTTCTTCAGAAAAAGTGGTTGTTTTTAGTTTTATTACCCAAACATTATATCAACAATTCTAAATAAATTTGAATTACATCTACATTCTAAATAATGCAGTTGTACCATTCCAACAAGTCAAACTTCTTTCGTTTCACTTCTAGGACTTGTGTATATGGATGTATATTTACTATTTGACTGTAGTCATAGTGTAATAATATAATTTTATTTCTATCTCGTCTTTGCACTCATGCTTCCTTTTCTCTCTGTAAACTGCTTCCCACTCTTTTCCAGTTCTCCTCAGAAGTGGAAGATGCCCTCCCTTCATTCCTACCTCCATGTTGTAAGTCTAGCCACCTAAAGAAAGATTGAATCCCTCAGTTCCAATTCCAAGTTTTTGGGGATGAGACTCTAATTGGTCCAAGTTGGGTCAGGTGCCCACTCCTGGTCCAATCAACTGTGATCAGTGGGGGTAGAATAAAGCTGTATAAATAACTTGTCTGACAATCCACTCTTGTGATGTTGGAGTTGTAATGTCTACAGGCCAAGGGAAAAGGAGGAGCAATATGAACTGGAGAGGCACTGCAATTTTTTAATGAAAGAAAAAGTAAATACGTCGTTTTGCACTTTGCTACTATCTTTGAGATTCTTGTTACAATAGCTTGATATATTTGAGTTCACTCAGATGCTTCAGGAAAAGCTGGGTGATATCAAAGACTTATGCTGCTGTTTAATTTTTTCATTTGGGACCACAAAAGAGAGTAACTGAAATTGTATTACAACTCTAGCGTTCTCTTAATTTCAATGTTCTTTCCTGGAACAGTGGCAGTGGCATTGTTAGAAGATTAAAACAAAAACACAAAATTCTACACTCAAACCCGCAAGTTCTGGTTAGATTATAGTAACTTCTTAGGGACTTACAAAAAGGTCCCTGAATTTCGTGTCTTTCAAGTACAGACTTGCTTTTAATTTGATGCAGTGTGTAGTCTGAATTGATTTGTTTTTGTAATTTATATGGTAAGCCGTGAGGCAGAGACCAGGTTTTCACACATACTTGACAACTTATACTGCACTCTTAATACTTAAAAAATAATTAATGGTTAGGCATTGGGTGTTTGGCACAAAACCCTAACTCTAATTAACTTTAAGAGCTATTTTGCTGTGTGATGAAAGAAAGATGTGAAAAACTTTTCCTGGCTTCTTGGAAGGAGTCAGGAATGTATCCAGTAGCTGAGACATGTTGAAATTTAAAATACATAAATGTAACTGCCCGATGAACGTGAACATCAAGTGGTGTTAATGCTAGAAGTCTTAAAAAAACATTTATACTATTATAGAATGAATATAACCAAGATTGGATTGAGAGCTTAGAGGCCCTAAACACTAAAACACCCATTGTGAAATTAAAAACAAAAAGCACAAAAACACTAAACCTTAAAATAAGTATCAAGAAGTCCAATAAATTCTGTTTGTTTTGTAATTTTGCATGATGACTATTTCAATGCCTTTTTTTAAACTCTCAAACATTAAAGTATTCCAGATAGTTGTGTGTGTGCATATGTGTGTACACGTGTCCGTGATCATACGCATGCAGGTATGTGTGCTCAAGGTGTGCCTCTGCTGCCAGCACCCTAAGAATGTACGTGTACTATTTCCCTTTTGGATAATCCACAGTGGATACACTTGTTGTTCAGTATTTAGAATATTGAGTAGATTGTGTGGACTTTGGTTCCAATTACAGAAAATTTGGGTAGGTAAATTGGCAACCAAGGAAGCTCTAACAAGGGGCAACTTCTTTATGACTACCCCAGGAGACAGATCTGTGCCCGGTGTCATCGTGTGGTAGGACTCAGTTTCATATTTGAGCATAAGAATTTTGCCCCAGTGTGATCCTGATTGAAGAGCAAAGAGCAAGTGAGCAGTTATAGAAGCCTTCACCAAAACCCTTCCTATTATCTCCACCTATGCCCTCCCTATTTGGAAAATTTTTTCCCAATAAAAAAAAAATGCATTTAATATTTAAGAGTTTATTGTACATGAGTGCATGAATAAGATCCCTTTAAGAAAGGGAAATTAAGGAAATAATGTTTTATTATTACAATTAAGGAACTCTTTAGTTAAAATACCCAAATACAAAATTTCAAAGAAAAAATAGTAAAAATTACTTTAAAGAAATGGAATGGCTCCAGATCTGAGTAAATTATGACTGCAGATGTTAAGGGTGCAATCTGAAAGAAATGAAGTTTAGCCTGGGGAGATGTTTATAAAATGAGACTCTCTGAGGTAAATGTTGGCAGTGTCCATCCAACCACTACTGTTCTGGGAAAGGAAAATCTCACCCTTGGGCTATTTATGGTTCTGTTGGCAAGGCCATGTTTACTGAAGGAGAAAGGTACTACCTACTATTTTAACCAGGTCCCATTAGACTTTTCGGTTACTACCTACCCCTGGTATGATTCCAGGCTCAGCAAGCAACATTCTAATCATAATTTGGTTCCTTATCTAGGTCAGCCCACAGGGAAAAAATGTTCCGGTCATGTTTAGAGTACTATTCTGGCCTGTGTGACTGTAATAATTCTCAGCACAAATTAATACATTGTCCTAGTTTGTTCATCAGCCTCTGTGAATTTGGTTAACGTGAGAGATGATCTTGAATGGGCTGACAAATGGGGTTTTAGAGCCAAGGGCCAAGAGCCAAGGAACCTCACCAAGGAATGAGGCCTGTAAACTCTTGGAGGGCAGAGAACGTGTCCAATTTATCTCTATCCCCAGCTTGCAGCCTGGCACCCAGTAGAAACTCAGTGCTCATTTATCTGAACTGATTCTTAAATTATTCTTAATATTAAAGTCCATTTTATTGCGATCTCATGTTATAATTACTCAAAAGCATATGATCACCAATCGGAGATTTTTAATAACTTAAAAAAAATTTACCCAGGTAATATACATTTTTAGGAAAAAAAATAGATATAAGTAAAAAGAAAATAAAATCTGTATTTCAATTACTTAGAGAAAACCATTAACATTTTGGTATATATCGTTGCAGATATTTTTAATGCATAAAATACTTGTATATTTATATATCTATATATTCTTACAAAAGTGGAATCTTACCATAATGCAGTTTGGTAGCTTGCCTTTAAAAAAAATTAAACTATATGGTGAAAAGTGTTTCTATGTCAATAAATAATCTATGGAATTATTTTAATGATGCATAGTATGGATGTACTATCATTTCAATATTCTCCTATTGTTCATCATTTAAGTTGTGTCCATTTCTTTGTTATTATAAACAACACTGTAAAGAACACATTTGTTATGTCTTCAGAATAAATTCCTAGAAGAGATATTGCTAAGTTAAAGTGTATGCATGTTTTAAAGCTTTTGCTATATAGCCAAATTGTCCTGTAGAAAAACTGCATTAATTTTTTCATCCACCAGCAATGTTTGAAGGGGCCCATTTTCCCACCTTAGGCTTTCTCCAGCTTAGTACTTAACACTTGACATCTCCAGAGCTTAGGACCAGTGCAACCCACAGGATCCCCAACAGCTAATTGGAACTCCAGACACAGCTTTTCAGGTCAGCCCCACCACCCTTCTCCAATCCCAGCCCTTGTCCTTCCAAACCTGAGTTCCAGTACCTCCTTCCCTCCCTCCCTCTGTCACTCTCTGTCTTCCTCCTTCTCTTCCTCCCCTTCCTTTCTTCCTTGAAGTTGCTTCAGGGAAGCTGTGACTGGGCTCAGGGGTATGATTGCCAGACAAAAATTCAGAATGCCCAGTTAAATTTGAATGTTAGATAAATGACAAATACTGCATGAACCAACAGTATAAATAATTTTTATACTAAAAAAAATGTTTATCTGAAATTCAAATTTAACTGGGCATCCTGTATTTTCATTTGTTAAATCTGGCAATCCTACCTGGGTATTCTTGAATCTAAAACCATTTGTCCTAAATCTAGTAAAATTCTTCAAAGTCTCTGATATTCAGATTCTTCTCTTCAGTGCTGATGCTGATTTTTCCTTATTTTACATTTCTTTCTTTTTTCTTTTTTTTAAGGAATCAACCATGATTTCTCAAGCTGCCATCTTTCCCCAGAAGTATAAAAGTTTTATGGGGAAAAAAACACAGTGAATTTGAAGGATATTACAGTAGGAGATCATTTATGACATATCATCTGGAACAAATAGGTTACAAAGCATGGGTTATGATCCTATTTCAGTTTAAAATATATTACATTAAAATGATAGAAATAAATTTTAATAAGATTCTAAACTCAAACCTCAATTAAACTCCTGGTTCTGCTTTTCCAGCCATTTTGCCTTGGACAGGATATTTACCCTTTTGGAGTCTTTTTCTCATCTTTAAAGGGAGTGGTCTCCTTTGGAACTTTATTTCAAGTAATGAGATAACAAGCACACACAGGACATTCTTCATGATTGGATTACTCTGTAAGTTATTTGATTTTTGTTTATGACACATTCTAGGGAGGTCTTAAATTAAGTTTGAGAATATTATTCAATCTATTTTATAGGTCTGGAAAAATAAACAGACTTTAGTATTTAGATACATACTTTCCAGTGTGTGTGTGTGTGTGTGTGTGTGTGTGTGTGTGTGTGTAACTATATATTCAATTTTATATCATCAAGCTTAGTTGTGTAAAAGAGAGATTTTTTGGATCACGTATCTCCAAATACTCCACCAGCCACCTAGATGGACTTCCCATTAGATCTCTGATAAAAACATATAAATGGAGTGTAAGGACATTATTTGCTCTTTTGCCAACTTGGAACTTGGCCTGATTTTCATTCTAATCTTCTGCTAAGCCAGGCAGGACTTCAAGATCAAGGACTAGGTAAAAAGCAGGCCTCTCAGGTCCTTTGTTCTCACAGTCACAGTTTAATCTTATCCTGGAAAGGGGGAAAAAAGAGTGAAAAAAGAAACCAAGAGAAAAAGAATACTTTTTTCCATAACTACTAAGCAAACTTTAGTCTGACTCCTGTGAGCTCTCTTCTCAACTTTGGCCTTCCCCTCATGCCCCTTCACCAGACCTGCGGAGCTCAGTTTCAGCAAGAATCCTGTCTAATCCGTTTAGAGAGAATCCCCTACTCTGATAACCCTTGGCGTCTGATCAAGTTCTTCATCCCCGACCTTTGACATGAGTCCTTGGCCTCCCTTACGCAAGAATCCGAAATCAATTCAGCAAGAATCCCTCACCCTTGATGTCTCTTTTTGGTAATTTTTCATCCACTGACCCCCTCACTTTGCTCCTTATTGTATTTAGCGTTGAACTTGATCTCTCCCCACTGCAATAGTTTTGACATCTATTGTAGGAGTCTTGAATAAAGTCTTCCTTACCATTTTGAAAAAAATTAAATTTTTTTCAATTACAGTTGACATTCAGTATTATATTAACTTTAGGTGTACAGAGTGGTGGTTAGACATTTATATAATTTACAAAGTGATCCCCTGCTAAGTGGAGTACCCACCGGGCACTGTACAGTTATTACAACATTATTGACTGTATTCCCTATGCTATTCTTTACATCCCTGTGACTATTTTGTAACTCATATTCCTTACCATTTAAAAAAGTGTCAGAATAGTTTTTCTCCCCTACCCTTCGCAGCTTTAATTGACATATTGTGTAGATTTAAGGTGTATAACATGTTGATTTGATACACATATATATTATGAAATGATCATCACAAAAAGGTTGGTTAACACATTCACCACCTCAGACAGTACTTGTTTGTGTGTGTGTATGTGTGTGTGTGTGTGTTTTGAAAACTTTTAAGATTTACTCTCTTAGCAACTTTGAAGTACAGTGTTGTTCAAATAATTTTTTTCTTTAACAATCCTGGCAAACCTAGCCCAGGCTACCTCAGAGAACCCCTTTTTAAATGCACAGCCTTAAGTAGGAGCCAGAAAGAAAGGGCATTCCATGTGGAAGCAAATGGTTCCTTCCATTCTTTGCTCAACCCTTTGCAATAAAGCCCCAAAATGTCCTTGACCTGTATCTGATTTCTTCCCCTTCAGAAATGGAGTTTGTGTGTGGAAATCCTTGGACTCTCCCTCCTGCTTAGAGTGCACATCCACTACTGACTGGCAAATTGTGTGTGTGTGTGTCTGTGTGTGTACGCGCACGCGTGCTTGTGCACAAGCACACAGAGCAAGAGGTGGAAGGGTTGTTGTTTTATCATTCAAGTCAGGAAACCTAGAGCGTTGCTTTCCTTCTCCAGGGAGCTTAGCTGAATATCAGAAATGTCCTGTTTGCACCTTCACGCAGCTGATTTCTTCAATCCTTGTTCGTTCTCCACTTGGGAATCATGAAATGGGTAGTTCAGCCCTTTTACAAGTGTCCCTTTGATGTTCTACCCAGGGAGCTAGAGAGCTAGGTCAGGACATTCTATCTATCAAGTGCAACCCAAATGTGTTTCCAAGTGTGTTCTGTGAATCACCTACATAAGAATATCCTAGTGTTTATTTAAATGAAGTTTTCTGGGTTCTGCCTCAAACCTTCTGAATCAGAATTTCTGGGGTTGGGGTAATTTGTATGCACATTAAATTTTGAAAATCACTACTATCCACTACTTGAGAAGGCATTCCTCCAATCTATATCTCCTTTACAGTGGTGCTGTATGGTGCTGAAATCAAACGCCCCAGTATTACAGACACAATGAACACAACAGAATGATATAGCGTGCCAGTCTTTCATCCTGAAGACAGAAAACAGCAAACACTCTTCCCTTATTCAACTCCTGAATCGAAATCCTAAAATATGTAGAAAATACTTTCTTTTTCCCTTTTCTATCTTATTCTGTGCAGTCTAGACAGAGGGTTCTTATTTACTCCTTCAGCTACTCCGGAATGTGATTAATTTAGCCCCAAGTCTCTCAAGTATTCCATCTTTCCAAAGTTCCAGGACCATCAGGAACAGCCCTGCTCACCAAATTTAGGGATCCCAACCAACTGTGCATAAATACTATTCCCTAATATCTAAGCATTATTTCCCTTTGAAGCATGTTTAAAATGCAAATTCATAGGCATCACTCTAAAAATTTCTGGTTTGGTAGATTTTGGTTGGAGCTGGGAGTCTGCATTTTATCAATCATCCTGAGGTAACTCTGATGCAGGTGATCTGTAGACTGTGTTTCTAGAAACTCTGCCGTAGGCATATACCTAAGAGTGGAACTGTAGGGTCATATGGTAATTCTGTTTACAGCTTACAGCTGCACAACAGCTGCACCATTTTACATCTCCACTAACATCCAGGGGTTTCCATTTTTCCACATCCTTCCAACACTTGCTTTTTTTTTTTATAGTAGTTATCCTAATGAATATGAGGTGGTATCTCATTGTAGTTTTGATTTGCATTTTCCTAATGATTAATGATATGCCTATTGGCCATTTGTCTATTTTTTCATGTGCCTATTGGTCATTT
Organism: Rhinolophus hipposideros; assembly: GCF_964194185.1. Lineage (NCBI taxonomy): Eukaryota > Metazoa > Chordata > Mammalia > Chiroptera > Rhinolophidae > Rhinolophus > Rhinolophus hipposideros. The sequence goes on along the minus strand of NC_138058.1, from coordinate 61,684,570 downwards.
GTCTATCTTCTTTGGAGAAAACTCTCGTCAAATCCTTTGCCCATTTTTTAATCAGATTGTTTAGTTGTTGTGAAATTATGAGTTCTCTGTATATTCTGGGTATCAATCCTGTATGCGACATATGATTTGAAAACATTTTTCCCATTCTGTGGATTGCCTTTTAACTCTGTCAGTATTGTCTTTTGATGCACAAAATTTTTTAATTTTCATGAAGTCCAATTTGTCTATTTTTTATTTTGTTACCTGTGCCTTTGGTGCCATATGCAATAAATTATTGCCAAATCTAATATCGTGAAGTTTTTGCCCTATGTTTCCTTCTAAAAATTTTATAGTTTCAAGCCTTACACTTAGGTACCATGTTTCCTAGAAAATAAGACCTAGCTGGACAATCAGCTCCATTGAGTCTTTTGGAGCAAAAATTAATATAAGACCCGGTCTTATGTTGTATTATATTATATAAGACACAGTCTTATATTATAGTAAAGAGCTGATTGTCCGGCTAGGTCTTACTTTTGGGGAAACATGGTAGTTGATCATTCTGAGTTAATTTTTTAAAATACATTTTATTGGGGGAGGGGAACAGGACTTTATTGGGGAACCGTGTGTACTTCCAGGACTTTTTTCCAAGTCAAGTTGTTGTCCTTTCAGTCTTAGTTTTGGAGGGTGCAGCTCAGCTCCAAGTCCAGTTGCTGTTGCTAGTTGCAGGGGGCGCAGCCTACCATCCCTTGCGGGAGTCGAGTAATGGAACTGGCAACGTTGTGGTTGAGAGGACATGCTCCAACCAATTGAAGCATCCAGGAGCTCAGCGGCAGCTCAACTCAAGGTGCCGTGTTCAATCTTAGTTGCAGGGGGCGCTGCTCACCATCCCTTGCAGGACTCGAGGAATTGAACTGGCAACGTTGTGGTTGAGAGCCCACTGGCCCATGTGGGAAACGTACTGGCAGCCTTTGGAGTTAGGAGCATAGAGCTCTAACCACCTGAGCTACCGGGCGGGGCCCCTGAGTTAATTTTTATATATGGTGTAAGGTAAGGGTCCAGCTTCACTTGTTTTAGATATCCAATTTTTCCAGCACCATCTGTTAAAAAAACTCTCTTTTCCTCCATCAAATGGTCTTGGTGACCCTGACTAAAATCATGTGACCATATATATGAAGTTAATGTCTAGACTCTCTATTCTATTCCATTTGTCTATGTCTGTCTTTAACTAGTAACACATTGTTTTGATTACTATAGCTTTGTAGTAAGTTTTGAAATCAGGAAGTGTGAGTTTTCAGCTTTTTCATATTTTTCAAGATTGTTTTAGCTATTTGAGGTCCTTTGAGATTCATTATGAATTGTAGGATAGATTTTTCTATCTCTGTAAAACATATCATTGGGATTTTGATAGGGATTGCATTGAATCTGTAGGTGTCTTTAGATAGTATTGACATCTTAACAATATTGAGTCTCCCAATCCATGAACATAAGCTGTGTTTTTATTCATTTATATTGTCTTTAACTTCTTTCAGCAATGTTTTGTAGTTTTTACTGTACAAGTCTTTGACCTCCTTGGTTAAGTTAGTTTCTAAGTTTTTAATGTTATTGTAAATTGAATTGTTTTTTGTATTTTTTTTCAGATTGTTCTTTATTAGTGTATATAAACGCAACTGATTTTTGAGTGCTGTTCATATCCTACTACTTTGCCAAATTCATTTCATTAGTTCTAACAGGGTTTTGTGTGTGTGTGTGTGTGTGTGTGTGTGTGTGTGTGTGTGTGTAATCTTTAGGGTTTCCTACATATAAGATCATATCTTCTGCAAATAGAGATAATTTTACTTCTTTCCTTCCAATATGGATGCCTTTTATTTATTTTTCTTGCTAAATTCCCCTGACTAAAACTTCCAGTACTATGTTGAATAAAAATTTCCAAGCAGGAATCCTTGTCTTCCTGATATTAGAGGAAAAGCTTTCAGTCTTTCACCATTGAGTATGATGTATACTATGTCTTTTTCATATATGGATTTTATTATGTAGAGGTAGTTTCCTTCTATTCCTAGTTTAGTCTTTTTATCATGAAAGGGTGTTGAATTTTTGTCAAATGCTTTTTCTGCATCAGTTGAAATGCTCATTTGGCTTTTCTCCATCATTATGCTAATATGTATATTACATTGATCGATTTTCATATGTTGAACCATCTTTTCATTCCATGGATAAATCCCACTTGGTCATGATGTATAATCCTTTTAATATGCTACAGAATTTGGTTTGCCACTACTTTATTGAAGATTTTTGCATCAATGTTCATAAGGGATATTGGTGTGTAGTTTTCTTATAGTGTCTTTGTCTCACTTTGGTATCAAGGTAAAGCTTGCCTCATAGAATGAGTTAGGCAGTGTTCCCTTGTCTTCAATTTTTTGGAAGAGTTTGGGAACGATTGATGTTGCTTCTTTTTTTGTTGTTGAATCTTTTTTTTAATTAAATTTTTTTTCAATTACAGTCAACATACAATATTATATTAGTTTCAGGTTTACAAAATAGTAATGAGACATTTATATAACTTATGAAGTAATCACCCTGAAAAGTCTAGTACCCACTTGACACCAAACGTAGTTATTACAAATTATTGACTATATTCCCTATGCTGTATTTACATCCCTTTGATTGTTTTTATAACTGGCAATTTGTATTTCTTTCTTTTTTTTTATTATTAGTTTCAGGTGTACAAAACAATGTAAAAGTTAGACAATTCATCCCTCACAAAATGATAGTCCCCCTCCCCCAATCTATTGCCCCTCTGACATCATATACTTCTTCTTCTTTAAGTGTTTGGTAGACCTCACCTGTGAAACCATCAGATTCAGGGCTTTTCTTTGTCAGGAGATTTTTTATTACTAATTCAGTCTCCTTACTAGTTACATGTCTATTCAGATTTTTAATTTATTTGTGATTTGTCTTGTAGAGTTTATGTTTCTAGGAATCTATCTACTTATCTAGGTCCTCCAAATTGTTGGCATACATTATTCATAACACTCCCTTATAATCCTTTTTACTTTCTGTAGACTCAGTAGTAATATTCCTATTTTTATTTCTGATTTTAGTAGTTTGAGGTTTCTCTCCTTTTTTCTTAGTCCATCTAGCTAAAGGTTTTTCAAGGAACTGACATGGTTTCATTGATTTTCTCTATTTTCCTATTCATTTCATTTGTTTCTGCTCGAATCTTTTTTATTTCCTTTCTTTTGCTAGCTTTGGGTTTAGTTTGTTCTTTTTCTAGTTCCTTAAGTTGTAAGGCTGAATTATTGACTTGACTCATGATCTTTCTTGTTTCTTTTCCCCCCTTAGCACTGCTTTAATTGCGTCCCCTAAGTTTTGGTATATTGTGGTTTCATTTTCATTCTTCTCCAAGTATTTTCTAATTTCCCTTGTGATTTCTTATTTGATCCCTTGGTTGTTTAAGAGTGTGTTATTTAATTTCCACAAATTTGTGAATTTTTTGGTGTTATTTCTGATAATCCTTTTGTGGTTAGAGAATATAATTTGTATGACCAATCTCTTAAAATCCATTGAGACTTAATTTGTGATGTAACATATAGCCTTTTTGGAAAATGTGTATGTGCACTTGAGAAAAATGTGTATACTGTTGTTAGGTAGAATGTTTGTATATATCTCTTAGTTTTAGTTGGCTTATTGTGTTGTCTAAGTCCTCTATCTCTTTATTCATCTTCTGTCTGGTTATTCTAGTCATTATTGACAGTGAGTTTTTGAAGTCTCCAATTATTATCGTAGAATTGCCTATTTTTCTCTTCAATTTTTTCTCTGTAAGTTTTTGCTTTGTATATTTTGGTCTGTCATTAGGTACATATGTTCATAACTTACTCAGTATCATTCCCTTTTCTCAGATGTAAATTCTCCATCCCTGCTCTGACTTTTTTGCCTGTGTTGGTCTTTCTCCAGTGCTTTCAGATGATTGTTTTTTACATTTTCTCCAGAATTTATATTTATTATTCATTGGAAGTTTGATTTGGTAGGCACTCTCCACCATTATCTTACATTTATAATTGATCAGTCTCTCATTTGGTTGGAATTCTTCTCTGAAGAGTAGTTTCTGGAAGTGTACACAGCTCTTAGGATACGATCGTGCATATCTAAAACATATTTCGGTTGTTTTCACAAGTTAATGACAACTTCTGTTAGTACTTAATAATTCTGAATTCTCAGGGGTTTGATGAGAACTAATATGTCCTTCACTAGTTGAACCTTCTCTTGGGCATTTCCTCACCTTGATTTTATTCCCCAGGCATTGAGTAAAACTTACTACTTTAATGGCAACATATATCCTTTCTTCCTTTGTTTAAAAGTTATTTTAATTTTCATCAAAGTGAAGCATATACCTAATGTGAAAAAGTCTAATACTATATGGCAAAGCTTATAATGACAATAGTAGAACCTGGAAACACCATGCCGCCCCCGCCCCCGAAACCTGCATCCAGAAACAATACTTTTTATTCTTTCAGCTGCTTCTTCTTGTTTTTAATTCCATATTTCTAAAAATGTTCTTGTATTGCTATTTATATGTTATCTATTGACTTCTTATGGAATAACAAGATTTAGCATACTTAATAACCCATCCTTCCTTTCATCCTCCCAATATACTTGTGTCATATTTTGTTTAAATCAATACTTGTAATATGCTTACATTGTTTTACTATGTAAGTTTTGCTCACTGTTGTGCCAAGTAGGATACTACTGATTAAGTAGCTTTTACCTACATTAGAATTAATAATTACCTTATAGGTTGTTTTAGTAATTTTATACATAATTACTAGTGTTCAGCCTTAAACTCTCCAATAGAATTGTGATACCCCTCTGAATATTTTGCAAATAATTATCCTTGCCTTCAGCTGTGTTTGGCATTTCTGTATCTAGATCCTATAAATTTTCAGACATCCATTCTTCTGCTGAAATGGGAAAGAGGGTCCAGCTGTCTCTGCAGAATGGAGTACTAGGCGGCTGAGCAAGCCACTTAAAGTTTTTTAGCTAGTCCTTCTCTTTTCAGTGGTACCATGAATTTCTGCCCATAGAGATACCTGGTGCCTCCAAATTCTGTGTGTTTCCAAGATGCTCTGTTGATATCAACTTTCTCCTTACTAGCATACCTTCTGGTATTAATCTTCCACGATTCTAGTAACCCCTTCATTTAATTTTCATCTTCGAAAAATCAGTTGACATCTCTTGTCTGTACTTGTGTTATGCATCTGTTTTGCTCATCCAAATCTACTCTCCATCTTTTTCTGTCCCACTCTGTGTCCCAAAAAGCTAACCTCTATGGACTTGGGCTCCCTTGACTTTTGCCTTCCAGCTGGATTCAGCTGGAAGGAGGTCCTGGCAGAGACTGAAGAGTGGGAGGAGATAGAATTATAGACATGAGAGTATTTATTCCTATTGCTGCACTCCCCCCACATATTTTCTCCCTGGAAGACCACAGTATGGGTAGTGGTAGAATATTTCTACCTAATTGTACTGCTCCTGTGGGGTGGTTCTTACCAGGTTCCAGTAATCTTTCTTTCACTTGCCCCTTGAGGCCTAGGGATGGTGATAGCTTCCCAATATTGTCAGTTCCTGTGTGTTTCACCATCCTGTTTTGGTTCTCTTAACCCTGCCCACACCTCTGTAAATAGTTTCCGCATTACATTCTATTCAATTCTGTTTTGAATGTGCCAACCTGTTTCCTGCCAGAACTTTGACTGGTACATCACTGTTCATGTTCTCCCTTTACTGTGTTTAATCATTTCAAAAATTCAATTCTCGTTTTAGCAGAGTTTCTAGAGGCAACAGAAATAAACGCCATATGTTCAATCTGCCATCTTTAACTGTCAAATAACCTTTTCCCAAATTCTTTTCCTATATAGTCGCATCTGACTCTATTTTTTTTTTTGATAGAACATTCTCATTTCTCTCCCAGGCCCAAAGCAGAAGACTGAAGACTTAAATTATAAATAAATTGGAAAAAAGCAGGTCCCAATTCAGGGATAAGCGCGTGGTAGGCAAAGCAGAAGTGCTATGCTGTAAAGAGTGAGATTAGAACATAGTCCATATAGTGAAAGATGACCCTCCACCTTCTCTCTTGAAATTTTTCGTGCCAAGCAAGCTGACAGCCAGCATGCTGCTAGCTCTATCCCCAGGCACCCACCACTCAGAAGGTTCAGGCTTTCTTCTCTGGAGAAAGTGAACAGCCCTAAAGAAAATTGGAATATGTGAACTCATTCAATCCATAGTGAAACTCATCAGTTGAAAATCCAGCACACATATTCAAATCTTCCAATCAATGATTCAGTGCCTTAATTTAAAATACTAATGGGCAACAAAAGATCACTAGATATTTGAAAAAAACTTAAACAAGAGAAACAAAGACAACCAACACTAAATGCACAAACAAACAACCTATAACAAGAATTCAAAGGAAGGAGAAGTAATTCAGCACTCAGAAAAAAACAAAAACAAAACAAAAAAGAACACTGGAGTAGACTGGGAGAAAAGGAGAGTAGTGTCTTAAAATTCTGAGGAAAAATAATTTCCAATCTAAAATTCTTTACGTAGGCAAATTATCACTCGGGTAAGAGGGTAAAATAATGATACTTTTATTCAGGAACACTAAATGATGTGAAAAAGCAAGAATCCAAGAAAGACAAAGACACTGGATCCAAGAAACAGAAGATCCAACACATAAGTGGGGGGGAACGAGTTCCCAGGATTTTAGTGATAGTCAGGATGACAGCTAGACGGCAAGCCTAATAAGTGACCAGTACAGATAAGAGAATGAAGACAGAGGGCTCAAAGAGATATTTCAGGGAGAAAACTAAACTCATAGAATATCTAATGTATTTGAATGTATTCAGAAATAATTTTTAGTTCTATTGGGTAGTTTGGAGTTGAATTAGTGATTTTAACATGAAAGTTAAGCAAGCAATTAACAAAAAAAAAACAAGACAATTATTATTATTTTTTTAATTTTAATTTATTAGTTTCAGGTGTACAAGACAAGGTAATACTTAGACGTTCATCGTTTATATCCCTCACACTGTGAGCTCCCCTCCCCCCATCCACTGTCCCTCCGACCTCGCACCGAGCCATCACATAATATATATAAAATTATACTTGGCATTCATTAATGTTTAGCTTCTGGTGTACAGTGCCATGATCAGGCATCCACAGTATCCCTGAGGTGGTCTCCCAAATAGGACGCATGTCCATCGGATACCCAACAAAATCTTTACAACATTATTGAATACGTTCCCCAAATTAATTTTCAAAAACCCTGAGGCCATCTTGTGGTTACCAGCTGCTTCCTAATCCCTTCACCTTTCCCCTTAAAGCCCCCCCCACCCCCGCCGATCTAACAACTCTTGGTTTTTTCCTTTTTGTCCACAAAACTGTTTCTGATTAGTTCATTCACTTATTCTTTTCTTTAGATTCCGCATATAAGTGAGATCATATGGTACTTGTCTTTCTCTTTCTGACTCATTTCACTTAACATAATGTTCTCTAGATCCATCCATGTTGTTGCAAATGATAAGATTTCTTTCTTCTTTATGGCTGCATAATACTCCATTGTATAAATGTACCACAGCTTCTTAATCCAGTCATCTACCGATGGGCATTTCGGTTGTTTCCATATCTTGTCTATTGTGTAAAGTGCTGCAAAAAACATAGGACTGCATACAGATTTTTGAATTGGAGTTCTGGATTTCTCCGGGTAGATGCCTAGGAGTGGAATTACTGGATCATAGGGTAGTTCCATTTTCAGATTCCTGAGATACCTCCATACTGTTTTCCATAGTGGCTGCACTAATCTGCAATCCCACCAACAGTGCACTAGCGTTCCCTTTTCTCCACATCTGCGCCAGCATTTGTTGTTTGTTGATTTATTGATGATAGCCATTTTGACTGGGGTGAGGTGGTATCTCATTGTGGTTTTTATTTGCATTTCTCTGATGGTTAGTGAGGTTGAACATTTCTTCATATGTCTTCTTGCAAGGCAATTATTAATACTGGAAAAAACATAAAGTTGTTCAAAAAGGAAATGTTATTATAGTACAACTATTGCAGCTGTGAATAATAGAAAGTAGTCATAATAATATTATAATATAAATAAATATTTATTTAGACTAAAATGCCAATTTGGCACTAGACTAAATAATTTGGGAAAATGGGAATGAGGAAGTATATTTGAGTGACTATATTTGAAGGAGATGATTTAAGAGAGTTAACTCTTCATTTACCAGAGTAGCAAGTCAACAGGTAACAGCTAAAGTAAAAAAACAAAAAACCCCACAAGAAATGGCAATGTAAGCACATAATTTAGGTACATAGAGATAAAGTCAGAAGAAACAACCAAAAAATATTAAAGTTGCTTAAGAAGAGTGGAAATTTGGGAATGAGCATCACAGGGGCAGAATTCTGCTGTATTCCATTGTAAGCTAACAGTTCTATTTAATTTTTTAAAAAAGAGATTTGTGTATTGATTTGACGAAAATAAAAAATGAAAAGAAAAGATTGGTCTGAGGTCGCAAATAATAGTCACACAGTAACGTTTCTCTTCTCCTGCCTATTCTAGGAACTCCTCCATTTCCTCCTACAGAGTTCTTGGAATCCCTATATGCTAGCTCACAAGTGTTGTGTGAATTTGTTCTCTTGGCTGCCTTGAAGTTTCTGTTCTCACTCTTCTCTCTTCAGAGGCCAAGTGAAGGCCGTACCACTGTCGGCTGTCGCCTCTCACAGATATCTGTTCCCAGGCTGCCAGTACCTGGTGTCAAATTGTGGATGTTTGTGCCAGTGACGCTCCTTCTCAACGCTGCTGAAGCTGCTGGCTCCAAGGCTGTTGACATCTGACACCCTCACTGCCCCCACACCGTTGTGTTTTCCTAGGTGCGAGAAGTTTCTCTCAACTCACAGAATTACAAAATGATATTTTCTTTTGAGCATCTGCTTTTATCTTTTGTTTTCTGAGCCCTGTGGACGTGCAACTGATTGTTCTTCCTTTGGGCTGGCTGCTAGAAAGCTAAATCTGCTTGAAATTCTAGAGGGTGGAGTGGAGCTTATGGTCTGTATGTTTGTGTATTACTTTTAAGTAACTTGGACTTTGTTTTACCCTTATTATATTTCATTCATTCATTCATTCATTATTCATTCAATCAATACTATGTTTATTTTAATAAGGTGACTCAAATCCTTTTTTTTTTCTTGGAATGGGCAAATATATAAACAATTGAATAACTAAATAATTTTTAGCTTTAAGAAAAATTTCCTTTTATTAAAATCTATCTTAGGACTCAGAACTGAACTCATGATAGCTATCCTTTTTTTTTTTTTTTTTTTTTTACTGGGGAAGGGGAACAGGTCTTTATTGAGGAACAGTGTGTACTTCCAGGACTTTTTTCCAAAAGTCAAGTTGTGCTTTCAATCTTAGTTGTAGAGGGTGACATTCAGCTTCAAGTTGTTGTCCTTTCAGTCTTAGTTGTGGAGGGCGCAGCTCAGCTCCAAGTCCAGTTGCCCGTTACTAGTTGCGCAGCCCACCATCCCTTGCCAGACTTGAGGAATCGAACTGGCAACATTGTGGTTGAGAGGATGCGCTCCAACCAAGTTGGGAGCTCAGCGGCAGCTCAGCTCAAGGTGCCCTGTTCAATATTAGTTGCAGGGGGCGCTGCTCACCATCCCTTGCGGGACTGAGGAGTTGAACTGGCAACCTTGTGCTTGAGAGCCCACTGGCCCATGTGGGAATCGAACCGGCAGCCTTTGGAGTTAGGAGCATGGAGCTGTAACCGCCTGAGCCACCGGGCGACCCCTCACGATAACTATCTTGATTATGGTAAGTCTGAGGATGGGGTAGAGTGATTCCTTCAACTTTATTCTTCTATTTCAAAATTGTTTCAGTCATTTTAGTTCCTTTGCTGTTCTAGTAAATTTTAGAATCACTTTGTCTATATTCATAAAAACTCCTGCTAGAATTTTTTTAAGTAACACCTTTACTGAGATATAATTCACATGCTTACAATTCACCCTTTTAAAGTGTACAATTCAGTGGCTTTTTAATATACCCACTAAGTTGTGTAGCCATCATCATCACTATCTAATTCCAGAATATTTTTATCACTCCAGAAAGAAACCCATTAGAAATCACTCATCTCATCAGTTGAAGGCTTTAAGGAAAAAAGCCTGAATTTCCTGGAGAAAGAGGGAATTTTGCCTCCAGTCTGGTTTTGGACTCACGTGTGCAACATTAACTCTTGCCTGGATTTCCAACCTGCTGGCCTATTTTGAACTTGCCAGCCCCCCACAATTGTGTGAGGCAATTCCTTCTCTGGAGAACCCTAAGTAGTACATATTTGAAATAATACAATATGTGCCTTTTCTATATGGCTTTTTCCACTTGGCATAATTTTTTTTTCAAGGTTCATCCATGGTCTAGCATGAATCCATTCGTAATTCCTTTTTTATGGCTGAATAATATTCTACTGTATGTCTATACCACATTCTGTTTATCTATTTATTAATTGATGGACATTTGGGTTGTTCCCACCTTTGTTACAAATAATGGAGTTATGAACACTTGTGGATAAGTTTTTGTGTGGACAAGTTTCAGTTCTCTCAGATTTCTTCTCAATATGTGGCTGTACCTTTTGCATTCCAACCAGCACTGCATGAGGGTTCCAATTCCTCCACTTCTTCACCAACACTTGTTGGTGCCTATCTTTTTGATTATAGTCATCCTATGGGTGTGAAGTGGTATTTCATTGTGGTTTTCATTTGCATTTTCTGGATAGATAACAATGTTGAAAATCTTTTCCTGATTATGTTCAGATTCATCAAAGAGCTGCTTCAAGCATTCTGTCCAGGTTTCATAGCTGTATTCAGTGGGAGAGAGAGGGTGGAATATGCTTACTCCATCTTACCTGAATACGGAAACTTGATAGTTTTGATACTTTTAAAAAGCATCTTCAGATTTTCTAATTGTCACTGCTGATGAATATAAATGCAATTGATTTTTTAAATATTGATTTGATTTCCTGAAAACTTGCTAAACTCTCATTTATTCTAATGTTTTATCATCTGCACACAATGAAGATTTTGTTTCTACCTTTTCAATTCTTATTTATTTATTTACTTTCCATTATGTGTTGGCTAAGAATTCTAGAACAATAAGGTAAATTAGAAATGGTGATACAAGGAGTGGCTGCTTAGCTCAGCTGGTTAGAGTGTGGTGCTGATAACACCAAGGTTGACGGTTTGGGGAATGTAATCAATAATGTTGTAAAGATTTTGTAGGGTATCCGGTGGACACTTGTCTTATTAGGGAGACCACCTCAGGGATGGTGTAGATGCCTGATCACTGCACTGTACACCTGAAGCTGAAGCTGAAGCTGAATAATAATGAATGTCAACTATAATTATATATGTATATACGTATATATATATATATATATATATATACGTATAGTCACGGGATGTGAAGTACAGCATAGGGAATAGAGTCAGTTGAACTGTAACAGCTAGATGTGATGTCAGAGGGGCAGTACATTGGGGGAGGGGAGTTATCACTTTGTGAGGGGTATAAATGTCTAACTATTACTTTGTTTTGTACACCTGAAATTAAAAGAAAAGAAAAGAAGTGGTGATACAAGACACCCTTGTTTTCCTCCTGGTCTAAAGGGAATATTTTCAATGCAGTGTGACACCATTAAGTGTAACATTTGGAGTAGCATTTTTTTTTCAGATACATGTTATCAGGTTAAGAAACTTCTTTTCCGAAGTTGTGGTATATATACACAATGGAATACTATTCGGCGTTAAGGAAAGATGATATAGGAGCATTTGTGACAACATGGATGGATCTCGAGAGAATAATGCTAAGTGAAATAAGTCAGACAGAAAAAGCAGAGAACCCTATGATTTCACTGATATGTGGTATATAAACCAAAAAGAACAAGACAAACAAATGAGAAACAAAAACTCATAGACACAGACAATAATTTAGTGGTTACCAGAGGGTAAGGGGGTGGGGGGTGGGTGATGAGGGTAAAGGGGATCAAATATATGGTGATGGAAGGAGAACTGACTCTGGGTGGTGAACACACGATGGGATTTATAGACGATGTAATACAGAATTGTACACCTGAAATCTATGTAAATTTACTAACAATTGTCACCCCAATAAAATTAATTAAAAAAAAAAAAGAAACTTCTTTTCCTAGTTTTGTTTCAATCTTGAATAGGCATTGGATTTTATTATATACCTTTTCGACTTTTCTATGTATATTGAAAAAGGTGGTTTTGTTCTTTGCTTTTTTGGCTTTTAACATGGTGTATGATAATTGATTTTCTAATATTAAACCAATGTGGTAGATTGTTTGCAAAGATTGCTGCAACCATTTCTCCCATCCTTTATACCCCTGTGCCATTCATCCCCTCAAGAGGTGAAGTTCCCTTCCCCTTGAATCTGCTCTGACCTTGTGTTTTGTTTTATTAGAATGTGGCAGAAGAGACACTGAGTGATTTCTAAACCTCAGCCTCAGGAAGCTTTGTTCTTTTGCTTTCTCCCTCTCAGAATGCTTCTCTAAACATGAAAAAGCACAGGATGATAGACCTCATGGAGAGAGAGGCCCAGAATCCCAGCTATTTCAGACATCCCAAACGAGGTCCTAGAAATGTGAGTGAGGTCATCTCAGGTTATCCACCCCTAGCTGAGCTCCCAGCTGATGGTAGCCATGTAAGTGACCCAGGCCAGACCAGCCCAGCTAACACAGCATTATGAGAAATAATAAATTATTGTTTCAAGTCATGGTTTTTGAGTGTCATCATTTTGGTTCTCATGTTTTGTTTTTAATGCAGCATAGGTAACTGATACACCTATCTTGCATTCTTGAGTTAAACCCAACTTGCGCATAGCATATTATCATTTCATGTATTGCTAGATTCCTTTCGTAACATTTTGTTTAAGATATTTGCTTTGATGTTTGAATGAGTTTGGTTTGTAATTTTCCTATCATATACTCTCCTTATTAAGTTTTTGATGTCAAAGTATTAATAAGATTAGCCTCATAAAGTAAGTTGGGGTGTATTTATTCATTTTTTAGCCTTTAGAAGTTTATGTAAGGCTGAATTATTTGCTTTTGACTTATTGAGAGAACTCATTACTAAAATTGTTCGGGTCAAAAAATTGTTATCTTTGTGAGAATAGTTTAAACTGCTTCAGTTTTTTTTTTTGTTATAAAATCCTGTAGGTGTTCTATTTCTTCCTAGTTTCAGACAGCTATATTTTTCTATTTTCAAATTCATTGGCAAAAAGTTGTTAAAACTATTTCTTTTAAAGTTCAAAAATATTTTCCTGTCTTTTTAGACTCTTCAGTATCTGTAATTATATCTTATTTTTAATTTCTGATATTATTTGTACTTTCTTGGGTTCTTTGCCTTCATTAGTTTTTAAAAGGTTGGTATTTTCAATGACTAAACTATTGGCTTTAATGCTCCTCTATTTTTTATTGAACTACATATAAAATACATTTTATATATATAAATATAAATAATTTGTATATGTGTGTATAATACAAACTATTAATATCAAATATTTTTATATAAAATAAATAAAAGTTTTTATATATAAATATATAATGTATTTTATATGTATATACATATGTATATAATATATAATGCATTATATAATGTGTTGCTTATTTTATTATTTCTATTGTCTTTGATTTCTGCACTTCTGATACCTTAATTTGGATGCTTAACTCATTAATTTTTCAGTCTTTCTTCTTTTCTGTTATAAATGTTTTGATTATAAATATAATACACAGAGAAAAAAGCATAAAATATAATTGTTTACCTACAATTTATAACGCAAACACCCATGTAACTATCACAGGTCAAGAAAAAGAACATTACCAGTACTCCAGAATCTCACTGTACTCCAATCACAAACCTCTCTCTTCCCCCAGAGCTAACTACTATGACAAGTTTGGTGATAATTGTCCCCTGCTCTTCCTTATGCTTTGACCATCTACATATTATTAAAAAAATAAAAAAAACACTACCAACAAAAAACATAATTTAGTTTTGCTTGCATTTGGTTTTTATGTCATTCGAAGCAGAAAACATGTATTTTTGCTTCTTTCATCTCTCAGATGGTTGAGTTTCCTCCATGTTCTAGTGGTAGTTGTAATTTCCTTATATTGGTGAATAATACTCTATTGTATACCTATATTATCATTTATACACTCAGTTGTTGATGGACATTTGGGTTACATTGCTATCACAAGCCATGCTACTATGCACATTCTTGTCACACGTTTCAGTACACATGCACATGAGTTTCCCCAGAGTATGTAATATGGAGTGGAATTGCTGGGTCCCAGGGGATGTGTCATAAAACATGGTAATATAAATTCCAAACTCAATCATCCCTGTTGTTCCATATCCTCACCAACATTTGGTATTGTCAGATTCTAGAGTTTTGGCAATCTGGTATACTTGTAACGGTATCTCATGGTGGTTTTAATTTATATTTACCTGATTGCTAATCAAGTTTAACACCTTTTCATATGTCTATTGATGATTTAGTTTTCCTGTTTTTGAAGACTTTTGAAGGGCTTGACCATTTTCCTATTGGGTCCTCAGCTTTTTCTTATCGATTTACAGAAGTTCTTTATAAGTTATCAGTATAAATCCTATGTTAGTTTTATGTATTGCAAATATCTTTTCCTAATTTGTATCTTGTTTTTTCTTTTTCTTAGATTTTTATGGTATCTTTTGATAAACAAAAGTTCTTAATTGTAATTTGGTCAAATTTATCAAACTTCTCTTTTATGGTCAGTGTGTTGTTTCTATGTCTTGGTAGGAAGTCTTTGCACCTTTCCAAGAAAATTCTTTCATTAAAGTGTTGTGACATTAGTATTCTAAGTTATCTTTTAAAAGATTTATAGTTTGCCTTCACAATTATATCTATAATCTATCTGGAATTAATGAAAGAGGTACATTAAAATCCATCGCAATGATTTTTGGTTTGTCTCTTTTCTTAGTTCTATTTTTGTTTTATATATTTCCAAGCTATGTTATAAAGTGCATATAAATTAAAAATTGTTATATCTCCCAGGTGAATAAAATCTTTTATCATTATGAAGTTACCATCTTTATCCTTAGTAATGGTTTTGCCTTCAAGTCAACTTTATCAGATAATAATTTTATCTACCCCAGCTTTCAGAGGATCGGCATTTTCTTATTTATTTATTTACATTAAATTCATTAATGTACAGTCTGTATTTAAAGATGATTTATTTTTACAGACAGTATTGAATGTTACATCATATATTTTGTAAATTCAACTTGATACAAAACTCTAATTTTTATTTCTGATCTATTTCTTTGATAGGCAAAACTTTACAGGTCATGCTGATTGTTACTTTCTTTTCTGCTCATCCTTTCACCTCCAAAATTCTTAATACTTCTTGGGATTTGCAGACTGTGACCCACTACTTGTGATAACTACATCGTGATATAGATTCCCCTGGTAAAATAGGAATTCCTGGATTTTTCTCTGACCCAGAATTCTTAGGATTTTTTTCCCCTGCCTTCTTCAGGGCTTAAAGACTCATGCCTTTTGAACTTCACTGAGTAACTGATTTTTATCTTTATTTCTTTTTTAAAAAAAGCACTCTCGTTACTATTAGTCTCTCCTGGGATAAACCCAAGGTATCCAATGTGTTTAGAAGTTTCCCTGGACAAATTGGGAGGGGGAAGGATTGACCCTGACAGAGCATGTTTTTTGTGGCTGGGAACATCACATTTTCCTGTCTGAAGGAGGTTCTGTGGATGCAGCAGAATCAGATTTTCTCCCAAATTTCAAGGTCATTGCCTTGGCAGTTGGCTCACTGTGGGTGGCCTGACAGGATCTCTCTCCACCTGAGCCAGCTCATCTGGCTCTAGTCTCACCTTACCTGACAGTTTACCCTGGGTACCCTATTACCAGAGCACAAAGACTATCCGGCCCAGATCTACAGCTGCTTTCCCTAAAACAATGAAGACAGAAAGATTTATCTTTTTATAGTGAAATAGAATAGAATTGGCAAGCAGTTAAAAATAAGGTGAGATAAGGCAAGCTCAGAAATAATTGAGTAAATCACCTTTAGAATTTGTTGACAAGCCTTTAAAAACTAAAGTGACAGAACTTTGAATGGAGACAGCAGCAACATGAAAACACTGATCACATGTGTCAAAGTATTTCCCCACAGCATATTTCTTCACTGAAAGAGTCAGTTATCACACACACACACACACACACACACACACACACACACAGACAAACACACACACATTTCTACTATATAAAGAGACTAAATTAAAAACTATTAAGCAACGAATTTAAAGAAAATGATCAAACGATCCCAGTGGGCACATGCAAGGCCCTGTGTTTACTGCAGGACAGAAACCTGGTCAAGAAGAAAAGCTTCTGACAAACCAAATGTTATGAAGGAAAATAGCTGTGAATATGATTGGACAGAAGCCTGTCAAATGGAGTATTCTTTGTGCATCTCCTTTTCTGCCAGACAGAGGATAAAGGTCATTCCTAAACCTAGACAAATGGGTAATGCAAATAAAAAGTAAAAGTATCAAAATGCAAATAACAACGACTTCTGCAGTAAAGCTAAAAGAATTAGGAATGCAAGACTTGCCCTACTGGGTCATACCCATAATAAATTAACCCCAGCAATGTCGTCTCTGAGAATAGAACTACTGGGCTCTTTCCCCAGCTTAGATTCCACCCCGTCTTTATAACTATTCCCTTGTATAAAGCTCAGCCACTTTGTCCTGCTAGCCCTCCAGTTCACTCACCCAGCAAATTCCAAACTTATTGGTATTTTAAAAATAAAATACTATGCCATTTCCCAAAATGTTATTCAGTGTATTCCAAGGAACTCTAAATAATTTGTCTTCACAGCTTCCACAAATCTGCTTCATCTCCCTATTTAGGTCCTATAAGATCTGACTTTGCAACTACAAGTTTAGAGACTACTACCAATAATCTTTCAATCTTTTACCAATAAACAGAACACAGGAAACGTTATTAACAAACTTAGCAAAATTCTCTTCGTGAAGAATTCTTTTGCTAAAACCCAGAGACACTGTTCTATATGCAAAACAAAGCTTTAGTGATGTAAGTTCCCATTCATTTTTTGAATAAACTGATATCACCCCTTGCCATTGCACCTGAGGAATGGTGTTTCCATTTTTTAAACGTATGTTGCCTAACAAAATGACTTCATAAAGAAATGAAGGTCCTTGGATAGAAAGCCTGTGTGACATAAACCAGATGCATAAGATTTACCTGCACCTCTGCATCACTTATCAGATGTCCCCCCGATCCAAGCGACTGGAACTTCTACTTCATAGTTAAAGTTTTGGTTAAAAAAGGTAGAATTCTGAAAAAATTATCCTAAGTTGAAAAAAAATAATAACTGGTTTTGGATATTAAACAGTCTTTTCAAGGGCTTTTAAGTGACATTAGATATAATTCAACCCAATTCCTTTCTTTTAAATACTAGGCAACAATTCAAGAGTTAACAAAGTTCATGCTGTGTTTTATGTTTTGAAGCCATCAGAACCTTTTAAAAAATTAACCACTGTAGGGAGGAGACAGCCGTGGATCTGCTTCTTCAAATATTGGAAATCACAACGTGGTTTTCCTATTGTTTGGGGAATTACTCTTACTTGGAAACATTTCAAGGAGTTCATTTTAAGCTCAATCACATCTCAAATGATGTAATTTATTATAATTTATTAGTTACTGGGTATCCATGTGCTTGCATACATTTTCCAGATCCCTTGCATTTAGGTGAATGTATGTGACTAGTTATGATGAATGAGCTGTGAGTAGAAGTGACGTGTTACTTTTGGGACAAAGCTTAGACAGAAGAGCACTTGTTAGTTTTTAATGCCTCTCTCTTTTCCTGCCACTGCCACAACAGAGGCCAAACTTTGAGATGGTGTAACCAAAAGATGGAAATGACCTGGATGTCAAGCATGCTTAGAATGGAGCTGTCTGGAAGAGCCAGAGTACCTGCAGCCAACTTCATGTGAGTGAAAAATAAACTTTAATGGGGTAAACCAGTAGGGGTTTGGGGTTGTTTATTTCTGCAGCATAACCTAGTCTATCCCGGTTATCACGTTAACAATACTATTTTTCATTAGCCGTGTTTTGAACTTTTCACAACCATCTAAAACATAATGTATAATCTTTGACATGCATACAATTTGAAAACTTAATATTTATATAAGTAAAACACCTCATGTCAAAAAAAAAAAACCTGACAGCAAGGAAATTCTTTTTTTTTTTCCTTTATGTTGAGTGAGAAGAGAGCCCAATAGAAAAATATATCACCTATGACTAGCACAAAATATGGTCAGATTTAATCTTATTTAACATCTTGATTAAAACTGAATAATTGGACAACCAAAACACTTTTCATTTGTTTGTTTAGTTTATAAGATTGTCAAATTGCTATCTTTATCAGCACAGACTAAGCTATTTTGGAGAACAGCACAAAAGTTCCTTAAGACTAAGTAATATATGTTTCCTTTAACATTTTCTTTTGAATTCCTTAAAGAGATGGAGGGGTTAATTTTAATTTACTTTCACAAAATTGAGAGTCATAATTTCAGTAATTTGCTCTAAGCCATACAACAAATTATTAGCGAGGGCAATACCAAAAGCCCCACCTCTCCTTGTTTCCACTATGTCTGTGCTTCCTGGAAAAGTTACAGGATGATAAGTGGGAGTTGATGAAAACGTGGAGGTTACACTTCCACTTCCAGGAATGGTGAGTTAAGTAATTTAGACAAATCTTCCCATTGAAAATAACTAAAATGCTGAACAAAAGATAAAATCATCTTTCTAGAAATAAACTAACAAATAGCGAGAAACAGTAATTCAGAGCAGGTAGTGGAGAGGCTTAGCAGTGTCTTTGGTGCAAGGGAGACAAAAGTTGGAGCCTCGGGTTCACCAGAGGTACGTGTTTGGCACTTTGAGTTGGGACTATAAGGTCAGACACTAGAAGTGAGGGCGGATTGAAAGTAAGCCACCTCTTGCATGTACTGCAGTCTGCCTGAGTCATCTGTGCATCCCAGGAAATCTGAAGCCTTAAAACTAGAATAGGGTAATCTTGAGTTGTTGGTACCTCCAACTGCCTGGCAGAAGCAATAAAAATCCTCTTTGTAGAAGGAGAACATCATAGTAGGACTCAAATTATTTTACACATAATCAAAAATACAATCGTCAGGATACAGTTAAAAATAACCATGTATACAAGATGATAAGACACCATGAACAAGAAAAATAAAATAAAACAGACTCTCAAGGATTCCAGATACAGATTGTAATACAGATTGTAAAGTTCAAGTAGATAAAAGTGAAGCTTGAATATTTTAGCAGAGAACTGTAAAGTATATTTAAAAATTACATAGCAGAATTGAAAAAGAACCAAATAGGAATTCTAATAGTAAAAATTAGAGTAACATAAATCAAATCAATGGATCAATTTAAGAACAAATTAGAGTAAAGGAATTAGTATATGCAAAGACAGGTCAGAAGAAACCAGAATGAAGCACAAAGAAAAAAAGGAATGGAAAACGAAAAAGAGAGAATAGAATGAAAATATCTAACAGTTCAATTGGAGTCTTAAAAGAACTATAAAAGAATGGACAGGACAGAAGTGACATTCTTTTAATGAGATAATAGCTGGGGATATTTCAGCTCTAGAATCAACTCACAAATTCAAGAAGCCCTATGAATCACAAGAAGAATCATAAAAAGAGAGCCACACATAGACACATCACAGGGAACAAAGACAACCAAAAGCAAAGAGAAACTATTAAGAGCAGCCAGAGGCAAAAAGACAGTTTACTTTCAAAGAAGTAATAGTTTGACTGTTGAATTCTCAGCAGCAATTATGGAAGCCAAAAGATTAAGCAACATACCTTTAAGTAAATAGCTGAAGTAAATAGCTGTCAACCTAGAATTGCATACCCAGTGAAAATATTACTAAAACACTGTGTGAAAACAGCCTTAATTCAGTAATTAAATCTTTCTTTCACTGGTACCCGCTGCAGATACAAATCTGTGTGTACTGCTTCTTTTCTCACTCACTTCCTTTCTGACCTATAAACTATGTGCTCTCTGTTAGTAATGCTGTAAGGAGCCAGGCTAAAAGTGAGAACAGGAGTGGTAGGAAAGCAAGATGAGAGGTAAGAAAGTTCTTACTTGGTTAACGTTTTTGTAGGATGGCTTCACATTCTCTAGGGCTAAAAATGTTTGAAACTGTGGGGACAAAACCCCAAAAAACAGTTTCCAGGCTCTCGGCCTCACATAGAAAGGTGCTGGCTCGGGTAGTAAATGGCCATCAACTGTGATCAGATGCCAGCAGCTGTGGCTCTTTGGCCGTCAGCTGTAACCCGTAAGCTATTGGCCACTAATATAACTGCTGTGGCTACGCTAGCAGGAATGGAATGGGGGCTAGCAAGAAGATGGTGGCTGGCAAGCGCGGACTGCTGTTAGGCAGATTATGTAGATCCTGCTTCCTGTGTCTCCAGCCCAGCCGCCAGCGAGAATATATTGGTTTGACTCCCCTACTTATGGCTCCATGGGTGTTCCTTTTTGGCCTTACCGTGTCCTGCGTTCTTGGGCGGGGAGTGGGAGCTGAGACCCTGCACGACAAACTCTCATAGGCAATTTCTGGAATTCTTCATGAATATCCATTGGATTGTCCATAGTTTTCTTATGGATTTGTAAGAGTTCTTTATACATTCTAGACACAAGTCTTTTTTTCTAATAATATATGATACAAATATAATTTCCTATTTTGTGGCTTATCTTTCCACTCTCCTAATGGTATCTTTTGATGAAGAGAAATTATTAATTTTAGCATAGCTTAAATGATAGCTTATCATTCTTTTCCTTATGGTTTGGGTTTTTCTACTATTTGAGAAGCTCCTCTTCTTAATAACACACGCCAAGCCTTTTTCCTTGTTAGTTTAAAATCCAAATTCAGCTGTGTAACATTGAACAGAATTTTGTAGCCTAACCAACAGCCATTTCCCACGTACTCCCTGCTTACAAAACAGAACTGATGGGAGAGGGGATTAGGGGAAATGTATACCCTAAAAACAGAGTGGCCAAAGCATCCCACACTTGACCCACTGAATCAGAATTCTTGGAATAGAGCTTGTATGTGTATAATTTTTACAAGTTCCCCCAGATGGTTTAGTTATACCTTGATAAGGACTACAAAGAAAGAAAACCCCACAGGTGTCTGGAATGTTATGGAAGAAAGGAGAGAATTTCATGTCGGGGGTGGAAAACAGGCTCAGATGCAGCAGACAGTTCAGGGAGGATAAATATTAAGAAGGGTGCATACTTCCAGATCTAAGATAAATAAATTCTCAGAGTCTAATGTACAACATGATGACTATAACTAACAGTACTGTATCATGTACGTGAAAGTTGTTAAGAAAGTAGATTTTAAATGTTCTCACCACACACACAAAAAAATAATTATGTGAGGGAATGGAGGTGTTAACTAATCTTATTGTGGTAAAAATGTCACAATATATATGTGTATCAAATCATCACTTTGTACACCTTAAGCTTACATGTGTTATATCTTAATAAGGCTGAAAAAATAACACAAGGCATATGTGAAAACCAACAAGAAAGCTATAGGGAACAAGTATATCAGTGATACTCTAGCAACTCTAACAGATTTTAATATCGTAGGCATATATACAAGAATGAGGATTCTAAAAATAGATGCAGATTCTTTGTAACATTTGCAGAAATAAACTAATTATCTAACAATAAACAAATTATCTAATTTTAAAAGATTAAGAAAACTGTGTTGGATTTGACCAGAATCTTCAGTCAATAGTAAACTAAGAACGCTTTAGTAAATGAGGGTGTATAGGATTTGGGTTACATGATATTAAGGATGGTGAGTAGGCAGTCAGAAAGCAAAACAAGGGAATATATCAAATATTTAAGGAGAAAAGATGGTAATACCAACAGTTATACAGAATCAAAGAAAAAAATGTTTTTCACTTTTAAGATGTGAGATTCAAGAACATACAATCCTTGAATATTAGAATTCAGAGAAACAATAAAGATTGATCATATAGTCAAATTCCGTCTGACACTTAAATTTCCTCTGTGAGATCCTAAAATTCTGTTTATATTTGTGTTCCTCTGTGGTGACGTCTGCGACCACCTTCAGGAACAACCTATTGTGTCTATGCAAGGGTTTTCCTTATCAGGATCTCAGAACTTTCCTTCTCAAATCTGACTCATTGTCATATTTGAAACAGGCGAACAGGTGTCAGCTGTGAGGGGAATATCATAGCTTACAAATACATTTATTTAGTGGCTTTCCAAAGGAAATGAAAAATCAACAGCAACAAAAAACAGTCTGGCTTGAAATTTTTGGGGAGGAGGAGAACACTGGATCAAACTTAAACTAATAGGACAGTTTAAGAAATAGTTGCTCTTCAAGAATGAACTTTTGAAAGTCCTTTGTTTTATGTTTTGCCAGGCAAATACATAGTCTCCCAATTTAGCTGTGTGGCATTTAGTATGATCACCACAGGTCAGAAATTTGAGGAAGAGCTACGGTATATCACCTACGAATGACGTTGGCTGAAAGCAATAGAATATCCAACTAAAAGTGCTCAAACCATATGACCCATAATATACCACTTAACGAACGTATGGAAGCAGATGTCTGGGGTGTTCAGCTGCTGGAGGTCTGGGCACAAATTGGCTGTTCGCTTGGCCTTCCCCTTCTGGCCGCCAGATGGCGGAGCTGTTCTAAACATTGTAATACCCTCTGAACTTCAGTCTCAAGCAGGAAGGAAGGAGACCAGCAAAAGGGCTTTCTCTTTCTCTTCGTTTAAGTCCCACTAAGCAGGAAGAAACATTGAGGCTCCCAGCTGACATCTTGGGCCACAGCTTGACCACCTGACCATAGCTGGACTGACAAAAGGGAAATGAGAGTGGCATGATTTCCCTAGACCCTGAAGCTGGGTACACCATTGCCCAATCGAAATAGAACTTTTATTTTATTTGTGTATTTCTTTTTTTTAAGCAAGAAAGAAGTGGGGAAGAGCTGTTGGGTAGGCTACTAATAGCCCCTGCCAGAGGAGTTCGGGAGAAATTATCCACGCTAAATCCACAGGGCCCCGTGCCAAGGGCAGGACAATGCCTCTTCAGAAACTAGTAAAATGTTTTTCTTCCTCTGATAATTATTAATTCTCTGCAGTGACTTAGAAAAATTCTTTGACTAAACTTCTTGCCATTAAATGCTTGATGAGTATAGAAACTGACTGTAAAATGATTTTTAAGAGTCACTCTGCTTCTAACTCTTCTAACTCGAACTTCTTACTCTAGCTCTTATCTTACCACTACACGAGTTGTACTAATCACCTCCAATTTACATATTATGGAAGAGCCTTACATGGAAAAGAATAAATCATTTTCAAATTAAACATTCCATCTAGCACTGACAGCAGCTGATTCCCAGCACTGTCTTTCATTTCTGACATGCTTTTAGATGAGAGTAATCTTATATTTGCAGTAATTCTCAGGATAAAATTTTCTTCTCAAAGCTTTTTTTTTATGAAGAAGGGTTTGTTAAGTTCTTAAGAATAAAGCAATTATTCTTTCTTTTTTTAAAATTGCAAGTCCAGAAAAATGAATTATTTCTTTTAGAAATTGCATATCAAGTCCAGAAACATTGACTCTAAAATATTAATGTCAAGTGATGGATATAAACATCTCCTGTTTCCCACCCTCTCTCTTTCAGGAGGCTTTTCTGCTTCTCAGTAGACCCTCATTCCTATTACATTTCCATTGCACACCCATTATCTCGGGCTACAGCTGTTTACTGACAGCTGTTCTCTGCCCACCATGAAGCCACCTTTCTACTGGTCGCTGAACCCTAGTCCCCATCTGTGGAAATTCCTCCCTCCCCAGTGTGGGCACTTTGGCTGGGGCTTCCCCCTGGCTCAGGCGCAGAGCTTGCAACCTAAATCCATCCAAACATTGCCCTCCCCTGGTCAGACTGATTGATTAATAGAAGCCTCATTCAGGATCAATGAGAAGTAATGATACCTTTTCTGGGATTTCTGGGAGAGTGATTCTCTGCCCTGCCAGATTTCTACCTTTAATGAAAGGTACAGATTTGTTATAGCCATTCTGATATCTTAAGTGGGAACCAGTCTGAGAATGGAGCTGAGAGAGAAAGAGAGAGAGAGTGAGAGA
Source organism: Rhinolophus hipposideros (assembly GCF_964194185.1). Lineage (NCBI taxonomy): Eukaryota > Metazoa > Chordata > Mammalia > Chiroptera > Rhinolophidae > Rhinolophus > Rhinolophus hipposideros. Next base: position 61,660,239 of record NC_138058.1, on the reverse strand, counting down.
AGAAAAGAGAGAGAGAGAGACACTCTGGTGATCCATTTTAGCCTTCAATCCAAGATAGCAGCACAGCAGCAAGCCCTATTCCTGGACTGTTCAGTTACATAATGCAGTAAGTTATTGTTTTGTTTTAAGCCAGTGTTTGGATCAGATTTTTTCTCACTTGCAACCTAAAGAGTTCTAACTTGTACATAGGTTCAGAATCTCATGATCAAGACATATTCTCAGATACTGAATGTGTGATAAAAATTACTATGGAATATACTTCATAGGGGATAAAAGCACTTATAACTTATTATGTGCAATATTTTTTACTGTCTTTTCTTCCACTCATCATATATCCACTCATCATATAACATAATACAAACAAATTTAAATTAGAATTCTCTATATTCTATACTTAATATACTCTAATCATTATTATGGCAACGTGCTCTGGGGACAGGAAAACTGAGCATATACATTTGTTTCCTTTTTGAGTCTAAATTATATCTCATTATGATGAACATAAATACCCTTGAACATATTTAGAACTATTGATTAATTATTGGTATGCATAAACCTATAATTATAAAAGTGGTGGTCTTCTACTGTGATGCCTGAATTTCTCTGGCTTTTTCTTTCTTTCTTTCTTTTTTTTTTTTTTTTTGGCTCAAACAGCCATGTACTGGGAAACAGACACATCAGGCTGACCCGGCTACGTGACCGACCGAGAGACATTTGTGCCCAGAGAAGAAACTGTTCGCTTCAGCAAAGCTTCATTTATCAGTCAGTGCCTCTGGTGACCTTTGTGCTTTCCACCCGAGGTGTCCACATCCTTGTCAAAGGGTGAGAAACATTTTGTAATTGGCCACGAGAATGCTCTTGCAAGACAAGTGGCCAGCCGAACAGTTTGTCTGCCCTAGACACAGGCCCAGTACGTTTTCATGCACGAAGGAAATGGTAAGGCAGAGTCCGCTTCTTTATGAGAGTAAAGGACATACTGTGCCAGGAGGTTCTCTTCCCAGTCAGCGCCTCTGTCGTGTATCACGCAGCTACACTGGGAACAGCACGCCAAGGAAATCTAGGCTTTGTGCTAATAGATCATTCTCCACATGGTTCCAAAGTCAAGGGGACAAACAAATATTTGTGTAACTTTTCCTTCCTGTTCCTGTTCCCCAGATGCCCAATTTCCCTCTCCAGAGACAATCCATTTTATGCTTTTGACCTCTTTTCTTGGGGAGATTTTATGCATATTTAAGCAAATGAATGTAAATAGATTCCCCTTTTTACCTCAATTAAGGTATCTTGCATTGCGTACTTATGTGCTTTGATTTCGGTAAATAGGAGCTTCCTCATTCTTTCTCTGAGTACAGTAACCCCCTTTATCTGTGGGGGACAGACTCCAAGACCCCCAGTGGACGCCTGAACCGGCGGCTGGGACTAAACCCTGTATATACTATGTTTTTTCCTATGCATCCTATGATTTATAAATTAACAACTGTAACTAGTAATAAAATAGAACAATTTTCATAATGTACTATAATAAAACTTCTGTGACTATAGCATTGTTAAGTAAAATAAGGGTTACTTGAACACAAGCACTATGATACTGCAACATACGGTCTGATAAACAAGAGGGAGGCTAAGTGACTCACAGGCAGGTAGTGCACACGGTGTGGACAAGGGGATGATTCACGTCCCAGGTGGGACAGAGCAGGACAGCATGAGACTTCATCACACTAGTCAATTTAAAACTTATTGCTCATTTCTGGAATGTTCCATTTAATATTTTCAGACCATGGTTGACCATGGGTAACTGAAACCTCAGAAGTTGAAACCACAGATATGCGGGGACTACTGTATTCCACAATTTCATAACAGCACGATTTCTCCAATGTCCCATTGGTGGACTTTTACGTTTCCAATCTTAGCTCTTACAAATAATGCTGCAGTGAACAACCTTGAACAGACTTGGGTGAATATATCTTTGGAATACATTTCTAGAAGTTAAGTTTTGGGGTTGAAGGCATGTATGTTTGCATTTTCCCCCACTTTTTAATGTTTTATTATACTTGAAAAAGTAATACATGCACATGGCTAAAAAAAAAAAAACAAAACACCAAGCATTATGAAAGTATATATAGTGAAAAGTAAGTCTCCCCCCACTGCTTGGCTTCCTGGTCCCCTCTGAAGAGGTAGCCACTGTTTGTGTGTATACTTCTGGAGATTACATGCATATACAAACTTATATGTGTGAATATGTATATGTCATTTGTCTTTGCTTAAAGGGAATATACTACACACACCATTCTGCACCCTGCTTTTTCATTTAAAATACTTCAGAATGTATTGCCTAACAATTGGTATAGATCAATTTCATTCCTTTTACAGACAATATAGAGTTTATTGTGAGGAGACTAATCTTAACTTTTTCATTAAAAAAATTAAGGTATAATTTATATACAGCAAAATTTACCCTTTTTAGTATACACTTCTACAAGTTTTGACAAACACATAGCTTCCTTTGTAATTTTGACAGATTTGTGAAATAGCCTTCTTGACAAAGTTGAACAAGTATGAGTACTTGCTTTTCTATAGCTTTGCCAGTTCAGGTGTGTCATCAAACTTTTTGATTTTTACCTATCCGTAGGTGAAAGTGATGTTGTGTTATCATTTAAAATTTCATTTCTCTTATTATGATGAAGCTGAGCATCTTCTCATTTTTTACGAGATCCACTTAGATTGCCTTTTCTGGGAATTATCCATACCTTTCTTTTTTGGACCAATTTTTCTATTGTGAATTGGTCTTATTCATTTTCAGGGACTCTTTGATGTATTAGGAAATTAGCCCTTGTCTGGTATATACATTGCAAATATTTGGGAAATTTCAGGGTCACAGACATATCACACAAGAACTCCACACTTTCGCAACCATTGGGAGAATAGTGCACATACAGAGTTCCACTTCAGGAGAACTAAACTTCCAAAATGAGGTTTTGGCTTAGAAGACTATCGTGCTTTGCAAAAGAATCAGATGTATAGTGTTCCAGAACAAAAATGAAATGCACATGTCTGTGCAATTGATTTGTATAGTCTTTGGATATCCTACAAGGATTAAAAGTTACTGTTTTGTTATATATAATATAGCCAGCCTGGGTCTCTGATTATACATGTGAATATCTACCAGTTCATTTCGGGCACATGGAAAGAGGAAAAGTCACCTATGGGTGCTTCCTGCCACATTTTCCAAGATTATTATATCATACTAAAGTGAATAAGTTCACAGTTTTGGTGACCTATCTCCAAACTGCACAGATAATGTTCAACAGAGTTATCTATATTTCAGAATATAATGGAGAATTGGGACTAAAGAAAATTAAGTCTTATTTTCACATAACCTGGAGAAACATAATGTGTTACTTGGCCCCAAATACAGCACAAGACAGCTTGTGAACTAAAAATGGGGGCAAGGAAGAACACTTTCCTCGATTTACTTGGATAAATACATTTATAAAATGTTTAAGAGAGAAACTCCAGGAGAAGCATGGTGGAAACAGAGAAGAGTGACTCCATCCTCCTTCTTACGTGTGTAATAGTGGAGGGTATAATTAAGGCATCTATATGACCTTGAACCAGGTGAACAGTGGTCCCTGGCCTTTTAATTTGTGTATTGATATTAAATATTTTATATACTCTGTCATTATATATGACTTCCTTCAAGTGTGGATAATTGATAGAAGTCATACATATGTATGGCCTTTTAATTCTTTCTCTTGATATCTGCACATGTCTTGATCAATCTCTACATTTACTGTATATTAATAGATCTCCCTAAATATTCATGATAAGCATTAATTAGAATGAAACATAATGAAAAAATTCACATACTAAATTTGGGTCTTTGAATTTACTTTTAACTAATCCTTTTGTATAACTGTCTCATTGAATAAGCAGGACTTGTGCTTTGTGATCCCAGAAGCAATTTTATTATCTCCTACTCTCCTTTTATATCTCTTCATGGATGTGTGTGGGCCGAGGGGGGCCGGGGAGGAGCCTTTGCCTTCATACCTAGGCTAAGACTCAAGCACTTCCATCATATTTCTGGTTACTCTCAGGCAATAAAGAGCCTTACGGTGGCTTTAAGTCACAAATACAGCCTGAACCTAGTCATTAAAGCTTCTCCCTTCCTTCAGCTGGGGCCTGTTGCAGGTGAGTCTGGGATCCAGGAAGGTGGGAGGAGGAAACAGTTTCTCTTTGCTGCCGGCTGCCTCTCCCCCACAGCTAGCTGCTGTCTGCGAGGACCTCTTTCAGGAGCCTGGACAGAATGGACATGGTAGGAAGGGGAGAAGTGCCTGTGAGAAAGTACTTACTTGCTGCTACTGGCTGGCTGCCTCTTTCTGGGCCTAGCAATGTTTAAAACTCTCATAGGCAATTCCCTAGGTCCATCACACCTTCCACCCCTGGGCCTCCACGGACAACTCCTTTGCCCTTACTTTTGGTTGGCTGTCCCTGCTCGCCTCTTGGCATCACTCTGGCCTGTATTCTTTACCTATGTCCCCTCACCCCAGCAAGCTGCCCTGGTGTTCAGGATACATTTCAGATGACCTCTGGACAACAGGAGAAGTCCTGCCCTGCCTCTGAGGAGAAGGTTTCATAGCTCCCTCCAAAGAAATCCTCCTCACGGTATCCTCCCTCCCTCCTCTCTCAACATGTTAGGGCTTTAATGTGGGTCAGTTGTCTAACCTGTTCTTGGCACCTACTTTGAAATTTCCATATGGCCTCACACCTTACTTTGGAATCTGAAATCTATCGAAACTTGGTACATCAGTCAAACCTTCCAATTAAACACCCTGTCATGTTTGTTTTCTCTTTTTTTCTGTGAAGGAAATCCCCTTTGCTTACTCTCGTGAACTTTCCTCCAGCAAGAGGGCCTCATTCAAATCAGTGAAGTGGCCTTTATCATCAACATCCCTGAGAAGACGCTGGATTTCTTTACATCTGTTTATTTAAGTCACATGTTTTTGATTAGGTAACATATGCACACAGTACAAAATTCAAAAGGCACGAAAGGGAATATCATGAAAAGCAGGTTTATCCTCAACTCTTATCGCTGGGATTCCTGGTCACTATCTCCAAAAGTAACAACTATTGTGAGTTTTGGAGTGTATTTGTAGAAGTATCTATGAAGATACAGCATGTGTGTTTATGAAATCTGTTGTTTATAAACATAGCATATAACACACTTTTCTGTAACCTGCTTTTTTCATGGAATACATCTTGGAGATTATTCCATATCATCAGCACATATAAAGTTGCCTCTTTGTAATGGCCACATTAAGTTTCCTCATGTTTGTAACATAACATACTTCACCAGTTTTATATTTATAAAAATTCAGGTTTATCTTTGTTAACTGATTTAAATAATCTATTTACATAATAGTTTGAGCATGGGCTCTGGAGCCAGACTGCTTGTCTTTGTGTTTCAACTCGATCACTTACATGCTGTGTGATTTGAAGCATGATACTTAACTTCTCTGTGCCTCAGTTTCCTTATCTTTAAAATGGGAGTAACAATAATATTTACCTCTTATAGTTGTGAGGATTAAATGAGTTAATACATGTAAAGAGCTTAAAACTATGCTTAGCACATACTAAGCACTTAATATATGTTAGTGTTTATTTTTACTGGATAAAAGTGTTCTGTGCACTGTTTGTAAGCTGGATCTGGATTTATAGAGGGAGGGGAGCTACTGTTTCTCACCAGTGGTGCTGGGGGAACGGCTTTGTACTTCAGATATGCTAACTGGAATCTGCTTATCTCAAGGAGGCCTGGGTGCTCTTTGCCTCATGGTTTTCACAGCTGAAGTTTGGGGTCTATGACTTGTGATCTGCTAGGTGGGGTCTAATGGTACTTTCTGGGCTGTTTAGCTTCCCTTGGTTCCTACTGGCCCTATAACCCATCTGAGGCCTGGCTGCTATTTCAGTTTAACCCAGCCACTCAATGCAGAGCCATGGTCTTCCTACTTTGGTAATCCTCTTCAACAACCTTCACTCTCAGCTTGTGTCCAAAGTGCTAAAAAGTTGCTAGGGCAGTAGCTTCTTCTGTGTCCTCAATGTTGTGCTCTTTTATCTAATGAATGTACTTCTGAATTCCCCATTCTCCCTTGGTTGGCTAAAGGTCATCCTATACTACTTTCTTCCAGAAAGGAACTATGTTCCCTGACTTTTGGCATGCTTGATATTTGTCTCTTGCATATACATTTAAATGATGATAGTTGGGCTGAGTATGAAATTCTTGGATCACACTCTTTTCTTTCAAGGATTGTTCTACTGTTTCTTATTGTTGAATGTTACTGTGGAGAAGTCTAAAGCTTGTCTGAAACATTTTCCCTGTATAGATTGGTTGATAATTTTGCATAAATGTTCAAAGTATATTTTTTTCCTTATCATTGAAGTCCAGTAACTTTATTGGGATGTATTCTGTTGACAAGTCAAAATGTTGATTTTTATTTTGTTTTTTTATTTTTTTCTCAAGCCTTTCTTCTGTGTTTTGTACAAGTTTTCAACAGTGTTCATCATTTGTTGCTCTTATTGTGACCCTCAATTCTATGATGGTAAATGCCTTTTTACTCATTTTTTCCAGAAAACCCCTCCCCCCAAAATGGGCAAAGACTTAAACCAGTACTTCACAAAAAATAAGCACATGAAGAAGTTCTGAACATGAGTCATCAGGGAAATGTAAATTAAAAGTACAATGAAATGCTGCTACCAGAATGGTTAAATTATAAGAACTAACAATACAAAGTAGAGGCTAGGATATGGAGGATGCAATCCTGGTTTAAATTAGTACAGCCCCTTTGGAAAACTTTTTGATTCCAAAGTACACATGCATGTTCTTTATGACCTTGAAATTCCACTCCTTTGTATATTCCCAACAGAAATGAATGTTTATATCCCCCAAGAGACATGTACAAGAGTGTTCATAGAAGCTTTTTTCATTATATTAATAGTTAAAAACTGGAAACAACTCAAATGTTAATGGATAAACAGCAGCACATTTATATAGTGGAATACTATGTAATATTGAAAAAGAATGAACTGCCATTCACAACTATGTGGATGAATATAATAAATATAATAAATGTAAGATGAAAGAACCTAGGCAAATAAGAGTATCTACTGTATGTCTTCATTTATAGGCTGTTCAACACCAGACAAAACTAATTTATGATGGATGATAGTGATCAAAATAGCAGTTGCCTTTGACTGGGAGTGGCCAGAAAGGAGCCTGCTTGGGTGTTGGTAATGTTCCATATCTGTATCAGAATGGTGGTTCCCTGGGTATACATAGTTACCTTTTAAAAACTCATCAAGCTATACTTCTAAGACTTCACTGTATATAAATTTTACATCAAAGAGAAAAATCTAATGCTAACTCGATTTTAAACTTCAGTTGTCATTTTCTCCTTGAACCCTTGTGTCTCTGTTTTGAGTGCTTGTTCCAGACAGGTTATTTTTTTCTAGAGGTTATTTTTTCTTTAGTTCCTAACGTTTATGGAGATTTATTTGGTAAGAATTTTTATCGGCTTTGTGGCAAGGTTTTTCTGCTGTAGTTCGTTATCTGCCAATCATTTTCCCTATGGGTTTCCTTTTTTTGTCGTATTTTGTAAAGATCTGTGCTATTTCCCTTCTGATTATTTCTCACCTTTAAGTAAGGGCATTTTTTTCCCTGCAGGGCTGACTCACTGTACATTTTCAAGAGACACCATCCAAACTGTATTCTCTCCAGGGGGGCGCCGTTCACACAGAATACAATATGAATAGTGTCTCCTGGACCCCTGCTGCCCAGACAAACTGTTTGCTGAAATACTTGTGGGGAAGGGACCAGAGCACAGTGCCAAACCTCTCCCTGAGCCCCCATGATCCCAGCAGGGTCTGTATGTGTGCTTCTGTAAGCAGGTGAAAACTTCCCTCCCCTTCAGAGGAAAAGGTTAGAACTGCAAGGTCATTACTGACGGCTGTCCCTTTATCCAGAGTCACTATGCCAAGACGGTAGGCTGCAACCTATTTTCCTCACCTACTGCCCCTGCTCCTCTATGATCTCCAATGGGCTCCAAGGAAACTTCCACCGCTGCCCTGTACGAAGTCTTGTTATAAGCAAGGCCTTGTTGGTTTTGTACCTCAGGTATCCAATAGTGTTTGAACACTCTGAGACCTGCCAGCTCTGCCTGCAATATACAATCTCTCTGCCTGGGTCTCCTTGTTTACCGGGTGGATTATTGCCACAGAAAATAGCCTTCCTTTGTATATATCAAGGTTCAGGGTAAAAGCAGCTTAGCCATTTCATCGAAGATAAAGTTCCTTCTTCTCTTTATTATTTTCAGGTAATTTAAAATATTTTGCTCTCACAAACAGTGCTGCAATTGTACAAAACTCAGTTTGTATGTATACAAGTGTATCTGCAGAATAAATCCCTAAAATTGGAATACTGCTTTAAAAAGTATGGGTATTTATCACTGATCTTACCGTATTGCCCTTCGTAGGCATTGTACCAATTTATACACCCGTCAGTAAGTATGCCCATTGCCTCAGACCCTTGAGGTGAAAAATGGAATCTCAGTATATTTTAAAATAAAATTTTATCTTTTCAGATGTTTAAGAATTAATAAGCCCTTTGTGATAGAAGTTGCAAATATTTTTTCCAGTATGTCATGTTTTTTGATTTGCTTATAGTAATTATTGCTCTATTGATTTTTTTTTTTTAAATTCATGAAGTTGCAGTTATGGATCTCTTCTTTGATGACTTCTGGAGTTTTTTATATCCTGAGGAATGATCTTCACTGTAATGCAAGGTGAGTCCCTTACGTTGTCACCACCCATTGAGAAACAGAGCTCAGAATGAATTTCTAAGTACCATGTTGTACGGTTTAAGGATCTGATTTTACTGGAGAAACTTACAAACCAGGGGTCAGCAAGAAGAGAAAAAGTGAGTAATCCTCTATCTTGTCATCATCCCATTGAGAGAAATACCAGAGCCTGGGTAACTGGCTGGACACAGAATAGATTTTAGTTTCAACGAGAGGATCCTCGACCCTCTTTCATTGCTCTTCCTTTTTATAGGGCAAGCCCGAAAACAATTTTGTGTGTGGGAGGGGGGCCGAGGGGTGGGAATCAGACCACTGGGCACCAACAAGTCTAGATTTGGTAGTTAGGATTATAACTATTTGCAGGGATTATCTAAGAAAGTTATCAAACTTGGGAACTTTGGGGCCAGAGTGAAGTTGTATAATAAAAATTGAGGAGGATAAATATGCTAATTTCCTAATCTTCTGTACCCAGGGGGTCAAGAGATTTCATTTAAAGCTGATAAAGCAAATAAAGAGGTACAACACTGTAAACAGTACAAAGGAAAATGCTAGGACCAACACTATAATCAGGTCACTATAATTGGGTCAGGTTCTTGGTTCCAACAATAAAGTCCATACTAACTAGTTTAGACAGAAAGAGATTTAGTAGGTAGTTCCTATAAGCATCGGAAAGGCTGGAAGAACAGGCTGTAGGCTAAGCATCCAGTAAGAAGTCTCAGAACCACACTGCAGAACTGGCCTGGTGAGGTGGTTACTGCGAGGCCAGCACTGCCCTGGAAGCCGCTTCCTCGAAAACCGGGAGACGCTGCCTCCCACTGCAGAAATGTCCTCAAAACCTCCTATTCATGTCCCCCAAAGCCATCATGTGTGAGGCAGTCAGATGAGCCAAGCACTGTGCTGAATGCCAGGGTACATAAAGACAAAACAGGAAGATGCAAAGAAATCTCATTATCTCCCACTAGAACAGGTCAAACGAAGCATATTGCTGAAAGTCAGATCCTGGTCTGGGGCCAGGGAGAAAACAAGATGGAAGAAGCAAGTAAGAATTTATCTGTTTAGGGAGGCTGAGTGGCAGGAGAACCCAGAATTATGGAGGGAAATGTTTTGGCGAGAGGCTCTTATCACTGAGCAGAGTGCCTGGAGGCCCTGGGAGCTTTAGGAAAGAGGTTCTAGGGTTTGGGATTGTGCTGTCTGATATGGTAACTATTAGCCACGTACAGCTGTTGAACACTTGAAATGCAGCCACTGCTTATACTAAAATAACATTTTGAATATATTGGGTAAATAAAATATATTAAATTTAATTGTACCTGTTACTTTTGTTCCTTTTTAATGTGCTATTGGAGAATTTAAATTACGTACCTATGTGGCTTACATTCTATTTCTATTGGACGGAACTGAAAAGGCAATCAAGAGAAGGATCAATGGGGCAGAAGCCCTCTCCTCTCGTCTTTCCCTCTCTTTGGCCCTTTTTTGCCTTCTTATGTCCTTTTAGAACTAATTTAAGAACCAGAAATAGTCTTCTCCCTGTCATCCTCTTTGCTTTTTGTCACCTGTTGTTGAATGAACCCCAACTCCCTTTCATGCAGGCTTCTTTACAAAGCATGCAACTGCAGTCTCCTTCTTCTTGTTGGTTCCGGTTGACAGCAACTATGTATGAAGGAAAAGCTCTAAGTTTCATAATTGACTTCCAAACTCAGAGCTTTGCAGACACCGATTGATAGTAAAAGCTGCAGTTCATTCATTCATTCAATAAATATTTACTAATTGCCTCCCGAGTGCCAGGAGGTTGTTTTAGATACTGCGGAGATGTAAACAAAAGCACACTGTCGCTGCTCTTATGGAGTTTATATTCCAGTGTGTAATGGTTTTTGAAGTGACAGAAAGTCAAGATCTTGAGATCTGCATTATTGCCTTGACATACTCACAACTCTTTTTTCTTCTGGGGATGTGTGGGACAGTAGTGGGAATGAGAAATAGATGTTTGGGACCACAAAACAAAACAATCTTTCCAAAACAACATATTAGTTTAAACAGTTATTGCAAACCCCATAACTTTCAGGGCCAAGTTAGGTAACCGAAACGAGTTAAGGGGGCTGTGAAAAAATTTGGAGTGGGGGAAGCTGGGCTTACTAGACTTCATGCCTCTCCTAGGACATTCAAACAAAGTAAACGAACAAAACCAACATGTTGGAGCTAAAACAGAAACAGAAACAAAAATCCAAATTTGCAAATTAAATTTGGCCCTGGGCCCCTAGAGCCTTAATAATGGCCTTCGGTTTAGAGGCCCAGTATAAACCCATCAACGCTCTCAGCATTCATCCTCCATTACCCACCGCCACTCACATGCCCCAGGCTTCAATGGTCTTCTCCTTTTGAAGCAACTGAGCAGTTTCTTTTTCCAGGAACTGGGAGAACCATTTTCTGAAGGGAAGAGTGGGCTCCACTTAACTGTACGGAGTAGACATGTAGCAAGTGCAGATTCCATCTCAGAATCAAAAGGGAGACATTAAGAATATTTTGTCCTGGATTCTCCCCGATTTATAACTTGCCTTTAGGGAATTAATTTGATTTGAAGGCTGGTGTCCATGTAAGTATTTGAAATCATTTCTTACTTAAAATAGATTCAAATAGTTCTTTTGACATGTGGGACAGCTTTTTAATTTTTTTTTAAAGAGTCATTCTCTTTAATGAAACAAAAGAAGTTTATTATAACTATATGCTTATCAGTCAGGCAATTAGTGAAACAGAGAATTACAGTTTAACTTTAAGAGATAACAGTTATATAGGGATATCTTCATTCTAATGTATCTTTTAGTTACCCTTTATTAGTCTTGATATTGCTTCTTGAACATCAGAAGCATCAATTAAATTTTATTGTTTCCACTATTGTCTACTACTTCCTTATCTAAATTGATACCAGTCAAGTCAAAAGGTTCATTGCTGATGTCATTCCCTTTCACACAGACTCGCTGCTGTGTTCTCCATTTCCAAGTCTGCACACCATGTTCATGCTCTCTGTGGGGAGATTATTTTTAGTCATCAGATTCCTTAACACGTTGGTGATGAATTTCTGCTAGAGACTTTTTTTTACATTTAGAAATCAAATCACAGCGTGATTTTCATCTGGGAAACACATGTCTAGGAAAGTAATTATTTCAAACCCAAGGGCATAACTGACTACAGCTAAAATGGATCCAATTTATGCTTCTGCCATGCTTACTCTGTGCTACACACTGGGCACTAGACACTGGTCTTGTAACTGTCTTCAGAAATGACTTGGATGTTTGGGACCTGAAGTTTGAGGGAGCTGGTCATCTCTGGAAATGCAGAACAGGGACCAGGTAAAATGATCAATTTTGAGGGATTCTGAAGCCATGAAATACAGATGCAAGGAAACAGAACCACAGAAAGTTTTTGAAAATCTGCTGCTTGTACTATTGTTGACTGTGGTTATGAAAGGAAATTAGATTGCAAGTTCCTTCAAAGAAAGGAAGGTGCTTATTCCTAATGCATACCTGCTCGGTATAGGTGCTTTGATGATCAAAGGAAAAACCTTGACCTCCTGCAGAAAAAAGGCAGTGCTTCCTTAGCTGCCATTCAATAAATAATCATTGAATGAGGGGCAGTGAAAGATAATTATACCCCCAAAGAATTAATGCAGCTAAATTTTGCATCTGTGCTTCTGCACAGCCCTGTGGGTAGGGGTAGGCTTTTTCCAGTGGAAAAGGCCTCAGAACTGAACTGGAAGGCTTGGCTCTCGATCCTCAGACTTTCTATCTGTTCGACCTTGACTACATCACCATATGTCTCTGAGATTCGGTGTATTCTATATAAATCATTTATGAAAAAACATTGGGCAAGTGGACTAGCACCTTCATTCAGGAGAGCATTCAGCCTTACCAAGAGGTGAGCGAGAAGAATCCTCGTGGTCTTATAACCTCGCAGAGATGCTCACCTCAGCCCACAGGGTGCCTTTAGGAGGATGTCCACTGCATACAGAATGTGTAGCAATCTAGTTTCCATCTCTAGGGAAATGGGTAAGGAAAATATGAAGCATCTTTATCACAAATTGCTCTGTAGCAGTTGGAAGTGATGAAATAGAGATATATAGAGCAACACAGAGAGACTTTTAAAAATAGCCTTGAGTAAATAAATAAGACTTAACAATATCATTGAACAATTCCATGTTGGCTAATTAAAATCACATTCATGGAAAATAACCCATGGATTTATTGAAGATACATACCCATCTGAGGACATGTTCCAAAAATATTCGAAGAGACACCTATGGAGTGGGGATTGGGAAAACCATAAAATGACAACATAAAATAAGCAAGGGGGCTTATCCCAAACCAATGATGAGATTATGGCATACTCTCCTCCAGTCTAACGAGAAACAGCAAAAACTGCCATTCTTCACCCCCGTGTTGGAATGGTTCTGCTCACCCTGCTTGCTGTCATGCAGTTTCTTTCTTTCAAATTGTTCTTTGGAAGTGCATGGCTTTTCCTATATTTATATTCCGTTCAGTGATACAATTGATAATGCTTAGAGTTCACGTATGCAAACATCCTTTGTTCCTTAGATTTTCCGAGTCAAGTATTAGATGTGAATATAAAGTAACGAGTCTTTAAATTCGATCCAAATGAGTGTTATTTCTTCCAAAGTAGTCAGAGATTCCAGCAGTTCTGCCAATGCTTGAAATGTTTTTAGAACTTGTATGTGTGAGCGTGTGTGTGTGTGTGTGTGTGAGCGTGTGTGTGCGTGCACATCCACATGCATGCATACATGCAATTAAGGATTGGCCAAACTATACTATTTTAAAATCTAGCCTTGGTGATCTGGTCTCGCTCGCCTCTCCACCCTCATCCCATTCCAGTCTCCCCACCGTGCCCTCACTGTGCCAGGCACACATACCTTCTTTTAGTTTCTGCAGTCCTTGAAACTCGTTCTTACTCGGGGCCTTTGCAATAGCTGTTTCCCTGTCTGAGATGCTTACCCTTCAGATCTTCCTTCTCAGGGTGGGCTCCTTTTTGTTGATCAGGTCTTGCTTAAATGTCACATCCTCAGAGCAACTCTCTCTGATTACTCCACTAGAGAGCCATTTAATAACCTGCTCTCCTACGACCCTGCTTTAATTCTTTCCATTGCCACTGCTATCAGATACTTGTTTACTTATCCCCAACTTGAATAAAAATCACATAACCTCAATGCCTAGAAAGGTGCCTGCCACATAGTAGGTGCTCAGAGTGTGTGTTGAATAAATTGAAGAGTATGATTAACTTAGATCTCCCGTACCTGAGGTCCAAAAAACAAGTGACATAAATACAAGGGGTTATTGTAGATTCTTTCTTTCTTGTTAATTTGTTTATTCTTTTATTATATCATTTCACAATTTACTTCATATCACATATGCCTATTTATAACTGTATCTATTTCTTCTAAGTTGTGGACTTCTGAAAAGAATTAACTATTTGCTGTATATTTCTAATTTTTATATCCCCTTACAGGACTTAGCATCAAACTTTGATATTCTGAGTACTAGATATATATTGTTATCAGATTGAACAAAATCTGACTGGTATAAACAGCTCTGTGTGTGTGTGTGTGCATGCGTGAGAGAGAGAGAGAGAGAGAGAGAGAGAGAGAGAGAGAGAGAGAGAGAGAGAGAGAGAGAGACACAATTGTATGGGCCTGGTCAGGTACATTTTGTGCCAATGATTTTTAGACCGATTTTGAGTGTCTGCTTACATTTAGAAAGTGCAAATTTGGACAGAGATCAAATTTCTGGACCATGTTGTCATACAGCCTAAATTCTGTAGGACATAAAACAAAATGGAAAATGGACAAATGGAAATAAGGTCATGTACTTAAGATGGTCCATACCTAATTTACATAGCATTTTGCTCATTTCTACATAAAAGCATGGCATAAAGGAGTTAAAGGGGATAAGGTCTCCAAATCGTATACCCTTTCTACTGCATTATCCTGCGTAACACGCTTCTCCTTAAAGAGGACTAGAGACATTTGCTCCTGAAGTAAATACTACCCCAGTATTTAATTGGAGTAAAAGGAACAGAGAGACTGTGAGCAGTTTTAGGACTGACCCTGCGTCCTGCTCATTTTTCTCTGCAGCGACTAGCACAGTGCATACCACATAGGAAACACTTCACAAAAGTTTGGTTAATGATGGATTAAATGAAAAATGGATAAATTGAAAGTAATGAGATTGATTTTTTTAATATGACTCATACATTGGCTCAGAAGCCATTGGCTCAGGAAGATCTCACTTGAAGAGTTCCAAAAATGCGGCATCGTTGACCTAAGTGTGAGATCTCTCTGAGCACATATTTAGCTGTAGAAGTAGCGTCGCTATCCATCAAGTCACCATCTTCCAGTCTCGCAGGCTAGCAACTTTAGAAGCTTGTATGAGTCATCCACCTTACTTCCATTCCACATCTAAGCGGTCATTAATTCCTGCCAGATTTACCTCGGGAATATCCTCAGCCCCCATTGCCTTATTGCCTAATTTCTGGACAACAGCCTCTTAACTAGGATCTGGCCACCAGTGTCCCTCCCCTTTGCAATCAATCCTCCCCCAGCTCACCAAAGTTATCGTCCTGTAACTAGCATATTAAACAAGCTGGACTTGGGAGGATTCAAGCAGAAATAACTTTGTTCTGGCCCTTAAAAACTGCTCTCTCAAATCTTTCTTCTCTACCTGTGGTTTTCTGATTATTTTCAAGTATTAAAAAGTGCAGTCCAATCTATTATGAAAACTTCAATTTCTTATATAAGTTCTCTCTTCCACCAGTGTGGGCCACAACCAGACTTGCAAACATGGGGAAGAGGGGGTTCCTAGTCATTTCTTTTCTCTTTGTTTCACCTCTTGTACGAGCTGAGCTCAGAGATGGAAGGATTAGAGAAAAAGAGGCAAGGTCTTCAGCGGTCATTGCAGTTTTAATCACAGAGCCATTTAGGAATGGCTTTGGGTGATCTAATTGGTGATTTTCTAATGGGTACTTTTGAGGACTTGTTTAGAAACCCTTCCTCCCTAGGATGTATACCATAGAATCACTTGGACAATGCCCACTTCAGCTAGGATCTCAGAATTTGCCTCTTGTCACCTGGATTCCAGCAGACCACCCCACACAGTGTCTCCTATGTTGAAGTCATCTAGAAGGGCCTCTTAGAGTCTGTAAGATAACGCACGTCCTACTCTCTTCCTTACGTTCTCATGGTACAACCTTCTCTACTCTTTTTGCAAGTGCAGCTTGTTTGTTCTGGGACCCACTTGCTTTGCTCTGCTGCCCGAGGTACCACCAGCCAGCCTTTCACTAAAGACCTTTTTCCAGTGGAAGCAGAAGGCTGCCTCTAGGTCCCTGCTCTTAGCCTTTTCTTGCAAAGCCTGAAGGGTGTGTGAAGGTCAAATCATGGCAGAAGCAGCTCCAAGCTACTCTCTTTGCAAGTCCTGCCTAGACAGTCTTGTATCTCACTTAGGATGTGTGTGAGTGGGGGAGACATAAATCTATTGTTCTCAGCTTTGGAGCCTTAGCCAAAACCCTGAGAAAGGAAGAGGCTTATTTCAACATGCTGTTACATTCCTTTAAAAACATCAGACACTGTTTTGTTTTGTTTTAATTAACTGTTCTAAGCTTACAATGCTTGATTTTGAAGTCCCAGAAAAGACGTTTTAGGAAGTAAAGAAGGGGAATCGCTGAAATCCCATTGTTTTGCAAATGAGAAACCAAAGTGCAGGAAAGTCGATTGGCTTAGGGAAGATCACACAGCTAGGAATGAGTGACCAGGGCTTGAACCTAAATATTTGGCCTGCAAGTCATACGCCATTTCTACCATATTGTCCTGTTAACATGCTTCTCCTTGAAGAGGACCAGAGACATTTGCTCCTGAAATAAACTGCCCATAAGTAAGAGTCAAATGATGACAATATGTACTTTCTATGATTTTCAAAACATTGATGAACTGGATGCGTGTTTATGGATGATTTTAGTTTTTTGGCTTACCTCTATTTTCTAAATTTCTTATAATGGTCATATATTTCTTTTACTGGAAACAAAACATGTAAAATTATTCTTTTTAAGTATAGGTCTCTATCATAGGAAATAATTCCATGTGAATAAAAACATTGCATTTATACAGTTTTGGTAAGTCCACTGGAGTAGAATAATAAGAACTGAATTTCCATCCTGGAGCTGCTTAACTATATAACCTTAACTGTTCTTCACTCAACCTCTTTGGGAATCATTTCCTTAAATGTAGTGCGTGGAGCCTGGATTGTACAAAATTTAAGATGTTTTTCAGTTCTGAAAATGAACATTATTTCTTAAAAGCTTTGTGAGGAGCAAGTATGAAAATTTATTTGAAAAGTCTCAAAATATAAAGCTCCATGTAAATAAATGTATGGCAATAAAAAACCATGAGCTCTCATTATTCTCTAACATGGGCCTTCCAATCCAGTGAGATCAGCCTTGTCAATTTATCCTGGTAAGGCACTTCTGCCTCTGGATGTTATTTACCCTCAAGGTCTCCACTTATCTTCCAGCCCACGGAGACCTCCACTGTGATGTCTCCCTGACTATTTAGCCCTCATTGCCACCCCTTCCAGTTCCTACAGACTCAGCATGCACTGCCCCATTTAGCTAACCATTTGATGCTCCTCTGGGTTATACTCCGTGATTCCTTGTGTAGTAGAGTTTCTTCTCCAGTACATTGCCTGCAGACAGCAGCTGTGCTCACTGTCCCTGTTAGTGAGAGGTGTCTATTAGGAGGAGGAAGGTCTGAAAGGTCCAATTAGAGACTCAAGATATGTGGGTCTGGTGGACCAGGGTGCCCTCATAGGCAATTTGGATCTAGAAGAAAATGAAATCGATCCCTTGTTCCTCCAGCTCTCTTTGGGTCATTCCCTCCCCAGCTCTGGACAAGTCTGACTCTGGGCTGCTTTCTGCTGCTGTCACTTCCTGGAATTGGATCCACAGTTTGGAGCTCATCTGGAAAAGGGACCATGAATCTCTCCTTACACTGCTGGCTCCAGGCGACCTTCCTTGGGCCAGGCCGAGAAAGTGGAGTCAGCCAAAGCACTAAACTATCTGGGGTAGCTGTGGGCCTCTTGGCCGAGGAGGCCAAAATGCTCATGGGCAGCTTTGCTGATTTCCACTCTCTCCCGGGACCCGGGGAGAAAGGAGGAAGAGCGACCTCTCACTGCTCTATTTGGCCAGTCTCTTCCTTTCCTCTCCTACGTTCTTCTTTCCCCCTTCCTGCCTCCTCCTCTCCTCATGTTGCCTCCCCATTCTCCTCTCCCTAACCACTGTCCCTCTGGGCTTCTTTCTGACTTACGGCTTTAATTCTCTCACCTTTATTATCTCCTCTTCTTCCCTGCCCAGGCCCAGCTCTTGCCCTCTGTGTCTACCTTTCTGTTTCTGGTTATTTCCACTGTCTTCTCTGCTCATAGAGCAAACAGAGGGAGGGAAAAGGTGATCACCACTCATATACCAGGTGGGGAACCACATGATTTCCATACATTTTTCTCATTGTAAGAGCTAACCCCTATTTTCATTTTAAAATGGGGAAACCAAATAATTGTTCCCTGTCAGACTGCACCTCAGAAGCTGGTCCAGGGTCCAGACAGGAGTTGTCTCATATCCTGTTCCACAGAACTGTCCTGGAGTGGTAGTGGCACTGGTACAGGGTGAGATGTTAGAGAAGTAGTCAAAGCCCTCGAAAGTAGGCCACATATGCTCGCTGCACAGTTCTGAGCTCTCTGATAAGCCCTTCCAAGCACACTGCCTCAAGTCACACATCCAAAGTGAAATGTGGGTGTTTTAATCACTGAAGAGAATCCTTAATACTGCTCCTTCAGCACATAGCTGCATCTCCCGCGCCAGAAACCGCAGGGAGCCGATTGCTTCCCATCCTGAACTGGTTCCAGAAGCGTTTGGTGATGCTCAGTACAATTTTCAGTTGTTATCATATAAGGCCCTTAGAGACGCTTCTCAATTCTAGCAATTAGCCACACAGGGGTCAACCAAGTGTTCTCAGCTCTAATTAACAGCTGTGTTGAATCTGGGACACATACAATTCCTTTGGGCATATGCTCTTCAAACAGAAACAAAACCAGAATATCAAGCTCTCTCCTCCTGATCGGAGGCTATGAAGTTTAAAAATTATTGCTGAGGGCATTCTTCATAAGAATTCCAGGAAGCTGAGCGGCTTCTGGGCTGAATATATGAATTGAAAGGTAAAAATATTGTCTCAGGGCTGCCATGAAATTATCCAGTGGGGCTCAGGAGGCCCAGGGAGTGCCCGGGGAATTAGGTGCCTCCCAGGTGCACGCCCAGAGCCCAGCTACACCCCACAGGCTACATGATATCCTCCACACAAATCAAAGGCTTGCTCTCTGGCTTCAGAAGGAAAAGGAAAAGGAACAGGATACTTTGTGTTGGGAATCCTGCCCCAAGCGGGAACTATGCTGATGCCGCTCAAGTTGTTCTCTGGGTATTCTGGCATCTTGCCCTGCCTGACAGCTGCAGGAGTTCTGTAAGAAATCTGAGGGAGAATTTCCTCTGCAGCCATGACTGAGAACACAGGATCAAGAGCTCTGTGAACAGAAAAGACATTATTACCCTTCAAATATCCCAAGTCATCTATTAGGGTCAACTAGCAGCCAGCAAAAAGCAGGACAGCTGGCTGTCCGGCTCTAGATGGAGAAAATGTATTCCACTGGGAAGCAGACTGTTGAATTTTTCTTCACTGAGAACAAATGCAGACATTTAAAAATAAGTATATTTTACCATTGGAATGTTTTAAATGAATAGACGTGTATAGAATATTACCTATGACCCTGGTTAAGTAAACATTAACTTTGTGCCATATTTGCTTGACATCTTTTTCTAAATAATTTACGTGTACATTTGAACCTTCCCTTGCTTTTCCTGGTCCCACTCCTCACTCCCCACTAGCATCCTGGGGTTGAATCTTCCAGCATATCCACATCCGGGGGGGTACATTCTTCCTACCTATGGATGTATCCGTAAGCAATAATATCCTTCTCTCTGTTTTCGAAATGTATGTAAGTGGTATATCTGTACTTCTCCTTTTGCAACATTTTAAAATTTATCACAACATGTTTTGGAATCATCCACATTAATACATGTAAATCTCATTCATTTTAACTTCAGACAGGTATTTTATTATATGACTATATCAAAATGTGTTTATCCGTTCCCTTATTAATAAACATTAAATAATTTAATTTTTTTTTAAATCACAAACATTGCTGAAATGAAATCTTATACTCGTCTCATGGGGAACACATGGGAGATTTTTTTTCTCTAAGACAGTATTTCTCAAAGTTTTGCTCTCAGGATCCCCTTTTTCTACTGTTAAAATTATTAAGGACCCCAAATAGTTTCTGTTTATGTGAATTATATTTATTGATATTTATGATATTTGAAATTAAAACAACAATTAAAAAAATATTTACTAGTCATCTAAAAATAACAATAATAAACCCATTACATTTTAATATAGATAACATGTTTTTAACCAAAACACTATATTTTACTAAACAAAAAATATTAGTGAGAAGGTCATTGTTTTGCATTTTTACAAATCTCTTTAATGCCTGGCTTAATAGAAGTCAGATGGATTTTGATATCTGCTTCTGAATTCAATCTGTTGCAATGTGTTGTCTTGGTTGAAATATATGAAAAAAACCAGGCATTGTATAGATATGGAGTTGCAAAAGGGAGGAGTATTTAAATAACCTTCTTAAATAATTTTGGATATTCTTCATCAAAAACACTAAATCAAAAGTCAGCAAGCAATAGTTTCTTAAAGGTTAGTTGCAAGTGGGATCTGAAATCATATCCATGAACTCACGTTGTGTTACACTAAAACCCACTGATCTTTCTTGGTCATTTGGAAAACATTGGTTCACTGAATTATACGTGTCTTACAAATGTTGACAGATTTCATTATACAATATCAAAAAGCACATCTATTTATATCACCACTGATTTAATCATAAAAGTTTTTTTTTAATTGGGAAACTGTCAAGGTCATGGCAGTAGACCCAAGTTTTCCAAAATTCTAACTTTTGCTTGAAAGCTCAAAATTTATCATTGGCAACAGATGCAGTCAGTCAGTTGCTTTCCTTGAAGTGACAGGCTCACTTTGTTCATTTGTGAGAAAATGCCTGCCAAAATCCCAAGTCTGAATAACCATAGTTTTTGTCAGCCTTTCTTTCAAGTAGAAATAGTGTTCTGTGAAAAAAGCAACCAGCTCAGCTCCTAGTTCAACAAAATGTGCAAGTGTTTTTTCTTGAGAGACCCATGTACCTTGGAGTGCTTCTAGAAGTCCTTTATGTATACCATGTTTCCCTGAAAAATAAGACCAGGTCTTATATTAATTTTTGCTCCAAAAGACGCATTAGAGCTGATTATCCGGCTAGGACTTATTTTTGGGGAAATACGGTGTTTCTCATTTCATTATACAGAATATTCATATTAAAATGACATGTACAGTAGAGTTGAGATTTAACAAAATTTATTAATAATTTTCACGGCTTCACCAATAGAATTCTTTTTTTTCATCAATAGAATTTTTAGGTAAAACTGGGTGATGATGATTTTACTGCAAGTGCCTGACTGTGAAGACGACAATGACAACCCAAACAGTTTGGTACCACAGCCTCGATTTGTGCTAAATCACTTGCAGTTTTGCCCACAATTGCTTTTGCACCGTCAGTGCAAATAACACATTGAAAAAGGCAAAGAATACAGAGTATAGATCGAAGAGTGGAATTGCTGAGGCCTAGGACATGTTAAGTGTTTGATTCTTCTAGAAAACACTAAATTGTTCTTCAAAGAGCTTTGCTCTTTCTGACACCTACCCACAGGTATGAGAGTTCCTACTGCCCTACCACATGGCGAACATGGCACTTGTCTTGTAACTGTGGTTTTTGGTACGAGCACTTCAAATTCTATTTTGAAATATGCCCAAAGCATTCTGTTCTTAACAAGGCCTGCCATTACGAGAAACTTAATTTACTAGAACCTAGCCGACAGGGGTTTTACCAGAGACTAACCAACACGAAGGAAAGAAAATACCCAACTCCAGCTCCCTCTAATCTTCCTGTTTTAACTATGGGGGAAAACCAAACCAAACCAAACCAAGGAGCACTTGTGAAGGTCACAGTCCAGGGGCATAGGCTCACTAATAGTCTCATTTTATATTGTCTCAAGTATTCATATAAAATACTCTCCCAACCCTTGACCCATAGCCTTAAAGCCTCTGTACAATAACAGGGGAATACAGTCGAAGAGTTACGTGACTCAGACGTTATTTAAGAAAAAGTCTTCAGAGAAACCTAAAGACAACATGACAGGTAGAAATACGGACACCAGAAGAAATTTTAGCCCCTGACACCTACAGCTATTGCAAATAATAAACACAGCATAACTCCCAGCCAGAGAAATATAAAACTGCACACTAAAGGTCTATTTACCCCAGTTTCTTTCATCCGTAGATGATGTCTGGCTTTTAACAAAAACATATAAAAGACAAAAAACACAGTTTGAGGAGACAGAGCAAGCATCAGAACCAGACTCAGATATGGCAGAGATGTTGGAATTATCAGACTGAGAATTTGAAACAATTATGGTTAATATGCTGTGATAGTTTTGTTTCTATGACTCTAATTCTTACACATTTTATTTGTTCCTTGCACAGGACCTGCAGACCAACGTTAAATAGAAGTGGTGATAATGGTTATCCTTTTCTTTTTCCCTGAATTTAAACATGCTTCTAACATTTCACTGTTGACTATAATGTTTGCTTGGGTTTTTGGTAAATACTCCTTTCAGGTTTGGAACTCTCCTATTTCTAGTTAGCTAAGAGTTTTGTGGGTTTTTAAAACAATCATAAATGGATGTTGAATTTTATTGATGCTTTTCCTGTATCCGCTGAGATGATCCTGTGGTTTTCCTCCTTTAATTTATTAATGTGTTGAAATGAAATAATCGTTTTTTCTTATGGTAATTCATCATTGTATCTGTGTGATAAACCTACTAGATCACATTACGAGATTTTAAAAAAACAACAACTGCATTCCTAGATTTGGATTGCTGTTATTTTTGTCTGGGATTTTTTTATATTTATCTTCATAAGATTGACTTATATTTTCCTTTGTTGTACAGTCATTGTCTGATTTGGGTGTCAAGGATATACTACCCTCCTAAAATGAACCTTCCATTTTTTAGTTCATTTTTCTGGAAATGAACTCTCCTGTAAAATAATATAAATTTCATGTTCTTTGTGATAGGTTGAATTATTATTCCATTTCTTTTATAAGTCTAGTAATATTTTCTGTTTTTTTCTCATGTCAAATTTAGTAATTTATCTTAAAAATCCATGTAATTTGTTTGCAAATTTATTGGCACTAATTTTGTCAAAGAATTTTTTATTGTATTATAGTTACATATTTTTATCATTGCCAATATTATTTATTTGTGCCTTCTCTTTTTTCATTGATTAACCTTACCAGAAGTTTGTCTACTATATTTTATTGAATCTTACACATTATCAGTTGTAAAATATTTCAAAGATGTTAAATGTGAAAAAAGTGTGTAAAAGCAAATAAAATATATTACCTTTTTGGCCTCTTCAAAGGGCTAGCATTGTTATAGTGTTTGTTTTTCATTTCACAAATGTTATGTTTATTATTTTCTTCCTTCTACTTTCTTACTCTATTATTCATTTTCTAACATCTAGATTTAGAAACTTAACTCATTAGTCTTTATTTTTCTTTTTAAAATATATACATGTGAGGCAGTAACTTTTCCTTTTGTGTTACCTGTACTTTGAGTTTGATAAGCAATGTTTTCATTGCTATTCATTTTCTATGTGTTTCATATTCATATTTATTTCTTCTTTGAAGACTAAATTGATAAAAGTGTGTTTTAAAAATTCCAAAGATTAAAAACTACTTTTTGTTTGTTATTTGTTTTTAACATTATCACATTGTCCTCAGAAAACATGATCTCTATATAAATTCTTTACTATTTGTTAAGACTTCCATGATGGTGTGGTACATAGTTAATATTTGTAAATGTTTTCTATATGATTCTATAAATGATATTGAAAAATTATGTATGCTATAATTTTGGCGTGTATGGTCCTCTACATGTCCATTAGATTGAATGTGTTAAGTCAGTTTACAAATAATCTGTATCTTTAACTCTGTTTGGTCTTATTATTTCCTGTGTGAGAAATGTTAAAAATTTACCAGTGTTATAGGTTTATCAGTTTTCCTTAGAATTTTGTCAAGGTATGCTCTCTCTATATTTTAAAGCTGTTAGGTCTGTATCTTCCTCATTCATTTACTGAGCACCTACTATGTGCCAAGAATTGTCCAAGACAGTGAAAAAACAGCACTGAACAAAACAGAGAGAATTATTCATTTTATTATTAAATAATGATGCTCTTTATCACTAATAATACTTTGCTTTAACATTTTATTCTGTATAGTAAGAATAACGATATTGGTGTACCAGCTTTTTAAAAATGTATATTTTCTTGGTATATATATTTTTTTATCCCTTTGTTTTCATCAGCACATGGCAGAACTTAGTTGTTTTTTAAATGCAGTCTGATAATTGCTGACTCTTAATGGAGAGATATTATCTCTTATTTTGATCACTGATATATATGGTATTAATTTTAGCAAGTTATTTTGTATTTTCTGTTATCCTGCTCTTTCTTTGCTTCCCTTTTCCTGTCATCTGTTGTCTTGATTTTTTTTAAAGAAGTCCTCTTTGGTTGTGAAGTTATATAGACTATATCTATACTTTTAGAAGCTTTTTTGTTATAGTTAATATTTAACATGTACAGTTGCCTTAAAAACTTTTCAAGAGTTCTATCTTCTTCCCAAATTTAGAGGCCTTAGGTTGTCTAAATTTGGTCATCCCACCTCCCATTTGACATGTTATTCTTGAGTGGTATTTTATTTAATCTTTGTCTCTATTCCCCACTAGTCTTCGATATTATTAATGTTGTGTGTACAATTAATATTTATATAGATTTAATCTATGTGTTTACCAATTTACCTCTCAACTCCTTTTTTGCATCTCATGTCTTCTTCTTTTTTTCTTTTTCCAGTTTCTTTTTTCTGGTATTCCAGGAAAAAATAACTATCACCGATCTTCCGCTAATACCCTGTGAGTAATGAACTTTTTTCTGTTTATCTGAAAATCACTTCATTTTAGAGTTATTTTAAAAACTATTTTATGTATATGATTTTAAGTGAAACAGTTATTTTCTTTTAGTTCTTGGAAGATGATAACCTAGTCTTTAAGACCTTATTGTTGCAGATGAAAAATCTGCTGTCAGTCTAATACTAGCTATTTTGTGGTAATATGTCCCTTCTCTCTGGTTCCTTTTGAGACTTGCTTTATATTTCTGGTATTGCATAATTTCACCATCATTTGTCTGCATGTGGCTATTATTTCCTGCCTACTCCTTCAACGTGAGAACTTACATCTTCCTTTAAATATGAAAAATTTCCATCTATATTCTCTGAACAGTGCCTTGCCCTCTATTTTCTCCTTCAGGAACGCTTAATAGAGGCATGTAGAATCTTCTCGTTGTGTCCTCTGTATCTCTTAACTTCTCTCATGCATTTTCCATCTCTTTAATTCCTCTATATTGCATTCTGTGAGATTTATTCAAATCTATGTTCGAGGTAACAAATTTTTTCTTCAGCTATGTCTAATATGCTGTTTAACTTACCTTTTAAGCTTTTTATTTCAGAGACAATATTTTATTTCTAACAAATTTACATTATCTTAAAAATCTGCTTAGGGTTTCTTCATCATGGTTTCTTTTCTTTCTATATATCTTTAATCATTTGTTTAATTCATATTTCACTAGTTTTTAAGTGTGTGGGTGCATGTCTGCATGCAGTTTTATGCACTCTTATCACATGTCTAGCTTTATGTAGCCACCACTAGAATGAAGACACAAAACTATTCCATCACCACAAGGCGCCTGTTACTCATTAAAGCCACACCCACTTCCCTCCCTCTCCCACCCTGTTCTCAACCCCTGGCAATCACGAATCTGTTCTCCATTTCTAAAATTTTGTTATTTCAAGAATGTTATATAAATGGAGTAATACAATATATAACTTTTGAGACTGGCTTGTTTCACTCAGCATAATTGAGACTCATCCAAGTTGTATGTCAGTTAATATTATATTAATAGTTCACTCCTTTTTATTGTTCAGTAGTATTCTGTGGAATGGATGTACCATAATTGTTTAATCATTCACCAGTTAAAGGACATCTAGGTTATTTCCGGTTTGGGGCTAATATGAATAAAATTATATTGAATACTCATGTACAGGTTTTCTGTGAATGTAAGTTTTCAGTTCTCTGGAATAAATGTCCAAGAGTTCAATTGCTGGGTCATATGGTAATTGCATGTTTAATTTCAAAAGAAATAATAAAACTGTATTCCAGAGTGGCTTTATCATTTAATATCCCTAGCATTATATGAATGATCCAGTTTCTTCATGTCCTTATCAGCATTCGAATAGATTTGTAGTGATATCTCATTGTTGTTACAATTTGCATTTTCCTAGTGGCTAATCATGGTTAGCATCTTTTCATGAGCTTGTCATCTGTATATCTTCTTTGGTGAAATGTCTGTTCATATAGTTTGCCTATTTTTTAAATGGATTTTTTACTGTTCAGTTTTGAGGGTTCCTATATATTCTAGATACAAGTGCTTCGATGAATATGTAGTTTGCAAATATTTTCTTTCAGTCTGCAGCTTATCTTTTCATTGTATCCGGGGTCTATTGCAGAGCAGAAGCTTTACATTTCGATGAGGTCCAATTTATCAATTTTTCCTTAAGAATCATGTGTTCGGTGTTAATTTCTTAATCGTTTTAACTTAAATGTTTAGTATTCTCGTTCCGATTTGTTGTTACATCTAGCTCATAGCCCTCAAATTCTTTCCATTGTTGTTTTTATGAGCTCTACATCATGTTGGCTCATTTTCTCATTTTGGAGGGTGATATAGGATTTTTTCCCCCTCACCTTAGTGCCTTGAACTGTGGAAGTCACTCTACTTTGATGTTTTAAATTTTTTTTGCCAGGGTTTGGGAAATTTTATGAAGCCTGGATCACTTTGGAGATTTCTGTACTTTGGGGCACTAAGAATATGGGTCCCATATCCTCAGTTTTTATACCTCTGTTGGAGATTTAATCTATGTAGGATTAGGTACAAGCTTCTTTGTAACTTCTCTGGGCCATTGGAAAAGTTTTTTTTTAAAGTTCCTGTGTCATCCCTTGTCATGGATTTAACAGACCAACCTGACAAAGTCCTGGTTCCAACGCCCAGTCTTTCTCAAGTTGAGAGTCATGTATTTTTCCCCCTGTGTAAATGTTCAATATTCAGTCTCCAGACCTTAACCTTTATATCCAGGTCCAGTATTCCTTTTTTTTCTCAGGTTACTACAGGATAACTAGAATTTACTGCTCTGTTTTTAAATTCATTTTTTCTTCTTGATTTGTAGTTTCTCTCTTTTTTTAAATTTCCTTTCTCTCAACCTTGACTATGCAATTAAATTTTTGTATTATTTTTGTAAAGCATATTAATATATTTAAAATGAGAGCTGGTCCATAGTAGCTTAATATCCCATGTTGTCAGAACCCAATAACGTAAGAATTTTAACCTTATAGAAAATTATGCCCAATTTGCAGTTGGCAATTCTCAGAAACATAAAAACTCAATTATAGAGCACACTCTCCTCTTTAGTTACTCCAATGTTACATTTTCCATGGAGTTTAAGAGTTTAAAGGAGAGAAACAACCTAGCCATCTTTCCCTTTGACTTACGGCAATAATTTAAATAGTCACTTTAAAAATAATGTGTGAATATGTTTATATAAATGTAGCTCTAGGTATTGGTATACTGTAGTTATATATGTGGTTGTATAAATAGATGAAAAAGTATAGAAGAATATATCTCAATAACTTAGTAGTGGTACGCATTGGGTGGCGATATAACAATGTACTTTTTCTTAATGTTTGTCAACATAAATCCTTGTTGGGTAGGTTTCCTTTCAGTTCTCACTTTAGCTGTGACAATTCTCTCAGAAACAAAGTATCTTCAGAAACCTTATTCCTATTCTTTAGTAATAGAATCCTTAATATTTATCTGAATATAGGGATGCCTAGAATAAAGACTACATTTCCCAACCTCCCTTGAAACTAGACGGAGCCATGTGTCCACCTTCTGGTTAATGGGGTATAATTAGAAACATCATGTGCAATTCAGGAAAGGGTTCTTGAATGGAAGATACATACTTCCCTTCTTTTCTTTCTCCTTACTGACTGGGAAGCAGATATAATGGCCAGGAGGTGAGCAGCCCTTTTGGACCATAAAGATAAAGGTTATATCCTAGGGGTAGCACATCCTAGGGATCCTGGAAAGCTGGAAGAAGCCTGGATCCATGACAAGTGTGTGGACCTAGCAATCCAAGTTCTAGGTTTCTCTTCTCTGGACATTTTACATGAGAGAAACATGTATGTTTAATCCACTGTTAATTTGGATTGTATGATATAACCAAATCAAATCCTGACATGGAATTAGTGTAGAATTCATATTTTTCTTTGACTCAAAGATGAGGAATTTATATGCTCTTCCCCGGATACACATAATGTAATTTCTTTAAGTGAACTATTAAGCTTTGAATCTCATGCAGCTTTAATATTGTTCAATCTCATAAAGCTCTAGTTCAATCGGAACTTGAGCACATATTAAGCAGGACACACATATGAGAGTTTATGGCAGAATCCATTGGTAATAGCAAAAATTAGGAAACACCGATGAAAATGGTTAAATAAATTGTGGTACATTCCTGCTATTGAATATTATACAATAGTGAACATGAATTAACTATAACCACAATGTTATTGATAAATCTTAGGGACATACGGTTGAGCCAAAAGAACAAGTCCCAGGAGACAACATATAATATGATAAATTCAAAACCAAATAAAGCTAGCATATTGTTTAGGCCCACACATATGTGTAATAACATGTGAAGAAAAGCAAGGGTATGATGAAAGCATAATTTAAAAGTGTGGTTACTACAGAGGGGAAGGTTGGGTGATGGGACAGAGGAAGAACATACAGGTCAATGTAAGTCATGAAGGTCTTTTAGCTCTTGGGCCATGAAGTGGGGCCATGAGTGGTTTATGACATTATTATAACACATACAGTATAAATCAATTAAGTGAGATTTATGGAAGGACCAAAGAAACAATCACAGTCCTTGATTCATGACCCACTAACATGAATCAAGACTATGGGGATGAATCCAGTTTTGTGCTTCTGAAGTTCATAAAACAATCATATTGCTTATGAAACTGCCTACTAGGCAGGCCTGGTTTTATTTCTATAAACTAGGCAGCAAGGATAGATGTGTTTCTATTTGTGTATCCAACTGTTTCCCTAAGTAGGTTTTTAAAAATAAACTTTTAAACTTTTAATTTTATTATAGAATAGTTTTAGATTTACAGAAAAGTTGGGAAGATAGTATAGTTACTGTAACCCCCTCCCCCCTCCAACCACCAACCTGTTTTCCCTACTGTTAACATCTTCCACTACTATGGTACGTTTGTTCCAATTAATGAACCAATAATGATACATTATGATTAACCCTAACCAGATTTTAAGCTTCCTGAGAGGAGGGCTCATGCATTCCCCAGCATCTGGCCTCTAGTCAGTGTTCCCCATGTGTTGAACTGATGAGGAAATTAAACTTACCAAATGACTAAATTGTCTGCAAAAATAAGCTCCATATTTCATGATCATTTATAATTTGCTTTAAGCAGCTAAAGCTGCCTTGAGATAGAACCCTGAGCTAAATTGGGTTTAATGTTCTCAAAAGTCATTGTTTTTGAATTATTTACAAGCGTTCTCATTAGAACGGGCACAGGGAGCCAAGTGCTGAACTGGGTATTTTTTTTCTTCCCTGGGTTTCTTTTCAAAATCAGGTCACAGAAAATGGATGCTATTTCTTTAAATAATATAACCACGCTGATCCCTGGATTACAATTAGGTTACGTAACTTGCTTATGAGCTGCTTTTCATTAAGACTTGCAGTGGGCAATGGGGCTTTACATTTCAGAGCAGAGCTGGGAGAACAATCCTGCTAAAAGCCAGAACTCATGCATTGTCGAGGCAGGGACTGCAGTCTCTTCGGCACGGGATTGAGTGCAATGTAGGAGGTTCCTTTTCTCTTTAAATCCTTAAAACATCCTTTGTGCTACCAAACTCCCTCGTTCCAAATAGACACCTAAAACATGCATGCTGAGGGGTGGCGCTGTGAGGGAAGATCGTGGTGGCGGGTCACCAGGAGGCTGAGCCATGGGAGCTCTCCAGGGAGGACATTATCAGGTTTCTGCAGAACCATGGCTCAGTTTCAGTTCTTGCAGAACACAAATTACTAGGAAACATTTACAAAATGTGGCCAAGGGAGGTAACAAAAATGCTAGTACTAGCCTACAACCATATCTTTGCAAATAAGCATTTCAGAGGTACAGTAAGTAAACTAGACTGTGTCAGATCAGGTAGAAAACAAAAGGCTTGGTTTCAAATCAAGTCAGAGGAGATTCTGGTTGGGGGGTGGGGGTGGAATCATCAGAACTTATAAACATCTGTTCTTAAAAGTGGAAATAAAGCCAACTTTCCCCAAAAGGAAGTTGTTCGTTGTTGTTACACAGGATACTCACTGCAGGATGAGACCAGTTTTGATGCTAATATGAAAACTACCTCATAGAAGATGATAAATGCTGGAAATTGAAGTGTTGCTGTTCGAGTAAACAAAGGTATCAGAGGATGAGAAAAAGCACTCTTGGCAATAAATAGGGAAGAGCTCTGCTGGAGAGTGAACCACAACAGGCTCATAGAAAGAAAGGGCGGTGCAATGCCCAAATTCTGCCAAATGCAAAATTCTTTTTTTAAATGGAATTACTGCAGAGTGATAAAAATAGCATTCAGGAACTATTAAAGGAAATTGGAGCCCTTCATGTACTTTAAGAAACACCTGTCATTTATAGGAACAGCCAAAAGGATAATTCTTTAAGCTAAGCAGTTAAATTAAAGCTTGTTTCTTAAATTTTGATAAATGTGATGTCTTACAAGTTCCCAAAGTCAAGAAGGATACAGCTATATAAGATAATGAATAAAGAGAAGTTTTTTTCTTTTAACTTATAGTTAACTTTTTAAAAATTATGTTAACTTTTAACTACTCATACTTAACATCGATAGTTAACTTTTATAAGTTTTTAGACTTTAAAGTACACTTTTAACTATCAATGATACTACCAATATAAATGTAGGTTATATGCCTGAATGCAAAGCAGTTAATTAATTCTAATAGTATTGCACATTAATCTTGGCTTCAGCATAGTCTAAAACTTGCCTAAGCCCTGTTGGTTGCTGGGGAGTCTTTGATTCTTGTGTGTGTGTCTAATTTACTAATGAACATGGTGTCATTTAGGGCTGAACCAAGCACATCTGAATGGGTCTGGCTGCTCCTGGGCAGCTGAGGAAGGGCACCCACAATGTTCTGAGCAGATTTGGAAGAACACCAGAGCTGAGATGAGTCAGAGGCTCTTGAAGTGTGTAGTGAGTCAGAATCAATGCCCCCCACTCCACCCCAGCTGTAGCAAAGAAAAAGAAGGGGCAGTTCTAAAAGAGAAGGTATCACAGGACAGACCACAAATCTCCTCCTTTGACCCTTTACAACCTGAGCATTGTGGGCCTTGCCTGTTCCCAAGGAGGCACAGACCACAGGCCACAAGCTAAGAGATAGCCAGAGGGAGAACCAGCAAAGCTAACCACACTCCTAAACCTAGCATGATGGACAACAAAAAAAGGGACAGACTGACCAGCACCTGCTACTGGGGTGTGATCACCAGCCATGAATGGTAGGGAATGTGCAAGTGGTCCTGGGAGCCAGGAGGATGCGTCAGGGAAAGCATATGAGTTCTGGGTCTCAGAGACTTGGGTTTACATTGAAATCCTTCTTCTGTCACTTTTGTGTGTGATAGCAGGGCAAGTCACTTAAACATCTTGAGCCATATTTTCCTTTATCTAAAGGTATTATAGTAATATCCTTTCTCATTGGGTGCTTGGTTTGGTGGGGGCGGGGGTGGGAGGTTGTGGGATGCTAAATAGAATTATGGGATTGCTTAGCTCAACACTGGGCCTAAAGTGGAGGAGGTACTCAATAAAATATTTGCTGAACGAATATCTAAGTGATATTACCACTAGATCATCCAGTTGGAGCTGTCCTTGATACCTGCTGGACATGCTTTCCAGGACACAATTTCTTTAGACCCTCCCACATACCCCAAAGATCAGGAGCTGTCTGTCTCCTAATCTGGGAATTGTCTATGTCTTATGAGGAAAGATGATGTGGAAAAGCTACAAGTTTAAATATCTAGAGTATCAAAAACCTCTGTCTAATAATCTACCGACGTACACAGCCTTTACACAAATGGCTATCCCAGCCAAAACACCACTGCTGAAAATGAACTCTTAATGATGATGAGAAAGTCAGAGGCTTTTAAGTCTTATTTCCATATTAGTGCTCATTTTGGAGCATTACTATTCAGCGTTTTTTGACCAAATTTTTCTGAAGGCTGCTCTTCTGCAAGGCTTTGTTTCAGGTCCACCCAACAGAAAGAATTACAGATAAGGCATAGAAGCCCTATCTAAAACCTACAATCGTATAGAAGGAAATGACCACATACATGACTATAGCAAAAATGCAGGCTGTGGTAGGAAAAGCATGAACACAGAGTCCTGCAACTATCTTGTTAATTTTTGTAATTCTCACAGGGCCTATTGTTTTGCCGTGTAAAAACCAATGATAATGATCGTGATGATGAGATGATGAGAATAATAATAGTAATAGCAATGTAATTGCAAACATCCAGAGTACTTACTATCTACCAAACCCTGTGCTCGGAGCTTTATACATCCATATATTGCTTCATTTAATTTTCACAACTCTGTTTTTTTATTAAAGCAGATTACAGATAAGGGAATTAAGGTGGAGATTTTCTCTGGAAGATGCTGAAGATATTCATTTGCTTATTCATCTGAATTTCAGCACCATATAAAAATTTGGGAATCAGAAAAGGAAGAAAAATCTTATTTTGCTTCTAGATGCTACTAGAAAGTAGACTCTGAAAGGGAAAGAAGAAAACTAACATGACTTGGATATCAATTACATGCCAAGCACCGTTGAATCCATGATTTCATTTAATCTTCAGTTTACGGTGAAGAAATGGAAGGTCAGAGAGGAGTCGGAGGTTAGCCCAAATATACCTGACTCCAAAGTCCACATTCTTTCCATCCTACCAGTAGAATTCTGGCTCTGCCACTTACTAGTATACCTATCAAAGTCACTTACATTTTCTAAACCTTGGTGTTCTTAACAGTAAAATGGGGATAAAATCCCTTTCTGCCTAGCCCTTAGTTATGTTTTGAGAAATCATGTGAAATATTAATAATTGGGGTGCTCTACAAAAATGGAACAGGCATGGATCCCAACAACAAATAATCCAAATTCAAATAAAGGAAATGCAAACATAAGTATGATCTTTTAAAAAAAGTTAGGTGTGATTCTACCTGTTTGAGCAAAATGCTGGGAGCACAATAAAAGAGTTATTTCTGTTGCTTGGGTGAGCCATGGAAAAATCCATCTAGGCAGTGACATTTTAGCTAAATCTTTAGGATAAGCAGGATTTCGTTAGGTTAAAAAAAAAATAGAGGGAAAAAAACAGGAAAAAGGGAAATGGAGGGAGGACATTGTAAGGAGAAGAAATAACAGAGGCAATGGCATAGAGGCGTGACAGAATGTGATATGTCCAGGACACAGTGAGCTGTAGCAAATGGCCAGAGTGCCAGGTGCCCTGGGATTGGGCCATGATGAGCCTGGAATGACTAGACCAGACTGAGAAGGCCTTGAATGCCATGCTAAGGCCTTTGGACTTAATTCTGTAGACAGTTGGGAGCCACCAAGGGTGACTACTCAAAGAATCCATAAGGACAAAGAGTCTGAACAGGGCCTCATGCCATCCTGTTCTTGTGATGATCACAAAGTCCCATGTTCAGAACATCGCAGTCTGTTGCCATGGAAATAGTAATGGGCCTCACTATGGGAATAAATTATCCTCATCATTATACCTTTCTTCCAAGGAACTCAAAGTGTTTGTTGTATGTGTTTTCTTTTCTTTCTTTCTTTTTTTAAATAGAAGCACCAGATGGTGGTTGAGGGAAAGAAGAAAGCCTAAAGATTGTTGAATTAAAGGAGATTTCAAAGGAATGGAAGGAAAAACAAGTTGAATTTTGAAAGGTTTAATCAAAACAGATGGCAGAATATCTCAGCCTGAGGGAAGGGGAAAATTATCTCAGAACACATCTGAAGTGGGAGCTTCTTCACCCTTGCTTTCTGGGTCCCTGTCTGCTGCCTCTCTGCAGGCTGACAGTTCAAGCTGGCTAATGAGGAAGGAGAGACGTGTGGTGTGTGTGGGGTGTGTGTGTGTGTGTGTGTGTGGACACATGCGCACGTGTGTGATAATATATATGCCAGACACAAGAATTAACATTGTTGAAAAGCCTTTTTAATGATTTATTATGCATGTGATCTTTATTTTCAGACAAAAAAATTTTTTTCATAACCAAAAGCAATTTTTTATTACCTTCACAAAATTGTGTCCACTGTTTCCACTGGAGGTAGAAGGAAACTATTATTTTTGCGCATCTAATTTGTACACACTTTTCTCTATCACCCTATTTTAACTACCGATTTTAATTCAGTGTTTGGACTCGCATAATCCTATGACTTAGGCATGGTTATTCCTTGGTACAGAAAAAGACAAGGTCCGAAGAGATTGCAAATATTACCCAGGTTATTTCTAAGTGGTAGGACCCTAGTCTGAACTCTGGTTACTTCTGGCATTTTCCAAAATTCCAAAAGAGTTCTGGCACTGCCACTCTAAAACTGAGAGAACCTGGACAAGTTATACTGCTCCACTCTGAGCCTGTTTACTCTATACAATGGGAAACTCTATGCAAGCTCCAGAGTTCTTCCTTTAGAGGTGTGGACATGGAGTGGAACGTGAAACTAAAGAATGATAAACACTGTGCATACTTTCTGATATTCTGTGCGTGTCATTTGATACCTCTGAGATCCTGTCTTGCCAGGCTACTAGGTTATTTCAAGTGGGCCAGCTGTGTTCTAAGGATTGAAATAGTTATTCAAAAAAAGTTATCAAATGCAAAAGGCAGGGAGAAGTTACAGCATTGGGGTCCTAGCCCATGGTGGTTACATTTATGTGCCATGTATCTAAGGAGTGTCTACTATGTGCCGGGCACTGGGCTAGTTGGTGGAGATTCTAACACGAACAAAACCGACGGTCTGGCTATCCTGCGGGGTCTAGAAAAAAGAGCAGTCATCCAAAGACTTCTACCTGGAAGCTGGATTTAAAATGCGGTTCCAGGTATGATCCTCCATGATAAATTAGTTTCTAAATCTGTATCTTGTACCTTCTTCAAGGAGGAAAGGCAAGGTATATTACTCTTCACCTGCCCTTAACATGGGGGCATGTATTCATCCTTACCACATAAAATACTTCTCAGCTTCCTGAATATTCCTGAGGTTGCGATATAAACCACACATTAGATTGTTCAGGGCAAAGGCACGTGCGTTAGAATCCTTTATCATTCTGCCTTTTAAAGACTGCATGGAAATGCATCACTGGCTGATAACCCAACTGTCTGGCTGCGTCTTGTGGTTTTGCTGTGAGCAGGAAGGGAAAGCAAAAGGGGTGAGGCAACTGCCATACAGCAGGGAGGGAGGACACAGAACCCCAGCCCACGGGTGTGCCGGCTCCTTATCTTCAGCGTGATCTTGAATCCTTCCCACCTGCCCCGGCACAAAAGGGGACATATTTTTCCATCAAAAGCTGTACCTTTTGGTTTGGACATGTCTAATATGCACTTGCTCTCAAAGTAGTTTGTTTTCTCTGCTCACTCACTCTGATCCACCCGACATAGTTCTCTGCACAACCAAATTTTACTGAGGCTCAAGCGAATTTGGAAGTGTTTCTTACCCAAGGTCTGTGGGTGTAGAACTGGCGGGAAAATAAAAGAACCTTTTTGGAGGAAGAGGGCTCAGGGAGAGCCAGAGAACACATCGCAAACAGGTTATAAATGCCAGGAAGTCCAGAGAAATTTGGGAAAAACCGTAACCGAACAGGGTTTGAAAAACCGGGAGAGGCAGCAATAAGGGCAGCAGCTGAGAGAAGAGGGGAGAAAGGAGTCGGGGTGAGGAGGACTCAGGAGACGCAGGCCTGAGGGGTTTCATGTGTTTTCATGGTCATGGCAGATTCTTTTTGTTTTTTAATTTCACCCATCCTCCTATACCTTTCCCCTTTGGCAACCATCAGCTTGTTTTCTTTATCTGTGGGTCTGTTTCTGTTTTGTTTATTCATTTGTTTTGTTTTCTTTAGATTCCACATATAAGTGAAGTCAGACTTCACTTTGCCTTTCTCTGCCTGACTTATTTCACTTAGCATAATACTCTCCAGGTCCATTCATATTGTTGCAAATGGCAAGATTCCATGCTTTTTCATTACTGAGTAATATTCCGAGTGTGTGTGTGTGTGTGTGTGTGTGTGTGTGTGTGTGTGATCTTCATTCATCTAACAGTGGACACCTACGTTGTTTCCATATCTTGGCTATTATAAATAATGCTGCAATGAACACAGGGGTGCACATATACCCTTTCGAACTAAGGTTTTTGTTTTCTTCAGATAAATACCCAGAAGTAGAATTACTGGGACATATGGCAACTCTATTTTTAATTTTTTGAGGAAACTCCCTGATGTTTTCCATCGTGGCTGAACCAATTTATGACCCCACCAACCGTGCATGAGGATTCCCATGTCTCCATGTCCTTGCCAACGTGTGCTATTTGTTGATTTTTTTGACAATAGCCATTCTGACAAGTGTGAGGTGCTATCGTGTTTCCTCGAAAATAAGACCTAACTGGAAAACAAGCCTTAGCATGATTTTTCAGGATGACATCCCCTGAACATAAGCCCTCATGCGTCTTTTGGAGCAAAAATTAATATAAGCCTCGGTCTTATTTTCAGGGAAACACGGTATCTCATTGTGATTTTGGTCAGATTCATTTTAAGGCAAGGATAGAAGGATTTAAGGAGATAGGCCATGGCCTTCCAAAGGATTTTGGATTTTTTTTCTGGGAGTCTTTGAATTGGATGTTCAGACTGAGTGACAAAGAATCAGCTGATGGTGCCATTTATGCAGGTGAAGAATTGTAGACAATGACCAGGCTCCTTGACCTTGAAGTAGAATCTGAAGAATTTCATTTTGCCTTTGTTAAGTTTCAGTTGTGTTTGAATGCAGGAGTGTGAAACTCAGAGGAGGCATTTAGGGTTGGAGAAATGAATTTGGGAGTTGTCAACATAAAGATACTTAATGGATGGGAATGGATGTAATCATCCAGGGAGAGAGTGTAAAAGTGTTATCATCTGCATTTTAAAAGGAGACAAAACTGAAGGTGGAGAAGGTTAAGTAACTCGGTCAAATTATACCCATTCTGTCACCAGTGAGTGATGGAACTAAGATTCAAAACAAGGCCCATAGTGGGTAAAAAGAGTAGTTATTTTTGTTGTCATGGCTATTATTTCTTACTGAAATTAAGAGCTTGGCTCTACTGCATTTATGTAAAACCAGCTTAGCCCTCTAAAGAGCATCATAAAAATTTCCCAGTGCCCTGGGAAACCCCTGGGCTCTGCCTCCCACCTGTCCTTCTAAATTCCCTACCTTGTCCGGGGATCTCAGTCCCTGTTCCTTTGCCCAGCACCTCGTTATTTCTGCCTCTTCATCCAGATCCTTTGGCCCAGGACTTCCGTGGGACTCTGTGTGTAGCACATTCCCAGCGTTTCCCAGGATGCTATCTTTCCCTTGACTCCATCTGTGACAGCCTGTGGCCCAATCTTTCCTCATCTCTATGCCGAGTCCTGGATCCCAGATCCCAAAGCAATTATGGTTCCCCAGGTACTTACTTGGACAGGAAGAAAGCTCAGGCAATATCCTGTCTTTGTCCTTTAAAATATATTCTTTCCATTCAAAGCATCATGGATATACTCTTCGTACTTCTATCTGATTTTTTCAATAATCAAGATATGATCTTCTTTCCATTATTTTGGATCTTCCGAGCCTTCCTTTTTGCTTTTCTCTTCCATCCCTCCCATATAGATTTTCATACTTTTTTTTTAAAACCTAGTTTACCTCCTTCTTGTTTCCAGATGTCCTTGTTTTCTTGAAGACCTTTCATCATTTCAGTCTTGTTTATTGCTCTCTCTCACATAATATCTGATTGTTCCTAGATTCAACTTACAAAAAAAAACAGTTTAAACCCCACTGTTATCTCTTGACATTGACCAATTCTAGCTCTTACTCTGAAAGTCTTCTTACAATTCAAAGTATTGTTTGGGGAGGGCCAGGTATTTAATCATACGCGTACTTCTCCTCCATTGCTAAGAGCAGGGTGACCTTCAGGTGAAATACACCTATTGGTTGTTTATGGTCAACATTCATTCAGATTGTCTAGTAGTCATGCTGACCAGTTATTTAATATTTTAAAGATCACACTCGCTAAAATACTTACATTTCTAGAATAAAGGCATACTGGGAATGACAC
This sequence comes from Rhinolophus hipposideros, assembly GCF_964194185.1. Lineage (NCBI taxonomy): Eukaryota > Metazoa > Chordata > Mammalia > Chiroptera > Rhinolophidae > Rhinolophus > Rhinolophus hipposideros. The sequence continues at coordinate 61,621,556 of NC_138058.1, read as the reverse complement.
CTTTTCACTTTCATCAGGCTAAGAACTCACATATCCTGAATGTCAGTTTCTGACTCTTCGTGGCCCACTGACCTCTACATTCTTTCTGGAAACAGTGTGATGAAACAAACTCAGCAAACATCCCAAACAGAAGGTTTATAGATTTTCCTTGCTATAAATTTCTGCTGCTTCTATTGCTCAAGAGACTAGATGTCCCTATGTCTTCATCCAATGATTCTCAAGCAGGGTATGCTTGACTCTTGGGAAAATATAAGAATCTCCAGGTGCAGGGGAGGGGCTTGTTTGAAAAACACATTCAGTATTAAAATATATGTTTATAATTTGAAAAGTAAATAAAAGTAAATATATATATTTTTGGTAAACCACAACAAAATAAGGAATACATTTTACATCTGAATTCAGTACACAGGTATGTGTGTGTGTGTGTGTGTGTGTGTGTGTGTGTGTGTGTAAAACGTTTTAAACAGTGCTTACTCATTTTCTTTTTTAAATCCTGGTCATGACCAACTAAATTAATTTCATGATCCACAGTTTGCAAAACATTTCCCTTAAGTGATAGTGTCAGAATTTGGGAGAGGGTAAGATTTTTACGTTTACCCCCAAAGAGGCACTTTTTTAAGTAGTCGACTAAGTCCTCAAGAGTACAGACTTCTCTTTTCTTCTCTCTGGGGTTCCTGTTACATAACTTATCTTTAAATCCCAACTTGCATAGACACCGAGTGTGCAAAACCAGTTTGCTACAGAATGTGGAAATCCTAGATTACATGCTATGTGAAGTTGGTAAATTGTAGGTACATGGTTTTGTTGTTTAAATTTAAACTTATCTAACAACCTATTAAGAGCTTGATTAATAAACTGATTATTAACAAATATACAATGAATTAATTAATGAACTTTATCTTGGGATTTTCAGTCCTATCAGGTAAATTTTACCCCCATTCTAAATGAAGGTCCAGCTCTTAGCTCACAGGGAAGTAAAGTCCCATTTTCCCCACATACGTGGGGCCTCACCCCTCCTGTACAGGATGGGTCACATTCCACTCAGCCTCTTGAAATCCCAAGCAGTGATGCTCTCCTGACCACCCCACCCCCATCAATATCTGCATCTTGTCTCTCTTGCTGGCCTTCTTCTTAATCTGCTTTTTAAGTTAAGCTTTTACTAAAAGGGACTTTTCTCCTATTTCCTGATCCCACAGCTCCTATGTTCCCTCCATCTTCCCCTTCCCCAGAAGACATGAGCCCAGAGCAGGTATATCATCTACCTTGTCCATCAAACAATTGTGCAAGCATAGTTTCTTGAATAACCTGGTATTATGATTTTTCCTAGTGTAACCCAATAAGATAGATTCATTTAGATATTTCAGACGTGTGGGAGGAAGAGGGGACTACCTTATGGCTTCTGAATAGGGACAACTGCTCAGTCTGTGTATTCTAATCACTGGGGTCAGGATGGGAATGGGGGTGGAGTGGAACACAATATAGTGTTAAGAGCATAGATTTTTCAGTCAGGCAAACTTGGGTTGGAGTGCACCATACTCTGCCACTCCCTACTGGCTTATGACCTTGAGCAAGTTTCAGCCTCTTTTAGCCTTTGGAAGTGACTGGATTACCTCCTTCACAGAAACAAGGCAAGAAAGGGAAGAAATAAGACAGGTAACATTGGACCTGGAAACTGGTAAGTACTTAGTAAGTGGAAGCTATTATTTCTGAGAAAATGTACGTTATGGCAAGGCTATCCACACATTGAAACTGAAACTGGCAGACTGTCTTCCTCACATGAGGGAAATCTTTTTGTCTTGAGGCTCCTCTGATACTCTCAGCACATCCATTTTCTTCTGTCTACTGACAGCTTCCTCTGCTTTCTCATTGTTTCTTGCCTCTTGAACTTGGCTTGACAATTTGTTTTTTTGTCCAAAAACTCAGGAGAGGGAACAGGCTTACCTAGTTCACCTTTATGCACCAGACCGTAATGGGTAGGATAGCCCAAGTCTGGGGCCCACTCCTTCCGTCATTCACTGCATAGTTACTTTTAGCCAGAGGGGTGGTATGGCATCTCCAGGGGACTTACTCAAGAAGATATACTTGGGAGAGAAGGTGGAAAATGGCTTATCTCTAGTTGAACTTTAGGTTTAATATATATCCTTATTTTAATCTAAGGGGTCCTAGTAGATGAAAATGAAGTTCTACCAAAGTGATTAATTGTGCAATGAGCCAATTCAAAAAATGGGAGTGATCGTTGTTTTATGAAGAGAACTCTGCTTTACATGAGGAATTGTCATAGGATTCCTTTAAACAGCAATTTCTCTGTTTTGCATATACCATATAATTTATTTTACAAAGAGTGATTTACCTTTTCTCAGGAAAACTGAATAAGTTTCCTTCTGCCACCGCCACTTGCCTCACAGTTTTTATATGATACTCAGTCCAGTTCATTGATTAACATTCTTAGGTATGTGCAAATTTTTTCTTTTGCACTACTGTGTTTCTCCGAAAATAAGACCTGGCCAGACAATCAGCTCTAATGTGTCTTTTGGAGCAAAAATTAACATAAGACCTGGTCTTATTTTAGTATAATATAAGATCAGGTGTGATATGAAATGATATGATATGATATGATATGATATGATATGATATGATATGATACCGGGTCTTATATTAATGTTTGCTCCAAAAGATGCATTAGAGCTGATTGTCTGGTTAGGTCTTATTTTCGGGAAAATACAGTAGTTTATTTATAATTGCATCCCGGGGGTAAATATCTTTTACTCAGCATTTTTTTTCACTTTACCACTTTATTCTTTCTTCCTTTCTTTTCTACTTACTCCAAAAACCATTTTTTCTCATTTCAATCTTAGTTGTTTTTGCTATTTCCTCTGTACTGCACACTGTTGGACATGCAAGGACACTGATAAATGAGCCTCCAGTCCAGGGTCTGCAGTGTGGCAGCAGCCACATCCAGCCTTCTAAAGCACAGAGTACGTTGTCCCTCGGGTGTCCTGTGTATATTTCTATGTCACGCAAGTGATTATAAACCTTAGTGTTAGACTGCGTCCAAAATTAAATCAATAAACGAGAAGACTTAACTCCTTGCAGAAACATGTTCATTGTTATATATAATGGCCCTGACTTATGAACTCCTTAATTCATCCCCCCACATTGGCTGCTATCTGCTATCTCCATCTGGACGTTATGCCAGCACTGTAGCATATTTAAAATGGAATTTATTGTATTCTCCCTCAAACTATATCCCTTCCCAACTTTACTCCTGACGATGACGAGAGTGATGATGGTGACAGGGACTGCCTGCCTCCACTCGTCCAGAACATGGTCGCTTGGGCTGCACTTTTCTGCATATCATCTTCTCTGTGCCTCACAGAAATACTATGAGGTTGATGGAGGCACTTTCCAAACGAGGAAACTGAGCCCACGAGGGGGTGAATAACTTGTTCAGAGTGACAGAGACGGGTCTTCTATCTGTCAGTTGTATGCTTGAAGCCCAGGAGCACTAATCGGCCCCCTAGCTTATAACGACCCATAGCTGTTTCCGTCCCTTTTGCTCTGTCAGGCCCCATAGCTAGCCCGTCACAAACTCCTCCGGGTTTTCTCCTGCAGCGTCTCACACTTGCCATAAGCAAAGCAGTTATGCAGCTGCCTCCTGGCCCAGGCCCTCACCTGCTCATTCCTCAGTGACGGCAAGCGCCTCTGGTTTTCCATGCTTTCTTTTGGGGGCTCTAATTCATCCAGAAGACATTTGGTGGCATATCATGTTTATTTTGCCTATTTGCTTTCCTCTTTTCCATGTGGATTTTGAGGTCTGATTCTAGCTTCCTGTCAGGATTGAGATGAGGGTCTCACAGGCAGCAGCTGTTAGGATTCTAACATCACCGCGAGGGACTCCCACCACCCATCTGAATAGTAAATATCTGCAGACAATTGGAAGAATCATATGTGTAAATATGCTGCTCTCTTGATATCACTCTCTTGTGGCTACAGCAGCTTCCTATTTTCTATGTTGGAGCATTCGAGCTCCCAGCGCCGTATATCCAAAATGTCTTTTAGCTGTGAATTGGCTGATCTTGCCCTAGATACCAAAGTAATGAAGCACTTAAAACCATCTGTCCCAAGACTCAAGGGTACATGCGGCTAGGCTCCTTTAGGGGCTAGATGATGGGTTTATCAACAAGAACACGTTTCTGTGAGGAGTTAAGTCTTCTTGTTCATTGATAGAATTTTGGAATGTGGACTCTACTGTAGAACTAAGGTTTATAATCACTGGAAGTAGCCCAAGGAATATGAAAGGAACCAACACTTACTGTGTACCTTCTTAATGCCACCACTAAGTCTGGTATTTTACCTACTTTATCTCATTGAATGCCAACATCAATCCTGCAAAATAGATAAGGATGGGGCAGGGTGGAGGTCAGGGCGGGGTCCCAGGTTGGCCACCTAACCTGAATTCAGAGTTCTGACAGGTCTAGGAATATCCAGAAACCTGGTGGGAAGGGACTTATTTGCTTGAAGAATCAAGGAGGTCCTGAGAAATGACTCATTCTAAGGAGAGTGGGGCAAATGTAAGTCCAAGTGGGAGGGATGTTGTGAATATTGTAAGCTGCCTGTCACTAATGTTGTCTGCTGACTCTGCTCTGGAGATTCCTACCTTAGTCCTAGTGGAACTGAATAAAAGAGTAGAAACAAACGTTACCTTTGCTGGCCAGCCCATGTGGCAGAGAGCAGCCCACGGAGCTCTGGAGGAATGGTGGGAGTGGGGAGCACAGAGTAATCCGGGAGCACGAAGGCAGGAGGCCACCCACAGCCTCAGCTTTGGCCCTGACCACTGGGCAGCAGACCTCACACCAGCATGCCACAGCCAGAAAACAAGGAAATGGTAGACTCCATGGGCTGCTCGGATGACTATAGTTCTTTAAGGATACTTATGAGACCACCACCAGTTCCATGTTATGTGCCCCTTGCCCCATTCCCAGAGCTCTTTGGGAAGAAATCAGAGGCCTATTTTACAAATACTATTTTTGTTGGCATATTTTTAGTCACTATCCATTCCCACACCTGGCTGGTATGGCCTGGGAAGCAGATCACAAACATATTTTTACCTCCATTACGCGAATGAGAAACTGAGGCTTGGAAAATATAAGTAACTTGCCTAAATTAATGTAATTAGAAAGCGGCAAAGCTTGAATTAGAATTTAGGTCTTCTTGATTTTGAAACCCATGCTATTTCCACTATATTATTTATTCAACAAACATGTATTGAGTGTCTACTACGTGTCAGGCACATGAGAAAATGGAAAATAGATGAGGTTCTGCCACATGAACTTCACACTCAGTGGCAGAGATTGATAGTTGTTCACCCAAGTTCACTCTCCTCTTCTTTCTGGACTCATATCTAGACTACGTTTCCCAGCTTCCTTTGCAGTTAGGTCTCCAGCCTGCTGAATGTGAGTGGAAATGATGAGTGACACTTCCAGGGCTGGCCCATAAAAACCTCCCTCACGTGTTTCTCTATGCTGAGATGACTAGTGCAACCTTGGAAGCCATGTGTGGAAAATGGCAGGGCTGCCTCAGCTGATGAAGAACATATGATTTGGCCTGTGCCATGAACAAGAAATCAATTTATATTGTGTTTGAGACATTACACATTTAGGAGTTTATTTTTTATAGCACTAGCTATATCTTAATTAAAACATACTCCTACATGGATACTGCCTAGAAAGAGAAATAAACTTTCCCCTTTATTGAACTAAACTACTTTCTAGAGATGAATTTGAAAATCTAATGGTGTTGGATGGAAAACAATTGCCTGCTGACCGGAAGGCACTCCTATTGGCTAAATGGGCAATGGTAGGAACTTACAGGAGAAAGCTGCCTTGGTCCCGCACTGCCCACAATTGAGGGGGTAACTCCCCCGAAGTCTGGTTCTGTACTAACCACCACACTTTGCAAAAAGACTCGATGCTACACCCTCCAATCTGGCCTATACCAGTTATGATAAAGGTGATATCTTAACCTCTGTCTGACACTCTTTTGTTTTATTTCTCAGTTTGGTCAGGACTCAGGCTGAGAACATGATCACTACTTATTGGACCCCTCAGAGTCCTCAAAAGTTATCATAATTTTTGTGTAAATCTTTAGTCACAGTTATTTTATTATGATTGTATAAATAATCCTCACAGTTGAGCCAAATGGTTATGTCTTGTTTCTACTACAATATTCCCCCCCTGGAGTTAATAAATACCATATTTTTGTTTGTTTGTTTTAAATGTTTTTAGTTTTTTATGAACCTATCACTATTTTTTTCCAACTACTACAATTTCTCAGTCAAAGGGTTTTAGAACGTACACAGGTAGAAGTTAGTTTAGTGGCTCCCTTTGCTGGGAGGAAGAAGGCTTGAGGGAGACCTTCTGGGGTGCTGGTTTTATTCTATCTCTCAATTTGAAATCTGATTACACTTTTGCTCACCTTGTAAACATTTTTTTAAGCTGAGCACTTATGATTTGTGCGCTTTTTAACATGTATGCTATACCACAATGAAAAAAAAATTAATCCACCAGATCATGTAGACATACTGGAAAAAAAATAGCAAATTCTAGGAAATGAGATTCTTCTGTATAGAAAAGCTCCACAGTCCATGAATTCATTGTTATCTGTAGGATTTGGTCTCTGGATGACAAATACTAATTCTGGTGTGTAGACTTCTCAGGGGTGGAGGGCACTTAAGCAGTATCTTATCCCATCACCTGTCCTCGCTCTTTTGAGGTTGAAATATGGAAGAGGAAGTACATAGAGTAGACATCAGTTGTTTTTTGTCTGCCTAGAATTCCTTCCTTGGGAGCTGTGCCTGCCCAGTACGTCTAATACTCTAATACGTGATTTTGATGGGATTGTCAGTAACAACATTCTGTCATCTACCCCCAACACAGAGTTTGATGTTTGCTTTTGCTTAGTCAATAACACTTTTTATCCCAGCAATTGAACTTTGAGCTGAGAGATACAAACACAGAAGGTGACGCTACGTTATCTGAAAGCAGTGCCATAGAATGACAGTTCACACATTCCTGATGCTAAGATCCCTGAAGCTGCTTTGGTTCTGGCCTCTTGAGCACAAATGATCCAACAGATCTTTCTATTCTCTGACCTGCCCTATATCCTTCCAATTAATTAATTTTTGCCTACATACCAAGAGTCTATTTCCATAATTTTTGAACAAAGAATTGATACAACATCATATCCTCACCATAAAAGGTTTAGAAACTCAGTTCTATTAGTTCATTCAGGAATTATTGTGCTACATAGAAGTGATTCACATTGTCCAAATTCACAGGAATTTGATATATAAATGACATTAATCAATTAACTTTTTTCTAGGAGATATTCTTAGTCTAAAGACAAAAGCAATCATTCTAAAGAGGGCATACATTTCATATTTAACATTTATTTACAAAGGCCTGCCTGTATGGTGAATAAAGAAAAATGAAACTGTGTGTTTTCAAAAAGATTTTCAGAACTTTCAAATCATGTCTTAATGTGCTATCCTTTCTAACTCTAGTTCTACAGTGTACTTAACTGATTTTCCTTAAATGCCGTTTTGTTGTCCTTTGGTCAACAACGTTCAGTGATCCCTCATCATCTACATATTGTCCAGAATGCTTTCCTCTCTTAATGTCACCCTCTCCATCCCTAGACAAGGCTTCTGTAAAGCTCTTGTGCTGCATTCTGGGGCCTTGGGGAGTTGCTCCAGGCGCTGCTTCTCACCTCCTTTTCAGAGCGTGCTCTGCCTCAGCACCTCTAGGTCAGTCTGGTTACCTCATAATGAGTTCTGCCTCTCTGATTCCTTTATCTTGATCCTAGCTATGCCCCAGTTTGCTGTCTCTTGATCTTCCTCCACCCTTCACTTTGGCAATTCCATGTGCAAGCCTTTCCTCCCCTCTTACCCTGCCTCAACTCCCATAACCAAGAGGGAATCGTATCTGAGGTGTCCTAGTTCCAGAAGAGACTTTAGGACAAAGATTAAGTCCTGAGGTTTGAGACTGGCATTCAAAACTCTTCAAAATGTGGTGTATTTTCTTTGCTGAACGTGCCACTCCAGCTGGCACAATGATTTACTCTCTTCCTGATAGAAAATAAAGCATTTCCAACTCTCTGCTTTTGCCTATGTTGTTCTCTCTCCCAGGAATGCCACTACTTCCTCCCTTTCTGTTTGAATCCGAGCCATCAAGCACTCCACAAATGCTTCTATGGATCCCTCAGTGCTTCATCCCCTCCTCCCCCCACCATATGTCCTCCTGCTTTGCTAATTATTTTGCCATGCTTGTCTTATCTCTGCTACCAGTTTTCAAGCATCTTGAAGGTAGTGACTGTGTCTTAGACTTTTTTTTATATGTACTATGAATTTAAAATTTGTGCTGAGGTTCTGCTGTGTGAAGGGCATGTCACTGGACATTTGGGGAATACAAAGAAATAGCGGACTTAGGACCAGCCTTCTTACCTCCCAGTTACAGAGACTGTTGCTGCAGCCCTTGTGCATTAGGCCTGCCTAAGTACCTGTTTGTATTAGTCAGCTAAGGCTGCCTTGACAAAAATACACAGACAGGGGCAGGGGCTTAAACAACAGAGATTTATTTACTTACAGTTCTGGAGGCTAAAAGTCCAAGTTCAAGGTGTTGGTAGGTTTGGTGTGTTCTTTTTTTTTTTTTTTTTTTTTAATGAGGCTTTTTTTCCTTGGCTTGCAGATGGCTACCTTCCCACTACCCTGTTTCCCCAAAAATAAGACCTAGCCAGACAATCAGCTCTAATGTGTCTTTTGGAGCAAAAATTAATATAAGACCTGGTATTATATTATATTATATTATATTATATTATATTATATTAGAGACCGGGTCTTATACTATAATGAAATAAAACCAGGTCTTATATTAATTTTTGCTCAAAAAGACGCATTAGAGCTGATTGTCCAGCTAGGTCTTATTTTCGGGGAAATACGGTACGTCCTCACGTGGTTTTCCCTCAGTGCACGAGTACATCCTTGGTGTCTCTCTTTTTTAAAATTTATTTTTGAATTACAGTTGACATACAATATTATATTAGTTTCAGGTGTACAACATAGTGACTAGACATTTATATGCCTTACGGAGTGCTCACCCCATGGATAAGTCTAGCACCCATCTGACACCATACATAATTATTACAATATTATTGACTCTATTCCCTATGCTGTACTTTACATCCCCATGACTCCTTTTATAACTGCCAATTTTGTACTTCTTAATTCCTTCACCTTGTGTCTCTCTCTTTTTTTTTAAGTTTTAGGTGTACAAAGCAATGTAATGGTTAGACATTTACACTCCTCGCAAAGTGATAACCCCCCTCCCCCAATCTACTACCCCTCTGACATCACATACAGCTGTTACAGTTCCAGTGACTCTATTCTCTATGCTGTACTCCATATCCCGTGACTATATATGTTTACTTATAGTTGACAATCTACTTCAGCTTCATATGTATAGCGTGTTGGTCAGGCATCTACATAGTCTATGAAGTGGTCCCCCTAATAAGTCCAGTACCCACCTGACACCCTACATAATCTTTACAACATTATTGATTATATTCCTCATATTGTATTTCATATCCCTGTGACTACATTATGACTACTAATTTGCACTTTCTAATCCCTTCACCTTTTCCCCCATCCCCAGCTCCCTCTCATCTAGCAGCCATCAGTTGTTTTCTCTGTATCTCTGAGTCTATTTCTGTCTAGTTTGCTCATTTATTCTGTTCTTTAGATTCCACATATAAGTGAGATCATATGGTATTTGTCTTTCTCAGTCTGATTTATTTCACTTAGCATAATAGTCACCTTCTGTCTCTTTGTGTGACCAAATTTCTTCTTCTTATAAGGACAGTCAGATTGGATTAGGGCCCATTGTTACAATCTCATTTTTACTTAATCACCTCTTTAAAGTCCCTTTTTCCAAATAGTCACCTTGTGAGGTACTCGGGGTTAGGATTTCAATGTATGAGTTTGTGGGGTAGGGGGAGCACAATTCAGCCCATTACCCTGTTGAATGATTGGTTAATTATAACCCCGTGCAATAAATTCCACCTTCCATAAGAGGCTAAATACTTGTGGCAATTGCCTGTGGGTTGTTGGATAACACATTCCTGAATTTTTGGAGGCATTCCATCAAATATGCTGCCTTTGGTTTTACTACAAAACACAATGTAAGACACAGGGAAGTCCTCATTGCCGGAAGCAGTGACAGAAGTGTATCATCTCCATATTTGGTTTTCCATCTTTCAAAATTAGAAGTGGAATCTCCACATGACCCACAAAAAAACTCAGAGGATTATTAATTGTATCTCTTCATATTCTCCACCTGCAGCTTCTTGAAGTTTGGTTTTCTACCCTTGGTCCTCCATGCCATAAAATTTTCTTTGAGTCTTTTCTATGGATAAATCTTGTCAAGAATCTGATCTGTTAGGCACATGACTAAGGTGGTGGCATCATTGGGGATAATTACAGGCCAGTGAAGGTAATTGGTATACGGATTAGCTAAAGGCAGGCCTCATACAGGTGTGGCTGACTATGGAATGAGATGAGTGAAGGAACACAGAAGTTGAAGCATGGGGCCAGTATCAGGGTTTGCTGAAGTCTGGAGGACAAAGTTGAAGGAACAGTGAATAAAATTCTGCTCAACTAGATGGAGAAGCATCAGGCGAAGAATTTGTGGGGGAAGATGTCGTTCTGACAGCACACAACATCGCTTTGCACATTCTCTGTTCCCAGCAGAAGAGCCTTTTAAAAGCCTAGCACTTTTGGCTTCTCAGTGTACGTAACAGCCATGGGCAGTCCGGATAGTCAGCACACACAGCTGTGGCCACACAGGTTGCTTAGGGAATGGATGACTTTTGAGTTACACCAGTTGTTAAATAGTTTGAATATCGCCCTTGTGCATATGTATAATTTCTCTATCTTTTTTGGTAAAATTTCTGTCAAGGCTATTCTGCTATTCAGTGTCCTCATACAAAGATTTATATGATAAATTTCACTTGGCATTTAGAACAGGATGAAAAATATTTTTATGTTGTAGTGTACAGTTCCAATTAACATCAGCACTGAAGTCACCGGAACGGTCAGTTTCTCTCTATGGCAGTGACTACTGACCATTTGTCTTGGTGCAGTGGGTGTCCTCCAGTACATTGGCCAAAGGGGCTAAAGCACGCATGTGAGTTTTATATTTCAACCTCCTTCTTGCCTCTTTTTTGTTTTTTCTTTAATTTGGGCCTAAGCTTTTGCTACTGAGTACCTAAGTGCAGCATTGGGAGGTTCCCTTACCACTCATTCATTCCTCTGACTAATGTTCTAGAGTTCCTACTGGTGAGGAACGATGGTGAGCAAAGCCTGACTTGCTCCTTGTCCTCATGGAGTTTAGAGTGAAACAGATCCCTCGTGGCAAAATAAGCCAAGAAGTCACATCCCCATTGATGACTTTCATCTCATCCCTGTCTACTTCCCCTAAACCTTGCGTGGTTCATTATTTTCCTTTTTTGAAAATTCAGTCTTTTCGAATAAATAATCTTCCCCTCTGCCCACCAACCTGTGCATCTCTCCCTTGGATCAAAGTGATATTCCTCTTGTCTTCGTTTAAGTTCTTGACGATCATCTTCTCTCCCCACCGACAGACTTCACAAGCAAGTTAGCCTTGCCCTCCCACTGCCCACTCACTTCTTAACTACTTGGAGTCCTGTTTCCACCCCTACTCACTGGATGGCCAGGTGATTTGACTGTTCTATGTGTTACCTCTATTTGATAACTGAGGGTCCTTCTCCTTTCCATGCTAAGTGCAAGCAGCAGGCAAGCAAGTGCCTTAAATCTGTAAAACTTTGCCCCTGAAAGCCTTCCGTCAGACTCATCCCAGCAAAAATGGCCAGCTAGTTAGAGGAAGCAACTAACTAGCTGTTTGACCTTAGGACAAATCACTTAAGGCCTCAGTTGCGTTAGCTATAATATGGGTAAGTTCTGCCAAGATCTCTTCTTGCCTTAGGAGTTTGTGGGTGTAGGAAGTTAGATGAGGACAGAGCCAAGGGTAAGAGTGTCCCCTGACCCTAGGGACAATAGGAAAGCAAGGAGATAGCAAACTTTTTGAGAGCTCATGGAGAAAGGGTAATTGGGGAAGGGAGGCCAGAAGAAGCTGCAGGACAGTGATGAGACTATAATGGAGAAGAGCAAAGGGGCAAAATAAACTCCTTCCTGGAATTGAAGCAGCGCGTGGTTGGCACCCCCACAGTAGAGGCCTCTTCTCGTCTTCCCGGCCTCATCTTTACTTGACTTACCTATAGCTTAACAATAGATCAACCCTCTGTGGAAAATTACCCTGAAATTTATGATTAAGCCCCTTAGGCTTATTGATCACAATCTCTATGATCTAGCATTCTTTCCAGGCTAACCCCATCATTGTTCCTGGGTTGCTGACTCCACCAGAGAGTCACGTGGCCAGAGGGAAAACTCCATGCTGAACCCCTGGAACCATCACGTAACCTCAGGAGATTTTCCCCAGATTTTCCCTTAAAAATTCCAAGCCGGTCTGAGAATGTTAAGGCAGTTTTTGGAGGTGTTAACCCACTGCCTTCTCAGCCCACTGATGCTCTGATAATAAACGCTTGTTCTATGACCCAATTCCTGCATCAATCTATTGGCTGAGCGGCACAGGCAGCACGAGCCCCGGACTCTTTTGGCCTCCGGTTTCAGAATCAAAACTATAGACACTCATCAAACAAGAAGCTATGTGCAGGCTCTGAGCTTGTGGACCCAGGATATGAGTAGTTTGAAGCATATCCTTGACTTGTGCTAGCTCCATGAATAGAAATATATACATCTTCCTTCCTAAAATGAAGATCTACATGCACCAACTATTTTGGTTAGTTGAATACATCAAACTTTCCTATTAGAGATGAGTGCCTTGAAGGCAGGGAGCCTCCTTTCAATCTTTATAGCTTCCTAGCCACTCTAGGAAGTAGGCACGCACTTCGTTAAATTGAACTGAAAAATATTCTTAGATTTTTTTCCAGTTTGGTATTGAAGGGAAATTCTCTGAGAGTGATTTAGAATGATTAATACATTGGATTATTTTAGCATTAATGTTTGTACTTTATATATTCTACTTATATGAAACTTTCCCCCCTTTATTTACTTATTTGTTCATTTGTTATCTGTTTCTTCCTGAATATAAGCTTTGGAGGACAGAAATAGTTCCCCCTGCATCACCAACACTTAGAAAAAATGCTTGGCACATAGTAGGGCTCTGACTTAATATTTATTGAATGATTGCATGACTAAATCTCGGGGGAAAATTTCTACTTCCGATTCTTGCAAAATGAAAAGTTAGGGCCTGCCTGTTTGCCTTCAGGACTGAGGAAATATAGCTAGCAATTTCCCCTTCTCTGCTTTCTCAGGCCTTTCCTCCAGTCGAGTGGCAGAGTTTGGGCAGCCCCGGAAGGAGGGACGGGGAAAAGGAGTGTGTCCACCCCATCAAGCTGAGAGAGTGGAACTTTGTCACTCTATAGCCACCCAGAAAATTCCACAGCTGTCTATTTGAAACTGCTGCAGCCTGCAGCTCAGTGGGGCATGGGAGAATAGGGAAGGTTTGGCCAGGGAATGGCCAGCCCTATATAAGCTGTGTAGGGGCACAGCAGGGAGCATCCCTCTGCAGGGCACTAGTGGGTACCACCACGAGCTCTCACCCATGTATCAGCTGCCTTGGCAGGGGCTCTGTCCCCAACACCAGTAGCTGGTAGGCCCCATCTTCTCGAGAAAATTCACGGTCATTGGTCAGCAGAGATATGAAACAACGAATCGGTGTGTCAATAGCTGTTAATTGCATCAGTGTACAAGTTCTTCTTCTGAAAGCCAAACCGAATGAAACAGGAGGGCTGATGGCTTCATGCTGGGTGTGGAGGGTCCTGGCTTTGTGTGCTCACAGGCTGGTGGTATCCACAACCTAACCTAATGATGGTGGAAAGGAGCAGCCATTCTTGTTGCTCTCAGAAAGACTAACTGAGCGGTGAAGAAGATAAAGTTCACCTGCAGTGGCCTATGCCCACCCTCTGTGGCTCTTACCTGCTTCAATTCCCCTACATTCCTAAATGGGACGAGAACCATCTGTTTGATCGAATGCATGAGAAGTCTAAGGCATTTTGTAAGTTTCTAAGGTAATTTGTTTCTCCTCCTGTTAAGTATTTGAATTCCAAAAGAATATTGCTCAAATAAGTAACAATTATGACCTGTGCCTTGATAACCTCTTTTGAAGAACAAAGTCCAAGGAAAAATCCAAAAGTAAGAGAAGGGGAAAAAAAATAAACCCAAATTTGCAATAATAGGGAATGGTGAAATCAATACAATTGAATACTACACAATTTTTAAAAACCAAGAAGTCTGAGGCATATATACAAATCTATAAGATATAATATTGAAGAAAAAAAAACTAGTTCATAAAATAGTTCCTGAACTGGTTATATATCTGGTTACTGATTTGTAAAAATAAGTTCATTTTTATACACTGTTAAAGTGTTCTGTCTCACTAATCTGTATCTAGCACAATGCCTGGCATGTGGTAGGTATTTTGGAATATTTATTAAATGAACGAAGGAACCAGAAGTAAATTTAGAGAAATGTGTGGCATTTATATTCATCAGATTTCTTTACTGTAAAACTGCTTAAATGCATAACAAAAGAGCTTTTGAAAAAGATTATCTTTTCAATTGCACGTCTATGAAAGGAAAGGAAGGAAATACCAAAACATTAACAGTAATGGTGTCTGAGTCGTGAACTACAGGTAATTTCTATTTTCATTTGTCAACTTCTTTGTATGTTCTCAATTTTCTACAATAACCACAATCAGGGTGAAATTATTTGTTTAAAGGATCATTCTGAGACAGCAAGTTACAAACCCAAAGGAACGAACCTCTGTTATCAAAATTGCAGGCACTGTGGTAAGCTTGGGAGTGAGATACGGCTGGCTTCTAGCAAATATCACAACACAGACCACTGCCAACCCAGTCCTCCTACATATACAACTGGCTTTGGCATTCAGACTTCAGAAGTGAGAAGCAGCCACTATAGCAAGTCTGACTGAAGCCTACATATGTTAGAGAGCCACGCCTGTGTTTTCCAGCATTAATACTTGGGGAAAATAGATGAAATTGTCATCTTGGAAGGATGCAAAGAAAGCATTCATGGCAGTGTGCTTTTGGGACTGAAATTTTAAAATAACCAAAATGTCCATCGTAGAGAATATAATCCCCAACATTCAGATGTGAAAACCAAAGGAAATATATGGTTCCTTTATCTTCCAGTTAAGGTTGGAATGCATGGATAATGTTCACCTTAGGAGAAACAGGACAATTCTAGAGACTAAAAGTGCGAAGTGGTCATGTGGGAAAGGAAGATTGTCTTTTAAACATGGTCATACCTACATTGCCACTGGGTCCAGGACACATTGGAGCTGCATATATCACTGGAGAATTCACCACCAAGCATGAAGCAAGACGATGTTGCTAAGTTCTTAGCTCTGAAAAGTGAATAAACTAATGGAGAAGCTAAGACTATTTTAGAGAATAGCTGCTGCGTGATGTACAGGAATAAAGTTATAGCAATGAATCAACAAGACCCGGCGAAGGGATCAGAAAACCTGTCGTTTGATAATGGAACACTATGACATAGTAAGTTCTTTATTTGGCTTTAAAAAAAATCAACTTCCTGGGCAAAAAAGTTTTACCGCCCAATTAACAGCTTAGGAGGTACTAGGACAAAAAGAAACTTAATTCAAAATCACTATCATTTGGAGGTAAAAACCATTTAATTTTCAATTGTTAAAATTTATTAGATGCTTTAAGTGAAACCCTATGTTTATGTAATACTTCTACTTCATACCACATGCTAGAAGATAGTAACCTTTAGCAGAGTTTAGGTAGCTTAAAAAAGGCAGCATTTTGATAGGCTCAGTGTATAAAAGGGTCCATATCTAGTCTTGCATCACAAAGTGGACCCAGAGTTTTGTTGCTTTGGAAACAATAAAGTTCAGGCAGATGTAGAATGTTTGTACAGTAACCCTCCTATTTAAAACTCTATGCCTTGGTTGTAAATCAAGGCCACATCTCTGTCAAAAAGGACGTAGAGTCTCCAGGCAACAGATGGATGCTTCATTCTTACTGATATAATTACAAATACTAAAGTTTCTGATACATATGATTGTAGAGAACAAAGTTTCTCAGTGAGTAGGAAAGCGGTAGTCACTCGAAGAAGGCGGCTAATATGACACTTTACAGCTGCAGTGTGTCCTTTGGGGACACTGCATCCTGTTAACTGTGCAGCTGGCTTTATCTGTGCCTATTCTTCCAGCCTGATGAATGGCTGGGCAGATTGTTACTTTCTTGGTTTGAGCTAAGTTTTGCTTTCTCGTGGGCAAACATTATACTATGTGCTTTGCATATGTTATTTCCATTCATCTTTGCAACAACCCTTTGCTAGCATCTTATTTACAGATGACAGTGAGATGTTTAAAGTGTTTAGTTCAAAGTCACACAGCTTCTAAGGGGCAGAGCCATTTCAAACCCAGGTCTACCTAACTCTAAACCTAGTCTTCTTAAAGCCTATACTTCAAGCAAATGCAGAGATTAAAGACTATTAAGAGGAAAATTGACAAAATTCATCTTGTGGGAAAATGGCAGGCTCATGCATTGTAGGTAGGGCCATAGATTGAACAATTACGTATGTACCCTTTGAGCCAGCAATTAACCTGCTAGGAACTTAACCTAAGAAAGTAATTTTCAAACTGTGAACAGAAGCACACATTAGAATTACAGCATTATTTACAAAAATAAACACACAAAACCCAGAAACAATGTGAATGTTTTCCAGTGAGATTGGTTAAGTAAGTGGATAAAGAGACATGCAATGCAAGAGGAATAGTCAGCCATTTTAATGATGAAAGTATACTGTACAGTAAAAGACATTAGATTATCAATGAGCATTTATAGTGTGATTTTTATTATGTAAAATTGAATTCCTTAAGGTATATATATGTGCAAATATACAGTCAATGTGTGGAAAGGTGTTCACTATGTTTTCTCTGGCTCAGAGGAGTATGTGTTTTTCACTTTTTTGTACTTTTCTTTATTGTTTGAATGTTTTATGAATTTGTTTCATTATTACAGAACAAAAAATTACTTGAAAAAAGTGTCAAAATTAAATCAGTTCTTGCTTCAGTAGCTGATTGTGTACTCTAACCAGATATTTTATAGAACTGGGAATCTATTATGCTTTGGAGAAAATTCAACAGGCATGTTACAGATCCTGGTCATATAACTAGTATGCTTCCATTCTACTAAAGGATTATTATTAATGTATGGGTTTCATAGGACTTGGACTAAAACTAGATCTATCTAGGTTATAAAAGTTAAATGTTGTCTTACATTTTTATTTAACAGCTCTCTTTAAGGAACTTTTATTTAGAAGTCAGTCCTACTTGTTGATTGGCATTGTACTTTGAGAGTAAAGGAACTTTCACTTAAATAGCTAATGTAAATGGATTTCAAAAAGTAAACCTAACTAATGAATCTTTTGCCCTTGCATTAAGGGTTCCTGGGGGGTTAGTTGGAATAAAGGAAGCGAGCCTATTTAGGAAAAGTAGCCAGAGAGGTACTGAAAATGGCTAGAGGAGAGAAGACCATTTGGGAGAGATAAAAGTGGGTTACAAGCTCGTGAAAAAGGCTCAACATCACTAATCATCAGGGAAATGCAAATCAAAACGTTAGTGAGATACCACCTCATACCCATTAGGACAGCTACTATAAAAAAAAACACAGAAAACAACAAGTGTTGGCAAAGATGTGAAAAAATTGGAACCCTCATATACTATTAGTGGAAATATTAAAATTGTGTAGCCGCTGTGGAAAACAGTAAGGAGGTTCCTCAAAAAAATTAAAAATAGAATGACCATATGACCCAGCAATTCTACTTCTGGGTACATACACAACATAATTAAAAGCAAGGTCTCAAAGAGATATTTATACAACCATGTTCATTGAAGCATTATTCACAATAGCTAAAATGTGGAAGCAACCCAAGTGCCCATTGACGGATGAATGGATAAGCAAAATGTGGTATATACATAAGGCAGACTATTCAGCCTTGAAAAGGAAGGAAATTCTGCAATATGCTACAACAAGCTTGAGGACATTATGTTAAGTGAAATAAGTCGCAAAAAGACAAATACTCTATGATTCCACTTAGAATAGTCAAAATCATACAGACAAAGTATATACGGTGATTGCCAGGGGCTGGGGGAGGAGAGAATGGGAGTTATTGTTTAATGGTATAGAGATTCAGTTTTACAAGATGAAGTGTGATAGAGATTGATGACTGTCATGGCTGCATAATGATGTATTTAATCACTGACCTGTACACGTAAAATGGTTAACATGGTAAATATGTGTATTTTAACACACACACATAAACAAACAGTGGGTAATAACTGTTTTGGCAAGTGATTATGATCTGTAGAAGAAGAAAATAGTCCAAGGGTTTTACTTAAGAGTTTTACTTAAGGAGTCTCACCCTGGAAAAGTTCTTTCTTGCTTTGGCATCTATGGATGGTTATGACAATATAAGTAATACCTTAAGTTTCAATAATCATTCAACAAAATCTCAGCACTGCATGTCGTAAGGATGTTTTAAAGTTAATTGACACTCAGCTGCAGGTATTGGGGGTGGGGGCTGGAAGGAAAGATGCAGGTGTTATTAACAGTTGATTAACAGTGGAAACAAACCAAGTCAATCTAAGTGAGAGGAAAGGAGGGAAAAAATAAAACCTTGAGGATATCAACATTTCATGGCTTTGTAAAAAAGGAGCAGCCAAGAAAAGTGCTAGCAAAGGGAAGGTCTGAAAACAGGTAGAGAAAGGGGAATGATAACGAAGACAGAGGAGGAGAGCAGAGTTGCAAACAGGAGGAGCTAGCAGCATCAAGCCCTGTAGAAAGACCACATGATGGAAGAATTGAAACGTCCACTGGATTCGGCAACCAGCAGTTGCTAGAGCGTAGCCCCAACAGGAGTCAGCCTTTACTGGACAAGTGGCTCACTGGTAGGTACCTTCACACAGTCTGGATTGGACTGGAGTGAAAGGCAGGTCCTGCAGAAGGGGACTTATTGGGGATGGAGACTCTGCAGGGGACTGGAGGTCTTGCTAAACCTGGGGAAGGCAAGACCGAGGGCCCCAGTAATAGGTGTTTGACAAGAATTAGTTGAATTAATCTATAAAAGAATGAATATATAAATGAATGTGGGGTGTGGGATAAAGGCTGTTTAATGCGCAGGACAGGGCGTGGATGACGATGTAGGGTATCGCAGTGACTGATGGCTGGATGGAGTACCGCCTTTGGGAGAAGCTGTCCACTGCTTCAGAGGGATGCCAGGGAGCTTGGTGTTTGCAAAGCCAAGCCAGTGTGAAGGGCTTAAGGATTTACAGAGGTTGCTGGAAATTAACACTGGGTGGAAAACACTGGAAGACATTTAGCAGAACTCGTTGGGAGACCACGTGGAGGCAGGTGAAAACAGCTAACTGGGAGTGAGAGCGGGAGAGGATAGACAGACGTACGCTTCGCAAAGTACTCCCGCAGCCAGTGACTCATTCGTCAACCCCGGGGACAACCCGGGGAGAGAGAGAGGTGTTGGATTGCCAGCCTTGGGAATAGGGATGCTTTTCAGATAAAGCCATCATGGCACAGAAGGCCTGTTCAGCAGCCGTTTGATTCCTCTGGTGACAAGAAACACTCTGCTTTTGGAAGGAGCACTTCCATGGCAGAATTTTAAAAAGCCGGCAGAACAGAAGAAAGGTGTGGGCCCTCTTGAGGGGAAAGCCGTGTCAACGTTAGACATTTTGGGTAATTCACAGAATTGCCGAGCCAGACGTGTCAGTCACATCGTTTCATCTGTGAAACGAAACGAAAGGGGCAGATGATCTTTCTTTCCTCCCGTCTAACAGCCTGTGAAATCATCGAGGCAACCACCTCCCAATTTCACAGAATAAAAAACGAGGCCCGCGGGACGTGTCTAGCTCAAAGTAGTACAACAAATTAGTGGCGGTACTGGCCCAGCACCGACTCCTCCCCGGTCCACAGGGCCGCGCCGCCGCCCCACCACCGAGTCTGCAGCGAGAGGCTGCGGCCGGGCGGCCCAGCTGCGAGCTCCCCGGGGTTCGCGGCCGCTTCCCGGCCGCAGCCAGCGGAACGCCCCGAGGGGAGGGGAAGAGCGAGGGCCTCCTTTCCCACACTTCGTTAGGACGCGGGCCCGGGCGCGACCACGGCAGCCCTCTCGGGGCCCGCGGCCGGCAGAGGGCGCGGGACGGCTCCTCGCTCCGCCGCCCAGCAGGTGGGGAGCGCGCCGCCCCGGGCGCTCCGTCGGAGCTCGCGGGCACCAGGTCGCGGCGGCCCCGCGGGGCCGAAGAGCGCAAGGGCAGCGCGGCGGACGGGGCGGGGCGGCGGGCGGCGGGCGGGGCGGGGAGAGGGCGGGGCCGCCAGTGGGGGGCGGCGGCGGCGGCGGCGGCGGCGGCGGCGGAGGAGGAGGAGAACATGGCGGCCGCGGAGAGCGGTTGAAATGCCTGTTCTTCAGGCCAGGCGAGCGGGAGTCTGACGCGATTCGCCCAGCCCTCCCCTCAGACGGCTGGACCGCGGCCTCGAGCGCCTCGGCCGCCGTTTTCCCTGCTGCTCCTTCGAGCGGCGGCTGCGCCGGGTCCGTTTTGCATCCCCCTGCGGGGGGACCCCTGCTCCGGAGGAGGGGGCCGGAGAGCCGCGGAGGCGGCGGGCTCCCGGCCCGAGGAGCGGCGGAGGCCGCGGCGGTGCCGCCACGATTGCGGGCGAGCGCGGCGCCCGTCAGCGCGGCCCAGAGGCGGCGGCGGCGGCAGGTGAGTGGCGGGCGGCGGGCGCCGAGCTCCTGGTGGGTGCAGCTGTCACGAGCCGTGCGGCCGCCGAGGCCCTAGGGGGCGGGGAGCAGCTGGCGCCCCTCCGCCCCCTGCTCTCCTTTCTCTCGGTTCCGCTCCCCCTCCCACTTTCCCCGAGTTCTCCCTGGCCTCGCGCGGCTGGAGGGGGCGGAGGTCGCAGCTGTCACGGGCACCAGCTGGGGGCTGCGCCCGCGGAGGGAAATTGCTGCAGCAGCGACTTCTCGGCTCCCTTGCCCAGTTGCCCTAGTTAGCGCGGACCGGGCGAGCATCCGCGGAGGCTGCGCGAGGCTCGCGGCCGCCGGCCCGGCGTGGGGAGCGGCGCCCCGAGCCCGCTGGTGTTCCCCGCCGCCGAGAGGGGGAGCCGGAAGTCGGCGCGGGCGCCCCTCGGCCCCGGCGAGCGCGGTGACCTTGGCCGGCGGGTTAACCTCTCCGAGTCTCGCCTGCCTGGGCTGCGAAATGGGGATGACGATGGCGTGCCTTTCCGTAAGCGCAGGCTTCGACGGCGCTGCGTTTCACCCCGGCGCACTGTTCTTTTTTTGTTGTTGTTGTTGTTTTTTTTTTTTTGGTTTGTTTTTCTTCTTCTCCCGACCAGGGATTTCAGAGGAGACATGGGATGGATAAGAGAGGGTTTGTTGTTAGGGTTAGGGTTTGGGTCCCCTTCCCAGGATTCTGTTGAAAGGACGTAGGAAAGGGAGCAAACATGTTGATTGCACGATTGGGAGGTGGGATAGGTTAATGGTCAGCGACAGAACTGGAGCCGTTCCCTAGTCCCTTGGAAGAGAAATGGAGAAACCGGACACCAGGGTCCCTAGTCCTTACTACCCAGCTTTGGTTTCTTCCTTTTTTTTTCATGTATGTATGTACGTATGTATATGTATGTATGTCTGTGTGTATTTTAAGCAGTCATTCCCAGGGGCTAGGCGCTGCCTGGGCTGACAGTGTTAGAGGGAGACGGAGGGTTTAACAATAAATCCTGTGTGTGCGTGTGTGTGTGTGTGTGTGTGTGTGACAAGGACAGTCCACGGTGCTGTGGCTGCAGAGTTTGGTGGGAGGAAAACTTTAAGATGAAGCTCTTCTAGCCTTTTGTGCTTGGCTCTCCTCGTTCCTTGTAGAGGCGTTGAAGAGGCAGGTGTCCTTGTGAAGAAGGTGACATTTTTTTGTTTTAAGACGGTGAATTTTTGATGTCGAGTGTGATGATGGCGAACGAAGGGTTCTTGGGTGAATAGCAGCCCCAGCACCCGCTGTGGATGCCCAGAGTAATCTCTGTGGCGATGATTTGTAGGGGCTGAGGCTTACACTTGAGCGATTAAGAAATCTTCAGGTGTCTGTGTAAGAAATTGCTGTGCGGAAGCCTCGATTATATTGGACTCGTGAAGGAATGGATTTCAAGGGTTAAATTTGTTTGAGGTGTGTCTCCTCTTCTGGAATTGGTTGGAGGTTTGTCTCAAAAAGAAAAAAAAAAAATGTTGGCCAAAGGGGCCTCACAGCTTATTTCACAGAAGCTATGATGTAGTAGGAAGGGGGTCAGATTTCTTCATGTTGAGAATAATGTGAAAAGAAAGTATTTGCTTGGATCTTTTGGCTCTTCAACTAGAAATAGTTTTGGGTTAAAGGTAGCACTGGGGTGTGATTCAGCTTAATAAATGGGCATTCTTTGAACTATTTGTTATAAACTAGATTCAGTTGGAAGTGTTTCTATTTTATCTCCTGTACTTTGTGGAAAGATATAATTTGGTTTTACGAACTACTGTCTAAAAGGTTTTCCCTCCATTTCTGATTCAGACTTTCTGCTTTGGGAACACTGGATCAAAAAGGGGGACTGAATAGAGAATCTGTGGTTTGAAGAGAAAATTCAGGGTGCTGCTTATAAGAACAGGTGTCTGGTTTGATTTTTGTAGACATTTTGCACAACTATTTTATTTCATTTATTTAACTCACAACAAAGTTTGGTTTTTAAGGTGCAAAACTTGAACTTTACATAACATATAGTTAATCTGTCCCTCATTTCTTTCTGAGAAAAATCTGTAGGATTGTGTCTGTTAAACTGCTTTTTGTGTGGTTTAAGCCAAGGGCATACTTTAGATCTGCATTTTTGGGTAAGTGGTTTTGTTGAAAAAAAGTGCCTGATGGAACTAATGGTGATTGTTCCACTTAAAGTGGGATTACATAGACAATGCATTTTCCTCCCTATTTCTGCCAATATTTGTTTTTCTTTCTCCCTCAATTCCAGCGTTTCCTTTCTAGAAATCTGGGCTTGAAACAGAAGCAACAGTTTGTCTAATCCCCAGCATTGGCTTATGCCAGGAAGCCGTAAGGGTAGCACAAAGTGGGTGTGATATAAAGATACTGCTACCACTTAAGGCATTTAAGTGCAGAGGGAGGCTAGGGTCAAACTTTAATTTTTGTTGCATTTCCTGTTTTCTACGTATGTGTTAGTCTTTTGGTGGGTAGAGGATTGGGTTGCTCTCTTGCTGACTGGTATGTATTGTGAAAGCGTTGGCAAAATTTCATGCTTTTGCTCTATAGGGAAGGGTAGTAAACAAGCCCAAATAATTTAAAGATGTTCCCAGGATGGAATGTTCTCTGCATGTACTCTAGATCCTGCTAATCCAGTGATCGGTCTTCACCAGGACTAAATGTTGAGCAAGTGATGAGGGTGGTGTGGAGGTGCTGAAAGGGACGAGAGGATAGGATATTGGACAGTCCTTGAAAATCTTTTCACTCTTGGACGACATCTCAGAATATGATTTATAATTGGTTTTTAAGAACACTTCAATTTCACATACCTTCTCTTAACTACTACGTCTGTTCCTTACTTTAGCGTCTCTTTTTTCCCCTCCATCCTCCAAGGGCTCCGTATTTGAGTACATTGCATATCTTACGGAGTTGTTGGCTTTAACCATATGGCCTAATGGAGCCTTCATTGTACGGCAAGTGTGGGAGGTCAGTACAAGTACACACCATCAGTTAGAATCCCCCACGTCGTGGAGTGCGGGAGATTCCCCAGGATGCTCTGTATTGTCTTGGCAGTGATTTTTGCCTTCTGCATATGATAATGCACAGGAATTCTCAGAGGGCCATCCACTGCTTTCATGGCAGAAGTCCAAAAACATGTAGTGGGCTCCTTTTTACATTCCCTGCAAATATCGGGCATGGAGGGGAGTGTGGGATTGGATGAAATACATGTGTTTCAGGAGTTGAATGACAGAGCATTATATCTAGTCTGGTCTGCAGAACTGTTCAAATTTCTCCCCACCTCGTACAGCTCTCCTACATATTTGGACAGACGAGGCATTAGGGAAGGATTTCTTTATTGCTTCTGTCCCAGGTTAACCAGTAGCTTAGCCCTTTGTCACTGGTCACTGAGGATGGGCCTCGTGGTCTCTGACTTTTTTTCTTACCATTAGAGGTGAGGTCTAGTCATTTCAAGCCTTCCTTTTCCCTTCTTTATATTTCAGTTAGACTTTGTGCCTTTCTCTCAACATAGGAGTCAAGGTCATAAAATGGCCTGAGCGCAACCAGGTACCATTTGTGGTTGTTTAGTTTAAGAAGGAGGTGCAGGTTTTTTCCTGTCGTTTAGTTCTGGGCAACGTTTTGTGGGTACACAGTATTTGGATTAATATAGAGTCTAGAAATGACTACTTTATGCAGGATACGTGGTTGAACAAGGGAAATTATTACAAAACACTGACAACAACATGTAAGTCCAATTCTAGAAGTGCAAGTAGAGTGGGTTGTTGTATCCATGTTTCCTCCCCCGTTCGCCCATCTGCAACACAATATTTTTGAGGCTTCTTGAAGTGACAGGCTTTTAGAAGAGCTTAGTGTAGTTTTCCTATTTCAAAGATAAATAGCTTATGCCAAAACAGAAGCTATAGTCACCCAAGGAGTTGTGGAAGACTTGAAATTATTTGGTGTAGTCACCCTCCATCTTTGATATGTTTTGATACAATCACCCCCCATGGGTATATTTCAGTGTGAAGGGCGGGGAAGTTTGGCTTTGCTGAGAAGTCTTGGACCTGACGCACTAGGAAAGGACAGACCAGACTGATAACAATAGGTGCAAGCACAGAGGTGAAATACACCTATGAACAGGAGTCTAAACCAGAATTCTAATAACCCTGGAGTATCCAGTGTTTCCATAGTGATACTTCATTTTTGTGTAATTTTGAAGCAATTTTAAAGCTTCTTTTGGAAATGGAGGTTTGACTTCAGATCGAGGGGATCGTGTCCTGATCTTCCAGATACTTAGTAGATTTGCGTATAACCTTGGGCAGTAATTTAACCACGTTAAACCTTAGGTTTTCATGTTCAAAATTGGAATAATGCACTGGCCCTCATATTGTTGTGATCTTTAAGTTAACTTACTATATTAAGTAACATGATATGTTTAGCATAATGATTGGTACATAGTTAAGACTTGAATACTTACGTTTCCATAACTTAAACACATCACTATCTATTCCATCACCAAATTCTCTGATTCTTTCTTTTGCAATTTCTTGGATTTCCCCCTTTATTCCGGACTTGTATCGATATAGTGCTCCTATCATTTTGCACGTGGGGTAATGAATGTCACCTCAACTTTGTAGACCTGAGTTTCTTTATCATAAAATGAGCATATTGGTCTAATTTTACATTTCTTGTGCTAAAATTTTATGATTTGTAGGTTTATAGCTGCTTGCCTGCTTGCCCACATGTCTCTTAATTCATCCTACATAGTAATGCTGAAAAAATTTATTTCTAAAATGTTTTTTGATGTTATTGTTTTTAGTGGAGACACTGTGGACAAATTTATCAAATAAATCATTTAAACTGTTCTTCTGGTTTCTCATTCCAGAAAATTTGCTGCAGATGGCATATGCAGAAATGCTTTGTAAACCGTAAAGTGCTACACACGTGAAGAAAGTATTATAATCACCTGTAGATATCTTCTTTGATTTTACATGTTTCATTTTCTTTATTTAAATTGTATTTCCTTTTCCTTTATCTCTTGACCTTCAAACAGAGTCAGAGCTGATATGTTTTCTAGAAAGCTTGATTTTTATCACTCTTTTAGGATCAGTTACTCAGTTTGTTCTATATACTTCTTCCTTCCTGTCTTCTTTTTTTCTTTTTGAATGAAACTCTCTTTTTAGTGAATGTCGAATTGGTTTTCCTAATTAGATCGAGAAATCCTTGAGATGACGTGAACTACAACATTTGGAGTAAAGCGTCTTTAATGATAAGTTAGGACAACCTCCCTGATATTACAGATGAGAAGACTAAAGCCAGGCATGTGTAATAATTTTCATGGGTCATGTATGTATGTAGTGGCATTATTTGGGCAAGAACCCAGGTATTTGGCTTCTAGGCTTTTTTGTATTTGAAGGTTATTACAAAGAGATTTAAAATTTTAAGAAGTCTAGTGAGATTTGGAGTAATGTATAAGCTGGGAGGATTGGAGTATTTTCATTTTTTGGCCAAAAATTGACTGAAATATTGTAATAAGGAATTAATTAAGGCTTCTCTTCCAAAAAACTAAAACGGCAGCTGGAGAGAAATGTCTGCCTTTCTTATAGGGCCCTCATTCCGAGTCAGCAAATTCTTATTGACTGCTGTCTCTGAGACACTGGACTCGGGTACTGTGCTTGCTCTGCATATTACATTTTAAAAACAAGGAAACAAGGCTCAGGGAGGTTAAATGACTGGTGTAAGATTGCACAGCTTGTAGGTGTTCGGGATGACATTTGAGTCCAGGTCTTTTGACCTGAAATCACAAGTACACCTTTAAATTGGCTTCTCGCCAAGCGTGTTTGCCACACTTGACCACACTGCAGCCCCTTTTTTCCTTTCTGGACTCTTTCTGTTTTGTAAATGTGCTGGGTGACTCCTGCAGGCTCACTGCTTTCTGATGACCCAGGAACCATATGTACCAGTTACTTAATGAAAGTGTCACTTTAAGATTTTTGTGCTCTTTCTGATCTCACCTTTGTACTTTAGTAATGTTGATTCTTTGGTGCTTCTGTCTAGGTAAGCTTATCTTTGAATGGTTGGTTTTGGATTCTTAGCAATAAAATACTGCCTCTCAAGTTTTGTTAGTATTTAAATAGCTAAAATTTAGGGTTTTTCTTTTTTTTCATTTGGAATAAATTGCTTGGTCATTCTCTGTTTCTACTTGTATTTTGAATGGTTGCTCTTACTCTGATAGCTTTAATATATTACATCTTACAATTTTGGTTTGCCTGTATGGTTAAAATATTTACATGCTTTATTATCAAGCATAGATTCAATTAACAGAAGATAATTCTATTTGAACATATGTATGTTTATATAAAGATAACATACCATATTTGGCCAGATAGTTGAAGGATGAAATGTCCTTCCTTTTTGAAGGTACCTGTATGTGTAATACTGGCTTTACTTTAGTAAGTTTGGAGGAAACAAGGGAAAAGTTACTTGTTCTGCAAAGTAAGTTGTAACTCTCCATTCCAGATAATACAGGAAGTCTGTAATTGAATTTCTAAGTAGTCACTCAATCATTCATTCAAGACATAGTTATATGAGTACTTACTTTGTTCAAGGTGCTGTGTTGTTAAAAGATAGGGGAGTTAAATGATAAGATATAGATCCTGTTTTTAAGGAGATTATGACCTAAGAGAGGTGATAAGACGAACACACAAATACGTGTAATACTAATTGAATGTGATGAAGACGGTATGAGAGTGGTACTGAAATAGTACTTCGAAGATTCAGGAAAAGGGAGCAATTCTTTTCCTTTGAGGGAGATCAGGCCAAGTTTCATGGAGGGCTTGGTTGTGGACGAGAACGTTGAAGGCAGGGGATGATTTCTACTTGAGTGAGGGTGAGGAGAGCAGTCTATTCAGGAAGATTAAATAGCAAAGATGAAAGGAAAGGAAAGCTTGGGGTTATTTAGGGAGTAATGAAGGGGGAAAGTGCAGGGAGGGTTGTGACACCTGCTGAAGTGGGGGAGGGCACCAGACATTCTAGGTGCACTGAAACGACAGACACTGAAGGATTTTAATGGAGGGACGTGGCGGGCCACAGTGAAGCCTGTAGATCCGAATGAAAACGAGAAATGTCAGTTTTCCAAAGCTTTCCAAATTTATGTGGATCTTTTTTTGACAGTTTTTACACCCCCGATATTATATTTTCATAGTTTTTGAAATGATCCCGTATGTAAGCCTTACCACACTGGGACCTTATTCACTAATTTTTATGTATATTTGAGAACAGACTGTGTTTTTTTGATAGACGTTAATACAAAATCTTTTCCCCTGGCTTATACTTTTTTTTAAAGCAGTAGCTATTTTTTTTTAAAACAGTGTATTATCATTTGGCATTCTTAAGAAGATACAGTGGACTTGTTTTTTAAAAGTGTGAAAATGTCTCCTTATATAAATATACGAGTATATTACAGTGTAAGTGAGGTTGGTCATGCGGGTTGAAAGTCCCTGGCTCTCAATATAGTTCATGAATTATTTTACTGATTTATTTATGCCCTGCCATGTTCCAAAAAGGATTTAAAGCAGGATATGTCATGAAGAGTCTTGGACCTTGTTCCACCCAGTCTATTATTTGACTGAACTGCTAGCCAACATTATACTGAGGGAACAGTGTCGAAGACAACTGGTATCACAGAACGTGCTGCTGTCATGTCTTTTGCCAAACTGGTAGTAATTCAGAGATGGATACAGTATAATTAGAGTACCTTTAAGGATAACTCCTTTAAACTTTGATAGCATGCGAGGGAAATGAGTTGGAAGGCACTGATGAGAGCTTTGACCTTGGCAGCCCAGGAACATTTAGAGCAGTGGCCTTTACAGTAGGGTTTACTTAAAGTCATCTGGGAAATGGGAGGAATATTTGAGGTCTGTAAGGAAGTTTCTTTACCTTCAGTCTCTTGTGAGGTTTTACAGCTTATAGGGGCGTGGGTAATTGGATTTTTGGAATCATTATTTTAAGTAGTAGACTTTTCACATATTGTGTATTGCAGTAGGGAGTCATCATGCGTATCTTTTGTATAGTATTTCATAGATGTTAACTGGTCATCTTGAGGCAAAAGACTCAAGAATTGTCTGACTTAAAGATGACTTACTCATTTGTCTTTCAGAAAAACACACGTCTCAATTTGCCGACGTTTTCTGTGACAAGCGGATTTGAGGAGTACGCTACCTAGTAGATACTTGTTTTTATTAAATTTATTGGGGTGATGTCGGTTAAATTATACAGGTTTCAAGTGTACAGTTCTATAATACATCATCTATACATTGCATTGCATGTTCACCATTCAGTCACTTCTCCTTTGATCACCATGTATTTGACTGCCTTTACCCTTTTCTATCAGGTATTTATGAAGAATAGACCTACTTACTTAATCTGTCTCTGTCTCTGTGGGATGATGGTAAGTTATTAACAGTGACTTAAAAAGTAACTATCTTCAAAAACAAAATAAAATTCAGTGTTATGGAGAGAGGTTATTGAAAGGATATTTGGAACTATATCCATCATTATTGGATTTAACTGCTGAAAATAATGTGGTAACTTTAAGAATGTTCATATATATGTATATATACACACACACATAAACACACACATATATATATTTATATTTGAACTTGGAAACAAAATTTTCTAACCTGTATAAAAACCTTGTAAAGGAGAAATTTTAGTGATGATCCCATTTGCTGAAAATATGAAAAGCAATACCATCTGATTAGTTGGTAGTGAGAACAACTGATTGTAATGAAGAAATGTAGAAATGCACTAGTTGAATTTTAACAAAAATGTTTGCATAAATGGTGAATGGGATCAAAAATTAAATATCATGTTTTATTCAGTGCAACAAGTGATGCAAGTCTTCCCTTTGGTTTTACTCATCTTTGTGAAGTCTGTTTTTTGGCTATGATCACCATTAAAATACAATTAAAGTTATTTATTATAAAAATGAACTGAATTTAGAACTAGACTTCCAAGTTGCTGTATTACAAAATGTGAAAATAAAATTAGAAAATCACAAAGCATGTTCTATCACATTACTCTCACCAAAAATAGTGGTATAATAACTTCCTAATATTTATTAGGAAGAGTGCAAAGCTGTGTCATCAATAAGTAAAATAAATGTTTAAAAATTGTTTATTTTATTATAATAAATATTTTAAAATTTCATTTTTGCCTATGCTTTATAAGGTACATAATGTATTGGTCTGCTATGCAATGTATATAAATTATAAATAAATACACATATATGGCTTCCTATTCAAAAATTTTTTAACTGTGGGGTATAGAATAAAAATGGTTATGACTGTTTTATAGTAAGGGTTCTTTACTAAGAATGGACTAAGAGTCTCTAGATATGCTTTAGGGAGTTTGTGAACACTCTGAAATTATAAGTAAAATTTTGTGAGTCAATGTATTTCTCTGGGGAGAGTGTCTGTAGCTTTTACCGAATTCCCAAAAGGGTCTATGACCTCCCAAAGGTTAAGAAACTCTGTTGTTAAAGATTGGGACCTCAATAACTCCATTCATCCAGTCCTACCCTCTTGCCAAGTTTAATGGATGTATCTGATGTCATTACTCAAGCCTGCAGGATGACTGGATTTGCAGTCTGTTTTTCCATTTGGCAATAGATGTGATTGCAATGCCTTTGGCCTTTACAGATGTTTGAGGTCTATTTGTTGCATAACTACCTGGCCGATTTTATATATCATTTCCCACCTCTGCTATGTATCATTTCTATGTCATTTCCCACCTGTGTTCCCCCAAACTCCAATAAAAAAGACCGTACCTTTTATATGAGTGTGAAGATTGGAATGCATACGTGTATAGAAGAGCCTGGTATCAATTCAAGTATAGGGAGACCCTGCTGGGTAGGCTGGAATTCACAGTTGCTGGCTTTTAACCTCTGTGTAGCATCTGAATCTTAGCTTTGTAGAGTCTTAGGATCTGATTTGACATATGCTAAAAAAACACTTTTCAATTTCTCTCAGCTCCTTCGGTTTGCACCCCACCTCCCGCCATCGTTCTAACTTAGCCTACTTATTGCAATAGTATCCAAAGTGGTGTTAGTGTCCCCAGTGAGTTCCTTCTTCAGTTTGTCCTAAATTTTGTTTTGGAATGATCATTGTAATTTTTACTTTCATTGCGTTACTTTGCTTAAAAACCTTCAATGGCTCCTCATTACTGTCAAGATAAAGTTGTTCCTTAGCCTGGCGTTTAAAGCTCTCCAATGTCTGGCACCAATCTGCTTTTTTTGTCTCATTTCCCATTTGTCTCCCCCATTAAGCTGTTCAAAATAAAATTGTCAGTTTATTGTCCCCTAAACATTTCTTGGGCCTGTTTCCACCCCTTTATATATTCCTTTCCCTAGAATGTTCTCCCTTATCCTAGTCTATACTTCCTGAAATTCTACCTGTTCTTTAAAGCTCAGCTCAGATTCCACCTTGCTTTTTAAGTGTTCAGATTAAAATTTGAAAGGAATCTCTTCCTTTTCTGAATTCTTAATTTTTGTTTTCCTTATTATTCATTTGACACTTTACACTACCTTGTAGTGTGTGGAATTTTTTTGTTTTCATGTGTCCTATCTCCCAAATCAGGGTATGAGAGTGGCGAAAGGGGTTATGTCTTATGTTTTATCCTCTGCAATGTCTTACATGTGTAGAATTAAATTGGCAAGTCATATTGATTAAATCATAATGCTACTTATTAATTTGGAGAAATAGACCTTTTTTATATGTGTGCCTGGAATACTCATACATAACATCTAGGGATTCTCTTTCCCCTTTTCAGGGTATTTGGGAAATTGAATTGGAAATCAGCTATTGCTTGGAGAACGTGTAGTCCTACAGCATAAGAGGTTGGCTGTTAAGGGCTTTGTTCAAGTTTGGGGCAGCCTGGTGACTTATTATTCTCCAGTATAGAAGTCCACCTGCCATGGAGGAAAGGAAAACTTGGGTTCCTTCTTCTCTCTTCTTAGCCATGCTGCAAACACACATTCCAGATGCCTTGAAGATTATTGCACTTCTGTTTAAATTTTTCAATACATTCTTCTCCATAAAAGAAATTTTTATTAAATACTTGTGTTTGAATGGTAATATGGGGCACCATGAAGTTTCTGGTAATATGGGGCACCATGAAGATTCATATCTTAGGGTTTCTGCCTTTCAAGGAGATTATAACCCCCATAAGCAGTCTCATTTGCTTTCAATCATACATGAATTTAAAAATAATATAAAAGATGTCATATGGGAGTATATAACTAGGATAGTTAGTTGCTAACTGAGATATGTGGAAACTCCTCTAGCCCTTACTGTTTTTAGTACTCACTTGAAATTTATTTATCATGTATACTTGTTTCTGTTTTTGCATGTGTCTTTTCCCACCGACCACATTGTAAGTTATAGAAGGTAGAGGCCATTTATTATACTACTAGTTATGTGCCAATACCATAGTACTTTTATGGTGCTTTATCCGCAGTATACATACATAAGTGTGTTACTGATCATGCCTTGAAGCCTAGCATGGTCTGGGTAGGCTTCCTGGAGGAAGTGGGATTTGAATTAGATTTGTAGGATTTGGAGTGATGCTTATAGCTTAGTCCCGTGAACTTGATAAAAGGGTTCTATGTGTGAAAATAATAAAGTGCATTTGGTGTACTGCCTGGAATGTGGAGCCTCCGTGGTTACTGTGCCCTTGGAAGTGACCCACCTCACTTCTCTTATAGCCCGATATAGTCAGGGCACTGCTTACAGGGTTAGGAAAGGCTGGTAAGAACAGGAGTATTGGGTGAGCTGTACCTGTCTTTGCCTCACCAAAGCAGAGTTGCTTTCTTTAGAGGGATGACTATCAGAATCAGGAGGGCCTGCCTGGAATCATTGAAATAAAGGGGAGTTGGTTTTGTGTGTCAGTCTAAATGGGATTTTTATTACTAAATTTATTTGTGAAAAAGAACTTGTAGCACTAAATGGTAGTGCTTGGGGCAATTAAAGGAGAAATTTTACTGATGTCTTTAGGGGTTAGTATTTATAAAAATGGTTTTAGTTTAGATGGTTTTGCTACCATCTTTTTTTAAAAATTTATTTCATTTTTTATATTAGTTTCAGGTGTACAAAACAACATAATGATTAGACATTTATACCCCTCACAAAGTTGTAACCCCCCCAGTCTACTACCCCTCTGACATCACATCTAGCTGTTACAATTCCAGTGACTAGATTCCCTGTACTGTACTTACATCCCGTGACTATATGTATGTATATGTATACACACACACGCACACACATATATAATTGACTATATATATTATATAATTGAATATGACACTCAATATTATTCTACTTGAGCTTCAGGTGTCCAGTGCAGTGGTCAGGCATCTACACAATCTGTGAGGTGATCCCCCTGATAGTCCAGTGCCCACCTGGCACCCTACATAATCTTTACAACATTATTGATTATATTCCCCATCCTGTATTTCACATCCCCATGACTATTTTGTGACTGCCAACTTGTTCTCTTCATCTTCTCCCCCAATCCTCAGTCCTCCCTCCTGTCTTTAGATATTTGAAACAGGTATAAAGTGATTGGCTTCAGTAAAACTAATCCAGAGCTTTTCTACAAATATTATTTGGCTGGTAAGATTATGGGGTGAGAAAAGTGAGAGAGGGTATGAAGGTACTTTCCGATACTGTTGGAGACCTTTTGCTGTCTGAGGATTTCATCAAATTTCTTCGTAGGTTCCTGGAGGTCTTCTTCCTCCCTCATCAACATATTGTTAAATAAAATCTGCTCTCTCCATTTTTCACTTGTCTTTTAATGTTTGGTTTGTTAAGGACTGGACTACTAGGTCGTGGTTACAGTGCTGGCCAAGTTTGCAGGACTAGGAAGCCCAGATCCTTATTTATACACGAGACTTATTTTTTCCCCAGTTTTATTTCTATAGTCATCAACCCTCAACTATTTAGAACTTAGGCTTTCTCTTTGACTGCATTCCAATAATTTTCTCCTTTGAAAATTAAAAAATAAACCATATACATAATACATGACTGTATTCTAATAACAAATTCAAAGAAATGGAAGTATTATATAGAATTAAAAGGTGAAAGTCTCTGTAGTGAATTATGTGGTAGCTATTAACTTAGGCTGTCTAGTGTGCCCCCCCCCCCCATTTCAGGTGAGAGTATGCTCTTGGCCAAAGGATAGGCGTGTGATCCATGCTTGGTCTGTCATCATTCTCCGTCTTTGGGCACAGTCATTGCTGCAGGATGGCCATATGATCAAAGCAGGTTCAGATCTGTTCTTGGAGATCGAAAAATAGATGTTGGATGAGGGACAGGCTCATTCCATTGTTGTAATTTGCAGTTCCCTGACTTGATAAAGTCGATTATTTTATCAGTCGATTATGTGTATTGGATTTCCCCCCCCCAGTCTTTCTTATTCATATTTGTTTGCTTTCCTTGTGGAATGCTTGTCTTTTTTATTGCTTCCTAGCCATATATGCTTATGATGTAGTTGTGTTTATACTAACTAGGAATGGGCTTTGGTGGCCACCTGACTCTGCTCCCGAGTTATTTCAAAGAGAAAGATGTGAGATATCTACTATTCCAAATCCAAAATCCAAAATACATATTTTTTAACAGATATCCCTGGACATTTAATTGGTTTATATCTAATAACTTTATGTAGCTGCCCAATTCATTTAGTTAGCTCAGAGGTACGTGTCTCAACTGGATGCTCTTTGGATGCTTAATTGAGGTAATTTTATGGCTGAGATAAATGTTGGGAAGCTCATGTTTTGAGAATTTTCCCGGTCAAAATCATTGTGACTGTATTGAATGGTCTACCACTTTGGAACTCAATAGGCAGTTTGTCTATCGGTGTAGAATCAGAACCACTTTCAGGGGAAAATTATGGACCTGTAAGAAAATGCTTTCTTGACTCACCTCCATGGAGAGGTAGGTTGGCTCCATACTTAGACATCTTCAGTGGTTAGGGTCCTCGGTTTTCCTAAGGGGACATTAACCAGTCTCTGTACCTGATGGACCGTGAAAGTACATAGTCCACATGTAGTTGTCCATACAGCTAGAACAGCTTCATTCTAACAAGTTTGTATCCACTTACTTTGCTTCCCAATTCTTATCAAACACCTAGTAGTAGTCAGAAACAGTCCTCTTTGAGAATTGCTGAAATAAACACATTCAGTACATTGCTCTAGAAACAGTTTTACTCGGATAAAGCCCGAATACCAGAGAGTTCTGTATTTTGATTGCACTGTTTTAGGCTGGGGTAGAATTACTTTTACAGAATTGTTATTTGGTGTAATGCAATCAGCCTTTATTGAGGGCCATTAAAACAAACAGCTTTATAAAATTCACCACTCCTCTTATTGTAGAATTCTTGTGAGGATATTATCTCCTTGATCTCAGTGCCCTTGTTGATGCTGTTGTAACTGCTGCTACTACTATTACTGTTAGCAGCTGATCTGCAGACTAAGACTGAATACAAAATGAGCTAATAGTTGATGGACAAATGCACTTTTAAGCTGAAGGCAAGTGCTTTTGCCCAAAGGGAGACACTGTTTTATGGATGAGGGGTTGTGTAATGTTTAGGAGTATGGGCTCTAGAGCCAGATTTCCTGGGCTTGAATCCTGGCTCTGCTGATTGCTAATTGTGTATTACTTAACCTCTTGGTGCCTCAGTTTTCTCAGCTATAAAATGGGGATGATAATTGTACCTACCTCCACCATGTTGTTTTAAGAATTTTGTGACTTTAAACATACAAAATACTTAAAACATACTTGGCCCAGGACAAGTGCAATGAAAATGAGCTGCTGTTGCTTTCTTCCCCCATTTCTTAGAACTGTAAGATACACATTAAAAAATTTGCCATCTTAACCATTTAAAAAATTTTTTAAATAAATTTTATTGGGGAATGTTGGGGAACAGTGTGTTTCTCCAGGGCTCATCAGCTCCAAGTTGTTGTCCTTCAATCTAGTTGTGGAGGGTGCAGCTCAGCTCCAAGTCCAGTCGCCGTTTTCAATCTTAGTTGCAGGGGGCACAGCCCACCATCCCATGTGGGAATTGAACTGGCCACCTTGTTGCTGAGAGCTCGCAACTGAGCCATCCGGCTGCCCCTCCGGAAGCTCAGCGGCAGCTTGTTTTCTTCAATGTAGTTGTGGAGGGTGCAGCTCACTGGTCCATGTGGGAATTGAACCGGCAACCCTGTTGTTCAGAGCTCACGCTCTAACCAACTGAGCCATCCGGCCGCCCCACCATCTTAACCATTTTTAAGTGTACAATTCAAATTGCTATTGTTTTTATCTCCGTTATTATTAGAACCCATGTAGTAATTTTTTTCCCAGATCTTGGTACCAGGAAAAGCTGTGTTTCCTTTGACCTGCTGGTTTTTTTGTATTACATAGTCGTCCTGACTCTTGTAACCTATGGTATTTCTGTCTTTGCAACGGAGCTCAGAGTCAAATGTGCAGCCCTTCCCTTACAACTGTATTGGACCTTGTGGCATATAGTTTGTGGGGTAAATTTACGTCTGACTTCATCTTATTTTCCTCCCTCATGTTTTCTTTGCCCCAATCTCATCACATCTTTCTTTTTAATTCTACTACACTCTGTGAGCTGTCTCAAATCCTTTTTGGAATAATATGGAAGTAAACAAGTAGTCTTCATTATAGCATGTGCCCATGTTAAGATTTCAGTTTAATTTTCATTTAATTTACCTTAAGTTGGCTGCTTCTTGTTAGGGAAGTACTATAATTTTCATTGATACCTCAAATCTCATCATAGGATCGGTTACTTCTGGGGAGGTTACTTTTGACAGCTGATTCTGTTAAGGGTGTCAGTTTTATTTTAAGCTTTAATTACAAAAATGTTTCTTCTTGACTTGTTGTTTGTTTTTTCCCTTGACCTTTGCTCCAGCTATCTCTCTCTTTTTTCCCCTCAATGCGTCTTTTTTAAAAACATTTTTTTTATTAGTTTCAGGTTCATAAAACAATGTAATAGTTAGACATTTATCATTTATATCCCTCACACAGTGATAACCTCCCTCCCCCCTTCTACTACCCCTCTGACATTGCACACAGCCATTACATTTCACTGTCTCCATTCCTAATGCTGCACTCCGCTTCTTGTAAGTATATATATATATATGTATATGTATACACATATATATAAACTTGTAGTTCACATTCATTGTTGTTCAGCTTCAGCTTCAAGTGTACAGTGCAGTGATCAGGCATCTACATCATCCCTGAGGTGGTCTCCCTAATGAGACAAGTGTCCACCGGATACCCTACAAAATCTTTACATTATCGATTACATCCCCCAAATTGACTTTCGTATCGCCCTGGCAGTATTGTGGTTACTGACTGTGCTTTCTAATCCCCTCACCTTCCCCGTTATCCCCACCCTGCCTCCCATCTAGCAACCCTCAGTTTTTCCTCGATGTCTCTGAGACTGTTTCTGATTAGTTTGTTCACTTATTCTTTTCTTTAGATTCCACATATAAGTGAGATCATATGGTATTCGTCTTTCTCTCTCTGACTTCTTTCACTTAGCATAATGTTCTCTAGGTCCATCCATGTTATTGCAAATGGTAAGATTTCCTTCTTTATGGCTGCGTAATACTCCATTGTGTAAATATGTACCAGTGTCCTAATCCACTCGTCCACCGATGGGCATTTCGGTTGTTTGCATGGCTTGGCTGTTGTGTATAGTGCTGCATGCTTCGGTTGTCTCTTGTAGATTTTTTTTGGGAGGGGGGAGGATCATTTTAAGACCTTGTAAACCCTTAGTCTTTAAAAGTACTCTTCAGAATAGGACTTTTATCACAGATGTAGCACAGGCAGAGTAAAGGCTATTTGTGTTAGTGTCTTTCTTTTAGAATCCAGAATACTAATTTATTGATTTACAAGGGAAAAAAGGAAGTGTCCCAAAGCCTAAAATATTCCCGAATATTCTGGTTCCATCTGTATTCTCTCCCCAAGCAGATGTACACAGTGCTGATGTTATTGCCTTTGTTTTGGAGGGGGGGATTGAAAATTTTTTTTTGATATCAGGACTAATCGAAATGTCTTTTAAGTATTTTTTTAATTTGTAGATTCATTCTTCTCATTTTGTTCCCTTGCAATTTATCTGTTGAATAACCTGGTTTCGTCTTGTAGAATTTCTTACAGTCTCAGTTTCAGTTTAATTTAACAAGTTTCTCTACCCTCTATATTCCCTGTAAATTGGTAGTTTGATATAGAAGCTTGATTCAAGTTTAATAGGGGGAGACAGAAGGCTATAGACGGTATTAGGAGACAAATGCGGTGCCTACAGGTCTTTTTGTGACGTTAGCAGCTATAGCAGTAGTTGGTATTGCTATTGACTTTTGATTCTTAAAATCCTGAAGTGATCACTGTGGTGTCGAAATGAGAATGGGGAAGCATTTCTTGAAATGGTAGAGTCTGCTGCTCTGTGCAGGTAGGATTATTGGTGACCATTTGAGAATGAAGCAGTTTTGTGTGGAATCAAAGAAGACCTAGGTTTCAGTCTGCTGCCTTGTTTAAGAGCTGTTTGATCTTACATAATTAACAGCAGCAACAACAACAATAGCAGCAGCTGTTCATTTAGTGCTTATTTTACACCAGGTTCTGTGCTAAGTGCCTCATATACATTGTGTAATAGAATCCTCATAACTACCCTGTAAGCCCAGGCACCTTTATGTTGCAATTTGCTTGGCTGGGAAGTAGTGAAGCGGGGATTCAAGCCTTGCTTGCTTCCAATCTTGTGCTCTTAATTGCTACGCTCTCCCAAATCTGTGGAAAAGGGTATAAGTATAGCTACCTTATCTATCTTGTATGGTAAATGAGAATTGTGTGTGAAAGTGCCTTGAAAATATAGATGTTAAAATGAGAAGTGTGCTGGGCTGACAATGCACAAGGAAAGGTAGATAGTGGAGGCCCTTGCCTTTGGCTAAGTGACAGTGAAAAGTTTGGATGGAAAGAACCCTCTGGTCATTTTCTGACTTCTGTTTCCATTGCTATTGCTATTGACAGGTGGAGAGTTTCCTTCTCTTTTTGAAATTGACAGTGATAGAAATTTTACGTGTGATAAATGTCACATGTCAGCGGTTACTTAAGAGTCTCTGGGTGAATAGTGATATCTTCGTTATACTTCATGGGCCATATATGGAGGCTTAGTACACATGTTTTCAACTGACAGCAAGGGTATAGTCGTTTTCTAAAAAGATAAATATTAAAAGTAGGGGGAGTGTTAATTGAATTTATAATGTTATATTTCTTTATCTGGACAGTGGGTGTGTATATATGTTAAAATTATTTTCAATGCTTTTTTTTGTATGTCTGATGTATTTTATAATTAATGAAACTGTTAAAGTGATCACTAATATTTGCATGTGTGATAGACTAAGAAAGAAATGGGTGTAACGTTAGTACCTTTATGTCTAACCTTCAGCAATTTATCAATTTATAACCTTCAGCAATTCGTTATACATTGGTGATGAGTACAAGGAGAATTGTGTTAGGATCTGTGACCATTTCCAGCTTAACGGCAGAGGGTGTTGTGATGGATGACTGATGTCTGCCTAGTGCAGACATGCATAGTGTAGGAATCTGTGCCTTGTTTTTGTTAAACCTTCGTAATATGTTTATCAGAAAGCCCCAGGGCTTCACCTGGATACATTTTCTTGATATTATGCTTCTTGCAATTCTTCTGTTGCCATATTATGTTTACTATGGTGAAATACCTAGGATTTCATTGTGTTATTTCCAAGAAATATTTCTCATTTATTTTTATTTATTATTATTTTTATTGAGATATAACTCATATAGCCATAAAGTCACCTTTTTACACGATGCAGTTCAGTGGCTTTTAGTATATTCACAAAGTTATACAACTATAATCACTAATACCAGGCTATTTCATTACCTCAGAAAGAAATGTACGAGTTTTTGCATGGACATATGTTTTCCTTTCTTTTGGTTAGATACCTTGGAGTGGAATTTCTGGGTCATATGGTAACTCTGTGGTTAACATTTTGAGGAACTACGAAACTATTTTCTAAAGTGGTGCACCATTTTACATTCCTAGCAGCAGTGTATGAGGGTTCTAATTTCTCCATATCTTTGCAAATACTTGTTATTATGTGACTTTGATTCTACCCATCATAGTATGAAGAGGCATCTCATAATCTTTATTTGCATCTCCTTAATGACTAAGATGTTGAGCATCTTTTTGTATATTTATTGGTCATTTGCACATATTTCTTAGAGAAATGTCTACTCAAATCTGTTGCCCATTAAATTTGATTATTAGTCTTTTTACTATTAAATTTTAAGAGTTTTTAAAATACATATTCTGGGTATAAGTCCGGTATCGGATATGTAATTTGTAAATATATTCTCCCATCATGTGGATTGTAGTTTTACTTTCTTGATGGTGTCCTTTGAGACACAAAAGTTTTAAATTTTGATGAAGTCCAATTTATCTATTTTTTTCATTTTTGTGCTTTTGGTGTCATGACTAAGAACTCCTTGCCTAATCCAGGTCATGAAAATCAATGCCTGTTTCTTTTCTAAGAGTTTTACAGTTTTAGCACTTAGATTAAGGTCTTTGATCCATTTTAATTTTTCTACACGGCATGAGATAGGTTCCAGTTCTTTTTGCAGTAGAGATAAAGCTTATCATCTTCTAAGTATACACTTCACCAAGACCTTCATGTTCACCTCACTTAATATTTTAATCAGTATATGATTTTCTGCCACTTCATTAGTTTCACCTCTGACTCCCTGTTAATGAGTATTTTGTTGGTCTTAAATGGAATTTGTTTACCAAAGCCATACTAACTTTTGCTCTTATCATAGATTGTGAGAATTAGGAGGAAGTTTATTGATCATATAGTCCAACCTCTTATCGGAGTAGAGCCCTCAGCATCTGTGGCAGAAGGGCTTTCAGCTTCTTCCTGGACACTCTCAGAGATGGTTAGTTGTAGATTGTAAGCAGTTAGGCCCAGCAGTTTCTCTGGCCAACTCTAGGAGTACTTTGTATGTGCAAGGAAATGTTTATACGCACTATCAAATGAATGGGCTCCTGGAACTGTGTGGCTCAGGGTCTGGGACTAACTTATTCTGGTATAAAGCCACCCATAATTCATTTGACCAGTTTAGTTGAAAACAGCACATTTTAATTTCTTGGCAATACCGTGTTTCCCCCAAAATAAGACCTAGCTGGACAATCAGCTCTAATGCATCTTTTGGGGCAAAAATTAATATATAAGACCAGGTCTTATTTTACTATAACTATTTTATATTATTTTAATATATGATATATTAAAATAATTATTTTAATATATAATACAATAATTATTTTAATATATAATGTATTATTATATAATACATAATATATTTTAACATATATTATTTTAATTATTTAAAAATATATAGTTATTTTATATTATTTTACTATAATATAAGACCGGGTCTTATAAGTCCGGCTAGGTCTTATTTTCGGGGAAACACGATAACATAGTCACGTAAGCATTGGTAATAGTCTTCATTACCTGTGTTTTATTTTATTGACCTCTATGTGGAGCAAGTAAACAAGATTCTAGTCTCTGGTAATTGTGATTTAAAATGAATAATATTAACATATTAATAAAATTAGTATAGGATACTGGATAATAAAATGTAAACATAAGTAGAGAATTAAATTACTTATGGCTTAGATTTTTTTTATTTTCTGTTTTTTATTAGTTTCAGGTGTATAGAACAGCATAGTGACATTTACATAACTCACAAAATGATAACCCCAACAAGTCTACCCCCTGACACTGCACATAGTTATTAGAACGTCATTGACTATATTCTCCATGCTGCAGTACACATCCCCATTACTGTTTTTTAAAATTATGGTTGACATTAAATATTATTTTATATTAGTTTCAGGTGTGCAGTGTAGTGGTTAGACATTTATATAATTTATCAAGTGATTCCCTCCAATAAGTCTACTACCCACCTGTCAATATACATAGTTTTTACAGTATTATTGACTATATTCTCCGTACTGTACTTTACATCCCCATAAGGGTCCTGTGACTATCGATTGGTACTTCTTAATCTCTTCACCTTTCTCACCTGGCCTCCAATCCCCCTCCCACCTAGTAACCATCAATTTGTTCTCTGTATCTATGGGTCTGTTTCTGTTTTGTTTGTTTATTTTGTCCCTTAGATTCCACATATAAGTGAGATCATATGGCATTTGTCTTTCTCAGTCTTATTTCACTAAGCATAGTGCCTTCCAGGTCCGTCCATGTTGTCTCAAATGGTAATATTTCATTATTTTTTATGGCAGGGTAATATTCCATTGTATATATGTACCACAATTTCTTTATCTAATCATCTGTTGATGGGTATTTTGGTTGTTTCCATATCTTGGCTATTGTAAATAGCACTGCAGTGAATATAGGGGTCCATATATCTTTTTGAATTAGTGTTTTGGATTTCTTTGGATAAATACCCAGGAGTGGAATTACTGGGTCATAAGGTAGCTCTTCTTAATTTTTTGCGGACCTTCCATACTGTTTTCCACAGTGGCTGCACCAATTTAAGATTTTGACATTGAAAAAACATCTATGGTCATTTAGTAAAAGAGTAAATATGGTTAAGTTTAGAATGAGTGTCAGGTGAATCTGCAGACCTAATAATTATATTAACTATTCACAGTTCAATTAAAGGCAGAGATGGTACAGGTTGCGAGCCAGAAGTAAGGGAGCTTGTCATCTCGACATTTGCTCAAATTCTGGGCATCGGAATAAGTTATAGCTGTCAAGTCTAGTTTAGCATTGACAAAGAGCTTATCTTTTATTTTAAAAAAATGATTAAAAACATGTTGCCTGTGAAGTTTTTAAATTATTAAAGGTACACTTAGGCATAATTTATTTGGGGGACATTTATTTTGGCAGCCTTTGTTAAATTTATTTCTCCTTTGGTATTTTGATATTAAAGGTGATCCATGTTATATTACTTGGAGGAAGGCTATCTTGCTTTCTTGCTTGTTTGTTTTTGTCCCCTTGTATTACAAAAGGAAAATGAAATATTTTGGAAAATAGGGGAAATATTTAAAAGTAGAAGGGAAAAAAAAGCACAGAGTAAAATAAGCAAGTAACTAGCCATATATAGTCCTGTCCCTAAGTAAAAGCTATTAATATTTTGGTGGGCTTCTGAAAGTTACGGTCTGGATTTATCATTTTACTCAGAATTTTTTTTGTTTTTCCAAAGCAAATAACTATTCTTTAATTCATTGGATCAGGAGTCACAAACAAAAAAAGACAAAAACAAGTAACAAACAGAAACTCTCAGTGAATCTCCTTCAAGAAGGAAATGATTCTTCGTTCTTCGTTCTGTCACTGAGGAGTAGCCAGAGCAGCTCAGCCAGCCCGTAACCAGTCACCCTCTGGGTTGTTTGAGGGTGACCCTTACCTATGAACTGGTGCTTGGTGGTGAATAGACAGTCTTGCTCTACATGTTGTAAAGGCACAAGTGAAGTAGACCCTGACCTGTGAAATACATTTTTTCTCTTTATGAATAGGTTTTTCCTTTCTTTTTTGTTTTTTTCTTTTTTTTCTTTTAAGGAGGGCGCAGCTCACAGTGGCCCATGCAGGGATCAAACCAGCAACCTTGGTGCTACCAGCACCACGCTCTAACCAGCTGAACTAACTGGCCACCACAGTTTTTCCTTTATTTAATTGAAGGGGAACAAAGACAAAAAAATCATTCAGCTGTGAATGCAAAAACATTGTTTGTCACTGTTGTTAACTGAGCCAAACTAATGGCTACCCTTGTGTGATGTTAGTAATAATTATATTAGTAGAGATACACTTTTCTTTTTTTCTTTTTAACTTGGCCTAACCTCTTAATTCTCAGTTTGGTGTCTGACCTCTTTCTCTGTTCTACCTACCTGTTAGTGTCATCTTTCTCCCTTTCTCTGTTATTCGTACTGTTTTACCCTTTGCTATAAAACTGCCTTTAACCTTTTTTCCAATGTACTCTCTTCTTTCTGTCCAGTTTTTTATCATTTTTAAATATACCTTTATATACCAGTGATTTTTCTAAAACATTCCCCTCAACCACATATGCACCATTCTGTTTAGACTGCACAGTGTTTTGATTATCTGTTGAATTTGAATACTTTAAGGATAGCGTGTATTCTGTTTGGTAAAATATAGAACCCGCTTCTTCCTATTGGCTTAAATTTGTCCCATTCATGTTACTTTGGCTCTTGTAGGGATTTCAGTTTGTACTTTTTTCTTTCAAATTGATGAATTACAAGTTTATTTTTCACACTTGAAGGCTGGTGAAAAGCCATTATGAATCCTATTAAAGAAAACCCAATGTCTCAGTTGAAAAGTATGGTAACTGTATCTGCTCATTAAGTATTCTTTAAGTTTCTGAAACACAACTTGCAAACACCCAGCATGCATATTTAATCTCAATACAACGGATTCAAGACCAAGTATACAAGTTATATACACCAAGGCTAGAACACAGATTATATCACCCTCCTCACTGTCATCTTCATCATCTTCATCGTCTTCATGTTTTCTTTTCAACGCATTTGGTGATTCATTGGCAGTATTTTGTGTTAACACCATATTGGTGGTGATAAAAATGTTTTTGGACCCAATTAATGACGGATTAATCAGAACATTCTGAACTGCTGATGTGGCAGGAATTGATGC
The DNA here is from genome assembly GCF_964194185.1 of Rhinolophus hipposideros. Lineage (NCBI taxonomy): Eukaryota > Metazoa > Chordata > Mammalia > Chiroptera > Rhinolophidae > Rhinolophus > Rhinolophus hipposideros. The sequence continues at coordinate 61,576,805 of NC_138058.1, read as the reverse complement.
TTTATACCTGGGGAGTGTGAAGTGGGCATCAGGACTGTAAAGCTTTGCCCCGTGAGGGACGTTGGAGTCCCTACGTTAGTTGAAAGAGACATGGTTTGTAGGGTTGGTGTGCCAAGTATGGGAGGACTTGGTCTGCTAGTAACCAAACCAATACTTAGTAGTAGAACTGGTATTCTTCCCACACAAGTAGGTGCCCTTTTTTGGAGCAGTCAAGCAGTATCTGTCAGGTGACAGTCTAGGGCCTGAATATGGCTTGATCAATGGCAGAGGCGTTTTGTTTCTTTGCCTTACAATATCTAATAAAAATGTCTCTTGGGGGAGGAGAGGTGAAAGACTGGTCAGTATGACACTGGATTGCCTCTCGCATATCATCTGTTTCAACAGTAGCTTTCTTAGCGTGGCTTGAATAAATTTTTGCATCATCTAGAATTGTGGTCACATATTGGAAGACAAACTCCAACATTTGATTTATCAATCTTGGCCCATATTCTGTAATCCCCATATCCTTCAGGATTTGTGCATCTTTCCGCATGCTCTTGGGAGAAGCCATCTTGCCAGACTCCGTGATATCCGGTAAATCATCCACATTAAAGTATTTCAGTCCTGATCTTGATGCAAGTTCTTTGCCTCGTGTGGTTTTGCCAACCCGTGGTGTACCGGTGCGCAAGGATATTCAGAAGCAACATGGTCCTCGCTGCCATGGCTCTGGGAACCTTGGCAGACCGAATTTGTACTTTACTCTCTGTGGGAGTCCGGGAATAGATTCATATGCATACATTAAATTGATTTTTAACAAAGGTATCTTTTTCAACAAATGATGCCGGAACAATTGGATATCCACATTTAAAAAATTAGACTTTGATCCATACTTTGTACCACATTAAAAAATATTAACTCCAAATCATGGAACTAAATTAAAACCTAAAGCTTTTAACACTTCTAGAAAAAAATCATAGTATAAAACTGTTGTGATTATGGGTTAGGCAAAGGTTTCTTAGAATACAGAAAACATGATCTACATGTGAGGTGTGACAAATTCGTGAACTCATCCTAGAAAAAGTACTGCCTACCTCATTGCTGAATATCACTACGGTCACCTTTGAAGTACTCCCCTTGGGAAGCTATACACCAACGCCAGTTCCTAGTTCACCCTTCAAAGCAATTTTGGACTCTTTTTCTGGAATGGCCATCAGAGCTGTTGTTGTATTACCCTTGATGTCCTGAATGTCATCAAAATGCATTCCTTTCAATATTTCCTTAATCTTTGGATAAAGAAAGAAGTCATTGGGGGCCAGATCAGGTGAGTAAGGAGGTGAAACAAATAATGTGAAAACAAATAATGCAGTTATTTGTTTACTGGCTAAAATTCCCTCACAGACAGTGCCCTGTGAGCTGGTGTATTGTCATGATGCAAGAGCCATGAATTGTTGGTGAAAAGTTCAGGTCATTTTCGTCTAACTATTCCATGCAGCCTTTTCAGCAATTCCAAATAATAAACTTGGTTAACTGTCCAGTTGGTATAATTTCATAATAAATACTCCCTCTGATATCAAAAAAGGTTAGCAACATCTTTTTGACTCTTGATTTGGACTGATGGAACTTTTTTGGTCATGGAGAATTGGCTGACTTCCATTGTGCACTTTGACGCTTTGTTTCAGGGACCTATTGGTACACCCATGTTTCAGCACCAGTGGTAACACAGCCCAAAACATCCTCTTGCCTCTCCAGGAGGTCTTGGCAAACTTCGACTCTCCTTTTATTCATTGGTGAGGTCCTTTGGGACCATTGTTGCACACACCTTTCTTATGCCAAGATTTTCAGTTAAGATTTTCTTGGGGCGGCCGGATGGCTCAGTTGGTTAGAGCGCGGGCTCTTGACAACAGGTTTGCCGGTTCGGTTCCCCCGTGGCATGGAGGGCTGCACCCCCTGCAACTAAGATTGGGAATGGCAACTGGACTTGGAGCTGAGCTGTGCCCTCCACAACTAGATTGAAGGACAACAACTTGGGGCTGATGGGCTCTGGGAGAACACGCTGTTTCCCAATATTCTCCAATTAAAAATAAAAGATTTTTCTGTTTCTCTAGCGATGTTTACTTGGTCTGCTATGCTTCTCACAGTCAGCTGATGATTTTGATGCACAATTCGATGAATTTTTTGCAATGTTTTCATCAGTTCTGCTCGTTACTGGCCACCCTGACCTCTCTTCATCAGTGACACGTTCTCTCCTCTCAGTAGAACGTTTAATCCATTTCTACACAGCTGTTTTCTTCATGGCATTATCCCCATAAATTTGGACTAATATGTCCCTGATTTCACTTCTTCTCTTGCCAAGTTTAACAAGAAATGTAATGTTTGTTCGTTGCTCTAATTCAAGGCAGACATTCTCACTAGGGCACCCAAAAACACGCAACAATGAACGCCACTCAGCAAGACACCGCCACACATTGACATGAACACAGCTGTGAGACACTGATATACAAAGGTTATGAAACCGTACCGAGCTGTTTGTACAGTGCTGCAAATGTAAACGCATGGTAGCAAGTTCGTAAACTTAATTGTCAGACTTCGTATTAAAGAAAAACTGATAAATTGGACTTCATCAAAATTAAGAGCTTCTTACCTCCAAAAAACAATATTAAGAGTATGAAATAACAACTATCAGAGAAACGTAAATCCAAACTACAGTGAGAAACCTCTTCACACCCTTTTTATGGGGAAAAAAGGACCTAGTTTTTTTAAGTCTGTCTGGTTCTGATGACCTGCTCACTTGTTCAGAACGCAGGTTGATCCTTCAGTGTAGTCTCATTGTCCATATTTGGGAGACCGGTGTGGGGGTGAAGATTAGGTTGAATTTGGGAAAGATAAAAGCCAATAAAATGTTACTCCATTGTAATTAATGTTGTAGTACAGCTTTGTAAAATAAGCCTGTCAGTTGGGCCATAATTTGTTACATTTCTTTTATGGGAATATGTATATAAAATGTTAAATGATGAACACACAGTTAAAAACAAGGATACAATTTGTTTAGAGAACAAAGACCTCATATTAAGGATAAGGAATAGGGAAACAGAATCTGAGATTTGTAATGGACCTTTAATTTTCTTTAGTCCATCTCTCTTCTGCTGTGTTAGTAATGATGGTCCAGAGGTTTACTTCTTTGTATTATCTACTTTTTGGTTCTAGTTCTATCTCTGGTGTTGAACAGAGCAAATCTCTGTCCATTTGGATGCATCAAAGGTTCAGATATTTTATGACTGCTTTGATGTCTCTGTTTGATGATAGCTGTTCTGTCTTCCCATGTGCTTCTCTTTTCCAGGCTAATTTCTATAGCCCAGTTCTTGTATACCATTGTTTTCAGACTCTTGGAAATCCTAGATGTCTGTTAACTGTAAATTCTTTACATCATTGTATTCAATACCTCATAAAATGAATGGTTTAAATGTGATTCTGATCAGCTCATCTTAGAATGAGTATATTTTGTCAATGGGACTAAAATAATCCAAGTTTGCAATTAGAATTTTTTCTTTATCAAATGAGTGTATCCTACATTTTGTTCTCATTAACTACTTTGGTCATATAAGCCTATGGGTAAATTTATGTATTTATTTATCTGTTTATCCATTTATTTATTTTCATAATTGACTATTAAGCCAGGACTTCCTATCTTCATTTTAACTTAAGAACAGAGGAAAGAATGGTGTAGCAAATCAAGGGACTTTAGGGGCACAAAGATTTGGGTTTTGCCATTTATTAGTACAGTGTCTTTGGATTGACTTAATGTCTTTTTAATAAAATGAGAATAATAATGCCTCATTACTAGGATTGCTATGAAGAGTACATGAAATAATCTAGGGAAAGGACTTTAATATGTTTTATTTTAGTGTTTAGTGTTAAAATTTTTAAAAATATTTTAAGTAAACATTAAATAGATTAAAAATATGTAAAAATATGTAACGGATGAAGAATACTATATAGCAGTCATTCATGCTCTTGCTACCCTTAATTTATATCTAGTTTGTTTTTAATCCAGTGTTCTACACTTTACTTCATTTACCGTTTTAAGTTTCCATTTATTGCATTATCTAGCCTACTCAGCTTTGTGTTATCACCAAATACAATGAACAAGTTTTTGAATTATTGTAACAAATCATGGGAAAAAATATTTAACAGGTTAGCCGGAGGCTGAGCGCTGAGGCAGCCACTAGAGCCCTGTTCGTTGGTGAATACTGACGGTTAATCAGCACTTTCTGGGCAGAGGTTTTACAGTCAGCTGCTTCTCAGCCTGGAAGTACTTTTAACCACTTACTTTCTGCTATTTTTTTTTTTCTCTACAAGGATATTGGAGAGATCAATATCAGATACATATTCTCTGTAGAATTGTCCTAATTTACAAACCAATTTTGATATTGTGAAAACTAATGTTTGCTAATTTTATGAAAAAAATCAACCATATTTAGCTTAATAATATAATTTAAACTCTTCGATATTTTATCTAGTGATGAAATATACACATTCTTCAGTTTCAGCATATTGCAGATTTTTAAAAATTGGTTTTAAGTTTCTCAGTTTTTTTTAGTTCTCAGTGCAACCCACAGTGAGCCAAGAAATCTACTACTTACTACTTATATTTTACTAAATAGCATTTTATTAAGTAGTTTCTCACTAAAGATTGCAAAATACATCAGAGTTGCAGCCAAAGATTTCCAGTTATAGAAATTAACTATACCTTATTTTTCTGGTTCCACATTTGTAAGTCTTTAAATGGTCAGCAGAATATCTGAAGAAATATCGAACAAAAAATATCCAGTTCAGTTTTCATTTGAACAAACAATGATCAATTTGTTTAACAGTAAGAGCTAGAGTTGGATCATTGTTTTAAGAATTACATTCACCTTGTTATTTATTTGTGTTATGACGTTTTAGTGAGTGAATATTGTGATTAATACTATGGAATTTTTAGCTAATCAGGAGTATTTATTTTGGGAAATAAAAGATACATCTGGTGAGCAGAAAAACCTGTTTCTTGTACTTTACTTTTGAAATAATATGGCCGTGGGTATATGTTTTAGATTTTTGGCTTTTGTCCATTTTGTCTCTCAGGTGGCTTATTGATTCTTTTCACCGACTGAGGCCCATTGTTTGTAATCTAGCTTTTGTTTTCACATAGCTATTTCCCACTAGTTTGTCATCTATATGCAAATTAAACATAATAACATGCATTCCAGTCACTGTCCCAAGCTAAGTTAGTTTTTACTTTGTTCAGTACTTCCTTTAAAATGGCAAAGTTCAGAGTCCACACATATTTAGACTTGGATAAATAAGACCTTTGCAAAAATCTTCAGTGCTGGTAGGGAAAGAAGGGATGAGAAATGTCTTGAGGTGGAAAAGTAAGAAAAAGAAAGTGTCTTTATGAATATTTTAAATAGAATAAGATATCTTTTAAAAAGGGTTGATTGCTATGTAGCCAAATCTTGTGGGGATTTCTTACAGTCAGTTTTCTTTATAGCCTCATCTCATCAATGTTAAAGCTTCATAATAAAAACAATGATCTTAGTTTTCTGAATGTTATAGTGCAAGACTACCCAGAGTGACGGTGATGGACTGCTCAGTTGAAAACTACCTTTGCTAACTTTTTGTTTCTAGGATGGGGGAAGGGAACAACCCAGTACCAAACAAACAAACAAACTGACAAAAAAACCCTTTCCCTTTCTTGTAAGCCCATAAATGTGCAGGTTTGGGAAATTTATCTTACTTTCAATGTTAAGAGATGACTTTTTATGTTTGTTTTTTTAAGATGTCTGATGAAATTATAGAATATATCCACAAAAAGAGCAAGTCCTATATCTATATTATTTGGTCACCTGATGAAATCAAATCTATGGCCTGAATGAATGCTTTTTATCTTTTTCTTCCTTCCTTTGAGCACTAGTAGTTGCCCCCAAGAGAAGTCTTATTCAAAAATAAACCCTGTTGTGTATGTATGTGTATATATATATATACATATATATATACATATATATGTATATATATATATATACACACACACACATATATATATACATATATATATATATATATATCAAGAAGTGGAGTACAGCATAAGGAATAGAGACATGGTAATGGTTTTATGCAATGTCAGAGGGGTAGTAGATTGGGGGAGGAGGGTTATCACTTTGTGAGGGGTGTAAATATTTAACTGTTACACATTGTTGTACACTAATAATAATAATAAAACACCTGAAACTAATAATGATAATAAAAAGGCAAACCCTGGCCGAATGTTGGTAGACTAAAGTTTAGGTGATACTATATGTTGGGAATACTTTCATTTCCAAGCAATATTCAGCTCTTAAGATGGTATTATCCTTACCAAAACCTCACCTGATGTGAACAGTAATAGGATAAGTCAGTAAAGTTGAATGAGCTTTGTGGTGGGAGTTAGAAGTCCTGGGTTCTAATCCATGTTCTGTTAAAAGCTCTGAGCTTGATTGAGCAGATCACTTTACTTCTCTGGGACGTAGTTCTTGAATCTAACATGAGGGCTTGGATGTGATGCTCTCTTAAATCTTTTCCTATTTAAAATGATCACATAGTTATTATACCTTCCTCCCTCTAAATGTCTGTGTATACTTTTTCCCTTTTTTTTTCTTGGAGGAAGAATTAAATGACTTTTCAGGACCAGTTTATATGAACTGGTGAAACTGCCAATTCCTAATCCTTTGGTTTTGTTGTTGATCATTCATTTATTCAGCAAACATTTATTAGGCATGTACAAGATTTCAGGTTCTTTTAGGTTCTGGGAATGAAAGATCAAGAAGACATACAGACTCTGCCCTCAAGGAGATTACAGCCTAGTAGGGGAAGAAAAACATTCACTACAGTACAATAAAAAAGGGACGTAACAGGCAACGCAGAGGCACAAAGCAGAAGTAAATCTTACTTAACTAATCAAGTAAGGGTTTACAGAGGAGGGGGAACCCCTAACCAGACTTTTATAATTAAAATGAGAAACTTCCCCCCCCTCAATAAAAGTAGTAGATTTTTAATAAAAACGTAGAAAATATAGATAAGCAAAAATCAGGAACACACTGTTAATACCTTGATATACATCTCTTCCCACCCTTTTGAAACTGGGTTTTATTTTATTTATTTAAAAATTTTTATTGTGATAAAATACACGTAACATAAAATTTAACATCGTAACCATTTTTTTTTAAGTCTACAGTTCAGTGGTGTTAAGTACATTCACATTGGTGTGCCACCAGTAATTGGGTTTTAAAGGATGCCTAGGAGACTAAAAAGAGTCAGCCTGGGGAAAGAAGCATTAGAGACAAAGGGCATGATGAGTGCAAAGGTATGCAGTGCTGAAAAAGCACGTTGTGTATGGCCATCGTAAGTAGTTAGGTATAGTGGGACCATAAGGGATATTGGATGAGGAATGGGAGATTTGGGAGTCATCAGTCACACCATGGAGGAACCTAACCTTAACTGACATAGAGGGCCAGTCCACTGACTGGAAAAGGGCTACTGTGGCTAGCCTGAACAGTCGGAGAACAGGTGGTGGCCCCGCTGGTCTGTGGTTTCCACAGGCGTCACAAAGGGAGTATGTGGAAAATATTTTAACACTGATATAAATTTTTGAGAAAGTCTTTCTCTGATTCTGGAAGAACATGACCATCTCTCTTGTAAGTTTGAGTAAACAGAAAAATCATAGGTGATGAGAAGACTCAGCAGTTCAAAAGAAGGATAACAGATAGCTCTCTGTGAAATAGCTGTAACACTACATCAGAGGTAAAAAATTCAAATTCTTAAACTCAGTGAGATTTAAGGGGGATTGTCATGAACAAGGCACATTCTGGGGACAGGAAAACGTTTTTGGAAAACAAAATCATTAATATTGAATGAAAATATATAATGATAGTGAAAGTAGATTGAATACTCCAGAGAATCATTAGTAAATAAGAAGACTAGTTCAGATGATGTTTCAGAGTTATGGAAAGATAGAGATGGAAATTATGACAAAAAGTAATGTGCACAGTAAATAGATCCAAGAGATCTGGTATACATAAATTGGGTATTCTAGAAGGAAAGAACAGAGATGATGTACAAGTAATCAGCAAATGCTTAAAGAAAGTATTAAAATGTTGCTAAACTGAAGACTTGTACTTTTAATAAAATTCACTAAATAGCAAAGAAGATGAGTAATCACTCATCTAGTCATGTTTCTATGTTCAAGGATGAGAGAAAATTCTGCGAATATTCAGGGAAGAATATCAAGTGGTATTCAAAGGAAACATCATCAGGTTGGTTCTAGCCTTCTATTTAATGAAAAAATGCTAGACTAGAGAATTACAGATCTTTGGATTTATGGACTAATAAAATGCTAGTAGAAATTTGAGTAGCATAAATTATCAAACTTTTTTGGCTAATTAAGGATATGAAATATAAAACTAATAATTGAATAATTTTTTGTTTTAGGTCAAACAAAACTTATCTTTTTTGATTATACTGAGGACTAGTGAAAACATCACCAAATGGTACTGATTTCTGGTGTGGAGTTGGTTAACTACTGCAGTATCTACAAGGTCATGAGGGAAAAGTATGTGACCCCAGAGTTTTATACCTTAACACACTGTCATTTACATAAAAGGCAAAAGGTAGATTTCCAGACATGGTTTCAGAAATTACACTAGCTTTGTACCTTTTCTGAAAAAAAGCACCCAAGGAAATACTCTATAGAATAATATGATTAATAAACTTAACAAGTTTTTATTAACAAGTTATTAACAAGTTTTTTATTAACAAGTTTTTATTAAGTTTGATTGAATAAGTTAATATTAAACTTTATATTTATTTCATTTTGATTACCTGTAAAATAGTCATTAAATCTAAGCGACAGAAATAACAACTTAAAAACTCAGAAGTATTTATTTTAAGTATTATGTTCCTACTGTGTATGAAGCAGAGAGCTAGGCTCTGAGGATACAGTGGGAAAAAAAGTAATGTGATTTTTGTCCTAATGGAGCTTACAGTCTAGCAACTGATATAAGAAATAACCTGGTGGTTCCAATGCAGTGTGATTAGTGATGGATAGGCTGCATGGTGCAATGTGAGCATAGAAAAGGAGCATTTAACCCAGATTTGGGGGAGAGCAGAGATGGCTTTCTGAAGAAGGAACATCTGAGTTGAGGTAAAATGAAAGGAGAGAGAAATTGAGAAGATTTCAGATTAGTTGATTGCAGCGACTACAAAGTGAGAGAAAGGAACAGATGACACCAGAGAGGTAACTAGGGACAGTGTCACATAGAACCTTGAAAACAATATCCAGGAATTGGGCTTTATCCTGAGAGGAATGGGAAACTATGAAAAGATTTTAATCATGAAAAAGTGGTATGATCTGGTTTGTTTTTTTAAGAAAGATCACTCAGGCTATAGTGGGGAGAAAATCGGATTAGAGCCAGTAAAATTGAAGGTAGTGAAATCAATTAGAGAGTTGTCTTATTTATTTGTTTGTTTTGGCGATATTTTCATGTCAAATGTGATATTGGGATGGCTATAGTACGGTCATAGGATGGAGAGAAATAGATGGATTTGAGGAAGATTTAGGCTTTGGTGGTTGGACAGTAGGAAGATACAGAGGGAGAAGGACAGACCGGATCTTAAATTTCTGGCTTATGCAATAGGTAGATGATGATGATGATGATGATGATGATGATGATGATGATGATGCCGCTGCCATCCAATAGGGGGATCCTGAAGGAGAAGATTAGGGAAGGATGATGAGTTCAGTTTGAGGTGCCTGTGGACAGCTACGTTGAGATCCAGTAGATAGTTAGAGAAGTGGGTTTGAAGTTTAGGAGACAGAGATCTGGGCTGGAGCTGATTTGGAAAGTATCAGCATTGGAAGGTAATTAAAGTCATGGATATGAAAGATTGCTCAGGTAGAATGTGCAGAGAAAGGAAATAATTTAGGTGCAATATCTTAGGAACATATCCATCTAAAATGAGGATTCTTCTAAGACTTTCAGAAGAAATGACCAAGAAAGTAGGACAAAAATTCAGGAGAGTGTGAGCTAATGCTTCTGAAATGACTGCTGGTGTTAAACAGATAAGTAGATGGATGATGAATTGTGGAATCCAGGTTTCTCACTTTGGAGAGTGAGGTTGCAGATAAGTGTGGACAAGGAAAAGGCTAGAACAATCACGTGGTGCTGGATTAGGGTTAGAGACCTCAATATGAGCTCAGGGTTAGCTTAGTGTAGATATGGCTCCAGACCATTATAGACATGTATGCATTATGTAGCTAGAAAGTATACAGACATACTTTCTAGCTCTGTCTAATGAAAGGGCCTAGAAGCAATGACGCCGCAGTAGCCCCGAGCACACCCAGAACCCAGATTTTGGTTTCTAGTACCATTCTCCAGCAAAAAGAACTAAAGCTCTTTAGAAATGTCTGATTCTAGGACTTGGGCAGGGAAGATGCAAATGAGCTGGGAACATTTTGTAGGCTAGAAAGTAAGAAAATGCTCGAACACCAAAAGAATAGGGGCTTGGCAAAAAGATACAGGAGCCAACCTGAAAGAGCACCCAATGACCAAAGCTGGAACAATCTTAGCAAAAATAAGTAACATTGTATTGGATTATAACCCAAAGTATAAAGTAAATTTCCCTAAATACATACTGATTAAAATAAATGATCGAATAAGTAAGTACCCCATTTTTTTATTTATTCCATACAGACGAATTCCAAGTAATTTATGCAGACACTTCCCTCCTTCAAAGAGGTGGAAATTGAACTCCCCAGCCCTTGACTTGGTGACTAAAAGGGAATGGTTATTTGTGTAGAACATGTTTGAGATTTAAGTCCGGGACCCAGGTATGGTACTTTCATGGGATACGGCACTAAAGAATATTGGTGATCTCAGTGGGAGTAGTTCTAAAGGAAAGGTAGATTTTTTTGGGCTATTACTCTAACTTTAACCAACCTTATAGAGTATTCTGTGTGTTCTTTTTAGAAGATTTAATCACAAACTGACAGCTATTTAGTGTCTGTCAAAAGCTCACTTGAATTATCAGATATGAGAAGATAGTTTAATGAATATCTTAATTATCTATTCATCTAGTTACTTGTATTAAGTCTCAGAGAACAAAAGTATCAAGACTGTGTCACCTCAGTCTCCCCCGGTATGAAAATGCCTGTACTAAGTTCTGATTTAAAGATATGCCATCTGTCTATATAGTATCTGTAAGGAACCCATTTAAATGATGTGAATTTTCTAAAATTATGTTTGAAACTGTAGTCCACTAGGTTCACTGTTCTTTGCGTAAGTGCATAGAGTTCTGATAAAAATTACATTTTCTTCTTACCAAAAAAATGAAAACTTTTAATTCTGAAAACACAGACCCAAATTTGACACTCAGTGTCAAATATAATTTGCTGGTATCATGAACTTGATAGTATCTGTTTCAGTTGCATGTTGTAGTATAACAGATCACCCCAAAACATTGTGGTTTAAAACCACGTTGATTTATTATTTTTACAGTTCTGTGACTCAGAACATTGGGCAGAGCTTGGCCAGGGGATTCTTCTGCTCTGTATGGTGTCAGCTGGGATCCCTCACTCATCTGGTAGCTGGGCTGGAAGGGCCATGTCAGAAGGCTTCACTCACATGTCTGGCACTTGGGCACGCCTCCACGTGGCCTCTCCACAGCATGGGAGTCTGACGGGAGGTGGCTTTCTTACGGGCTTCTAGCTTCCAGGAGGGAGATCGGGGAAGCTGCCTGTTCTCCGGGTCTCTGGAGTTTTAGGACATCACTTTCACCACGTCCTGTTGGTTAAAGTCACAAGGCCAGACAAGATTCAAGGAGCTGGGAAATAGTTTTATTGTGATGAGTCCTCTTTACCTTGTATTTTAACGTGTAACCAATTCAAGTCCTCTTAGAAATGAGACAGGCTAACATTAAACAAAAATTATTACCTTAATTTAATAGAAAAAATGGAATAATGGGGCCACGCTAACTTTCACTCTTCTATTGTCACTATAAATTTATCTTTGGATTAAGAAGTATCTTGGATTACTTAGAGTTGAAAATTTTCTAAATATTTTTGCTTAGTAATTGGGGCTATCTTTGAGAATTTCCAGTTTTATCTTAGTTTTCCTGATCTGGAAGTTTTACTGTCACGTGTCCATATTTTTTTTAGTTCTGATAAACTTGGTGGAGCACAATCTAGCAAAGGCTATTGTAATTTAAAATCCGGATACTCTGACTCGTAATTCCGCTTCATAAGTACACAGTTATTCTTTACAGCATTGTCAGTACTGGTAAAATATTGGAAACAACATAAGACTCCATCAGTGAGAGACTGGTTAAATAAATGATGAAGTATTTGTAACTATAAAATCATGAAATTGTTAAAGGAGACATGACGAAATTCTATAAAGAGTGATTGAAGTAAGCTATAAGATACATTAAGTAAAAAAATGAAGAAAAGCTGTATAGTATGCCACCACTTTCTTTAAAAAATGTGTAAATGCTTTTATATATGTAGAATAACTATAAACACACAGTAAATAAGGAAAGGGAGCTGAGTGATTGGGGAAGTTTTCTATTCACAGTTTACTTTTGTACCAGGCACATGTATTAATTACTCTAAAAATTAACCTCTAAGAAATGCTCTGATAGTTGTATTTCATTTGTTGGTTATTTTCTGTGTAAGGCAGAATGTTGGTCGCTACATTCAGAGACGACTAGGCCAGCATTAGGGAGCCTAAAGGCCTGTAGGAAAGATGAAACACATGTACCATGTAACTAGGCTGCTTGATAGAGATTTCATTTTTGCATTGCCCAGATACTTTGCCCGTTATCTTTATTGGATTGCTTATCTTCTTATTGTATTACAGAGTTCTTTATATTCCCAAAACAAGTATTACATATTTGTTTTGCAGATATTTTTTCCAAGTTTGTGGTTTGTCTTTATGTTTTCATAACACTGCCTTTTAAAGAGCAGAAGTTTAAAATTTTAAGTGCGATATCTTTTTTCTTTTCTTTTCTGGTTTGTGTTTGTGGTGTCATATCTAGAAACTCTTTGCCTAAGTCACATTTTGGCAAATTACAGCTGATTCATCTGATTGCTTGTAAATAAAGTTTTATTGGGGCATGGCCATGCTCACATGTTTAGTCATTATCTACGGCTGCTTTCATGCTGCAATGACAGAGTTGCGTATTTGCAACAAAGACTGTATATAGCCCACAAAGTGTATAATATTTACTATCCCTTTACTAAATATTTATTAGCCCTTTGCAGAAAATATTTGCCAACCCCTGGGCGAAACTAGGACCCCCCAAATTTTCCCCTGTGTTTTCCTCCAGAAAATTTTGCATTTAAAAATATCTAAACCTATTAATTTTGTTATAAGATAGTAGGTGTGGGATGAGGTCCTTTTCTTTTTCTTTTTTTCTTTTTTTTTTTTTTGCATATAAGTTGTTCCAGTACCAGTTGTTACAAAGACAATTCTTTTTCCGTTAAATTACCATGATACTTGTGTTGTAAATCAATTCATCATAAATACATAGATCTGCTTCTGGACAGTGTCTTCTGTTCCATTGATCTGTATGTTTATCCTTGTGCTAGAATTACAATGTCTTGATAGCTGTAGCTTTATAGGAAGTCATGAAATCAGGTTGTGTAAATTTTCCAACTTTGTTCGTTTTCAAAATTGTTTTGAGTATTCTAGGTTCTGTGCATTTGCATATGCATTCCAGAATCAGCTTGTCAATTTTTATTTAAAAGCCTGGTGGGATTTTAATTAGGATTTATGTTAAATCTATAAATTAATTTGGGAAGAACTGATATCTTAACACCAATTGATCTTTGAAAACAGTATATCTCCATTTATTGAGGTCTTTGATTTCTTACTTGGTGTTTTGTATTTTTTAGCACACAGCTCTTCCACTTATTTTGTTAGTTTTAGTTTAGGTATTTCTTTATTGATGCTAATATAATTGCTACTGTTTTGTTAATTTGTCTAATTATTAATTACTACTATATAGAAATACTGTTGAATTTTGTATGTTGACTTTAGATCCTGCAATTATGCTAAGTTCCTTATTAATTTTAGTGCTAGATTCTTTAGGATGTTCTGTATTGACAATCCTGTCACTTAGGAATTTGGTTTTGTTTCTTAGTTTTTTCCTCATCTCTAGGCTTTTTTTTCCTAGCATTATTGTACTGGCAAACAGTACAATATTGAATAGGAGTTGTGAGAGCAGATGTTCTTGCTTTGTTCCCAGTCTTAGAGGGAAAGCATTTAGTGGTTCATGATTATGTATGATATTAGCTATTGATTTGTTGTAAATTCATGTCCCAGACTGAGGATGTACCCTTCTGTTCCTAGTTTTATAAGAGTTTTGAATTATGAATGGCTGTTTTTTTCCTAATTTTTTGCATCTATGTAGGTGATTAATTGATATGGTATATTGGTTGATTTTTTTCATATATTGAACTAAAACTGCATTCCTGGGATAAATGCTATTGGTCACGATACATATATTTTTTATATTACTGGATTTGTTTTTCTAGTATTTGGTTAAGATATTTTGTGTCTGTGTTTATGAAAGGATATTTGTCTGTAGTTTATTTTTATTAAAGATTTTTGGGGGAGTCTGAGTTTTGTATGAGAGCAATACTATCATAAAATGAATTGCGAAGTGTTTTCCCATTTATTTCAGGTGGAGTTTATATAATATTGGTATGATTTCTTCCTTAGATGTTTGGTAGAATTTACCAAAGAAGCCATTTGTCCTGAGCTTTCTTCATAGGAAGATTTTAAATTATGAATTAAATTTCCTTAATATATTGAGAGCTATTTTTATTATCTAATTTCTTCAATGAACTTGGTAATTTGTCTTCAGACTTTCAAGTAACTGGTATATTTTATCGAAGTTATAGAGTTTATTGCCATAAATATTACCTTATTATCCTTTTAATATCTATAAGATTTCTAGTGATGACCCTTTTCATTTCAATATAGTTTGTGACTTCTCTTTTTTTCTTAATCACTCTGGCTGAAATTTATTCAATCTTATTGAACTTTTCAAAGAACTAGATTTCAGTTTAATAGGTTTTTCATTTTCAACTTTCTATTGTTTTTCATTTTCAACTTCATTTCTTCAAATTGCTTTGTGTTTCATTTGCTCTTTTTTTCTGTTTCCTTAAGGTGGAGGCTTAGATTAATAATTTAAGACTTTTGTTTTCTATAAGCATTTAATACTGTAAGTTTCTAGGAACTGCTTTAGTGATATCCCACAAATTTTGATATGTTCAATTTTACTTTCCATTCAATTAAGAATATTTCTCTTTTTGACCTGGGGGTATTTAGAACAGGGTCATTTAATTGCTAACCTTTGGTAATTCTTAATCTATATTTCAGTTATTGATTCTAATTTAATTGTTTTGGTCAGAGAAAATACATTATTTGACTTTGATTCTTTTAAATATCTTGAAGCTCATTTTATGGCCCAGAATATGGTTTTTCTTGGTGAATGTTCTATGTGCCCTTGCAAAGAATTATATTCTGCTCTCATCGTGTAGCATGTTTTGTAAATGTTGAATTGGGTCAAATCAGTTGTTAGTGGTTTTATGTCTTCTTTTTCTGTCTTCTTGTTCTATTAACCAATAACAGGAGTATTAATGCCTGCAACTGTAATTGTGAATGTGTCTAATCTCCTTGCAGTTTTTGTTTCATTTATTTTGAATCGAGGGTGTTAGGTGGAAACCCACTTAGCATTGCCATGTCTTCTTGATGAATTGATCCTTATCATTATGTAGTGACCCTCTTTATCACTGGTAAGATTTCTTGTTCTGAGGTTTGCTTTGTCAGATACTAATGTAGCCATGATATCTTTTCTTTTCATCCTTTTACTTTAAATCTTTTTATTATGTTTTTATATTTAAAGTGTCTTATAGATAGCATATAATTGGATCTTGTTTTTTCAATTTGTGATCTGATAATCTCTACCTGTTAATTGCGTATTTGAGTAATTTTTAATTTAATGTAATCATTGATAAGTTTGGATTTGAATATACCATCTTGCTAATTGTTTACTGTTTTGAATCTTTGTTGATTGAATTGACCCAGGATTAGGCATTTGAGGGTGCTGAAGTGGGAGAAAGAAAGTAACATACTAGGTGGACTGATAGCTTGGGTGACAACCAGATTTTGAGACTGATGCGAACATAGCAACTGGAGGGATGAGACGAGGTAGAGTGATTCTGGATTGAGTCTGGACTGAGGTTTGATAAAATGTAGTGGGATATTGAATGACAGAGATGAAGAAGGTAGGACAGCAAGACGGCATAAGCCTGACGGACGGAATGGGATTGCTTGTGAATTAGGGTCTGGAAATGTCATTGTGGAGAAGGTTGATCTGCTGCCTTAGCTTTCACTCTAGAAGGTTCTTTTCAAGAACCAGATTTAGCGCAGTGGTTGAAAGATGTGTTCATTGATAAGGCTGAGGAGGTACAGGAGATTTGTTTTACTATGTCAAAGGGGTTTCCAGAGGTCCCCGGGGAAAAGATTGGAACGAAGGGCGGTAGTGGGGGCACACCTGGGTGGCTGAGAAAGCATAGAGAACATTGTGGGCAAGAAAATAGGAGAGAAGGTAGTTGGCCAGAACAGTTTGTGTTTTGAATAAAGCCCAAGAATGACAGGGGTGAGAGCCACAGGTAGAATTAACTAGTAAGATTCCTGAATTGATCTTGTCTCCTGAATTGATCCGTGGTATCATGAGTGTCTCTGGAGTCTGCTCCACTGTGTCTTTGTGATCTAACGGGAATAATAGTAAAAACTTAACCCAGGGTGATAAAGCCTAAAGCAGTTAAGCTTTAAATAATGAAAGCCAGTAGAGCTCACATTTCTTTTAAGAATTCTTTGGTGTCTGCAAAATTCCCACTGTTTGGAGGTATCTTTGGAGTGGGAAGACACAGCAGTACCATTAGTTTCGTAAAATCCAACTTGTGTTATCCCACTGCCAATGACCCAGGAATGAATGGTAGACATCATACTGGATGCTTCTTTATCGTAGACGTTATTGTCTTCTGGAAATCCTGTTTCCTCCTGCTGTTCCATTTTACCTGAAAGTGGGTGCTGAGGCTATGGCTGCTGGCTTGGATGAGTGAGCTAATGTAGTTATGAACCCCTTGTCTCCTTGGAATACCAATACAAAGCCTAATTTGCTGCATATCTCCTTTGGGGCTCAATCTTTTCAAAACTAGTTACCAATTATCTCTTACCAACTTTCTCTCTCTCTCTCTCTCTCTCTCTCTCTCTCTCTCTCTCTCCATCTATCTTTAATTTCAACTTTTAAAATCTATTGTTAGGGACAAGACTGGGAATTGGCATTTCTTGAACAACTAAAGCATCTGTATAAGAATCTTTGTTTGCTTACAGAGAAACAATGATGTATCACTGTATCTAAAATCTAATGTTTTCAGAAAATCTGTAATATTTTCAGTAGACTAATGTGTCATCTTTCTCCTACTTTAGATCTCTCCATACTAATGGAAATGTAACTGGAACTGACTTTGATGATAAAAATCAACGACCATCAGGCAAGATCATGTAGTAGGAATTTTTGCTTCCAGATGAAGACACCGACATTTAGAATTTCTACTTTCTAAGGTATTGGAGGCATAATTTTATTTTAATTTGACTCCTTGGCAGTCATTTTATAATGTGGGTTTCTACATACAGATTTCATAAGTTTAAATTTTTATATTAGAATGGTTAACTTTTGGAGAAGAGTTTGACCACCCCCCTTTTTATACCCCCCCCCCAAATTTAGAAAAGATCCACTTTTTTTTACCCCCAAGTCAAGTTGTTGTCCTTTCAGTCTTAGTTGTGGAGGGTGCCATTCAGCTTCAAGTTGTTGTTCTTTCAGTCTTGGTTGTGGAGGGCGCAGGTTAGCTCCAGGTCCAGTTGCTGTTGCTAGTTGCAGGGGGCACAGCCCACCAACCCTTGAGGGAGTTGAGGAGTTGAACCAGCAACGTTGTGGTTGAGAGAGCCCACTGGCCCTTGTGGGAATCGAACCGACAGCCTTCGGAGTTAGGAGCACAGAGCTCCAACCACGTGAGCCACTGGGCCAGCCCCAAGATCCACATTTTAAAGTGAGGTAATCTTTATAA
The DNA here is from genome assembly GCF_964194185.1 of Rhinolophus hipposideros. Taxonomy (NCBI): domain Eukaryota; kingdom Metazoa; phylum Chordata; class Mammalia; order Chiroptera; family Rhinolophidae; genus Rhinolophus; species Rhinolophus hipposideros. The sequence goes on along the minus strand of NC_138058.1, from coordinate 61,558,621 downwards.
GGAAAATGTGTCTATTATAAGCAATTAAGGTATACACTGAGTGCATGTTAAGACTCAGTAAGCCATGTTAGAGGAACTGGAATAAATAAATGTCAGTTTAACAGTTATTTAATTTGCGTCACAACTCTCTGAGATGAGCAACTGAATTCAGCACTCTGACAAGAGTTTGCTCACGTGATGCAAGAGATCTTAGTGATTGTCCTTTAGTTTGATTTGGAAACCTTTCATTCCTGTTCTCCTATGCTTATTGTTAAAGGTTTTTTATTCGCCAAGAAGTGTCACATTTACTCCCCATAGACTGTGCCTGTAGAACCTTTGGGATTTGATGGATTAGTTTCACTTGGACCAGAAAAGCAAGATATGTAATTAAAGAATCAAGTGACACTTCCAAATTATGGGGTAGATCCCCACTCTAAAGGCTGCATAAAATAATTGAAAACAAAGGAAACATCATATTAATAGAAAACAAACACTGTGCTCCCTATTTTTCTAAAACAAATGTAAATTCCAAACAGGATATAGTTGGTGTTCATTTAAAAACCAAACTTTTAAAAAAGTTGTATTTTTCCAAATAGGCAGAAGTTATGGAAAGGTAATTATTTTAGAGGTTAGGTCCAAGTTGGTTGGTTCTCTGTATACATTATAGAGGTTTATAAATTAATCTTATTAGAATATAGAAAAGGTGAAAATCTGAGAAAAATGTATCACTTATTACTAGGATTATTAATTCCATTTCTGTTTTGGAAGAATATGCAAAGCAGTAAATTCTAAAATAATAAGAATCCATGATATTGGAAAATTCTAAGACTGCTTCAGTTAAAATAAATGAATTACCTTCTTGAAGGGGGTGGTGTAATTGAGCAAGTTTTGCCTGAAAAGTTACCTTAAATCATATCGCAAATGAAAAAGAGTTAGGTTGCTCTGATGAGAAGTTTTAACACTTCCCTGGCAACTAGTAGATGTATCTGTATTTTTCTAAAATGTTGTGGTGTTATTTTGAATCAAATGGTAATGATGATTAGATATATTATTTGTCTTATTATCAGAACTATTTCCTTTATTATTTTAGATATCTTTCCTTCTTACTTTCATAATTTATCTTATTACCAGAACCATTTCCCTTAATTTTAAAGATATCTTTCCTTCTTACTTTCATTTAACAACATTAGTTGAATGTCCAAGCTTTGCAAAGAATCATTTTAGATATGTGGAAGAATATATTATTCTATAACTTCATTGTGAAGTTGAAGACATCTTTCTTTCAGAATGTTTACTGTGGGGTCAGTGACACACTAATCTGAAAACCATTTAAAAGCAATCATAAAATGAGCACATAGAATCATAATTTAGAATTCCTTTCTAAGTAATACAGTTAAATTCTATATTCAAATCTCAACAAAAGTTAAGATTAGGAAGTAGAAAGTTCTGATTAATTGAATTTGCTGACTAATTGGTTTTGGTTGTTACCTACTTATGATTCTACTTACAAAAGTGCCAGATTAGGTTGCTTAAATTGTTACATTAGGGATTTCTAATTCATCAGTTTCTTACATCTCTCACACTCATTTGCAAGCTTTCACACAGTGATATCCCTATTAATATTTGTCATTTTCCCTAAAGGAAAAAAAGTGAAAATTTCACCCAAACCTGTTCAGAAGTTTTATATGATACATTTTGACAATATTTTCTTCTAATTTGCTGAGGGGCCTTTAGATTTTGAGATTGTGGGATTTTGTTTTTTTTGGGAGGCATTAAAGCAAAACAAAATCAGCACATGAATTAAGGCTCTAAAACATTTGTAAGATTGTATCTTGGAATACAGTTTATGCCTTTTAAAAATATTTTATTTGGACTCAAGAACACATTTGGAAACATTTGAACAAAGTGTATGAAGGGAATCGGTAATCCCTTGCTATATAGTTTTCTATATTGCATTTATGGTATGATGGAAAGAACAGAAGCTTTGGCCCTTCTACTTTCATGCTATCCTGGGAAATTGAGTTAATATTTCTTTTTTTTTTTTTTGAGTTAATATTTCTGTCTTAGTTTCCTTTTCTACAATAATTACTTTTAGACTTGTGATGAAAAATGAAGTGTTAAAATGATATAAAATAATGCTGTGAAATTAATAAATGTTGCTAAAGACAGAGAAGACCACCCCACTGAAGTATCATTCATGGTTACCCTTCTCATAGCAAAAACAGGTCAACTCACTACTACCCAGAAGCTTGTAAAACCAGTTTCAAAGTTAATGACAAATATTATGCTTGGAGAGAAAGTAAAATGAGCTTTTGGCAAAAATCCCTTATCAAAAGCATACCATCTGGAAAAGCAATTACTGTCATGTGTGCGTGCTAGCGTAAGTTTTGGTTTTCGGTTGGATGAAAGCACTGATGTGTAGAGAACATACCAGCACTTCATACAGATGTGTTACTGTTATCACTGAGAAGTCAGCACTACTGCAGAAGAATGTTTTGTTAGCATTTTGTTCTGATTTGGGTGGTAGTTGTTTTTTTTTTTTTTTTTTGCTTTTTTTTTTTTTTTTTTTTTACCCATTGTTGCCTGTAAAAGTTGATTGGTTCCTCTGATCAAAGCCCAGCAACTTTAGTTGCAGGAAAGGTGTAGTTGGTCTGTGAGTAACAGAAATCGCACCAGGATATCAATTCATATCCCGTTTTTGTTAGAGAGAAGAATCGGCATTCCGTAATGTGATTTCTGATTGTGATTTAATGTCAAAGAGAATAGTGATAATTGTGAATATAAGCAATTTTTGGCCACTAAAGCCATGTCTTTTCAGTTTTGTGAAGAAATGGTCAGCAAGTGTAGGATCTTGCTTTTCCACAGTTATATATGCTAGCCGTGTAGTGTGACAGGGCTTTACATGTTTTTAAATTAGTTTTTTAGTAAAATAAGATAAATGAATATTTATTGATATCATCTCTACTATTTCAAGGAGGCATAACTTAGCAAATATATTTACTATTTTCAAAAGTCAGAGTATCATGAGTTTTAATGTTCAGGATGAGGTATGAGGATTTTGTTAAAAAATCTGAATTATGGTACAAAATAATCCAATCTCTAAGAGTTTGACCATTTCCCCACACTTGATGATTTTATTAATTTATCAAAGAAAAACTGAATTTTTATTGTATATATTTAGAAACCATATCCAAATTTCGAAATAGAATATGAAGAAATACTTTCCAGAGCCAAAACGCCAACAGAGAATAAATAGGTTAGGAATCTTTTTGGTCCAATCTCCCAATTTGAAGCATTTAACATTCAGTTTTGAGTGGGATATGCTTTTTTTTTTTTTTTTTTTGGATGTTCAACGAAATGCTAAAAGTAGATATCAGTGAGAAGTATTGCTATAATTTTTGGGTCCATGTTCAGTTATAAAATCTAGAATGTTTAACACAACTGATTTATTATTAAGAATTAGGAATTTTTTAATTTAGTAGAAATAAAGAATTATGAAGAAACTAGTTGAATAGGAAAGCGGCTTATGTCAAAGCTGATTTCAGATCTGGGGCCTTGAGCGTCTTGCAAGGAAGTCATCAAACACTAATAGGGTGTGGCACAAACACGAAGGTACTTAACTGAGCAGGCCCTCGCTGGCCAAAGATGAGGCAGTTTGCGTGTCAGCACATATACTGTAGTATAACCAATCACATCAAATATGTTTAAATCCGTAAGTTCATAATGATACTTAAAAAAATGAATTACTTTTCTTTGGGGTATGCTAAGGAACCAGCTGTACTTGAAAGTAACCAAATAATTGAGGAAAAGAAGCTTCTTTTCTCAGAAGTATTCTAGTTAAAAATGAAGAAAGTAATAAATAGAACATCACCACTTTGTAATGAATTCCTGGACCTAAGCAAAGATCATCAGTGGTTCCTAATAGCACATAAAAACAACCAGACATTCGATTTATTTTAATGAAAGTTCACAACACTACTTAGGAAGTATCCTTGCCAAGAAATTGAACTTGAACCTGAATCTGATCAAGCCTCTAGGTCTAATTACCAGTTTACAGGAAACACAGAAGACAGGGAAACAGATGAAATGATACCATGAGGATGCAGTCAGAAAAATCTAGGCTTTGGGGAAGTTCTTAGGACGCAAAACTTATTTTTTTCCAATAAACAAAACTGTAGAGAACAACAAAAAAAAAGAGAAATGAAAAAGGAAACCAGAGATTAATTGCAATATTTGGACTTTATTTGGGTCTAGATTTTTAATATATAAATATTTATGATAACCAGGGAAACTTGAATACTGGATATTTCACATTAAGAAATTATTGTTAATTTTTAGGTGTGATAGCAATATGTAGTTATATTTTAAAAGTCATTATCTTTTAAGAGACGGATATTGAAACAATGGATGCAAGGATATGTCTGGGATCTGCTTCATTATTTTATAGAGTAGAGGGAAGGCAGTGGGTAGGAATGAAACAAGATTGGCTATTGTTTAAGGTAGGCACTTGTGGTGTTGGGGGTGGTGGTGGTATAATTCTTGATATTCTCTTAGTCATTATGAAAATTTCCATAAGAATGGTCGAGAAATTTACATTTTTTCTGTGTTGGCTCATAAGAATGCAATTGAATTACGTGTATTTAGCAACCTAATGAATTCAGGTAATTTCTTGAGTCTATTGGGTTTTCTGTATAGGAAATCATACTGCCTACAAAGGACAGATTTACTATATAGTGCTCACTATTTACCAGACTCTATTGTAGGCACTTACATATATTAACCCATTATATTCTTGGAAGAAATCCAGTGAAGAGGACATTAACTTGCCCAAGGTTGCCCAGCTGGATATGTGGTAGAGCTGGGATTTGAGTTCAGGCAACACAGCCCTAAAGTCTGTCTTCTCTAGTTGTTGCACTTCTCCTTGAAACTTTTTTTTTTTAATTCTAAACATTAGGTTCTTTTGAAAATATCTAAATAATTAAAGTACATGGTTAAGAAATCAAATAGTTTTGAAAGACTAACAATTAAAAAGCACATCCTGTGCCTCATCTCTTTTCTCTCCATTTCTGGTCCCTATTTCCCAGAGCAAAACACTTTTCAGCTATTTAACGCTGTTTCTTCTGCTAGCAAGCAGAAGAAATATTTTATTTCTAAATAACATATATTAATATTTAGGTAATATCTGATTTTTGTTATTAGAGAGTAGGATTTTGTCAGTTAGGATGCTTCGGCTTCTGGTAAGCCCAATCCCAGCTGGTTTAAGAAATAAGACATTCCTTGATTCCCATCAGAAACTGGAAGCCAGTTTCTGATGAATCTGAGTCAGCTTCATTCAGTGGCTCTGCCTCCATTTTTCTGTGATTCACTCACTTCCCTTCTCTCTTGTGTGGTGGCCCCAACCATAGACTGTTTCTCCTGTGGGGGCCAACGAACTGGAACCTCTCCTTAAAACTTTTTATTTTAAATCTCTCCCCTCTAATCCTAACACTGTTTATTTCGTTTGTCTTAGTGTAGTGGCTAGAAGTTAAACTTTTAAATACCGGTTTTCATTTGTACTTTTGATTTTGGAAGTTGTCTTAATACTTGGGGAATCCAGAGTCCAGTGAGTTTACTCCTTTACAAATAGAAGGTACTCAACTAAGAGACAAAGAATAATTTAGTGTGTAGCCAGAAACCAAAGAATAAAGTGTATCATGACAGCTTCCAGTGGGTTTTTTTTTTTTAACTATGTTTACCTTCTGATCTGCAAGCAAGCCTATTCATGGCTCATTTTACTTTCAATTACTTGTTGATTTTATTGGTCCTGTTTGCTTAATTTCTTTGTGACTCTTAGATAAAATTACTCCTTCATTTCCCCAATGCCCATGCCTGTTATATAATTACTTCCCACTTGACTTTACGTAGGTTACATGAGATAAAATTAAGCAAGGCATTTAGTTCACTGTTTAGCGCATATGTATCTAGTAAATGTGTCTTTTGGTCCAGGAGACCACTACTTTGTAATTTTGTTTAAAAAATGCTGTTTTTTCTTTGACTAATTTTTAAACTAGGGAGGGGGTGGATATGGCTTAGTTACTCTAAGAAGTCCTAGGCCTGGGCAGGTGGGAAAAACTGTTGATAATGTGTTATAGTGGTTTAATGAGTAATTTCCGTGTTCTCTGTAAGGAACTCTTTTTTTTTTTTTTTTAATAAGAGCCTCTGAGTTTAAGAAAGATTATCAGTTGCCGAAAGAATACTTGCCTACTAAGAGGTGGGGTATGAACACCTTAGGGAAAATATGACTTGTCTCAATTCTGTGGGTTTTTTAATTTCTCTTTGACCAACCACAAAGTACCTTAGGACATAGCAAGATAGCTAAGCTTCATGAAAGGAGGCATGTGGGCTCTAATAAGAAGGAAAATTTTTGCTTTCACATTCAAGAGAAAGAGATGGGTTACAGACAACTTTTACGGACAATTTTTTCCTGAAGGTCATGGAAGGTAGCCATCTGAAGACCTGCTCTAGCTAGTTAAAACTTGTGCTTGTTTTCTATGCTTCAACACCTCTTCCTTCCAACCCAGTTGCACTTGTTAAAAGATTGCACTTGAAGCAGTCTTTTAACATATCTTTAATGATGTTTTTGAAAATGATATTAATCTAGTTGGAAACTGAAGATTGTAGAGACCCAAGAGTTTCTTCCATTTTCCAACTGACAGTTATAATTACTGAGTATGGCAGAGCTATTGGAATTGAATAACCAATTATTTGTGTTAAAGAAAGGGTTTGTTCTGTTTGTGTGTCTTTTATTTTCCGAAGGTACAATGAAAATTTATACTTGTATCTCATTGCATCATATCTGATTGCAGAAATTAAAGCACAATTTATAAGCAAAAAGAAAAAGGGTTTACTTTTATGGGCTATAGTTTATTGGTAAGAGATAAAAGATATTTTTTGAATAATAAAATAAATGCATAAAACAGAAACTCCTTTCTGATCATGAAAGCTTTGAGTGGAAAGATGAAATACACTAGTCCCCCTTTATCCACAATTTTGCCTCCTGCGGTCTTAGTTATACCCTCAGTCAACTGCAGTCCAAGAATATTAAATGGAAAATTCCAGACATAAACAGTTCATAAGTTTTAAATTGCGTGCTCTTCTGAGTAGTGTGATGAAATCTCACGCTGTCCTGCTCTATCCCTCCTGGGACACAAATCATTCCTTTGTCCAGTACATCCACCTCACTTCATCTTATCACATAGGCATTACATCATCTCACATCGTCACAAGAAGGGTGAGTGCAGTACAATAGGTATTTTGAGAGAGAGAAAGACCACATTCACATAACTTTTATTACAGTATATTGTCATAATTATTGTATTATTTGTTATTGTTAATCTTTTATTGTGCCTAATTTATAAATTAAACTATCGTATTTAGAGGGGAAAAAACAATATATAGAGGCATATCTTGTTTTATTGTGCTTCATAGATAATGTGTTTATTTTTTTGTTTTTTTAAATTGAAAGTTCGTGGCTACCTTGCATTGAGCAAGTGTGTTGGCTCCATTTCCCATATTTTTTTGTTTTTTTAAATTGAAAGTTCGTGGCTACCTTGCATTGAGCAAGTGTGTTGGCTCCATTTCCCAGTAGGATTTGTTCACTTTGTGTGTCTGTGTCACAGTTTGGTAATTCAAACGATATTCAGACTTTATCATTATTATATTGGTTACGGTGATCTGTTATCAGTGATCTTTGATGTTACTCTTGTAATTGTTTTGGAGCATCACGAACTGCACCCGTATGAGGTCTGACAGTTATATTCGCGAACTCATCCTAGAAAAAGCACTACATACCTCATTGCTGAATCTCACTACAGTTACCTTCAAAGTCCTTCCCTTGGGAAGCTATGCAGCGACGCCAGCACCTAGTCCACCCTTCAAAGCAATTTTGGACTCTTTTTCTGGAATGGCCATCAGAGCTGTTGTAGTATTACCCTTGATATCCTGAATGTCATCAAAATGTCTTCCTTTCAATATTTCTGTTATCTTTGGGTAGAGAAGAAGTCATTGGGGGCCAGATAAGGTGAGTAGGGAGGGTGTTCCAATACAGTTATTTGTTTACTGGCTAAAAACTCCCTCACAGACAGGGCCCTGTGAGCTGGTACATTGTCATGATGTAAGAGCCATGAATTGTTGGTGAAAAGTTTGGTCTAACTTTTTCACACAGCCTTTTCAGCACTTCCAAATAGTAAACTTGGTTAACTGTTTGTGCAGTTGGTACAAATTCATAATGAATAATCCTTCTGATATCAAAAAAGGTTAGCAACATCGTTTGACTCTTGATTTGGACTGATGGAACTTTTTTGGTCATGGAGAATTGGCTGACTTCCATTGTGCACTTTGACGCTTTGTTTCAGGGTCGCATTGATACACCCATGTTTCATCACCAGTAGTAACATGGTCCAAAACATTGTCTCTCCTCTCCAAAAGGTCTTGGTAAACTTTGACTCTCCTTTTCTTTTATTCATCGGTGAGCTCCTTCCAGACCATTTTTGCACACATCTTTCTCATGCCAAGATTTACAGTTAAGATTTTCCTAACTGTTTCTCTATTCATGTTTACTTGGTCTGCTGTGCTTCTCATAGCCGAAGATTTTGACACACAATTCGACGAAGTTTGCAATGTTTTTGTCAGTTCTGCTTGCTACTGGCCTCCCTGATCTCTGTTCATCAGTGGCACGTTCTCTCCCCTCAGTAGAACGTTTCATCCATTTGTACATGGCTGTTTTCTTTATGGCATTATCCCCGTAAACTTGGACTAACATGTCCCTGATTTCACTTCCACTCTTGCCAAGCATAACAAGAAATTCAGTGTTTGTTCGTTTTTCTAATTTTATAATAGCTCATACATTCTTGCGAGGGCACACAAAAACACACAACCACAATAATGAATGCAACTCAGCAAGACACTGCCACACGTCGACATGAACACAGCTGTGAGACACTGATACACCAAGGTTATGAAACCTCACCGAGCTGTTTGTACAGTGCTGCCAATGTAAGCACACGGTGGCATGTTCACAAACTTAACTGTCAGATCTTGTATGACATCAAAAGTAATCGATAAATACTTTGTGTGTTTTGACTGCTCCACCAACTGGTTGTTCTCTTGTCTCTGTCCCTCTCCGTGGGCCTCCCTGAGACATAACAGTATTGAAATTAGGCCAACATATCCCTACAGTGACCTCTAAGTGGTCAAGTGAAAGGAAGACTCACACATCTCTCACTTTAAAGCAGGGTAGAAATGATTAAGTTTAGTGCAGAAGGCATTTCAAGAGCTGAGATAGAGTGAATGTTGGGCCTCTTGCACCAAACAGACAGCCAAGTTATGAACACAAAGGAAAAGTTTGTGAAGGAAATGAAATGTGCTATTCCAGTGAACACACGAGAGATAAGAAAGTGAAACAGCTTTATTGCTGATACGGAGAAAGTTTTAGTGGCCTGGAAAGAACAAACCAGCCACAACATTCCCTTAAGCCAAAGCTTAATCCAGAGCAAGGCCCTACCTTCTGTTCTGTGAAGGCTGAGAGAGGTGAGGACGCTGCAGAAGAGAAGTCTGAAGCTAGTTGAGGTTGGTGCATGAGGTTTAAGGAAAGAAGTCAACTCTGTAACATCAAGACACAAGGTGAAGCAGCAAGTGCTGGTGTGGAATCTGCCCCAAGTCCTCCAGAAGCTGTAGGTAAGGTCATTAATGAAGGGGTCTACACTGAACAACAGGTTTGCAGTGTAGACGCAACAGCCTTCTATTGGAAGAAGGTGCCGTGTAGGGCTTTCATAACTAGACAGAAGTCAGTACCTGGTGTCAAAGGACAGACTGCCTTGGCTCATGTTAGGGGCTCGTGCAGCTGGTGACTTGAACTTGAAGCCAGTGCCCACTTACTCTTCTGAAAATCCGAGGGTCCTTCAGGGTGATGCTCAGCGTTCTCTGCTCGTGCTCTGTCAGTGGAACAGCAAAGCCTGATGACAGCACATCTGTTTGCAGCATAGTTCACTGAATATTTTAAGCCCACTGTTGAGACCTACTGCTCAGAAAAAAGTTTCCTTTCAAAATATTACTGCGTATTGGCAGTGTACCTGGTCGCCCAAGAGCTCTGATGGAGATGTACAACGAGACGAGTGTTGTTTCATGCCTGCTAACAACATCCATTCTGCAGCCCACGATCAAGGAGTAATGTCAACTTTCATGTCTTATTATTTAAGAAATACGTTTTGTAAGGCTGTATCTCCCATAGATGGTGATTGCTCTGATGGATCTGGGCAAAGTGAATTGAAAACCTTCTGTAAAGAAAGGATTCATCATTCTTGATGCCATTAAGAACATTTGTGACTCATGGGTAGTGGTCAAAATATCAACATTCACAGGAGTTTGGAAGAAGTTGATTCCAACCCTCATGGATGACTTTGAGGGGTTCAGGACTTCAGTGGAGGAAGTAACTGCAGATGTGGTGGCAACAGTAAGAAAACTAGAAGTAGAGCCTGAAGATGTGACTGAATTGCGGTAATCTTCATGATACAAACTTTAACAGAGGAGGAGTTGCTTCTTATGGGTGAGCAAAGAAAGTAGGTTTCTTGATGTGGAATCTACTCCTGGTGAAAATGCCGTGAAGACTGTTGAAATGACAACAAAGGATTTAGAATATTACCTACTCATAAACTTAGTTGATAGAGCAGTGGTAGTGTTGGAGAGAATTGACTGCAATTTTCAAAGAAGTTCTGCTTTTGAACAGCATCACATGCTACAGAGAAATTGTTTGTGAAAGGAAGTCAGTCAATGCAACAAACTTCATTGTTGTCTTATTTTAAGGTGCTGAAGGGTGGCAGAAGGCCACCCAAACCTTCAGCAACCATCACCCTGATCAGTCAGTAGCCATCAACATCGAGGCAAGATCCTCCACCAGCAAGAAGATTATGGCTCACTGAAGGCTAAGATGATGGTTGACATTTTTTTTTTATCAATAAAGTAATTTTTAATTAAGGTTATATATATATTGGTTTTTAGACATAATGATATTGCATGCTTAACAGACTACAGTATAATGTAAACATAACTTTTATATGCATTGGGAAACAAAAAGTTCACGTCTCCCTTGATTGTGATATTCACTTCCTTGTGATGGCCTGGAAGGGAGCCTGCAGTGTCCCTGAGGTCTGCTTGCCTAGGATTCAGTACTAGCCAGGGTGTCAGCTCCAGTGGGGGTCTTGGAACATATCCCCCGCAGGTAATGGGGGACTACTGTACTTTCCAAGATTCATCTGGATGCTGTGGAAGTGAAAAGGTGATATGGAAAATTAAGCATAGTTGAAAGGTGCTCAGTTTAACATCTGTTATCAGTTGGTAAAGGCATTGAGACATTTATTGTTCTGAAGATGATCTTAAGAGAACCGAGGCATAACTAATGTGGTCAGTTACAGAGTATGGGATCACTAAATTTAAGAGAAAAAAAAATTGATACGAAAAAAGCAAAACTATAGTAATAATAACAGTTAATATTTAATGTGTACTATGTGTCTATCATGCACTGTGATAGCTACTTTATATATTTTTTCAGATACAGTCCCAATAACCCTATAAGGTGTAAACTATTGTTATATCTATTTTATGTATAAGGAAAGCGAGTCTTAATAAGGCTTGAAGTTAACTCACAGAAGAGCCAGTATTCATCTCTTTCTCTTGGGGTAAAATCAAAGTTTGATTTCAGAAACTGATTTTTAATCAGAATGAAAAAAATAAAGTGAATTATTCTTCTAGATTAAACAAACTGCAAAAGCATAGATTTGGGAAAGCCAGGGATTTAGGCATTTTGCTAGTTCAGTATAAGTTTATGATATAATAGGGCTTCTGAAAAGTTATGTAATCACAGATACATATAGTAGTTGGAATATAGTGTTTCATACACGAAAGGTCATAGTTCTAATATGCTACTTACTAGTCAACCCACATTTTACTATTTTTGAGAAGGAAGGATGCCTTGTTGTTTTGAAAATAGTGTTTGATATAAAATGATCTTTAACTTTCTCAATTAAAAATGAACATGGAAATGTTTGACAAAGAAATGAATTTAAATAGCTATTAAAATTTCCAAGAATTTTTGGACATTCCTTGAAATTAGAAATTCTTCACATTATTAAGAAACACTGTTTGCCTATTACAGGTCTAGCAATGTAAACATAAAATTAGGTTAGGTGCAAAGTTGAGAATCTCTGTCCTTACTCTCAATATTATATGGGTGCATGTAATGCTGGTAAAAATTTAAAGCCTTAAGGCCTACATTGCTGGTAAAAATTTAAAGCCTTAAGGCCTTACATTGCTTATAATGGGGTTTATTTAGTCACTTACAAAGCTTTCACTTAAATTTGGGGTTAAGTATACTTTTCCAGTTGACCTTGAGACACTTAAAAAAAAAATTTAGGTTAAACAACAAAGAAAAATCGCAGTTAATTCCAGAAGAGCTGAAACGGTATACGTCCAGTCTCTCACTACAACAGAAGTTTAAAATGCACTACTTCAACAACTTGGAAAATTTAAACAGAAAAAGTTCTTAAATAATTATTCAAACAGGAGATCAAATATACAATAACTGGTATTTAGCAAACTGAAATGAGACTCAGGCTAAAACTGATATTGTGCTCAGAAGCAAATTGATTAAAAAAAAAGAAATAAATGTACTCAACCTTAGAATTCAATAAAATAAACAAGCAAATAAAACCAACAAAATGAATGCCTAGAAGAAGGGGAGGACATAAATAAAATAAACGCAGAAGCAGATGAATTGAAAAAGAGAAACTTGAAAAATCTGAGGGCTACTTCTTAGGGTTAAAAACAAATATCTGAGTAATCTTACCAAGGAAAAGATAGAAAACCAAAGTAAGGAAGGATAAAGGAGATATAAAAATAGAAAAGAGGTGTTTTTTTTTTAAATTGTGAGAAAGCTCTATTTATTAATTCTAAGCCAATTTATTGGAAATCTCTCTGAAATGAATTGTGAAACACCCAAACTACTTTTCCAAGAAGAAAATTAGGGTAAACCAAAAACTATGGAAGAAATTTCAAAGAATTTTCTCCAGAAATTGGTTCTGGGGCCAGATCGTTTTGCCAGTGAGCTTTTTTCTAGCTTTCAAGAAACATATAACTAACTCCTTGGTGAGTAACTGTTCTAGAAATTATAAAAAGATGGAAATGTGCCCAATTAATGTTACGAAATCAGTATAAATATCTTAATGGTTACTTAATGAAAGTGAGATTCTTTTGGGGCATTGCTTTTTTAGTTTCTTTTATTGTAAACACAGCAGATTTTTTTTTGAAATTAAGATAATTGAGGAAAAATACAAATAAAAAACTGAGACAAAGATGTCTTTTATATCTATTAATATATTTCCTGTTATTGCTGTTCTTCATTCCTTTGTGTAGATCCAAATTTTGGTCTTATATTCTTATGCTTAAGGAGCATTTCTTTTTGTAACGGATTTTTCCCAACCTTTGTCTAAAAACATTTCCATATTCATTTTGAAATATATTTTAAGTGGATATAGAATTTTAGGTTGACAGTTTCTTTCTTCCAGTACTTAGCAATGTAACTCAGTTGACTTCTTATTTGCATAGTTTCTGGTGAGAAGTCTTTGTTTTTCTGTACATACTGGATCTTTTCCCACCTCCGGCAGGTTTTAACATTTTTTTCTTAATCACTGGTTTTCAACAATTTGATTATGATACTTATATTCCTAAGTGTTTTCTTTGTTTATCCTTTTTTGGATATTGTTGAGCCTCTTGGATTTGTTGAGTTTATGATTTGAAAAAATTTTGCCTATTATTTCTCCAAATATTTTTTTCTATCACCTCTCTAGGTTTTGGACCCCCATTACAGGTATATTACATTGTTTGATATACTGCTACAAATCATTGGTGTTCTCTTTCTTTTTTGTGTTTTTTCCCTTTGTGCTTCATTTTGGATATTTTCTATTGCTGTGTTTTCATATTAACTGTTCAATCTTTTGTTAATCCCAGCCAGTGTATTTTTCATTTGAGATACTGTCTTTTTCATTTCTAGAAATTCCATTTGGCCCTTAAAAGAAATCTTGCATTTTTCTCCTCAACACTTCCATGTCTCTCTACCATCCTGAGAGTATTGAGTGTATTTACAGTCATTTTAAACATCTTTGTCTGCCAAGTTCCGTATCTCTGTCAGTTTTATGTCTGTTTCTATGGATGTGTTATTTTCCTGGTTATAGGTCATATTTTCCTTTTAATGTATATGCTTAGTAAATTTCATTGTATGTCAGACATCTGAATTTTATCTTGTTGAGTGCTGGATTTTGTTATAGTCCTTTAAATTATGTCGGACTAAGTTGTAGCATGCAGTTAAATTTTTTGAAATCAGTTTGATGATTTTTTTTTTTTTTAGACTTGCTTTGTTTTGAGGAAGCTTTGTTAGGGTAGCTACAGAGCATCCTTTTTTGTAGAGCTAATTTAGAGTTGAAACCTGAGGAGTTTATTTAATGTTTTATATGTTATGAGGTCTGCACTCTATTTGATAGGAATACAAAGAAATCCTAACCTTGTTTGAGTTTCAGGAATCTTTTGGCCTATTTGTTTTTCAGTGGTCCTTTCCCCAACTTTAGAGTTTCCTCTCACATATGACAGGTCAGTCAGTATCTGCTGAAGACTTGAGGGGACGCCTCTGTAGAGCTCTAGAGCCCTGTCACTGTATGCAGTTCCCTTCTCTCTGGTATGCTTTTCCACAAATTCTGGCTGCCTTGGCTCCCTCAATGTGAGCCTGTTTCCTCAACTTGCTGAGACTGCCAGGCTCTGTTGACGCCTTCCCTCTCTACACTGCATACTGGAAACTGCTTCAAGGGCATAATGTGGGGAAATTGTAGAGCTCACCTCACTTTTCCCCTTTTCTCAGGGATCCCACCCTGCTTTAATTGTTGTCCAATATCTGAAAACTGTTGTTTATTTCATCCAGTTTTCTGGTTGTATAAGCCAGGAGTATTAATCCGAGCCCTGTTATTCTATCATGGCTTTGTGGAAATAGTTTGTCTTTTCCTTCTTTTCTATGGGTTAAAATGTGGGACTAAGTAAAAGCCAAGAAACCAGTTGTCTTCTTCACGGTGTGTCAGGTGTTAGGCTTACCTGTAACTGAGGCAGAGGAGTCCCTCATTGCCTGTGGTCAAAGCCCTTTGATAATAATAAACCAGCAGTTTTGCCTGGTACATCCCTTCTCACTTCCACTCTCTTTGGACCTTATTGCAATGGTAGGCTGGTTGATCTGAATCTTGGTCAACATAATTTTAGTAAGCTCTTAAATGCTCTTACTTTTAATCGAATTAAGACCCACCTTTATTTACTTTTTCTCAACTATTTCTATTTGCTATTACTCACCTTTAATTTTATCCGGGTTTTTGGTTATGTTATTTGCTAGTTAGTTATCTAACTGGTAGTTATTTTTCACTTGGGTTGTATTTTACTTCATTCAGTAGCCTTTAGGTTTTAGAAGAGTTTGGTCTTTATACATTATATTTTTAGTTTTGTTCCTGCTTCTCTGTTCTTACTCTCCTCTACTCAGAAATGAATGAGTGAATAACTGAATAGATGTAGATAAACATATTTACACATACATACATATATACAGTGCATTTTCTCAATTCTAAGACTATTAATTGTGATATATAATTTGATTTAATATATTTTCAAGAAGAAACATTACATTTATTTTTAAAATCTTTCTTCGAAATTAACTGACAGAAGCATACCTTTATCTATATAATTTCTATACCATCTTCTTTGGAATCATAATATTGAGTCTAATCCTTTTTCACATTCTGACATGTTGATTTTTCTCACCTGTGCTTACTTTTTTGGGTCTCTTTACACATTATGATTGTCGACATAGTTTTGAGTCCCATGGGAAATACTTAAATTTAACTTCTTTTTTGGTTAAACTCATTTTTCAATTTTTCTATAGATAAGTTATAGATTAAAGAACTTCTTTTTGAGTCAGCTGGAAACTCTTGACAGATTGATATCCAGCACTTGGGTGATAGTACTTTAAAGTATTTATTGGTCACACCAATGTCTCCCAGGTCTGAAAATTCTGTGATCTATTTTGAGAGACTGGGCAATTTCTACTGCCTTTAATTGCTCTTGCTTGTCTTGCAACAGACAACTTCTGCATCACAATGGCTTTTAATTTCAGTGCTTTATCATAGTTTAATTTTTCTGAAAACATTTTCAAGCAACAGGCTTTCAGATTTGACTTAAAATTTAACGGCAGGTGAGTTTACCTATGCACTTTAATTCAGCTCTAGTCATGCTTGGATAGAGATACGATACCTTCTATGGGAGGGTTTTTCCTATAGGTTTACACATGGGCAAGCAGTGACTTACATCACAACTTATTCTTTTGCTTGGCTACTGGTTGGTTCTTTGGACATTAGTTCTGATACACCTAGGTTCAGAAACCTGAAAATATTAATAAAAAGAGCTATCTTTAGAATTGAGAAAATGTGGCTTAGGAATTTAATATATAATAACAAGCATAAAGTCTGTCAAGTGGTAGAATTATTTAATAAATTTTGGGATGACCCAATAGCAGTTAGAAAACTTGGTGTTGAGACAACAGTTTAGTGGTTACCAGAAGGTAAGGAGGGAGAGGGGAATTGTAGAAGAGGGTGAAGGGGGTCAAATATATGGTGATGGAAGGTGAACTGACTCTGGGTGGTGAGCACACAATGTGATATATAGATGATATATTATAGAAATGTACACTTGAAACCTATGTAATTTTACTAACCGTTATCACCCCAATAAATTTAATTATTTTAAAAAAGAAAAATTAGTGTTGAACCTGTCTATATATAGACATATGGTTAACTTTTTAAAGTTGAAAAACTAGTGAAACTATGCAAAGAATAGTAATCTAAAGACTTAAAAATTGACTGTAAAAAATTAAACACATCTATGTAAAGAAAACCAACACAAAATTAAAAAGAAAAAAAATAACAAAATGGAAAACATTTACAGATATGACCTTAAATACTATCAAATTACTATGAATATTTTAAAAATGTAAATTTACAACACCAAGATTCCAGTAAGTACATTGATAAAATAATCCCCATTAGGACATAAGACGACATAGAGTAAACAAACGTAAGGAGAAAGAGTTCAACCTCCTTGGCAATTAAAATAATAGTGAATTACCTTTTCATACTTATTAAATAACTATAATGAAATAGTCCATAGGTATCAAGTGCTCATGCATTGCTTTTGGAATTGGTACAGCTCATTTGGAGGGTAGTATGGTAGTCTATGTCTTAAAAACTATAAACATGTCAATGGCCATTGATCCTATTCTTGGAAATATACCCTACATAAATAATTCAAGGAACACAAAAGCTGTGTTAGTATTAGAGCTATAGTCACAATAATATTACTTATAATACTAAAAACTGAAGACAACCTAATTGGCCAACAGTGGGAAATTTGATTACTATGATTTGATTATTTGATTATTTCCTGTAGGAAACGCATCATTTGGTCCTCATAGGACTTAATGGATTTTAAGTAAGGGAAAGACCTGATAAGTTCATTTAAAAAGAGATATTTGTAAAAGTCTCTTTAGTCTTCAATGTGCAGAATGAATTGGTGGGGGACATAAATTGAAGATCTAAGAGGAAGAATAGAAAATCAGTTATTTCTTGCATCTTTCCCACAAATTTTTGGTATAAATCCTAATTTCTGAAGTCTTACTTTTGGTATTAGGATTGTTGTGATGATAATTGTAGTTACAAAGTCTTTTGTTTCTATATTTTTTACTTTTTTATACAACCTGTATTTTTGCACGTTATACCCTGCTTTTCTTACAAATAAACAACTCAGTAACCAATTGAAATAATATTGCCTAGTTGTGTCTATCCAATATTTTGGTGTCAGAAATGTTGCCATCCTTAAAAAAATTATTTATGCAGTCCTTGGAATATTATTACACTTGCTCTTAGTTTGTAAAAATGAGAAAATTAAAGAACTTCAGCTGATAGTGATAATTATACATAAGTATGCTTATAAATAAACTGAATATCTAGTTAAGACCAAGATGAAAATTATAAATCTTTGGCTTTAGTCAGATGCTTATTGGATTAAAGAATATTAATCCAATGTTGTGTGTGAGGACAGAATTGGAATAAAATGTAGAAATGTTCTGATTATTGTTGACAACTAGTCAAGTAAAATAGGGACATACATTTTTTTTAACCTTTAATAGCAGCCTGTTTTATTTTTTCACACATTTTTATCTTTCATACAAATTTTCAGGAGTATATTATATATACATGTAAAGAATTTCCCTCAATGAGAATATTGCTGTTAGAAAATCTGTTAGGTTAAACTTCATGAAACTGCCATTTTTGAAGGCAAAAATGGTAGAATATTAGCAATTTCATGTAGTTTAACCCAGTATTTTTTTTCCGATTGATTGCATTCATATCTATAAGTCCTTGGTTTTTAATATAGAGAAGGATATATTGTACAGTTAATTTTTTTAGGAGATATTTCGTGGTTCTCTTTGTACAAAAGTCAATAAAGGTTTGTTGATTTGCAAAGGAACACCAAAAATGTGTGAGTTAATGTTCTTTTCTAAAAATAAATTTTACCTATAGGAGTAATTCTCCATTTTGAAACACTAATAAGATAGATTAAAACTAAAGTCCATCTTGTGCATACCCACGGTTCTGGTTCTTTTCCATTCTCTTCATGGGTAACTGTAGTTAATTAAGCATTTGGTGTCTATCTTTTCAGATATTTTCAGTCCATTTATATTTATGTATATACATACATATATACACATATACACTGATTTATATGCACACATATCCATATATACACACATACTTGTAGGAAATATATATAATTGTGTGCATTATTTTCATAAGTGGTATATTTATATAGTTTGGCAATATGATTTTTTTCACTCTACAGTGTGATCTGTGTTTTGTAGTTTTTCAGTTTCTGCATTGTGTTTTGTATTATGGCTATACCACATTTTTATTTGGATCCTCAAGGTTTTTACTGCAGATTGTTTATAATTTTTCGAAGCTACAAACAATGAAGATGGGACTATCCTTGTATGTGCTTCCTCATGCACCTGTATGAGGGTTCCTTTAAGATACAGAAGTGGAATTGCTGAGTCATGTTATATGCATTTTTAAAATGTTTTATTATGGAAAATTTTAAACATATGCGAAGGTAGACAAAAGAGAATAATGAATTCCTACTCACCTTCAACAGTTACCAATCCATGGCCAATCTTATTTTATCTATACTGTCACTCACTTTCTCCCCTCTCACGTTTTGAAACAAATCCAGGTATCATGTCATTTGATCTGTAAATGTTTCCTATTTCCACAAGAGATAAGGTTCTCTCACTTTTTTGAAAAACATAATCGCAATGTCCTTATCACACTTCAAAATTAACAATAATTCTTTAATATCATTAAGTATATACAGTCGGTATTCAAGTTTTAAACTGTTTTAATGTCAGAAACATTTTATTCCATATTTTTACTATTTTACTTATTTGAATTAGGATGCAAATAAGATTCACAAAGTGATCGATATACCCTTAAAAAAAGGGCCTCTTTAATCTCTTATTCTCCATTTTCTCCCTCTCCCTCCACCCCCCTCTTTTTTTCTCCTTCTCCCTGATAACCTCTTTCTCTCTGTTTTCACTGTTTTAAATTCTTGCAGTGTATTGATTGAAGAGACTGGGTTGTTTGTCCTGAAGATTTTTCTCTGAAAAAATCTGGCTCTTGCTTATTGCATCCCATAACATTAACTTGTTTTTCTGTTCTCTGTATTTCCTGTAAATTTTTAGTTGGTTATGGAGGTTTGATGAGATTCAGGTTTGATTTCTTTCTCTCAAGATTATTTTATAGAACCCATTGTCATCTTCTGTAAGGAGGGACATAGTGGTGATACTTGGCATTTTTAATTTGGAAGATACTGCCAGATTGTCTTCTAGAAATGCCGTTTTCAGTTTATACCTTTATCATTAGTATTTGTGAGGATCCCTTCACACACTTGTGAACTGTTATCATCAAGCTTCAGATTGTTTTGAATTGACTAATGGAAAATATCTTCTTAGTCTTTAATACTTATTTCCCTGATTACTAGTGAGGTTGATATTTTTTACTATTTTTTTTATTTTATTTTATTTTATTTTTTTTAGTTTTATTTTATTTTATTTTATTTTTACATCCCTCACACCGTGAACCTCCCTCCCCCCATCCACCACCACCCCGACCTCACACCGAGCCATCACATTATACACATAAAATTATAGTTGGCATTCATTAATGTCCTGTCTCTGGTGTACAATGCCATGACCAGGCATCCACAGTATTTTTTATTTTTTAGGATAGTTTGTTTTTTCTCTAATGGGAATTGCCTATTCACAATATGCTTTATCTCTTTTCCTGTTGGATATTGAACATTTTTCTCATTGATTTGTAGAATATCTTCAGATCATTTGATTACTCATCCTTTTTTTTTTTCTGTTTTACAATGCCAGGTATTTTCTCTTAGGTTATTATTAGCCTTCCATTTTGACTATGTTGTCCTTTGATATACAGAAATTAAGCCCCCCCAAAAAGTTGTCAGATTTATCAGTTTTTTCTTTATGACTTATGTGTACTTCTTTTAAAGAAAGGTTTCTTTGCCCAAAGGCTTAAAAATATTCATTTACCACTTTTTTGTAAAAATACTTAACTTTTTTTTTGGTAAAATACACATAACAAAATTTACCATCTTAACCGTTTTAAGTGTACAGTTCAGTAGTGTTAAGTATATTCACATTGATGTCAACTACAATTATATATATACGTATATATATACACACAGTTACAAGAAGCGGAGTGCAGCATTAGGAATAGAGACAGTGGAAATGTAATGGCTGTGTGCGATGTCAAAGCGGTAGTGGATGGGGGAGGGGGATTGTCACTGTGTGAGGGGTATAAATGATAAATGTTTAGCTATTACATTGTTTTGTGCACCTGAAACTAATTTAAAAAATGTTTAAAATATATATATTTTAGCACATTATTATACACTATGAAATTAAACTTTATAGGGAAAAATTGTTATTATACTGCGAGACCACTGTATCATTTATCTTTGTGTGAGATACTTTTAATTTTGAAGATTTATATAGATTTTGAACAAAATATTTTTTATGATTGACTCTTTGAGGATATATCTACTACTTCTGTCAATGAGTTTTTAAATGTACATTTTTGTATGAATCATTACAGGTATCGTATCTCTTTACTCAATCTTATCTAAACAAAGCACAGGTCAGATGACCAACAATTTGCTCAATAAATTATTTTATCAGCACACACACACAAAAAAAAGTATATACACACTGTTGTGGAACTGATCTCCAGAATTTTTTCATCTTCCTAAACTGAAACTTTACACCTATCAAACAGCAATCTCCATTCCCCTTCCACCTTACACTTTTTTCCTAATAACTTGAGGTTTAATTTTCACTTTTAGGTATTTTATCTCTCTGACTTTTTTTTGTTTACTTTTTACTCATTTACTTTGATTTAATGGCTTGCCAGTTGTACTAGCACTATTAACTGAATAGTCTTTCCGCTAATATCACGTTTGTATACACTAACGTCCCATATTTACAGGTGTCTGTTTCTACAATTTCTGTTATGTTCCGTTGATATATTTTGTACCCATATGCCATTACCACCTACTTCCAATTACTATATTGTTAAAATAATTTTTGATATCTGATAGGACAAATAGCCCTGTTTTGTTATTTTTCATAATGGTCTTTGTTATTTATATTTATATGTATATGCATATACATGTCTTTTCTCTATATTTCTAATCTACTTTACAAGAAGCATGAAAAATTCTGCTAGGATATTATTTGGATTTATATATTAATTTGGGAGAATTAATATTTTGTTATGTATATTGACTTTCTCTATTCATAATCGAAAGTTTTGTTCTTTTGGAAACTTGGTTTTCTACTTAAAGACCTTACGCATATTTCACAAAGGTTTTTATGAGATGGAGTGATTCTGATTTTTTATAAAAAAGTGTAATCTACCCATTCCCAGTTCTGATTCCCTTTACCCTACTTTTATTTTACATTTTCATAGCATTTATCACCTTCTAACAGACATGAGAGTTTACCAATTTTTTATATTTCTTGTTATTACCTGTCTTCCTTACCCTCTCCCCAAACCTAGAATGTAATTTCTACAAGGATAAGAAAATGTCTTTTATTTCTTGACATTATATTGAACACTCATATGAAGTCTAATAGTGTTTCATCCTACTGTCTTTGAGTTTTATAAGGATAGGTATTCATATTATATGCAGATAACTTTTGGGAAATCTTTTCCTTTCCAGAATTAATATATTTTGTTTTCTTTTTCTTGATTCATTGCATTGGCTAAGCCTTCAAGTACTATATTGACAGTACATGTGATTTTACTCATTACTATCTTGTTCTTAACACACATGAAAATACACCTGTTGTTTTATTCCTAAATATAATATTTACCATCGTTTTCTGATAGGTTTTAACAAAGTAGAAAAGTTATTTTTTGTTCCTAACTTGCTAGGAGGTTTTTTTTGTATTTTGAATTTTATCAATGGGAAAAGGCACATAAACGACCACTAGGGGAGTTTTCACCATTTTGTAGATGATACCACCAAGAGGCAGGAAAGTTGAACATATAGTAATTGCTAAGAAACAGAGAAACTGAGGAAAGCTTTTGGCAGTCTCACAGGGGTGGAGAGACTAATGGAGGTCAACATTAACAAGGCATCTAGAGTTTGAGCGACCCAGATCCTGAAGAGAATATAAGCATACAGAAGTCTGTACCATATTTCGCCTAGAATTTGTTGCAGATTAGTAAGTAGCACAAGCCAATAGGTAGAGAAGTTGAGTAGCGAATGGCTCAGAAGCTAAGCAGAATTTGCAGCAGTCTTCATGGTGCTGTAGAAATAGAGGAGTCATGGTAAGCATCCTAGGTTTTCAGTCGAGAAATCGGTGTATCAATATGCTAGCAATACAGGTGAACCAGAGAAGTAGAACAGGTCTTAATGTGATTGAAAACTGCCTTCAGATTAGCTTAATCTCTGATTGGATTAGCCCCCATTGCCAATCGGAAACTGAAGAAAATCTTCTATTGAAAAAGATATCATTCATAACCTCTACAGTTTTTATTACACAATATCTGACATTCATTCCCCAGATTCCAGGCATGCCAAGAGTCAGGAACAAGAGAAAAAGAGACATAAAAACACGAATGGTCTGGTGTGGACTTTAGTAAGCAATGTGCTACTTCCTTCAGTCCTCCTTTGTTTCACATGAGAAATCTGTAACTTGAATTGCTTCCCCCTGTATGTAAATCATTTCTCTCTAGCTGTTTTTGTCTTTAGTTTTTAGAAGTTTATGATGTGTTTTGGTAGATTGCTTTGGGCTTATGTTGTTTAGGATTCACATAGCTGCTGCTTATGCTTTTTTCCCCCTCTGTTTTAACTATTTTTGAAAAATTAGTTTCAGGTGTACAAAACAATGTAATGGGTAGACATTTACACTCCTTACAAAACAACCCCCGCTCCTCCAATCTGATATCGTGTTGTACTCCACATTCCGTGCATAGTACTGGAAAGCTTAGCCAATGCAATAAATCAAGAAAAAGAAAACAAAATATATTAATTCTGGAAAGGAAAAGACTCCCAAAAAGTTATTTGCATATAATAGGAATACCTATCCTTGTAAACCTCAAAGACAGTAGACTGAAACACTATTAGAATTCATATGAGTGTTCAATATAATGTCAAGAAAAAAAATATATATATATATAATTATAGTTGACATTCAATATTATTCAGCGTCAGCTTCAGGTGTACAGAGCAGTGGTCAGGCATCTACACAGCCCATGAAGTAGTCTCCCTAATAAGACAAGTGCCCATCTGACACCCTACAGAATCTTTACATTATTGATTATATTCCCGAAACTACCTTTCATATCCCCGTGGCAATATTGTGACTACTAATTTGTACTTTCTAATCCCTTTACCTTCTCCCCCATCCCCACTACCCTCGCATCTAGCAACCATCAGTTTTTTCCCTATATCTCTGAGACTATTTCTGTTTAGTTTGCTCATTTATTCTGTTCTTTAGATTCCATGTACAAGTGACATCATATGGTATTTGTCTTTCTCCGTCTGACTTATTTCACTTAGCGTAATATTCTCTAGGTCCATCCAAGTCATTGCAAATCGTAAGATTTCATTCTTTATGGCCGAGTAAAACTCCATTGTATAAATGTACCATAGTTTCTATATCCAGTCATCTACTGATGGGCATTTCGGTTGTTTCCATGTGTTGGCTATTGTGAGTAGCACTACGGTAAACATAGGGGTGCATATATTTTTTCAAATTAGTGTTCTGGATTTCTCTGCATAGATACCTAAGAATGGAATTACTGAGTCATAAGGTAGTTACATTTCCAGTTTTCTGAGATGCTTTCATACTGTTTTCCATAGTTGCTGCACCAATCTGTAATCCCACTAACAGTGCACAAGGGTTCCTTTTCCTCCACATCCTCGCCAGCACTTTTTGTTTGTTGATTTATTGAATGTAGCCATTCTGACTGGAGTGAGGTGATATCTCTTTGGGGTTTTTATTTGCATTTCTCTAATGATTAGTGATGTTGAGTATTTTTTCATGTCTGTTGGCCATCTGTAGAGAAATGTTTCTCTTGAGAGAAATGTTTCATAAAGAGAAATATCATCTTTAGAGAAATGTTTCTTCATGTCTTTTGCCCATTTTTTAATTGAGTTGTTTGTGTTCTTTTTGGTGTTCAGTTGTATGAGGGTTTTTTTTTTTAATAAATTTTGGATATTAACCCTTTATCAGATGTATCATTGGCAAATATCTTCTCCCATTCATTTTTTGTTTTATTGATGGTTTCCTTTGCTGTGAAAAAATTTTTTAGTTTGATGTAATCCCATATGTTTATTTTTAGTTTGCTTCCCTGGACCGAGGGGATATATCAGTAAAAATATTACTAAGCGTAATGTCTCCAAATTTACTTCATATGTTTTCTTCTAGAATTTTTATGGTTTTGGATCTTACATTTAAGTTTTTAATTCATTTTGAATTTGTTCTCATATATGTTCTCATATATGGTGTAAGGAGGTGGTCCAGCTTCACTTTTTTGCATGTATCTGCCCACTTTTTCCAGTACCATTGATTAAATAGATTGTCTTTACCCCAATGTAAATTCTTGCTTTCATTGTCATAGATTAAGTGACCATATAGGTATGGATTTATTTGTGGGCTCTCTATTGTGTTCCATTGACCTATGTGTCTGTTTTTATGCCAATACCATGTTGTTTTGATTACAGTAGCCTTGTAGTATGCTTTGATGTCAGGTAGCATGATACCTCACACTTTTTTCTTATTTCTCAAGATTGCCATGGCTATTTGGGGTCTTTTATGGTTCCATATAAATTTTAGGATTATGTGTTCTAGTTCTGTGAAAAATGTCATTGGTAATTTGATAGAGATTGCGTTTAATCTATATATTGTCTTAGGTAGTATTGCCATTTTAACTATATTAATTCCTATCCATGAGCATGGTATGTATTTCCATTTATTTGTATCTTCTTTAATTTCTCTCTTCAATGTCTTACAATTTTTTGAGTACAGTTCTTTTACTTTTTCCATTAAATTTATTCCTAAGTATTTCATTGTTCTTGAAGCAATTGTAAATGGATTGTTTTCTTAATTTCTCCTCCTGATAGTTTGTTATTGGTGTATACAAATGCAACTGATTTCTGAATATTATTTTTGTATCCTGCTACTTTACTAAATTCATTTATCAGTTCTAATAGTTTTTTTGGTGGAGTCTTTGTGGTTCTTTATAGTATCATGTCATCTACATATAATGGCAATTTTACTTCCTTCTGTCCAATTTAGATCCCCCCCCCCTTTTTTTTTTGGTCTGATTGCTGTAGCTAGAACTTCCAGAACTATGTTGAATGAAAGTAGTGAAAGTATGCAACCTTGTCTTATTCCTGATCTGAGAAGGCTTTTAGCTTTTCTCAATTGAGTATGATGTTAGCTGTGGGTTATCATATATGGCCTTTATTATGTTGATATGTGATCCCTCTATTTCCACTTTGCTAAGAGTTTTTATCATAAGTGGCTGCTGGAATTTGTCAAATGTTTTTTCTGCATCTATTGATAAGATTATATGATTTTTATTTTTCATTTTGTTAATGTGTATCACGTTAATTGATTTGTGGATATTGAACTAACCTTGCATACCAGGAATGAATCCCACTTGACTGTGGTGTATGATCTTCTTAATGTATTGCTGAATTTGGTTTGCTAATATTTTGTTGAGGATTTTTTCATCTGTGTTCATTAGGGATATCAGCCTATAGTTTTCCTTGTTTTGTAATGTCTTTGTCTGGTTTTGGGATCAGGGTGATAGTGGCCTTGTAAATAGAGCTTGGGAGGTTTCCCTCCTTCTGAATGTTTTGGAATAGTTTGAGGAGAATAGGTGATAATTCTTTTTTGAATATTTGGTAAAATTCTCCTGTGAAGCCATCTGGTCCAGGGCTTTTGCTTGTTGGGAGCTTGTTGATTACTGATTCAATTTCATTGGGAGTAATCAGTCTATCAGATTTTCTGTTTCTTCTTGATTCAGGCTTGGAAGATTATGTGCTTCTAGAAACTTACACATTTCTTCCAGATTGTCTAATTTGTTGGCATATAGTTGCTTATAGTATTTTCTTATAATTTTTTGTATTTCTGTGGTGTCTGTTGTCCCTTCTTCTCTTTCATTTCTGATTTCATTCATTTGGGTCCTCTCTTTTTCTTGATGAGTCTGGCTAAAGGTTTGTGAGTTTTGTTTATCTTTTTAAAAAAACAGCTCTTTGTTTCTCATTGATGTGTTGTATTTTCTTTTTTAGTCTCTATTTTGTTTATTTCTGCTCTGGTCTTTATTATTTCCTGCCTTGTATTCCCTTTGGGCTTATTTTGATGTTCTTTTTCCAGTTCCCTTGGATGATTTGAGGTTTTTCTTGTTTATTTAGGTAGACTTGCAGTGCTATGAATTTCCCTCTTAGGATTGCTTTCGCTGTGTCCCATAGATTTTGGGTCATTGTGTTTTCATTTTCATTTGTCTTGAGGTGTCTTTTGATTTCTTCCTTGATCTCATTGTTGACCTATTCATTATTTAGTAACATATTATTCAATCTCAATATATTTGTGTGTTTTCTGGTTTTCTTTTTATAATTGATTTGTAGTTTCATAGTACTGTGGTCAGAGAAGACGCTTGATATGATTTCAGTCTTCTTAAATTTATTGAGACTTGTTTTGTGGCCTAGCATGTGGTCTGTCTTGGAAAATGTTCCATGTGCTCTTGAGAAGAATGTATATTCTGATGTTGTAGGGTGAAATGCTCTAAAAATATCAATTAAATCCAACTGCTCTAATGTGTCATTTAAGGATACTTTTTCCATATTGATTTTCTGTCTGAAGGATCTGTCCATTGGTGTCAGTAAGGTGTTGAAGTCCCCTACTATGATAGTGTTACTGTTGATCTCTGTCTTTATATCAGCCAATATCTGTTTTACATATTTAGGGATCCTGTGTTAGGTACAGAGATGTTTACTAGGGTTCACATAGCTTCTTGAATTTGTAAGTTTATGTGTTTTGCCAAGCTTCAGAAGTTACCAGCTTTTATTTTGTACTTTTTCAGCCCTGCCCTCTTTCTTCTCTTATTAAGACGAATCTTTTGTTATAGTCTGACAGGTCCCTAAAACTATTTACTTGTTTTCAGTATTTTCTCTCTGCTGTTCAGATTGCGTAGTGTCTATTGAGCTGTCTTCCAGTTCTGTGATTCTTTCCTCTGCTCTCTCCATTATACTGGTGCACTTGTCCATTGAGTCTTTTATTTCAGTTATTGTGTTTTTCAGTTTTGAAATTTATATTTGGTTCTTTATATTTTTATTTCTTTGCTGAGACTCTGTTTGTTTCAAGCATGTGCGTAATTGCTCCATGAGACATTTTTATGATGGTGCTTAAAAATCCTTTTGGAACATCATCATTTTGGTATTGGCATCTGTGAAGTATCCTTGTCCATTCTGTTTGAGGCATTCCTGATTCTTGGTATGATGAGTGATTTTTATTTGATACCTAGACGTTTTGGGTATTATGTTCTGAGACTCGGGATCTTATTTAAACATTCTGAGTTAGCTGGCTTCCTCTGGCACAGCTCTAGCATGGGAAAGAGGGGAGTGCTCCACAACATTACTGCCTGGTGAGGGTAGAAGTCCAGATTCCACATTGCTTCTGTTGACTCTCAAGTTAGTGGGAGATTCCTCCTTACTGATTATCAGAGATGGGAGTTCTGGCCTCCACTGACTTTTCCCTGGCTGGGAGTGGCAGGAGTGCCTCGGTACTGCTGCCCAGATGGCCTCCACAGAGCAGGATCTTTCTTACTATTGGGTGGTGGCAAAAGGCCTGACTCCTCCAGGCCTCTTCTGACACCATCCTGTAGCAGAGATGGGGAGAGCCACCTTTTTACTACCAGGTGGACATCCAAGCTCTCCATATGGCCTTCACTGACACTATGGAGAAGGAGGTCTCATTATCACCTGGTGGTGACTGGCTCCCAATTAGCCTTCTCTGACATCACTGTGGAGGGAAGTGTGGCAAAAGTGGAAGTCTAGGCTCTCCACTTGACCTTTGCTGGTTAAGGTGGGTCCACAGTTTTGTTTGCTTGTTTTTGTGATATTTATCTGGGTACAACAGCTATTGTCTAGATTGTCCCTTTCCTGATCTTTTAGCTAGGGAGAACAGGATTTTGTTGTATTTGGTTGGTTGGTTGTTTCTTTGAAGGGGGGTATGCCTGGGCCTGTTGGTTTTTCCAGGATGCCAGCATCTTCAGCATCAGGTCTGGGATATACATGTAAGGCACAAACGAAAACCCATAGGACTTACTTCCATGTCATTTTCCTTGGATCCTGAGGTCCTTACCTGGTCTGTCGTCTTCTCTACACTTTTAGAGTCTTCTTATGGTTGTTATATGTGATATCCAGTACTTAGTTTCACTTAGTGAAATGAATAGGGAAAAATAATATCTATTATGTCTTCCCCAAATTGGAAGTCTTCAAGTACTTTTATTCTTAATTGTTTAGTTTTCATTATAGTTAAAATTCCCTTTTAGTCTGTTTGCCATATATTTGGGCAGAATTTTGTCACTATGGCTCACTTCTAGGGCTTTTAAAATTTTTTAAATGAAAGTTTGGTCATCATCTAGAAATGGAAGTTCAGCAACTTTCCAAAGCTGAGATAAGCAACTTTCCAACCACAAACTTCCCCAAGACAATGAACCCCCCCACACCTGCATGTGCACACAACCGTGAGTTGACCACTATACAACCTTCCTGGTGGAGACAGTGAGCAGTGTCGCCATCTTGAACCTAGTGAGCATGCGCCCAGACCTTGGCATCAAGTGCGCCTGCGCAAGCACCGTAACAAGGAGGAAAGGATCACCCCGGCTGAAGTTGAGCCCTCCCTCACTCTGCCCTATGTAATGCTCCAAGCAGCTGGCCTGAGCTTCCTTCTTTGTTCTGGAGCATAAGCCCCAATAAACCTTGTCTGAGCTTTTGGTTTGGCCTCCTGTCAATTTCTATTACATAGAGAACCTAAGAACCCGAGGACGGTAACATAGTCACTGGGAAAGATAGACTATAATGGGCGTACTCCATCTTGGCCTTCACTGAAAGTCGTTTAAAAATTTTTTGTTTTATTTTCTAAAAATTCTTGTTCTTTGATTACTGTATTTTACAAACATATTTTTCTTGTTTCATGGATATATTGGCCTCTTGAATCTCTGAAGATACCAATTAAAGTTAACATTTAATTTCTTTTTCTTGCCTTAATCTCTTTTCTTTGGGTCATTGTGCCCCTGCTTTTTTACCTTAGTGTCTCTCAGTTTTTATTAAGGAGCTAGTGATTCTCCTTTACAGTTTTTTCAAATAAAGGTTTAAATCAGTGGTTGTCCAACGTGAATATACATAAAATCCCTTGGAGATGCAGTTTAAATGCAGATTTTTGGCCTCACAAAAATGATTCAGTAAGTCTGGGGTGGGGCACCTGAATACTTTAGATGATTTGGATACTGATAACATGTTTGTAAACTGGTGCAATTCTGTTAAGGTCAGTATTCTTTAGAAAGCATTGTCTTCATCGAGTTTCATCCCGACCGAAGGACTCTGCAAGTTGGCTTCCCCACTTGCTCTGGTGAATGGGAGGTGGATTTACCTTCTTCTTTGTCATGCACTTGCAGAGACAAGGCTAATGAGTTGGGACCTGTCGCTCCTTCAATTTCTGCTATAGGGAAGGAATTATCTACAGGGAAACTGCCTATTAGTTCTGAGTTGTGTTGCCTTTTGTTTATTTTTTGCTCCATCGAGATTGCCCCTTGCCTGCTAATTATCTCCATCTCAAAGTTCACACTAAAGCCCTCTGACAAAGACTTTAGACTTATAGTAAATGCTGTTTTCACTATCAGAATGGTACTGGTCATCTTTGATGGTTTTTCACAATTGTTTTGTGGCCTACCTATACTCCCACACCCTCCTGACATGAGATGTTTAAGGAGAAGTGGTAGATGAATGGACTCAGTCTGCCATCTTGAACTGAAAGTCCACTGTTACTTTTAAAGTGATTGTTGGTGTCTAATGTGCCAAGAAGTATTTCTTTTGAATGCTCACATAAAATATACGTCATAAAACCTGCAGGATTATAGCTTACTCACACTCATTCAGGTGTTCAAAGAAAATGTAGCTTTATTTTTCTATAACTAATCTTTCTTTCTGATGAACCCTGGTCCTTGGGTAACTGGAGGAAAATTACCAGTCTTACTCCAATCTGGTAAAACTAAGTCTTACCCAGTAATTTAAATCGATTTCTGGATATTTCAGTTTCTGTTTGGGTTTTAGTCTTTCAACTATCATCTCTTCTCTCACACCTTTCCATAATGGAACCCAGACTTATGGGTTGGGTGTGTATGGCTTGTGTGACCTTGTAGTGGTGGAAGGGTAGGACCCTCAGTCTTCTCTGGTTTCTCACTAATCTCTCCTTTAAAGTAACTGGTCAGGCTTCCTGGAATTGTGACTACTAGGGTGCTACTAGAACCGTCCTTGGGTGTTCTTCAGATAGCTGCAGCTAAAGTTTACAACTGATGTTACTTGAGATCTGTTTTGTTGGTTCCCAGGATGTGTTGGCCATCTTCCCAGGTGTCACAGATAACCTGAGGTCTGGCTAGGGTTTTCCATGAACCCTCCAGCCAGGTGGTCTCTTTTCCACGCCTCTGCTATGGAGTTACTTTGCCCCTATCACAGTAACCTCTTCTGGCAAACTCACCATCCAGCATCTTAAGTTACCTTTCCTATTACTACTTCAGAGCATACAGGAATTTCCCATAGGAGAAAGGGAGATTCCAGAGCCAATCTCACACCCTTCCTTACCCTGATTATGCTCCTGGGCATTGTTTTGATGTGGTTATCTCCGGCTTGTGTGAGGTGTGTGTGAGGGGAGGTAAGAAGTTGGTGTGTGGGGGGGCGGGAGACAGGATGCTCCTGGAAGGCAGTCACTTTGCACAGTCTCAGCAGGAAGCAGCGCAGAAGCCATTCGAACTCCCAGATTTCCTCATTCCATCAAAATGTTCCTTTTCTTTTGCAGCCTCCTCCTGGATAGGGTAATGGAGTACTGGTCTAATCACTTCCTTCTCCTGTCGCTGTCTTACTTTATCTCACAGTCCTTTGGCCACAATCCGAAATTTGAGGCTTTAATTTACACTTTCTCTAGGTTTTATTCGTCTACCCTAGAGAGCAGGCCTTATGCTCTAGCTGTCATGTCTGTTCTTCAATGTGGAAGAAACTATATAATCTGACTCTTTCAGGCTTGGTCAGAAAATATTAGAATTTTAAAAAAATTCCTTCTTTGGGAAAACCAGACTTTTCAAGTCATATCTTACTGTAAAATCCTTTCTTTAATTAAGAAGGTGAATATTAGTATTTCTAGTAGGTGAATAAAATATTAATATTTCTTTCTGTTTTCATTCCTTAACTTCTCCAAGGTGATGGATGCTACTCATAGAATAGTAAGGAAGTCAATAGAAAGAAAGGCAAAGGAAAAGCATATTACTGTTCTCATAATCATTAGGGTATATCTATTCTCATTCTTCTTCCTTTTCAAAATTTCCTTGGGGTTCCTTACACATTTTACCCTTTTAATTGTAGTATGGATTCTTATGTGATTGTATTTCTAAACACATTTTAGTTTTGATTTGATTTGTATTACACCTATAATTTTGGGATCAGTTTGTATCTCGATAATAGTTTTCCCAAACAGGACTATGTCTCTATTTTTCCTGTCTTCTTTAAATATTTATCAATAAGGTTTTATAAAATTTTGAAATGTGGCTTTAAAATAATAGGCCTCATTCTTTTTTACATGAATCGTGTGTGTGTGTGTGTGTGTGAGTGTGTGTGTGGTTAAGAGAGTAAAATCCAACTTACAACTCATTTCCTTCTGCCTTGTAACTCATTTCTTGTGTGTTCCCATAGTACTTTGTTTACTTGTCTTTTCTTGAAGTTCTCATATTTCTGTTTTCTAGAGTGTGATCAACTCAAGGGCAGGGACTCGGGTATTTCTTGTCTTTATTTGCCTCAGTACTTAACAAATTCCTGCTCACAGTGATGGGCATGGGGGAATCAGCAATTCCTGCAGTCCTCCCCCGATTTGTTTTTCTCCAAAGTACTTACCATATTCTAATATAATATATTGTTATTTGTTTTATTTGTAGTCTGTCTCTTCCCACTAAAATGTAAGTGCCACAAAGGCAGGGATTTTTAGCTGTTTTGCCACAGCATTTCTGACACCTAGTAGAAGAGTATCTGGCACAAAGGTGACCAGATTATTTGTGAAATGATTAACTAATGAATTGTTCGAATATAGATAATTACCTAAGTATACTGTATGATCTATAAAATATGACAGGTATAAACTTCTGATATAGAAAAAATAAATGTAATTATAAAGGCGTAGAGTTTAAAAGCTAGAAAGACCTTAATATTATCCAATTCTATCCCATTTTGTGAAACGATCAAGAGGTGTATGATTGTGGTTAAGAAAAAACAGGTGTAGGCAAGTTACCTGGTCTCTTATGCCTCAGTTTCCTCATCTGCAAACTAGGAATAATTGTACCTTTCTTATAGATTGTTCTGAGACGTGTGAGACAAAGCATATTTACTCTTAGCCTACTGCCTGGCTCTTAGTGAAGGCTCACTGGTGGCGTTCGTGATCACTGTTTGGAATATTTTTAATCTGTAGCTTGTGGATGTGAAGTATCTTTAGTGTTTGCTAGGGCTTTAATCCCAGCAGTGTGCCAAACTCCCACATTCTCTGGATTGATGCATCTGCCCTTGCTTTGGCCTACAGAACATTCTTCCTTGGCACCCTTTGCCTATTTAACACCTACTTATCTTTCAGGTCTCTTCTTATTTCTTTCATTTTTTAACTTGTGTGTTGAGACTTTCTAAACATATACCAAAGTAGAGTGTCCATTACCCAGCATCAATAGTGTCAGCATTACGTCGCTTTATATATCAAAGCTTTTCTTGATATCCCAGTAAATACCCTTTAGATTTTTTCCTTCATATCACTTTAAAACAATTTGCAATTGTGTATTTAATGTTTCTCTTCTCCATTAGATTGTAAACTCCATAAATGCATGAGTTTTGTCTTCTTTCTTTATTGTGATATACCCAGCATCTTACACAGTGCCTGAAACGTAATAGGCACTGTTTATGAATGAATTATTTAATGCCTGAGAAGGTTGCTAAGGGGTTTGCAAAGAGGAACATTTGATGAAAACCTTTTGACTCACAAAGGTTGAGAAGAATTACTTGGATGGCTTTTTAATAGGTATCTTCTTAGGCTCAGATTCATGTACTTCTAAGCAAACTTGTGCTCTTATTTTGTTTTTTCCAACTAAGCTGCTCTGCTGGAAAAAGCAAATTCACTGACTTCTTGGCAAGACTGTGAGTTGAGTTAATAAGATATTGTTAGTTGTTAATGACTAAATTAGCTTTTGGGGATCACTGTTGGATAAGGTAAAATGATCCATTGAGGTACTAGACCTGTAGGGCTGAAAAATCAAGCACCTCCATGGCTCTGGAGAGAAGTAGCGATCTTTAGGTCCTTGCCCAGCCTCTTGTTACCACAGCTTCACTTGATGAAAATCAAGAAAACTGTTTTTCTCCTCAAATTGCTATCCCCGCCTATTTTTTTGTGCTGTTTTGAAGCAGTAACCATGGTTACTAGTAAAAGCTCCTTAGAGCTTTAAAAACATCAGTCAGTTTCACAGCTGGAGGCAGAGTGATCTAGATAAAAGCATAAGAATAAAGCTTACTGTGGTTTTTTCCCCCCTTGTTAGAATTGAGTTCTTTCATTAGGGAGCACTTTGCATGAAGTGAAGTGTTCTTTGTTCCCACTAGAGTAGACAACATTTTCATTTAAATTAACAGTAAGTTAGCACCTGGCTCCTTTATAGAGTCAGGAAAGGGAGGTAATGCTACCACTCACCTGTCCTCCACCTGAACCTACCCTCTCTCTATCCTCTTCTTTCTCTATTTCCTTACCACCTTCCCTGGGCCAATAGTGAGTGCTAATAATACTGACATTTGAGGCTCAGATGGAAAAAAGGCTGTAAAGTTGCAACTTTGGATTAATGGGGAAAACAAGGAAGGCAGGAGCATTAAAACCTTGATATATTGCTACCAGGAGCATATTTGCCAGGATCAAGAACGAAGAAGGGCTAGGTCTTGTGAGAGGACCAGAATAAGTGATTTCTAGAAGTAACGTTTAGAAGCAAATACTGTCTTGAGGGGTGCCACTGTTGAGAAGGGAAAGAAAATCTATATTTATTAAGCATCTAGTATGTATTGAATACCTGCATTAGTGCTTTCTATTGTATCATGCGCTCTCATATTAGGCTGAAAGGACTCAGAAATTCAAAATGACATATAAATGTTTTCTTTGTAATGATTTTCAACTCTGAAACTATGCCACCTTAGGTTATAGCTGGTGTATACCACCTTTTTTCGTGGTATGGTCTAGACCGGGTTGGCAAACTACGGCCTATGGGCCAAATCTTGCCTGTAGCCTGTTTTTTGCGAATAAAGTTTTATTAGAACACAGCCACCGTGCTCATTAGTTTATGTATTGTCTGTGGCTGCTCTTGCATTTTGAAGGTAGAGTTGAATAGTTGCTATAGAAACCTTATAGTCTGTAAAACCTAAAATATTTACTATTTGGGTCTTTACAGAAAAGTTTGCCAATCCCTGATCTAGATGGAACGGATCAGTTTCTCTTGGACAGATATGGGAATGGCTATATTGGAAGGAAAGCAAGTATGCTCTTAGGTTATATTCCTTGTGGATATTAGAATAGTGGCAGCATGAAACGGGAGTGCTGGGGATTTGGGTGAAAGTGGTGGGCTTTCTGAGCCCTTTTTAATCTTAAGTCCAAACCTAAACTGTGAAGGGAAACCTCAAATGTATAAATACTGTTTATTTTTTTTTTGCACGTTTCTTTGCCATTTTCTATTCCTACATACATACCTGTTCCATGGTCTCACTTGGACTTATTCAAATTATGTTACTCATTCATATAGTCACATCAACATAGACATACATAAGTTTTTTAATTGGAAGTGAGTTTGGAGGTCATCTGCTCCAACACCTTTATTTTACGGATGGCAAAAACTGAGTCCCCTAAGAAGTTGTCATGTGCCTGATTTTTACAAAAAAAAAATAGGTTAAGGTAAATCCTGGTAGTAAAAACCTGGTTTTTTGACTAATTTCCTACTGTCATACGTAGAGGTGTTCACATATAAAGTCTACCCTGAAAGATCTCACCCAATATATCTTTAGTTCTAAGTAGGACTTAGAAAACTAAAGAAACAGCTGAAGAGGAGAGAAGCATTAAATCTAGATTCTAATTTAATTCTGCTACTGACATCTTTACAATTTTTAGTAAGTACACCATTCTTTGAAGACAGAAGTAAGAACCTAGAAGATAAATTAGGTTTGCAAGGATGATTGTAGACTAAAATCCAAATACGAGGTATGACGATTAAGTTTGAGAATTTTCCACCATGCACTTTGTACAAACAGCTCGGTGAGGTTTCATAACCTTGGTATATCAGTGTCTCACAGCTGTGTTCATGTTGACGTGTGGCAGTGTCTGGCTGAGTGGCGTTCATTATTGTTGTTGCATGTTTTTGTTTGCTGTTGCGAGAATGTTTGAGCTTGAATTAGAGCAATGAACAAACACTAAATTTCTTGTTAAACTTGGCAAGAGTGGAAGTGAAATCAGGAACATGTTAGTCCAAGATTATGGGGATAATGCCGTGAAGACAATGGCCTTGTACAAATGAGAGAGGTCAGTGCAGCCAGTAACGAGCAGAACTGACAAAAACGTTGCAAATACTGTCCTCGAATTATATATCAAAATCATCGGCTAACTGTGAGAAGCATAGCAGACCAAATAAACATTGACAGAGAAACAGGAAAATCTTAACTGAAAATCTTGGCATGAGAAAGGTGTGTGCAATATGGTCCCAAAGGAGCTCACCGATGAACAAAAGCAAAGCAGAGTCAAAGTTTGCCAAGATCTCCTAGAGAGGCAAGATGATGTTTTGGGCCATGTTACCACTGGTGATGAAACATGGGTGTATTAATACGACCCTGAAACAAAGCGTCAAAGTGCACAGTGGAAGTCAGCCAATTCTCCATGACCAAAAAAGTTCTGTCAGTCCAAATCAAGAGTCAAAACAATGTTGCTAACCTTTTTTGACATCAGAGTGATTATTCATTATGCATTTGTACCAACTGGACAAACAGTTAACCAAGTGGAAGTTAACCAAGTTAACCAATTTGGAAGTGCTGAAAAGGCTGCGTGAAAAAGACAAAAACGACCTGAACTTTTCGCCCACAATTCATGGCTCTTGCATCACGACAATGCACCAGCTCACAGGGCACTGTCTGTGAGGGAGTTTTTAGCCAGTAAACAAATAACTGTATTGGAACACCCTCCCTACTCACCTGATCTGGCCCCTAATGACTTCTTTCTTTACCCAAAGATAAAGGAAATATTGAAAGGAAGACATTTTGATGACTTTCAGGACATCAAGGGTAATATGATGACAGCTCTGATGGCCATTCCAGAAAAAGAGTCCAAAATTGCTTTGAAGGGTGGACTAGGTGCTG
Source organism: Rhinolophus hipposideros (assembly GCF_964194185.1). Classification (NCBI taxonomy): domain Eukaryota; kingdom Metazoa; phylum Chordata; class Mammalia; order Chiroptera; family Rhinolophidae; genus Rhinolophus; species Rhinolophus hipposideros. The sequence goes on along the minus strand of NC_138058.1, from coordinate 61,521,211 downwards.
GCATCGGTGCATAGCTTCCCAAGGGGAGTACTTCCAATGTGACCGTAGTGATATTCAGCAGTGAGGTATGTAGCACTTTTTATAGGATGAGTTTGCAAACTTAATTGTCTGATCGTGTGTGTGTGTGTGTGTGTGTGTGTGTGTGTGTGTGTGTGTGTGTTAGAGAGAAAAAGAGATTTTAAAGAATTGGCTCATGCAATTGTGGGGGCTGGCAAGTCTAATCTGCAGAGCAGGCCAGCAGGCTGGAGATCCAAGGAAGTGTTGATGTTGTGGCTCAAGTCTATAGACGGCCTATAGGCAGAATTACCCTTTCCTTGGGGGGCCTCAGTCTTTTTTCTCTTAAGACCTTCAACTGATTGGAATAGGCTCACCCACATTATGGAGAATAATCTGCTTAATTAAATTAAATGTTAATTTCATCAAAACCATCTTCACAGCAAATTCTACACTGGTGTTTGACCATATATCTGGATACTGTGGCTTAGCCAAGTTGACATATAAAAATTCACAATTACAGGTACCAAGAAAGTGATTAATTTCAGTGGGGGGAAAAAATTGCTCAGCACTTTCGTAAATGAAATCAGCTATGAAAAAATTGAAAAAGTATAAGGAACACTAAATTAAAATAAGAAACAAACATGCATGGCTATGCCCAGGAATGTATTCATGTATTAGAATCTTACACTCCCCATTCTCTTTTTTAGTCTGTAAGTTTCAAAAAAAAATCCATGAAAGGGCGGCCGGATGGCTCAGTTGATTGGAGCATGAGCTCTCAACAAGGTTGCTGGTTCAATTTCTGCACGGGATGGTGGGCTGCGCCCCCTGCAATTAAAGATTGAAAACAGCGACTGGACTTTGGAGCTGAGCTGTGCCCTCCATACCTAGATTGAAGGACAACGACCTGGAGCTGATGGGCCCTGGAGAAACACACTGTTTCCCAATATTCCCCAATAAAATAACAAAAAATCCATGAAAGTATATCGGTCAGTTCTTGAGCGTGGCATTGAGATTATCTGTTATTTCCCTTTCGTCATTCTGTGTCTTGTCGTTACACTGTGTATGCCTCTGTTTTCGTTGCTTTGCCCTAGGTACTAACAGTGGCATTAATTGGGATGCTCCTTGGTCCAGAGCCACATATTCCTATGCCTGTCAGTGGGCCTATCTCCTCTTGCTTTCTTTCCAGATAGGAGATTCTTTCAATATAGTATTTCTCCCAGTTCCTGCTTCTCAAGCCCCATTCTCATTTTTTGTTCTCCAAACCGTATTACTGTTACTACTCCCATGGCAAATCTTTCTTTGGATTGCATTTGTAGCAGTTTTGATGGTATGCATAGAACTTGAATTACTGGAAAAAAAACCTCTGTTTATATTCTGTACCTCAGTTTTCATCAAGTCAAACTGATTTTCTTTCCAAGTAGTCTCTTTTCAAGGTTTCAGTACGTGTTATCATCTTAGTATAACAAAATAATGTCTGGTATTGTTAAAGTTTGTCACTTACAAAGTTATTAAAGAATGGAATATTTAAAATATTCATGTTATTTACATGGAAAACTTTACGTAATTCTCTCTATAGCTTCAGTATTTTTTTCTTTAATAATACTGTTTATTTATAGCCAATGGAGCTACATTTTTAACAATACTGGGAGAAAAGGGTTCAACAACTCCTAAACATCTTAATCCCACTTCTTTCCCTGACATTTTTATTAATTAGAATTCCTCTGGAGATCATTCTTTGGAAAACAAACCCTCCTTACTCCCACCTTTAGCCAAAAGGTCAGAGTACAAGTATTCCTTCCTTTGCATGGACTTTAATCTTGGTTAGAATTATAATCTCTTCCCCTTTAATTATTCCTCATTACTACATAAGTAGTTTTAAAAAACACCCACTATAATTAAAATTCGGGAAGAGCGCTGAGATTGCAATGTAGCTGTCAGTTGTTATATTAATTATAATTTACTGAATGGTCATGTGATTGGGAAAGAATAGGAACAAGTAATTGGATGGTTAACCAGTAAAGTTTTTAAATAAACTCTAAATTCTTTTCTATGTTTATGTAATAAATTGTAGTTTCTTGAATAATAGTTCTCTAGGTAATCACGATAATGTATTTTGGTTAATAAATAAGAAATAAGTAGGGTTATTTGAAGTATTTGAGTTACTCTGTATAAAATACGGTTCTCTAATCTTCCTAATCCATTTAATAAAAAATGTATTGCCTTCCACCAAAAAGTAGATTTAAAAACATTGTTTAGTATGTTAAACTGAAGCAAGCAGTAGTACGTATACCCAACCTACAAAATGGAATTTTAGCAGTACCATGGACACCCCAGGTAAGCCTCCCTCTACTCATCCCTCGTCCTGTCTCTCCCCAAGTGTAAACATTAGACTGAATTTTGCGTTATTCTTTCCATTTTTAAAAGTAAGTTTTGTTGCATATATGTCTATGCCTAGATAATGTAGTCAGTTGATTTAATTATTTTTGAACTTTATAAAAAATGATTTATTTTGTATGTTCTTCTTAAGATCTGCCTTCATTGTTGATCAACACAATTGTTTTTGTTTTTTCTATTATGAACAGTACTGCAATGAGTATTCTTGTCTGCGTCTTGTGGTATACATATGCAAAAGCATCTCTACATAGGAGTAGAATTGCTGGTCCATAGGGTATGTGCATGTTCAATTTCAGATAATGCTAAATTATTTTCCAGTTTGGTTTGTGGCACAAGGTGATATGTGTACTAAAAATTTCCTCTTCTTCTTGGGCACAGAATTGGGTTATATTTTCCACCTCCCTTGCGTTTAGAATATTCATTTGAATAAGTTCCAGCCAGTACATTGAGGAGAACTAATGCATTGCCACTTTCAGGCTTGGCCCACAAAAATCTGCCATATATGATCATCTAGTTTCTCTTTTCCTATCTTCTGGCCAAGTTTTGTTTTTTCCATACCAATTACTTCACCCTTTTCCCCAGCATGAGTTTACTGCGGCACCCTAGGACAACTTGGAATATATTTTGGGAACCACAGAACTAGTTAGTTCCTGAATTTTGGAGAGTGAGTAGTTGGAATGTGGACATTGAGGAATATTGCATTTTTTTCCTGTGTGATACATCTTATAAAGTAAATAAGGCAAGTTCAATAACACAGGATTTCAGTTGTATCATTAGTAAAATTTGCTGTATTAATTCATTTTCTATGTTGAGATTTGGGTTGTGAGGGATATCTGTATTTTATTTAAAATTTCACACCTATGTTCAAGAGTGAGATCGACATTATTTCTTTTCCTGGTACTGTTTGGTTTTGGTATTAAGGTCATACTGGCCTCATAGACCGACCTACGAATATTTCCTCTTTCCGGAAACCTTTTGGTAAAAGTCAACTATTTTGGGAGATTTTTTGGCAAAATTTATTATGGTTGAATTTTCTTTTCTTCATTTGCTTATTTATATTTTGTATTATTCCATACAATACACCTTTAAGACCAAACAATCTTATACAAAGAATACAAAACAAAGTCTGCACATGGAGTTAATTCTAAGGAGTTCCATCACTCATTCCCCAAGTTATGTACTTTTAAACAAAACTAACTCATGGTTTTGGAGATTTTCACTATTGATTTAGTTTCCTTGGTGGTTATAGGATTGCTAAGTCTTCCCATGTCTTCATTGTTAGTCTTTTAAACAAAAAACAAAAATTCTTTTTTTTGAATAATTTTAGATTATTGAAAATATCGCTGACTTTTTGCATGAGTGCCTTGTTCACTCAGTTTTTAGGAATATCCACAAGTATAGATGATTCAGGCATCAAACTCTCCTGATGTGTTTGTTAAAGCTGAGAGGTAAATTTTCCTTGATGTTTGCATTGGAGGGCTTTTTAATGTTTGAATTCATCCTTTTTCTGGGTTTTTGTCCTTCTTGGTCCCTGACTTTGTCTGATGGTCTTTGATCTACCTGACTTCAGGAGGCTTGAGCCTTCTTCCTTCGTCCCTCCCCTCCTAGCTGATGGGGATCCATATAGGCCCCCTGGAGTATCTGGAAGCTTTACTTCTTACTTTTCTATCTGCTCTCTTGATTTGTTTTCATTCTTGACATTAGTGGTTTCCCCTTGCATTCTTTACGAGGTCTGCAACTTTTAAAAGAATAAGTTTTATATTTTATTGAGCAGTTTTAGATGCTGTAGAACAGAAATGTTTTAAGATCTCCAGTCTAGCTCATTACAGGGAATGGAAATCCTCTTGGAAATTTTTCAAAGAATAGGTTCTAGAGCCAACCCAGACCCACAGAGCAGAATCTCCAGGATGCAGGAACTGCGGGTGTGTTTACAACCTTCTTAGATAATTCTGGTGCACTATAAGGTTTGGAACCACTGACATAGAAAAAGTTAACAACTTCTTTGTGTAAACTTAAATATTACTAGCTAATGTTTATTGAAGCTAAGGTAATATACATAGTAGGCATGCAGTATTCCTAGCTATTAATATTATTATTATGGGGTGGTCTCTATTTTAAATCCTTCACATATATTTTCATTTATTCCTCACAACCCTATAGCTCATTTTATAAATGAGCAAATTGAAGCACAGAAAAATTAAATAAATTATCCAAGATTACACAGCTAGTAGGTAGCACAATTGATGTTTGAATCCAGATAGTCAATCTAATTCCAGAGCACGTAAGCTTAACTCACCATCTCTGCAGTCTTCCAGATACTTCACAAACACTTTATTGATTCCCAGAAGGGATCTAACATTGCAAAAAATATGCTTGAATCATTATATATTCGTGTTGATTCCATATAGATATTGGAGAAGTGGAATAGTATAGTAGAAACAACCTTGACTTACAGTGAGACACACAGGCATGAATCTTTCCTCAGCTGTAGCTATGAGAAAGTAATTTAATTTTTTCTGAGCTGTTATTTTCTCATTGGTAAAGGAGGATACCATATTTCCACTTCATAGAAATTTTGAAGAAATAAAATTAAATAGAACCTGTAAAACATTGCTTAACTCACGATGGTGGATGGTCAGTATGAGGATTCCAGGTATCCTCTCAGAAAATCATGCTAACTTGCATACAGGAGACTGTAGGAAGCCTTCGTCTAGGGCGATGCTGGTAGAGCCGTTGATGGTAGTGGTGGGGCCATGCTGACTGTCTCTGTTGAGAATGTACCAGTTGCCAAGCACTACCCTAGACTCCGGAGACACAGTAATGAGTAAGATACAGCCTTTCTGCTCTCTGGAAGGTTGTAGTCCACTTGGGGGGATCCAGACAGATACGTAGACAAATACTTTGCTAGATGCTATAATGGGGTAAGCGTAGGGTGCTATAGAGACACATAGGAGGATTACTCAGCCAAACCACAGCAGATGAGGAATGGTTTCCCAGAAGAAGGAGAATAGTAATGTGAAGGATTAGATTAAATCCAGGCAGGAGGGAAAACAAAGGCTGGTAGAAATTTGTCATTACTACAAAGGTGTCCTAGTTCATTAATGAAAACACCAGGGATACTAGGAAAGTATGTTTTTATCATATCAATGTTGAAATATTAAGAGATTACTTTTAGATTTGGCTTTACTACAGCAGAGAATTTTTAAAAGTAAAATAAAAACGGCACTGTTAGTATACAGTATTGAAATGTCTATCAAATAGCACTTTCTGAGGTCTTATATACACAATCTACATACTCATTATTTAGTATTATTGTCACATTAGGTTATATAAGTACTTCTGAGAGAGCAAGGGGAACAAAGGAACTGACTGCAGAGAATGATAATGATGATTTGTGAATTGGGGTGAATATCTGTTTGCACATTTCCCTTTCTCTCATCATCCTGATTCACATCTGATGGAAAGTTGTCTAAGTGGCTCATTTATAGTTTATAGTTTTAATTTACTATAGTACATACTCTGGTATGGATTTGATATTAATCAACAAAATTGTGTGTTAAGATTCCTTTTCATCTTTTTCTAGTGCACCTTCCCAATAAAATAACATACTTAGAATGTGTAAGGGAAAGACCACTCCCTTGGCAAAACTGGGATAAGAAGAAGAAAATGAATAAAGAATTCCTTGGGAGGGAAGGAATGTGGGTCTAGAAGAAAGAAGAGGATGTTGAAATAGGCCGTTGCAATGGATGAAATGATAGGGATTAGAGGAATAATGAATGATGTAGGTCTTTAAAAATACCCCTAAGATAAGCAGCCTCTTTGCATGTTCTGGCAGCATGTGACTTGATGTGAGAGTATACTTGGCTCTCCTGCATCTCAACTTGTATATCCATATGCGGCTCGCTCTAAGCCCTGTGGTGTTTTGCAAGAGCATCCACTGACTAGAGCTTGGGAAAGTGGAGCAGTTGGTACCAGTATTTGGAAACACTGGAAACCAGTTGTTGGGAGACTAAAGCCCTTAATCCCTGAGGGGTAAGCAGAGAGTAGAAAGAGGCAGGGGAAAATGAAATCAAGTTTGTAAAACTTAGTTCTGGAAAAGATACTTAGGAGAGTTTGTAAAATGAGGTTGATATTGTGAACATGTTTACAGTGATAGTAAATCTTAGAGTAGGACTAGCCAAAACCTTGAAGGGAGAAAAACAATTTTAGGCCACCCTCCAAAAAATTTTATAGTGCTGTCCCACACATTTTGTTCAATGTTGGCTCTGTATGGCATGAAGTTGGGGAGGGTAGTAGACTTAATGAACATAAAATCATATAGGTTCATGATTGTGGTGGTGTGGAAATATGTTGAATCCCTGGTTTCTTTGGGATAAGTATTTGTGCCTCATGGGGTTTTAGTTTAGCAAAGACTCTTGACTACCTTTGGACGCTTTTCTAGAGTTTGTTTTGTTTTAAAGGGATTGTGATTATGCAGGTTCAAAATAATTCTCAAAAGTGGACGTTATGATCTCTCTACCCTCAATTTTTGCCGGTTTCCTCCTCTTCCCTGTATTATTTTCTCTGTCGTTTTTTTTTTTAACTTGATCTTCCCGCTTTAACTGTCCCCTTCCTTAAATATTGTATTGTTTCCACAGCAATTCATTCTCCTCTCTTCACACTTTTTTCCTTTGTCCTCTCATCCATTCCACTACCATCAATAGCTCAGTGCGTTCAAAAACCTTTATATCCCACTTCTTTGGAAATCAGCTCGATTTATCTACTTGGGTGTCATATTCATAATTTATGTGTACATAACTGAATTCATTAGCCTCTCCCTCAGACATCTCTTATCTCCTATAAACTCAGTCTTGGCTAAATGGCATTAATATTCATCCAGTCTCCCATGCCAGGAAACTTGGTTTTTGTACGAGCTTATTCAGAGAATATAATTCTGAATGTAAACAAAGTTTTAGCCAGAAAGATGTCTCATCATAGTATTGTTTTTAATAGTGAAATGTTAGAACCAGTTTAAAGCCCTGCACCACTGCCATGCTTAAAAACTGTGATACACACACACACACACACACACACACACACACACACACACACAGAAATAGTTTACAGACTGTAGAATATTTAAGAACATTTACATCTATATAAATTTCGTGAAAAAAGGTGCTCTTAAACAATATGTATACTATGATACCATTATCATTAAAAAACTGTATGTACTTATATTTATAGAATAAATATATAAATATACAAATCTTTACATTATAAGTAAATATACAAATCTTTACATTATGCATCGTTACATATACAAATAAATGTACAAATCTTTACATTAATTCTAGATGGAACAGTTGTAGGTGCTTTTTAAAAAAAACTTACCTGAATTTTCTAGCCTTCTGTAGTAAACATGAACTACTGTTGTAATTCACATATGCAGACAATTTGGCCTCGTTTTTTACCCGGTTCTTACTGACTTAGTCCAAGGTCTCATTCGCCCTGTTGCTGCATTAGCCCATCTGCTCACTACATTGGAATTAGACTATCACAGCAACCCTCCTGCCTCCATTGCTCAGCTGCCAGAGTGATCTTCCTAAAAATCTTAAGCTTCGTGAGTTCTTCCCTCGCTTAACCTTCCCAGTTGAACTAGCTAAATGTTAAATCTCCAAAATCATCAAGAATAAATTTTGAATGTTTCCCTTTGTTAAGATTTGGTCTGAAGACCTTCAGCCAACGGGAATTTAGCCAACTCGAGATTTAATATAACATTTTTTCCTAACCCTAACCAAGTCACTTTGGCCAGAGCACGGATAGTTATGCCAGATTTAGGGGGTGGGGAAGAGCGGAAGAAAGGGAGAAAGTGGGAGAGAAAACATGCATTGAACTCAGGCATTTGCAAGTCTTTGCTCTTTGCTTGTCCCTTCTGTTCTGCCTCTGCAACCTGTCACACTTTGCCTTTGTTGGGTGTTTTTTGTTTGTTTGTTTCTATTCAAGGGACAATTTATTGGTTTTCTTGAGTATTTAGCCAGTAAGAACAAATAGCCAAATAATGAAAATCCATCAGTTTTAGTGCCAGTTATTATACTAGCAGATCCTATTAGGAGTATTTATTGAAGCATGTCATGCTAATAGTCCCAGAGTGTAATTATACTTGCAGATTTTCCTTGCTTTCCGGGAGTTTGTAACATGTTCCAGATGGTTAAATAGGAAAGACTAGACATTTTGTACTGTCTTTTCAATTATGATTAAGAATTTGATGTTACTTACTACTTATGTTACCATTATTGCTTTTGTTAGATTAAAACATGAGAGGAATTTAAACAAAATAATGTGGCGTGTTTTTTTTAAATTCTTCTGTGGTCAACAATTAACAGGACCTTTCTTAGATTCTTTTCCCCTGTTAAATCATTTAATTGCTTTAATTTAAGCATCATTAAAATGGGATAATTGCATCTCAAGTAGTAATTCTTTTATGAATGTAGTTCTTAATTTATTCTTAGAAAGTATTCACTTGGGTTTATTTTAGACGTAACATTACATGGAGAGCCTTCTTGAAAACACACAAGACTGAAATCGAATAATTTTCCAAACTGTTAAATGTTTTTTAACCTTTTTCCACAAACTAATATGACTTAGATTCAAAAGCAATGGGACACATAATTCAGATTTTGCCGATAGTAGTAGTGATGACTTTTCATTCATCTACTCATATTCTCATCTACCCTTCACTGACCATCCAGCTACTCTAATTTGAAAGGCAGTTTACTGAAGAGTAGGCATATAGCCTGTGAACTCAGAATAGAACAGTTAATGGGTCCAGACCCATAAACTTTGGCTTCATTATGACCTTGTATTAACCAGTTTGCTAACTCATTAGTTGCTGTGAAGAAATAGGTTGTTTTTCAGTAAGAAATAGAATATTCAGTAATCCAGTTTAAGCACCTGCATATATTTTCATAATGTAATTATCATGAGAGGGAAGACAAATTGGTCTTGATCCTTAGGCTACCGTCATCTGTCCTTGAAGTTTTCTTCACGACTTCTGACATACAAGAAAACAAGCAAAAAACGTAAAAAAGATATAATGCCAAAGTTAGGTTTTTAGTGATAAATAATGTAGACTATTCCTAAAGATTTTGTTGGGATGAAGGGAGTAGTTTACATTCTGTATCACCCAGTAAGACTTACTTCCTGTAAATTGCCTTTAAATATCTTTTCCTTCTCAGACTTTCCTGTTTCTCATTAAGCTGCCGCATCTGCGCCTCTTCTTGACCTTCTCTCCCTCAGCCAACCTCCTTTGTGAGCCTCTTCAGACTCCCTCTGCAAAGGCTTTAGTTTTTCCAGGTGAAATTCTTATCCTTTCTATGAAAAATTTTTAAATTCCTTTCAGCAAGATCAAAGTTAGCCTAAACTGAGACTAAGGCAAGCATGTCTTTGAGGAACCCAGTTTATCTTGCAACAATAAATTGGCATTGAATTGGATTTCTATTTTCATGACGATTGCCAAATTTTATATAATTTGGTTGGTTGAGCATGTGCAACAAATGTCACGATCAAGTTATTATTAACTGTTGAATATTATGATTCTATCTGGGACTATGGAAAACTATAGAAATACTTGTTTTATTCCCGGGTGTGTGTTTTTAAAGTGTTTCATATATTTGCTTGTCTCGTATATAAACAAATTTTGTACAAAAGATATGCTATGATGGGATTATTTTTTAAAAGAATGATTGCATTGAACGAAATAGTTTTACATATAAAGAATGATATTTTACTATAAAATTCAGTATATGCAAGACCTTTCCAGACATATCTGTATAAGAGTTACATGTGATGAAATTGAAACTAATTAGGGAAAAATCCATTCTGGGTTAGTGGTAAGAGATGATAACAGGATATTTGAAAAGCAATTCTACTTTGAACTCCTGAGACCATCTTGGATGTAGTAACTGAGCTAGAACTTTTCCTCAGCCTTTCTTAGCAGTCTCTTCCCAGCCTCTGGCTCTTTCACCCAGGCCACTTCCGTCATGAGGTGACAAGAGTTGTTCCTGTGATTCCCCTAATCTTGGAGGCAGGGACGGTTTACTTATCGCTGACCCTTTTGCTGGAATACGACATTTGAAACACTGTTGTCTTCTTGAAACATTTAGGAAATTGCAGTAATGGTACTTGTTCTTCATCTTTCCTCAGGTTCCCTTCATCCTCTTAATATGCATCTGACATATTTAAAATCCCTTTAGATTTGTTTTCCCTTAGAACACTTGGACCACAGCATCCCAGTGTGTGACTGGGCATGAGTGCTGTGTATAGATTCAGGTTTCATTTGTGTGTGTGTGTCCAGGCAACTTTCTAAGCACAGATCGTGAATTTGCATTCCCCATCGGTCTAGTTTGTTACGGATCTCTGTGTTCCTGTGTTTTAGGAGGCTGTGTTAGGCCTTCGCACATACCTTTGTCTCATTTCCCCAAACCTAATGTTTGGCCTTACTCTGTTAGCAGACTGTCAGGTTCTGTTCACGGCATCATAAGTGCATGGTCATCCTAGGGGCACCTTTGGTCTCCATGTATTTTGACCCAGTGACCGTGTGAGAGGAGAATACCCAGCCACTCCTAGGCAGTCAGGCGGACCAAACGTGACTGTGTAGTGAAGTGAATGAGAATAAAGGAGGGGAGAACCGTACAGTGCACATGTTAGTGTTCGTTGTCCCCGCCTGCCAGTTTCATAGCCCGTCAGTGTACTAGGATTTCACCTAAATAAGAATGAATTTTCTTCGCTTCTGGGGAGGGGCGGAGGTAGCTGCAACAGGGAAGGCTCCTGATCCTCGTCTACCAGGGATTCTCAGCCTCTGCATTAGTGACATTTTGGGTCAGATAATTTTTTGTTGTAGGGGTCGTCCTGTGTATTTTAGGATGTTCAAGAGCATCTCTGGTCCCTACCTATTAGATACCAGTAGCACTCCCCACCTTCAGTTGTGACAACCAAAAATGTCTCCAAACATTGCTAAGTGTTCCCTGGAGGGGCCTGTAGGTCCCAGCTGGGAACTGCTGCCTTACATTTAATGCACTTTTGATTATATTGTGAGGACAAGATCTTGGAAGGCAGATTGCTTTTTAGGTATATTTTGATTCTAGAAAGTCTAGAATAAGTCTAGAAAGGCGATACCAATTTACATTCCTAACAATGATACAGGACATTGCATATTTCCCTAGACCCTCCTCCATGCTGGATTTTAGCTGTTTTCTTATTGTTTTATCAGTCTGATAAATAAGAAATTACTTTGCCTTCACTTTAAATTAATTCAAACAGTTTTTTAATTATTGGATATATTCTCATTTTTATAAGCCTACTGCATATCAACTTATGCACATTGCTTAGTTTTGTTATTTGCCCATTTTTCTGGAGATACTAACTTGGTCATTTGTGGGATTATGAGATTGTTTTCATTGTTAGGAATTTTTCATTGTTTCGTGGTCAAAATTATCACTTTTTATTTATGGTTTCTGGTTTAAATTTATAACTAGCTTTATGCCTGTGTCTTTCCTCTTAGATTGAATTTATTGAGATGTCATATATAAGCTACTCAATAGATTTTTAAATTAAATTGAATGTGGAAGAACATTGGTACTTCTCCAGGGAAAGAGAGAACGTGCATGTGTTCATGTGTGCATGAATGTGTATGTGTATGGATATGCTCATGTGTGTTTACATGGGTACGGAGGAAAAGAGGGCTAAAGACTGAGCTGGAGGTATATCCACATTTACTAGACGTAGGAAGGATACGGAGAAGAAGCTGAGGGCAGCTGGTGGAGTACAGTTTCTTAGAGTGCATCTGAAAGCTCAAAGAGAATGTTGACTAGGATGGCAGAGGGTTCACCTCACATCTTCTGAGTCAGATTCTATGAGGTCAAACAAGTGACAAGGGTTCAGAGGATTAGAAGGAGTTACAGGTGTCATTTCAGACAAGTGATACAGTGAGGACTGGAAGGCTTCACCTTCGTAGCAGAGTCTAAGTAACAGGATTTGGGAGATTGAGGTACAGGTTGGTGGGAGAGCCCAGCTTACATGGATTATATATTGAAGGTTCTTACTTTTTCCTTTTTTGTCAAGGAATTTCTGTTCTTTAGTGTTCCTGGATGTCATCTTATTTTACTTTTCTAGACTCTGGATCTCTGCCTTTTTCTTTGAAAGATCTCTGCCCTCTTCCTTAAGACAAAGAAAGAGATAATAAGAAGTATAGGTCTAGAGCCAAAATTCTCCAAATATGGTCTGCAGACTCCTGGGGGTCTGTATTAGTCTGCTTGGGCTGCCATAACAGAATACCACACTTGGTGGCTTAAACAACAGAAATTTATTTTCTCAGTGTTCTGGGTACTGAAAGTCCAATATTAAGGTGCAGGGTTGGTTTCTGGTGAAGCCTTTCTTACAGGCTTGCAAAAGCCCACCTTTTTGCCATGTCTTCACATGGCCTTTTCTCTGTGAGCACACTCTCCTGGTGTCTGTTCCTCCTCTCAGAAGGACACTAATCCTGTTCGATGAAGCCCCTGCCTTTAGGACCTCATTTATGTCTTCTTAAGTCCCTATATCCAAATAAAGTCACTTGGATGTTAGGGCATCAACATACAAATTTGGGGGGGGATGCTATTCAATCCCTAACAAAGTCCCCAAGACTTTTTCATGGGGTCCACACATCAAAATTGCTTTATTAATAAGACGAAGCTGTTATTTGCCTTTTCTAATGTGTAGACATTTGCACTGAGAGTGCACAAATAATGGAAAGTAAAGTTGGTGACTTACCACAAATCAAGACAGTGGTACCAAACTGTTGAGGTTATTGTCTTCAGTGCTACCTATTTACAGTAAAAGAAAATAAATGGGTTCTTAAAAGGCCATTAAATATTCTAAAAATTTATCAGTTTTAATTTACCATACAATATGTATTGATAATCCGTATAGATTAAACCTCTTTAGAGTCCTGCATAAGTTTTAAAATGTAAAGGAATCCTTAAACCAAAAAAAAATTGAAAATTGCTGACTCAAGGGAAAGAAGGAGCCACAATATCGTACTAATTTTAGAAAAAAATTTTGTTGTTAATTAAGTAAATTTTCATTTCGTACCCTTGAATCATAAAGCAAGTGGTTCTTTTATAATCAGAGAAAGTAAACTTTTATTTTAAGAAAGTAAATCTCTGTATTTCTCTCTAATAAAAAAATAAGAGTTACAATTGTATGTGTATTTAATTTCCAGTTGATTCATGCCCCTCCTCTTCCTCTGGTCCTTTGGTCTTTACTGCAGGGGAAAGGAGGCAGGAGCCGCTTTCTTCACATTGGCCCATTTACTAGCGATTTTGTTTATGGGTGGTAGGTACAAACGACTGCTAAATGTTGAAGCCAATATATACACAGAAAGTATTTCATAGTTTACAGAACATATAGGGGTTTATGTACAGAATATTTTTCAAGGAAGTGAAAGTGACATTTGTCATAAATGGATTTTGAGCTGGATCTTGGGGTGCATGCATGAACTGACAGAGAGGAAAAGGGGGGGAGGAGATGTAGATATAGAGCAGGGGCAGGCAAACTCACCTCCGCCAGTGCAGTGCAAAAACAGTTGTAGACAGTAAGTAAACAAATGAGCATGACTGTATTCCAACAAAATTTTGTTTATGGACATTGAAACTGAATTTCATGTAGTTTTCTTGGGTAATGAAATATTCTTTTTCCAACCATTTAAAAATGTAAAAACCATTCTTGGCTCATGGGCCATACAGAAATAGGCGGTGGATCCTATGTGGCCTGGGAACCATAGGCTACTGACCCCTGGGATAGAGAATCAGAAGGCTGGCAGTAGTAAGTGACTCATTTGTGGCTGAAGGCTGGCGCATGCCTGGCATGGTGATTTCAGACAAGGTTGGAGGAAAAATGAGGCTGTGGAAATGGCCATTCTAACTGAAGATTTATAAAGTTTTTTGGTCTTTTCAAGGAACTAACTCATACTTTGTTAATTTTCTCTTTTTTTACTTCTCTTTGATTTCTCCTCTGTTATTTTCTTCCTTTTACATTCTTTAGATTTACTTGCTTTTTTATTTTTTCTTAAGATAGAAACCTTAGAGAACCTTTTCCTCCCCCTCATATAAGCATTTAAATCTATAAAATCCCCTCCTTTTTAAACACTGCTTTCCTAGTATTCTACAAATTTTTGTATGGTGTATTTTTTACTATCATTTTATTTGAAATATTTCCAAATTTCTTTCCCTTAAAATTTTTTTTTGCTTCATGGATTATTTAGAAGTATAATTTTAAACATTTGGAGTTTGGAGGTAGTTTCTAAATGTCTTATGTTATGGATTTTTTATTTATTCCAGTTGTGTTCAAACAACACATTCTGATGTGTTTAATACTTTTAATTTTATTTTGAGCACAGTTTCTCTTGGTGAAAGTACCAGATACACTGGAAAAGAGTATGTATTCTGCAATTGTTGGGCATAGTGTTCTAGAAATGTCAATTAGGTCAAGGTAGTTGGTGGTACAGTCTGAATTTTCTAAGTCTTTGGTTTTTTCTCCCCCAAAGGGGTCTGCTTCTTTGATTGCTGAGAGATAGGTGTTGAAACCTCCAACTATAATGTGTATTTGTTTTTCTTCATTTGATTTAATCACTTTTTTGCCTCCTATATTTTTAAGCTTTGTCTTTAGAGGCTAATAAGAGACCTTGAATGCCAGGTAACAAGAGTGCAAATTCATTCTGGAAATGATGGAAACACCTGTGGAGTGGTGACTAGGGATGTGACATTGTGAACATGGGATGTGGGGAATTGTTTCGCAGGAGGCATTGTGTCGTCAGACCAGGGATAGAGGTTAGACGTGTTCCTCAAGTACCTCAGACTTGGCTTGCTAACAGTCTGGAGTGTAATGATGATTTTGAAAAACTGAACAAGATGCTGGTTTGATAGACATGGAAGAGAAAGACTTAATAGAATTATTAATGGATTGAATATAGGAAATGGCAAGGAGAGAACTGCCTTAAACAATTCTAAGAACCTAGAGAACTAGGAAAACGGTTGTATGATTGCTAGGAATAGCAGTGTACTTAGTAGTGACTGATAGCGATGAGCATTTTCTTTTTGGCCCATCACTTTTTGAGTATTGCCTGGGTATACGAATATAGACATCATATAGGTAATAATGAGCACTTCAAGATTACTGAAGAAGTTCTTTCTGCCATGTTTTTATTACACATATACTATGCAATTATTCATTTCTGAAATAATTTTGGGACTAAGTTAGTACCATGTTTCCCCAAAGGTAAGACCTAGCCGGACCATCATCTCGAATGCATCTTTTAGAGCAAAAATTAATATAAAACCCGGCCTTATTTTACTATAAGACCGGGTATAATATAATGTAATGTGATGTAATGTAACGTAGCATAACATAACGTAACATGACATAATACAGGGTCTTATATTAATTTTTGCTCCAAAAGACGCGTTGGTCTAAAAGAGCTGATGGCCAGCTAGGTCTTATTTTCAGGGTAACAGGGTATATGTGGTCTCAGCTCAGTTTTTACCCTCACATAGAAACTCTTCTTAATCACTCAATCAAAAGTAGCTCCTCCAGTAACTCTCTACATCAGGTTAACCAGTTTTACTTACTGACCTTTTCCTCCTATTTGAATGTGAGCTTCAAAGACTAGGAACTTCATCTGTCATTCCCTGCTGTACCTCAGCACCTGGTTCAGTGTTTGTCACATACTAAGCTCTTAAATATTTGAGGATTGAATGACTCTGCTTGTTACAAAAGAAATGATGAGTGGTGAGTAAAAGAAATGAAAAGAAAATGTTTTATAATTTGATTTTAAAATACCTGACTCATGGTTATTACCTCTGTTTTGAAGTTATAAGGCTAGGCCTCTGATTGTCGTCTGATCACCTGCCAGTTCCCCCGCCCAAGATACTGTGTGTGTCACTCTATGGAAAGTGGTAGGTAAATGTAACCATAGATTGATTAATTAGCACACCTCATTAAATGATTATACTTGACATTGAAAAAATGGAATTACTTGTAAAACCTCTAAGCACATATGTCAGTCGCTTCTCCATGTTAAAGGAAATATGTAATTTAGAAAAATCAAAAAGAAATATCTAAATACAAATAGTTTTATCAGTTAACTTTCGTGAGTACCTATTCTTTGCTACCCTTGAGAGGATGAAGAGGTAATAAGACAGTCTTTGTCAGTTGATAGTGTTTTGAATAGAGACTGCATGTAGAAAAATGTGTAATGCAAACAAACACTCATCTGATAAAGTCTATGCCAGTTTTAACTGTTACCTAAAGCGATGGATCTCACCTTTTGCTTTGTTTTGGGCCATAGTAAAATGCCGTCTTCTAACACGTATGAATTAAAATCCTATCTGAGCATCCTGATACAGTGTTTTGGAGATTTAGAACAGCTTAGCTTTGACAGTCCTCAACAGCTGCCTTCCTTATTTAGTAGAGTTGCTCTTTAGGAAAGAACTAAACACTTGTAGTTTAGGTATTACGTTTCATTTTTAGCTCTTTGAATGTGGACTGTCTCCAACACCCTAATGTTTTCTCTTGCCTGTGGCAAAAACAGAGATAAGTTATATTGCAGAACAATGCCACCGAAATGTTTTCTTCAATTAGTAGAGACGAATTTAGCACTTGTACTACTTTCAGCTTTCTTTCCTCACTGTGTCCTCACTTCCAAACTTATTCCTGATCCCTTATGTAATAATCTAGGACACCCCACCCCCATGCCATTGATACTGCTCTTGGATTTGTTTAGAAAGATTTGCAACGTCCTTTGATCAGTTTAATGACCTTTATTCACTTTGAGCTTTTAACTACATTAATATTGTTCAATTAGAACAGATTCGTTAATTCCGCAAATTAACCTTTTAAAATGTTGTTTACCTACTCTGTGCCAGTAAAAAAACATTCACCTGGAAACTTACCGTCTAGTGAGGGAGATAGGCAATAAATACATAATCATGCAAACAAATGTGTAAATAAAAATTGTGGAAAATGCTAAAAAGAGAAAATAGTGCTATAAAAGTATCACGGAGGGCTGATTTAGATTACTGGGGTAAGAGAAGTAGAATTTTAGCTAAAGCTTAAACAACGAATAGGAATTGGGCAAGTGAAGAAGATGGGGGGATTATTCACAGCAGAGGATATATTATAGTGAAGGCCTGGGAATGGGGGAAAAAGGATTAGGGAATAAGGAGGAACCAAGGAAAGACCCGTGTGGCTAAAGCATAGTATGCCATGGGGAGAGTGGCCGTGTCCTGAGTTTTGGATTTTGTTATCAGTGAGATAAAAACGCATGGAAGGTTATAAACAGGAATAGGGTATTGGATTTGTATATTTGTAGATTGATGATTTATTTTTGAAATAGGCTAGGTGAGGCCTGATGATTGTATATATAGGTTGTGAGAGTGGAAAAGATTTTGAGTGTGATATCTGGAGTAGCAGCAACTGGGTGGGATAAAGGTGCCCCCCCCCTTTTTTTTAATAGAGAAGAGTCAAGGAAAAGGAAAATAGAGAAGTTTAGA
Organism: Rhinolophus hipposideros; assembly: GCF_964194185.1. Classification (NCBI taxonomy): domain Eukaryota; kingdom Metazoa; phylum Chordata; class Mammalia; order Chiroptera; family Rhinolophidae; genus Rhinolophus; species Rhinolophus hipposideros. The sequence goes on along the minus strand of NC_138058.1, from coordinate 61,503,254 downwards.
TTGGAACTCCTTAGTAACAGGCAAATACTTGCAGGTGTGGAACTTAGAATAGAGCATAAAAATAGTAGGAGCATTCTTTTGAGAATAACTTGTCTCCAAAATAGATGTGTTTATACTACATCTAGAATTAGTAGTATTGTGTTTATCTCTTTAATGTAAATGTAATGGTGGGTGTAGAGTCATTAATATTTTAAATTTAGCAGTTGATAACACAGGCAGTTAAACACACAATTTTGGTTTCAAGGTTATAACCTGCCTTTTATTAAAGGAGAGCAAGAAATAGAAATTGATACAACAAAGTACTCAGGATTGACTTCATACTATACTTCTTAAAATTTAATTTTATCTTTAAAACGTAGAATTTAATCATCAGTATCTCCCTAGAACCAGAATGAAAATTCAAAACAAAAAGCGATATCAAGGTACATAAAGTTTCATAAATATGTATTACTGAGACAAATAATTAAAGAAACGCATGTCAAGTCTGGCAAAAACTAAGGGAAAACATGATGGCTGTCATCATTAATTAGAAAGGCTGCTGACAAGTACATGAGATGTTAAACTAGTTGACTATGGTCTATTTATTAATCAGACACCTAACAGTATTTACTATGTGCCAGGCACTATTTTAAATTACTTTAAAATATTAAATGTTTACTCTCCTAACAGCTCTTGAGTAGATACAAAAGTTGTACCTGCTTTTATCTACTTTTTATACTCATACATAAGGGAATGAAGGCATGGAGAGGTGAAGGGCAGAAAGTTAGTAATGGGGGAGTTGGGCTCCAGAATCTATACTTTTGGTCATGATGTTATATACTACCTCAGATGAAAGAAGGAAATGTGGTCATCTTTAGGCAGATATAGTAGCTAAAGCTCAGTTAATTTATTTCACTAGTGTGAGGTTTCATTGTATCAATATACTAGGTTTTCTGATCGATTCTATTATTGATAGGCTTTTGGGTTGTTCCCATTTTTTGCTCTTACAAATATTGATAGCACAAACATTTTTTTTCATATCTCTTATTGTACATGTGCACGAAGAATTTGTTTGGGTTCATGGTTTTCTTTAATGCTGGTCCTCTGGTAGAATCTTGCCATTTACCAAGATTTATTTCCCAGCTAGAGCCGCCTTGTAGTTCTTGCTCTTACCATGGAGCAACAGTTTCATATCTTTCTAACATAATAGAATTTTGTTTTCTAACAATACTGGTGAATATACCCAGATTTTAAAAAAAACACGCAAAATGTTGTGTAAAGAATGTTTTTTCTGTAGAGAGATTGCAAGGTTTTCATAAAAGCATTGTATAATCATAAGAATAATGAAATCAGCCTTCTAAAAATCAAAGATTAAAAAGAAAAATAAGTAAATATTGGCATTCTATTAAAAAAATAAACAATTTTATTTATTTATATTTATCCCCCCCCCTTCTTCCGCTTCCCTCTCTCCACTCTGGTTCAAGCCCTTGTTTCTCAGTCTGATTGTGTAGGACACAACTCCCTGGCCCATGCTGGTATTGTGAGCCTTGCCCCTCACCCATACCCCCCACTGAGGCAGTTGGTCATTGGTCGGCAACTTTCACAGGCTGCCGCTGCTCACAGTGGTTGCCGGCCACTCACGCTGGCCACTGGCCCCTCACGGCAGCACATGGTAGCCACCGCAGCAGCCCTCAGCAGCTCTGGGCCCCTCACGCCAACCTAGGGCTGCTCACAGCAGCCCTGCTCCAGGGAGAGCTGTTGTTCACAATCTTAGCTGTAGAGGGCGCAGCTCACTGGCCCATGTGGGAATCGAAGAAGGCATTAGGAGCACGGCGCTCCAACCACCTGAGCCACCAGGCCAGCCCCAATTTTATTTTTAAAGTCTTGATTTTTTTTTTCTAGGCCTCCTAGTCACAGATAAGGTTAATAAGAAAAAGCAACTACATATGTTCTATGGAGAAGTCAAATAAATAAACTTTATACATATTTTAAAGTATTTTTCAATGTTAATATAGATGGCTTCATTTTAAATTTTATTTAAGTCATTTTTGTCTTTGATTTGGAGAGCATGACTCTTGTGTCATCACTAATGGGAAAGTGGTAACATTCTGTCTTTGTTCTTTCATGAAAATCTTGCAGTCTCTCCCAAGGAAAACTTACTTCTTCACACAATTTTTAAGATGCTTCTTCTTTCTTAAGTTTTATTTGGGGGCGAACTAATATGAACTCAGAAGTTACTATAAATCTTACTTAACTCCATGTAACCAAAATAGTTTATGATTGCCATTAGTGTTGATAGTTTATTAGTAACGTCAGCAGCATAGTTGGCTTAAGGTGTTAGTCCCAGCACACTGGGAATTTTGGTTAACATTATCCCTTTCTCTCCTCATCAGAAAGTCTATCATAAAGAAGAAAAGTTAGCCTCACGTTATAGTAAAGATAACTTTGCATCTGTACTAATTTTATTAAAGTAATTAATGTATAAACATTGTAGCTTTAAATGTTATTAGTAACAAAGTTACTTTCATCACACTTCACAGTTACCGTACATGGGTGAGAGAATCTACTGCCCTTAGAGGTTTGAGAGTTTCTTTCACTTTCTCACAGAGAAGGAAAAAGACATTAGACCACAGCTTCTTTTGTCATTCATCTCATAAGGTGACAGTTGCTGACAGAAGGTGGATTTCTTTTTTCTGCTTTCCCAAAGTCACAATCCATGGTATCAACTCGTGTGTAAAGAGGTGTTACCTTGGTCTAAAGTTAGTCCCTTTTCTAAAGTTTCATGATTAACTGTTGCATAGGTCTTACTGCCTATTATTAATTCTGTTTCTGTCATACAATTCTTTATGTTATTTAATAATTTTAATTGACAATTGTTTCTTGAGAATGTCAAGATGGTGGATTTTTAAATTTCTCAAAAAAATGTGTCAATAGCATACATGAAGCAAAACTTTAAAAAGCTTACTAAATAATAGGGAAATTAAAAATAAACAAAATGTTACAAATAATAACACAGTAGTTAATTCCAGGTAAAGGTGGTAGTTTGAGCACGCATTTAATATTGTTCCCTCCCCAAACCATCATTTAGTTAAACAACAACAAAAATAAAGTCAACAAGGTTGGGTTTTTGTTTTGTTTTGGTTTTGTTTTTTAAGTCATAAATCACACATGTAGGAGAATGGGAGAAAACAAAGCAAAATTTTTGAGGCTAGAACACAGCTGGAATAGTGGTAACTGATTAAACCTGAGAAAGCCTAGTTTTAAGTGAACAGAGCTGAGGAGCAAATGAATTTGTACTTGTGAATCTTCAGAGGGCTCTGACACTGGTAGCATTTCACAACTTTGAAAGGGAAGGTGAAGAAAGGCAAGGGACTGAAATAAGGAGGATTGTTTCAAATCTATTTAAGAAACAGATGCCTGCCTCTCTTGCACTCTTTGCCACTGTGCTCTCTGCCACTTGACAGATGGGAGACTTGAAGTGTATTTTCTTGGGTAAAACTGAGTGCCTCTGGGGTAGTAGACAGCCGGGCACATTGAAGGTGGAGAGGGGGATCAAATGAGCCTCGGGGTTTGGAATGCTGAGAGCCCCTGCTGTCTTCTCCACTATTGGCTTCCCAAACGGAGGCCTTTACCTTCCATGCAGGGAGTGGGAAGAATCTTCTGTGAAGAATCTGACCAACCCAAGAAGAAAAACCTGAAGGCAAAGGAACTGTACATAAATACCTGTACTCTAGTTGGTAAATTTGTTTCTTATAGGGTACGGGTTAACAATGCTGACTACTTTATACATAAACAGGTATTGAACAAATAAGTAAATAAGAGAGAGATGTTAACCAAGTACGATGCTCAGTCTCCATCATATTCAGGGACATGCAAATTGAAATGAGATCCCATTTTCATCCGTTAGACTGGTTCAAAAAAACGTCTGATGATAACAAGTGTTGGAAAGAATACAAAGAAAATGGTTTTCTCACATACTGTTAGTGGGAGTGTGAAACAGTCATTTTGGCAAGCATTATGACAAATGGCCAGTAGAGTGGAAGGTACGTGAATGCTACAACTCAGAAATTCCACTTCTGGATATTACTATTAGAAATTCTTGCACTTGTGCATATGAACATATGAACAAGAAGCCATGTGCAAGAACACTCATTGAGGCGTTATTTGTAATACGTAATGAAAATTTACAGACAACTTAAATACAAGCATGGGTAAGCTGTGGTATATTTACATGTACCTAAGAACGAAGCACACACACACACACATACTTACCCACCCCCCAGCAAGGACAACTCCAAAACATAATGCATGAAATCAGCAAATGCAGAGTATGGGTAGTATACAGTTTAAACATGTACATTTTGAAACATAAAACATCGGTGTGTATTGTTTATATACATAATGTATAAAAAATTGACCAGAAGAATATGTACTAAATTCATGATGATGGTTGTCTCTATCAAAGGAAGGGGGAATGAACAGAGTGAACTATGTGTGAGTGTGGGGACCTTTGATGTATTGGTAATGCTTCATTTCTTAAAGAAAATAAATATATCAAAATGTTTACTGTTGTTAATTCTGGATCCATAAATGGTTATTTGTTCTATTTCTCAATGTGGAATTTTAAAATTTTGGCCCTGCACGTCCGCCTACCTCCAAAATAACAAAGGAAGAGTGTTTTATAGATTTCCTTTGTACTCTGTGTGTGTTAAGTGCATTAAAGGTGCTCTTCTGTCACCTTGCTTCCTCATCTGATTCTTAAATCACATTGAATTTAAGAAATAAAATTAAAGGAATTGAGGTACTGCCATTAGCCAGCACTTGCGCCAGAGTCCAGCATTGGAAGCAGATAATGAAGAGGGCTTACCCAGAAGGGGAAAATTGGAACTAGTAGTGGGAAGCCACCAGGCTGGCCAGCAGTCATGGGGGTCTGGTATGAGTGCATGGTTCTTATCACATCTCCTGCTCTGGAGTCCTAGGGGAGAGGTGGTAAGGAAAGACATTCAAAATAGTGAACTCTGCATCACACAGGTAATTACATAATAATTACTGGAGAGATACATTGTAAGAATAATAAACTTACTGATTTCATAGCGTGTTTCCCCGAAAATAAGACCTAGCTGGACAATCAGCTCTAATGCGTCTTTTGGAGCAAAAATTAATATAAGACCCAGTCTTATTTTACTATAATTAATTTTTGCTCCAAAGAGCAATCACATTAGAGCTGATTGTCCGGCTAGGTCTTATTTTCGGGGAAACACGGTAATAACAATCAAGCATCAGATCATCAGTACTACTCTTTTTCTTCCTGCTCCTTCATATTCCTCCTGTCTCCTTTCGATCTTTGTATGTCACCTACCTCTGGGTTTCCATATTTTCCCTCTTACTGTACTGCCCTTCTTATCATGATTTCTCCTCCTATCAGCCAGGTTTCTGTCAGCTCTAAAATACATTCGTAAATGCTTCAAGCTGCTGAGACTATGGCTTCTCCTTTAGGTCTAGCCTCCCAGTACATAAGGGGTATATTGGGAAGAGTTCTCTTAAGGGATAAGTTGTATAAGTCTTATAAGTCTCATTCAGTATGGTTCCTTTCTTTCAGTGATCAAGTCCCCTGCATTTCTGCCTGCTCTTGGTCACTTTTCAATGTCTTTGAACAGTTATTTTTTCTATTTTGTCCGGGGTTAGTAATTGTCATCTGTGGGCAAGTTAGTCCAATACAAGATAGTTTATCATTACTGGAAACAGAGCTCAACAAATTTCATTTTTAAGTATTAAAAAGATTAAAATGTTTGTAAATTTTTTTAACAAAAAATTTGAAGTAAAATATCATAATAATTTTAATACATAGTGAAGAGTAGTACAGAAACCAAAGAAAGAATTAAATGCAAACTGAAAGCATGAAAAATCAGTGGTTGTAAGAGAAACAAGGTAAACATAACAGTGCATCCAGAAAAAAAATTAAAAAAACATATAGATGGGCAGACTTACAAAAGATTAAGGACAGACTGTAATTTGATATTACCTAAGTAGCAGTTTTAAATAGGAATACATGTTTAATCACCAGAAAGGACTTCTGTTGTAAAATCAGATCTTTATCTGTTGTCTTTGGAAATATTTTTCCATTTGGCTTTAAAAGTTGTATTTTCTGTCTTTACCTTTATCATTTCCGACCTTTATTATTTCTTAGACAATAACAATCTAACCTCCCTTCTGCCTTTATGTTTTTCTTCTTTGTTTTAGTTGTTTCCATAATTGGCCTTCAATGTGAGGTGAGAGTGAAGAGACTAGAGCCATCTCTGGAGAACATCTTTACCCCACTCCCCTGGAAGCCACCCTTCGGAGCACTGACTTGACCCTATCTGTTTTGAGGACTCATTATGAACAAAGAAGTCTCCCAGGTAGGAATTGTAGCTCTGGCTTCAAAGAGCTTTGTCTACAAAAGTACAGGTTATCTGTTGACTCTTATTTTTATGGAAATATGTCTGGATCTGAGAAGTTTCAAGGTTATCATAAAACATGTGCTGGCATTCCTAATTGAAAAGATGAGAAAAGTTTTAGATTACACTTTATAAACAGTTTTAATGAACACTGAAATTAATAAGGCTTCAGTAAGGGAGTGTTGTTAGTGCCTTGACTTTATGACGAGAAAGGGACAAAAAAATAGAATAGTGACTGAACTCTGGCTTTGATGTCTTTTTAACTCATTGTTCAGTGAATGGCAGAAAGTCATGTTTTCTTCATGTCACAATGAAAACTTATCTTTTCTTTTTCATCTTAACATTTATTAAAAACAATTTTGAACTACCAAATAGTTGCAAGATTGGTAGGCTGAACATCTCTATGCCCATTGCCCACTTTCACCAGTTGTAAACATTGTTACGTTTGCTCTATCTCTCTATATATTTACTACTTCTCCTCTGCCACCACCATTATGACGATGATGAACAATCATTTGAGAGTAAGTTACAGACGTTTATGATCTTTCACTCCTAAATACTCATTATGTATCTCTTACTTAACCACAGCATAATAACCACATTTAGGATACTTAACATTTCATATTATTATCTAATATATTGTCCTTATTAAAATTGTATCAGTTCTCTGATCCAGAATCACACGTTGCAGAATTGTCACGTCGCTCTGATTCCTTTAACCTGGAATAGTTTATCAGCTTTTGTCGTCCGTGATATCGACATTTTGGAAGATGGCACTCATTTTGAGCTTATCTGGTTCCATTTTTGTTCCTTTCTGAAGAGTTTATGATATGGGATTTTGGAGATTTATGAATGGGTTTGTAAAGGCAGAAGTTTTGATTTTGACGGAATAGCACATTTACATTTTAAGGTGATTCACATCTTATAGGAAATAATTGGTTTTATTTATAATGACCATAGAAGATAAATCAGGATTAGGTATATGTTCAATTTTACTTATTTCTGTGATGTTTGGACCAAGAATGGAAAAAGATACTCTGTGTTTGAGAGCCTTATAAATACCACCCAGAATTTTTAGATGTGGTATAAATTAGTGTCAGCTTTTCTGGGAGACACCTAATGAGGAGGCATTTTAGTGTAGAGGCAAAAGCAAAAATTGGGAATCTAGTTAGCTTTTCCACTCATCAGTTACATGACTGTAGGTTAGTTATATAAGTTAAAGCGTAGCCAGATTCTGGAACCAAATGACCTAAGAATGATTTTTACCTCTGTCACTTATGAAGTTGAGCAGATTAAGTAACCCTTCCATGTCTCAGTTTCCTCATCTTTCAAATGGATTATAATGCTGCCTGTCTCATATTTTATGAGTGAATGAATTAGTAAAGTTTGTGAGTAAATGTAAGGTAGATGCCTAGAACAGGGGCTGAGACACAGCCAATCTACGCAAGTGTGAGTCATGAGCATCAGACCATAGTTTCCTTTTTAGTCCAATAAAACTGATGCAGTCAGTCCGTGATTCTGTGAAGTGGAGGTAATACTAACACATACTTCATAGGGCAGTTGTGAAGCATAAATGAGTCAATACATATAAAACACATATGCACTCAAATATACAGAGGGTGCCAAAAACTGTGTACACATTTTAAGAAAGGAAAAAACTGTGTTAAAATTGTAATACTCAATATATACCAGAAACAAAAGATGAATACAAGTCATGTGTGTATATTTTTTGGCATCCCCGGTATATCATTTCATTGTCATATCCTTTAATCAAGTGCATATTAATGAGCTTACATTTTTTTTATGAACCTATTTATTATTTTGTTCTTCTCAAATTCTTTTTTACTACTGACTTTATACTGCAAAAGTGGAAACAGGTGAGATAAATTGGGGCAATAAAGATTATATGTAGGTCTGTATTGTAATTTTATGCATGCCCTTTCCCCTTCAGTTGGAAGGATGACCCTGAAATTAAGTGGAGGTTCATCTGACCTGGTAATTTTCTAGTGCCCTCAAAATCCAATTCCATTGTTTTGTCAAATTATTTTGACCCATGTAGCTCTGTTACTTTGGTACTTCTGTTACTGTATAATGTTAAAGATCAAATTTTACTATATTTATTTTTCTTTTCTTGGTTTATATGTGGCCATTTAATCATACTGTATAATGAACCGAGTTTCTGAAATATTTCAGGAAAATTGAACAGCTTCTGTTCAATTATTTTAGACATTGGAGTGATTTTATATAATAAGTGTGATTATTTGGTTTCGGATAATCATCTAATGCTGATCTTCATTCTCTCCAGACCCCAACTTCTAGCTGTTTTCTGCTCATTGGTTATCTGAATCTGTGAAAGAGGGTGGAGTTGGTGGAGACACACATTGAAATTTTTATCACTTAATTTTGTGTCTGTGGTCATAGTTTTTTAAAGGCTTTTTATCTCTTTGCTAGACTCTTATAAACTGTCTTCCTGTGCACATACAAGTAAACATGAAATACTTATTTTGTTGTTTACAGTTAAAGACTGCTGTAGTCAGGAAGACTAATTTTAATCTTTTTCTTTTTAAGAAATTCCAACATCTTTTTCACAAGTTAGAACAATGTAGAAATGATTTTTGGAGGATTTATACAGTGTATCTACAATTACCCAATGTCCTTTTCAGATAACTGGAATCATCTAATAATTTTCATAGATTTACAAGGAAATATTGAGGGTATTTTTGCCAAATTGTTTTAATAAAATACTTGTCACAAATATGTATTTTATATGCTGACTATTTCTCCTCAGTAACAAATTCATACCAATAGGAAGGAGTATTTTACAAGGCAAATGCATATATGTTCATTTTTTATATTAAAAATTTCAGTGGTCAGTAATATTCTGACAGCATACATTGTACGGTGTCAGATGGTTGCTGGACTTATGGTGATCACTTCTTTTAGGTACATAAAGTTTGGATAATTATGGTGTGCCCCTGAAACTAATACAGTATTTTAACTATAATAAAATCTTTTTTTAAATGAAAAAGGATTTCAAATAAAGTTAATGTGAGGAATTTAAAATATTAGTTTTAAAACTAATTTGTTTTTCCTCTTCTTCCTATATATTTGTTAATAGAAAACAAAAAAATAAGCGTTCACTCTTTTTCCAAAGTTATTTTCCCATTTAGAAAAAATTAGTGCAAAGAAAAAAAGCATTATCTTTTAATCTGTAGTATAAACTTTTAGTAGTAGACATGCACTAATTAAACACGTTGTTTCAAACACTACATACTTTTACAAGTTAAATTACCAAATCCTTGATAATGTCTCTGTTTGCATAATAAATTTAAAAGACTTTGCACAGGATTTTCTTTTACAAGCAACACTTCAAGAAAAATTGATTCTATAGAATCGATAAAATAAGAGAAAGTGATGTCTTTATTTTCAAGAGTTCATTGCTTTAAATCTCTTCTTTGCCTTTGTTTTCTATGCTTGGCCATAATGGTTAAGATGCTGGCAGAGGCTTATGAGAGTAGGGGCTCTTTCTGGGCTAGGGATAGTCGCCTTCTGAGTTTTGGTCCCATGCTTTATGGGTTCAAAGGGAATTCTTGTTTCCAGATGTTTAAAGAAATCCTTGTTCAGTCATTAGTTTGAAAATGTCTGTTTTTTAACAAAAAATTAGGAGGCATTCGGAAACAAAAAAGTATAGCCCATACAAAGGAAAAATAGCAATGAATAGAAACTGTTTTTAGGGAAGTCCAGGCATTGTACTGATTAAACAAAGAAGACAAAAGTTGGACTTCATCAAAATTAAAAACTTTTGTTTACCAAAAGACACTATAAAGAAAGTGAAAAGATAACCCACAAAATAGGAGAAAATTTCCAAATCATATATCTAATAGGGGTCTAGTACCCAAAAATAAAGAACTCTAATGACTCAACAACAACAAAAAAAGACAACCCAATTAAAAAAAATAGGCAAAGGACCTGAATAGATATTTCTCCAAAGAAGATATACAAAGGCCAATATGTACATGAAAAGATTCTCAGTGTCACTAGTGATTAGGAAATGTAAATCAAAATCATAATGAAATACCATTTCACACCTACTAAGGTGGCTAAAATGAAAATAAAATTGCAAATAACTTTTGGTGAGGATGTAGAGAAATTGGAAAGCTTGTACATTGCTGGTGAGAATTTAAGATGGTACAGCCACTATGGAAAAGAGTTAGGCAGTTCCTCAAAAAGTTGGAGAGTTATAATATGACCAAGTAGTTCCAGTCCTAGGGATATACTTAAGAGAACTGAAACATGTTCACACAAAAATTTGCGCATAAACGTTCACAGCAGTGTTAGTAATAAATAGCCCCCAAATGGGGAAAAACCTAGGTGAGCATCAACTGATGAATAGATAAACAAAATATGGTATATCCAAACAATGGAAATTAACCATAAAAAGGGCACTAAAAATCCTAAAATCCCCATCTTTTCTTACCATATGAGAAAGATTTCAATTGTCATTGAAATGAAATGACAAAATTGAAAACGTCTTTTAGAAAACTATATTGTCTGAGGACTCCAGCTTGAGAAACATTTCTTTATGGCAGCTACCCAATGCAGGAGGTCTTTATCATGATTTTACTGCATGATACTTTTCTTACAACTATCAACTTGAGGAGATTTAGCTCTCAGAGTCTCCCTCTCATCATATCTATGCTTCTCTGTGCTAATTGCCTGCTAAGCATTTTAAAATACGTTGTAAGAATTGTCTATTAACTGTTACCGATTTTTCAAATTACGTAGTTCTCAATTAAATCTGGGAGATAAGTGACAAATTTCTTATGTAGAAATGTATAACTCAACTGAAATACAAAGCACTGACCTATTTCTTCAGCCCCACCTATTTGGTTTAGTCTGGTCCATTTGAACAGAGATAGATGTGGTTTCTAGTTCCTAAAACTGCTCTCTAGAGATTGCATCGGATTGTTGGGTATAATTTAGCAAGTCTTTCTAAATCAACAAGGGTACTTTTACTTAGAAACTTTACCTCTTTTTCAAAGGTGATATGCAAATTGGTTTCCTGAAACCAACATTTCTTAATGAACGTTATTTAAGTACTTACTGCCAAATATAAAGCCATTCCACAAATAGAACAGCTATAGTAATAGTTTTCACTCATCAGAGGTTTTGCATCCTACTACCTGTTTATTGGTTTATAAGTAGAAAACAGTTCATACCAGAATCATATCATCAGCAAATTGTTGCTAGCTATCACCTAGCTTCTTATCATTGGCTCTTCTTTTGAAGGCCAGCCTGTGTGGCTGCTCTCCAATTGTTGTGTGAGGTCTCCTCAGCCCCAGAATCTCAGATAAATTCAGCAGATGTCCATCTCCAGCCAGCAGTCGCATGGTAGCACAGTCAGTATGGGGAATCTCCTTTTAAATTACAGATTTAGTTCTTGCTCAGAATTATCCATTCTGGGGCCAGCCTGGTGGCACAGGTGGTGGGAGCACCATGCTCCTAACACCGAGGTCATCGGTTCAATTCCAACATGGGCCAGTGAGCTGCGCCCTCTACAGCTAAGATCGTGAACAGTGGCTCTCCCTGGAGCTGGGCTGCTGTGGTGGGTGTGAGCTGCAGTGTGCTGCCAGGAGCAGTGTGAGTAGCTGGCAGCCAGCGAGAGCTGCTGTGAGCTGCTGTGAGCGGCTGACCGACGACTGGCGCTGACTGCCTCAACCAGGAGGAGCACAAGACTCCTAATACCAGCATGGGCCAGGGAGCTGTGTCCTACACAACTAGACTGAGAAACAGCGGCTTGAACAACGAGTTGGGGGGGAGGTGGAAAGAGAGGGAAAAATTATCCCCCTCAAAAATTATTTGTGAAATTATATTATTTAGGTTTATAGTTATATACCTGTAACTGTCTCTACAGTACTATGAAATAGTGTAGAAGGTTTCTCCAAAATATTAGATATTTACCTTTTCAAAATTAGAAGAGGTGTTCTCCAATTTCTAGACCAAGAAGGTTATTTTTCTCCCCAGTGAAATGGGAACAAGGATTTCAAGAAAGCTCAATTTCTCAATTATAGGAAAGAATTCCAAAGCATTATGAAATATTCACAAAAGATTTTAACCATAAAAAATCTTAAATATCCTTTAAAAATTATAAATATTGTATTAGTGGAACAACTTAATCACTTCTAATTCATCACCCATTTTAGCTTCTCTATCTTGTAAGCATCATGTTAGATATTGGATGTACAGTAAAAAGATCTAGTAACTGGCTTTGGGTTCACAATCTATATAGAAAGGGAGAGAAACAACAGAATTATAATTCACAGCATATTATAATAAGAAATAGATGCCCAGGAGTATTTTGAGAGCCAGTAGAATTCCAGATGGGTAAATTCTCAGATGGGTATGACCTAACCTCTTTGGAGGCAGAGGAGGGGGGCACTAAGGAAACAAGAGGTGGCCCCTGAGCACGAGGTAGGAGTTAGCTAACTCTTTCCTTTTGGATTTTAGCAAACTCAAACGTCTTAGCTTTCATTTTCTTCCCTGTTCATCATTTTCTCCTCTCTTTTGTTTCTACTTTTGTTGAAACATTTAGCGTTGATGCTTTTTCACTATTATAAATTTATTGCATAATTTCACTTTTTCTATTAATAAATTTAAAAATATTTCCACTTTATTTCTATGTGAAAATAGAATTGAGTGACTTCTTTACTTGTGATGTTTGGTTAACCTCATTTATGCTTCTGTGGATCTCCATCGGCAAAGAAGGTAGCAGTCTTATTAATTACAGTAATATATCACTTAGCTGATTATTCTTGTTTTGTGTCTGGTTTCAGAGTGGATTCTAACAAGACCATGTTGGGTCTTTCGACCTCTTTTTGTTGTGATGGTTGTTTTTGCCCAGTCTGGTATACTTATCTTTGCATTGAGGCTGTCCACCTTCAATTGTAATTATTTTCCTGATATAGGTCCTTCGTCTCTCTCTTGACAGGAGGTTTAACAAATGTTTTTTTATGATGACATTAATCCATAATGCAGCTCATCTCATTTATTTATCATTAATAGAAATCTGGAACTTAAAAGTCCATCATGTTTATGCATTTTGAGTTTGAGGTGACAGTGGGATATCCAAATGTCAATTTAGCAGTTGGAGACTTAGATACCAAATTACTGAGATGAGAAAAATTGTACTTATCCTTCACAGAGAACGTCTTAGAATGAAAATCAGAACTTGTCATTCATTCCTCCTTCCTAACCCTCCAACAATTGCCTAATTCACTCAGAGTAAAGCTACAGTCCCTAAAATGGTTTTCAAGGCCTTACATGATGTAGCCTCACATTATCTCTCTGATCTCATCTCCTATTCCCTCACTTCCCTATTCTAGCCACACTGATCTCTTTCCTGTTTCTCAAAAAGCATAGTGGCGTTCTGTCCTTAAGGTCTTACTCCTTACCCCAGATATTTGCTCTCCTTCACCTACTTCAAGGCTTTGATCTTATCTCACCTTCTCAGTGAGATTTTTCCAAACTACCTACAGTGTTTCCCCGAAAATAAGACCTAGCCGGACAATCAGCTCTAATGTGTCTTTTGGAGCAAAAATTAATTTAAGACCGAGCATTATATTATATTATATTATGTTGTGTTGTGTTGTATTGTATTATATTTTATACCCGGTCTTATATTATAGTAAAGTAAGATCGGGTCTTATATTAATTTTTGCTCCAAAAGACACATTATAGTTGATTGTCTGGCTAGGTCTTATTTTGGGGGAAACACGGTACGTAAAACGGCTGCCCCTGTCCTTCCATACAGCTAAGCCTTTATTGTTGCCTCATTTTTCTCTGCGGCACTTATCACCTTTAAATATACTCTTTGACTTTTTATTAATAATTTTATTTATTGTCTCTTTTCCTCACAATAGAATGAAGCTCTTTGAGTACAGTGATTTTTATAAATTTTATTCACAGCTGTATCCCCAGTACCTAGAACAGAGTCTGGCATATAGTAGGAGCTCATTAAATATTTTTTGCTAAGTTGAGCTGTCCACATTGAGATCAATTTTAAGTTTTCTAACTACTATTTACCTTTGGTGGAGACATGGGATATTATTTTACCAAGGATTTTATTTTTAAAGTCCTTTCCTTGGGGTTGAAACTGAAATTAATATATTTAATCTATATGTCTGTGTATAGAGATTATATGTAGTATACAACATATAATTTGTTTACACAGATTATATGTAAAATATAATACATATGTCCTATAAACACTTGATTGGACAGGTGTTTGGTGAATCATTCACCAAATTCTGTAACAGATACCCAGTAGATGAGTGCTGATACAGACTGCATTATGTTAAGGAGGTTGAATGTTGTTCTGTGGGCAGTGAGAATTTAGCGAAGGGTTTTAAGCAAGAGATTGACATGATCAGACTTACATTTTTGATAGCCTGTTCTGGTGGCTCAGGGAGACCATCTGGGAGGCTATTTCAGCAGTCCAGCAAGAGATGATGAGAAAATAAAAGGAAGGGATGGATTTTAGAAATATGTAGGAAATAAAAATTGACAAATTTTTGGTATTTGCTTTCAATGGGGGGTATGAGAGAAGACACCAATGTACCAACTAAGAGAAAAAAATACATGAGGAAGACATGTTAAGTTCATTTTGGAAAGTTGAATTTGAAGTGCCTGTGTGACGTCTGGATGGAGGTATCTGGTGAGTTGGATTGTGGGTATGAGACCCAGGAGATTTGAGCTGGAGATGGAGATTAGGAGGTAATCCGTACAGAGATTTTTTTTGGAACCATGTTGAATGATATCACCCAGAATATTGTATTGTATGGAATAAAAAAGAGGCCTAGACCATTAGAACCATGAAGAATTCTGCCGCCTCCCTGCCCCCCCAATTGGGCAAAAATTACTGAGAATAAGGTAAGAAGGAAACCACACTAATTCTAACCCATTAGGCCATGGCTTAAAAATATCAATTCTTCAGAGAAGGCTCAATTGATCCCCCAATTAAAATTAGGTCTCTGTTATTATTCTCTATGAACCCTATTTTTTTCCTTTATAACTTTTATCACAATTTAAAATTATGTATTATTTTTGTGTTTTATTTGTCTCCCATTTTGCGAGGGCAGGAACCTGATTTTCTCTCCACTATTTGTTCAGCTCCTAGCACAGTGCCTGATGCATGATAGATGCTTGATTTATTTGTTAAGAAGGAAGTATGGGATTACAGAAGACAATGATGGCAATGTTTCCAGAAGGAGACAGTTTCAAATGCTACTCTAAGCAGTCCAGTAAAATAATAATAAGGGTTAGCATATATTGTGCACTAATGAATGAAGGAATGAAAAGTGTGCATTATATTTATCGATGAAGAGATGTGGGATGAGTTATCCACTGAGTGAACCCTGCCCCTCATTGAGTTCTCTGTCTAAAGGAGAGATAATGACAGTAGCTAGTGTTCTTCAGGAATTTACTGTGTGCTCTTTACATGCACTATTTCATTCAATTCTCACAACAAATCTAAAGCGAGGTAAGTATAGTTATTACCCTATGTCACAGATGAGGAATTAGGTTTAAGGAGATTATTATGCACATTGTCCGAGAATAGGTAGGCAGTGGTTAAGCCAGGACTTCAGCAAGGCCTTTCTGACCCCAAAGCCCATGCATTTGACCCCCATGCTCCAGTAGCGGGATCCGATAGATTCCTCATCAGGGAAGTGATATTTTGAAAATGACATTTGAGCAGGAATGGTTTTGCTGCTGTTTATAGGACAGATTAGAAGTGCGAGTGACTGGAATTGGGAAACAGGATAAAAAAGGATCGACGTTAATCTAGAATGAGGTATTTGGTTCCAAACTAGGGTCATAACTGTATCTGAGAATGAAGTGGGGGACAATTTAAGATCGCTTGTTAAGGGAGAATTAACAGGACCTGGATACTATTTGAAAATGAAGAATAAAAAATAATTATAAGAGTGCAGTCCTAGGAGTTGGACATTTTCACGAACTGCACTTCTAATATGGAGAAGTCAGAAATGTGCCTTTTTCGTTGCATGAAATAATAAATTTATGATTAGAATTTTAAGTATTATTTATACACCGAAAGAAGATATGGCAATCTTTGGTATTGAGAAAGTACTAGAGACAGAGTAAGGTTTAGGACTAGAGAAAAAGGATTTACTCAGACACATTGATTAAAGCCATGTGAGCGATTCTTACGAATCTCAACGTTCTTTATAATAAACTTTACCAATGGGCTGCCAACAGGTAGTGCTGGAGTTGTTTTAATAGATTTAGAATTTAAGGAAAAGGTAAAGGTTTTTCCCATTTAACAAGGGTAGATGGAGTGGAAGAGAATAGAGAAGTGTGTCATTTGGCCTTGATAAAATCCAAAAGGTAGTAATAAAGTATGAGATCAGGGATCAGATTCTGCGTTTCATTAGGGACTCTACAGAGAATAGTGGTTGATAGGGACAGATGAGAGGGGATCTTTAAGTGTAGTCACCCGCTGGCACAACATGTGAGAGAGAGACCTGGCCAGTGTGTGAGGAGAAATGACTTTGTGTTCTCTGGCATTTAGACCGAGATCCTAACATAAGTAAACATTTGATCTTTGTCGCTTAACTACATAAACACAAGGCTAGGAGTATAGAATTCAGTTAGTAAGTACAACATCTAGTCCATTGCTTTAACTTGAATCATATATGTATTATTTATTTTCCTATGAATATAAAATCCAAACCTTATGAGTGCATGTTTTAAATCCTTTTCAAAGTAGAGTCTAAAATAAATAAAAATAAAAAATAATTTCTCTAACTCCCACTTATACGTTCAGTTTTTACATTTACATATGAAAGTGATTTTTTTCCTCTTTGACAAAATATCTCAGTTTCTCTTCATTCCAACAATATTTTTATGCTAACTGATCTGTGATTTCATAAAGGATTATTAATTTGATTTTGTAGATACAGAAAAGAAATAGTAAAAACACTAAATAGCTGGGCCTCCTGTGCTTTTGTGTAGACATGAATGCTGTTGTGTTGGCTTAATTGTCGATTCATTGAGAGACTGCAGTGTTTACATATTTTCTAACAGGGTGTCCTCCTCCCCTGTGGTACGGGGGTTTCTTCAGGGTAGATTTCTTATTGTTGTCCTTTATTTTTAGGTGTGAAGTTTTTCAACATGAGTGGCCTCGGGGACAGTTCATCCGACCCTGCTAACCCAGACTCACATAAGAGAAAAGGATCGCCATGTGACACATTGGCATCAAGGTAGGAACACTCTTTTCTTAGTCTGTTTCTGGCAGAGCTGCTTTATCATTTTCATGGCCTCTTTAGAGCTGTTCCATCTACTCCAAGTTTACTGGCCTTCTCTGGGTCCCTCGCACTCAGCATGTTCTCTTCCTTCCCCAGGGCGCTGCCACATGCCGCTCCCTCAGTCCAGCTTATTCCCTCTAGGTTTCCTGTGGTCAACACCTATGCGTCTTACAGATGCCAGCTTAGTCTTCTCTTCCTTCCGTAACTGTTATGTCAAATCTCCCTCATTCATGTATCTCTCACACATATTTTTATAGTGCGAATCCATAATTTCAAGATTTTAGTACTTTGTGTGATTATTGAGTGAACCCTTGGCTTCTCCACTACACGCTAAGCTGCCATTTAGTAAGGACCTTGTCTGTACTTTCTCACCATTTTATCCCTAGTGCCTAGCACAGTGTGTGGCTTACATATAATAAGGGCACGGTAAATATTTGTCAAATGAATAAACAAACATATTGTACATCTTTAACTGCTAGCTTAGAATATTCTGGTATTAGTGGAACCAGGAAATATGTTAGGATATCAGGATTCTAAAGAATGATTGTTTGTGGAATTAAATATTTGTATGTTATAAAGCACATGATCACCTTAAATAGGCTAAAATAGAATTATGGCTAAGGAGATTCAGAAAGGGATTTAACAGAAGAGTGCCATGGCTCCAAGCTAGAGAAAGAAAAATGACTATTTCTCTTCCAGTTCAGACTGTTATAGAGAGATGGTGACCCAAGTACTCATAATCAATGCTAGGAGGAATGCTGATGTCAAGATACAATCCAGATTTGTGTTGTCGAACTTAAGGTTCTTCTTTATTGACAAAGTCAGTTCCTCTTAAAGGAAAACTTAAGAATAAATAAATAGAATTAATGTCTTTTACATTTAATTTTTTATTTGGGGAAACTTTTTAAATCTCTAAAAGGATAGAGACTAGAAACCTGTATATACCCACCACATATAATTGATAATATATTGCTGTATTGTTAGTGTTCTTGAATGTTTTGTCATATTTGAATAGTCTTGTCTAAGTAAAACAATTAATGAATAAATTTATTTTTATCTGCAATTAATTCCTCCAATCTCTTGTTAATAATTCTATATGTAAGTACCCATGAGCAATATAGAATGTTTATTAAATTTACATATTGTATAATTCTGTATATATTTTTCTACAGTATACTTTTTTCAGCATAGGTCTTCAAATATAAGTATACATAGACTTATTCAGTCCTGTTACCTTTTGATTAATATTGTATTACACTAATGTGCCACATTTTAAAAATCCATATCTCTACAGATAGACATTCCCTATAAACCTTTCTGTTACAAATTTTTGTTATTACAGCCGGCACTACAGCAAACATCCTCCTCATATACACTCCCTATTTTATACATAAGAGTTTCTTTAGGATCTGTGCACATTTTTATGTTAACTAGGTAATTACCACATTGTTCTTCAAATGACAAGCTTTGTGAGTTCCTTTTTTCTTCACATCCTTACCCACACTGTTTTCTCCTCACTTGAACTTTTTGCCAGTTTGATGGTGTGGGGTTATAGTTTTAAGTACATTTTCCTGATAACTAAGTAGATTGGTTATAATTTTTGTTTTTATTGTCCATTATGTTTTCCTCTTCTGTGAATTTCCTGGTTGTGTCTTCTGCCCATGTTCCTGCTAGGTTGTCTGTCCTTTTCCTTTTCATTCGTAAGAGTTATTTTTAATTTTCTGGTTAATACTCTTTTTTTGCTTGTGTTTGATGCAAACAACTTCTCCCAGTCTCTTTAACTCTATTTATAATGTCTGCTGACACATCTTAGAAACTCAGGTTTTCATGTGTCAAGCGGTTGAGGTCTTGTTTAAGAAATTTTTCGTCTACTTCAATGCCTTTAACGCAGTTTTATGTATTTTTTCTTAATACACATTGAGACTTTGAATTAATCTGGCGTTTATTTTCGTGTATGATATAATGTAGGCACCTGATTTTTTCCCCACATGGAATATCAGTGGTTATGACCCTATCCTTTCCTTGTTTCCATGCTGTTACCTTTATTATAGACCAAGTCCCTGTGTAATGGGGATCTGGTTCTGAACTTTCTTAAGACAATCGCCTTGATGTGGGGTGATAGGGCAAGTCACACTTGTTATTTTTCAAATTGTTTTCCCTATTCTTGGCCCTTTACTCTTCCACATAGATTTTTAGAGTCCGTTTTTCAAGTTTCCCCTGAAAAAATCCTGCTGGGATTGGGATTAGAATTTCATTTACTTTTAGAGATGAAATTAATGAGAGTTGACATTTTTATTTTCTTCACTCTAGATTGTAGAGTGTTCTTATGTTATGGAAATAAAAGCTTTTCATTTATTCAAGTCTTCACAGTTCTTCAGTAATAGCTTACAATTTTCCCCATGATGGCCTAGCCTATCTTTAGTTAGATACATTCCAGGGTACCATAGAATTTTTTACTGCTTTTAGGAATGATACCATTTTTGTCCATTGCATTTTCTAACAGGCAGTTATTAATGTATAGAAATGCTAATGGTTTAGAAGTATTGGTCTCATATCCATCCATTGTTCTAAACTTCCTTATTTATTTTAATGGTTTATATGTAGGTCTTCTTTGATTTATTTGTGTGTGTGTGTGTGTGTACATAATCACATCACAAATATCAAAATTTATATTTTTTCTCTTCGATGTCTTAGAGATAGTTATCTTTGTATGTTTGCTTTAAAAATATTTGAAAACATTATCTTCTTCAGGTTGATAAGTATGGGCTTCAGTTTTTAAAAAGTGATATTTTTGATATGGCAAACTAAAAATTTGTGATTTTGAAACTGGTTGAGATTGTGCATGGACGACCTTGTAGTGTTTCTTTTGGTTTTGTTATTGTATGCTGTCTCCCCAAACAGATTGTGAACTCATTAATCATAAGGAGCATATGTTAGACCTCAGGGATTGCCAGCCGTGTGTCCAGAACCCGTGGAAAGGAGAGTTTCTCAGTAATTGTTTGTTGGGGCAAGATGCCTTGTATCTGCTTCCTGTTACCTCTTCTCCATTCCTTAACTATTCTCGGAGAATGAGGATTAAAATGCTAATGTTAAAATGGTGGGTAGCTGTGCCTTCTACTTGTTTAACATTTCCAGTTCAAATCAACAGGTGCTTAGTAAATGCCTGCTGTTCAACCAGCACTGTGTGTATGATGTTATAAGGATATAAGTGAAGTGAGACATCTTTTCCATCTTTAAGAAGCTTACAAATCTGTCATGCTATTCATTCTTCTTAAACCCTTCTCAGCTCTTCCTTGCCCTGAAAACAAATAATCATAATCATAGTAGATAACATTTACAGTAGTAGTGATGATAGTAGATAACATTTATTGAGCTGATAGTATACGAGTATACAAGTATAAGAGTATGCCAGGAACTCTTGCCAAGCATTTTGCATGTATCATCTTCTTAATCCTCACAAAACCCAAAGAGGTAATTAATGTCATTATCCCTGTTTTACAGATACGGAAATTAAAGCTTAGAGAAGTTAGATTGTTGTTAAGTGGCTTATCCAGTGTTACATAACTAGTAAATGACAGGAAGTTTGAATTTGTGCTTTTAAGCAATGTATCATGCTCTGTATCATGGCATGAAAGAGTCCTTGTGATCTGGCCAGTATCTCATCTCTTGCCCTTATATTTCTTATCATTTGTAGTTCATCCATACTATTTACAGGTTCTTTAACTTGACATTTTCACTCTCACTTTTACCTTTGAAAGAGCTTTTTTTTTCTTTCAGGAAACCAATCTCTCCCAACCACTAAATTTAAACATCTTATTCTCTAGGTCTAGGGGCCATTTCTGTGTGCTTCTATAGTATTACAGTGTTGTCACATAGTATGATAATGGACTGTTTCCTTTTCTATTTTCCTGCTAATTGGGGGCTAAGTCTAATTTACCCCTGGATCCCCAGGACACAGTACATGGTTGTCTGGCACATAATAACTATAGAAGTATTTGTTGAAAAACTAACAAGTTGAAGAAAAAAAGATACATAAGCAGTTAACTCATAGAAGTATTAACTATGCAATATAAATGGAAATAAAGTGGGTTAGTGAGAGGAGAAATGTAGGTGGCCCAAAGTAATAAAGAAAGCCTTTAAAATAAGGTAGAATTTTTTTCCATTAAGGTAGAATTTTTTTTGTCATTTCCACCTCTTCTTCAGTTTTGACTTTATTTGAATATATCTGCTCTCATTTTCCATCCTTGCTTATTAGTTATTTCATTTCATGGTTATTTTCCTTGTTTCATTCTTAACTCATTTTATAGACACTTCACCATTTCATTACTTTTAGCTTCTTGCTTCCTCTATCACCTCTCTGTTTGCCTATCCTGCCTATTCTATCACTTTTCTTTTTCTTTTATTCTATAGTGGTTTCAAGCACTTCAGTTTTATACAGAAGTTAACGTCAAAAACAGATTTGGGAGTCCTATCAAGTAAATCCAATGGACTCTTATTGAAATTTAGACCCATAGATTTAAACAGATCATACTTTAGACTGAATCTACTAAATAAGCCTAAAATCAATTAGTTTCTCTAACATAAAAGCAGATGTTCTCCAAAGCACTATCAGGTTGTAGATAGAGCTGGAGTTCTCTAAAACCTTATATATATCAAAATGTACGTAACTCATGGTGCTCATGCCTGGTTTTCAATGTGTTGGTGTGAAATTCGCCAGAATACCTTGCTGCATGTACTTGCTGTGGAAGTTATATGAGTTTTACTAAGTGAAATGGGACTAATTCTTTAAGGAATGATTTAAAAGATAAAGACAGAATGTGTGATTGTTACAGATTTACAATTTGGGTTTGTTTTAGGAGGTATACCATTTAGAAGTAGTTTGTTTTATGTAGGTAAATACATTTGATTGGTTGAGTTGTTTCTTTTCAACTTACTATGTTATGTAAATGCTGGGCTTTTATAGTCTTTTTTATTAAGAAAAGTAAATGGTATTTTAATTGTTGCCAATTATGAGCTTTTTAGCAACCTCTTTCCCTTTTCACTTCTTTTTGTTTTTTAACCACTGTTACATGCAGTCAAATGATTTTGATTGGTGCTTATAAAACAAAGAGTTACTTGTGACCCATCTTTCTTACGTTAATTTGGTAATAGAAAAATTTATTTCAAAGTAATACTTCACTGTCTTTGTATGTGTTACATAAAGCAAATTGCCTGATGTAAGCCGGGGTAAAAACTGGAAAACAAAAATAAACAATATTCATTCAATACATTTGAGTGACTGTAAGGTGTTAGTTGTTTGCACTGTTATCCTTTGTTCTCATTATTTTGCTTTCAGATAAATCGAGTGTGATTTTTGTTATATTTATGAAGACTTATAAGTAGGTGGTATGTTCAATTTAGAACAAAGTTATATATTTAAGATTTTGTTCTCTGTACCTGTCTCTAATTATTTATTATTATTCTTTTTTACTATTTGGATGGATCCTCTTTTCTTTTGGATGAGGTCAACAAGTAGTAATCATAAGAATCAAGAGTTTACTAGATTGCAATTTATAACTTATTTGCATTTGAAAAGTTAGATTTTTTTTTGTTTCAAGGCGTAGTTATTTAAAACATAAAATAATTCCAAATGCAAACAGTACATGTACTATTTGCTTCCTGTTAATATCTACTATTCATTGGTTATTAAAATGGTCAATGTCTATGCATCATTGAGGAATACATCTGTCACATCAGTCATTCTCTTTTTTTTTTTTTTTTTTTAAAGGTTTTATTGGGGAAGGGGAACAGGACTTTATTGGGGAACAGTGTGTACTTCCAGGCCTTTTTTCCAAGTCAAGTTGTTGTCCTTTCAGTCTTAGTTGTGGAGGGCGCAGCTCAGCCCCAGGTCCAGTCGCTGTTTTCTAGTTGCAGGGGGCGCAGCCCACCATCCCTTGCGGGAGTTGAACCGGCAACCTTGTGGTTGAGAGCCCACTGGCCCATGTGGGAATCGAACCGGCAGCCTTCGGAGTTAGGAGCACGGAGCTCTAACCTCCTGAGCCACCGGGCCGGCCCAGTCATTCTCTTTATGTATTTTGGGCAGAATTATTTTCCACACTTTCGTATTTTGTAATATCTGTTTTTTAGATGGGAAATTGTTTCCTAAAACTGGTTTTATATTCTGGATAAAAATAGGGATCTCTCTAAATGTGTAAACATTAAATATTTGATCAGAAAAGGAAATATAGTGGTAGAAATGTACGCTAACTGGATTTTCTTTGTGTGACAGCACTGAAAAGAGGCGCAGGGAGCAAGAAAATAAATACTTAGAAGAGCTAGCTGAGTTATTGTCTGCAAACATCAGTGACATTGACAGCTTGAGTGTAAAACCAGACAAATGCAAGATTTTAAAGAAGACAGTCGATCAGATACAGCTAATGAAGAGAATGGAACAAGGTAAAAAAACAAAACATGGCTTTCCGCATTGTTATTAAGATATTGACAATCGATTTTTTTATTTTTTATTATTAAGAAATGACATTGAACTTCATAATTTTATTAAAGAAACATTTTTGTTTAGATGCTATTTATTTTAGAAAGTAAATCTGAGAGCCGTCTTGTTACAACAAATGGCTTATTAAGTTCGCTTGAAAACGACTTGCCTTGGGAGGTTATAGGACCGGTATCATTGGGCATAGAGTCAGGAGACACATGTGGTGGTGTCCGACCTGAGGCTCTGGCACGAGTTGAAGACACTCAACGATAGGAAAATCCCTCCATCTGAATAGTAAGCTTGTCCGTGCCTGGGCTCTGGGGGAAAAAAAACCTTGATTTATTTTTATGGTTTATATTTATACTATCCATATTTCCTGGGGACCCCACACCACAAAATCCCCGGGTTGCCTACCAGAAACAAAAGCAAAGCACTTTGGAGAATCACTCTCTCGCCTGGCCCCATAGGATTCCCAAAGAAAAAGTGCTTCTGACACAAGGTGATTCTATACTAAAAATTTATATAACATATGAGGGAATAATCTATGGTAAGAGCACAAATAACAAACAGAAGAACTAGATCCAAAAAGAACTTAAAGTTAATAGCAGCAATGTGAAAAGACTATAAACAAATATGTTTAAAATGATTGGTGATATGATTCTAAGATTTTAGAAGCTGGATAATGGCTAGTTAGTGGCAACGGATTTAGCAGACAGTAGAGACTGGTATTGTGAGCCTGTAAAGTGGAGAGCCAACCAGAGGCATATGGCCCCTTTTTTGGTCTCAGCCCCTAAGCCGAAGGTGGGGGGATTCCTTTGGGGAACTTGAACAGTCCAAAGGAAAAGACACATAAAACGATTCCCAAATGAAAAAAATCAGCTCCTCCCCTTGCCCCCATTCCTCACCCAGCTGCCAGTCACAACTTTAGTTCCTCACTCTTTGATATGAGTAAAAGTCCAAATATTTGAGGAACACCTGTTATAAAAAGAGAACAAACTAAGCAAACAAACAGAAAAAAGGGAATTCAGAGGAAGCAGAGACAGCACAGGGAGCAGAAGAAAATTTAGAAGAAGCAAATAGCCCCTCAGAGACAAAAGGGAAGATATTTCATCCATGAAACAAGAATAAGATGCTATAAAATGAAACATTCAAAACAACAAATAACCCAATTAAAAATAGGCACATGAATAGACATTGCTCCTAAGACATACAAATGACCAATAATAAGCACATGAAAAAAAATGCTTAGTACCACTAGCCATCAGAGAAATGCAAATCAAAACCACAATGAGATACCACTTTACACCCACAAAATAGTAACATTGTTCATAAATCATACATATGTAGTTTAAGCATAAAAACATGCTTAGATATTATGCTGACCTTAGAATACTAGTTACTTCTGAAAACGGACAGAGGAGAAATGGCAGCTTTAGCTCTATATGAGGCATTATATTTATTTAAAAAGGAAAGACCTAAAGCAAATAACGTTAACATCTGTGAAAAATGAATGGTGGCTATGTGAATGTATGCTATGTCATTTTCTGTATTTTTTTTTTATATTTGAAATATATGATATTTTAAAGTAAAACAATGAATCTGTATTCAATAATACCGTTATTTGGCTTCTGCTGAACTAACTAGTCTGAGAGATTAGAAACTTTTGTTTAAGTATGATGCTGCTTTAAGACGATGGATGAATGATTTCAATATCACTTAGCAGTTACAGTTTTATCAATCAGATCATCATGACGTGAATGTGGAAGGTTAGCTAGTTCATGCAGACTCACAAAAGGAAAAATCCTATCTTCACTCTCTCTTCAGTGGCAGTTGATCAAATCAGAAAAGGAAAATGGGGGAAATAATCGTTCTTTTGCAATTTGTTCATTTCTTTAAAACTTTTGGTTTAGACTTTAAAAAAAAAAATGCAATTGCCCTGGAGCTTGGAATCCTGTTTTTCATTTGTTTTAACATAACCATTACGTATTTTTTTATTTTGTTGGGGAATATTTGGGAACAGTGTGTTTCTCCAGGGCCCATCAGCTCCAAGTCTAGTTGTGGAGGGCGCAGCCCTCCAAGTTCAGTGGCCATTTTTCAATCTTTGGTTGCAGGGGCCGCAGCCCACCATCCCATGCGGGAATTGAACCGGCATCCTTATTGTTGAGAGCTCGTGCTCTAACCAACTGAGCCATCCAGCCACCCCCTAGACTTTTTATAAAGCTATATTTTGTACCATTTTTCTTAACTATTGGACCAGTGGACATGGTGGGTCAGAATTCAGATCGTCCTACTGCCCCTTATTAGTTATATTATTTGGGATACCGTACTTAACCTTTGTGACCCTCAATTTTATCGTCCATAAAATGAGTATAATTATGATTACATGTGAAAGTGCCTAGATAATAAATACATGTTATTTGAATCTGAAACTAGGTGAGTCTGTGTCTTCTTAAACTTGGTATTATGGAAATGAACGCTTTTTGGATGTGTGACTGTTTTGGTTCTTCATTATAGAGAAATCAACAACTGATGATGAAGTACAGAAATCAGACATCTCTTCGAGTAGTCAAGGAGTGATAGAAAAGGAATCCTTGGGACCTCTTCTTTTAGAGGTAGCTGTTCTCATTAACTCAGAAAGTGATCAAAATCTTTGTTCTAGCCAATTTGGTTTTTTCTTTATCTTCTTTTGTGTCTTATGTTAAATTAATAAATTATAAAACAAAGGAAATTAATAAATTATAAAGAACTTCAACAATCATTTTATTTTGGCAACTACTTTGACAGTTGTTACTATTTCAGAATTAAATGTGAATAATGAACATAAGAAATTTTAATAAAGGCATTCTAGTCAGATGAAAATATGAGGCCTATTGTATGCCTTTGCCATTTGTTTCTGTGGTGGTTAGGACTTATTGGGAAAATAAAATAGAATTATTTAGCGAGCTAGTGCTATCCATCCTGTCTACTGGAGAATTTCACTTTTGATAGGGATGCCTCACTTTAATGAAGTGTTTTTCTGAAAAGTTTCCTGACTAAAAAATTTGTTGTTTATGTAAATATTGTAAGAGAATGTACTATTTTAACAACCGTCTATAAACTTTTTAAAGTAAAGAACTATTAAATGGGAATTACTTTGTAATTACTGTGTAATTTTCACCCCTGCCTTTTCTCTTTAGTCTGCACTCCCTCTATTCTCAACACAGATGTTTTATTTCCAAGCAGGCTTATCACCGTAAATGTGCCCTCTCAGACACGAATGTTTAATAACACATATATATGTGCATATACACACTATTGCCTACAGTGTATGCTTTTCTATCTCTAGGCCTAATTTTATTTATGTATATGTTTATTATATACATATATGTATTCACATACATATATTTATATTTCATATCTATAAAGAATATAACATATATGCTTTATATAAATTCTCCCTTCCTTATCGTACCTCAAGACCCTCCTTTCTGGTGAAGTCTTCATAACAACTCAAACTTACACAGGTCTCTTTATTTTCTAACTTATTTATACATTTTTTTCCTCTTACTGTAACTATTTCTGTGTTTTTCTATTATCCATAATTCTCTCTACCAACACTGCTGATGAGAACATTCCCCAAATTCAGTTCTTGCTTTTCTGGTTCCAGAAAAATCATGTATTCTCTTTGCTTCACCTTTCACCTCTAGCAATGATACCCAAATATGTACTTCTTGCTTTAACCTCTTCCCATACTCCATTCCCGTACTTTTAACAGGCTGTTAAATATTTTTGACTCTCCTATTAGCAACTTCTCAACCTCAAAATCTAAATTCTTTATTTCCCCTCTAAGTCATACAAGTACTTTGTTACTTTAGACTATTGGTTTTTATGATTTTTATTAGGGGAACAAGCACATATTTTTTAGAATTGTAAAATATAAAAGACATTGGTCATTGAAACTGAATAGAAACTACTCTCTGAGCCAGTGCATCCACATAAAACTGGGAGAGGGACGCTACGAAGTGTAATGAACTCTCGTTTTTTTTATTATATTCTTTTCACAACTCATTAAATTGATTGCATGGCTCATGACTGCATTTTGGGAACAGTACTGTGACAAGTATAGTAAAAATGTTAATGGTAGACTCCGGGTGGTGGACATACAGATGCTCACTATAAAGTCTTCCAACTTTGCTGTGTTTTGGAAATGTTTAACATAAGCTGTTAGAGGAAAATAAGTTAAAGAAAGAGAAGTACTTTGGGCTCATTTCCCACTTCCACCCCTCTATTCCTCCTACTTGGCCCCTGTCACCATCCCACTACTTGGTTACATTTGGGCCCTTCCTGAAGACTTGATTTATCCTGGCTCTTACGGCTTTATCTCCGCTGCTCTGCAGGATGGTAGCAGTCCCGTCTTTTCATGGCCTCTGGTTTTTCTATGGGGGTTCTACCTGCCTTCTTAATGCCTTAAGTTTAAAACTGGCCTCAGGACTTTATATCTCCTTTCAGTTAATTAATATTTATTACATTTATTGTCTGCGTGATGTCATTTGAGATACTGAAGAAGTATAAGATATAGAGGGCCTTGAGATTTCTGGAGTTCTGTAGGAAGATGGTAATCAATTAAATCCTAGTTTCACCACACATTCTTCAGAAACGACAGATATCAGCAAGGAGAGCAGATAGATTATCCACAACCTGAATACAGCACAACTGAAGACAGAATACTACTACTAGTAATAGTTTAATTTATGTAAACATTTGTTATTGCTGTATGAGAAAAGTCCACAGCACTTTAAAATTCACAGAAAATGACAGGAAAACATCCTTCCAAAAATGGTATAAGAAGAAGACAAAGTAAGATTTGTTTTCTTGGCTGTTGAAATTATTACCCTTGGCTGTTGAAATTACACATGTGTGTTTTTGCACCATTATGAATCAAAGGAAAATTATAACACATGGATTAAACGTCATTAAGGAAGCATTTTCAAATATGAAAAAACACACCTGATTAGAAATTCCAAAAACTCAAAATATAAATATATTTAGGTTCTTTTCTCCAAGGAGTAAATATTTTTATTTATGAGCTGTAGATCTATGAAACAGACTGTCAAATAGAGTTACCAGCTTTTACGAACTCCAAAATGGCCTCATGGACAACCTTTCTGTCCCGCAACGCTGTCTGGTTTCCTGAACTTGACAGCATGTAATCCAGGGCAGCCGCGAAGAGGCAGCAGAAGAGCCACCAGGAGATTATCCATGAGTCATCCAGGCTGCAGTCTCGAGCTGCACTGTGCAGTGAGATAGCCACTAGCCATATGTGGCATTCAAAGTTAAGTACAACGAAGAGATCCGTGCTTCAGTCTCACCAGCCATATTTAAAGTGCTCAGGACCCACACGTGGTTAATGGTTGGCGTTCTGAACAACGTAGATATAGAACATTTCCAACATTGCAGACAGTTCTCTTTCACAGTATTGGCCTGAAGGGACTTGCTCAGATGGAAGATCTAGACATCTAAAAAGTCACCAGACATCCACCGTAATATGAGAAATTCTCACCGTACGGTTTCCAATTTATTCCCTCCTCCCTCCTTTTTTAAACATAAAATAAAGGTAGCATGAGTTAAGAATGAAGGTGTTGGAGGTAATTGCCTCACATTTTAAAGAGAGAGGGGTATTAGAATTTGTTTATTCAACACATGTTTGTTACTTGGCCCATAATAGGTATTCATCCGTACAGGCATTTAACCTCCTCATTTTCCATTGTTCTTTGCTGTTTAAATTCCTTTGCCTCCTATTCAAAGCTTTGCATTATCTGGCTCTAACACTGCTGATTTCTCACTGCTCACCAAGAAAAAGCTTGTTTTCATCCCGGAGGTCTCCCTACCCCTTCATGTGCCTCCCGGCCTCCTCACCTCACTCTATACAATTCCCTGCGTGGCTGCATGGCTCGTGATACCACTGCCCACTCCCTCTTCCTTAAAACTCGCCCTGTGACGCCTCTGATAGAACCATCTCCTTTCTTCTCTAGCTACTCCTCAGCCTCTTCCTCACATTTCTCTTTCTTTACCTTCCTCTTAAAAGTTAACATCCTCCAGCATTATGGCCTTGACTCTTCTTTAAAAAAAAAATGCTATGCACATTTCCTGAGCAGTTTTCTTTTCATGTACATCTAAGTCTACATGATGTATGTACACACACGTGTGTTTGTGCACACGTGTGTGTGTGTGTGTGTGTGTGTGTAGAATATCAATTAGGGTTCTCTGGATTCAAGCAACAGACACCAATTCTGACTAAATTAAGTAACTGTGTATTTATTGGAATGCTATTTGGATATCACAGAACCCTGCTTGGAAATAGGTTGACATCAAGGTATCTTAAGGAGGTTAGAAAGCAGAAACTATACAAATGGTCTCTCAGAAAGACTCATTTGGGCAGTGCCTTGCAGCTAGAATGCATATATTCCTGCCATGTTTGTCTTTTTGTAATTCTCCCACGAGACTTTATTTAATGGGTAACAAGTAACTCCCCAAAGGAAATCAGATAGTCCGTGGAAGCGGAGAAGATGATTGTAGTTAAAAACAAAAAGCAAACAAAAACAAATGTTACTACTTACTGTATGTGTACCTGAAATCGCAAATGTCTACCTTTAGCCAAGATCTCTTTTCAGAATTTCCGTTTTCATTATATCCTGCTGCCTCTTGAACATCTTTATCTGAATAGTCCTGTCATTTCAAATACAACATTTCTAAAACTAAATTTATAATCTGTCTCTTTACTTTCTGTTTAAAAGAAAAAGGTCAAAAAATAAAAAGCTAGATTTTTTCCCTCTTGAGTCTCCTTTGTCAGAGAATGGCACTTATCCACCAGATAGTTACCCTAAAAGCTTGTTCCCACAGCGGCAAGGTGACCAAATGCTGTCTGTTCTGCTTCTGTCACATTATCACTTCCACTGACATTGCTTAATTCAGGCTCTCATTGGAACTGGAGTATCAGAGTAGCATTGCAATTGGTCTCCTTGCTTTCAGTCTCCATGCCACACCCACTTCCAGAAGGATCTTTGTAAAAGCAGATCTTGTCACTCTCCTGCTTAAAAATAGTACCTTCAAGGTAATCTCCATCGCCTTTAGGGTAAGTTCCTTACTTTTTTGTTAATTCCTTAAAGCTTTCAAAAACAATTTTTACTGTTAAATGTAACACAAATATGACAAGTAAATACAAAGTGATTCCTTTTCTTTTTTTTTTTTAACCTCTGAGCTGTTTCCTCTGTTTTGAACATCCTTTCAGCCTCTTGTTCACCTGAGTTACTGCTCTGTGTCCTCCCAGCCTTGGCTCAGGTGTAGTGTGGCCTCCTCCCAGGAAGCCTTCCCGATGGTAATCATCTCTTCACCCATTTGGGGTGCTTCACACTAGTGTTTAACCTTTATGAATTCCTCTATTGTACTGTATTATAACTACATGTACTTGTCTTTTTCCCTTCAGAGGCTATAAAATTGTTGAGAATTATGTGTTTTATTCCAGAACTTTGACTAGGGACTGTCATTTAGGTGATAGAGAAGATTGTGTAGTCATTTAAAACTGGGGCTCTGTGAAAAGCGTTGGCCACCGTGAACCCCGCTGTTAGACCCAAGGGTGATCTCCTGAGCAGAGAGAAAAACCCCTCGGTTGATTATGTTGTACCAAATGGACAGGCATTTGTTATCTTCTCTTTCTTGCAGTTCGGTGTAAGACCAGCTGTCAGGACATAGAGAAGCAGGAGGATTCCTTCCCAGGAGCACACTTGGAAGTTAATTATATGTACAACGTATGACAGAAACTTGTTAACTCAGAACAAGTATTAGCAGATTGTATTAATCAGATATACTTTTAGAAATTAGAGATATTTGTATATTCATAGGATTAGTCTCAAAGAATATGCCCTGAAATGTTACCAATCTCTTGGGAGTGGGATTTTGGCAGAACTTCTGTCTACTTCATTTTCGTATTTCAAAATTTTTTGCAGGTATGTATTTCATTTATAATTTTAAAAAACAGGCATTTTTAAGCAAAAAGGCTGTCTGCGTCTCAGGAGAAGGGTCAGCAGCACAGCTCTACGACTAAGGTGGACCCTTTGTCAACCTGTTTTCCAAGCCAGCCTTTTCTGGGGAAGCCCAGAGAAATGCAGTGTCCCACACTTCACAGATGAAATGACGAGTCCATGTAAACGAGGCCAAACGGAGACCAGGGGAAAGGTCTGCACTGCCAGTCAGGCCACCCAGCTGCATATTCCAGAGACCAGTTACTAGAATAACTTCCCGGCCTGGCAAAGAGGCCGGGTGCAGTCAATGGGAGGAGAACTTGGAGAAGCCCCAGTAAGTCTGTGGAAACAGGAGACTGCAGGGACCCAGGCCTGCTGCAAGGAAGGAGAACGGTTAAGGCCTCTGGATTTAGTCAATGCCTTAAATATAATCTCATGGGCTAGTCCAGGGGGATCCCTGGGCCTTGCTGGTGCTGGAAGTCTGCACACCAGCCCCAAGCCCACCACTGGCCAGTCTTCAGATTAGGTAGAGATGGTTCTGGGAGTGGGTCCCAGTCTCTCCCAGCCCCTCCCCAGATAATGGGTAACTTCCAGAGATATCCAGAGACAGACATGGAAAGGGAAGAAAACAAGGGAGAGACTGACTGTGGCTTTGAGGGTAGACAGGGTCCCCAGGGAGAATGGGGAGCCCAGAAGGATGCCCTAAAAAGTAGATTTAAAAAAGAGAAGGTAATGCTGAAGAAGTTGGGTGGGGTAGCCCTTGAAAGTGGTTCACTTTCTGTTTCCTGAAATAGCCAGGTTTTACTTGCTTGTCTTTCAATGTCGATCCTGTTTTTTTGCTCTGAACTGGGATGCTTTGTTATACCCAAGCTGTTCTTTATTAAACTCTTGAGAGACCACAAAGAGAAAAAAAGTAAGTTAAATTGAATTTACACTGATCGAATTAATACCTACGAACATTTTAAAGAATTTTTAGATCTTTTAAAAAATCGATACATCTACCCTAATAAATTAATTTTTAAAAAAAATCAGTGCATATGTATTTCAGTTATCCCTATTTCATATGAACTGCAAGGCAAATAAATATATAGGTCACCTGCTTTGAAAGTTATAGCTAATCTGACAACGAGCTAGTCAGATGTGAGGATGCTTTCCTGTGCTCCTCTACACCTACAATAATTTAGCAAAGGATTTATTTAGTGTTGAGGTCTTTAGATTATTAATCACACCCTTTTGCATTGAACTAAGTGAGAAATAGTCAAAACAGTCAGGTGAAATAAAAATAGTTCTATTTATTTTTGTTCTTCTGAAAGAAAATATTAGCAATATTTTTAATGAGAGCAATGTGATTGTGCTTCATTCTTTTTTAAAATCTTGGTTGAATGTGAATCCAGTGATTTGAAGATGTAGTTGTAAGTTTATTTAAACATTTGGTTTAAATAATCGCCTTAGTTGAAAAAGACTCCTCACAAAAATGAGGTCGTTGGAAATAGAAAAATATATCGTTGAACTTACTAAGTCACGATACTCATTTTTAAAATCCTATCCACTGATTATGCAAAGGTTTTTATTGAAATTCGTCTCCTTTGATATCAAACGAATCAAAAGATGTTACATTTTCACATTTAAAAAAATGGGTTTAAAGCCCGCTGAAACTCTGATCGGAAGATTTTTGAGCAGATAAAGTTCTGTTTCTAAATGTTTAAACTGAGAAGATAATTTTTGAGTGATTCACATCATTTTCGCCAACATAATCATAACAATGATAACATTTTAAAACATTCATTTTCACATGCTGTCTCTGTAGCCTAAGTGTTTTTTTGAAACGCAGTATACTTCTTCTTTTTATTAAATTTTCATCTTTTCCCTGCAGGGACAAAATTAAGTGTGTTATTATTTGGAAAATATCTGTTAAATAACGTTATCATTGCCACTTGCCATCATAAAAAAGGTCAGCAAATTGGGACACTCGTATGTTTAAAAAGAAAAATGAGTAGCGCATCAACATTATTGGATGGTTCTTTTTAAGTATTTTGCCATAGATAACTGGCAAACCCCTATGTGATACAAAGGATTTTTCTCTTGTTACAAAATTCTGTAAATGTTCAATTTTTTAAAGATTTTGTTTCTATTGCTTACATACATTCTGTAGCAAGTACACTGCAATATATTGCAATAAATGGAAAGATTATAACTAACTAAGGTGCCATCATCCACCTCTGCATTCTGGATCTTCTCTTGGGATTACGTGGTTTGTGGTATGTGACTGTCAGGACTGAGTGAGGCCCCAGGGTTTCATTATGTTTATTAAGCTTAATTTCTATCTTATTTTCTATCACAAGACTGCCTTGTACCATATACTGCAGCAACTCCAAACTGCTTTTTCGTTCTTCTGTCTGCCATGTTCTTCCCTCTGCCCAGAATGTTCTTCCCTCAAACCTCTTTCCCTCCTCCACTGTTCCTTTTATAACTAAGATAGGGGTCTGTAAGGAGCCTTTCTTTGCCCGCCACTCTGACCCCAAATTAGGTGTCCTTCTTTGTGCTCATACAATACTCTGTATATGACTCTGGCACTGCATTTATTACTGGTGTTTTATTATGTTTGGTCTCTCTCCGCCTCGACCACAAGTTCCTTGAGGGTAGTCGAGAGCAGCTCTGAACCTACAGCTCAGAGATTTACGACTGAATGCGTAGGTCAATCACTTATTTCACATCTGCTCCCATTGAATTTTTCTCTAAGGAAGAAGGTTGACATAATAATGCATTTCTACTTGAAACATTAGGGTACAGTCTGTTTAAAAATCCTGCCCTCTATGTAATTTCACTGACAATTGTCACCCCAATAAATTAAAAAAAAAAATCCTGCCCCCTCCAAAGAGAACATGCAATATTAACTCTTCTATTTAGTCCCCCCTTTTTTAACTTGACATATATTTCTGATCTCTTTTTTAATAAAGAAGTGTCTATGCTTATTTTTCTTTTATCTTTTCTCCCCCAACCACTCAATTCTTTTTTTTTGTCTTTGCAGGCTTTGGATGGATTTTTCTTTGTTGTGAACTGTGAAGGGAGAATTGTATTTGTGTCGGAGAATGTGACCAGCTACTTAGGTTACAATCAGGAGGAATTAATGAACACCAGTGTCTACAGCATACTGCATGTGGGAGATCATGCAGAATTTGTGAAGAATCTGCTACCCAAATCACTAGGTACAAAGAAATACGAGCTCTCTGTAGCTTCTCCTTGTGTAATGTATAATATGAGTGTATTTATAACACATAGTGTTTTTCTAATATGGCCTAATGTATTTAAAGGATTTTTAGCTTTAGTTTCAGCCTGAGATGTAACTGTGAAGGGGGTATGTCATCAGCTAGCTCATAGATTTTTGCCGCAGTCATGTGCTAGTAGTGGGAGGCAGAGCAGTTGGTTGCCTTGCCACAAGAGGCTTCTGCTCGAAATTACCTTTTTTTTTTTTCAGTTTAATTATGTCCAGGAAAGAGACAAAGGCATATCCTTCCCGCCACCCTGCTCAAAGGGAAAAAGGAAAAATGGAGGTGGAAGGAAAAAAGAAGGAATATACTGTGTTATTGCATATGTACTAAAATTAATATTTTTGGATATAAGTGGATTCAACTCAAGGGTTCCAAGTGTCGTTGGACGGGTTGTTCACTTAGAGGAGCCCCGCTTAGTAGATGGGTAGGGCCTGATTTCGAGCTTCTGTTGCATTGTAAGCCATGTGCCTACTCTTTCGCCTATATGTGCTCCAAAAGTGGGGGGAGGGCCTTGGCCAGAAATCCTATATAACCAAACCAAACATGCAGATAAAATGTCATGCGTAGTTCTTTATTTTATACATTTTTTACTTGATGGAATGGAAGCCTTATTTCTTTGAAAAGAGGAGTATGAGTATGTGTTTATAGTAACTGAGGACCTGAGATGACTGTTTCTATTAAAATCACTAGTTTGATATTTGAATTATCAAGGTGTCTTATGTGTTTCATTATAGAATTATAGAGTGTAAATGATTTTAGAGGTAATGTAATGGGTTCTGCTACTTTAAAGATGAGGCAAAGATTAAGAAGTTAACCCAAACCTCTCAACTAGCTCGTAGCAGAACTGAGACTCCTTACTCCAGCGTTGGTTTGTTTCCACGGTTTCCTCTAACAGTTGATGACACTAGATTAATGCATAGTAAAAAGGAAGGGGTGTCTATACAGAGGATAAGGTAAGACAACTGTTGGGAATGGTGAGAGGACAACCTTAAAAACTCTCTGACGGCCACCATGGTTTGGCTATAACATTTCAACTGGGCAATGGTGACCTGCTACACAGTGATTCTCACTTGACATCTACAGACATCTTTTCTATAACTGAATTCACTTTTCTCTTATTGAATCAGGTGACATTTCTGTTTTGACAGTCATTTTTTTCTAATAAGTTACTGATTACACACAGTATTCAAGGTATTATAGAATATAAACTGTGCGAATAAAATTAAGTGCAAGAAAAAATGGTTATGAGAAACTAAGATTGGTCTCTTACCTATTCTAAGTATTTTTTTGGATCACAGACTCCTTTGAGAAACTTTGAATCCTCTCCCCAAAAAAGGTGCACATACACATAGCCCATCCTTAAGAGTTCATGCCTGCCAGGTTAAAACTGCTTAACAATGGACCTATGGTTTTCAATCATTTTTTATTGCCAGAATATAACTGGAAATAAACGGAAAAGCTTATTAATTAACTGCTATAAAATTGTAAGTAAAAGAGCTAGTAAGCTATTAATTTTTGATTTTTGCCTTTAACTGTTTATAAAGACTGTTAATGAATTAGACTATTTGTAAGACCTTATCTTTGAGGGCGGAAATTCTATGCAATCTGTTGGAAATTTTACAGTTTTCTAATTGATAGACATGTAGATTTGCTAAGGAAGATAAGTATCCTATTGCCTCAGGATTATGTTAGATCTGAAGAGGTCTATCTTTTAATCGAAGTATCTAATTAGCAGATGGCTAAGATATGTCTTTTGTATCTTCAGAGTTTGTACTTTTTCGCTTTATTCAAAGTATATAATCAATTTTTCTTCCACAGTAAATGGAGTCCCTTGGCCTCAAGAGGCAACACGACGAAATAGCCATACCTTTAACTGCAGAATGCTAATTCACCCTCCAGATGAGCCAGGCACCGAGAACCAAGAAGCTTGCCAGCGGTATGAAGTAATGCAGTGTTTCACTGTGTCACAGCCAAAATCAATTCAAGAGGATGGAGAAGGTAAAACAAATGGTGGACTGAAGATGTTTGATTGCTTTTTCCATGGCTTTCAGGAATTGGGAAGTAACTGATTACAAAAACTGCCTTCTTCAGATAATATTTCTTAATACTTAAGAAAAATATTGCTAACATCTAGAATCACCCCTTCAAGTTCCCCCAAATTCTCAATTTTAAGCTGGCATGCCCACTAAAATGTCAAATTAAACCAACTTGCTGCCTCGAAATAAGAGATGTCACTAACTGCTGCCAGTTGGAAGTGTACCAGGTACAGCAGGCTGTTGAACAGCTCTGATTTATTTTAAAGTTTCAAGTTTAGAGTGTAGGGAACATTGGAGAATAGAGTTAGCATTTTTGAGGCCATACAAGGTAATTTACAAGGAGAAAGCTTATGAACAGATGAATACACAGCTGAAGCTCTAATATGAACATGGTATTAACATGACATTATTTAAATAGGTGACAGTGGGTGAGTTTTCCATGTGAACTGAGACTGAACTAAGTTAAGAACACCGCAAATTGGAAACTCGAGTAAGGACCAGGGAAGTAGGAGACAAGAAGTCAGTCAGCGGCAAACAGGCCACATATGTAGCCAGTCTCACCAGAGAATGAATGTCACAGTCAACTGGGGACTTTCTACAAAATACACAAGCAAGGCTGCCTTATATGATAAACATTCATATTTAGCTGTGTGATATTGTGTGGGGCACTCTCAAAACAATTTGAAAGTGGGACTTGGAAAAAATTACAGATCCTACTACATAAAGCCCTCTGTCAAGGGCAAATTATGCTTCTTCAGAAACAGTTAAATATTGTTTTTCTCATGTCATAATTATTGGCACAGTGATTATGAGATTAATCTTTGTAGCCATTAAGTACTGATGAATATAGTAAATTGATCATAAAATTGCATTTGAGAATGCACTGTGTTGCTTAAATCTAGCCAGAACTGCTTCTTCAAGTTGTTACCATCCCCGTCCATAAGATGCATCAGTCTCCTCTAGTATATGTAAAAACATTCAATGAGAAGGGATAATTTATGCTAACTGGATGCGTTCTCTACCTGGAACTACCAGGGTTTGGTTGCCAGCAATTTTATTTCTACTATTTTACTATTAGATCAGAGTGACTCCAATATTGTATCAGATCCTGTGTCATGTATTGTTTCTATAAAAACCGTTAATGGCAAGTAATAGATGTGAACCATTTTCTACCCTCTTTCCTTCAATTTCCCCTTCTTGTTTTGGGCAGATTTCCAGTCATGTTTGATTTGTATTGCACGGCGATTACCTCGGCCTCCAGCTATTACGGGTGTAGAATCTTTTATGACCAAGCAAGATACTACAGGTACTAACTGCAAAGTTCAGAATGTTCCCTCGGTATTAATAATGTGTCTATGCTTTTAAAACTAATTACGTCCAAAATTTTGTGGCCTTCTGTTCTCTGCTGTTCAGCTTCTGTTCATTAGTCTTACACAGAAAACATTTTAAGTGGTGATTTTGATAATTGTTCATTTTAGACACTAATCATTGTCATGAGCAGGTTACTGGGAGGAACATTATTTTATAACTTCACATACCTATATTTGTTTTGATTATAAATTATTTTTCATAATCATGGAATAAAATTTTTAAAGAAATATGGCAATGTAGATATAAATATATTTATTGATAAATGGATATAAGTATGGTAGTTTTAATATTATGCTTAAATGTATCTAGCTATTTTTTTTCCTTTATTCTTTTTCTTTGAATTTATTCAGCACATAATTATTCAATGCCTGAAAATACCTGTGACTGTGTGATAGCTCAGTATATACATGGTTGAGCAAAAAGCAACAATATAATTACAAATTGTGGTGTGAGATGGTATGCAGTAAGCTAATAGAGAGGACTCATTTTAAAATTCACCGGTTAATGAAGGCCTGTCTGAGTAGCTTATACTGAACGCTTAAATCCCTAAGGATGAGGTGGGGCCAACTATGCAAAGTATGGGTGTTAGAAGGGGCAGGGTGCAGAATGAGTGTTCCTGGTGGAGGAAACAGCCACGAAGCCCTAAGTTAAGACAGAGGTGTGTTAGAAGAACTGAAAGCAGAGCGATAGAGCCACACACTGAGTAAAGGGGAGAACGCCTGAAAATAAGACCTTCTTTTTAAAGGCCTGCTTCAGATTGATTTTCACTAAAGACAAATTCTTATTGTTCTTTACAGTTTTTTAAAGTATTTTTCATGTATTACTTAATTTTATCTTCACTCTGATACATTAG
This sequence comes from Rhinolophus hipposideros, assembly GCF_964194185.1. Taxonomy (NCBI): domain Eukaryota; kingdom Metazoa; phylum Chordata; class Mammalia; order Chiroptera; family Rhinolophidae; genus Rhinolophus; species Rhinolophus hipposideros. The sequence continues at coordinate 61,463,516 of NC_138058.1, read as the reverse complement.
GTTTTTATACTTTTACATCAGTTACATACGTATCATTCCTCTTTCTAATTTAAAAACAGAGAGAGATACTACAGATCTATTTTTTAGCAGACTGAGATTTAAAGAGTCATTTCTAGTAAATTCTTTGTGAATATTTAGTTTTAATGTACTTTTTCACCTTTACCATTGTTTATAAGATCTATTACAATATTTACTAATTTTTTTAGTTTCAGAAATCTAATATTCCTATGCTGTGTGCTTTATTCTTGTGTTGTTAAAGATAAACTATCACCTACTCCTACTAAAGAGTGTATGGGGATAAATTAGCACAGTTGATAGAATATAGTAAAGAGTGTCTAGGAGCTTGGTGATACACATTTGAGGGCGGTGATTATCAGTTACCATACCTTTCTTCATTCCCTTTTTGAATTTGCTATGTACGTGTTCCTTGCCATTTACCACCAGTGAACAGCACTGGGAAAATGTAATAAACCCTTATTGAAAACCAAAAATATTACTGCATGGGCCGGCCCGGTGGCTCAGGCAGTTAGAGCTCCATGCTCCTAACTCCGAAGGCTGCCGGCTCGATTCCCACATGGGCCAGTGGGCTCTCAACACACACACACACACACACACAGGCCAAAAAAAATGTTAAAAAATGTTAAAAAAAATAAACCATTTCTTTAAAAAAAAAATATATATATATTACTGCATGGAGGAAAAATAGGATCCACTGAAAAATATAACTGGTCTTTTGTGTCAATAAAACCAAATAAGGGCTTATGAGATAGCAGAATAAAAGCCTGTTGTAAAGGGGTAATGGTTAGGTCACAGAATAAATGTGGGAGATGAGAGCGGTCTAAAAGTTATGGGGATAATTTAGGAACAAAACTTTCAGCTTTTCCTCATATTGCATTTCTAGAAATTGAATCCTAAGTCGGATTGTTTTAAAAAAGACTGTATTTTCCCATAGAAACGATATTATCACTGGTTGTTTTGTTTCTGACCAAGGATTCAGCATTAAAATCTTAGCTATACTTGATTTTAAAATAAATTTATAAAAATTTGTTAAATTAAGCTCTGGATCATAAAATAATTATAAATCTAGAGGGAACCTCAGAGATTACACAATCTAGCCTACCCATTTTACAAATAAGGGAATGGTGACTTTTCCAAAACCATACAGCTAATTGCTGAAAACAGACATCTTTAGGCCCTAATAGAGAATCCTTCGTTTATATTGCATTGTCTTCCACCAAAACACTCTTAAAAGAGCATCACTGTACACCCACACTTATTACACAAAAGATACCAAAGAAAATATAAGACATAAAGAAACTAGAAAGATGCCAGAGAATTGTAAAATAGTGCTTAAATGTAAAACTAACATTTTATTGTATCATAGAACTGATTGAAATAAAAATAATAAACTAGCTCCAGTAAGTATTAGATATTTAATTCCTTAAAATTTTAGTAGTATTTTTAACCATATATGAGGTGGTTCCTATCCCTTTAAAAAAAGAAAAAAATCTTCTGCCCAGAAATACTGAACAGTGGTTTATGTGGTTGGTTGGCTGGTTGGTTAAACTTTCCTCTAGCAAGCAAAGGAAATCAACCTATTCATGTTCTCTTCGAAGATAGTCATTGCCTTACCCAGCCATATGTTACCATTGCTGATAATTTAATCACGTTCTCCCCTCTAGTCCCACAATGTAAACTCTCTTGCTCTCCTGTGGGCCAATACTGACATGAACACATTAACAGACACACACACACACACACGTGCTCCTCCCTTGGTAACTGCCTGTGAGTAGTACTACTACAAATGAAGATTATGTAACAGTGGATTCTCTGCTACAGCCAACTCTTGATCTCTGATGCAGTAAGAGACAATAATTAAAATTCTTTAAAAATCCAAAATTTTGTAGAATTGTACTCTTGAAAGCTATGTAATTTTACTAAATTAATTTATTGGGTTATCACCCCAATAAATTTAACTTAAAAAAATCCAAAATTGTCTATAGCTTCAGTCACAGAGTTCATCAGGCTTTCCCCAAACTATTCTTAAATAACAGAATTCCCTATTGAAATGTTAGTTTATTTTCTTTCTAATTTAATAATTTTATTTTATTATTTGTTTATTATTTTATTAATAATAAATTAAATAATTTCATTTATTCCAACACTTGGGCAACAATCTGCTCAGACTGACTCGGGTACACAGATTCAAGAGGTCTAATAAATACTTAATTCTAAACAAACCAAGTAAAATATATAAAGAACTGATTCGTTAAAATGAGGAAGCACAGACAGTTCAGTAGATTTGAATTGATGGTATAAGAAATGGGAAGACGAGGAAAAGACAATCAGGCATTCATAGAAGAAACATGAGTGGTGAATAAACATGAAAAATACTCATGTAACTGAGGAAATACAAATTTAGACCATAACTATTTTTCACCTACCATTTTTCACCTTGTAAAAAAGAAGCCTGACAATACCAAGTGATGGAGAGGATGTTGGATTAATAGTAACTCTCATGTAAGTTTCTAGAAAACAGTTTAATATTATAAAGTTGAACATTCACATAGCCTACAACTCAACAGTTCTATTCCTGCATATGTCCCCTAGAGAAAGTCTCACACACATGTACCATGGAAAATGTGAGAGCTGTTCATAGCAATACTAATTTAATGGCAAAAAACTGGAACAATCTAGATGTCCATTGACAGGAGAAGGTAAAGACAGAGAAATGTGACAAGTGAGGCGTACACGCTTACTGGAGTGGTATTGGTAAGGTTTAAGTTTCTGAATTGGATGGTGGCTTTGCAGGTTTTCATTTTATTAATCTAATTCTTAATTTATATATGTGTATATCTTACCCATATTATTGTGTATTAATATAAGATTATATAAAAAATAAAACATCTGAATAATCACAGACTGGATTAATTGGCCCCTGATTAACTAAGGAACAATTTGCCTGAATTCTTCCATAGTCATTTAGGAAGTGTTCAAATGTGATAATAGCAAACCACCACTAAATTTCATAAAGCATGTATTCTGTGTGCAGAGTACTTAGCAAATCTTAATATTCTTACTTGTTATCTCTTTCTGATTTAACTTGTGAAGGCATTCAGTCTTTGTTTACTCTTAAATGCAATATTGCCTGCAGCCCAAGAGGAGGTAGAAAAGGAAAGACTTGCTTACTTTCTTATATTCTCTGAGTTATTGGAAATTAATTTAAACCAAAATAATACATTCATTTCTGCTTCTCCTTCCCTAGTGAGTGATTCAGTCATTAGTGTATAAAGAGGAGGATCCAAAGAGCCACCCAGAGGAATTTGACTGGCATTAGTCTCAGCAGCTTCCGGTCTGTATGTAATACTTGACTGGAATTGAATTTTCGAGCAGGACATACTAGTACATAATATACTCCAAAGGCCAAAACAACTTTTATTATCATGTCATTGATATAGTTTGTTACCATAGATAATAAACATTAATAGTGCTTTTTAATGTTTTTTTTCCCCATCAAGCATTTGAGGGGCAGAATATTTGAGATGAAGTTGTTAGTTTTGAAATAAGGTTGATTTATATCAAGAGGCTATCATAAATGTAAATTTTCATTCTTTGTATAGGTAAAATCATCTCTATTGATACTAGTTCCCTGAGAGCTGCTGGCAGAACTGGCTGGGAAGATTTAGTGAGGAAGTGCATTTATGCTTTTTTCCAACCTCAGGGCAGAGAGCCATCTTATGCCAGACAACTATTTCAAGAAGGTAAAGTTTTTCTCTGTCAATTATTTTCACTAACCTTGCTCTTTATTAGTATTGAATAATTTATATGGAACTTATGGCTTAATAAGTATTTTCTCCAAATTACAATTTTTGCAGTGATCAGTTTTAGGGAAGGAAGAAATGGGTAAGCAAAGTAATTCATGAGTGGATCCTGAATTTGGGGATGCACATTTTAAAGAACAGGATATCATGCGATGGTCACTCACTCATTCATTTATTCATTCATTCAGCAGACGTGTCAAGTTCCTCACATACATAGAACACTATATATGTAAGATGCCAAGGATACTGCAGTGACTAAGAAGCAGAGTTTTGCTCTCAAGGAACTCAGAATATATTAGCAGAATATATGACAGGCCTTCAGATCAGTGGGACATGGACTATAATAGAGGTATAACCAAAAGAAGAAAAAAATTAGTTCTGACTTGAAGAATCAGGGATGGCTTCAAAGAGGAAGTGATGACTTTTGAAGATCATTCCCAGCAGAACAGTCATGTCAGCGTACTTCTAGATAACACAAAGATCTATATCATGCATGTTTACTTCTTGTCTGTTACAGTACCTTCATCTCCTGACACAGGTTGAAGTTTCAAGTTAAAAATACGTCATATGAAATTATTAACTAATAATTAAATAGCTGCTGCATCATAGTAAGTCTATGGGAGTATAAAACAAGTACATGAACTTAACAGTAGTATAGGAAAGGCGGGGACAATTATCTTAGAATAAAGGCCAGAAAGTTCATAGATTCAGAGCAAAGGGATTTTGATGCACTTTAAAAATATTGCCATGTAATTCTGGTAGCCTAATACTCCTCTTGCAATGTAATTTGTTCTCCAATCTCTTAAGTAAATAGTTTCTTTGGAAAGAGACACTTTGTATGGCTGTTCCCGAAAAAACAATTTAAAAATATTTTTCATTATTTCATCATCCTTTTTAATGTTAAAACATCCCCATAATATCGGGTTTTCTAAGTGTACAGATTTTCCATTCATTACATTTTAGGTCAACTGCTACCTAATGATACGGAAGAAACAGCTTTTTTTTTCTTCAGGAAGCCATCTGTGTGAATCTCAATAGTCTGGTCACTTCTGGGACAGCTACCTACAGACTAAACGGATGGCCAGTGAGCTTCTTACTAGACTGACAGTATCCCCAAAGATAGTATTTCAGTGAATAGGACCAAGAAGCTATATTTTTTAAAAGTTCCCAGGCAATCCTAAAGTGCAGCCAACACTTGGGAACCATTACAATAAGCAGCTAATGCCATCCTCTGGTTGCATACTTTGTGGCTTCCTCTCCCTAGAGTGGCACTTGAAAAACTTGACTTTTGTATAGATTTGAGACTCGGGGCACTGTCTCCATTCACTGCCTCAAATGCTGAAGTATATGATACTCTCTGATTTTTGCCTTAACTTTGATAAGTTGGGCCTTCTAAGACTTTCCTTAAAAGACTTTTAATTTTATTTGCCTATAATTTATATACATTTCTACCAAGGCAAGCCAGGTCTAGGTTATTGTCTCATTGTCCAAATGACTAGGCTCCCTATAGATGTGATTGAACCACAGATTAAAGTTAGGTGTTCTGAAACCATTAGAATTATTTATAAAATAGGTTGATTAAAGTATAATAAGTAACTAATCTATCATTAACATATGATGTGAAACAATTTAGAATAAAAGATAAAGAAACATAATTCAACACTTCTTCCCCATTAGTCATTTCTAATATCCTTTCTTCCACTTTTTTTAGAAAAAAATTTTCTCAATAGAAATAACTTGTATTTTTCTCTGAATTAAGTTGTCCAGAGTTCATATGACTTTGATTCTGGTGTTTTGAAGATTCTGGACAACTTACCAAACAGCATTCAGGGATTGAGTACATCTTTTTCTGATATTTTATATTCAGCAGTATCTAACCTGGTAAGAAAAATGTGATCCATGAAACACGTGGAATTCCCCTGTAAAAGATACTGACCTGCTGAATTAAAATCTCAGCTGAGGGACTGATATGTTAACCAGCTCCAAAGGTAATGCTTAAGTACGTACCTCAGAGATACTGTGAGTTTGATTCCAACCCACCACATTAAAGCAACTATCACAATAAAGCAAGTCCTAATCTTTTTGTTGGTAGAGGGTCCTGCCTACAATTTGTAAAAAAAAAAAAAAAGAGAGAGAAAAGAAAAAAGAAAAGAAAGAAAGAAAAGCCTAAACCCAACATCTGTGAGGCACTTTCTGTAAAGCGCTATAAAGCAAAGCACATTAAAATGAGGTATGCTTGTACATCAAGTTTGAGAACCACTGGTCAGTCAAGAATGGAGAGAGATGTAAATTTGCATTTGCAGTTTTCTTGCTGCCTCTTCACTTAGGGACCGTGTGAAAAGAGTGAAACAAGTTATGTCACTGTATCCTTGATTTTGTATAAAATTTTTTAAAAGTTTGTAAAACTCTATAGTCACTAATGTTTAGGTAAGAAAAATTTATCCTTCATCTGTCTTCTTTTTTCCTGCCCGTTAATTTACTCTTTGACGGCAGTGGCTGGTAATCCCAATCTATGGATTAAAAATTTAAGTTAGTTCTTATTTAGTTTCTTAGCTGCTTTTGACAGTGAAAGCTCATGGACTACTTTTCAAGGGAGTTTACCATTTTATTTTCCAGAATCAAATTTGAAAACATATTTTAGCCAAAGAATACATGGAAGCATTTAGCATAAACTAGATTATAGCATTGAGACTGAGGGGAAATGGGTATCAGGATTACCTGAGGAACTTCTTAAAGTAGGAAAAGGTCCATGCAGGTGTACATTGTTTGGGAAAGGTTCCCACTTTCTGTTCAATTTGAAACCATTCCTTTAAAGAAAAGTCTAGATTAAATACGTCCCAAAGTTCATCTGGGACAGTTGTTAAACCAGATTTCTGGACTCCACCCACACAAATTAATTAGAGTCTATATTCTGGGGTGTTTACTTACAGAGAAGTTTGGAAACTATAAATCTAAGTTCCACAACATATTAATAGCTAAAACTAGGAAGTGATGTTTCCTGCTGAATTAAGTTTGGGAAATGTTTCAGTCTCCTACGTTTGGAGATTCATAAGATGTATTTAAGGTATTTAAATTTCTGGGAGGTTCTACAATAAAGGTACTTGTTTGACTTTGTTATCCAGATTTATTTTTCCTCGGAATACTTCTTGTAGTACATCTATCAGCACTTAGGGAAAGTAGTCATGGGAAGTGTTCGGCTAGACAGCCTAGAAGAGTTTCATGAAAGTTCTCTTTACCGACTGTCAGTGATGCAATGGATCATTTCTTGTCTTTGAAAGATGTCCATGATAAATTATTATGTTAAAAAATAGGCTAAGAAAACATAGCGTATAGAGTATGATCTCACTCTTATATGTCTATTTATCTAATTCTAGAAGGTTCACAAAGTAATGGGATTACAAATGTCTTATTCTTTGTTTATTTCTCTATTATCTTTATAATCACAAAGTTATTTTCATTAAAAAAATATCACAAGACAGTTGGAAGCAGTTCATAGTATCAAGAAGTTTGGAAGCATTGCTATAAAACATAAATCCCCATATAAATGATTAACCAGAATGTTATTTGAGAGTTGTATAATGTGGTTAATTCTATGGTCCATATAACAAACTTAACTGAAAATCTTCTTATGTCAATTTTTTTGAGAATATTTAAAATATGAGCTTATTTTCCTTTTTTTATAAATTTTGATATACTGAATAGAGTTTACTCAGTGATGATTAAAAATCATCTTAGGGCATTTAGGGGTAATTTTTTTCCTTTATCTTAACTATAGTTTTTTAAATGGCATTCTTTCTGCATATCTAGGGAAATTCCAAAAAGAAAAAGATATCTCTATCATCACTGACCTATGGTACCCTGCCACACATTTTATACCTGCCTGTTTAGTTAACATCACTAAGGCATACTTGCTGAGGTTATCTCAGCACCAAATTGGGTGGAGTAAAAAAAAACCAAATATCTCTACTTAGAGCGGCTATAACCAAAGAAAACAGTTTCCTTTGCTTCATAGCTCTGTTGAGGCCTATTCTTGGGTAAAACAAAAACAAGAACAGTTGCCATTAAAGGTTCTTTGAAAAGTTTGTGGGGTATCAGTAATACACATCAATAACATCCCTCCCCACTAAGTGTTCTAAAAATTTTAGAAATGGACATAGGAGTCAGGAATCAAAATACTAGCTACATGCCTGGCAACGTGAGATCAGAAAACAAGGCCAGGACCTGTGATCAAAATGAGAGTCCAAGTAATTTTGTCCAGGACTAAACATTGACACCTACTTATGGGAAAATTTGGTGTGGAGAGCAAATGTTTATCCAACCCGCTTTGTAAAGAATTGTGGCTCCCTTACTCTTATCTTAATTCAAAATATTATTGATACATAGTTTTGAAGCTCTTGGTGTAAATGGTGTCTAGGGATCAGCTGAATGTGTGTATCATTCAGCACATACATGCTTTGGAACCTGCTTGTTTGTTGTTTGCTTTTTCTTTGGTGTTTATTCAGGAAATACTCCTTCAGTACCTGCTACGTTCTAGGCTCCATGCTTGCTATTTTCTCACATTATTGGCTTCATTTTAGTGATGAAGGGCGAAGATTAATTTGCATTATTAAATCCTAAACTTGAAAATGACAAAGTCAGATCTCAAGCCTGAATCTGACTCCTAGGATCATCTTCTTTGCATCGATCCATGCTGCCTTCCTGTTGACCTGTCCATCTGAACAATTAAGCAGGAGAAGAATTTTAGTTAACTGGATAGTCTTAATTAGGTTTGAATTAATTAAAGTGTACTGTATTTAATATTGCCTTTTTCATTTCAAAGAATGATGGAATTATGATGTACTAAGTCGTATTCCACACATTATCATCCAAAATAAATAAGCTAACTTCAAAATTTAAATCATTTCCTGTATTAATTGGGGTTCTCCAATTTTGGAATTCTTACTAGTTTAGATACGGTCCTACCAGTTAAGGCTGCATAATTACCAAAGGACTATTGATGTTTCTATAAGCCACATTAAGTGCCTTAATGTTCCCATGCTAGCCTGAGTTTCTGGTTCCTTTTCACTTTATAGGGCTTGTCAATAAATCAAGAAATTTGTCTCCATTGATTTCCATTACGAAAATAAGTCTAGATTCTTACAAGAACAAAAACATAAATTGAGATATAAGCATTTGAGAACATAGCTAAGATTTAAAATCTGTCCTTTAAAAAAAGTGGTAGTGGATCAATACTCATCTAAATAGTATTAACCTATTTAGATGAGATTTCAGTTGAGGATCAACCAACAAGTACTTTATGATTTTATATGCAAAACATCGTTCATGATTCAATAGAGAGTAAAAAACAAGAATGGGCCACAGTACTAGCCCTTATGTTGATTCTAGCCAAAAAAGAAGTGTGTAAAAAATTATCTACCTCCTATTCAAAGATCTGGAGAATAAATTTTTAGGAAGCAATGAGAAATAAGATTGGAAATGCAAGTTGAAGTCAGATTATATAGAGCTGTGCTGTTCAGTATGGCAGCCACTAGCCACATGCTGCTGTTGAGCACTTGAAATGTGGGTAGTATGACTGAAGGGCTGATGTTTAAATTTTATTTAACTTTAAATATGAATAGCTGCATGTGGCTGACGGCAACCATATTGGACAGTGCAGCTCAGTGGTGAAGAGCCAGTGAGTGTTTTGCAGCAAAATGAGGAGTTCCTAAAGAGCAATGAACAATGATAAGGAAATAGACCAAATGACATAAGGAAAAGAACATGAAATATATTGTGTCTTATCTGACCCTGTATATATTTGTAGCGTTATCATTATCCCAAGTTAATAATTTACCTTAAAATGCCACATTTTTGTTGTAATAGTTGTATTTTCCAAAATGTGTTGTTAAAAAGATATTAACAGTTGGGAATTGTATATATATATATATACAATTCCCCGACAGGTACTATATATATATATATACACACACACACACACACACACACACACACACACACACATATATATTTTAGGGTTTTGCTCTAGCATATGTTTACTTATACCCTTACACAAAAATTACCAGTTTCCATAAAAGACTCTTCATCATTTATTATTTCATTAGATACTAAACTTCTTCATGTGCTATATTGGTAAATGCACCAGTGATTCGGCTGAAATTGCCAGATGGGTAAGGAATTCAGTTGGTTGGACATAAATCTTAACCCTTTCAATTAAGTTTATATCTTGGTTTTGGTACTTAGGCAAATTTATGTGTGTTGTAGATTTACAACATATTATACCCCCTTCAATTTATATGGTATACCCAAGACAATAAAATAGAGCATGTCTTCTTTTTACTTAAAAGTAATATGTACCTTCAAAAATTATTTATTAATCGGTCATTTTAAGTCTTTTTGACATGTCTTTAAAATGTAATTGAAGCCCTTTCTGAAATGTCTTTGAAAAATAAGATTAATATTTATTACAGGCTAAATTATAATATTTATTTGTGGTAGTAATTCTTGTGTTTTAGTGGATATGATTTTTAACTTTGGTATAGCTGAATCTACCTATTAAATCTTTCTTAGAATTCTATTAAAATATCAATGATATTTTCTTAGTAGTCTGGTATAGCCCTTATTTAATAAATACCAATATAATTATAATTTTGTCTGCTGTTACTAAAACGTTAAGACAAAAGTCAATTATGCTGTTTATGTAGTGATTTGACTGCATTAACCTAGTTTTTGTTCCTTGTATTAGTAATCATTGGATTTATCTTAATTTGCTTTACTAAATTAAATTCAAACATCAAAAAATAATGCATGCATATGAATATAATAATTTGTTAAACAGAACCTTAGTGATCACATTCCTGAGTGAAAAGTTAAATTTGAATTTTAGTTTAAAAACTCTGTACACTAATCAAAACTTGGAGGGTGCATTTTATGGTATGTGAATTATATCTCAATAAAGCTGTTATTTAAAACTCAGCCAGCAGAAGAAAAAAAATCTTGTTAGACATAATACTGAAAGTGAGAAGGAAGAAGGTTACTTCATTGGTATTTTTAATGGACATTTAATAAATTTTAAGAGCCTCCCCATTATAGGGAAGATTAAGGTTGATCTTTTTTCTGGTTTGGGGTTTCTTCATAATCATAACTTATATGAGGAGGCACCCATTCAAGTAGAACTAAATTAAAACTTGTCATCAGGTGGTATATTTCAACCAGAATCATTTTCCCCCTCAGATATCTGCTTTGACCTGTTTTTTGAGTCTGAGCAGGCAATAGTTGGAAGGGCCTTTAAAATGAGATTCTAGGTAGAAGTAAGGCTTGGTAACTCTCCTTTGCCCAAAGTACAAGTGTCAGAATGTTAACTAGGTTTCTCTTTTGTTTGAAACAGTGATGACTCGTGGCACTGCCTCCAGCCCATCCTATAGATTCATATTGAATGATGGGACAATGCTTAGCGCCCACACCAAGTGTAAACTTTGCTACCCTCAAAGTCCAGACATGCAACCTTTCATCATGGGAATTCATATCATCGACAGGTACTACTATTTTGCAGAGCTTCATAAGAAATAAGTCAGTTCACATATCTCTTCTTGGAGAAAATTTTTTATAATCTTGATGGCTAGAAAAGAGAAATTCTACATTAGGCATTAAACTAGTGTGATGAGTATATAATCAGTGTATTCATACTGGTTTTTATAGTTTGTCGCTTAGCTTTGTTGTTCAAAAGGGGAGACAGGAAAAGTGAGGCTGAAAATATGTGTGTTAGGGGTAAAACCAAAAAGGTGGCTAAAAATGTCTAACTTTCCATATATGAACTTATGGTCTTATGAAAGATTTCAGAGTTTGTTAATATTGTTATTTTTATTTTTAAATGTTTTATTTTCGTTAGGGAAAACTCGATGGCTCCTGAGTTCAAGTTGACAGTTTCTCAGGCTACAAATCATTAAACTATCAACTTGAGATTTTGGAATGTCATTTCCCCTAACTTGTTCTCCTTTCTAAATATGTTTTACACTGGTATATATGGTAAATTCATGGAACCATTCTTTTATCCTATGAATTATTTAAAACCCTACCTTTACGACTATTTAAAATTTAGCATTAAACAAAAACAAAGACATTTCTCCTCCCTTCATCTTTTCCTCATCTGATGTATTTGCTTATTGGAACATGGTAATACCAGTCACAAATCTGTTGTCATAATTATGGATTTGACTAAAGAACACGATGAAAATCTGAATTCAGTATTCTGCTTTTTTCTAATTTTAGTTTAAATTTATGTGCTATGCTTGTGAGTGGAATTAGCACAGTTCTTTTTCTCATATTGTGATTTCCCTTTCAAAACATCTGCTATGTCTGCATATCACCCTTTTTAATTTTTACATTAACGACACAGTATTTTTCTTACCCAGTCTTCCTCTTTGGATTTGAAATACTTAAAAGCTGTAACAAGGGAGTCATGAATAAGTGCTTTGTAAACAGAGATGTGAGAAGTTTCTCTTTCAACCAAAAGTATTACTGTAATATTAATTATTTGTATTCAAATTTGAAAAGTTTAAAAGCACATATATTAGATTTTTTTCCAAGGCCAAGAAAGATTTCTTTCCCATGTAACTGAAACCATTATCAAAATTACAGGACCATAAGCACTATTTCCTATTAAGTGGTGCTAATAATTCACAGTAGTACTAACAGTCCACTGTTTTGCCTTAATGTAAAGTGATACAGAAGCCCTTGATAGCCTGAAATATTCATGAGGTGACTGGTCTTGTTTTATAATATGCATCATAAAAATGTTTTAATGGAAACCAATAAAGATGTTTGAATAATACTGTCTTTTCTCCCGTAGGGAACACAGTGGTCTTTCACCTCAAGATGACACTAATTCTGGAATGTCAATTCCCCGAGTAAACCCCTCCGTCAATCCTAGTATCTCTCCAGCTCACGGTGTGGCTCGTTCATCCACTTTGCCACCATCCAACGGCAACATGGTATCCACCAGAGTAAGCCGCCAGCAGAGCTCAGACCTTCATAGCAGCAGTCATAGTAATTCTAGCAACAGCCAAGGGAGTTTTGGATGCTCACCTGGAAATCAGATTGTAGCCAGCGTTGCCTTAAGCCAGGGACAGGCCAGTTCCCAGAGCACTAATCCCTCCTTAAACCTCAGTAATTCTCCTATGGAAGGTGCAGGAATATCCCTCGCACAGTTCATGTCTCCAAGGAGACAAGTTAGTTCTGGATTGGCAACAAGGCCCAGGATGCCAAGCAATTCATTTCCTCCTAATATTCCAGCATTAAGCTCCCCTGTCGGCATGACAAATACTGCCTGTAACAATAGTAACCGGTCTTATTCAAACATCCCAGTGACATCTTTACAGAGTATGAATGAAGGACCCAACAACTCCGTTGGCTTCTCGGCCGGTTCTCCAGTCCTCAGACAGATGAGCTCACAGAATTCACCTGGCAGATTAAATATACAACCAGCAAAAGCTGAGTCCAAAGATAACAAAGAGATTGCATCCATTTTAAATGAAATGATTCACTCTGACAACAGCTCCAGTGATGGCAAACCTCTGGATTCTGGGCTTCTGCACAACAATGACAGACTCTCGGATGGAGACAGTAAATACTCTCAAACGAGTCACAAGCTAGTGCAGCTTTTGACAACCACTGCAGAGCAGCAGTTACGGCATGCTGAGATAGACACCAGTTGCAAAGAGGTGCTGTCTTGCACAGGCACGTCCAACTCCGCCTCTGCTAACTCTTCAGGCGGTTCGTGCCCCTCTTCTCATAGCTCACTGACAGAACGGCACAAAATTCTACACCGGCTCCTACAGGAGGGGAGCCCCTCGGATATCACCACTTTGTCTGTGGAGCCCGATAAGAAGGACAGTGCAGCTACTTCTGTGTCAGTGACTGGCCAGGTCCAAGGGAACTCCAGCATAAAACTAGAACTGGATGCTTCAAAGAAAAAAGAATCAAAAGACCATCAGCTCCTACGCTACCTTTTAGATAAAGATGAGAAAGATTTAAGATCAACCCCAAACTTGAGCCTAGATGATGTAAAGGTGAAAGTGGAAAAGAAAGAACAGATGGAACCTTGTAACACAAACCCAACCCCAATGACCAAACCTGCCCCTGAGGAAATTAAACTGGAGTCCCAGACCCAGGTGGGTAACTCCTCACTTCACAGGATGAACATTCCTGGTTATTTTTTCCTTTTCATTTATTTTACTCCAACCGTAGACCAGATTTGGATTCCGGCTGTTTTGCTCTATCCATTGGTTAGTATCAGGGGTTGAAAAATCACAAACAACTTTTGAGGGCTACAATATTAATGCAGTAGACATTCTTTCTACCAAATCACAGTTCACATCTTTGGCGATTTTTAAAAAATAACTCTGCTGCTCCCTCCTGCCAACCCCACCTATTGAATCCAAGTGTCTGAGAATAGAACCCAGAAATCTGTATTTTAAAGACGTTCCCCCAGAACACTATGATATCAGTGCTAAGTTTGGAACCTCTGATATAAACACCGTGGGAGAGAAATGTGAGAAGGTGGATGAAGCTGCCTAGACTGTTTAGCTTTGCTATTTAATTTATTTTGAAACATTTTCCAAAGCTGTTTTTCTCCTCATTTGATTCTAACCACACTCAACCCCCATCAGAATAGGGACATGAGTATTCTGGTAGTATGGGTATATACCATGCCCTGAAAAGTAAATGTAAATAAATCTTTGCATAAATTGTTATGGATTAACAACCTTTATGCTTAGGCTGGGTAGAGGGTGGGGTGAAAATTAACAAGGAGCTTCATTTATTGAATAATTGCTGTGGACTCTGAAGGAATTTAAAAGAAAAACACAGAAAATATGGTGTCTCCCCTCTAGGAGCTTACAGATTATTTAAACAAAGTGTAAACATCCATGAAATAGCGGAAAATGTATTTACAAAGCAGTTTATCAATAAGGCTCTCCATTGTGAAGATTCAAAATTAGCATACATAGGTCCTTCAGTTTCTTCAACCAGCTTTACTTCCTGCCCTCGTCTGGCAGAAATCTCTCCCTTCCCTCTGGCATACTGTACTCTAGGCACGTGGAAATCCTTGCCATTCATGGGATAAACCATGTCTCTTCTAAGCATCTTTCGCTTTGCTTTCCTTTCCATGTCTGCTGAACTTCCACTCATCTTCACAAACCAATTCAGACATCAGGTCTGTAAAACCTTCCCCAGTAGCCGTAGTTGACATTTGCTTCTTTTGTGCTCTCAGAGCACTCTGGATTGCTTTTGTTTACTATTTGTAATAATACTATTTTGGTTATTTCTTTATGTGTGTGCTCTTTGAAGGTAAGGCTGTCTGTCATGTTTCTTGGTACAACTAAATTAAGGTGTTTTTAAGCTGGAAAACAACCTTAAATAATGACTATATTGAAATTTCCACTCTATAAAATTAACTTTAAAAGTAACGGGTTTATAAAATAAAACCATTGTGTACAGTCCTGGTACATCTGTTTTGGTACCCATGTACACACATTTTTGCTGAGTTTATACCCACGAGTGGAATTGCAGGATCTTAAGATATGTGTCTGTTCATCTTTAGTAGATATGCCAGCTTTCCCAGTGTGTGAGAATTCCTTCTAATTGTTCCACATTCCTACTAATACTTGGTATTGTCAATCTTGTAAATTTTAGCCATTCTGTGTCTGTACAGCATCTCTTAGTTTTAATTTGCATTTCCCTGTTAAGTGTTTGTTGGTCATTTGTGTATCTCCTTTTCTGAATAGCCTGTTCAAGTGCCTTGCCCATTTTCCCAATATGTTATCTTTTTCTTAGTGACTTGTAAGAATTCTTGTGCATTTTACATGAGTCTTTTATTGATTACGTATTTGCAGGTATCTTTTCTGTCCCGTGGCTTGCCTTTTCCTTCTCTGACCGGTGCTTTTTGATGAAGTCAAGTCCTTCATTTTAATGTAGTCCAGTTTGTCAATTTTTTCCTTTATAGTTAGTACATTTGGACCATATGTAACAACATAATATGTTCAAAAATGTTCATAGTAGCTTTTTTTATATTAGCCACAAACTGGAAACACCCCCAAATCCATCACAGTAGAATTTATAAATATGTTGTGACATAGTCATACAATAGGGTACTATTCAGCAATGAAAACAAATATACTACTGCTACACGTGACAAGATTTCTGAACTTCAGAAATGTGATGTTAAGTAAAAGAAGCCAGACATTTTGAATATATATATATATATATAATTCTATTTATATAATCTAGAATTACTAATTTGAGTTTAATTAAATAATAAAATACAAACAGGCAGACATTTTATGTTGATGAATTAACTCAAAGTAATCATACTAGAATAATACTGTGAAAGAAAGACCAGTTTTCTCCTGCGCGTAACCGCAGACACATGTAGGCACTCCCTGTGAATTGGAAAAAGCTACTTCTTAAAAAGTTTCCCAAACTTTTTTAAATTATAGAAAAAAAGATATCAATGTAAATTTGTCATCACATAAAGTAAGTCATTTTACAAAATTTTGAAAAATATGACAGAAAAAAATTCACCGTTGATACTATCATTAACACATAGTGTTCTTGGCACTTCTTTCCAGTCCAGTCTTTCTCCAATGTATGCATTTTATACCGAGACATATTAGATAAATGTGTGTATATTACCTGGTGTCCTTCAGTATATTACTATCATAAGCATCCAAAATTTTTTCCACTGGAATAGTTAGGTCATGTAGTTTCTAATTATTCGTTCTTTCATAGTTACACTTAATTCATGGATTTTAAAGGAACAACCTTTTTTCTACATTGTTTCAGGTGAATGTATAGAATATACTTCCTCTAACTTTGGTTTCCATTCTTAGTTTACAGCTGACCTTGACCAGTTTGATCAGTTACTACCAACGCTGGAGAAGGCAGCCCCGTTGTCAGGCTTATGTGAGACAGAGAGGATGGATGGTACAGTTACCAGTGTAACCATCAAATCGGAGATCCTGCCACCTACACTCCAGTCCACCACTGCCAGACCCACTTCCAGGCTGAATAGTATGTGTTGAGGACAAAAACCTCATTTTAAGCTTTTAATGATAATGCTGATTAGTGCTTTGTCTCTCTCTCATCATCATTGCACAGAAATTTTGTTGGTTGAGAGTGAAATATCTTTTCATTAGTGCCATTATAAATAATATACAGTTATCTTTAGACATATAAACTTCATTCAACTTGTGTATTTTAAATTATAGCATAATATCTACATTTTTGTGTTTAATTAGTTAAGGTGAATAGTTGATGTTAAGGAGAGCAATTTTGTGTTCTTTCCCAAAACGTTCCACAGCAGAACTTTCTGAAATATTATACTGGGTCAGATTATGTTTTCCAAAGTGTTGTCCTTGAACACTAGTCGTAAGAGTTGCCAAAAAAAGAAGGATTTTGTGCTAAAATACACGTGCAAATGCTACATGGCACCTACATCATTACTCTTTAAAGTTCCACAGTGCATGTGAAAGGTTTTAAGAAGTCCTGTGTTAAAGAAACCAGTTTAGATTTCTTTAGCTCAGCGTTTACCAACTTTCTTGATTATGGAATTCCTTTTCTCAAGTAATAACGTGCTACTCTACAGAATGAGTTTTCCATAAAGTACTCTTTAGAAGACAACTGTGTTGAAATGATTCACCGCTGCTGTAGCTAGCCATGTTAGCATTCTTCTAATTAAGAGAGACTTTCATAGTATGGTACTTCAAATTCATGAAAAAAGGACTCTCAATTTTTTTTCACCTATCAAATTTTGAAGTTGGAAAAAAAAACACAGTGGTGATAATTCCATTGTGTGACTTTGAAACTAAAAGAAACTAACCAGCTCACCTTCAAAATTTGCTGGAATTCCTGACCTAAATCTTGTCCCTCTTCTGATGGAATCAGATGTGGGACTCATTTATTTCAGTCTGACTGCAGATTTTAACTGTCATGACATAATTCCTGAAAGTTTACCAGGATTTTCAGGCAGCTGTAAAGAAGAATCTTGAGTCATCCCTGACATTTTTGGAAGCAGTTTCTCAACTAATAGATAAGAGCAGAAGCCTAGGTTCAAGTCTCACATTCTCCATTTTATTAACAGTATTATTTCAAGTAAATGAATTTTCTGAGCCCTATTCTCTTTATCTGCAAAATGAGAATTAGATGAGATGATTTTGAAAGTCTCTTCTAGTTGAAACTGAGAGTTGCCACACTCTGGGATACCAGGCACAGTTGGGGAAACGATAAGGTGCAGGGCTGACAGGTGATAAAGCACAAGTCTACATATCGATTGGTTTGATCCTGGTCCTCTTCCCCATCCTACATGGGGTATGTGAGGGTAGGTCCCTAAAGAAAGGTCATCCTGCCATCTCATCATCCAGTGAGGAAGGAAATCCAGAAGATACCAGTTTCACACGCAGTCCTCCCAGGCAGTGTTTTAAAACACTGACTAAACAGACACAGAGATCACAGAGATCAAGGGAAGTGTACAACTTGAAAGACAGCAAAAGAAACAAACAGAAAAAGAGTATGCAGTGGAATTATATAGTGAGTGCATGGAGAAAAAAAAGCTATTAAAAGTTCTGAAAAGATATTTCATCCATGAATATTATGGGAAGAAAAAAAGGGACAAAGGACAAGGTAGAACTTTTGGAAATTAGATATACAAAAATTTAAAATTTCAAGAGAAATGTTCGAAGATAAAGCTGAGGAAAGTTCCAAGAAGGAAGAAAATGACCAAAAGATAAATATTAATAAAAAGTAGGGAAGAAAAAGTTAAGATTGATCTAGGAGGGCCAATAATGATTGCTGAGAATTCCAGAAACCGAAAAATGAGAAGGGGGAAACAATGGAAGAGAAGATACTTGCAAGCAAATAATAAAGGAGAATTTTCTAGAACTGAAGGACACAATTCTTCAGATTGAAATGGTTCAACAAGCACCCAACACACACCAAAACAAGACCTGTACCAAACCTTATTATCATGTAATTCTGGAACATCAGAGATAAAGATTCCAAAAGCTTTCAGAGAGAAGATATGAACTGAATACGGTGTGAATCATAATTGCCAAAACTTAGACGCTGTCAAGCCATGAAAAGACACTGAGAAACCTTAAATGCATATTGCTGAGTGAATGAAGCCAATTCTTTACATACTTTATGATTCCAACTATATGACATCCTGGAAAAGGCAAAACCGTTTTTAAAAAAAAACCAAACAGTTAAAAGATCAGTGTTTGCCAGAGGGAGGGATGAAAGGTGGAGCACGAGGGATTTTTAGGTCAGTGAAATTGTTCTGTATGATACTTTAATGGAGGTTACATATTATTAGACATTTGTCAAAATCTATAAACTACAACACAAAGAGTTAACCATGATGTAAACTATGGGCTTCAGTTAATAAAAATGTATGAATATTGGCTTTAGCTTATCAGTTCTAACAAATGTACCACACTAATGCAAGATGTCCATCAACAAGGGAGTAGTGTATTTATAAAATGAAATACTGCTCAGCAATGAAAGGGAAGGCGCTGCTGGTAAATGGCATGAATTTTTAAAAAAAACATGCTGAGTGAAAAAAGTCTAGCTCTACAAGATCACTGGTTGCCAGTGGTAGGGTAAGGTAGGGCGATTGACAGCCAAGGAGCTCTTGAGGGAACTTTTAGAGGTGATAGAAATATTCCATTTTCATGATTGAGGTGGAAGGTTATGGGTTTATTATACCTTTGTCAAAATTTATTGAATTGTACACTTAAAATGGATGTGTATTGTAGTATGTAAGTTATACATTAATAAAATTTACTTTAGAAATATCTGAGGTTAGAATGATTTATAATCTATAACTAGGCATCCAAATATCCACTACTAGTTGTGAAGGTAGAATAAAGACATGTTCAGGTATGAAAGGGCTCAAATATTTGATGTTGTACTCACCTTTTCTAGTGAAGGTCCTAGGGGATATACTTTAGCAAATAGGGAACAAAACAAAAAAAGAGAAAAATACAAGGTCCAGAGGAGACAGAGGACCTGAAAGGAAGTCCAGGAATGATAGCTGATCTGCAAGATTAGGGAACAACCAATGCAGATTGGAATAGAGGCCTGAATCCTCGGGGAAGGAGGCCTCCCAGGAAGAAATAGAATTGCTCTCTTTGAGTTTATAGGAAATATTACTGATTGATAAGTTTATATCAAAAATGTGGAAGTATCTGAAAAACCCCTAGAAAAGCAGGCAAGTGAAAATAGTAATTGTTAACTCCAGAAAAAAAGTAAGCTTAGTAAAGAAAGGAGATTTATAGTGCACAGTGTGACTTAGCAGTGAGTAATATTTTGCATAGTCATGAGAATCTAAATACTAACTTTCAATTTTATGAAAAGCTAAGATCTCAATTAGAAAATTGGGGACACAGAAAGTAATAAGAGAGGTAGGTGTGAGAGAACTAAGACCTCATCTATCATGATGGAGAGTCACTAATCTAAAATTGAGATAGCAAGAAGTAGCAGCATATGCATATTTAGAAATAAATAGGCAAATGCCAAAGAAAACAGCTGCACAAGATGAGAATGGATGCCTCTGTTGAAAGCTGAGTAACCAAAGGATCAGGAGAGGCAGGAAACTGCTTTTATTCATAATGAACCTTTTGATTTTGACTTTTAAAATTATGTATATGTGTTAATTAGATAAAAATTAATAAAAATAGAAAGTGTTCTACAAGCCTATGAAAGTGGAGTGATTTTCCTTCGCAGTCTGTCTTGAGGCAGATAGCTTTTTTTCTCTCTTGAGATTTCCTCTAAACACAGCTTCTTATATAAAAGTATGTAAATAGGCCGGAATCTGTTAAGCCTTGTGCTGAAGTTGGATGGCGAAGGCCCAAAACATAGAGGGAAAGATACTGAGGTATGGGAGTGAGGGTGACAGAGGCAGATGCCAGTCTACAATGTTTCCACATAGATAAGAAAGAATTCAGGAGGCATGAGGCTAAGGAAACAAGTGGGGCAGGAGAAAGAAAAAAAGAATAAAGGATTGGAGAAGAAAAACAAAAAAGAAGATAGGGACAAAAATGTGATAGCATGTAAAAGGGAAGAGAAGGAATAGCCTCTGATTCTCTGCACCTTCTAGCTTCTATGTTGTTGACCAGCACCTTTTACTAGAACCAGAGTCCATTATGGAGTGCCCCATTCCATGTCTTAACCTTGTGCCCACCCAGGAAACTTAAGCATCTTTCTTTACTTTAGTCTTCAGTCTTAAACTGAACTGTGTCAAGTGCAAATGTCTTGCATAGGACAGTTTAATTATCATCATATTTTAACCTGAGATACACCAGTGAGAACTTCTGGGTCTATCTGCCAGGGCCCTTTTATCTCCCATGCTTTTCTTTTCCACTCCCTTTTGCACTATTTTCTGAGAGAACGTGTGGGCCAAATTTTCTAGATCAAAACTGAATCTTCAGCCATGTCCATTCTGCTCTTCAGTCCGTCTGCTGCGTTCTTCTCATTGACGCTATCATGTTTTCAATTTCTAGAAATTATTTTTCTTTTTCATAGAAGTATATTTTTATGGATATAGACTTTTTAATCTGTAATGATAAATTTATTATACTTTGTATGATATGTATTATCTTGTAAGGTTCATCCATTTTCTGTACTAGTCCTATTTCCTTTGCAAGTACTATCTTTGTTACATTTGCTATCTCTCTTTATTGCTGTTGGCTTCTCTAGAATGTTGGGTGAATTTGAGTTGTCTGTCCATCTGCAGTTGGCACTTGAGCAACAAGAGTTTCACTTGCTTGGATTTTTTTCAATAAATACTGTAAACGTATTTTGTCTTCCTTAAGGTTTTTCTTAATTACATTTTCTTTTTCTCTAGCTTACTTTATTGTAAGGGTACAATAAATAATACATATAGCGCATAAAGTATGTGTCAGTCAACTGCTTCATGTTATCGTTAAGGCTTCCAGTAGGCTCTTAGTAGTTACATTTTTGAGGAGTCAAAAGTTATATGCGGATTTTCGATAGTGGAGGGGTGTGGGGATTGGTACCCTAACCCCTGCATTATTCAAGGGTTAACTGTATACTGAAAAAGATGTAGAATGGAAAACATAGGTAGCTAAGTATTTCTTTAGCTAAAGTGAGAAGCCCTTTTGCTCTGGCAGTGAATATAGGTTCTGATTATAGAGGATCTGTTTCTATAAAAAGTTGTTGTGAGTGGGGGTTGGGGATGGGCAAATCCCTCGTGGCAGCCCTCGCACCCATTTTGGGAGATTCCCTGAGCAGAACTCCTACTTTGAGTCCTGTACTTACCACTTTAATCCCATGGGCAGATGCCAGAGTCAGCTGCACTCAGAGCAGGGGCCTGGTGGCAGCTGTTCCGTTGTCCTTTAATTATCCCTGCAACTGCCATGGCCTGATGCTTTACCGTTCCAGTGACCACTGAGCTTGGAGTGGTTCTGCTGTTCTGGGAAAACTCCCTTTTGGAAAATCTTCTTTGTCCTATGACAAGTTTTTTAGTTTAGTTGAGGTTTCACCATCAGTTTGTTTCCATCTGTTTTATCTTTCCGCAATTCTTCATTGTTCTAGTCAGCTGCCATGATACTTCTTTTGCCTTTCCTTCAGCTATAGATTGATTTTTCCTGTTTTATTTCTTTTGTTCTTTGAGTCATGTTTCTAGAGAGAGAGAAAAATGCACAGGTGGTAAATCTGCCACATCGAACCAGAAGATTTTCTTGGGTCCATTTACACATGAGAAAACTAAGGTCCAGAGAATGAAAACACACACACACACACAATCATACATAGACGAAAACATGCCCAAAGTTATACAAATAGTGTATGCAGAACTAGGATTTAAATTTCAGTCTGCCTGGTCGCCAAGCATGCTGTTTATATGCACACACATGCACACAGATGCAGTGTGACCGAGTGATTTAAATAATTTTGTTAGAAAGATGTGCCACAGGAGCAGCCCGTCAAGAGGCGTACCGCTTTCTCAGTGTAGACAGCTTAGGAGGTGTTGTTAATCAAAATACGTACAGCGTGCCTCTTCAGCAGTGCTGTCCAAATGTCTGTGTCCTTTTCCCTCTCATCAAACCCCTATCCTTTCAATGGCGGGATTGACTTTTGATATTGTCTGATGTTACTTGGAGCCAAATTTATTGATCCAAAAAGAAGAATACTTTTTCAAATCAAAATAAAAACTAGATGTAACTATAAGGAGATACATTGTTTTTGAAGGACTCATACACTAGTTAAGACAGTTCCAGAATTTCAAAAATATTTGAACATTGACAACATCACTGGAGGAAGTGAATGACCTCCTGAGGTGGTTGTTTTTATGTTCTGTGAACATATGCAGTCTGAGATGATTATTTTTAAAATCTTATTAATTTGAAGGACATTAAAAATACTGCATAACTCTAAAAATAATGTTTTACATAAAACATTTTTAGTACTCTAAAAAATCTATTTTAATGTCTCTGCTTTCAAGGTTATATTTAGTGTGTGGTTCCTATTAGTAGACATCGTTCGCCATTCCAAAGCTGTAATGAATAATGTTATGTAGAGATAACTTACTACATATAAGAGTATATCTGAAATACAAGTTCTGAGTAGAGTTGGTAGGTCGAAGGGTAGATAGATTCTGCCAAATAGCCCTTCTTAGATGTTATACCAGTTTGCACTCTGATAATGTTCTTTCCACACCTCCTTGCCAATATGTTGAATTATGCCCTTTCTCATCTTTGCCAATCTGATGCTTTTTTTTTTTAATATCCCAGTGTAGTTTTAATCTGTATTTCTTTTCTTGTGAATTAAGTTGATCACTTTTCAGTTATTTTTATTTGATTTGTTCATATTTTTTGACCATTTATCAGGTTATTTGGTTTTTATCTCTTGATCTGTAGGAGTTTTTTCTGTACATTAGAGAAATTAATACTTTATCTACATCATATTTTTAAAAATATAAAACCCCAACTGTTGTGCATAGTTACTGCCAAATGTGAAAACTGAACTAGAAACCTCCTTACCAACAGCTGAAGAAAATTAACTGTGAACATCAGAATCACTGGATATGGAATTAACTGTTGGAGGAGTAAAATGTGCAAAAGCCACTACCATGGTTAGACACTGCTGTCTATTTTGCATGCAGACATTTTTTAATAAGTTTTTTTGCCGGGTTTAGTGTGGCTAACGAAAATATGTTCTTCTTCACTGAGCTTTAAATGGAGAATATGTGATGTTGAGCCCTTTGCAGAGATGATTTAAAAAAACAAACTTAAATAGCTTTATCAGGGCGCCCTAAAGGTTTGTTTTCTACCCCACCCCCTTCAACTGCCTCCCTCCAATAAAGGGACTAGTTGATACCATGACTTCAAATGCTTCCTTTTAAAAATTACTGTGCCTGTATTGTGTTACATGTATACATACTTATGTTTGTGATAGAGATACAAACATGACCAAAAAGAGTAGGATTATTCCCTGGACAAAGAAAGATAACTTGCGTATTTCCTAAAACATTCCAGCAAATCCTCAAATTTTTTATAAAAGTCTGTTCCTAAAGGAAGCCCTAAAAGGTTGAAGTGGCTTTTAGAATAAAAACCAATTTATTTTAAACATACATCCTATGCAAACAAAACCTTTAATTGAATCAAAGTTTGATTTGTTTGTTTGGATATTTTTTTCCCTAGTCACCAAACAGCACATGAATTTTATTTTGTTTTGAAAATATTTGATCCAACTTATTTTCTTAACATTTTTTCCCATCAAGACTAATAAAATGAGATACTGTGTCCTATTACTGAGTCAAATAAACTACCTCATGATACTCAGCATTGATGATAGAAGGCCATATAAATTTTTGTTGATTCTTAAACATTACTAATTTTGCCTAGATTAGATTTCTTAAATGGAATAGGATTGTATGGAGCGGAGCAATAGGAAAGCTTTAGATAATCTTCTTTGTACAACTATCTGATTTAAATAATGACATGAATCGAGTGATTACTTTCCCATCACTGTTTATTGTTGTTGTTTGTTTTTGTTTGCTTACAGAATTTTACAGAATCCTACAGAATTCGATTTCTCTATCATTTGTCATGATAGAGAAGATAAGTGTAATTGAACACTGATTTTTTGCATTTAGAAGTGAATGTGTTTATGTGTACTTCTACACTTCATTCATACTAAATATTGAGTGTATTTCCCATGAAAGTGAATCTAACATTTTCTGTAAGTTACAAATTATCAATATCCAGCACTAAATACATTTTTTGAGGCATCCTAAAATCTACTTATTCTCCATTCATTAGAATGAATAATTCTTCCTACTTATGTTTTCTCTTAAAACTCCATTTTCAGTTTTTAAAAAAGTTATAACTTTGTGCAGTGACTGGTGGTTACTACCGTGTTTCCCAAAAAATAAGACCTAGCCGGACAATCAGCTGTAATGCATCTTTTGGAGCAAAAATCAATATAAGACCTGGTCTTATTTTACTATAAGACCCGGTCTTATGTAATATAATATAATATAATATAATATAATATAATATAATATAATATAATATAATATAATATAATATAAGACTGGGTCTATATAATATAATGTAATGTAATATAATACCAGGTCTTATATTAATTTTTGCTCCAAAAGACGCATTAGAGCTGATTGTCCAGCTAGGTCTTATTTTTGGGGAAACACAGACTTATTGTGGTGAAAACATTGTAAAGTATATGTATATCGCATCACTATGTTGTACACCTGAAACTAATATAATATTGTATGTCAACTATACTTCAATTTAAAAAAATGTGTTCTCAGGCTGCCATAACAAAATACATAGACCAGATGGCTTAAACAACAGAAATTGATTTCCTCACAGTTCAGGAGGCTAGAAGTCCAAGGTTAGGTTGTTGGCAAATTTGCTCTTCTCTGAGGACTCTCTCACTGGCTTGCAGATGGCTGCCTTCTTGCTGTGCCCTCATAGTCTGTTATCTGTGCCCTAATCTCTTCTTATATGAATACCAGTCATAGAACCCACCCTAACAACCCTGTTTTAACTTAATCACCTCTCTAAATACAGTCACATTCTGAGATACTAGGGATTAGGACTTCAACACATGAATTTGGAGGGAGTACAGTTCAGCTATTAATGACCATTAATGAATATTTGTTCATTTTAGAAATTAAAAGCAATCACTAGAAACCTTAAAAGGAAATAAAAGTAATCCTTAATCTCACTACCTGAAAATCTACCAAGGATATGTAGCCTACCAGAATTTTTTTCTGTTAATATATATGAAATAGTTTATAAAAATAAAATTATCCTGAACATGTGGCTTGGATTATGGTTTTTCCTTTTATATTAACAGCACATTGTAAATATCTAAATCATAATTTATTTATGAGTCCCTAAATTTCTAGAATTTAGGTTATTTAGTTTTTTCGTAGTATAAGTACTGCAGAAATAATCAAAACTTTAAAAAATCTGACACAAAAACTGTCTAAAATGCATATACTACTTTCTTTCATTACAAAACCTAATTCAACCTCTTTTTCACTTGTCATTATAAACATCAATTATACTGTAATTATACTGTTATATTTTCAGATTAACAACTATCGAGCTTTGTCCAGTTACTAAGTGACCCTCGGCTGCTATGCCCTTTAGTTTCTGTTCCTATGTTTTATACATGTTTTATATTTTGCTTTCAGCTCTCATTTCATGATAACACTCTCCCTACTTACAGCATATTCTAATGTGCTATAGACTGAAAAAACAGTTAACCAAATGTTTATAATTATTTTAAATAATTTCTGAAAATGTCCGGAGTGATTCTCTTATGGAATGTCAATTATGTGCGAACTTTTCAACATCAGATTTTCTTTGAGTCACAGATCTTTTCTCACTTTGTCATTTTCTTGTTATTTGACCACATTCTAGATAGTTTAAGTTGCTGGATAAGTGATGTTTGTATCATTGAGGTAATATTTTATGATTGAAATCTCACCTATATATTACTTCTGAAAAATATTGTCATTTTATCTTCCATTAATTATAACACTGACTTCTTACCTTTTTAAACAGGATTACCTGAGCTGGAATTGGAAGCAATTGATAACCAATTTGGACAACCAGGAACAGGTGATCAGATTCCATGGGCAAATAATACAGTGACAGCTGTAAATCAGAATAAACCAGAAGAGTGAGTAATATATTTTGAGTTTTATAGAGTATCAGTTACCAACTTCTACAACAAAGAACTACTTTTCCCAAAATAGATTCCAGTCTACATTGATATTTTGTGAGATGTTAACGGAGGTGAATGATAATGAAAAAAAGGGTGAGGGAGGATACAGTTAAACAGATTTATTTACTGCATGGCTGCAAGACTTGTGTATATTGTAATTACTAAGATATTGATACAGTATGCAGCCATTGGTTTATTTTTCAGCTCTTACTTTGCTTTGATTCATTACCATGAAATTTCTGGGACCTGTGGATGAATTGGCCTCAGTACAATTATGTTGCTCTTGAGCTTTTAGTTATACAATTATTTTGTCCAGCTTTTCTCTTTGTTTGGAGCAAAAGGGTATAAGGAAAGAAGGTACTTTCTACATATACTCAGTGTCCCATCTTGATTCAAATTCAACTTCTGATCAACACAGATAGCTCTATTCCATAACATAGAGTACATCTCACATATAGCAATCAGAGGATGACTTGATAGTATTGAATGTGCTTAAAAGCTTGAACTGTGAACACATGAACTGTGTTCCCATTTTCTTTCTCCAAAGAAAAATCCTTATATTATTGTATTAGTATTACTAGTATTAGTATTTTTCTATATATTTCTAAGTTTTATGCATCATTTGATATCACTTTGGATTAAACTACATATTTCCTATATGTAATCAACAACTTGTTTTGCTTAACACTGAGGATGTTTCATTGTTCTAGTTTGATTTCTTTTGTAAATGGTAATCATATCATGTTATCAATATGATCTGATCATCGTTGAAATTAGGTAATATAACGTACTATTTTTGTTACGGTGCAATTATCAATAATTAATAGCATCCATAGAATAAATAGAATAAATTTTAATATAGGCTAAATAACTTCTTTCTGAGTTTTTGGTTGATTTTTGTTTTTTACTTTTGTTAAAAATTATTTTCCCTTACCTATGTTTGGTTAATTTTTTAGGCTATTTCTGTAAGCTAACTAACATGAAGAATATGGAAACAAAGTTCAGTGATTGATAAAATAACGAAAAATATGTTCATAAATTTCTGCACATTAAGTGTATCAGAGAATTTTCTATTAGGTTGGTGCAAAAGTAATTGGGTTTAAATGGTTAAAAATAATTGCAAAAACCGCAATTACTTTTGCACCAACCAAATAGAACTAGATTTGTTATATTGTGTGTGTGTGTTTGCATTCTTAAGATTGAATAATTATTTGTTACACAATCTAAAACTTTATCTTTTGATTCTGTAGACAGTGTATTAGCTCACAATTAGATGAGCTTCTCTGTCCACCAACAACAGTAGAAGGAAGAAATGATGAAAAGGCTCTTCTTGAACAGCTGGTATCCTTCCTCAGCGGCAAAGATGAAACTGAGTTGGCTGAATTAGACAGAGCTCTGGGAATTGACAAACTTGTTCAGGTATTTATTACAGTTGGCATTACTTAAATGATTCATCCCTGAGAAGCTAGAAAATGATTTTTAAGCAAAGTTTTTCAGTGTTGTTCTCACGGAGCTTTAACTGTTTTATAATTTACCCTTATGGAAGTTAACGAAATATTTAATAGTTAATAATGGGATTTTTAAACAAAAAAATATAATAATAATAATTAGGAAGTCTTAGTCTTTCACTGTGGAACAGAATTTTAGAAGCTCCCCTTAGAATAGAATCCAGATTTATATCATCACTCCTTATTAGGACTAAATTTATCTTTTATTCATGCTGGTCTTCAACCTGTATTTTTCAATGATATTTCACTTTGCAGGTTAGTGTTTTTCAGGCTGTGGAGTTATACAATCAATTTAGTGCATCATGACCAGCATTTTTTTAATGGAATAGAATAGTGCAAAATACAAAGTATCAGAATGTATGGCCCATAAAATGGGTAGTTATGTTTCATGAAACTCTCCTTTTAGTTATACACACACATACACACAGACATCACAATTTAAATTACGTATCTTACAATGAGTAATTGTCAAAAAGTTTGAAAACCATAACTCTATGTCATTCTGTTAGGTCATCTATGAGTTTTTTTTCAAATAAGATAAAAACATGAATTCTGTATTTGACGTAGAAAAATTCCTGACTTACCCCTCCTTTAGGAATCTACTTCTGTGGTAACCTATTAAATATAAAGTTTGCTGTTTCTTCGGCTTTGCAATGAAGTTCTTTTTAAACCTTTTTGCTTCATTTCATTGATTTAAGGCCTTTATTTTAACTGTTATCATTTTTTACTGAGATTTTTCAATGTCTCAGTTAATCTGTTACTCCTTTTCACAGTACCTTTCAGAGGTGATTCCTTTAGGTAGTAAACTTCTGGAGAGCTTCATGAATTCAGCATGAATATATTATGATGAAACTTTATAGAGCTAACATGCTCTTAGATCCCAAATTACATGAAGAAGTGTGTCACTTATTGGCAGACATTTATTGATAAAATGTTCTGGCTTGTTTTCTCATAGGGAGGTGGATTAGATGTATTGTCAGAGAGATTTCCGCCACAACAAGCAACCCCACCTTTGATGATGGAAGAAAGACCCAACCTTTATTCCCAGCCGTATTCTTCTCCTTCACCTACTGCCAATCTCACTAGCCCTTTCCAAGGCATGGTCAGGCAAAAACCTTCCTTGGGGACTATGCCTGTTCAAGTCACACCTCCCCGAGGTGCTTTTTCACCTGGCATGGGCATGCAGCCCAGGCAAACTCTAAACAGACCTCCAGCTGCACCCAACCAACTTCGACTTCAACTTCAACAGCGATTACAGGGACAACAGCAGGTGAGTACTCTTGTTTAGCTGTTGATACTTTTGAAAGATATGTGCTCTCTTTGTAATGAGATTGCCCAATTGCTACAATAAAGGTGTGAAGTCTATTCCTAGAACCTTTATGAAAGACTCAAAACACCATCCTTGGTCTGCTAGGATAAGAAAAGGGGACACTAATTCATTTCATCACTGCTGGCTCAAAACAAAGTACTTTGATACCTACAATGTAAAAGCAATTTAATTTTATTTTTTAAGATAAAAAAATATTTAGGATGAACATCGTACAATTATTCAATCAATAAACAGAAACACAGCTTAATTTATAAAGTATCAAGCGATACTATACTGTTCATGATTGTTGAAACAGAAAATGAAGTTTATTTTTGTTGTTTGAAGTTGGAGTGATTGAAGCCTACTGATGTTATTATATTAGGAAAATGGAGGAAAGGATGGTTTGCGGTTGTGGGTGAGTTAAATCTTCTCTCTCCTGACAGGTAATGAGAAGGTATAGTGGCATAAATATTCAAGATTGTATAAACAGCAAATATAGAACTAATCATTAGGAGCTAAAAAGGCAAATGTTTAAAAGTATGTATCTGGGAAGTCGGACCGGGACTGTAGATTTATGCTTCTTGTTATTAATTATTCTGTATTTGTTTATATGTGTACATTGCTTTTGATTTTATTTTTTAAGTATTTAAAGAATTTTTCTGGAGCCTTACTAATTCAGGAAGGAAGAAAAAGAAGATGAAATAGAAAGGCAGTATGATGATACATTGGTTAAAAGAGTTGGCCCTAGTTTCAAATCCTAGTTCTAACCTTAACTTAGGTGGTTGACAATCAAATTACTTACCCCTTTAAAACTTCTGGTTCCTCATCTATAAAAAGTCTAATTACTAATTCCTTTACGTCATTAGTGGTTGTGTGGATTAAATGAGATAATGCATCTAAAGCTCGTAGCACAATACCTGGCATGTAGCAGCACTTAATAAATATTAGATATTACTGTAAAATTATATTCAATAAATGTAATAAATAATATAAAATGTGCTTACATTTCACTTAAAAAGGAGATGAAAGGGAGAAAAAGAAAGGGAGAAAGACAGGAAAAAAATGTTAATGGTAGAATAACAAAAAGAAAGTTTTTCGGTGCTGGGATGGAGTAAAGGATTCAAAGAGGAATTAGTGGAAGAGAGGGGAGAAAAGAACAACAAAGGAAGAGAATAGTGATATGTCCTGAGTATAAGTTAAGGATAAACTACTTCTTGTTACAACTTGTCGTTCATCATTAGATAGAGAGCATAAAAATAGGAAACGCTTAATAGTTCCCCTGTATTTAATTTTTTATAAAACATATTTAGAGGGACTATCTTAGGTACTGGAAGAATACAAAAAATAAAAGAGGCAACTTTCAGAACTTACAGTCAGCTTTGGGTATTTAAAACATATATACCTGAAAAATTAAATAACAGTGCCAGCAGTAAGTGATTAAGTGCTAAACCAAAAAAATAGAGGAAAGTATAGGTATGCTAACTTCTTCGTTTTACAGGAGAGAGTTCAGTAAATATTGTCTAAAGTTTCAGCATGCAAGGCTAGCTTAACAATCTAGGTCAGGTTCGTGGATAGATGAAATGATAATTCATGCTTAGTTCAGAAAAAATTGTTTTTACTTTGATTTGCTCCTAAAGCAGCTGATGAGCAGAGTAGCCATGGAAAGGATGCAAATAGGTGAACATGGCTCCTCATTGCTTCCTTTAAATATTATGGACATATGTCCAAAGTTGGAGGTGTTGGTGGCCCAACAGAGTGAAATATCCATCAAGTGGGAGAAATATAAAATTTGGGGCACGCTATGTTTTAAGCCCCCAGATATGTCAATACACAAAAGCAACTTACACCACCATGTAAGACAATAACTACTACCTGACGAGGCACGTTATCCAGACCTACTCTTCGGGTTCTACTCCATTACTTCTACTGTTCAGCAGTGGAGCACTCGGTCCATAGTGGCTTTTGCACTGTAGATGCTCAGTCTTCCATGTACGTCCACTTAAGGGCTCTCATGAGAAGGTCTGGCCAAAGCTCATCTCCATCACTGTCTCAGTTCAGATGTTTTCAGGAACAAGGACAGAAAAAAGACCAACTCAGTAAGTAAAACAACAACAAAAAATATTTTGACTCAAATATTGAGATGATACAAAATAGACAGGTCCTGGTGTGGTTACTTCAGAAATTCAAGGTTGTTATCAAGGACCCAGTCCTTTCTATCTTTTTACCCTATAATCCTTGGCAAGTAGAAAAATGGCTACCATGGTTACAAACATCACATGCAAACAAAACTATCTAGCAGGGAAAAAAGGGACTCTCTTTCCTATGCATCTGATTTCAAAAGCCATGAAACTTTTTCCAGAAGGTTCTTGTTTCTCCTTCCACCAGCCCCCATTTACCCTCCCCCCCCCAAAAAAAGGGGGCGGGAAACCACCTGTCTGGCTAGCCAGAACTGAGTCATGTGTATACCCTTAACCAATTGCTGGCAAGGGTTAACTTAGATATGTGATTTGGGATAGTTAGCTGAATAAAATCTTATTCTGTCATCAAGGAAGAAGAGGAGAATAAATGGCTGTGTGTTGGCAATAACAGTAGCTGATGAAATCAAGAAATTGAGGTTTAAATATATTATTTAACGTCATATAGGTAAATTCACAGTTGGGATCAAATTGGTGAACTAAAGTGGAACATCTACCCTTTCTCTTGCCTTAAATTCCATTAAATGACAGATGGTATATTTTAAGTAAGTTTGTATCAGTGCAGACAAAAAAAAAAAGAGAATACCATCGTCATACTAAAAGTTTTGAAATACATAGAATTTTGAAATATAGAAAGCAAATGTGAGAAACAAAATTATCATATAGAAATAATACAATTGCTTGCATAGAAAAATCCAAGAGAATCTACAGGGAACTTAGAACTAATAGAGACATTCAGCAAGATCTCTAGATAAAAGATCAAGAAATAAAAATTAATGGTAATTCTTTTTATTAACAACCAATTAGAAAATTTAATTTCAAAATATATCACAATATGCAAAAAATAGAAAATTATAAATCATAATTGAAAGTCAAAAAGGAGATCCAAATAAAAGATATTTGTGAATCGAAAGACTATCGTAAAGACGGCAATCGTTTTGAAATTAGTCTGTAAATTTAGTGGAATTCCAGTCAAACCCTCAACATGGAATTTGACAAATAGATGCTAAACTCATTTTGGAAGCATGAATACAATCTTAAAGAAGAATGAGAATGAACTTGCCCTACCAGATAGCGAGATTTAAAACACAACAATGTGGAACTGGCATAGAGATAGACAGTTCTACCAATTGGAACATAATAGCCCAGAGACACACCCAGACTTATATAGAGACTTAGTAAGTGACAGAGGTGGCAATCAGTGGGTAAAGGATGCTCTGTGTAATGAATGCTGGTACATTGGACTGTCCATGGAGCAGGGAAGTTAAATCGGATCCTCATACTATAACACAAAAATGAATTCCAGGTGTTTTAATGACCTAAATGTGAATATGGGAAGATCGCTATGGCCCTTAAAAAAAAAAAAAAAGGACATAAAGGAAAAGGTTGATGTTTGCACTAAAACTGACAACTTCTCAGTTACCAGATACCATAAACAGTTAAAAGACAAGCTACAGACTCGGGGAAGTTATTTCAGGGAAGATATTTGTAATCTCATATAACAGAGGATTGGTATCTAGAATACATCAGATTCATAACATGCTGTTTTTAATACACTTACCTCACTTGATTAATATCATCTGTTTATTTGTTGGTCATATCCTTTCCTTCCTTCTTCACTCTTGCCAAATACTCAGGAAGTTAGCACAGTGCCTGGTGATTTGAGAAAAGAAAGAACAGGATATACTCAGGTCTACATCATAATTTCTTTTGAATGGATCGTAAGATCAGTTTAAAAGCATATGGTTTCTTGATTTTAAGTGTATCCATTTACTAGAATATGGTACATGAAGAGTAAAAGAGTCTAAGATTTTCAATTCGATTTTACAGTTGTGAATAATCCCAGTTGGCAGATAGGAGGAGGGCATCCTGGGAAACCAGTATCGACGCATTGGTTGAGGCTTTCAAAAAATGAAGGAAGGAGCTGGTGTTTAAGAACAAATACAAAGTTAAAGCCTTTAGGTATAGTGCCTGCTTACATCTCAGATAAGCAAGACTCAAGAAAATATACCCGTACTACCTATAAAGAACTTGTAAAACTTTTTTGGGAAAAGGACAGCAGCAAAAATGGGTAGACCTACTGCTTATAGAAAATACTGGCTTATAGAAAAAAACTGGCTATAGATTAACACTGGCTGATAAAAGATGCAATTATTCTGTTCAGTTTTGTTTTCTTCTCCAGCAAGGGACATGGTCTCCATACTATCAACAAAAGAATAATATGAAGAGGGAGTAACGGTCAAGACAGATAAAGAAATATGGTATATTTAGGCAAGTCCAGATAGTTATGTGCTAGGGTGCTAAAGAAAGGTATAGATCTGATGTAAGAACCCCTCTTGGTAACCTTTTATATATTATAGAGAATAGAAGTGACCAGAAAATAGAACTAACATCAAAGACCAAAACTACAGAGAAGCAGATTTCACCTCCAGATTTCTGGCAATGAAAACTGCCTGATAAAAGAATATTCTTCTTTAAAAACTTTGTCTTGTAAGAATTTATGCAGTAGCTGTATCAGGGTTCTCACCCTTGGCACTACTAACATTTTGGGGCTGCATGATTCTTGTTAGTGGGGGAGTGAGGGGCTTTCATGCATTGAAGGCTATTCAGCAGCCTCCCTGACCTCTGGTGGAAACCCCTCCCTAAGTTGTGACAACAAAAATATCTTCAGACAAATGTCCCTTGTGGGGCAGAATCACCCTTGGTTAAGAATCTCTGGACCAGATAATCATCTTTTAGGTTTACTATAGAAGGACTTTTGACTCAGGCATTGGAAAAACATTCCATTCAGACAGACGAAATGATAGCCAGCCTGAACTCTGTGTGTGTGTTGTTGTGTGTGTGTTGTGTGTGTGTGTTGTGTGTGTTGTATGTGTGTTGTTGCGTGTGTGTTGTGTGTGTTGTGTGTGTGTGTGAGACTGGGTTGTACTCTTCCACTGGACACAAGCCCCACGTTTTCTTTTGACAACGAGCCTTTTGACCTGCCCTTGATAGGCCTTTGAATTTGTGTCCCCAGCTCTAAGGACTCCCAGCCTCTCTCCCCCAAAAGTTAAGATTTCCAAGGAGATAAAGGATATGGTGATACTTTGGGGAAGACTTCCTTAGAAGAAGTAGAACTTGACCTGCTTGCTAGAAAATGGGTTGCATTTTAGTAATCAGAAGAAGCAGGTCACAGTGAGACAGTTATACACACAGATAGTCAAGGGGAGGAGAAAATGAATAAGAGTTATTTCATGGGCAGAAATAATCATTTTTTTCTTTAACAGAAAGTACTTGTAGATTGCTGCTATTTAGAATAATTCCTTCTACTTCTAAAAATAGCCTATTTATTTTCTAAGGTTTTTTTTTTTTTCCATTTTCACCACTTATCAAGCATCTTCCCTCCATCCCACCCATTTCATCTCACAGTATCTCACAATTCAAATAGTATATAAAGCTGTAAATTTGGAATCCCAGCTCTCACTCCCCGGGCAATTTTACTTCTCTGCATCACTAAGAATTAAATAAAGTATTTTCACTTGTCCTCATTGCCTTCTCTTCTTTGTTATACTTGCTGTTTGTTCTGCTGAAGTTAACCGTTCTCCTTGCCACCTGGCATTGTCACCTTTCAGAGTCCCATTGAGCTCACTCCTGCCTTGGTCTCTGCTGTCATGTCCTACGCTACTTTGTTAGTTGCTCCATCTGCTGCTGTAGATGTCTGTATGTGTGCTTTACAGCACTTGTGTGTTGCCCTGTTCTGGATTGGCCTCTGCCACTCAACAGAGAATTCCCAGAGGACAGAAATTGCTCACCTTTGTAGCCTTCACACTTTATATACTATCTTGCATATACTGAGTTTTTTGATAAATCTTTGTCAGATTAGCAGTTTATTCAAACTCATGTCCATGGTCTGTTAAGAAGTATGTAGATTTGAGTACTTATGAGTCCCTTTGACTTTTAAAATCATAAGGTTGGTATTATTTTTGAAGTGATTCCAAATGTTTTCTCCTATTTCACAATGCCTGAAAGTTGTAATTTTAATATTTAGATTATATTGAGCTTTTCCCCCCAAATCAGTTTGTTTTCTGGGAATCAGAAAATGAATGAAACCAGAATTAAGAATTGAGCTACTTAGAGGTGAGAGATTTAATCACTGTTCACAGCTCTTGGATTCTCTTACAAAACTTTCATAAGCTTTCTAGTTTGCATATAGTATATTAAAATATATTAATTTTTATTAAAATATAAGATATTAAATATGCTATCGTAATATCTGATATCAATATATTTTATAAGTAATTTATAAATTATGAGGCACCATATAAACACAAAATAGTATTGATATTATTATTACTATTATCTCTCTGGACAGCTTATTCATACCAAATTACTGAGCAAGAAAGTATTTAAGCTATAGATTTTATAAGGCGGTATCACCTCCAAGGATGCTTGTTTTGTTACCTGATAAAGTTAAGGCATACCTGTGACCTAGGATCCTAAGCCTGATATAGACAGCACCTTTCAAACTAGCATTCAATAAAATATTATTCTAGAGATAATGTTAATGGCTACGCGTCAGAAAAAAAAGGTTTGTGATAAATGCGTGGCACAGTATATCCCCTTCTTGGAGATCTACAGTGTGCTTTGGCCAATTAAAGTCTCTAGAATTACTGCAGTAACGAAATCTGTTTCACCTTATGTAACCCATCGTTTCCAATACTTAATACAGCACAGCATGCTATTTCCCAGCACATCTATTAATATCCTGCAGAACAATGTTCTTTAGAACACCAATTTGGGAGATGCTGGTCTAAAGTAATTACTTCTTCCAGTTAAATAAATAGTCCGTTTTCTCAGACCATTTGTTTCTTACATAATTCTCTCCAGCTCATGAAATCACATTGGATTTTTCCCAAATATGTACCCATTAGATAGGAGGCATTCTCCAAGTGAGAAGTACCTCAACTTTTCCATTCGTCTTCTAGAATTTTTTAGAATGTACCCTGTTGTATACTTACTTTTTTACTCACAATAGTTTTATGACCTAGAACTGTTTCTTTTCTTTCTCTTTTGCACTTACTTGAAATAACTTGAAATAACACATATGTACGTGTGTATATATGTATGGATGTATGCCTATGCATATACATGTATGTACGTGTGTGTATTCTACTTTTAAATGCTCTGCCATGTTTAATGTTCTGTAGGCAGGAACTATTTGATAAATGTTAGGAATTACCAGCCTTTTGGCAAATAAACATGGGAAATAATCTTACTAAACTTGTTAGTAATCAATAAAATGTTTGTGTTACCTATAAGGGCTATGCTATGTTTGTATGTAGAAACATATCTCGTTTTTCCATTTTTCTCTAGTTGATACATCAAAATAGGCAAGCAATCTTGAACCAGTTTGCAGCAAATGCTCCTGTTGGCATCAATATGAGATCAGGCATGCAGCAGCAAATTACAGCTCAGGTAATGTGAGAAAACCAGGCATTGTTTGTACTCTCTAACCCAAGCTGTGTTGACTTGAATGTCTTTAAATGGTCTGTGAGCTGATCTTTTAATGATGTTTTTTAGTGTAGCTCTCTTCTAGAATGAGTTTATAATGAACTTGTGATACCCCTTACTGGTACTTGATCAAAAGCCGAGGGTTCTTTGTTTTGTTTTATTGTTATTATTGTCATTGCCATTAGATACCAGCTGACTAAGTAGAAAACTCTTACTACTGTACTAAATAATATCAGTAATAAGAAGCCTAAGATAGGAGACTGTGTGAATCATACCTGAAACCTGATCCAAAATCCAGGCATATTGCTGAGTTATCTTAACTATCTTGTGTTCTCTGAGCATCAGCATTTTCTATGTTTTTTTAATTTGACAATCCTTGTATATGAACCCAGAGCCATTGGAACTTTAAACGTAAAAAGAACTGGGTAGCCTTCTTAGTGTTATCTAGTACTCACTCCCTACTTAGCTTCCACACATACTTTAATATTTTTGCTTCAGCCACTTTTTTATGTTTCCTTAACCTAGTTTACACAAAAATTTGGGAGATGGGGGATTTTAGAGAGGATTCAAACAAAAGTCTTCTTTTCTTCATAAAGTGGACCTAGATGGATTTGGGGCAATTGTGGAAATCCAACAGTAACCATAAGGGTAAATATTAACAGAAAGTGCTGATAAGCAATAGATACTGATATGTCATGAATCCAGATTTGGGTTTCTCTGTCTTATAAATCTCAGTGGTTAGCTCATGCAAGGGTAATTAGATTATAAGGAAACAAGACCCTTTTTTTAGAACTCACATAAAGTTGATTTCTGTCAGAAAGTTATATGTCACAGTTTTTCTAGGTTAGACTACATTTAGTTAGCAAGTTTAATTTCAGTGGAGCCATATGCTTTAATCATTTTCTCAATCTTAATTGACATTTTCTGAGGAAGGCTTTATTGACATGCCATATTGCTTTGCAAATTAGACCAAAATGTAATTTCAACCTAATTTTACCACTTCTTTCTTCATTCATAATATTACAGCTATTAAAACACTTACTCTAATGCCTAGAGCAGTCTTATACTACAATGATATAAAATAGCTGGTTCCATTTATTTCTGTTTAGTATTTTATTTCTAATTAATTATTTTCTTTTTAAGCAGCAGTTTATTTGGCATTATGGCTCCTGGATTTCTGAGTTTTCCTTTTATAATATATTTGTAGGTTTTTCTCATTGTTAAAAATAATACATGTTCATTATAGATAAATTGGAAAATACAAAAAAGTATATGTGAAGAAAATTAAAATCACCTATAATTACATTTCATTCATTTAAGTAAACTGGAATAAATGATTTTAGTGAGAAAAGGGGAAAACTGAATTTCTCCATACTAGAAACAGTAAATTTTTTGGAGATGGAAAAGAAAAAAGTCTCATAACAACCTAATGTCAGATAAGATAGAAGTCATTAAGCACATTTTCTTTCTTTTCTTATGGTTTTCATGTTTCTTTTAACAGTTTTCATGACCTGTATTATAATACTAATCACTATATACTTTCTTTGATTTTTCTCAGTTTTGTGTGTGACTTTTGAGCATTTAAAATATATTTAATTCATTTTCCCTCCTGTAATTATTACTTGAGAGGTTTTTGTTCCTTTTCTGTTTTATTTTCCTTTGTACACTGATAATTGCTACATGTTTTGTTGCCCCAAGTGACTAAGCTTTATCTGGTAAGTTTTCTAAAATAGGTAATGATTATTATAATAATATTAATAAGTAAAGAATTTTTCATCGTTTGCAGCCACCCCTGAATGCCCAAATGTTGGCACAGCGCCAGCGGGAGTTGTACAGTCAACAGCACCGACAGAGGCAGCTAATACAGCAGCAAAGAGCCATGCTCATGAGGCAACAAAGCTTTGGGAACAACCTCCCTCCCTCATCTGGACTGCCAGTTCAAATGGGGAACCCCCGTCTTCCTCAGGGTGCTCCGCAGCAATTCCCCTACCCACCAAACTATGGTACAAATCCAGGAACCCCACCTGCTTCTACCAGCCCGTTTTCACAACTGGCAGCAAATCCTGAGGCAACCTTGGCCAACCGCAACAGCATGGTGAACAGAGGCATGACAGGAAACATGGGAGGACAGTTTGGCACTGGAATCAATCCTCAGATGCAGCAGAATGTCTTCCAGTATCCAGGATCAGGTATGAGAATCACAACTATGGTGCTTTCATAAGTATGCCACATGCAGGTCTCTCTTCATGAGAGTTTCCATTCAGTGACATTGAAGCAATGTGCTAAATAAGGACTCAACCCGGGAGTCAGGAGGTCCAGGTTCCAGACTCGGCTTTTGCCACTAAATGTTGTGTTTCCCCGAATATAAGACCTCGCCAGGAAATCAGCTCTAAAGCGTCTTTTGGAGCAAAAATTAATAGAAGACCTGGTCTTATTTTACTATAAAATGGAGTCTAATATAACATTAGTATAGTATAGTGTAATATAATACCGGGTATAATATAATATTTAATGTAATGTAATATATAATATAATTAATATAATATAATACCCGGTCTTATATTAATTTTTGCTCCAAAAGACACATTAGAGCTGATTGTCCGGCTTGGAGTTATTTTCGGTGAAACACGGTGGTTGAATGGTCTGAGGCTTATCTCTCTTTGATAGCTAAGATTATTAAATTAGAGGATCTATAAGGACGTGTCGGACTCTGAACTTTGTAAGATTTTATGTGCAAAGCACATTCCCTCATGTTTTTACTTTCTCTCGTGGATCCCTACAAGAATCTATTGAAAGTCCAGTTCAGACTGTGGGTTAGTTACATTAACTCAAAGCTTGGCTACAGTTTTTTCATTATGTTGGAGATTTTGGTTTTGATGGTTTACAAAAAGATAATCAATCTTCATAGAGTATCTCAGACTTCTCATTGGCATCACCACTCAGAGCTGCTTAGGTTGTAAGCTATTTCTGCAATATTTGGCAACTTTCTGCCTTGTAAAAGGTT
Source organism: Rhinolophus hipposideros (assembly GCF_964194185.1). Lineage (NCBI taxonomy): Eukaryota > Metazoa > Chordata > Mammalia > Chiroptera > Rhinolophidae > Rhinolophus > Rhinolophus hipposideros. Next base: position 61,422,918 of record NC_138058.1, on the reverse strand, counting down.
TTTTTTTTTTTTAATCTTTCATTTGCATTCTCTCTCTTCCATTCTCTTTATCCTAAGTGCTGATATCTTTTTTCACTTTTATTCTATCTCTTTGAGGTTCTGATAGGTAGTAGCAGTAAAACATATTTGATTAACCCACCATGTTTAATCAAACTTTGATGCAAAATGAATGGCAAATTCCTGAAAAAAATTGAAATAAATCCCTTGATTTTGTAAGTGAAAGAAAAAGTAAATTTTAAGCTATTTAAAAATGAATTTCAGTGAGAAGGCTGCTGTTTGACTTGAATAAAATGGTGAAGTTATATAGAGATTTTTCACATGGCACTATACTTACCAACTTTAGCCAAATCAATTTAGACTTTTCATTCTTATGGCGACAAACGCTAAAATCCTTGGACTATTAAATTAAGTATCTAGGGAGACTTGTATCAGGGAGCACCAGAAATCTCTAAGACATTCTAATCAAAATTATGCCACATCAGTTCCTTTGTCCTCAAGACTATGAAGTCATCTTTGGCTGGTTTATAGCTCTGACACTATCTGTGTGGGCAACAAAAGGATTATAAATCCATATTTTAATTATAAGGTTATCTGAACAGGAGTGGCCTTCAAAAGTTTTATTTCTTGCAATTTCTATATACAAAGAATTTGACAAGGCTTTTTCTCTTTAACCTAAAGAAGTACTTCCTCCAACATTAGAAGACTTCTGTAGTTATATCTCCCCATTCCTCTTCCAAAATGGCAGCTTAACCAAAACAGCAAATAGATTCTTAGCACTCATGATATTGATTGCAGAGCCTTGAATCAAAAGATTTATCTCATTCATTGGGGAGGGAGGGACCAACAACTAACTACAAGTCAGCCAAATATTAATAAATTCTCCAAGGATTTTTTTCTCTTATAAAAGTAAAAATAGTACTTCTGTCAATATTCAGTCATGCTCTTTAACACCTCCTTCTCTGAAAGCAAAGAACAGAGAACTTCCTTTCCTGCTCCCATTCCTTAACAAACCCACCGAAAAGGCAGTGCTTCAAAGCCCCAGTTCCGATGAAGTTGACAAGATTAATAAAAAATACTTTTCACAAAATAAGAATTTTTCTTTGATAAAGCCAGCAGTTATACTTCAAACAAACCTCCGAAGCAGGTACATTGGAGAGAGTAGTAATTTCATCCAATTGCACACTGAAATGAAATGGTAGAGCTTTCAGTTTTTCTATGAACTGCTTTAAAATAATAGAAGGAAAGTTGTTAGTTTTTCTGGAGATCAGAAGAACGTTTAAAGATGAAATGTTTGTAATTTCTTTCACTGCTCTAAGTTTTCAACTTGCTCAAGTATGATCAGCAGCCTGGTAGGAGGCTTTAAGACCAAGCTTTATGTTGGTACAAATTCAAGTTCTAGAAAAGTTCCAACCTTTCAAAGCAAGCCTTCTCAAAAAAACAAAAACAAACAACAACAAAAAAAGCCACCACATGTTTTTTGTAAATAAAGTTTTATTGGAACACAGTCACGCTCATTAGTTTACATATTGTCTATAGCTGGTTTCACACAACAGAGTGGAGTAATTACAGAAATCTTATTGCCTGCAAAACCGAAAATATTTATCTGGCCCTTGGCAGAACAAATTTGCTGATCCCTGTGCTAATTAATGACAGTTATACCAAAGGATAACGACATTAGCTTTGCTTTAGCTTTTAGCTTTGGCATCTTGCACCTAATATAGGCCCAAAGTAGATGAAGGAACTTGTAGGTAAACTATTACAGAGTATGCTTTCTTTATTTCTGAAAACAGAAAAATTTCCTAGACTATCATGCCATGAAGATGAATGCACTACAACAAAGATATTTAAAATTCATTTTATACTAAAGACACTATTCAAAGTAAATATGAGGGATTTTTTTTTAAGTTTTTGTACCCACTTCGTGAATACCTTGAAGCCCATCCAGAGCTGCCTCTTCTGTGAACTACACCATAAACATGCTACTCCGCTGACTCCTCCTCAGTGATCCCATCAACTCGTGTGGCTGCAGTGACCTCTTCATGCTCATGACTGTTCTCTGTCTCTAAACCGGATCTCTCAGCTCATGTGTATAGCTGCCTATGGGACATAATTGAATTTTCCACCAACACCCCAAACTCAACTTGTCCAAAGCTAGACTCCTCACCTCCACTTTCCCTTCCCTCCATTTCTCAGTGTTCCAGCTATAACAGACTTTTCAAGTTCCAGGAAAGAGTACTTATCTTGCTCTCCTTCACCCCTAGGGCTTTGTATATGCTGAACCCTCTGTCTAAAATATCCTTCCTTCCGTCACCTGTCTCATTCCTGTTCCTTTTTTCTCTCAGAGGTATCTCCTCTGGGAAGCATTCCCTCATACTCCCAGTCATAAGCACTCACCACCATCTTATAGCCACTTGTTAACTTACTGCCTTTCTTTTGAAATAGCAAGTTCCTTGAATGAGTAGCATGTGGTTTTTTTAATCTTTGTTTCTCAAGTGCTTAGCACAGTGATCTAGGGGAGAGTTGAAGAAATAAATGAAAGGAAAGATGAATCTTAATTCTAGTTGCTGCTGTTAGATGGCTGTGATATATTTATGATCCAACAGGGAGAATTAACATAGTATAGGCAAAGATGGAATAGTAGACTTGTTAAACTAGATTGTCTGGTTCAAGGAACCCAAAGTTCTCTGTAGTGGCAGAACTGGGACTAGAACTGTAACTACCTCTGTAATTTGTTATTGACAGGCTGGTTCTTTCTACTAAAATTAGGTCATCTGATAAGGAAAACATGGCTACTTAAAATCTGAGATAAGGCCAGAAAGAACTATCAAAAAACATGTCGATGTACTTGAAGTCTCGTATTTATTGTTTACTTGGACCCCACAGAGTAATATCCAGAATGTGATAAGTATCTTTTCCCCTTCACATACAGATATTTTTCTGAAAGAAATTATTTCATCACATGTTAAGGTTCAACATGCATTAAGAACAGACAAGTGGTTTTTAAGGCTCACAATCAAAATAGTTGAAATTTAAAATGTAGAATTAATGCAAAGATAATCAACATATATGAAGAAAATGATGGGAGAAAAAACCCACCTTGTAGAGTCACAAACAGAAAAAAATTTTTTCTCTGTATATTCGAAGTCAAAATTATTTACCAGAGATTAAATTACATATGTAGGAAGCAGCAAGAAGAAAATATATAGTTTTATTTTTACAGTCTTCACCAAAACAAAGAAAAAAGGTAAACATTTAATAAAAGAAATAAACTATAGCAAGTCTATAATTGGCTCAACTTTCACAAAAAATTTTAAATTGTAGCCTATAAAAAAACAAATGTGAATAAATTAACTACATCTCTGACCAGATTAACCAAACCAAAAAAAAAAGAGAAAACTTATAATATTAACAATTATAGAACACAGAATATTATACTAAATTGTAGGTAATCAAATTATGATGTTCTTTCTGCACTTTTATAACTTTCTCTACCTCAAAAGTATTTAACTGTGAAATGTAATTGTCAGGAAAAAAAGAAAAAAAATACAGAGTGCTAACATAAAGCATAAAAAGAAGCTCATTTTCACTTTTTTAAATTGTTGTAAACTTCAACTTTTGGCCAAGATGGAGTAACAGGGACCAAATTTATTCTCCTATCCAAAACAAAAAGTCAAAGTACATTATAATAAACCAGTTCTCGAAACTGCTCAGTCTATGCTGAAGGGAGGGGGAATCCACCAAGAGCAAGGGGTTTCCCCTAGTTGAGGCAATGGAGCTGGGAATCCAGGAGAGCCAAGGTAGCTAGAAGTCTCAGGGCACAGTACCAGAGAAGAGAGTCACAGAGAGAGAGAACTACCGGGATATGCAGAGGGTCCCGATGACATCTTCAGCTGAGAAAGTACGTGTGTATGTGTGTGTGTGTGTGTTCTGTTTGTTGTATGTACACAAACCAAGGCCAGGGAAAACACCTGAAAAGATTAGAGGGAACAGTCTTCAGAGTTCACACAGAACCAGTTCCTCTTTCCACCAGCCAGAAGAGAAAACTCATAATTTATGGTGTATCAAGCAGAATACTCAGAAGGGTTTTGCCTTAGTAATGGGCGAGAATAAACCCTGCTCTTGTCTCATTAGGCACAAGACCCAAAAGAATTAAACTGTGTCCATGTAACCTCACCATGACTCAGACAATTGTCAAAAATATTTAAAGGAATTTTAAAAATTGAGCACCTAACAAGGTAAAATTCACAAGGCATGAAATCATTTTTTAAATTACCAGGCAAACAAAGAAGCAGGAAAGTAAAACCAATTATGAGGAGAAAAATTAGTCCATCAAAACCAACCCAGAAATTACATAACTGTTAGAATTAGTAGACAGACATGTTAAGACAATTATAAATTATACATTTATTCTGTATGTCCAAGAAGTTAGAGGAAAGCCTAAACATGTTAAGTAAAGGTATGGAAGAAAAAATAAATAAATAAATCAAACTTCTGGAGATGAAAATTATAATGTCTGAGGTGAAAAAATATCTTGGATAGGATAAGAAGCAGATTAGACATTACAAAAGAAAAAAGAGTGAACCTGAAGATACAGCAATGGAAATCAGAGAGAAAAAAGACTGAAAAGGTAATTCACTCCAAATTGATCTTACAATTCAATGCAATTTCTATCAAAAAATAACATGCTTTTTGGATAATTGACAAGCTTCTCTTACAATTTATATGGAAATACCTAGAGCAGCTAAAACAATTTTGAAATGGAAGAACAAAGTTGGATGCCATAGACATATGGACATATAGATCACTGCAACAGAATGACAGAATGATTGACTTTTTTTTTTTTTTTTTTTTTTTTAGTTTCAGGTGTACAAGACAAGGTAATACTTAGACGTTCATCATTTATATCCCTCACACTGTGAGCCCCCCTCCCCCCATCCACTATCCCTCCGACCTCACACTGAACCATCACATTATATATATAAAATTATAGTTGGCAGAATGATTGACTTTTATGGTCAATTGATTTTTCAATAGTTAAATCATTAACTATCCTGAATAAAAAGAAACAAACTACTGATAAATGCTACAGAATGGTTGAACCTCAGAAATAGTATGCTAAGTGAAAGAAGCTGGAAACAAAAACACCTCAGATGATCACATTCATATGTAATTTCCAAAAAAGAGCAAATCTGTAGAGACAGAAAGCAGATCAGTGGAGGCAGAGGTAGGAGCGGGATTTACTACAAACAGGCACAGGGAATATGGAGGTGATGAAAATGTCCAAACTGGATTGTGGTGATGGTTGCACAACTTGATAAATTTACTAAAAATCACTGAACTGTGCAGGTCAGTGGTTGAATTTGATGCTATGTAGATTATATCTCAATAACACTTTTTAAAAAAAAAAGGACGGAAGGGAAGAAGTCTACACAGATGACAAAGGAGTAGTGGCCAACAAAACACTCATTTTCCAATCACTCATGTTCTTATAGTTTTCCCTTTTCAACTTTATTACACCAGTAATCTGTCACTTATGTTCATATATGTTTTTTACACTTAAAAATTCATGTAAGCAAAATAGAACAGAAAAAAAATCATATGTAATCCTAGTACTCAAATCAACGTCTGAGAATGGAAAGCATTCTTCCAAACTTATGTTTGTTTATCCATCTGTTTATACAAAATTTCCTGCCTTATTTTGAGAGACAGAAATTTTTTCCCTACTCTGTTGATTAAGTTGTCTCTAAATGTATTATAACAGATCCTTATGGGGTTAATAAATGTATAGTGTATTCACATAAATTAATTTGTGTCAATTTGCAGGAATGGTTCCTCAAGGTGAGGCCAACTTTGCTCCATCTCTGAGCCCTGGGAGCTCCATGGTGCCGATGCCAATCCCTCCTCCTCAGACTTCTCTGCTCCAGCAAACTCCACCTGCTTCTGGGTACCAGTCACCAGACATGAAGGCCTGGCAGCAAGGAGCGATGGGAAACAACAAGTAAGGGGCAATTTTTACATAGGAGCATCACTGGAACCCTGCAGCATGTAAGAATAGCCATTCCTTCACAGTCTCAGTGGAAGATTATTCACTACTGTTATTTGCAAATTCAAGGAAGTGAATTTTATGTTATCAACAAGGAAAACTAAAGATTTTTAAGGCAAATTTGTGTGTGTACAAGAAAGAGAAGTGGTCTGGTGGCCCCCAACCTTTTTGTCCCACCCCCAGCACAGCAGAAGAATATGATCTACTCCCATGAGTAACAGCTTCCCTGGGACAGATGGAGAAATGGGTGCTTTTTAAAAAGTCTTCCTTTACAAAACACTTAAAAATCTAAAGTAAAAGTGGCAAAATGTTAGAATACAATAGAACTGAATGTAAACAGGTTTCACTCTTCTCAGTATGTTTTAAAAATTTCATAGCAACAACAAAGGTTTTTCAGGCTTCTTGGGTCGTTCCACGTTTCCCAGCTCTTTGAATCTAGATGTTCACTGGCCTCATCTTGCTCATTTTGTTCAGAATTATCTCACTAAAGTCATTTTTTTCCTCCAAATCCTGGCTGCTGAACTTTTCACACATAATTTGAGTTTTATAAGGGTTTTAATTTGGTTGTGTCTTGGTTCTAATGACAGGGAAACCGTTTGATCTGACAACATAATAAGTAAGGCAGTTAAAATTGAAAACTTAAGACCATATTCTCTTAAAGTTCACCAAAAGGTGAGAGAGGAAATCTTCCTGTTAGAGAACTAGGTAGTTCTCAGTGAAGACTGTGTGTAAATTAGGTAGAAACGGAACTGTTTATATAACATGCAAGAAGAACGTAGTCTCCTCATGTGTACTAATCCCAGCTTCCTAAACCCACTTTAGATTTCATGGTCCATCATTATAATTATTCCTTTACCAGCATTCTCAACTCCCTTTCCCAGCTGTCCTCTTGCCCCTGTGCCTAGCAAAATGCCCCCTAATAAAATCCAGCCAAACTCTTGCTTCGTATCTACACTTAGGCATTTAAATGTGGCTGAAAAGAAAACAGTCATGCTGACAGGTCTGCTCCCCTTTGCAGTTAAATTTATTAAAAGGCAGTACCCTATCACTTCCTCTCCTCCATTCCTTGTTGAACCAGTCAGACTTTCATCTCTGCCACTCCACCAAAAGTATTCTTGTCAAGGTCATTAATGTCTAACATTGCAGAATGCAGTCAGTGGTCATCTGTAGCACTTGGCATATTTGAGCAGTTATCCTTTCTGGAAGCTTTTTCTTCATTTGGTTTCTGGAACAACTTTCTCTCTTGAGAAAGGCGACTCCTCAGTTTCCTCTGCTGGGTCTTTCTCATCTCCCTGACCTCCATGTGAGGGCCTCATAGCTCCTTCCAGGTCCTCTTGTCCATATCTACCCACTCCCTTGGTTATGTCACTCAATCTTATTGCTGTGAATGCCTGTCTCTGTACTAAGACTCCCAAATTTCAGTCTCCAGCCCAGACTTCTCCCCTGAACATACAGTGTACACAGCTGCCCAGTTGACATCTCCACTTAGACGCCTCTCAAACTTAACATGCCTAAAACTAAAGTGATCTTCTCCCCAAAACGTGCTCCTCTCCTGCTTTTCCCCATCTCAGTAAGCACCCTCATTTTTCCAGTTACTCGGAAGAAAACCTTTTCTCTTTTTCTTATATCCTCCATCAAACATTTCATCAGCAAATCATATCAGCTCTAGCAGCTCTCAACTTCTCATCTGCCCCACTTGTACACTTAGTGCCAGCCACCGTCATCTTTTTCCTGGACATTGCAGTGGCCTCTGTCTCCCTGCTTGCACCCTTGCTCCACTGCAGTGTAAGCTCCACATGGTAGCCAGAGTGATGCTTTTAAAACACGAGGCAGTGTGTCTGTCTGTCCTTTGCTCAAAACTCCAATTTACACAATGTACAATATGGGGCCTGTGAAGCCCGGCTTAGTCTTGCTCCTGGATACTTCTCTGACCTCATCTGCTATTCTCATCACTCACCCTGCCACACTGGCTTCTGTTTATTCTTCTGTTCCTCAGATGTGCCAAGTACATTGCAAACTCAGGACCTTTGCATTTTTAAATCCCTCTGCTGGAATGTTCTTCTCTCAGTAGCCACATGGTTTGCTCTCTCCCACTTCAAGTCTTTACTTAAATGTCACCTTATTAAATACAGATATTGATTGTCACCATAGTAAACTTCCCTGACCATCATTTCTAAAACAACACCATTTCCCATCCCTCGTCCCTCCTTTCCCTTTAGTGCTTAACACCTGCCATATTGTGTGTTTGTCTGTTTATTCATGGTCTATCTCTCTAACTGAAATGTAAGCTTCCTAAGAGCAAGGCTGTCGTTTGTGTTCACTTCCGTCTGTCCATCCTTTAGAGCAGGGAAGCCCTTAGTGTACATCTCAGAACAAATGAGTGCAGAGACTTCCTGTTCGGACCTAAGTCACTCCTTGGATTCAGATTCAAATGTGGACTTGAGTTGTTGTACTTGAGCAGTTGCCGTGAGCTTTGTCTTTCCCAAAGCATTTGAGAAGGAAAATGACTATCACCAACTCTCCAAACATTCACACTTGCTGATTTGTTTCGTGTGTATCGGCCAGTGCAGGCACCACTCACTGTCTCTGCTGCACAGATGCCACAAGGAGCAGGGAAAAGAGCCCCTGCCGTCAGGTAACCAGCAGTCTAGTTGGTGACAAGAGGAGTGCAGAGAAAAGTAAAACATAAAACAAAGCATCATTAAGTGGAATGATGTAAGACATAATAGGTCAGAGACAGTGTAATGTGATTCTTTTTCATTATCTCTTTGGTGGCAAGAGAAAGAAAGGGTTAAACCAAATCTACGTGTCCTAGAACTGGGCAGTGTCACTGTGTAATTCTGTAGTCATTCTGGAGAGTCCTAGTGCTTATTAGCATTTTAAAGGCTCTGAAGACCTGTTGTTTAACCCTTTCTCAGACTTCTTTGACCAGGAACTCCCCTGCTTGTTAATACCTGTAGTATCTGTGGGACCCACTTTAGGGCGAATTCGTCATCTTTCCCGTTTTCCCTCATGATTCAGAGGCTACCAATCCCTGGTGCTGGCTTAAGGAACTGATAATTGCCATGAGGCTGACCAGGAAAGCGGAGTGAGAGAGGGTCCTTCCCACACTGGGCCTAAAGCAACGGTAAACCCTCCAGTCTGTTCCAGGACCGAGAGGTTGGTCTTCTTCCCATGATGGAAGAAACTGAAATGGAACTATTGGCAGGAGCAGTTTGAAAAAACTTAAACTAATATATAGTCCCAAATATAAATGTGTCAAGAAATTAAAGCCTAAGCTTTTTTTCACTACGTATGACATCATTGCAGTCCTTAAAGCTTCTGAAGCACTAACTTACATAAGCCCTGAGCCTCCGCAGTGATGAGTTATGTATCAGTTGACAAATGAGCATTGTCTCAGACAGAAATGTTCTCATTAGGAAATGGGCAGGAGACTAATAGGTTTTTCTCACCCTTAGTGTGGGGACACTGCCTCACAAGCCTATACACCGTGCAGACACTAATGGGCCACAGATGTATTGTTGGCCATTTCCTAGGCATATAATTTTCTTTGAGCATTTGTGTTTTATAATTACTTGGGGAAAATTTGCTGCTTTTCTTCAGACATGATGAAGAAGCTGTTTCTCAGCCTGTTAATGTCAGTGTGGTTACCTTAATCTACCAGAAGCTATAAATGTCAGTACATCGTGCTTACCTCTAAGAGCTAGCAGGGAATAGATAAGCCATTGAGGGGGTAAATTATTTTTTTAAATCAAATTCTCCATAATTAACATTGGAATAGGTAGCATGTTACCAGCAGCTTATTGTTTAACAATTGATAGATAATCAGAAAATATTTGGTGTTTTTGTAGAACTTACAAAAGACACAATTCATACATTTTTCTTTAGATGTGTTGCATATGTGTATCACATAGAATTTTGGAGGTTCACATATAAAGTTACAAGTTGTATTTACTTGGAATTTACTCCATACTATTCTACCTACTGATAGAAACTGGTTTAACATTTGAGATCTTTGGTATAATAACAGTCCAGAACTTGGCCATGGAGAAAGAAGTCAATAAAACAAGCCCCCTTAAAAACATAATTGCCCTTGCCTTTTGCATCCTAGAGAAGACATGAAGCTATCATCAGGCCTAAGGAAATCTTTGAAGTCTTTAAAAACATTAAATTTGCCAAATAAAAATGTCTGGTTATATACATCAGGTTTCCTCTTAGTTTGTAGCATATTGAAAGAAGCCAGACACTGAAACCTTGAGAAATGGTAGCAAGCTATAGGACATTGAATAAAAGCTGTCAAATTTTAATGTGTATAAGTAGTTAGAAATGCAGCTTTTTATACCCATCCCCAGGAAATATGATCACTATGGCTGCAGTAAGGCCTGGGAGACTGAATTTTCAATGAGTCCCAGGGAATTCTCTTACAGATAGTCTCTGACTGCACTCCAAAAAACACTGGTATAGATATTGTAAAACCTATAAATAAAGAGCAGTCCAAATCTCATCAGTTGATAGCACTGAGTAATAATCCATGTCCATAATTCATTCATGAGATATTTACTGAGTGCCTGCTATATGTCACTTACTGCCGTATGGGAGACAAGGAGTAAGTGAAACAAGACACCAACATTCCCCTCAAATGTCTAAGAGGATATGCAGTCACAATATGAGAATGCTGTATTTGAATCACTCGTTCTTTTATTATTCATTCAATGAACACTTAATGAGGATTGATGTATAAGCCAGGCACTTTCCTTAAATAGTATAGTCTCTGTTTAAGAAGATAATATAATACATTTTAGAATGATTTTGATGGTTAAATGGGTAGATTTCAGTTATCTAGAAGATTTACTTATGTTGGAAAACTTCCTTTCTTAAGTATTCAGATAATTGGAGCTTAAAAATTCTGATACTACCCAAATAATTGTAACTTAAAATGAGTTTTTGAATTATTAAGCGCCTTGGGCAGAGGTCACAGTGTATCTGAATTATACTTAATCCTTATATAGATAGTGTAATAAGATAAAGTTTGACATGTCACTTAAGAATGTGCACTATTTTCTTTGGACTTCTGTCTAATGAGTGAGAAACAGGCCGGTGACGTTATCGCCCTGTGCATGATCAGTGGACGTAATCTGGATTGTTTTTGAGTTCACAGTGCATTCGGTCACGCTGTCCAGAACCCGCCCGCACAGCCTGGCGTGTACAACAACATGAGCATCACCGTGTCCATGGCGGGTGGCAACTCGGATGTACAGAACATGAACCCAGTGATGGGCCAGATGCAGATGAGCTCTTTGCAGATGCCAGGAATGAACACCGTGTGCCCAGAACAGGTAAGCGGCACTGCTGGCACACTGGCTACACATATTCCACACCACGTGCTCCACACCATAACTTATTACTCCAAGGAAAATCAGGTATGTGCACGGTTATTCATCCAAAATAACCACACTTCTGGCAGATGGGTACTAGGCTTATCAGGGAGACCACATTATAAATTATATAAATGTGCTGGATACCTAAAACTAATATGAAATAATATTGAGTGTCAGCTATAATTTTAAAATATGTATATAGTCACAGGACATATAGTACAGCATAGGGGAATACAGTCAATGGTATCTTAATAATTATGTACGGTGTCAGAGGGATAGTAGACTTGTTGGAATTATCACATCATTAGGTGTGTAAATGTCTAATCATTATGTTGCTTTGTACACCTGAAACTAATAATTAAATAAATAAAATAACCACGCTTCTTTATTCTTTCCCACTATTTTGTTTTGTTTCGTTTTGTTCTGTTTTTTTGTTCTCCACCTCTCAGCACCTGCCAGGTGACCAGCCGCACTTCCCACACACCCAGCCGGGTCTCCCACCATCTTCTGATAATTACTATTCCTTAAAATATACTATAAAAATTTTGACATAACTTATATAAGATTTTAGTTTCATGAAATTCTGGTGTTTCAGATTTATTATAAAATGATACATATAATTAATACATTGGCTTAGAACTTAACCCTTTATATCCTGAACACATTTTCTTCATTTCACTCTTTCAATTCAGTACTTACTATGTACAAAGACAGCTCTGTAGGAGATGATATTAACAAGCTGGGGAGATACAACATGAACAAAGAATCAGTTGAATGATAGGACAAAACAGCTGTGTAAGCGATGGGCCTCCATAAGACCATATGTATTTTCTGTCAGATAAGGAGTATGTACAGTTAACTACTGAGAGTTTAAAGGAAAAAGGGCCCAATTCGGAAAGACTTCATGGAAAATTTCCCTAAGGAAAGAGAACAGAAAAAAACATTCAAGATTGACCTAGGCAGGAATAGAAGTTGAAACGTCTAATGAATGTTAAAGGGATATTTATATTATATTTAGAGCAGAATTTATGTGGTAAGCTTTTTAGGAGTGTTGCAGGCCATCTGAATGTTTAGAATTATTCTGGAGCCTCCTGAAGATTTTTAAGAAAAGAATGACTAAATTCAAAGTGATATTTAAGAAGATCATTGGGGTAACTCCCTGTACTTTTCTCATTATCAGCAACCACAAAGTGACTTGGCTATGATCACGTGTCCATAATTTACAGCAAGTCTTAAAAACGTGTAAACACTGATTACCTGTACTGTAGAATTCCTTTCTGATGTTAATTTTTTTTAATCCCTATTCCCCAGGTATTATAAAGTAAGTATAAGGAGGTTAGGGAAAAAATCCCAACAACTTAGTGATCTGTGTCTTCTAACAAAATAAAAGAACCAAATAGGATTGTTTCTTGTCCTTGTTATCTTGAACTTATTCACTTATTAGAATTATTTAGTATCTCCAGTAGATTAAAACAAAATAATAAAAACTGTAATGAAGTAGGTAAAAGAATATTCCATTGAAAGTATATTTCTTACATAGTAGGTTTTGCTTTTTTATGCCTTTTGACTTTCTCTGCCTTTTCATTAGAGTGGTTAGCCCATTTACATTTAGTGTGACCATTGATATGGCTATATTTAAATTCTCATTTTTTTTTGTCTTCATTTCTTGCCTCTTTTGATTTAATTAAATATTTAAATTCATTTTATATCCTTTGTTGGCTTATTAGCTACATATAATTCTGTTTTATGATTTTAGTGGTTGCTTTAGAGTTTATAGTGCACGTCTTTACCTTATCATCATGTGATAGTACATCACCTCACATATAAGAACCTCACAACAGTTTATTTCCATTTTCCCCTCCTGTGCTATTGTTGTCATACATATTATGTCTACATACCCCACAATATATTGTGAATACTTTTGCTTTACACAGTCAATTATATTTTCCAAAAATTTAAATGCGAAGTCTTTTATATTTACCTATGTAGTTGTTTCTAATGCTCTTCATTCCTAGTATGTGTAAATTCAAATTTCCGTCTGGTACTATTTTCCTTCTGCCTGAAGGTCTTCATTTAACAGTTTTTGTAGTGTTGGTCTGTAGATGATGAATTCTTTCATCTTTTATATGTGTGAAAAAGTTTTTGTTTCACCTTCATCTTTGACAGTTCTTTTTCTTGAATTCTAGGTTGGCAGTTTGAGCTTTCAGTACTTTTAAGATGTTGCTCCACTGTGGTTCTTCTGCCGAGATATCTGCTGTCATTTGATCTTTGTTCCTCTGTTCATGATTGATATTTTTCCCTCTCTGGCTGCTCTTAAGATTATTATCTTTATCACTGGTTTTATGCAGTTTGTTTATGATATGCCTTAATGCGATTTTCTTCATAGTTCTTGTGCTTGGGCTTCAGTGAGTTTCTTGACTCATGGATGTATAATTTTCATCAAATTTGGAAAAATATTGACCATTATTTCATCAAATATTTTTTCCGTTACCACCCCCTCTTCTCCTTCAGAGACTCCAATTACATATAGTAGGCCACTTGAAGTTGTCCCAACTCACAATCACAGCTCACTGATTCTGTGGGTTTACGGGGGTTTTCTTGGGGGGAGGGGCAAGGTCAACCATTTTTTTGTTTGTGTGTTTCATTTTGAATAGTTTCTAATGCTAAAGCTTCATGTTCACTGATCTTTTCTTTTGCAATGTCTGATCTGTTAATTTTATGCAGTGTATTTTCACCTCAGCCATTGCTATTTTCATCTTCAGAAGTTCAGTTTGGACCTTTTTTATATCATACATGTCTCTAACATGTTCAGTCTTCCCTCTATCTTCTTGAACATATGGAATACAGTTACTATAGTAACTATCTTAATATTCTTACCTATCAGTTCTATTATCTGCATCATTTTGGGGTTGGTTTCAATTGATTGACTTTTCTGTTCATTATGGGTCATATTTTTCTGCTACTTTGCATGCCTGGCAATTTTTATTGAATGCCAGACATGTGACTTTTACCTTGTTGATATTCCTATAAGTATTCTTGATCTTTGTTTTGGGAAATTGTTAAGTCACTTGAAAACAGTTTGATCCTTTCAGGTCTTGCTTTTTTATTTAGTGGGACCAGAGCAGTATTTAGTATAGGGTTCATTTCACCGTACTACTGAGGCAAAGCCTTTGTAATACGCTACTTGATGCTATGTGAAGTATGATGTTTTCTACTCTGGCTGGTGGGATCAGGATGTATTCCCAGCTCTGTATGATCTTTAGGAATTATTCCATGTAAATCTTGTCAGGTGAATCTTCCCTCTGCTTTGGATAGTTCCCCTGACATCCATTAGCTGATCAGTACTAAGCTGTAGATTCAAGGGGATCTGACAGCTCTATCTCTGTAGCTCTCTCACATCTGATATTCTATTCTGCCCTGTAAATTCCAGCTGCCTTCACCATCTCAGACTTCCAGCTGCATCTACTCAACTCAGGAAGCCTATCAGGCTCTGCCTGGGTTCCCTGTCCCCATACTACAGCCTGGAAGTTCTCCCTAGGCAGTAGGCTGAGGTAATCACAGGACTCTCCTCAATTATTTCCCAGCTCTTAGGGATAACTCTCTTTAATTGCCTTTGTCCAATGTCTTGACAATACCTTCATTTCATTTATTTTGTCCAATTTTTTAGTTGATTCAGGCAGAGGATAAATCTGATCCCTGTTACTGAATCTTGACTGGATATGGTAGTCTTTTGCAAATTAAATTTTGTGTGTGAATTAACTTTTTATTAAAGTATCATATGTAAAGATATACAGAAAAGTACACAACTAGATGAATTTTCACAAACTGAACACACCTTTATAACTTAGCACCCCAGAGATTTTCTTCACGCTCCCTTACACATCACTCTCCACCCCTACAGGAACCACTGCCCTGACTTCTAACAACACAGTAAATGGCTAAGTTTTTTATTTCTGCTGTCCTTCTATTACTTTTCTGTCAGTGGGATTGTTTTTTATTGAAGAATTTGGTCTTCAACTTAAGCAACTAGTTTGTAATTTGGTCTTATCTTTAATAGATAAATGATTCAGCACTGAGACACACAGGCCTCTACTGCAACCAGCTCTCATCCACTGACCTTCTCAAAACAGAAGCAGATGGAACCCAGGTCAGTAAGAAAATTCTAAGCCCAGAACCGTCAACTGCTCTCTAGAGACACAGGAAACTTTTTGTAGCATCGTAGTTAAGAGGCTGACTTAGGGTGTGAGTCCTGGCTCTGCTCTTCTCAGATGTGTCATCTTGGGCTTGTTAGAGAACTTTCCTGAGCTGCTGCATAACCAACAGAACTAACACGATCCCTGCTTATAGGATTGTTGAGAGGGTTAAATGAGATAAGCTTTCAGAAGGTTTAATCCAATGTTTAGATGAGATAAAGGGTTACAGATGGTGGCTACTGATTCTTATTTTGTAAATAAACACAGTGCTAAAACTCACACGTAATCGAAATACCTCAAAAGATATCAGTAAATTCAAATAAACAAAATGTCTGTTGTATACTCTGCCTCCTTTTAGAAGTTTGCTTCAAAACAATACAAATAGCATGGGTGAGTCCACTCTCCTATATAACCTAAATTTAGAAATTTTGGAAGTTTTAATTCACTTCAGTAACTTTATTTAGTCTTTAGTTTCTTAATAAATATTTTTTAAATATTTTAAAATATTTAAATATAGGCATTATGCTAAGGTGGCAATTCAAGGAAACATGAGACATGTTTGCACTTTAGGTGAACTGTGGGAAGAAGTTAGGAAGTGAAATTTGATTTGTGAAATGCTTATAATTCACTAGGTATTGTGCTAGGAGCTTTGCTTTATTTTCATGTAAGCCTCACTATAACGCTATAAAGGAGACAGTGTTCCTTTTTTTTCACAGATGAAGAAACAGAACCCGAGAAGATTTAGTTATACGCATAATTCACAAAGCTAGAAGGTAGCCGAGCTGAGGTTCAGACCCAGGTCTTTCTAACACCAAAGTTCATGTTCTTTCTGCTATACCACTTAGGGCCTGTTGTTTATATGCATAGACATATGCATATAAATGTTTACATGCATAGACATATGCATATAAATAGTCACATAATCAAAGAAGGCAAACTAAAGTTTTTGTTCAAGTAGCAAGAGCCATAAGCGTTAAAAGAAAGGAGAAATTGCTGAGATGGTTAGAAGAGCATTTACACAGGAGATGGTACTGAACTGGGCCTTGAAGTGTGGTTAGGAAAGCCAAGTGAAGGAGAAAGGTTTTATGGTTGTTGGAGTCTTGGGGATTGGAAGTGGAGGGCACAGAGACAGGGAAACAGTAATATCTTAGCATAGTCCTGGGAAACGAACTCACTGAAGGTAAAGGGTTTGTAAAAAGAATTCATAAGAATTAAACTGGCAGATTGGGGCAAACTTCCAGGGGCCTTGAATGCTAAACTAAGGGATTTGGATTCAGTCCTGCAGAAGAAACGTCATCCTGAAGGGGAACAGTGACCAAAGTGCTGGCCTAGGCAGAGGGGAAAGGAGGAGCCTGGGCAGCCACCTCAGGAGGAGAAAGATCAGTTAAGAGGCTGAGTCCATAGTCGGAGCATTAAGAAATAGGATCTAAGTCCTGTGAAGCTGAAGAAAGGGGATTTCGTGATGGAGACTATGAAGTCTTCATTCACTAGAAGTTTTTGAAAGTCTCACCCCTACCAAGATACATAGTAGGCAGCTCGACAAATCAGTTAAAACAACCAAGTTTTAAAGTTCCAAATCCTGGACCAGTATTTGACTTGAAGTAAAAGCTATGCTGGAAAATCTTAAGAGGTTGAGACTCAGCTCTACACCACTCTTATCACTTGGCAAATCTGAAACTTTGTTTGCATTTTCCTTTGCCTGTCTGTAAAGGTGTGGCAATATCAGAAATTCTTTGAGGTCTGGTCTAAGGCACCCCTGTTTTTAAAGTTCAAAATAGCTGAAATGTGTATTTTTTAGAGTTTGGTTTAATCTTTTCAAAATTTTTTTTTTAATTTCAATATAGACTGTCTTTTAGAAAGGCATTTTTAAAGAAACAGCATTTTCTCTCTAGTTTTCTGTTTGTTTGTTTGTTTGTTTTAATACCTTTATCAAGAATGTTTTTAAGTGTTTGGAGACAGACATCTTATGTTCTGTCCCAGAATTTCATATGTTGAAACATACCAACATGAAATTTTATGTTAATTTTTTTTTAAATCAGTCAGTGCCTAAAAACGCTGTACCCTGTTTCCCCGAAAATAAGACCTGGCCAGACGATGAGTTCTAATGTGTCTTTTGGAGCAAAAATTAACATAAGACCCGGTATTGTATTGTAGTATATTATATTATACCCAGTATTACATTATGTTATATTATATTATACCTGGTCTTATAGTAAAATATATTATAGTAAAATAAAATAGTTTGTGCTTATTGTAAGTTTCAGTGACAGAATCTTCTTTCTGTTGTAGCTCATCATGAAATCTCTGTTTGCTCCAATGTTTTTGTTTTTGCCAAACAGAAGCTGGAGAGTGAGTTAAATAGAAAAACAGAGACAGATGTACAGAAAAGGAGAAGGAAAGAATAGGGAGAGGAGGACTAGGGGAGGATTGGGGGCTAACTCTATTTGGAGAGCTGGGATGGGGTGGAAGCAAGACAGAGGAGAGAATAAGAAAAGAGAAGCAGGAAGAGGACTAGTAGAGAGATTGTTGACTGGAGGGGGGGTGTTCTAGGAAAAGTAGGAATGAGGAGTTACAGCGAGTGAAGGTGAGGGGAGCGCGCAGAGACAGCTAGAGAACAGACTCAGAGAGTTGAGGCATTTTAGGTACAAGAGAAACAGCCCCAAAGAAGAAGAAAACAAATGGTAGACTATTGAGGCAAGAAGCAAAATTTGGGAAACTGGGAAAAGAGGAAGAGGAGGAGAGGGAGACTGAGGAGAGAAGCAGTGCTAATCTCACTAGAGACTTAATGCAGACACTCAAACAGCTCAGCTCGGGATATCTGCTGTAGCTGAGAAAGAGTAGACTGGAAGCGCAGACGGATCCGAGCACCGGGGCTAGCCTGAATAGCGTTGAATGGTCGGGACATTTGACATTTGGCCAGTGAGGGTTAATGGAAAACAACTTTTCAGAAAAGCTGAGTGTAATTGGCATGAATTAGTGACGAATGGCCAAAAAAATGCATCACTAATCTAAAATACTTCGTGAACCTATTAAACATAAAGCACAAGTTTGCCAAAAGCTTGAGACACTTAGATAGATGCACTGGGATGCCTGAGAAGGCATTGTCGTTCTTGTTCTGGAACATTCACAAGTGTGATATTTTGGCCTTCATCAGTTCTACAAATGACTTTTTAATAAGACTGATTGATAAGGACTAACTTCTGGCTTTGTTTTCCCAATAGAAAATGCTAGAACTGTGCAACTGTAGACATTTTTAAGGAATACTTGCATTATTGCTGAAAGTAGTTAAAGGGAAAATTCACACTGTTCTCAGCTAGTAGCTTACTGTTACTTTTAGCTCATGTGTTTAAATAGATTGTCTCTCAGAAAAAAAGGAGTTAAATATGAAATTGTTCTGCTAATATTTGCTGTAATTCTAAAGGCAGTATGTGAAGAACCTGTGTAATAGTCCATTTAGATACTACGCAAACCTTGTGGACATCAACGTTAGTAATGCTGATGTCCTGTTACCGAGTTGTGGTGGTTTTATTTTGCTAATACTGGGTTGAAGCCCTGAATTTTCTAACATCATAAAGATCTTTTTATCCTACTAAAGTCACCCGTAGAATGCTTTTAAGCCAGTTTCCCAAGTAACTTGTATTTTTTTAAACCCACCACTGGATACTCAGACTCTGAAATTGGGCTTTTCCCAATCTTGGCAATATTAGCAATAATGCTCCCTTTCAGTATTGATGGCAACCCTGTAGGAGGCTTGACCATTCCAATTTTTATTTTATTTTTAAAGTGTGAACTTTCCAGAACCCTGAGCAAAATGAGTGCAGCGATTTTCTTTTTGTAGGACAAGAAGACAGAAGAGTTCTTCTCTGTGGTGACTACAGACTAGAGGAATGCTCTAGTGAGTTTCCACTTCAAGTAGTACCCACTCATAAGCCGGGGGGGCAGA
Source organism: Rhinolophus hipposideros (assembly GCF_964194185.1). NCBI lineage: Eukaryota > Metazoa > Chordata > Mammalia > Chiroptera > Rhinolophidae > Rhinolophus > Rhinolophus hipposideros. The sequence continues at coordinate 61,403,361 of NC_138058.1, read as the reverse complement.
CCCTTCTGTCTAAACACATCTTTTATTTGTGTTCCAGCAGGTGCAACAGGTTCAGGTGTTTGCTGACGTCCAGTGTACAGTGAATCTGGTAGGCGGGGACCCTTACCTGAACCAGCCTGGTCCACTGGGAACACAAAAACCCACGGCAGGACCACAGACCCCCCAGGCCCAGCAGAAGAGCCTCCTTCAGCAGCTACTGACTGAATAACCACTTTTAAAGGAATGTGAAATTTAAATAATAGACATACAGAGATATACAAATATATTATATATTTTTCTGAGATTTTTGATATCTCAATCTGCAGCCATTCTTCAGGTCGTAGCATTTGGAGCAAAAAAAAAAAAAAAAAAAACAAGGAATTCACTTTTGTTGGGAGATTGAGAGATGTTTTTGTTTTTCTTTGTAAAGGCCTTGGATATTGAAAAATAACAAGGCAGAACAGTTGGACAATCTATTTCTTGAGCCAAATTTAATTATTCTTATTTTTGTAATCAGTCGTTGGCTTCTTATCTGGATGAAGGCCTTTGGAGGAGAACCAAAACGACAAGTTCCAAGGGGAAGATGAAGCTCCGCCTCCACTGGCTCAGCGCCGACCCCGCCCAGGAAGACGGGCGGCCAGGCTCTGCCTGTGCCCATCCACCAAAGGCTGTCACGTGTCTCGAAATCAACAGCCCTTCCCGACCCCAGGCAGCTTGTGTGTACAATCAGCTTCTAGCAACTCTATATTCGTTGGCTTCAAGAGAATATTTTGCCTCCACATATGTACCCTTTCTCCTTTTTTTAAAGATGGATTTAAACCAAGATGCCTCCAGGAACGAGGACGAAATGAGTCTATTCACAGAGGAATCCAAAAAATACAGTTTGGGGAAAATGCAATAATTTTTGATGAGATGGGTGAAGGACAAGAAGCAAGTTCTGTCAATTATTGTAGATACAATTTTCTGATTAAATCTGGAAAAAAGGCAGCCTGTTCTTTCTGCTTTTATTGTATTAACAGCTGAGGTAGCTAAAGTTATTTAAAATAAAATTAAATTTATGATCCAAGTAGCTTATTTTCCCCTTTAAATCTCACTGTAAATATATTTGATTTCTTGTAGAAATTTATTTCTTTCTCTTTAATTTTATGGCTTTATTATCATACTCTTGATTTTTCTATATTTGTGTGTGAAATATAACATTGATTGAATTGCAGTTACATTTGGCTAGTAATATTTCATTATTTTAACAACTGTGACGCCATGTATGGATTTTCTTTGGGGTTCAAATCAAAATGCCAACTGCCAGAAAGAGCCGTTCCAGATGAGCTAGAGTACACTGCCCTAGAGTAGCCCTGGGATCATCTAACATGAGAGCAGTGCAAGGAGCTATCGCCAGACGTGCACAGGCTACTTGTACAGAGAAAAATTAGTATCAAAGAAAATCTTCTTTTGTTTTAGATTGACTTTGGGAATTTGAATTTTCATCAGTGCAAATACAAATTGCTCTATCCTGCTCTAAGGCTAATTGGTACCATATTTTCCCTTTGTGTCTTGTCACTCTGCCACATCTTGTCTCATCCTGGCCTCTGAGTCAAGGACCCAGTGAACTGACTTTGTAGTTCAGGAAGTCCCACTGCAAGGCCAGGAAAGCTTGAGAAAGGTATTGTGGAAGAAGCAAAGGTAGACCCCCATCACTCGCCTTTACCTGCACTCCTGGGCCTGTGAATGATGACAGCACCTGACATTGTGCACCAGCTACCTCTGCTTCCATGGCAGAGAAAAGGCCATAAGAACTAACAATGGAAGAGGAGCTTGGACTCAGACATCAAGGAAGAAGCCATTTTCCCAGGTCCTCCTTTCTGCATCTCACCACCCCTAGTTACAAATAACTCCACTGAACAGCATCTATTCAGAAAGTATACCGAATCAAAAGATTGGTGGAAGGGATAGCAGCTATGAAAGAGAAATAGGACACTCAGTTACAAATATTATCTCTTAGTTTTTCAGAAATTGCATCCCTGATTTCATTCATTCCCAGCTTGACAGCCCAGCCATATTACTCTAGACCCTACTAAACTGCTCTAGGAGGTCATTTCTGTTCTGTTTGTGATATTTAGACGTACAGACTTCAGGAAGTTCACCTTTAACTTCAGCATTCCAGATGAAGTTTCCTGACTCAGTACCTTTGCATAAGGAACTAGAAAACAAAAAAGTGGTAAGGAAAATTGGAGATGCTAACATCCTCCCCCATCCCAACTGCACCTTAAAGTATGCATGTCACCTTCAAAGTTTTATAATTGCACTGTTTGTTTTATGTATGTACAGATTAAAATTATTGCTACATTTGAGGAAAATAAAATTGCTTGCTTCTATGTAATTCCTGTCATTCCACAGGAAATTCACTTTTCCAGCTACTGAATAGAATTTGTTTAACAACCTCATGGGTTGCCTCTTCATTTACAGGGATGAAATGAAGCCTACATCCTGCAGGAATTGCCAAAGCCCCAAATGGCTAACAAGTAATTAAAGGATAATAAAAGAAAGGATCCCAGAAGCCAAAGATCCTCGAAGTTACACTCATGTGATCCAGCCCCATGAAATTTAAGAAGGTCAAAGTGAAGTCATGGTAGTGGGTCTTGCAGAAATTCTGACTTGGACCGTTTGATGATTAAACACTCTGGTCCTACTGTTTCTTGACCTGTGAGATACAGGCCAGGTATCATTTCAGAGCCACAAGATACCATATTGCTCTCAATTATTGGTTTTTATATGCTAACATTATTATACAGATTACACAGGTGTTGAATCTTACTTGAGGAGGCTCCTTCAATCTGACAATGCATTTTATAACAATTAGGCCCTGTTTCTTATATGTGTGTGTTTTTTAAGGCAGTGTAAATCCACCAACACTTGGCTAAGTAGGACCAGGGTAAGGAGGGTAGGCAGGTGTGATACCAGATGGCAGGGGAGGGTGTATATCCCACACACATTTCAACACATAAATGCACACCAATTTGAAAGTTGTTTTCTGAAGTCACACTTATGGGGAACGAACCCTTTTTTCCCCAGAGTTAGGATAAGGTGAAAATGATACTTCTCTTAGAGGAGGCTACACATTGATTTGAATTCATCCTAAAGTAATGGTGGGAAGGCCATTAGAAAAACAAATAGAAAACAACTGAGGAAAAAGTGAGGTTGATATAGAGAAACTTCATCTATTTTACGGTGTTGCCTAAGATAGGTTCCGTACCTGGAAACTGTCTCCTGGGTTCTGACAAAGAAAAAGGACAATTGTCTGCTTACAAAAAAAGTTGTGCTGATTTCTCTGTTGACATTAACCGATCTTCCCAGAAGAGCAGCTCCACGTGAATAAAATGAGTAATTCAGAGCAAGCTTGATCCTTGACCATTCCTGTCCCTCTGAAAAAAGATCTTGATTTAATTAAGCCCATATATTCTTTTTATTGGAGAAAATGCCAAAGTGAGCGTTCCTCCATCCAGAACCTTTTCTGACAGCGCTAAATTAATTTTCTTTCTATGTTTTCTTTTTATTGCCACAAGAGCTCTTAACAAGATTAAAGAAAGGCAAAGCTCTGGCCTCATTCACTCATTTAACACATTTTATTGTCTTTATCCAAGGAAGTAGGGATATGGAAGGATCCAGACAGACATGGACCCTACCCATCCACAGCTTATATTCACATGGGGGCACTTAGAATTGGATTAAGTAGTTGGTATAAAGGAGAGTTAGGTGTTGCTTTGTGAGTGAGACCTTGTCTGGAAAGTCAAGGAAGGTTTCCTTAGAAGAAATGGCATTTGAAGTGAGGTTTACAGGATGATGAGGAAGTAGCCAGTGACAAGAAGTTTCTGAGGAATAGCACGGGAGAAAGCCTGGAGCCTGGAAGGAGCTCCAGGGAGCTGGTTTTTCAGATTGTTAACAGTGTTCCTGAGTTCTCGTAAATATTTTATTAGAATTATGTCAGCTGGGAGCCTGGAAAGTAATTCAAATCAGCCTTTGCTCCATGAGGAACATGGACCAGGCTTTGGGATCCTCACTTGGAATATAAAATAACCTAACAGCAGGCTGTGGAAAGAGGGATGAGAACTCAAGAGCTGAGGCGAGAGGACCCAGCCCCTTCTCTGGAGGCAGAGCCTGCCCTTTGGGGGCCTAAATGGGGATAAGCGTTGGCATAAAGTCAGCAGGGTGTCCCACTACAATTTGGGGAGAGGCATTCTGTCCCTGCACATCTAAACAGTAAATGAAAAAGTGGCTCCATGAAGCGTCAGTGTTATCCCTTAGCTGAAAAGAATTTTGGAAAATGTGGGCTCCTTGTGGGGCAGGTATAAAATGACAAACAGGATCCTTTTTATGAGACAGGAAATTTGGTTTCTTGGATCAGATCATAGAAGCATTCGCTTTTCTCTGGCTCTTGGTCCTTCTGCAGACAAAGAATCTCCTTTGCTGGAGTTTGGCTCTGGTCTAATCATTTGTGCTTCGGTTATTTGTGCAACCAACAGAACCAAGCAAGGCCCACAGGTATCCATAGCCAACCTGAGACATTGACTTGTGAAAAATACAGAATTAAGAGGAATAATTTCTATTCCATCAGGTTTTCCTCCCATTCTCATGCCTCGAGATCCTAAGGTACAGAATGAAACAAACCTTAGACCAAGGGTTTTGGCGTTTCTTCCATTTGTGGTCATCTATCGCAGTACAGACACTGTGGCAGGCATTGTGGGAAGTACAGACATGCTTTCCTGGAGCTGCTTCCTTCCTGCTATTGGAGAGTCTACATCAGTTAAATACTTTCCAGGCAACATGCTAGGCTCATACTCGTGCTAATGGTTTCTTAGTTTGTACAGTACTTTCACAGACGATGTGTCATTTGATCTTCAAAATCCTCTGAAGCAATTAGAATAGGTCGTAGCCTTATTTTACATCTGGTGAAACAAGCTCATATTTTTGGTCAGGTAGCTAGGAAGTGCCAAACCCAAGAGTCGATCATTGGGCTTTGGGATGAAACCTGCCATTGTTTCTAACGAGCAATACAATGATTACAGATAAAGGCACCATCAGACAATGACACAAAAACTGGGAATCCTGATGAATTAAAAACTATTCTCAAGTTCCTTAGAAGTTTGTCGGGGTTTCCATTTTGAAAGTCAACTGGGCACTAACTGAGTTACAGTACTGATTTTTTTTTCATATGTTACGTTTGCACGAGTTTAATAGTTCTCAAGCGCGTCCCTGCACTTTCTTTTCCCTTGAACCACTTATATATGCACCTTAAGTCCACTCATCTAACCAAGCTCTCACTCAAGATCCAGTCCTGAATTTCTAACTGGTGAACATTACCACAAGGATGGATTCTTGCTCCCCAGCAACTCAAATTGAAGTCCCAAACCAAATAACTTCCCCACAAATAAACTCTTGTGTCCCTTATCTGAATAAATTGCATTGTCATTCTGTTGGTCATTTTCAATATGTTCCTCCCACTCATCTCACCAAATTGCATAAAGTTATCCTTTGTAGTGCCTCATAGCTCTCTCCTCCTTCTGAACCCTCACAGACCAAATTCAGGACTTAGTTCTATCTTTCTTTGGGTGATTACAATAACCACATTCATCCTTCACAGTCATCAGAGAAATCTTTTTAAATAACTTCAGAATCTGTTAGTGACTACCTCTTGCTTATAGTTGATCAGAAATCAGTATACCTTGTAAGTGTCATAACCCTCTACACCCTCTCTAAACAAATGGTCTTTATGTTCTCAATTCCGTGTCCATATTCATTTTCTTTCCTCCATCTGTAATGCTCCTTTCTCCTTCCTTCTCATCCTTGAAGGCTTCAATTTAGATGCCCTTCCCAAGAAGTCTTCACTGGTCCCCCTACTTATATTAGCCCCCTTTTCTGTGCTACACTTGACCTCGGAGGACAGCTAAAATTGGTGAGGCAATGGTAGCCAAGGGCAGTCGTTCTCAGCCATTTTCCCACACTAACACCTTCCCATCAAGAACTGGTTCACCGTTGCCAAGATTCTCAAGCAGGAAGCACAGGGCACACCCCTAAGATGGCATCTCAGAATCTGTGGGGAAGCGTATGTTGATTAAACGACAATGAGATGTGATTTTCACATGTTCCTCCAGGGGAGCCCTCTGCATTCTGCCAGCCCCATGAGAAGCAATGACCTAGGTGTTGATCCCCAGTTTTGCAAGTTCAGAAAGTCAATTTTGTCAGTTCATCCAGGGATAATTGGTCCTTAGAGTATTGAGTCATACAATTCACAATCACGGGAGGATGATTTATAATCCAGAATGTCAATTAACCCATATAAAATGAAGGATACAGCTTCCTAGTGCTTGAACTACTCGTGACCCCTTTTCAAGCCACCATCTAGTATCTAGATGGCTGTCAACCAAATATTAATAGGTAACTAACTATGAGAAACTATGAGTCGTTACGAGAAAACGACTAACGAAAGACCTGGTTTTCAATCCCAGTTCTGCCACTGACTTAATCTTGGGCAAGTCACAACCTTTCTGAATCTAAATTGAGACAAGACTGCCTGCATCACAAAATTGTCAGGATTGATTAGCACGTATGGAAGCACTTTGTTACTTATGCAACGTTTTTCACATATAAGAAACTTAACAAAGCATAGGAGATTCTTGTCAAGGATTTATCGCCTATTCCAGGGCTTGCAGCACAATCTTTGTTGTATTGAAGAATACATCTTTTTTTGTAACCTTGGTATGCACAGCCAGATAGAGTGTACGTAGTGCCAGATCCTTGCTCTCCATCTTTACTCCTTGTGAGCACCTTATCCACTATCATAAGTGTTGAGTCGAAATCACACACATTTATTGTTCACCTTTTATGTTAGCTGCCTCCTGGGACCAGAGTGCTACTAGAGAACACTAGAGTTTTAGATTCAGTAGGTCCAGAGTAGGGCCCGAGAATTTGTACAGTGTTTCTAACTAGTACACAAGTGATGCTGATCCAGGGGCCACACTTTGAGAACCTACACACTTTGATGTAGTTCAAATGCTAATCGTCTTAGTTGATACTAATAAGAAAACGTGCTACTTCCCTGCTACTGTTTTGCTCTCACTCGGTCAGCATGAGTGCCTCTCCTTTCCCCATAATATATGTGTTTGTGTTCAGATCTCTGCCTTAGGGATTTGCCTGAGCTGTTATTTCCCAGTTGTATAGACTCGCATCTCTCTCTGGCTTTATTATTGTCTTAGTGCAGAATTCAGAATTTAAAAAAAAAAAGTTTTAAAGATGCAGTGTCATTTGGAAACATTTTCCTAATTGCCTTGAATGGAAATAGCAGGGAGTGCTGGATGATTCTTGGATGGCATCACTCCTTAGCAGAAAAGGAATCAGACAACTGGTTGATTTGACTGAAAGCTCTTGGAGGACAGCTCTTTGAGGTCTGTGTCTTAAGATATATTTTCATGCTTAGGTTCTAGCACCAAGTGCTCAGGCACTGTTCTAAGGAATTTGTACCAACACATTTAGTCCACATAGCACCTCTATAAATCCCTATTTTACAGATGAATGTACTGAGGCCCAGATAAGTTGAGTGCCTTGCCCAAGTTCACACAGCTTGAATGCATGAGAGCCAGGATTTGGATTCAGGAAATGTGACACTAGAGTCTGACCTCTTAACTACTAGGCTATGCGATGTAATACAGAACTCAGTAAGTGTTCAGTGTTATGAAAGGCTATATGCTTCCTACTTTATAGGAGAAAATTAAGTCAACAGGTATGGTCAACTTCAACTTTCTTCCTCCTTAATTTATAAACTTATGTATATCCATGCCTTTCCCCCACTTCCTTTCCTACAATCTCAGAAAAGGTTTCTCTCTATAGTGCTTCCCTATACCCTTGACCCCACCTCTTCCCATTTTTTCTGGATTTATCAGTTATTTAGTGACTTCAATCTCTTTTCTCCTTGGCTTTTTTCTCCTTACCCATCAGCTTGCTCAAGAATCTAACAAAATTACCCATATGGGACCCAGCATTCGCCTTTCCAGCCCCCAATTATTATCCTCTCTTCCCATTAAAGCTTCTTGAAAGAATACTCCCCACCTTCCACCTTCCCATTCTTTTCTCAATAGATACCAATCTGATTCCCACCTCACTTATGCAATTTAAACTGCTTTTACCAAGTTAACCAACGTGTTTCCCAATTGCTAAATGTTTTCAGTTGTTATTTACTGAAATTCTGTGTTGCACTTGATTTCTCTCCCTCTTGAAACTCTGTTTACTTGGCTTCCCGAGGTTGGTTCTGCCCTCAGAACCAACACTGTTAGTTCTCCCTGGGAGACCCTATTCACTCTAATTCCAAGTGACCATCTCTTATAAAGTCGTATCTAGTGTCTTGGTAGTCTTGGTATCTAGGGGATGTAGGGAGGAAAGTGTACCCCTATTACCTTGTATACTTCTCTCTGTATTATCTTTATATCTGTCTTCTCACTAGATTCTTAGCCAGCTGAGGGCAAAAACTGTTTTACTTTATATCCTCAACTCTTAGTACAGCCTGCTGCAGGAGACATGTAACATATCAGTTGAACAAATTACCCTTTATAAACATGGCTTCAGAGATATACAAGCAATTTCAGTAGATGTCTCCAACTGTTTATAGAAATATTTTTAAAATTGTACGGTGTTATAGATGTTCAGAGAAGGTAACTATCATTTTTGACTGGGTAAGACTTGCGAAGTTATAGCACTTGAGTCAGAAATAAAGTCCGGAGGCAAGAAAGGGAAGAGAATACTAACATTCAACTCCCAGGCCAGAGGCTGGGGGGCAACCACCAGAGTGTCTTTGTCAAAACATTAAGTTTGGATAAGAGCCTAGAAGATTCCCCTAAAAAGATAGGAATATAAATGTGAGGGCCTGAAGGCTAAGCTAAGGAGTTCTGATTTTATTCCGCGGGCAAGTTGGAGCCTATACTGACCAGAGTGCTCAGTGATGCTATATAAACCTGATGGCAGAACGACTGCTAGATCGTAACCAGAATATGCTGGGGGTGAGACCAGTTGGACACTGATGAGCAGAGAGCCTGATACCTGTATCAGGATGGCAGCACCAGCAACTACAAGAAAACAGACGTAGTACTTGATAAACTTCATCAAATCTAAGAAATGAATATGTATATTTCAACATCTTTGAAATTAAAATACATCTTACAGTTAATTGCTTGTCTTAATTTGATTGGCAGCATTTCTTAGCACATAAAATCATGGTGTATCTTAAATTCACCATGTCTTAGATTCAGTGAATCTGATAATTGGATATGAATAAGAAGTAAGGAATTCAAAGGCAAAGTTTTAAATCCGGGTGACAAAGAACACTATTATTCCAAACAAAAATGAAAGGGTGTTTCCTTGACCCCTGTATAGGAGTCTAACCATCTTCTATTTGAGCAATGACCAATAGATGATATTGTTGTTCACCTACTCTCCCTATCTGAGCTACCTAATAATTAAAAATAAGTACTTTAAAAAAATTTTTTTTTATTGGGGAATATTGGGGAACTGTGTTTTTTCAGGACCCATCAGCTCCAAGTCAAGTCGTTTTCAATTTAGTTGTGGAGGGCACAACCCTCCTCCCCCCCCACCCACGTGGAAAATTGAACCCATGACCCTGGTGCCATAAGCACTGCACTCCAACCAAGCCAGCCAGCTGCCCAAGAGGAAGTACTTATTAATGACCACTTTAATATGTGTTTGACCCTCAAGGAACTGTTACAATTTAAAGGGAAGAGTGAGTTACCATTGAAAGGAGTACATGATGCTCAGGGATAGATAGCATGTAGTTTCTGGATCCAGCTGATACTCAAATACATCAAAGCAACTGATAACATCAGTCATTTGAACAATCGGAACTTCTTCAAATACTGGTTCACTTCTTCCTTGGGGTAGGGGCGGAGGGCAATGCAAGTGGCCATATTTTCTGGCTGCTCCAGCCACAGCATGTGGTCAATGTTCTTCTGTTGCAGCGTCTCAGCCAGCTCCTTTAGGGTGGTCTCATCTGGTGCCTACAAGGAGCAGAACACAGAATACATATAACAGCCCATTTAGGAAGTGCCAAAAGGCAACGGGAAAAGTATGGTGAGGGGTTCCTCATAACTGAAGGTGGAGTTACAGGTCTACCAAAGAAGGAGCTATAGAGCATGTTTCCAGAAGCAACACCTTCTTCCTCGCTCCATTTGCCATTCAATCTCGGTAGGAACTTAGAAAGCAGCCTGGAGGTGGAGGGTGGGGACATAGGGAGAAGAGGAGGGGTTTAATATTCCTGTTTATAAAATGAAGATTTTTCTCTTCATTCTTGAGATGGTGTATGCATTGTCAGTAATTATGCTTTATACATTTTCTAGTTATCTTATGGCTGGTGCCCAAACAGCTATCCCTAATCCTTCAGCCAGCTCTGACTTGAAGAGCTGACTCCTGGAAGGATTTCTAAAATCACGTGGTCTCCACTTCCCTCCTCCCCTCCCACCTTACCCCATCCAAACCTAGGATTTTCCTTCTGCTGCAATAGTTCCACTTGTTAACTCAGAGGAGGGTATACTATTCTCTGACATCCTTCTGAAATTTTTTCTGACCATCTTTATCAGATGCTGAATCCCGTTACAGGAAGTATTAAAGCTATCACTCAGAAAATAAAGACAATTATTGTGTTATGTGGCACAAGGTACTTTTTTTGCCTATGAAGGCAGAAGCCGCTAAGATAACTCGAGGTTTGTTTTTATCAAATTAGAGGATGCAGGAATTGAGCAATCTACTGAGCACTTCAGGCAGAGCCATCCTGGAGAACTCCCCTCCCTCCTGCAGCACCAGGCAGCAGCACAGTAGGTCAGTGAGTCCAAACTTACTCTACCCCTTACTGATTGTGTGATCTTTGATAAGTTATGTGACTTAGCTGGGCTTTTGTTTCCCCTTTATAAAACAAGGATGATACATGACACTTCCTAGTAGTAGTGAGGATTCAATGAAATTAGGGTCAAACCTGTGCCGGATAGGTCTGAAATTTCCTTTCAAAATTTGGATCTTTTTTTATGTAGAATATAGTTACAAGCCTCACATCACGGGCACCCTTCTATGCCAACCAAATATTCTCCAAAAAAATGACTTATGCGTTTCATCATCCATTATAAGGGCATAAATTACCCAATCCCTAGTATTGGAAATTTAGTAATTTCCACATCTTTTACTATTACAAAGTGCTCCTATGAATATCTTTGTACAATGTTCTTTGGGTGCATCTGATTATTTTCTTAAGATACAATTCTGGCAACAGAATTGACAAAGGGTAAGGGTAAGCTCTGGCCATCTGCAAAAAGGACTTCAACGCTATTTTACACCCCTGGTGTCTGGTATTTCTGATGCTAGGTTCAACTTACACTGGGGTTCACATTTATTTTCAAATAATTTGGCGTCATACCCAGGTGACTGCTTCAGTTTGACTTCACTAGCACTAGGAATCCACGTCATTATCCCTTCTGGATTGGTTTTGCCAGGGGTGTGGGGGTGGAGAGGCTGGAAGGCAATAATTTTCAGCGCATTGAAGGGCCGGCCCAGGGCACAGGTCCCGTTCCGCCAGCCCCGCCCTCACAGGTATCTACTAAGAGCGATGCCAGTGAGATCGGAGGAATGCACCGGGAAGCATTAATAACGGACCCTATGTCCACTCTTCACAGTGATGCCCTCCCCAGCCAAAGAAGTAGCTTAAGTCCCCACAAAACGCTTTCCCAAACTCAGGCGTTAAAGGCTTTTCCTTACTAACACCGCTCCCACGCCACGAAGTTGGGCCCTGAGACCCAAGACCACACCCACTTCCGGTCTCCAAGTCCTCACGGCCCACCCCCGCCCGGTGCCTCACCTCGAGGACCACCTTGCGCATGCGCCCCAGCTCCTGGAGATAAGCAACCGTATGCGGGTGGTCCCGGTGCTTGTGCAAGGCCGCCGTGGCTGCGTGACAAGCCTGCGCTACCAGTGCGCCTGCTGGCCAGGAAAACGGAGCCTGCGATAGATCTTTTCGTAACACCAAGTATTGTACCAAGACCTGCGGCTCTGCGCCAGGTGCCGCCATCTTCCTGCCCAGCAGAAAGGCCTGGCATACTCCGCGGTGCATGCCGGGATCAGGGAGGGGCGCTGAGCGCTGCCATGTTTTTGTACGGTGGGTACGCAAAGCATGCTGGGCTCGGTTTTGAAGGAGAGAACGGCGCGAACTCTTGTCCCTGGACTGGGTGAGCCAGAGGAGAGGAGGTAACGGGGGATAAGATGCCGTGAGGGACGGGTCCGTGACCAGGGTGGAAGGCTGAACGGCCTCTTACAGCTCCTTCCGTGTGCACGCAAACCTGGCCGAACCGGAGGGTCCGTGCCCTCGGGAGCGCGCACGGGTGGGGAGGTGGACGTGGCACCGCCGACTCGCACCCGGTGAACGGGTGAGACGGTCGGGAGAAGGAGCGTCCTGGCAGGGGCACTTGGAGCGTCCGGGGGCCGACCGGTGCGTGCCTGAGGTGTGTGCGCCCTACCCTCTGGGTTTGTAAACAGAAGTGATTTTCTTGCCGTTTTCCCTTTGTCCGCGAGGAAATCGAGGTCCTTATTACCGGTGCCTGGACAGACGCCTGGCAAGGCGCTTGGAAATCCGAGGAGATGGAAGTTGAGAAGGCTTTCAGTCTGGACGAGTCCACAGGAGGTATGCACGGAGCTGCCCCCCCCCCAGCTACTGCTGTGCACAGGTGGCCCCCAGGTTGCGAACGAGCCCCTTCCTCTCGTGGTGTGTGACCGGGCCTGTTCGGGAGCAGGATGGTGAAGCGAACAGGAATACAGCATCCCTCGTGTATTGTGCTCCAGCCGTGGCGGTTTTTACACATTGGAGGCGAGGCCGTCTGCCTGCAAAAAGGTGAAGGCTCGTTGTGTGGTGGTCTGGAACCAAACCTGCAGTGTCGCCATATACTCCTGTGCCGAAGACTTAGGGGGGTCGGCCACGAAGACCGTGGGGCAAGGAGAAATTCCTTCGAATGTTTCTAGGCCCCTGCCCCTTTGTAAACAGAGAGGTGGCGTTCGCTAGATGCTGTGTTTCTATCCAGAGCTAGTTTGGGCCAGCAAGGTGGTTTTCCTCTCGTCCCAGGCTTCCCGGGGGCCATTTATGCAGGGGCCATTCTCCTGCGGCAGAGGCAGTGCCAGCCGGTGACTTCGGCGTCGCTTAGACCTGGGTCTGAGTCCAGGCTCTTCGCTTAACGTTGTGGCCTCGGGCTAGTTGTCTTACCTTTCTCGGCGTCAGTGTTCTCACCTGGAAAATAGAGACGAATAATAGTATTGTTGTGGTGGTGGTTGTGGAAATTAGATCATCCTTCTCATGCATCTCAAAGCATTTTAGCACGTGCCGAATATATGGGAAATATTCAGTACATGTTTTATTTGATTCTTTACACGCTTTGCAAGTAAAGCACCAAGCGCAGCGTCTTCATATGTAGAGAGTGTTCAGCAAATACTTTGTTGTTGGAGTTGATGAGCATCATGAGAACGTGACCTTCACTATCCAGGCAGACCTCACAGGTGTTTCGGGTTCAGTTTCAGACCTCTGCAGTAAAGCGAGTTGAATCTTTTTACTGGTGTGGTGTGCACACGCCGGGGGTGGGGGAGTCTTGCCTTCAATTTGTAAAAACTGCAACATCTGTGAAGCACAGTACAGGGAAGCACAATAAAAATAGGTATGCCTGTATTGGTGCTTAGTCAGTCTCTTGGGAACCGAAATTTGCCTCTGAATTTCCGTCCAGCGGTGAGCTTGTTTTCTTCTCTAATACGCAGTAATATTTGTGGACCGTTCCCTTCAGTTTGTGTCATTATAGTCCTGTGCTACAAAAATTTTTCAGAGCTTCAAAGAGTTATGCATTAGCACTTTGAGAAAACATGCCTAAAACCCGATTTGAAAAACAATTCTATGTTTTAAAAAAGAGTTTCTGAGAGGCGGTGGATTTGGTGACCTTGCTTTCCTCTGGGTCATTATCGTGGATAACTGAGATTCGCTATATTCAGGTAATGATCTCTTTGGACGTTTGTGCTGGTTACAGACTTCTTGTACATCACTATTCAGGCTAAAACGATGCCAGTCTTTGATTTCTGTTGTCAGTTCAGCTTTTATAAATTGTGGCCAATGTCTAACAATTTAGCTGGCCACAAAGTTCTGAAAAAAGCGTCACTTTCTGTTCTTTCTTAAAATGCTCCCTATTGCCAGAGTTAGAAATCCTTGGCTTCTTGTGAAACTCCCTTTTTACTTCCCTCAGGTGTTTTAGCTCACTTGGAAAAACTAGAAACTCAACTGAACAGATCCCGTAAAAAATTGGAAGAGCCTCAGGGAGCTCAAGCAGTAGAAAGCTCTCTTGGGACCAAGATTCGTAAATTGAGAAATCGGCGAGATAAACTGAGGTCTGAAGTGAAACAACGTCAAGCCAGAGTGAGTAGAAGTGTGATTGTTGGCAGGCGTTCCTAGGGTGTAAAGAACATGATCTGGGAATGAGCAAATTTGTTTACTGCGTTTTACTTGTGATCTTACTGGATCGATTTCAGTCCTTGATCCCTCAAATGATGAAACCTGTGGAGACTCAGCTAATATCAATATCAGCTAACAATTGTCAGGCATTACTGATGGCCCAGGCGAGTTCTTCCTAATAGGCTCTTCACCTGCCCTCATAGATATGAACCTGCTACCTCAGTCTCAGCCTGACTTGGGTCGTTGGTACTTCTGTTATTAGTGCCATTTTTCTGTTACCCAGACTTGAAGCCTCACGGTAAACTTTGACCCTTCCCTCTTTCCAGTTTTCTCTCTATTCCCTCTTTTCAGTTTTCGGCCTAGGCCAGGTCCAGCCAGCAAGAACTGTCAAATTTTTCTTTAGATTGTCTTTGTTCTTTCTTCCCGACTCCACTGCAATAGCTCACATATTATCCACGTGTGTTCTAAATATTTATCAGGTGATTTGGATGCCAGGATTGTTACAGTAGTCTGCTAGTTGGTTCTCTTCTGGTATTTATACTTCCCCAATGAGTCCTGCACAGCCAAGAAAATGTTTCATAAAACATTGCCTGGTTTCCTTGCTCCAGGACCTTCAATAACCATTCATTGCCCATGGGATATGGTCAGCCTTCTTTTTCTTGCCTTCCCCCTTCATTTCCTTCCGTTTTCCTCCCTCCTTCTCTCCCTTCACTGTTTTTCATTAAAGTAAAAAATATATGTAAAAATATATATAAAGTGCAGAAATCTGAAGAACCTTTTACAAAGTAAACACGCGGTTCCATACAGATCAAAGTAGAGATGATCAGTGTCCCAGAAGTCTCCCTTTTGTATGCTCCTCATTTCCCTCCAAGTACCCACTGTTCTGATTTCTGTCACACATTGGTTTTACCTGTTTTTGAACTTCAAATGTTAAAAGTATATACTGTGGCTTCTTGAGCAGAATGTTATTGATGTGAGATTCATCTGTGTAGTGATCATTCTTTTTTATTGCTGCATAGTAATCCCATTTTATGAATAGTCCACAGTTCATTTACCTGTTGTACTGTTGGTGGCATTTGGGTTGTTTGGGCTGTTTCACTTTGGGCTATTGAGAATAATGCCGTGAAGAACATTCTTGTTCCTGTCTTTTGTTGTAAAAATATACACTTTTCTATTAGGTATAGATCTGGCAGAGTTACTGGGATACAGGGTATGCATATTAGCTTCAGTAAACACTGCCAAACCATTTTTGAAAGTGATTGTACCAATTTCACGTTCCCGGACACCGTGTATAAGATTTCCATTGTTTTGAATCTTAATCAATACTTGTTACTGTCAGTTTTAAAATTTTGACATGCTGGTGGAACTGTAGTAGTATCTCATTGTGGATTAATGTGCATTTGTCTAATAACTAATGGTAAGTACCTGTATGGGACACTTCAAAATCTTCTCTTGTGAAGTATGCTTTTCAAGGCTTTTGCAAAAATTTTATTGGGTTGTCTATCTTATTAAATTGTAGAATTCTTTACACATTTTGGATATGAGTTCTTTGTTGGGTATATGTATTACAAATCTCTTACAGTGTTGCTTGCCTTTTCATTCTCTACTGGTGTCTCATGATGAAAAGAAAGTTTCGTTTTAATGAAGTTTGATTTAGGAACCGAATTTTATGCTTTCCGCTCCTATTTCCTTTTAATCTGCCTAATTTAAATTCATAAAGGGTGTTTTGTTACTTTCTAAAAGCTTTATTGTTTCACTTTTTACATTCAGAATTGTAGTCCATCTGGAATTGATTTTTATGTATGGTGTGAAATAGAGGATTTTGCATTTGTTGGATACTGTGTGGTACCTATGTCAGATAGACCAAATGGGGTTCAAATGTTTTATAGCTTCACTGACTGACTTTTCTACAGGCATGGCATCGCTTAACAATGGGGATAAATTCTGAGAAATGCATCGTTAGGCGATTTCATCATTGTGTGAACATCACAGAGTGCACTTAACGCAAACCTCAGTGGTGTAGCCTACTGCACACCTAGGCTGTATGGTCCAGCCTATTGCTTCTAGGCCACAAAACTGTACGTGTTACTGTACTGAATACTGTATGCAGCTGTAACACAATGGTAACGATTTGTGTATCTAAACATGAAAAGATACAGTAAAAATACAGTATGAAAGATAAAAAATGGTACACCTGTTGGGCACTTAAACCATGAATGGAGTTCATAGGACTGGAAGTTGTTCTGGGTGAGTCAGTAAGTGGTGAGTGAATGTGAAAGTCTAGGACGTGACTGTGCACTACTGCAGACTTCATAAACTACACTTAACCTATGTTAAATTTACAAAACAGCACGAGATTAAATGAAACACAAGAGAAAATGATGTAAGCAGGAGACATAAACATGAGATGTATGATGCTGCTGCCAGCGTAATAGCATACTGTTTTACAGCAAACGTTTTTTATAAGTAGAAAGAGTATATTCTAAAATAACAATACAAAATAAATCGTTACTACACAAACCAGTAACATCGTTTATTATCATTATCAAGTATTATGTACTGTATATAATTGCATGGACTGTATTTTTATATGACTGGCAGCAGAGTAGGTTTATTTGTACCAACATCACCACAAACACATGAGTAATGTATTGCACTATGACGCTATGACAGCTGTGATGTCACTAGGTGATAGGAATTTTTCAGCTCTATTGTGGTCTTATGGGGTCATCGGTCGTATATGTGGTCCATCATTGACCGAAACATCATTATGCAACGCATGTCTGTATTTGTTTCATCCGTTACTGGGATGCATGTGTTGAAATCTCCCACCGTGGTTGTGGATTTATACGTTGTTTCCCTTTCATTCTATTTTTGCTGTATATTAAGTGTAAACAAATTCAGGATTATTATATCTTCCTGGTTGAATTAATCTTTCATAATTATGAAATGTTCCTTTTTCAGTTGAGTTAAACTTTTCCCCTTAAAGTCAAGTTCATCAAATATTAGTATAACTACAACTCTTTTTAAAAATAATTTTTTTATCTTTCAATTATAGTTGACATACAATATTGTATTAGTATCAGGTCAACATAGCGATTAGACATTTATGCATCTTACAAAGTGATCACCCCGATAAGTCTAGTACCCATCTGACACCATACATAGTTATTACAATATTATTGGCTGTATTCCCTATGCTCTACTTTACATTCCCATGACTATTTTCTAACTACCAATTTGCATTTTTTTAATGCCTTCCCCTTTTTTCACCCACCCCTCAAAACCTCCTCCCACCTGGCAGTCATCAAAATGTTCTCGACGAGTTTGTTCTGTTTTGTTTATTTTGTTCTTTAGATTCTACGTATAAGTTAAATCACATCACATCTGTCTTTCTCTGTCTGACATACTCCACTCAGCAAAATACCCTCCAGGTCCGTCCATGCCGCTGCAGGTGGCAAAAACCCGTTCCCTTCCATGGCCGAGCCACCTTCAGCACTGTATAATCCATCATCCATTGATGGACACCCAGGCCGCCTCTACATTTTGTCCATTGTAAACAGTGCTGCAGTGAACGTGGGTGCACACATCCCCTCTAGGTAACATTTGGGGGTTTTTGGATAAATACCCAGAAGTGGGATTACTGGGTCTTTGTCTCTTGTTACAGCCTTCGTTTTAAAGTCTAATTTTGTGTGGTGTGAGTATTGCTACCCCAGCCTTTTTGTTTCCGTTTTCATGAAATATCTTTTTCCACCGCTTTACTTTTAGTCTGTGTGTGCCCTTTCGATCTGAAGTGAGTCTCTTGTAGACTACAGCTGTTTAGAGTTTGCATGGTAAACTTTGTCTATCTTTATAAACTTTCAGTGCCTTTATATTTAAGGTTTACTTCCTCTTGTAAATAGCATATAGTTAGATGTTTTTAATCCAGCCTGACAATCTCTGTCTTTCAGTTGGAATATTTAGTCCATGAACTTTTAATGTGACTACCGATACATCTGTATCTCAGTCTACCATATTATTCTTTTATTGTCTTATTTGTTCTTTGTCTGACTCTCATCCTGGCTTGCCACATTTTAGATGATGATCGTATATTTTTTATTATTCCACTTCTCCATTAGCTTGTTAATTATCCATTCTTTCAGCATTCGTTTAGTGGTTATCCTAGAGAAAGTATGCATTTGTTTGTTTGTGTATATTTCCAATTAGTACTTTTATGATTTTCTGGATCATGTAGAACCTTCTAACATCTTTTCTCCCCCACACACACCTTTCATGCTGTTGTTGTATATTTAACTCCACACATGCTTAAACTCTGAAACATTTTTGTTGTTTATACAGTCACTTTTCCTTTAGAGTTATACATATTTACCCTTCCCATGCTTTTTATTACACCCTGCATTTCCAAATTTCCATCTGGGATTATTTTCCCTCAGCATAAGTAGCTTCTTTTGGTACTTCCTTTATTGTTAAGCATGCTGGCAATAAATTCTCTGTTGTTGTTTGTTAAAAAACATCCTTATTTTACTATCACCATGTTTTTTTAAGGATATTTTTGCAAGGTATAGCGATATAAATTGGAAGTTATTTTCTTTTACACTTTAAATATATCCTTCTATTGCCTTCTGGTTCTATAGTTTCTATCAGGTGTTAGTCATAATTTTTGAACATAATGTCTTTTTCCTGTTCTTAAGATTCTGTCTTTGGGTTTTAGCAATTTTATATCATAATGGGCCTAGGATTTGTTTTCTTTTCAATGATAAGTGTTGTATACGAAAAAAATATAGGGATTCTATACTGTGTTCTCTTCCTTCAGAGGGAATTTCAGGGTATTTTTTCCTGACAGGCAAGTAGTATATGGGCAAATCACCTTCATTCAGTTGAGGTGGCCTATTTTTGGTTTGCCCTCACTCCTAGGGTGTGGCCCTAGGGCCCTCAGTTGAAAGTCTGAATGTGTTGGGGACAGGTCTCTCCTCGGCAGGCCTTCAACTCCAAATTTTGTTGTGCCAAAATCTGCTTAGCTTTTGAAGTTTTAGCAGGTTCTTTCTGTTTGGTTTCTCAGTACCCAGTCACACACATGCAGCGTAGGAATTGGCAAATGCCTGGGGTGCAAATTGCCTGCAGAATGTTGGGTTCCCTTTTCTGTGGGATCTTGGCCCATAGGAAGGCTGCTTTGGTAACCTTGGTCTCCAATTTTTGTTTCCGTGAGACTGCTGCAAAGTGTAGCCTGCAGCTTTCTATTTGGCCCATATGTCTTGATAGAAATCAAATGCTCTGAGGGGAAAAGCTGTAGGGAAAGCCTCGCTGAGCTCAGAGCAGTTAGCTTTAATCACCAATCTGGCTATTCTGGTTATTCTCAAATGTCTTCAGACCATTTTCTGTTTGTGTGCTTACTTTTGGAATTGCATCCAGCTTGTGTAGTTCTCGGAAGGTTAGTCTGAGACCATCTATGGAGCCATAGCTCTAAGTGTCCATCTCAGAGTCAGTAGTTCTTATCCTGACACTTGAAAGCCTGCGGTCTGACCCAAACCAGCTTTCCTCGCCTTGCCTCCTTACAGTTGTTTTGCTCACCCTGTGCTCAGCCTAGACTTCCTTCACACCCTTTTCTTTCGCCTCTCACAATATTCTTTATTCCCACTAAGTTCCTAATTGTTTTTCAATGCAGCATAATTTCTGCTTCTGTCCTAGCACTGTGACCCACAAGACTCTTCCTTGCCTGTGGATTCACAGCACTAACTGGCAGACCACTGTAGCATTTCTTCATTCATTACATAGTAGTCTGCATTCAGCTTCATTCCCGTTAAGTGAGAGCAGAGACTGTGTTGTGCCTCTTTCTATCCAGTTTTATTTGCTGCATATCTTGCAGGTTGCAGTACGTGCTACCAGTGTTGAACCTGACCAAACTTTGGAGATCAGTGAGCAAAAAGTTTGGGAAAGAAAAAGGGAAAATGTGAAAGCCATTCTGCAGGCATATCGTTTTACAGGTATGCTTTTTTCTGACATTTCAGTCTGGTTCTCTTGTCTCTAGTGAGTTAGTTTGCTAGATATATTATTAGTCCTGGACTTATTTCTTGAGCATTGGTTTTGCCCCCTCACATCCACACAAAGCTGGCATGCTCATGATGTTTGTCACCCTGTACTGCTGGTTTGCATTGTGTCGCTGGTCAAATAATTTGAAACCCTTGTTTCTGTTTTACCATTAAAGTGGGGATTTATTCTCCCCATTATCTATGTTGCAAGAGGATTGCGGAAAGAACTGGGGACTATCCTAAATTACTTGACACTCAGAAAAAAAGAATACTGTGTTTCCCCCAAAATGAGACCTAGCCGGACAATCAGCTCTAAGGCGTCTTTTGGAGCAAAAGTTAATATAAGACCCAGTGTTCCGAGTCTTATATGATACCAGGTCTTATATTATTTTTTGCTCCAAAAGACACATTAAAGCTGATTGTTGGCTAGGTCTTATTTTGGGGGAAACATGGTAGGTAAATTGAAAATTTCAAAATCTCTTCCTCAGTAATTTGATATTTAGGGTGTTTTTTCCTTTCCACCATTCTTCCATGGTTTTAACAACTCAGAGTGAGCCCGAGTCAGTGACAGGAAGGAGTCTGTGCTCTTCATTCATCCAGCGAACATTTGAGCACCTACTGTATGTGCTAGGTTGTGCTGAAGCATCTGGGATGCAGAAGAGTAAGATACTGACTTTGCCCAACAGCTGTTGAGAGGTATTGTCTTGTTTGCCTCAGGGCTGAGTGGGAAGCTGACCAGCCGAGGGGTCTGTGTTTGTATCCACACTGCTTTTGAGGGGACCCTGCTGGATTCCTATTTCGTGGACCTTGTCATACAGAAACCACTTCGGATACATCACCATTCGATTCCAGCCTTCATTCCCCTCGAGGAGATATCTGCAAAATACTTACAGACTAATATTCAGCACTTCCTGTTCAGTCTCTGCGAATACCTAAATGCTTACGCTGGGAGGAAGTACCAGGCAGATCAACTTCAGGTATCTGTGTGGAATTTCACATAGCATTTTATGAGCCCAGGATAGGCTTAAAAGGAAAAAAGGACAAGTTTTCTGTTGTATTTTAAAATGTTTCATTACTGAGCCGGAAGCTTAACTATTATCCTTCTAATACTTCTAAATAAGCTGTTTTCCACCCTCTTCTCTTCCCATTAAAACTCTAGATGATATTGAAGCATGTATGCTGGTTACAGGATTATTCACTCCTGAACGGTGGTCCTCAAGGTTTTATACTTGACCCTTTCCTCTCACAAAGTAGTAGAGTACAGTTGCCGTATTTTTAATTCAACAGGAATTGATAGAGTACCTACTATGTGCCAAGTGCCTTGTTGAACATTGGGTATAGATGCAAAGCAGAATTATGTTTTCTGAAATAGAGGAATACTGTCCATCTTTGCTTAAACTCTGCCCTACTTTCTTAGGATTGGGTAAAAGAATAAATACACAGGAAATGAATGCAAATAGGGAATAAGTGACTGTTAGAAGCTTAGCATTTCCCGCTCTGTGCATTTGGAATGACGTTGAAGCTCTTGTTTGTCAGATAAATTGGTATATGTATGTAGACACAAAGCATCTTAGCCACATACATGACGCCGATGAAATTCTTAGCAGAAATAGTATCTCCCCTGTTTCCCCAACCCCTGGCCATTTACTTAGTGCTTCCTGCAGACCTTCCTGGGCTGTCACTGACTCTTGGTTATCTCTTAAATTTTTATCGTTAGTCCTTTTTCCAGGCCTTTCTCTGTCCTTTATTTCTCTAAACTTTTTGGTCGACAGTGTTTGTAAGTTTGTCACTGCCTTTGGAGCTATAATTGTTGTGTGTGTCTGTTTTGATCCCCACCTCCATTAGAGTGAGTTTGCAGCCTTTCTGGATGGGCCCTTGCAGAGAAACTCACTGTGCAACGTGCTGTCATTTACTTACAAAGTGGAGCTGAGGGGCCAGTCCTTCCCATTTTGTGCCAGATTGCTGTATAAGGACCTCACAGTAACCCTTCCGACTGACGTCACCGTTACTCATCAAGGTAAGAGGAAGGATGCCTCAGTGGAGCAATTGTATAACGTGCGCCAGGTTAGTCAGATAGAATGACACAGGGTGGAACACATCAGTTGGAACTCTTAAGACACTTTCTTCTGTTTATGTACCATAAGCAGAAAAATACAATGACAGTAAAGTACAAAGAATGTTTTGTTTCTGTCAGTTTTTCCTCTTTGTAAGTAGTAAACATAATCATAGTTTTCCATCCTCCCTGGTTCTTTCCAACTTAGCCAATGTTCCTTCAGCTTATAATTTGTTTTCATTAGAGACCCCTCTTACACAGACAGCTAATGAGACTGAGTCATAGGGTCACTGTGGTGAAGAGAGCCGACGGACTCATTTCACTGTGAAGCCAAATAGACATGACAAGTCAGTATACAGTTAGCTCTCTAGAGACTGTTCTCTAAATGGGAATTTTTCGTGGCTGGCTGAGAGATTTTTTTGTATGTGACTTTTCTGCAGTTAAATGTACCACAGTGATGTGACATGAGCAATAATAAAAAATAGGATAAAATGTTTTTAGGAAATTTTGAAGCTGCCACAGGTTTCATACCGTAGGTTTTCAATTTCTCTGGGCATAGTCTTTTGTAAGTTTCCAGTCTCAAAATTACATTGGTCCAATAAGGGCCAGCCTCTCTCAGCTTCAGACCAAAAAAATAAAGTTACCTGGGTCCAGAATGTGAGTGATCAGGGTCTGATTCCCCCAATTGCACAAGATGAGATTGACAGAATCTGTCTCTTTTAGGGATGGACACACTACCCACCTCGTGGGAAGAACAGCGAGCATCCCACGAGAACCTATTTTGTACAAAGGCCCTGCACCAAGTGTTTGCTACATTTACACAAAGAGAAAAGTTGGATACGAGCCTGGTCCACTAGAATACTATTTTCATTGGGAAAAAGTGAGTAAACAAGTCCTGTACAGTCCCAAGCAAGGTCCTGGGAACTGAAAACTGTTGAAAGGCTCAGACTCCCTGCCTAGGGAAACGTCCTCACCATGAGGACAGACCGCCACCTAATCAGTGACAAGTTTGATGTAAAAGGGCAAGTTTGAGTCCAGAGGCTTTAGCATTTGGGGACAGTTCTCCATGACTGCTTGGTCACTTGTTAGAATGTTCAAGGTCACCTCTTCTTGGAGACACTGATTTGACCACACGTTTTAGCGGAAAATCGGAATGGTTTGTGGGGCAGTAGGAGGCATTTTATGAAAGCTTTAATTCCACCTCGGTTTTCTATGTGAGACATTTGAAAAGAAAGTTTTTAGAACACTCTAGGTTCATATGAGATGAATCATTACAGTTCAGGAGGGAAGTGTGTTTGCTCTTTAGCTTGGAGCATTGTATTCTAGACTACCGCTTTTGAAGAATACAGTGTGAGAAAATACTATGGATAAAATAATCAGGGTTCTGTGTATCTGATATTTTGTTTCCTAAGCCATCTCAGTAGAAAGTTGACTATCTTAAGTCCACTGTAAAAAGGCATAGTCAGAAGTCTGCTCCTGAGTTGCTGTAAAGGGAAGGAGAGCCTCTCTCCATCTCCTCTCCTGCATGCTCCAGGCCATGGCTGTGCAGGCCCTTCCTGACTCCTGGTCCAGCTAGTGTACCATTTCTGCTTAGAACTGTGGCTTTGGATCTGCTGGCACTTTCCCTTGGCTTAAGGGAAGGGAGCACGCATGGGGCCAGTTCACAGGTGCTGCCATCTCAATTCCTGTCCCCGTTTGCCCAGCCATTCCTGCCCAAGGCCCAGAGCTGTGGTCAGGCATCCTCATTTCTAGACCTGACGACTAGGAAGTAAACTATGAATGTGGGAACTCTGGGAGGAGCACAGGGAATGGTCAGGTCAGCTTGGACCACCATTTAGGAGACGTTTAGAGGAAAGCGGCTTCAAAATAAAAGATTTTAGCTCCAGCTCTTGGGCTTTCCAGGCATGTCGTGTGAGTTTGCAAAACACTGAGCACTTCGCGGAGGAGCGGCATTAACAGGATTTTCACAATGATCACATTCAAGTTGAAGAAAGCTTTTAATAAAACAGTCTTGTTCTTTATCAATACCTGTAAATTCTCTTTTAAAGCAGTAGCAAAGGCGACTGTAGCAAGAGCTCAAAAGGCAAGGCAATATCGAAAAGTGTTTTTTAACAGAAAGTTAAAAATATAAATGTAGAAGATCTGTTTATATATTTTTCTTTCAGAAATAAATTCCCTTTCCCTCCCACCAGGTAAAGGAAATATTGCACTTTCTGCTCTTGTAACTAAGGTGACAGGGGTTCCAAAAGAACCTTTCAAGATTATCAGGACAAGGGCTGTCTCCCTTAACTCGGACCACCTGGAGACAAGCAGGTCTCCAGCTTGAGCTCTCTTCAGCATGAAAAGCACTGCTTTCACGTTACAGCTGGGAGCACGCCATCTGCCAGTGGTGGTCCCGCCCTGCCACGCTTCACCTTGAGCTGACTTCCCCACCTGTGCTACCAGCGGCCAAGGCAAATCTGTGCCCCCTGATATCTTCCTGCTCACAGTGGCCATGGCCTCTCTGGGGGAATCGGGCTCTGGAAGGATTGCTCCAGGACCACACCTAAGACCCTTACGCTCTGGGGAAGCTACAGGCACACTGAGGCATAGTATGGCCACCCTCAGAGCTCACACGTCCACGAACAAATGAAGGCTTGAGGAGATTTTTAATCTAAAGTCTATGTGAGAGTGCACGTCAACAATTTGGGAATGTTGGGACTTGATCATTGGTCCTTTCCCAAGGCCTTTCTTTGATTATTCCAAACCATCCATTCTCCCTTCCCCTCTGGACTACTGTGGGACAGAGGCCGTTCAGGAGCTGTCTAGTACCTGGTGGGGCAGTGTAACTGAGGAGCCATTGGGGAAGGTGGCGGGCTTCTCGCGCCCCTTCAAAAAGAAGGTTAGCAGCTCCCCTTTCCCTTTCACAAAGATGGGCCCTCGCCTTACAAAGCGGAAGCCGTACTCTCGAAGGATGGCTTGCGTTTCTTCTACCACCTGCAGAGGGAGAACAGTGCAGAGATTGGGGTTAGAGAGTGAGCTAGACCGAGGCTCCCCAAGTGGTACCCCCACATGATCCCCAGGTCCCAGTGCAGCCGACCTGTATGTAGCTCCTTCCCCAGGGGTCAAGCCCCCTTCACTCCCTGCGGGCGAGCACTAGAGCATGGGGTGTTCCCTCCCCTTTCCCGAAGCTAGTCTGCTCGCTCTCCTCACACAGCCGCAGGTCGCCTGTGTGGCTGCATGACTGTTTGGGGCTTTTCCTCCCTGCTCTTCTGTCCCCTCTGCCCCTTTTTGTGGAGATTTCCTGCCAGACCCAGCGGATAGAGATCAGGGGGAGCTGCTAGAGGCACAAGATGTCAGAAAGTTCATACCAAGAGGCAGGATGTTATTATCTAGAATTTAAACATACATTTTACAGGTGGGGTTGAAGTATTTTCTCCTTTCTACTGAGGCTAAGGATAGAGGCATCTTTTCCCAGTCTTGTCATTTCTCTCATGGAGAGCACTGCCGACTTAATATTTGGGGCCAACAGAAAGGAGACAGCAGTGCATGGCAAAACAGCATTATTCCAGTTTTGCCGGTGCCTGGATCTGAGCACATTCCCGGCTCTGTTGCTAGACGTACCTGAATGTTGCCCATGACCCCTGTGGACTCCATTCTGCTGGCTACGTTGACTGTATTGCCCCAGATGTCATAGTGTGGTTTCCGGGCTCCAATGACGCCAGCCAGTACCCCTCCTTTGTTCATGCCTGGGTAGAGGCAGAAACAGTAGCACGGCCACATGCCAAACCTTATATTACCCTGTGAAACTACCAACTCCTCTCAGCACTTGCCACCTGCCCGATCCCTAGCACAAAACTCCTCATTATCTAACATATTCCCCATTAAGTTTGCTTCTCTAAGTTACTGGAGGGCAGAAATGTCTCTTTATCCTGCCCTCACCATGTGCTTGGCAAATTGTCAGCTACTCACAATATGCTGATTAATTTACTCAGTACAGAAGTTGCCCGGTTTCTCTCCGACACATACCTGATATTTTAACTGTTGTGTGACCTCATCAGAAGGAGTGAGACCACCTCCCACCCCCTCATTCCCAATAGTGGGTAACTCCTAACAGGTTGGACTGAGGCATAGAAGATTCCTTGGAAAGGTAGACAACAAACTGACTTCCTAGCCAGATTCAGACGGGAGCTATCATTGTAAACACGGGGGCAGGGACAGCTGACCACTTTGTCAGATTTTCGGTTTGATCATCTAGAAGAGACTGGATTAGGGTCCCTTCCAGCTCTGAGGCCCTCCCCAGCCTACATGCCTCAGGTCTCTCTCAGCTTCTCACCCTCCTGAGTTCCCTGTGTCCAGGGAGCCTGCCACGGGGCAGGCGAGCCTAGAACCTCACCTATACGCAGCATGAAGTTGTTGAAGGACTGGTTGTTGATGTTTGTAAGCGTGTCCTTCATGGCGAGTGCAAAGTCTGCCAAGTCAGCCAGGTGCTGCCAGCGCTCCTTGTCTGACTTTTCCTCCTGTGCCAGAGAGCAGCAGTGAAGGCATGAAGGGCCCGCGGCCATGGCAGCCCTCGGTCACCTTCTTTCCTTAATACTCGGGAGCTCAGTCCCTTCGTCTGGTTTCAAAGGCCTAGTCTTCATTTTTTCCCACAAGGGAATCAGCACCCTCTTAGCTCCAACGTCCACTGTGACAGAGTTCACAGGGTCCCTCTAGAGGAAAGACTGGGGGGTGGGGACACATCTTCCCAGCCCGTTTGCTTCCTGTCTGCCATGTACCCACGCAGGAGTCACGTCTCATCACTGCCTTGCCTGAACCTGGTCTTCAGATTTAGGGATGATTGTCTTCATTTTGATTCCTTAACTAGATTATAAGCACTTGAGGGTGATCACCCATCTTAGGCATATTTCTTTAACCTCATCCATAAAATGGAGATGGCAGTTGTAAGATGAAATAGAATGGTAATGTTTTAAAAACAGCCCTCGGGACCAGGGCCCCCACAGCTCATTTCTTCTTCTGGTAGCTAAGTGGAGCTGGCTCCACAGATCTCTTTTAACTTAACAGGCTGACATCAGCCAGAGGGGTGTGAAGATGTCCCTTTTCTAACAAAACCACTTCCCCAGCCTGGATGTTTTCACTGTTCCATAACTGCTTAGGCAAGTACAGAAGGGGCCGTGGCCACAGTTACACACAGCACCCTGTGCCTGGCCTAAGCTGTACACAGTAGTGAGTGGCTGTGTGCATTCTGTTCTATTCTCTGTCTGCTCATTACACTTTCAGTAGACGCGGCTTTAACTTTGTATCGCGTGGTCCTCAGGGAGTCTGGACTCCTGCAAAGTACCACCGTACTTAATGTTAGCTACTCGGGTAACCGCTCTTTACCACATGCTGGGTGTGGGCTGCCTGTCTCTTGCCTCCGGAGGCAGAGCCCCATCACTGGCCGTCGGGGTGGTTTAGGTACCTTGTTGGAGCTGGTAAAGCCATTCGTGTTGACATCTGGGGTGACTCCTGAAGCTGCCATATAGGTGCTGCCAATAGTTTTGATCTTGGTGATGATCCGGAATTTGGGATTGTCCAGGAGCTAAGGCCAGTATCAAGGAAGAGAAGCGTGTCAGCAGTCATGGAGATGAATGAGCCAACCAAACGCCAGACTGCCCTGTCGATAGTGACCGCACAAAAGCTCCTGCCACTTACCTGCCACATGATCCTAAGCAACTTCCTGATTTTCTGAGCCTCAGTTCTACAACCTTAACACTGGGATAAAGTTGTCAATCTCCTAGGGTGGCTGAGCATGTATGTAAAAGCATTTCCCACAATGTGTAAGTTACCCAATCAAGGTTTAATGAATCGGAACTTGAGGGTAGGAGGAATCAGAGGGGCCTCAGGATCTTGTTTTGGCCAGTCCTTATCCTGTGAGTTTTTAGGTGATTTCCCAGGCTCCATCTCCCCCACCACACACCCCCATACTCCCCCAACATTTCCAGATGGCTGCAGAAGCCCATACATTACAGGGAGGAGTTTACAGGGGAAAATGGTAACCAGTTAGAGTAACTCTACAGCTTCTATGTGACTTCTGCTGCCTGTTCCAAGATATAATTTGGAATGAGCGGCCTTGTGGCAGATGGGGAATGGGAACAAGGTGGGCACTCACGGAGTCAAAATCTGAGATGATCTCGTTGAGGAAGCGCAGACACTCAATGCCACCATTATTGATACTTTCCTCTGTGTAGAAGTCGGCAAAGTTGGGCAGCGAGGCAAACATGACTCCAATCTCATCATAAGACTGGCTGTACAGCTCCTGAAAAGAGGCAGGGCCAAAGTGCAGAAATAAACCGAATGATGTGTTCCACAAATGACTACCCTTCATCCATGAGAGTTGCACTCAGCTTTTTGGACACATCTCCCAGATTATCCCAACTTGGAAGCATTAGAGAGTAGTTCTCATCACAACTTTGAATAAATAAAAACTAGCTTCTCTAGCCCCTATAACAGCCTCAGCTTTGAGAAAGGGTAGAGCGGAGTTGGGAAGTAAGGCGTAAGAACCGTTCTATTTGCAAAGGTCACACAGACAGGCGGGCTCTAGCCAAGGTTTCATCTGCTGAAACAGGGCCTCGTGGAGATGTGTGGCCCAGAAACAATATTTGTAGCATGCCCCGGTGCCATGTCATGAGCAGGCCTGCGTTCACAGGCGTGCCCCGGCAGGAAGCTGGATGAAGACAGCCTCACGGCTCCAGGCTGCACACAGCAGGAGGCCACTCACCTCATCTCTTTTCTTGGACCCCAGGAAATGGCGTGCCACGTGCTCAGGCAGCATGTTGGTGACTAAGGCCTCATTCCAGCGTCGCATCTCATAGACACGTTCCTTCTGCTCGTGGACCTCAATCTTCCATAAGAACAGTGTCCGTGCCAGTGTTTCCACCTACAGACAAAGGCATAGGCAAGGTGTATGCTCTACGCTGGTCATTGATGGAAAGCTGAAGAGCAGGAACTTAAGTGGAGGGGTTCCACACGGCAAGGGAAAGAAGACCCAGAAGTTGGGATCCGTTTCATCACAAAGGCCGCCCTCCAGCTGCGGTTACAGCACACATCTAAGCACCTTTATGAATGTGTGGGGCCTACTGTAACTACAGGTCTGACTTGTGGGTGGTGGCAGCAGTGGGGATCTCCTAGCCCAGGGCGGAGCCCCCATGTCCAGCAGGCCCCGTTTGGCCAAGCAGCACCGGAAGGCTGTACTTCCCCTGCCAACCACTGGGTGGCACCTGTGCTAACATGGAGCAGTAAGTCCCTTGTGTACATACTTCCCTGGTCCCCTCTTCCCCTCTCAGTTTTGCCTTTTAACCCAACAAAACTTCAGCAGCTCCCCCTTTCTCTTCTGGCTCTGTGGCCAGTGTGTTGCTGACCCCCAGAGTCAGGGTGAGTGAAGATCCGTGAGCCCCTGGCCCAGGGAATGGAGATTTTATCCAGGCTTTGATGCCCCTCCCCACACTTCCTTCAGTGTCTGGAGATCAGGAGGAAGAGGTAAAAACTGTTTTGCTTGTATCACTGAGGAGGAAACCAGAACGTGGAGAAGTGTCATGTGCCATGTGGGGTAAAGGAAACCAGCATTCCTCAGGAGGCGGGTTCTTAGATCCGGGCCTCTTCTCAGGAGGCCCTGACAGGTCACGAGGAGAGGAGAGGAGAGGAGGGCATGCAGGCACTCACATGGCGGGAGAAACAGTAGAAGCTCAGCATCATGACGAAGAGCATCGCAGTCATCGAGTACTTAGAAGGCACCAGCGACAGCCTGCAGGGCAGAGGAATCCAGCTGCACAGACTTCATTCCCTCTGACTGGGTTGTGCGCTTCCCTGTCACCCAGGCCCCAGAAACTCATCCCAGCTCCTTACGGGCCTTCACGTCAAGTCCAGGTCCCCACTGGGCAGTAAAGCTTTCCTAAATCACAGGGCTCCGACAGCCAGCCCATCCTGGCCCCTCCTGGCTGCACTGGGAACCCACCTCGGGCTGCTCCCCTGTATTTAATAACCACTGCACCACCTGACTCACCCCAGGCGTAGCTGCAACCGCGCGGGAATTGGGAGAAACTAACATCACAGTGAAGGGACCAGGGCACCGTTTTACATGCTTTCTTATAACGGCCCATATTTATGTGGAGCTATAGGTCATTTTCATTACTGTATCGTATTATATGAATGTACTACAATTTACATACCTATTTACTGTTGTAATTTGGGTTGTTTTTCTTAGTTTTGGATGTTTGTGTATATATGTGGTTATAAACAGTGTGACTAAGGACACACATGCTGGAAATAGACGCACATGGATTTCTCTAAGGTGTATGTGTAGCAGTGGAATTGCTGGGTCATGGGTCTATCTTCAACTTTACCTCAAATAACTCCAAATAGTTTTCTAAAGTCTTGTACTAATATATACTCTAATCAGGAGTACACTTGTACTTGGTATCATCATACTTAATTCTTGCCCAGCCGGTAGGTGTGTAATGGTCTTTTGTTGTGGTCTTAATTTGCATTTCCTGATTACTGGGATGCCTTTCATTTATTAGTGGCCAAAGTAATTTTTTTTAACTTACTTGAAGGTCTAGTCAAGTCACTGAATCATAAAATTCTCAAACTTGAGAGCTAACGGGACATTGGACTAGTCCACTGTGCTTTTCGAGAGATGAAACAGACTCAGGAAAACTGGGCTGCCTGCAGCCCCGCAGAGAATTCCTGGGGCAGGTCAAGAATCCAGATCCTCTAGTCTGAATGCAATGTTCTTTCCCCCTCTCTTCTGCTGTCTGTCCTGCCTGCCAGTTACGTGTGTATGCAGATACCATCCACTTGGCTTCTCGGTTCACTCTCTGACTCTGGACAGGCCAGGATGGCCACGTCTAGACTAAAATCATTCCACCCGTGCTCCGGCCCTCCTATAGAAATACTCTAACTTGAACATCCCATATTATGTACCTTTGGAAGGGTGAGGCCATGGGACTCTGGCCTGTGGTATTTGTTCCCTATCTATCTAGAAGAAAGGAGCCGAAAACGCAGGGCAGGTGGGAAAGCAGTCACTCTTACCTGTCAGTGCCATTGAGCCCAGGGGTGGAGAATATCTGCATCTTCTCTACAGCAACCATAGGAAAGCTGCTGGACAGAGAATAGAACACTCAGGCCCCATCTGGGTATGAGAGGCTAATGCCCAGCCAAACACTGAGGTAACCCAGATCTTCCACTCATCAGGAAAGGAGAGTCTCTCCTAGGTTCACAGCCAACCAGTGACATGTCCGAGAAGCCATGAGCCCCAATCCCCATACAAACCTTTGATGAACCCTAGAGACCAAAAGCTACCTCAGTGCAAGTCCATGACTTTGAAATGGGGACTTGGGGGGTGGGAGGGAGAAAATCCAGATCCCCTCTTACTTGTGTTCCTGAAAGCGTATGCGGTCGTATTCATCAAAGATGGGGTGCCAGGCATAGATGTTGATGATGGCCACCGCGCCCGTGATGAGCAGCATGAGCGTGAGCTTCACCATGTGGCTGACCTGCACCAGCATGATGGTGGCGATGAGGGACAGCACGGCCACGTAGTTGTAATACTTGGGGTTCTCCATGCAGCCATCCTCCATCTCCATCCCTGCAGTGCCGTTGGGTCCCGTGGAGTACTGGAGGCAGCTAAGCTGAAGGCCAGGACCACGAGGCACACGGGGAGCAAGGGGACAGCAGACATGGTCAGAGGAGGCTCTGTTGTGGCAGAGGACGTTCAGCTGCCACTTCCACAGCTCCCTCAGAAACACCGAAAAAGATGAGAAAATTTACCAAGGAATAAGACAAATGCTAGTAATTCCTGCTAAGAGCTTTACCATCATCTCACTTGAGTATTTTTAGTATTGTCACCATTGTATAGAAAACTCAGGCTGGACTTGTCCAAAGTAGCACAATTAGCAAGTTGTAAAACCAGGGCTAGGAGTGCAGTCACCAGGTTTCTAGCCCACGTCACAATTACAAAGGGGCTGTAGGGCCAGTCAACCAGCCTCACAGCCCAGTGACAATAGCCGGTCTGTACAAACGCGTCCACTTCTGGAGTCTGGTCCCCGGTTCCGCTGCTGGGCAGATGTAGTCAGTAGAAAGGGCATCCAAAAATCAAACCTACTTTTTGTAACTTTCACCCACTGGAGCTTGTGTGGCTTTGGGGACGTTCTCAGCATGGGATTCCAGCATGTGAAGTTTTCCTGCCTCCCTGGATTTCCACCCTCCACTGGTGACAAGATCTCCAGGTATACTGTAGTGTCTGTGACCCTGTTAGTGGTGTGCTGTGACATGCCAGGGGCCTGGGGCTTCTTGTCCCTGCACTGTGGGCACTGTGCCACCCAGGACCTATTAGACTCTCGAGCTCCTCATTCCATCCAGGTGCATTTTTGGTCAGTTGGCCCTAGGCTGTGTCACCTATACTGCTGCCTGAATAAGTCTCCACACCGAGTTCTTTCCTGTGCTGAGATTATTAAAGAAAATGAATCAAATGATATAACAACATTATATTTGAAAAAAAGTAGGGCTGTTTAAGGGTGTCTATAATACCACAAAATTAGAGCCGTGATGACTGACATCAGTGACAGCTCCCAGCCCCCAATGCTCAATCAATGGTGGCTCTGAATCAGTCGATCTCTGCCTTCCAACTGCTTTCCCTTCTCCCCAAGAGAGCATCTGGCCACCCCCTCGTGGGACATGCAGCTTCTTCATGAACTGAGGACAGCAGAGAAGAGGATTTTGTCTGCCCATAGCCATTCGGGCTCTGAAGCTGTTGTCCCCAGTGACCCAGCTGTAGGAAGGTCTGGCCATGTTCAAATGGATGAGGCCGAACAGGAGAGCTCCTTTAGTGGAAGAGGTTTATCTCCCTGGTCCTAAGGGATACCTGGCTCTTAGCCACACTATCGGAAATGCTTAGGATACACAGAACGCTTACGAGTACTGTGCTCCTTGAGCAGTGAGATACGGAGGGAGAAAACAGGATTGGAATTTAGACCAGATTCGGTTCTTGACTCTGTTTCTTATTGGCTGTGTGACTTAAAACAAGTGAATTAACCTCTCAGAGCATGAGTTCTTCATATCAAAGTACAGCTAACAGTACCGACCTCTTGGGGTTGTAATAAAGATTCAGTGAGTCAATGTATGTAAAGAATCTAGCACAGGATGGGGTGCGTGGTGCTGGGCTCTTGGACTCTGGGAGAACGAGGAGCTGGGGAAACCAGTCAGCCTCGGAGTTTTCCTGGGGAGAAGACCCCCCCCATTTGGCCAGGAGGACGTGTTTAGGAGCCTAATGCCACTGCAATCCTGTGTCTCAGGGTGGAGGAACAGGGTTGACAAGCTGCCTGTGCTGGCCAATACGGAAGCCTTTTCCACTGAGAGCAGGGAGTGGCCCTTCAAGGACAGCGGGAACTCACCATGTCCACGGTGTTTGCCATAACCAGAATGAAGATGGCTAACATGGCCCAGGTGTTCCTGGCCCAGCGGGTCCGGTCAATCCAAGTCGAGAAGGCCACGAGCTTCTTGGGAAAGGCCTGGAAGGAATGGAATGTCAGGCCAGAGCCTTTTCTCCTGTGAACACACATGCTAACGACCCTGGGTGCTCCCATACTTCTCAGGAACCTAAAAGTCGTGCTTTGTGTGTGAGTCAACCAAAACGGACAGGGGCTGAGAAAGGAGCGCAGGAATCCCAGTGCTCTGTACCATGCCTACTTGACATACTAAGTTAATACCACGGCTTCCAGATAGCAGAACCCTTTGCCTAGAAGACACAGGACCAGCCCTGGAGGCTGTCGGCAGCGCCAGCCAGCAATAGCTCTCTCCCTGTCTCCATGTGACAAGGCCAAGTCAGGGAAGAGCTTTCAGGGCTCTTTGGCTACTCCTGCCTTTCCCAGGTCAGTATACCTAACTCCTCCAAGTTACCTGGCAAGACATGTGCCAGATTAATTTTCCTAAAACAGTACTTTTCCCTGTTGTTCTAATCAAAAACCACAAGGCATCCCAGTGCTTACAGAAGTAAGTCTTAATACTTTTGTCTGGATTTCAGTGTCCTTCAGTCAGAGCCAACCCACCTTCCAGCTGGACCCGCACTGCTCTTCACACGTTCGCACATCTAGACTCTGGTTGTGCGCCCATGCATGTGCCAGCATCAGAGCTCACCCCAGTCCAACCCAAAGTGCGCGCTCTGCTGACGTCAATGAATGACTGAATGGATAAAGGCCTGAACCATCCTAACAGAAGATTTGTAATCTATTTGTAAGGATCTGATAGGCAGCATAACTCCATCAGTATCCACTTTCACGGGAAATGACACTCACTTCCAGGGGGCTTCTGGGCCAGAAGGAAAAGTGCTTCTTACCCGGGGAAAGATGGCAGCCAGTGAGCAGATCGTCAGGATCAGAAGCAGAACCTCGCCAACCACGAAGGTCACATAGTTTGTCATTAGCCTGTCACGGAGACAGATGACAGTGAGGGGACCAGAGGGAACAGTGAGATTGGGTGAGGGGTTAGGAGAGTAAAGGAAAGGAGGCCGAAGGCAGGCCCTTGATGTAAGAAAGGCACAAGCCTGTACCTACAAAGTCCCATCTGACCCTCCCAGCCGTAACTGTTGGCCAGGACATTTCCCAGAGAAGGGCCCAGCAAAAATCCGGGAAGAGATCCTTAGAAATAAGCATGCTGCCACGTAGCGATGATGGAGGGAGAGCATACGGAGCAGCGCTCCCTCACTTCCAAGTGCTGCTAATTACCCTTTGACATCTGCACAGCCTTACACTTGACGAGGTCCTTCCACATCTGTCTCGTGAACTCTGAGAAACTTGCTGTCTCACACCCATTCCCATTTGGTTTCACTCCACTCAATGCTCTTGCCAAGAGCCCCTGAAACCTAAGTGTTGCTGATCCAGTGGCTGATTCTCCGTGGCCTCTTACTCCTCCTTCAGGTCTTTCCTGAACTGTCACCCTGGCAGTGAAGCCTGCTCTGAGCATTCTATATAAAAATGCAAGCAAAACAAAGCTCAGCTCACCACCAGCGTCCCCATCTCCCTCACTTGACGTTGATCCACGGCGCTCACCCCGTCTGCATACGTATTTTGATTACTTAATTGCCTATGTCTGTCTTCCCCTTCTAGAATGTAAGTCCCACTAGAGTGAGGATTTTTGTATGTTGTGTCCATTGCTACATCCCGAGACCTCAGCCCCAGGCATGAAGTAGACAGTAAACATTTGTGAAGTGAAGGAGTGAAATTTGATCCTGACAACACTAAGAGTTAGGCAGGACAGGTATTGTTATCCTCAGATGTTTATCAGCAGCAGCTTTGGCCTTACGGATGAGTAAACTGGTGCTCCAGGAACCCACAGTGAGTGTCCGAGGTCATACAACTAGGCGTGGAAACCACGTCCAGAACCCAGGACCACTGGGCTGAGGCCAAGGCTGTCTGGCATTCCCCAGCTGTAACAGGAGCCTGGCTCCACACCTGCTCCTTTCGGATGGGCCGCCCCTGAGCAGGAGGGAGCTGCTGATTGGCTAGGGCGCCTCAGCTGGGCTTCAGCAGGTGGGGCAAGGACTCCAGAACACGCCCTTGCACCAGACGGCCTGCTGCTGAGTTAGAGCTATCCGTCTGTGCCCAGAGCCTAAAATCTATCTTTACTAAGAAGAGCCAAGAAGAGGAGCCAGATCAGCCTTGCTGACTGAAGTTGAGTGTCCCCTTGTCCCAGAGCCACCCTACGTCAGGCTCCAGCTGAGGCGCCCCCATCCTCAGGCCTGGGGGCTCCTGCAATGCCCCACTCACCAGGGGTCAATGAGGATCTCGACCAGAGCCGTGCAGAGCAGGACCACGCAGGAACAGCTGAAGGCCGCCCCACTCTGCTTTTCCTTCTCCACCGAGTAGCGGGTTTCCATCTCGGGGTCCATGAACCTCATGGATAAGAGGAAGGTGTTTCTCTTCTTCACTCTGTGGTGGAAACAAGCCCTGTGAAACACAAACGCCACCTCTGCCTCGGCCTCATATTTAAGGTGACTAATTCCTGAGCTTGAGTCGGCCTGACAAGGCACGTGCTGAGGGGCCTCGGGCCAGGGTGTGAGGACCACTTACACCTGGGCCGACTCGCGCTCGAGCAAGGCCTCGTTGAGCAGCTGGTTGAGCTCATACTCATCCTCAGAGGCGTCCACCACGCGATCAGCCAGGTCCTGAAGGCGCAGCCTCCGGCGAGGGTTGGGGAATGAGGGGTTGTCAGCCTACAAGGCAGTGCGGCAGAGTTGGGGGGCAGGTGGGATGAAGTGCAGGGAGGAGTTGGGGAAGGATGGGGGGTGGGGTGCATCACACTCTCCAGGACTGACCCCTTGGCTCTAGAAACCATTTTCCAGGAAAAGTCTCCCTGGTGCTGTCAGTCTAGACCCAGAGCCACAATCCCTCCTGATTTCCCTGGGACTCTGGGTCCTAGGGGCTGTGGCCCCTAATGAGCTCTGCAGTGGTCACCCACTAATGGCAGCGTTGTGAGAGAACAGCCACCTGGCTCCCAAGTGGGAGACCTGGGAGTTTGAGACGACTGCTGGGTCAGCTCAGGCCTGGCACATCCGGCTACGAGGATGGGGGTGGCACACACATGTACATCAGCACCCTCAGGGATGGGAATGACCCCCAACCCTAGGGCTTCAGAGAGTTCTTAAAGGAGCTCACATCTGGTTCATCTTGGGGAGGAAGACCTGAGAGGGAAAGTGATGGGACAGAAAGTAATGTCCTTGTCACTAGTGGGGTGGTGGGGCTAGGTGGCGCTACCATTTTTATTCCCAATTACAAAGGCAAAGCATCAACTCCAAAAATAGGAGTCCAGACTCTGATTATGCAGCCGTAAGTCCAATTAAGAATCAAGACTGGGCATGTCAGAACCATCTGTATGGGCCCAAGAGTACCTGGAAACCAGAATCAAGATACCCTGGTCTTAAGGTTAGGTGGGCCACTGGGTGACAGTTTGACCCCATCTAATTCATGTTCCACCAGCCCCACCCATTTCCTTCTCCATAAAATGATGTGGATGGTCTCTTCCAATACCAGGGAGCATATCCTGAAGCAGTGTGACACTGGCTAATTGTGAAGATACAAAAATATCACAGGCTGCTGAAACTCTGTGTCCTTTCTGTTAGAGTTACATCGAGTCTGTATTTCCACTTTCAGGAAAATCAGTGACACGGGAAAGGGACTGAATGTTGTGGCACTTAAGAAAAGCCCTGTCTTCCAGCCCTGTCTGTCTTATGCTCCAGGCCCAGATCTCAAGGCATCAGGGGCAACTCTGCCCCTCGCAGTGAGACGGGCAGCCCTGCCCACCAGCTCACAGCAACCCCAGCAAGGCATTCCTGTCTCGGAGCAGTTGCTGCTGTCAGTGACCCCACTCAGGAAGCTCTTTAGTAATGGACAGACCCTGGGTGCTCTCCCGAGAGGGACCCTTTTCTGGGCAGTGGGGGTGGGGAGCATGCTAATTCCTTTAGAAATCCCGCATCTGTGCATGGGACATGTGGAATCTAACCAGAGAGGGGAGCTCAACCCTGAATTTTCACTTTCAAAACAGTCTCGGATCCTGTAGAATTTTCCATGGATGACCTCACTGCCCACATATCTACAGGATTCTGGGACATCAGGCCTAGGCAAGGCCTCAGAAGTGACCCCTCTTTTGACCTTACCCACCCCCATCCCATGTAATTGATGAGGGAACAGTGGGGCCGGGCTTTGGGGGGAGGTGACCTGCCCAGCGTTTCTGCCAAAAAGGAGCGGAGCACGGGACTCTTCCTGTGGCAACTTCTGCCTCCCCACCCCTCTACCCACATCCTGGCCCCCAGCCCCGCACATACCTGGCCATCTTGGTCCTCGGGCTCCTCTGATGTGGAGCCGTTGGTATGGACACTCCCATTGGGCTCCTTGGTCCCAATGAGGGCAGGGGAGCTGGGCTTTGAGGAAGTTGGTGCTCCATTGGGCAGGGCCTGCAGTGGAAAGGAGAGGCTGTCAGGGACCCCAGACGCTGCCAGCTGCTCACCCCGCCTGTGGGTGGTCTCTGTCAGTCCGGATACTCACCAGAGTTTAGAAGCCTTGTAGACTTAGAAATTTCACCACTCAATTCCTCCTTCAGAACGTTAATTTTTAAATGCTCTAATTTTCTAGTATTAATTTCTACTATTAAAACTTGTCCTATTATTCCCCTTATTTCTAAAAGGGTAACTCAATGACACAGTGATTCACAGAAGTCTTTTTGGTGTAGAGCCCTGTCAAATGCCTCCCAAACGTCTGAATACATTTCATAAACCAATTTCCTCAATGATTCATATTTTTCCTTGACAATAAGTTGAACACTATAACAGGGAAACAGTTCATTCATTCATTTAATAAGCACTGAGTACCTACTATGTGACAGGAACTGTTCTAACTCCCGGGGATACAGACAAAATGTCCTGACCTTGAAAGCTCACATTCTAGTGAGGAAAGGCAGACAACAGCAAAATAAGTTATTACAGTACATACGGAGAAAATGCTCTGGAGAAAGACAAAGTGGAAAGGGGGCACAGGGATCGTTGCAGAGTGTGACTATGAAGGGGTGGTCAGGAGACGTGTCACCATGAAGGTGACATTCAAGTAAAGACCAGAAGGAGCAAATCATACAGCTCTCTGGGGATGGGGGTTCCAGGAAGAGGGAGCAGCCAGTGCAAAGGTCCTGGAACAGGTGTATGCCTGGACTGCCTGAGCAACAGCCCAGAGGCCAGTGCTGCTGGAGCAGAGTGAGTGGAATGGGCACGGTTGGTGAGGGTCTCGCTGTTAATGGGTCTTCTTGACCTCTGTAGGACTTCGGCTGTCACGGAGATGGGAGTGACATGATTTCACTTAACATATTAGCAAGATCACTTTGACTGCTGTGTTGAAAAGACAGCAGAGCAAGGACAGAAGAGGGTGACTGACTGGGGCATTACTGCAGTAATCCTACACAAGATGACTGTGGCTTGGATGTGAATGGGAATTGTGGGGGTGTGAAAAGGAGGGAGAATAGAGCTCTTATCTTGCAGGAAGGGTCAACAGAACTTGCTTGTGGATAGTAAGAGGGGTCAAGGATGTCTTCAAAGCTTTTGGCTGAGCAGTTAAGAATGCAGTTGCCACTGACTGAGATGGAGAGACTGAGGCAAGGGCAGGTTTTATGGTGAAGAGGGTCAGGAGCTCGGCTGTGGGCCTATTAACTCAGCTGCCTATTACATACACAAAGAGAGATTTACAAGTGGCTGTCCAATGAGTGCAGGGAAGCTGGCTGGGGCTAAAGTCTAAATGTGGGAGTTGTCAGAGGTGGCACTTAAGGCAATGAGACTGACAACAAGGTTAGTATAGATAGGAGAGGTATGGAAGCTTTTAAACACATTGGAAATGATTCATGGTGATAATTCTCCTCACATTCTCCTTATCAGTTTATTCAACTAAACCAGGGGAGAGATTTCTGCAAATGCAATTGTATTTGCTCCTATGACTTCCAGACAAGCAACTCATCACTTTCCCTATTTCTTCCCATGATCCTCCCTGTCTCACTTAACATTTTCATGCATTAGCACTTGGGACTCAGGGACTGTAGAGCAGGTTAGGTGCTCTGTGAATACTGCCCTCTCCAAGTCCATCTTGAGCTGGAGACTTCCTAAACAATTGTGAAGCTAATCATGTGAGCTCATGAGAGTTGTGACAAGCAGTGTCCTTCCCCACGCATACTGGGGGCTCACAGTTGCTACACAGCCTTGTAGGGAAGACAGCCAGAATCACCTACAGCAGCTGAACTTTTACGTTCCCTGAGAGAGATGTACCAGTGTTGGCAGGTAGGGATGCCTAATAAATATTTGATGAATGTCATATGACAAAGGGCTCATTTCTCTTGTAAGAGCTCCTACAAATCAGAGGTGGGCGGGCACCCTCAACATTTAGATACACATATGCAATTCTCAGAAGAAAACCCCCTGGCTAAAAGCCACATTAGACGTGTTCAGCCTTACCCATCATTAAAGAACTGAGATTAACACAGTGAGATATCATGGTTCCATCTTTTAAGTGAATGAGGCTAAAAATGAGTGAAGAGCCTCGCCAGGGCACGGGGAGGGTGGCAGAGGTGAGAAGGAGGGGACACGGTTCTCCTCTCCTCCATGACTGCCTCCTCGGCACCCTCCCTCTGCTGTGCTCTCTGTCCCTACGTGTTCATGGCACTCCTGTGCTTCACCTGCTTCCTCCATGCAGGGGACCTTAATCCCCAAGCCAGCCACTCTTCTGAGCTCCACTTACACATTTTCAGTGGCCTCCCCTTCCGGACGTTGTCAGGATAAACTGCAGTCCCCTTGTTTTTCACTTGCCTTGAATTAGATGCACTATCTCCCCCAGAGACCAGCTTGCCCTCTGAAAGGAGGCTACCGCTAGCCGCCTGCTCAACAGGACTTGGAATCACTTTTATTCCAACCTGCGCCTCACCTCTCAGATTCAGCCACTGTCAAGTCCTGTCAGCTCTTCTGCAATCTCTCCTTTAATCCCTCCCTTTCCATCCCCCTAATCCAGGTGGAGGACTCACCGAGCTGTTGAGGCCATTTTGAGTGGCCGTTTTCTTCACCTCTGGCTTGGATGCAATGACGAGGTAGGTTTCGATGCCCTTTTCATCAAGATAATCGCAGCGGCTGCCCCCATCGCCTGGTTCCACATCAAACTCTCCTTTCAGGCAGTCCAAGGTGCTCTGGGAGATGTGAACGCGCCTGCATTGCAGCCAGAGAGGCCGTGAGCACAGGCCAGAGGGCAGCCCTCACCCAACCCCTGGAGACAGTCAGCGGACAGCGGCTGGACCAGGCTGCTGCTCAGGCCTGTGTGTCTGGGCAGGTGAAGCAGAGGCCAGGTGGGGGCAGTGAGAGGTGCTGCCACCACGAGCAGCGACGGCAGTCCTGGAGGGCAGCACGGCACCTGCCCCTCTCTGAGCCTCAGTGTTAAACACACGTAAGACAATAAATGTCCTCACAGGCTGCTCAGAGTATCGAGTGAGAAAAGGAACTTAGACGTCTGCTCTGCACTCTGAAGTGATACGGTCCAGTTATTGCCCACCTTGCAGGATCCTTGGTTGCAACACCTACTGTTGGGGGGAAATGAACCCACTTCTGGGGAGTCCCCACTGAGGGAGAGAACTGTGACTGTCTTTGCGGGAGGGTCCCTCACCCAGCAGGGAAGACTGCAGTGTGTCCTCAGCCTGTGCACCCTGAGGACGGGGCCTGCCCCACCCGACGTGCTGACTCTGTGACAACTCGGGGGAGACGCACAGGTGCATTGGAAGAACTGCGGATCGCTGCCTCGGCGCCTGTCACTAGTAATAACGCCCTTGGGGGAGACGGGGCATACCGACTGGCGTAGCCACACCGGTGAAGAGCCCAGGCAGCCGCACACGTGGGTAAAGGGGACGAGAGGACAGACTGCTGCAGAGGGCAGGCAGGAGAGGCCACAGCCAACGTCAGGCCCAGGACGCAGGCACCCCGAAGAGGAATTCTGCTGGTTGGAAGGGGTCCCTCTGTCCCCTGTCCCCTGTCCAGGCCACAGTCCTGAAGGAAGGATGGGCTGCCCACACCTGCCCACTGGGAAGTAACACTCGCTCACCCAGGGATGCCACCAGCCTCCATTTTGTTGGCCACCGTGACGTCGGTCGACCACACGTCGTACTGCCAGCGCTTCTGGCCCAGGACGCCCCCCAGCACAGTGCCCGTGTGCACCCCCACACGCATGTCCACCCCGGTCTTCGTCTTCTCCCGCACGTACCTGCCAGGCACACACACAGAGGAGGAGGGCTCGGGGCGCGCCCTCAGCAGGTGCCAGGCCCCTCCCCCTGCACAAGGAATCCTGCACAAACTTTCTTCCCTTCCGGACCCAGGGGCTGACTAGATGCCCCACAGCTTTCTGCCTGCCTTTGAGCTGAGTACGCAGTGACTCTGCCCCCGGCACTCGCCCCCCCGAGGAACCTCCAATTGCTCTCTTCCAAGTACCCGTTTGTTTACTCGTGCAGGTGCTTTTTCACTGAGTGTCTAGCATGTGCCCAGCACTATGCTGGGTGCTGCATGTGCCGAGGGGCACAGCTCCTCACTTGAGAACTCCAGGAAGAGACAAACAGGAAATTCAGAACTGTGCCTGATGGTGAGGGGAGTGGAGGTGAAAGTCTCTAATCCTGAGCTACCGCCCTCTGGAGGAGAGGCAGCATTTGTCTCCAGGCCAATACCAGAGGGAGCGCCCACCAGAGACCCTGAGAGGACAGGAGGGTCCAC
The DNA here is from genome assembly GCF_964194185.1 of Rhinolophus hipposideros. Taxonomy (NCBI): domain Eukaryota; kingdom Metazoa; phylum Chordata; class Mammalia; order Chiroptera; family Rhinolophidae; genus Rhinolophus; species Rhinolophus hipposideros. The sequence continues at coordinate 61,360,516 of NC_138058.1, read as the reverse complement.
AGTGGGTTAGGGTCTCTAAGCCCACCTGCAGTGGTAACAAAAATGGGCAAGAGTGTGGGGAGCTCATGGGGGTGGAGGCAGGCGCTCAGAGGCCAGGGTTCTAGTCCCGTCCTGCCACCCCAGATGTCTGGTGACCTCAGCAGAGTCACTTCCCTGCTGTACCTTGGCTTTCTAATATGGCAGATGGGCATGGTGACCCTGGAGCCTATCTGCCTTGGAGGGTCACGTGAGAGAACCCTGAGAAAAGAAGAGGGAACACCTGGAGGAAAATGCAAATGTGAGGTGGCATGATGAATTCCATGATGACTGCAACTTCCAGAAGAAAACAATAGTGTGGACTAAGGCTGGAAAAGCACCCCTCAGAGGCTGTGGAAGTGTTGCAGTTTCCCTCAGCTATAAGGAAAGTAAGCCAGGACCCTCCTTCCCAGAGCTGGGGACTAAGCGACCTGCTAACCAATGCCACAACCCACATCACATCACTACATCCCGTGCTGCACGCCTGAACAGATCCCTCCAAAGGGGCCCGGGGGTTCTGGGCCCACCATGAGACCTGCAGGAGAGGCCTGCTTCTCCCACGGGCTCAGGCGCCCCCTCCCTCAGAGGCACCCACTTACGAGATGGCCTCCACCATCGCGAGCCCCATGAGGATGGAGCAGACAGCGTGGTCCTCCCGGTAGTCAGGCAGGCCACAGATGCAGTAGTAACAGTCGCCCAGGATCTTAATCCGCAGCTGGTGGTATTTCTGAAACGGCAGGGCAGGGGCTGTGATCCCCTGTCCCTCTTCAGCAGGGAGGAGTGGCAAAGAAAGCACAGGAAGGACAGATGGGAGGGATCCGTGGGGCCTGGGAGGGCCAGGCGCAGGCCACGAGGGCGGACCCCAGCTGGAGAGCTGGGTGAGGGTTGGGGTACTCACGGCCGCCAGCTTGTCAAAACGGGCAAAGAGCTCATTGAGCAGCTTCACGAGCTCCTGGGCACTGCAGGCAGAGGACAGCTGGGTGAAGCCCACAATGTCCGCGAAGAGGATGCTGCAGAGCAGGGAGGCCACCGGCAGTGAGGCTCCAGCCACACGTGTGACACCACTGCCAGCTCCTGACCCCCACCCATGGCAGCCAGGATCAGGGCAGGACAGGTCCTTGCTCAAGCCCCAACGCAGTGAGACCCTGGCACTTCCAGACTGAATTCAGGGCTCTGACAGCGCTAACCCCGCAGACTTCCCTCTACGGGCCCGCCTTCCCCACGCTGCCTCACTCTCCTGCTCCAGGATGAAGGCATCCTTCCTGGAAGGACATGGTTTGAGCCCAGTGCTGGCCCTGAATGGCTGGGCGGCCTCCTGGATGTCCCTTCCCTGCTCTGGGTGACGTCTGTGCCACGATGGGGCTGGACCACGTGGCCTACAGGACATCTCAGCCCGTCCATCAGCAAGGCGGCTCCCGCAGTGGGGGCTCACACTGTGGGAGGGCTGTGCTTCTAGTCCCCGGGAAAACTCTCGACCCCACAGAGCCCCACCCCGTCCTGCTCTGGGCTCCTGTGCCCTCCGCTGGCACACCTGACGTTCTCATGGCGGTACATGTACATGGTGTTGAACTGCTGCTGGTCTTTCTGGCTCTCGTCCTTCTTCATGTCCTTCAGCATCTCATCAGCCACGTGCTTGGGCAGGATGGAAAGCATCAGGTTCTCCTGTGGGAGGAAGGAGAGGGTTAGTGAGGAATGCTGGGTCTGCCTGTCCTCTTCCAGGGGCAAGTTCAAATACTGCCGGGAAGAAACACTGAGTCTGGTGACAGATGTCAGCCAGGAACCAGCTGATGCCTGGCCGAGGCCTGAGCGCAGACCCTGCCTTGGGAAGCAGCCGGAGGCCCAGGAAAGGCAGCTCCTCACACTGAGAAGGCTCAGGGTTGTGGCCAGAGCATCTTCAGCGCACCGACGGGAATCAGGAACTTGGGAAGAAATCCAGGCGTGGCTTGGTGCCTCCAAGGCGTCCCCCATGCCACAGAAGTGTGAGCGTTCCTGCGTGGACCCACTCTCCTCTGCGCTTGCACTGTGTGTCCTGGAGAGCAGGACCTCTCCTGTGGGTGGGCAGCCAAGAGCCCCCAACAATCTGGTGTCGTACCAGGCCCTCTCAACCCCGATCTCCCCGACCAGCCAGAGGGCAGGGCCTCAGCTCCCCTGGTGGTTTGCTGTAGGGCAGCCCTCCACTCTCCACCAGGACAGTCTGCAGACCAGGGCCCCCGCCTGCTCACCACTGCACCGCAGGGAGGCCCCGTCACCCATCTCTGTTTTCATGGGGAAAATCACTCCTCTTTCTTGCAGTGAATCGCACGGTGATAATGAGGCACATCCTGCCTCTGCCCAGCGTGGCTGGCACAGGATCCACCCTGAAGCACTGACAGTGGTTCTTACTATTGTTCTCCCGTTTCCAGCAATGGCCACTGTTAGAAACCTCTCGAATGGCATCATTACAGCTCAGGAATGACAAGCCACAATAATCTCCGTGTGCCCTCCCTGGTTTCACCTGAGCCCAGGAAGCAGCAGCCAGGTCTCCCAGGACCCTGCTGGCAGAGCAGAGGGAGTGTGAGGGACACAGGGGCCCCCACTGTGTGGGGAGGGGAGCCCACCACAGAGGATCTCAGGACTTCCCCTGGAACCCAATTAAACCAGGCACATGGAGAAAAGAAACTTTCGGCTTGGGAAGATGAGCCTCCGGGACGATTTTCAGGCCAGAGATCCGAGGCACTGCCACTCTCAGAGGCAGCCTCGGAACAGAGCTGCCAGAGTCCCGAGGGTAGAAGGGTTGGTGGGAGGCAGCAGTGAGCACGGGGGCTGGGGCAGGAACCCGGGGCTCCCAACCCACCCTGTGGGCAGCCCTTGTCGGTGCCACGGGGCAGGATAGGAGGGCCGGTGGTTAAGAGCCTGGGCTCTCTGCCCTGCCACTCAGTGACCACATGATACCAGGCAATGACTAGACTTCCCTGTGCCTTGGTGTCCTCGTTGGTAGAACAGGAGGCCTAAGTGACTCATTACCGTAAAGCACTTAGAACAGCGCCTGCACACAAGTGCTCAGTATATTAGCTATTCTTGTGTCACCTGACATGTTACTGAGGGCCTCAAGACAGCAGGTGTATCAGAAAGACAAGGCCTAAACTTCCTCTAGGCTTTGAAGCTCACCACAGATTTACAGATTAAGAGTTCCAGTGGGACACCCAGGGTCAACGGAAAACCCCTTTGGTCACTCGGCCAGGGCTTCCATTCAAGTCTCAGCCTCACTCTGCCTCCCCGTCCCCAGGTGTGCTAAGGGGAGGCAGAGGCAGATGTGAGGAGTGTGGGAAGGCCTGCCAGGCTGGGGAAGAGGCCACTCAGCCTCTTGTGTGTGGCAAGGAGGGGCCGTGGGACCTCGAGGATTAGGAAAGGCAGTGCTGTGCTGGCCTCCCTGCTGCAGCCGGGCAGCCAGAGCCCACCCGGCCAGGCCTTGCCCCCCTCTCAGTCTCCTCCTCAGAAAAGCTTCTCTGGGCTCCTGGGGAACCTCAGGGACAGAACCCAGTCCAGTCCTGTGAGGTGCTCCATGCCCCAACCGCAGTCCCAACGTCCCTGAAAACAAGCCCGGCCTCCTTCTGGCACAGCCCGGCTCCAAGGCTGTCAGCTAAGGCAGGATAAAGGCAGCAGCAGACGCAGTCGGTTCAGCCCTGACGAAGATGGCAGCCTCGGAACTGACAGCAGTGACGAGGCCATGAGCTCAGCTCGGGGGTAGGATGTGGGGAATTGTCGCTTTTTGCATTATATCTTTCTGTAACTTTTTTCGAAGAGCATAAGTGAATTCCGAAAGCAGAAAATCAGTAAGTGTCAATTTTTAAAATAACAAGAAAGAGGCCGTGGTCATCAATGAAGGCTACCAATCTACTCGTGTGGTTTACGGAAACTTTATAGTCAACCTCAAGAGGTTAAGCAGGCAGAAGGCCCCTTACCTCATTCTGATAAAGCGAGTTTTAAGTAAGAAGTAGGCGTACAGAGAAGAAAGGACAATTTGACAGATGAGAATGGATCGCAATAGGCAGCTGCCAAGGGACTGGCCAGGAAAGAACATTCTAGTAGGCGGAGGTCAAAGGGAGGAAAGTGGCCGAGTGGGCAGTGAAGGAGGGGCCACCCTCCCCTGCCAGCTGCCCTCCAGGCCCACATCACAACCCCAGGATTTGTGTCACGACCAGGCTCCTCCTCTCCAATCCACCTCGCGTGGCTCCACAGCACCCAAGGCCGTCCTCACTACGGCGCACACCTGCCTTTCTGGTCCCGTCTCCCCTGCTCTCCTCCATGGCCCGGCTGCTGTAGACAAGTTCCTTCTCGCCACCTCCACCCACACCCTTCAACTCCCACCTCACATGCCACCCCGGCCCTACCCAGGGCTGCTCGTCCTCCTTTTCACCCTCACCAACTTGACTGATGCTGACCGTATCTGCCCTTATATTTCAGAGATTCCAAGCCTTTTCCTGGATCCCTTTTAGAAGTGTGTGATGTTAACGACGGATCTTCTAAACAAATGCTCATATACACAGTGGGTCCCTGACATCCATTCTGCGTCCCGGTTAAAGACCCCAATACCTCAAATGTATTCTTGGAGAAGGAAGGAAGGAGGGTGGGATCGAGGTACACTTGTCTGGCGGGTCCCACCAGGGGGCACAGGAGTCATAGGGCTGGAGGGGAGAGGGGCCACCAGAGCAGTCTCAGCCTCGCAGGGGCCCAGCACGAGCGATGTGGCATGGTCTCCCCAGCACAGAGGCAGAGCCCACTCGTCCAAAAATAGTAGTTGCTATACGTTTCGGGAGTCATAAGAATGTTCCAAGCCTCTGACCCTTTAATGGCTCTCCTGGGAATTTATCCAATGGAAATAATCCAAAAGAAGTAAAAAGATACATGTGCATAAAGAACTTCATTGCAGCATCACTTACACTTGCAGAAAAAACTAAACAGTCCAAATGCCCGGCAAGTGATTAATTAAATTGTGACGTCCTTTGGATGGAAGATTATGCGACCTTAAAAATGATCTTGATGAAAACTGTTGCAACAAGAATGTGAGAGAAAAGCAGGACACAGAATTGTATTCTATGAAGGTGATGCTGGGTATCTGCACATCTAAAGGCAGAAGGACAGGTGGGTGCAAATGAGAAAAGCACAATTTAATTTGGGGGATGGAATTAAGAGAAAGCTTTAAATGTTTTTTCAAAATGCTCTATGGTTGGTATACAGCTGCTGCTTCTTTTTAAAAATACTTTTTAGACTGGAAATAAACATAAAACTTCCTGTTGCCTCCAGCGGTGACCCTGACCCCAGCTTGTCCATAACAACCAGTTTTCTTAGAAAGAAGATCCTTACAAGGCTATTAGGCTGGCTCCAGACTCCTTTTGGATAGAACCTGAGCAGGGCAGCCAATGGCCAGTTACAAAGCAAGGAGGAGACCCCAGTGCCACAGCAAAACGGGGGGAGGCAGTGACCCTCTTAGGAAACCAGGTGACAGAACAATCGCCCTGGCTGGCTGCTTTCGGCAGTTCTCATGAAAATAGCAACTCACCAGGCAAACAGACTGCACTGGATGTTGTTCTGCTATAGAGTGAAGGCACAGAGGTACCCAAACCTTATCTAGTTAGGACCTGGCAATACTGCTCGAGAAATTCCTATCAGGGCTCTTCTGGGGGCGAGCCCACTCACTGGAACCCCCATGGTGTTGTGTGGGGAGATCTGGTCAGCTACTCCTGAGGTGGGTCCTGCTTGCCGAAGAGGACCTGGCTGAGACCTCAGGGGGGGGCTTCAGCATGGTGGCCCAGGCGGCAACCCAGACCACCTCTGGGTACCAGGGAGAGCAGGCTGAGTGGAGGCAGCTGCTGAGGGAGAGAGGGAGGTGGACTTGTGGCTGAGGCCTGGGTTCAAGCTGGCTCTATACCTGACAGACCCTGGCGGGCCACGCCTCTTCCCTGAGCCTCAGTTCCCCCTCTCCTCCTCACAGGCTGATGCGGTTCATGTCGCACTAAGTCTGGAAGCCCCACTGTAGGAGCACTTGAAGAGAAGGATTTGAAGGATGGAAAACTGAGGGGAAGGACGCAGTCATGGCTGTGTGAAGGGAGAGGCTGACTATTACTCCCAGACCAAGATCCTGCCTGCCAAGCTCACTGCTAGAGACCCCTGCCTTCAACGCTATGTCTGAGCCGGAGGCAAAACCGTCCTTCAGCTGAGGACCAGAAAAAAGCAAAATTCTTGAAACTCAAAGCCAGTGGACTGGAGAGCAGTGAGGAAGGTGGAAAGGGCTACACACCTCCAGAAACTTGGACTCACACCGTCAGAAGCAGAGGTCCAGTGTTCACCCAGGTTCCTCTTGGAAAACTAGGAACTGCTGACGATCAAAACCCAAAAGAACTGGAAGTAGAGGAAGCTGTGATCAAAGTTTGTCACAAACTAACAGAAGGCGGCAGGACGTGGCGGGAGGGCGTTCTACAATTTAGATAACATTTTATTTTTATTTTCCTTGAACCCTTTTTTAGTTTTACAATTAGTTTTTTTGTAATGCCGTTTTCAAAACTGAATTACAACTGGTACCCCATCTCTTTAAAACTGGTATTTTGAATTCTAATGCTTATTATTCATGACCACATGAATTTTTGTGATCAACTTCATGTATGACCCCTTCGTGTCATCTCTCCTTTCTAAAAATGACAGGGGTCACCGACGCCACCTTTCTCAGGACTGTGCCTTTTTAGGCGTGCAGTGCCCTGAAGTTCTGGCATGTGGCTCCTTCACTTTTGGACTATGACTTTCAGTGATGGGTGGAAGTTTTCCAGAAAACTGGATGTACGCAAATGACATTTCCTTACCTTAAAGCTACTTTTAAAATCTGATGGTCTGGTCTGGGCCAAAAGAAGGAATATCCGTTGGAGGTTGAAGAGACAGATAGGAAGATAATAATGACTAATTCCTAAGGTGGCTTCGCTGAAGTGACAAAGTATTTTAAAAATATTAAAAAGCTTGTCAAAGAGAAGAGGTGTGACCTCATCATCCGAGGCTTTAGGAAGTAGAGCAGAGGTCACTGAGCTGGGGTTAGGCTGCTAAGGCCCAGTGACCTTGGGCGTGCGCTTTGTCCCTTTGTACATGGTTCCTCATGTGTCAAACGGGTGATCTCTTAGGCCTCCTTTCTCTGTTCAAAATGCTCAAATTCTTCCAGACGGAAAACTTCAGAAGATACAGAGGTTGTGTTTATAAAATGTAGGGCATGTCACTAGGATCATCAGTTAATTTGGATTTCACTACTGAGTGATCTGGGAAAGTACACAGGATGAAATTTAAAAGCGTAAATGTAATAACTTCTATTTGAGTCCCCAAAACCAAGTACAAGAAAACAGAATGGGAGAGGCATAATGTATCAAGACTGGGGATAAAAGTTTAACCATCTGAGATGGTACTCGATTCTAAATAAATTCAGAGCATAAAGGGAGCCTAAATAAGCCCTTTGGCCCTTAACAGAAGTTAAGGGTCCTGAAAGAGGAGGGGGTGGACCTGCTGGGCCCTTCCCCACAAGGAAACAGATCACCTAGGCCTTCATGGGTGGACCACGAGGTGAGGGGAGCATGAGGGCGGGGATCTGAGGGCCTGGGAATCAGCCCGGAGAAGGGAGGGCTCGGAGGCACCCCAGAAAATTCTTCAAGTCCGAGGGAAGCTGTTGTATGGAAACGGGGTGAGCCTTGCTCTGGGGGCCCCACGAGAGAGAGAGCTAATGAGGGAAGCCTGCCAGGGAACAGATCGTCGCCTCCAGAGGAGGAAGAATTTTCTAAAAGTCAAAACAGTTCAAATAAAGAATGCGCTGCCCTGAGAGGTGGTGAACCCCTTCCTGACACTGCGTGAGAAGGCCACAGGAGGGAGTCACCACAGGCCGGAAGGCAGGCCCAGAGCAAAGGGGACCCTGCCAAATTCTGGAAGTCGAGGCCTGAGGCCCTGAGACGTGGCTCCACACAGAGGAAGAAGGCAGGGAACTGCTTCACATAGCCTCTCCCCAGCCCCCCAATGCTTTGATGGTTATCCTACAAACACACAGTAATGAAAGTCAAGGCCCTGACCCTCTCTGGGCAAAGAACCAAACAAAGTCCAGAAAGAAAAAGAAAAAATGCTGAAAGTCTTTAGTCTGCTTTCTGGGTAGAGGAAAAACCGCCCAGATCCTGGGAAGAAGCACCCCAGGCCTGCCCAGGCGGTGAGCAGACCTGGGGTGGGGCAGGGGACTGGCTGGTGTCCTGAGCCCCGGGAGAAGAGACCACAGCATCCAGGGGCAGGGTGCTCGGCCTCTGACCTGGGGTGCGCTCTCATCTGTAGAAAGTTATTTGCTGGGCTCTCAGGTGAGCTGTCTGTGGCTGGGGCGGCTGTCAGCATGGACTCAGCCCAGCACTGGGAAGGAACCAGTCAAGCCCCTTCTCAGCCATGACTCATGCAGAGCCTCGCCTTCTCCCTGGCTCAGGACGGGGCAGAGGAAGGAGGCCAGCTCGGCTCCCAGGGGCCCTGAGTTGTTACAGCTGACACTCTGATGAGGCGTTCAGGAGTTAATTACAGCAAGATGGCCGGCAGGGACTCGGAGAAATGAGCTTGGCTGATGAGAAGCTAAGTTTCTACACCATCCTTGTACAAGGGGCAGACGGAGGGAGGCTTAAGTGGAGAGAGACACAGGCAGTGCCCAGGTGGCCGTGTGTGTGTGTGAAGTCAGCTTGTCTGAGGATGTGTGCGTCCTTGTGTAGGCCCTGTGTGCCCTACATATGTGCTGTGTACCCCCCCCACACACACACACACAAATTACATGTCACTACAACCCATCACAGGCTGCTAGCAGACTCACAGCTGTCCACAAACATGTCTGCTCTTGTCCTGATTTATCCAGACTCTTGGAGCTTCCAGACCACTTGGAAGTTATAAGGTCACTGGACCACACTAGGTGTCCAACCTGGCCTGACCACCCGAGCAGAGAAGGCACAGGAGGAAGGAAATGAAGAGGAGGAGGAGCTGGCCTACTAGCCCCGGGAGGCCAGAGCCCCAGCAGCCACAACAGGTGACATCTGGCAACTCTGTGCATGTGGCAGGCAGTTGCCATTTAGACTAGGGGTCCACACATGCTACCCTCATCCAGAAGACATGGTCACAACCTCAGTCACTCAAAGAACAGTCACTGGTCATCTATGCACATCTCCAAGCTAAATGCTGGGAAGGTCAACGGTAAACAGCACTCTCAGGAGCTCAGATGGGCAGGGCAGTCAAAGTCACACTCAGTGACTGGTCTCAGGGGCAGGAGTGCTTTGCTTCTTCAGCCAAAGGCTGTGGGAGTTCACGGAGGGAGAGCCTGTGTAACTCAATAAAACAAGCAATCTTTAAATAAGACCCTCCAGTGTGAGAACAGGCTCCAAGCCAGCATGCCCGGAGTCTCCAAGGTGGATGGGCTTCCAGAGGGAAGCAGAGCCACGCTTAATCTCAGTGGTAGGGGAGCCAGACTCACAAACCACCACCAGGCCATGTCACCTTGAACAGTACAGAAATCACACAGACCCAAGGTCAGCCCAGAACTCTCACCCCACTAGAGAGGGAGAGGGGACACTAAGTGTGTGGTACTTCTGGTCACTTACCTGGAAGCCCGTGCAGTCAGTCTCCAGAGACGAGAGCCAAGTTGACTGCAATCTCAGGAGACAGCCCTTTGGGCCCAAAGGCCATGTGCATTGTATCTGGGCCCCTCACCAAGCGTGCTTGGCACAAAGCAGGTGCTCCTTAGAGGTTTGGTGAGTTAATGAGCTGTCAACTAGGAGATATGGCCCGAGGGACAAGCATCACCCTCTAGAAAAGAACTAACAGAACTTTCTGCAGCCACATTTAATATTCTAGAATCTGTGCTGTCCAGTATGGTAGCTACTACCCACACGTAGCTACTGAACACAGGAAATGTGGCTACTGCAACGGAGGAACTGATTTTTAATTTTTAAACTTCCATTAACTTAATAGCCTCACATAGCTACTGGCTACCATCTCGGACAGAGCAGCTCTAGAACACTGTAGCAGTTAAGTATAGCGTGCGTGGCAACACTGAGGGACAGTGAGCAGCTGCTGGAGCACTGAGGTCACATCTGTGATCAGCGGGGTGGGGTAGGAGCTGCAGTGTCCGTGTGGGAGGCACACACCACCTGCTTCCGTCCTTGACACGAAAGCAGCAGCTCAATGAACCCCAGGCACGAAGGCCCCAGCAAGTTAAACACACGAAATCTCCACCCTGAAGGGTTTATGGTGCTTTGGCCTCACTCCCTTTGCTCCTCCCAATGGAGCAGTAAATCTTGCCAGTTTCTTCCAAATGCCGCTCCCACCTTCCCTTACCCACTACACACTCCCCCAGCCACCACTCCAGCCCAGCCCCAAACCAGTTTCTGGCGGGTCCCCTGACTCCAGTGTTTTCCACACGAGGGACCAAGAACAGTCCTCGAATGGGGATTTTGTCACCATGCCTCACACTTCATCACCCCTGTCCTTCTGCCCCCACCTCACTTCTCACTAACCCCACCTCTGCCTTCCACTCGGATCAAGACTTCAGTCTCCCCACCACACATTTGCCAGTTCCCCTCCCTGTCTTGAAAAGCCACCCGAGAATCCACCTCCATCACATTTTCTACATCCAACTCTGAACATACTTCTAAGAGTCTCTGCAGCCCGAATGCTGACCGCCCCCTCCTTCGTTGTCTTCCCCCGGCCCATTCACATTCACTGCACTCACAGACTTCTTTCTCGCTGTGTATTTAACAGTCACATGATTGTAACTTATTCCAGGTGTGGCCCGGCCAGATCCTCTGGGTTCTACTGTCCCATGATGCTTTAGCCAATCTGGGTCCATCACACCATATTCCCAACCATGCAGACCAGGGCACAGAGGGGACTGGCTGATATGCTGTGGCTGTTGCTGCAGAGACTGGAATTTCTACCCAGTGCTTCCCTCTCTGAGCCTGCTGGCTGGCTTCTGGGAAGGCCCTGAGTGCCTCTGGGACAGAAGAGCGGGTGGGGGCAGGTTTTGGACTCATGCATGGCACTTGGTAAAACATCACCTCTTATTCTTGGGTAGAAGCCATAAATGTGAACCTGAGGTTCCCCAGGGCTGTTCGGTGCCAACTTTTGCTGAGCTCTCTGGCATGCTATGAGGCAGGGTTCTCTAGGGACAGAGCCTCACCCAGGCAGGGCACATGAGGGTGGGGGGTCTGCAAATGGAGGCACAGGCCCTCCAACCCATCAGACGTATGCACAAAAAAAGCACGAAATTGAGACCGCCTGAGTGTGTCCCATCTAACGCTTCTGAAAGTCTACGAGACATCTCAAACTTGTTCTGACAACCCCCCCAAACCACTATCTTCCCCATCTCTGTAGCAACCACGCCCTTCCTGTTGCTTCCAGGATAAAACCCTAAGAGCCACCGTTGACTTTCCACACTCCCTCCTTCCATTCCACCCAGCACTAAACCCTGTTGGCTCTGCCTTCAAAATATATCCAGACTCCTCCTTCCCCCTCATCACCTCCATCCTGGTCTGCCTCACTACCTTCTCTCACTGAAATGACTGCATAGCTTCTAACTGGTCTCCCTACTTCCACTGCTGTCTCCACCAGCAGCCAGACTGATCCGTGTAAAACCTACAACCCTCCAATGTCTCCCAACTCGCTCAGGGGAAAAGCCAAGGTCCTTCCAAGATGCTGTAGGATCTGCCCCCCATCACCTCCCTGCTTCACCTCCTACCTCTCATCTGCTTACTTCTGTTGCATCTGCACTTGCCACCTTGATAGCCTGTGAACATACTTCCGGGCCTTTGCACTTACTGCTCATCTCTCTGAACACTGCATGCCTCACACCCTCACTGCCTCACTGCTCAAATCTCATCTTATCAGAAGGCCTGTTCTGGCCACATGATATGAACAGCAAGCTCCCTCCGCCCCGGGCATTCCCCGGGCTCTTTCCCCTGCTTTGCCATCCCTACCTCCTAACACAGCACATACTCCTTTGTTTAATATCCATCTACCCCACTAAAATCTGTCCTGCTTACAACTGTATCCCCAGTGCCAGGAGTGCCAGAAATATCTGTGGCATTGAGTGCTTTCTTTTAGACATTTTGACAGTCTTCTTCTGACAAAGAAACTGGGGCTCAAAGGGCATACGTGATTGATTCAAGGTCACGTGGCAGGTAAGTGGCCTAGCTAGGACGTGAATGCAAGTGGTCTGCGCCCTGTTGTCAGATCTTCCCATTTTCCAAGGCAGTCTGAAATACAAGTTTTTATACAGAATGTCCATACTTTTAAGTATTAGAAATTTTTAAAACTCTAGGCAGGTCCAACAAAACATACCCACAGACCAGATGTGGTCCGAGGACAGCTCACCTGCTTCTCCTAGTTAATGGGAGAATGGAAGCCCTCACCAGCAGCGAGGGTTGTCAACTCCCCTTCTAGGTTTGTTGTGACGATTACATGAGATAATTCAGTAAAATCGCAGCCTCGGGCTTGGCACAAAGTAAGTGTTCAATAAACTACCCCAAAAACTAAACTTCATGCTCAGAGCCAGATAAAGGCGGGGGCATCACAGCCCTGGTGACCCAGCCATGGACAGTAGACTCTGCAATTGCTTGGAGAGAAAAATGCTGGAGGACAGGGCAAGGGCTTACAACTCTCTGGAGCCCTCAAGGAGTCAGCTCAAGGTCACACAGCCCACACATGGGCCCGTCAGCAGGACTGTCATGGCCACCAGTGCCAGTGTCCTGACACAGCAAACGTGCTCTCCCTGCCAGGAGCCTCCATGGCATCAGAACAACCTGACCTCTGTGGGCTCATCACTTGCATTATCTAAAATGTGGATCTGTTTTGCTAAATCCTGGAATGGTAGAATGAAGAACATCCTGTGAAATCCAAGAGGTGGGAGCTGGAACCAACAGAAGCACTAATTCCTACTTCACACCATGGGAGACTCACCTTCTGGCTTTTCTCCAATCAAGAGGCATTCAAGGCTAAAACAAAACTGAAAAATATTGGATGTATTCGTGATTGGTTCTGTGAAGAAGTCAGGACAGCAAGTGTCTTTTGAGTCACTTGCATTATCTAAAATGTGGATCTGTTTTGCTAAATCCTGGAATGGTAGAATGAAGAACATCCTGTGAAATCCAAGAGGTGGGAGCTGGAACCAACAGAAGCACTAATTCCTACTTCACACCATGGGAGACTCACCTTCTGGCTTTTCTCCAATCAAGAGGCATTCAAGGCTAAAACAAAACTGAAAAATATTGGATATATTCGTGATTGGTTCTGTGAAGAAGTCAGGACAGCAAGTGTCTTTTGAGGCCCATGTCAGGCGGGGTTCCTCTGTGGGTCCTGTCAAGTGGACAGTGGGTTTGCCCTCTACCCCAGGTACTGATACCACGAAGATGTGTGTGGCCAGCACACAAGGAGCTAAGAGACAGAACTGCTGTGGGGAGGTGGGAGCACACACTCCTCCCACCCCAGCCTCCTCTCCTCTCTCACGGGTTCCCCAGGAGACAGGGCGCCTGCCCCACCCTCACTATTGCAAAGACAACAGCGGGCATTTTGAGGGTTGACACTAGAAGTCCAACCTCAGGCCAGATAGGGAGCTGACTTCTCTCTCTCCTCACCTCTCTCTCCATCCCCGCACCCACCTGACTCCCCTCTCCCCTACCAAGCTCCCATAAGAACAGGGTTCAAGGTCAAAATTATTCTGTCTTATCCTCACAGTAAAAGGTCTTGGAGGGAACAGTGAAGCAGGCTGGGGCAGAGGTCAGAGAGGACGGACATTCAGAAAGACAAGAACTGAAGCTGAGCTCATGTGATGGCAGCATTCCAGAGTCCCAAGCTCTGGGGCTCCCAAGAGAGAAGTCTGACTTTCATGGTAAATGGGCGGTTCTTCCCTCTGAGACCTGCTGAAGGGCATAGGTCACCCACTAGGGAAAGACTCCAGCACGAAGAAGAAATGCCATCCCTGGTCAAAGGTGATCCTGGGTGTTGGGTTTGAGCAGGAGAGGCCGAGTAAAGCAGCTGTAACATCCATGCATCCCTCCCCCCAGAAACTGAACCGACAACCACCCAGAGTCCCCTGCACCATGCACTGCAGGGCCCCATGGGTGGTGATGACCTGGCCCACGGGCCCTCACTGGGGCCCGGTAACAGTGAATGGTCTGCTGACCGAGAACCCCGCACGTCAGCCCTGGGCTCTCCCCCAGGTGGCGGCCACAGCGTCCTCCCCTCTGGAGCCTCTCTTCCCTGAAGGAGGAGGATGACTGACCTAACCCAATGTCATCTGGAGGGAAGTGCAGGCCTCGCCGAGTCCCCTGTCGTCCCCCCATCCTCTCCCACATCCTCCTCCGACCACATCCCACTCCCCGGGAAGTAGTTGTGAGTATGTGGTTCAGAAAGGCTCATAATTCTGTAGTTTGTACCTGGTGACAGGTGTGCACTGAGTGGATTTCCTGGATGCCTGCTGTTGCCAGGTGGCAGGTGGGGCGCTTAGCAACCCTCTAGGTCCCCAACTAAACCCTGGAGGATGGTCACATGGGAATAAAGAAAAACAACTCCAGTTCCTTCCTCTGGGCCTCCTGCTCCACCCTCACACCCGGTGGAGCAGAGGGGAGCTGGACGGAGTCTACCTTGGCGGCCCTGCGTCATGGGTAAATGCCATCGGACTGCCTAGGGTTAGAGATGTGCTCGGCAGATGCAAAGAGAGCCCCTGCGTGCCCGGCTCCCCGCACAGAGCTTTAAAGCCACAAGGACTCAGAGTGGTCAGGCCCACTGCCTGCAGGGGAGGAGCCGAGAGCGGGTAGGTTTACGCAGCCAAGCTGACACCGTCGTCTTTTCATTACCCACACGCTCCCTCATCGCGAAGCACCCTTTGACAAGCTGGACATGCCCGCCCTGGTGACAAAGCAGAAAGGGAAGCCTGTGCACGAAGGCCCAGCGCTGCTTTGCACCTTCCAGGGGCTGGTAGCTAGTGGCCCACCCATCAGGGAGTTGCCTGCCATTAGCAGAGGTTGGTCATCTTCACAAAGGACAGTACAACCTCCGAGGCAGGTGACAGCAGCAAAGAGAACAGAATCAGAGGATCCGGGATGGGATCCCCAAAGCCAGCTCACCCCCAGCCTTGTCGTCTAGCTGAAGGGCATGAGGCCCAGGCAGGAGACTGTCCTGCTGGAGGTCACCCCACCACCATGGTAGGCCTTCCCCTCTGCTCAACTGGGCTTCCTCCCAAGGCAGTTTAGGAAACAAGATAAATGTAATACATGCCGACAAAACAAAAAGTGAGACACGGACCCTGAAAACTAAATTCTGTTCGGAGCCCTCCTCTGCAAAGCTTATACTGAGAACTTTTTTAATTGGGAATTTTCAAACAAAGCACTGTGAGTACACGAGTGGTGTGGTGTGGCACCGAACTCAAAATGGCTCCTTCAACGGGAGCCACGTCCAAACAGCTTCTACCCCCTTGCCCACGAGGACCTGCTGTGGCCCTTTCCAAGTGTTGCCACATCTATTATCTCATTCTTATCCTCACGAGGGGCATTCACAGGAGGAAAGTGAGATGGGATTGTGTGGCCTCTATTACCAGCCTGCAGTCAGCTCCAAAGACACATCAGCTGACATTTCGGGGCTGTAAAATCAGCCCAGATCCCACGCCACTCACAACGTCAGCCTGGATGCCCTGAGAGGGAGGAATCTCTGCCCGACTGGCACCATGGACAAAGGTGCAGCGGCTCCAACCAGCTCCTGGCCTCCCTCTGGGCCCCTCCCTTCAGCTAGTGTCCGCAGGGGCTGGGGCCAGTAAGACCACAAGTAACAGCACTAAAGGGCTTCATGTTTTCAGACTCAGCATTCTTACTTCATGTGATTCCCAATCAATGGTATTATTTTCAATCCCAGTTTTTCAGAAGACTAAACTGAAGACCAGAGAGGCAAAGTACCAACGTCACACAGTGAGAAGGTGAGAAAGTCACGTCTCACTGTCCCCCAGAAAACGTGGGCAGAAGCATGGAGTACTCAGCTTGCCAGTGGGGGGGGCTGCCCCTCTGGTTCAAGCTTTAGGCTCTGCTTGGTCACAGGGAGAGGGGAACGCACATGACAATGTGTATGTGCCAGGAGCTGGGCGTCCTGTCCTTAGAGGTGGGCCAGGAAAATGCTGCTCTGGGCCGTCTTGTCCCAAGGCTCACCAGCTGCCTGTCTGTCTGGGGGTGGGGTTTTCTTCTGGAGTGATGAAATGTTCTGGAACTAGACAGAGGTCACGGCTGCACAACACTGTGAATGTACTAAATTGTATAGTTTCATGTAGCTAATTTTATATTATTTGAATTTTACTTCAATAAAATGGAAAAAGAAAAAAAATCAAAGCAAGCCAGAAAGCTTTTCCCAGCCAAGAACCCAATTTATCACACTGTATTTTTTAAAAAAATATTTTTAAAAGATACCCCCAGATGATGGGATGTGTTGTGACCTCTTCTATACTTCTTTGTATTTTCAAAGTTTTATCCAACAACAGTAATATGATGATGGTAAACAGTTTAAATGCCTAATATGTCCAGGCATGATGCTAAGTAACTAGTTCACATTTAGCTGCCATAATAACCATATGCGACAGGTATAAGACTCAAATGTCTGGTTCTTAACTGCCATCCTTAATGGCTATACTGTATGAGAAAATGGTACTACTTTTATAATCAGCATTAACACAGTTAACTCTCATTCAAAACACAGAAGACAAAAATAGACTTGAAGGAATATCCTCTATCAGTATTATTGTTCTTTCCATTAGTCTATTATTACCAATATTGTACACCGTATGCTAAAAAAAGAAAAGAAACTCTTCCAACCCTCAGTTTACCTAGCTGTGACTTGAGCCAAATAAGTAAACAGCAGGAAACAGACCACAGGATGTTACTACTGCCTTGGGGCCCGTTCCCTACAACTGGGGTTTTCAAATAGACATCCTTGGGGGAGCTACAGGGATTCCAAATGCAAAGTAGTCTTTTCTACATAAACAAGGAAAATTTAAGTGACTAAGTGAAAATTTAAGTCCTCTCATTCATTGCTAGGAGGAGTGTAAATTGTTCAAACCTCTATCTGAAACAATTTGGTAATATTTATCAACATTAAAAATGCACGTACCTGGTTCCTCAAAAAGTTAAATACAGAAGTACCATATAACTCAGCAATTCTATTTCAAAGAATTAAAAGCTAGAACTCAAACAGATACTTGTATTCCAATGTTCATAGCATCATTATTCACAATAGCTAAAAGGTGGAAACAACCCAAGCCTCCATCAACAAATGAACAGATAAACAAAATGTGGCGTATACACACAACAGAATATTCAATCTTGAAAAGGAATGAAATTCTGACACATAGTACAACATATATGAACCCTGAAGACATTATACTAAGTGAAATAAGCCAGTCACAAAAGGGCAAATACTGTGTGATTCCACATATATGAAGGATCTAGAATAGGCAAATCCATAAGGAGAAGTAGAATGGTGGTTGCCGAGGGCTGGCGGAAAAGAAGATGGGGAGTTATTATTTAATGGGACAGAGTCTGTTTGGGAAGATGAAAAAGTTCTGTTGATGGACACTGGTGATGGTTGCACAACACTGTGAATGTACTTAATGTATATACTTAAAATGGTTAAAATGGTAAATTTTACGTTACATTTTACCACAGTGTATATATATACATTTTTAAATGCATATGCCCTTTGATCCAACACTTCTACTTCTAGGTTTTAGTCTTCGGATATATTTGCATGTGTAGGACACGGCATCCCTATAACAAAATCTATTAACAGCAATGTTTGCTGTAGCCAAAGGTGGGAAATAATCTAAATGTCTACCTATAGGAGCCCAGTTAGATAAATTGTTACCTCTATACAATAGAATACAATACAGTCATTAAAAAGGATGAGGCAATGCAATCTGGACTTAGAACCCGCTCTAAGGTAGTAGGTGAAAACATGTACATAGTAGATAGTAAGAGTGCAGAAGAGTGAACCGACTTCCATTTGTGTGGGTGTGTGAAAAATCTATATACACGGATTTGGAAATAAAGAGACTATCTCTAAAAGGATATACAAGAAATGTGATCGTGGTTGTCTGAGGGATGGGGAAGTGGATGGCTGTGGAGGGAGAAACTTACTTTCCATGGTATATCCACTTTCATACCTTTATAATTTTATACCATGTACACTTCTAGCTACTCAAAATTAAACTGAAAAAATTTAAGTAATCTCTAACTTTTGCTTCTTGCTATTATAGAGGAGCTTATATCAGACCAACCCTTTAGCCAAGAACAACTATAAAATCTGGATAAAATATAAAAGAACAGCTATTTGGAGGTAATGGGAAACAACCAAAGCACCTAGGACTTGACAGGACAAGATTGCCAAGGGAAGGGAACCACATTTAAGTGAACCCAATACACGCTGCGCTTTTCCCCTTGACACCAAGGTTGAGAGGCTAAACAGAATACTATGGCTCAAGCTTTTAAGGAGCTGGAGAAACAAGGATTGGTGAGCAAGGATCCCAAGAGAGAGTAGAGGGGTAAGCTCTTAGAGAGAAGAGAACTACAGAAAAGTGAACCTGACTTTCTCTACATGAATCCCCTTGAGGCATTTGCTGATCCCTAAGCTGAATTGGGCAGGAAACCAAGAATCCGAGCACAAAACAACAAAGAGGCTAAAATCAAAGGATGGTTTTGGCAGTCTCATAATACTGGGGAGTTCACGGTCCCTCAAGAGGTCCTTTCAGTTATGACCCCTGAAGGGCTATTTCCTAAGAGTAGGCACAGAACACACACAGAGCAGCTCTCAGACTACATCCCAGCCAAAAAGCTTCTCAACCCCAATTTGGATCAACATGAGCTGCCTCTACTCTCATCATCTGCTTCAAGAAAAGTAAATCTTCTCTGGAAAGACAGATCATTCAGAGCCATTACTATTTCCCATACACAATATCCATCATTTAATTTTTGAAAGTCCAGGAGGCCAAAAATCAATAGCGAAAAGCAGACCCATCAGTATTCCAGATATTATGGTTGTCAAAGACTTTAAAATAAATGTTCAATATGCAAAATATAGATGACAAAATTGATAACCAGAGAACTAGAATCTATTTTTTTAATCAAATGGAAATTTTAGAACAAAAAAATACAATAACTGAAATTGAAGACTCAATCATTCATTTGAATTTGAGCTCAACCATTGATTTGACAAAGCGGAAGAGAGGATTAGTAAACTGCAATTTAAGTCAGTAAAAATATTCTATTTGAAACACAGAAAGAAAAAAAAAGGAAAATTAAGGAAAAAACCCACAAGATTTATGGAACACGGTAGAAGTGCCTAGTATGGATATCTAGAGTCCTAGAGGAAAGGAGAGACTTGGGCAGAAGCCAAAAAAAGATACTGGCTGAAATTTTTCAAAACTGATGAAAGTCATCAAGCCATCAATTCAAGAAGCTTTACAAATACCGAGCAGGGCAACTATGAAGAAAACTCCTAGGTCCATCATTGTAAAACCGCTAAAAACCAAAGACAAAGAGAACATTGTGAAAGCAACCAGAGGAAACAAACACCGATTACTTTAAAAGGAGCAACGATGTGTCTGACAGCTGGCACTTCACCAACAACAGTGGAAGCCAGAGGATAATGGAATGACACCTTCAAAGGGCTGAAAGTAAAAACCCAGCAACCTGAAATTCTGTATCGGACAAAAAGTGACTTTCAAAATCAAAAGCAAAATAAACACATTTCCAGGCAATTAGAAATGGAGATAATTTACTGTCAAGAGACCTGCATGAAAAGTAACATGAAAGGGAATTCTTCAAGGAGATGGAAGCACAGAAATGAAGAAGGAATGGATCACAACTGAGAGGGAAAAATGTGGGCAAATGTAAGTAATGAATATTAACTGTAAAAGACTATAGTAATAATGTCTTGTGGGGCTTAAAATATGTGTTTAATTAAAACACATCACAATAGCCAGAAAGTCGGGGGGAGGGGGAATTAAGTGTTGCGAAGTCCTTGCATTGTGACCAAAGAGGTAAAAGTACTAATTTGGGGCAAATGCAAATGTCACAACTGAATTTATTTACATTGTTTTTTGAAAGATATTTTGATATATTGTGTAGAATACACATTATTCTTAAGTGCATCAAAATCAACCAACTGCTAGGTCAAAAATCAAGTTCCAACAAATTTCAAAGGATTGAAATCATACAGGCAGATTATATTCTCCAATCACAGTAGAATTAAGCTAAAAATCATTAATAAAAAGATCACTTTTAAACATTCCCCAAATGTTTGGAAATTAATTAATGTACTCCCACATAGCTCATGGATCAAAGATATCTCTGTGGAAATTAGAAAACATTTTTAACTAACTAAATGACAGTGGAAACACGACATATCAAAACTTATGGAATAAAGCTAAAATGATGCAATGAAGGAAATCTACAGCATTAAGTGCATATTTTTACAAAAGAAATGCTGAAAATTAGTTATCTAATTTCCATCTCAAGAAGATAAAAAAGAATATAAATTAACCCCAAAGAAAGTAGAAGAA
Organism: Rhinolophus hipposideros; assembly: GCF_964194185.1. NCBI lineage: Eukaryota > Metazoa > Chordata > Mammalia > Chiroptera > Rhinolophidae > Rhinolophus > Rhinolophus hipposideros. The sequence goes on along the minus strand of NC_138058.1, from coordinate 61,339,902 downwards.
AATGACAAAAAGTATAAATTAATGAATTATAGAAATGAACAAAGCCAAAAGGCTAAAACATTAATAAACCTGAGCAAGACAGATAAAAAAATAAAACATATAAGGCACAAATTACCTATATCAGTAACGACAAAGGGAACATCACTACAAATCCCGTAGACAATGAAAGATAAAAAACTAAACAAGAATATCATGACAAAAATATGAAAATTTAGATGAAATGGACAAGTACCTGAAAAATTAAAAACTTTTCAAAAATTATACGAAGAGAAAGATAAAACCTTATATTTATGAAGGAAATTGAATCTTCTCATAAAGAAAACTCCAGACCCACAGGGCTTCCCCAGTGAATTCTTCTAAACATTTAAGGAATAATCCAAATCTTCCTCAGACCTTTTCAGGGATTAAAAGAGGGAACATATCTCAAATTATTTAAGTGTGGCATAATCATGATACCCAAACCTGTCAAGAACTCGGAAAGAAAATTAAAATGGCAAGTAAATCCCTCATGCACATAGTCACAAAAGTCCTAAGAAAAATATGAACAAATTAAAACTCACAGGGTGGGGGCAGAATCCCAACCCTCCCACTGGTAACAGTGCTTTTCTCATTCCCAAAGGATTTCACACATATTGTCCCATTTTGCCCAAAGGTTTTTCTTATCATCTACACTTTACACAGAGAAACTGAGGCCCAGAGGTGAAGAAACTAGCCCAAGGTCACACTCAGGCTAGAGCTGGGCTAGGCCGAGTCATTCCACTTGGAGACAGTTACAGACATCTGCTGTGTCCCAGCGAGGTCTGTGGGGATGTACCTTTGTATCTTTCCTTCCCCCCACCCTGCACCTCCCTTCTGCCTCCCTGGACCTCTCATTCCTGGGGCCTTGTCTAACTTCCTGGATAACTTGTCTAACTTGCCTACCCAGAGAATAACAGATCCAGGGTGAGATCCAGAGGGCCTTCCTCCCACACTGGAAGTCACCACCCAGCACTGTTCGGTGTGATGGAAGATGTCCCCCATTACACACTGAGACAGACAAGACCAGCATAGACAAGTGTGATTAAAACTGCACAAACGCTGTATAAAAAAGAACTCCCAGCCTAGTAAGTGGTGACACATGCTTTTTTTTTTTTTTTTTTAACGTAGAGAACCCAGAGGGATGCGTCCACAGTCAGAGAGACCAGAAGCAAACAAGAGACATGACAGTATAAAAAACAGAAACCAAAAATGCCTTTTGAGGGACTCTATAAAGCAGGGTTCTTTAAATGTACTCAAGCCTCAGCAGCTCCTCAATAACCACAGGACGCAGGGCCAACGAGAAGGGGACAAATACAGTGAGTGAAGCCTGGCCCTTTGTCACAACGGAGGCCAGGGAGATCAGCTACATACTGGAAGAAATGATTCCGAGGCCTAGCTCAGAAGCTTCTAGATCTTATTGGTAAACAGAGAAAGAAAATATATCCCCAGGACAAAGGAAGCTGGGACCCATTAGCTAAATAACTCAGTGTGTGCCTTCAAATAGCACTGTCTAGAGAACATGGGGCCCACTGAAGGGGCCCCCCGAACAAAGGTTCCATCCAGAGTGACCCCCGAAATTACAACCCCGTCCATTTGAGTGGCAGAGTCTAAAAAAACTGCAATTTTAGTGAACCCAGAGCACTCAGCACCAAGTGAACGCAAAATGACATGGTTCCCAGAACAGAGAATCACGTGTTTTCTACGTATTGAGTTTGTGTGTGAAGGGGAAATAAACCTATGGAAAACAGGAAATTGGTGGATGTAATTTCTAGAGACCTTCAAAAAGCATCTGAGATGAATCCAAACCAAAAACTATGCAAAAGACTGAATCACATGAGAACTGGGGAGGTTCTGCGGTGGATGGGGCTGGAGTAAAGCCGGTAAACAAACAGCAGGGACAGCTGGCACTTCTCTCAATGGAAAAATGTAAACGGTGGGGTCCCCAAAGGACTGGGCTGGGCTGGTTTTACTTCGTCATAAGTGACTGAGAGGGAGAAGGAAGTGGGGAGCATGAAGGAAACAGCGCCCCCGCACTACAGGACTTCACCCAGAAGGGCCCCAAAGCCAGGGGATGGGTCCCCGCCGCAGGGAGAGCAGCTGTGCACGCACAGTAGGTGCGCAGTGTGAATCTGCACGTGACCTGGAAAGAGAGGGGTCACCAGAGCAAGGCAGAGGAGTAACACGGACGTGTCCATGGAGAAAAAGCATTCAAAATAAACACAAAACTTTTTCACCTGAGAAAGAAACACGGCGTCATTACTGGCTGCTGGGGCAATGTATTGCTTTAAAAAAAATTTTTTAATTATAGGACCCAGAAAAAAGCAGAAAGAAGGGAAGAGGGAGGTCTCGGTCAAGCACTGAGGAGATTCAGGAGTGAGTTTTCCAGTAAGAAACGCTCCCTGAAGCCCGGAGCGGCCCTCTGACGGCCAGGGGCCCATGAGGGACATTAGGCAGCGAACACGGACCCTGCTGGACAAACACCGACATCCACGGCTCACTCCCTCCCGACAGGCCACCGTCCCTGAGCCCAGGCCCCCTGCCCAGCCTGCCCCAAGGCCTCCTCACAGCCTTACCTGCTGCTGGCTCTGCTCTTCCAGGTTCATCTTCACCTCCAGCGACTGGCGGGCCTCCAGGAAGGCCTTGCGGTGCTTGCGGTCCGCCATGTAGTAGGACATGATGCCCACGATGATGGCGCACAGGTAGAGGAAGACGTTGGCCAGGATCTGTGCCCCGAGGAGGAGAGGAAAGGACAATGGTGAAGGCACGTCTTCAGGAGAGGGCATGGACAGCTGGGGCAGGTGGTGACCAAAATCAAAACCCCACGTTGCCCAGTGTCCAGGGCGGGCCCCAGCAGAGCCTCTGATCTCGATGGGATATTTAGGTCCTTGGAACAGACCCTGCCCCACCTGCCATGGGTGGGTGAGGCCCAGCCCCAGCCCAGGGCGCGGCCCCAGGCCTGAAAGGCTGGTTGAGGGGTTACTGTTATCCCCTCCTGCTTCACACCATAGCTAAACTGGCCAATCCCATCTACCTGTGAGGCCTAAACAGTCCCTCCACTACCCATTCATTCACTCACTCATTTGTTCAACCACCCCTTACTGAGCACTTACTTACTAGGTACACTGAGGTGTGTGCTGTTTAGTTGGGGAGGAGAGTGAACAAGGCCCAGATCCACTGGCTGGGGGTATATAATCCTAAAAGCCGAAGGCGTGTGGAAGGTCACAGGAGACCTGAAGATGTCCTGGGCTGATTCAGGAGTCACAGTGCTACCCTACACATGTGGCACAGGTTTCTAGGATTCACAAGCATCCTCTTCGCCAACCGCCCTGCCAGCAGGTGGGGGGGTGGCCAGTACCAGTGTCCAGGTCTCATGAGGAACTGAAGCTACAGGAAGGGGAAGAGGCGATCATGGGACCTGACGTCTGTCCCGTGAGTTCAGTGCATTGTCACAAAGGACTTCATTGGACATTGAGAGCCTGTCCCTCTGTCCCTGGCCCCTGCAGGCTCCTCTAGGTATCTGTGGTCCCCAGCGCATTCCCACAGGCTGCTAGAACTGCAGACCTGATCCCTGCGGCTGGAGGTCACCTTGGACACGGACCTGCACGGCCTCACCACCCCCGATTTCCTGGCGCCGGCTACTGCAGGCGCTGATCTCTGACGCTGACGGGGCTCCCTTTGGGACTGGACCAGGTTCTAGTTCCACTTCTCCAAGAACCCTGGCCGTGAAAGGGTGGCTATTTCTGACATTAATTTTCTGGGTACTCATGATATCCCCTCTGACTGTTTCCTCAGGGCTCATCAACACTAACCCTGAGGCCCCACCACCCCCATCACCAAGTTCCTGCAGGGTCTGTCCTTGGTCACCGGTGCTGAGGCGAGGGGCCCACTGAGTGATGAATTAATGAGTAGGTGAGGTAGACGGGTCATCAAGTCACCAGACGCAGATTTCACAAGCGTATTAGGTGGCTGGTTCCAGGAACTAACAACCCGTTATATTCTTGGGCCTGGGCAGCCTTCATCACCTACACCATTCGTGGGGCAAGCGGGTGATTGCAGTGTCCCCTGGAACATCTCCTGCGCCTTCTGCTGGGGTGTGATCGCCCACTTCTGTCTGAGTGACGCGTATCAGTGTGACCTCAGGACCTGATCATCCAAACTGCTGCCAACTTACGTTCAGTGAGTCAAAGCAAATCACACAGATTATGTTGAGTCTCAAAGCCCGTCTGGTCTGGGGTCCGGGAACCTCAACCAGCCCACAGGCCACCCTCCTGCGGGGGCTGTGTGGCCTTGGCAATCTGCCTGCCCCCAAGGTCATGGTACAAGAGGCTGGTGGACGATGTTAGGCTGCATCCTTCACACCCTCACTGAGCAGCAGCACTCTGCCGAAGCCCACGTGATGTCCAAATGCAGCAGCCACCAGGGCGAGGGTCTCCAGCCTTCCAGGGCTGTGGGTCCTGGAGGGCAAGTGAGAAGCTGCACCTAGAGGGACCACAGGTCTCAACCCCACACCTACCAGTGTCAGTGACACTGAACAAGGTGCTGGACAAGGCAGGCTGCCCTAGGGCCCCCGGCCTATCTCTGGCCCTGACCACAAACAGCCTGGGCTGTCACACTGAGCTGGGGACAGAGTTCTCAGCTCAGAGGCCTTTCTGCCTTCCACAGAGAGGCCCTGGCTGATCACCTCATGGGGACAAATGGGACAGGCTCTGTGAAGCGTACAGTGCTGAGCCAGTGTCAGGAATTACTATTATCATTATCCATTGGGCGTCCATCTAAGAAAACCAAACCCGCTGTGCAGACCGTCAGAGAGCAATTATAGCGGAAAAATTTCAAACCGAACACCACCAAAGATTATACTCCAAAGAGTGTAATAAGATTCAGGTGTGGTTCGTGCCTGGGGACCATCCATGCAGGGCAGCATTCCTTTCATTGAACTGTGCCTATTTAAAAACAAAACCCACTTTTGCACTCCACTTGCAGGTACATGCGGTGCAGAAAATAAATTCAGGAGAAGCCCTGGACTGTGAGACTGGCCCTCACGAGCGGGGGAATCTGCCAACTCAGATCATCTCTCTGAGCTCCGGTTTCATCAGCCATGAGCTGAGGGGTGGACGGCCTCATCTCAAAGGTCCCTGCACTCCCGACACTGTCGGCTCCTCATCAGATCTGGGCAAAGGCTGGGATTGGGGATGACCTGGTGCAGAGAGGACGGGGAATAAGGCTGGAGGAAAAGGAAGGTGGGTCAGTTTCCAGGTTGGCCAGAGAGCCATGCCGCCTCCGGTCCCCTGAGCACTGTGAGTCACAGAGGCCTCCCCTCCTTCCCAACCGGCACTGTCGGCTGCAGGCATATGAGGCAAAAGGCTGCATCTGAGCCACCCTGAAGAGTGACGTGGGTCTTGCAGGTCCCATCCATGCCAGAGAACTCCCTCCCCACCTGCCAGTGAGTTCATCTGTTTCTAGACAATTATCCCAGAAACTGCACGCTTTGCCTGGGTTTCTTAGAGCTCCCCCAACTCTCGAAACTTGCTTCAACTGAAGAAAGGGCCCCCGGGGCGTTGTTGCTCGGATCTTCCCCGACCCTTCTCCCACACAGCCACTGCTCCAGGGCCCGAAACGAGATCGGCAATCCCCCAGTGCGGGAGGCCCAGCCAGCGAGCGCCCTACGAGCCATTCTCAGCCTCCAAGTCCAGGGCACGAATCGGACAGGATGACGCTGCCAAGCTAAGGAAACCTCCCGCCAGCAAGCAGGGGTTGGCTACGGTGAGGAAGGTTCTGGAATGAGCAGGAGAGGCCGGAAGAAGGAGTTCTGGTTGCCACACCAGACTGCAGTGTCTGGGTGATCCCCCGTACCTACAAGGCTGAGACGCCCTGCTCTGGGGCTCCATCAAGGATCCTCTTCTCGCGCCAGTGGCCTCCCTGAGACTGGGCAGCAGCCTTCTTTTAAAGAAATATTTTAAACACAAGATTTTAAAAATAATGACTGAAAATGAACAAATCTCCCAAGTGGGTAAACATTGAGACTAAAGCTTCATCTAACCCACGACAGCCAGAAAAAGTAATTTATAATATCCCAGGCTCAGAAACGCAACCGTGAGAAAATTCCTCCACAAAATCCTTTCTCTTCGAATGTGATGAATCACCATATCCTGCACATTTTCTAACAGCCCCGGGGACACAAGCTGCCCTAAGCAGGGCTTTAAAATGGAAGTCACCCCCTCGGAGGCAGGCTGGTGGCTCCACTGCCTAGGTTGACATCTCCCTCTAGGCTCACTGCAGCCTGCAGATTCCGGAACATTCCAGAATTGGGAAGAACGAACTGAGGGAGAGAAAGCTGCCCTGGGGTGTCGATGTCCGTGATGGCCACCCTCAGAGACCTTGTGATGCTGTGCTACTGGGGAAGGCCACACTGAAGCCTCTGTTCATTAGAACAAACTTAGATGTTTTGGAAAAAAAATCTCCAAGGAGCTGTAGTGTAAGAAGCAGCAGGGGAGAAGGCGCCTCTGCAGGCAACCAGCCTCCTCAGCCCAAGGAAGCCTGGCCAGAGCCTGCAGCGGACACCACACAGTGCCCATGGGGTCCCCACCTTCGCGCCATGTTCGCTGCAGACCTTGGAGGGGCCTCCTGGTGGAGGGGTCAGGCTATGCGGTCACGTATCCCCCGCACGCCCCCAGCAGGCTGTGTGGTCTAGAACAAGCCACTTCACCTCCCTAAGACTTGCTTGGCTTCCTCATCCTCACAGTAACTCTGAAGGGTGTCCCGTAAGATTAAAAGAGAGATTATACGCCACACCCCCTAGCATGGGGCTTGGACAAAATATGTTCTCGTGATTTTATTTTTTCCTCTGAGGGGGGAAGGCGAATTAGCGCCAATAATACTTTAATGAAGTTTTATAAGAGCCGCCACATGCATCCTTTCATCTGTCACAACAAGCAACGTTTTCTTATTCTCATCTTGCAGAAGAAGAGACTTGAAGCCCAGAAAAATGAGGTTATGGGCCCATGGTCCCCTAGTAATGCTGAGACCAGAACCCAGGTCTCCTTCCTCTGTTTATTTCTTTTCCCCCTACAAGAGCAGAGTTTAAATTTCAAGGCATTAAAAACAAATCCATTCCAGCACAGGAGACTGAACATCAGAAGGCATGTGAGGTCTTGGGGGCAGGTCCAGTGCTGCTTTCTTACCCAGTTAGGAAGCACAGCACCCAAGCGTGCGAGTCCAGGGTCCTTTCCCCACATTCCTGTCTCCTTCGCTGAGCTGTGATGAGGGTTAGCAGAGGCGAGGCAGAGGCCAAGGCGTGAGGGAGGGCAGCCGACACACAGAACCAAGTAAGGACCTGGAGCATCTATGCAGGTGGAGAAGTCTGCACACAACATGGCCACTCTCACACTTCCCTAGAGGAAACTCTAGCATCACTGCACCAAGAAATGTGTGTGGTCTCCAATACAGCCCTACTCAACACCATGCAAGGTCTGAGCCTCAGGGCACCATTGACATGCCCTACGAGGCTGGCCATTGGTCCAGTTTTTACCATGTGCCTCTGGTACAAAAGGACTTCCAGAAACTTCCTACTTGTTTTATGGCTTTGGCATGCCTCTGCTAAAAGACATTCAATGTCCACTGTCTTGCAAAACAAAGACCACTTCCAGGATAGGCATCCAGCCAACCTGACGTGTTACCCGAAGTCCCTCACCATCTGCTCAGTTGCCAGAACAGCTCTCAGCCTGCGTACTGCACAACCCCAGGGGCACCACTCTGCAGACTCTGACGTGATGGCTCCCCTAGAGACATGGAACACGCCAGCCCTGACAATCGGGCTCCAGTGTCACTCTTGTTTTTGTATCTGGCTGCTGCCCACCAGGCTCCCTTCACTCCAGCCCCACTGGGCCTCTCTCCAGTCCTCTAACAAGATGTGCTATTCAGGGCTCTACAGCGCCAACTGGAACATCTTGCCCTTCCTCTGCCTACAGAGGGCCACACGTTGTGACGGTCCCCTGACTTAAGTCAGGTCAAGCATGCAGCACCTGCCTGGCCTTAGTCATCTCCCAGGAAAGGCTAGTTGTTATTACTATTTCAAGACCCAAATGCAATACCCCTCCCTGATTGCCCAAACAAAATCATTCATTCATTCAAAGATTTAGTGAACGTTAACCAGGTAGGTGCTTGGCATTTAGCAGTGAATAGGCAGAAAAAGTCCCTGCTATCATAAAGCTGATATTAGGGTAAGAGTAAATGAGTAAGAAACAAATTAAGTCATCATTAAGGGTATCAGAGCTCAGCAGAAAGTAACAATGATACAGTGAGTAGCTGCTTTAGGTTGGGGAGTGAGGGAGACTGCTGGCCCAGTTCTTCAGTCCCCTGTAAGAGTATTATATAGCCACGACGTAGCCTCCCAGAGAACAAAGTGTTCTTCCATGCTGCTGACTTTGACCATGTGCTTTGCTTTGGCCAAATGGATATTAGTGCCTATGACATGATTGGATGAGAACAATATGCACCAATAAGCTCACTGGTACATGAGAATGAGAGGCCTATGGAGCCAAACTAAACCCAAGCTGCAGCCAAACCCAGCTAGAGCCCAGCCTAGATCACCACACTCCGGCCAACCCTCAGATGTGTGAGTGAGAAATGTGTGCTTGTGAGCCATAAAGTTTGGGGCTGCTTGTTACACAGCACTAGGTGAAAACAGCTGACTACTACAGGTGGTTAGGAAACGTCTCACTGAAGCAACAATGTCATTTAAACTGAAGTATGAATGACCAAAAAGACTCATCCATGGGAAAAATCAGAAAAAAGAGTGCGCTGGATGGAGAATACACTAGTGCAGAGGCCCTAGGACACATGCCTCTTTTCCATGAGACACAATGCCCACCTACATATATCCCCCCCACTGGGAAGCAATAAGCACCTGAATTCAGGATGTGTCTCGTTCTCACATTTGCAGCCCCAGGGCCTGGCACAGGACAGTCCCCACAAAAAAGAATTATCTGCCCCAAATGTCAACAAACTTGAGGTCGAGAAACCCTGGCTGCAATGCCTTCTTCCTTTTTCATTACTGAGTATTCACATGAAATTTACTATGCATTTTCAATGAAGAATAATGAACTGTGAGGACAAAGATGTGAATAAGCAGATTTATTTTGATGTCAATCATGGGGCTTGTGGGCTAAGCGGAGAATGCTACTGACATTTGCCGAAGGTAAGGGCACAATAGCTTGATAAATGCACCCACGATGGAAAGAGCCCAAAAATCACAGGGTAGAGATGATTAAAACCACAGAAGGCCATCTGGCCCATCTCCCTGTAGGAGGAGATGCAGGAATGACCATCTCACATTTAGCGTTTTATTCTGACCAAGGGATTATTCACTTCAAGTCTGTGGACTAGGTGAGGGGGAGTCAGTAAACCCCTGATATTAAGGGCAAATTTATGTTTTACCCTTTTCTGGGGAGCAAGTCCATTGCTTTCACCAGATTCCCAAAAGGGCCTGTTAGCCCAGATGATTAAGAACCACAAAAACTCATCAAAAGCTCCCCTCGCCTCCTGTGGCTCCACTACAGAAAGAGAAAACCTCGGGTCACAGCACCGCGTGTCCTCTTATTGATGTGACCCCATTAGGCAGTCACCTGGGTCTTTTCCCTAGTCCAAATAATTCTAATTCTACTTAAAGGACTCTGTGTTAATCATGTTTGACTTCAGATCCTTTTTGTAAGACTCAACCCTACTGAGTTCTCAGTGAGGGGCGGGGGCCCACACTGGGTCCTGGAAGAGTGAAAAAGGACTTCAAGGAACTCAAATCTACTGAAGATAAAGAAGCTACCAGAGATAGATGATGCTTAGAACTGATTCTGAGGGACAGGGGAGGGGAGGGTGGTAAAAGCCCCTAAGAGGGAGTGAAACTTGGGCTGGACACACTCAGTTGTGGGTTTACACACACACTGGCAACACAGAGCTTTTACATACATTTTAATAGATGGATTTTGGACAGTACATGTAAACCAATTTCTAACTGATGTCCAATGTTAAATGAAGGCAAGGAAAAAAAATAATAAACTATCTGCTTGTGGGTATAAACATATACACAGGGTGACAACAGTTCCCACACTGCCTGCTCAGGGCTTCTCGCCTCTAAGCAATCCTAGTTAGGTTAAGTGCATAGATCCTGACTTGAATTATCTTTGAAATGAGCTTGAGAACAAACGTTAACAGCCCAGAGAAAGAGGAACATATCATCTGGAGACAGAAGTAGAGATTTAGAATTCCTGAAATGCTATCATCACACAAACTTAGCAGGCGAAAACGTGAAGAAGATCACTGCTGACACAAAACCACCAAAACCCTTGCACATATACCCGCAGGACAGGGCACACTCGTGGGATCCCAGGCTCCCCACCTCTCAATTCAAAACCACTAGGGTCCTGAGAGTAAAACTCTTTGCACTCTGAGCTGCAGGCATCAGTATCCCTCCTCTCCTGAATCTCAGCTGTCTTCGCAGGGATTTGATCCCCTTTCTTCTCTCCTTTGTTGCTTCTGAGGATGACTCATCTGTCCTTCCTCCCTGCAGCCTCTCAGAACCTGCCCTGACATGGGATGGTTTTTTCCATCATGGGCTCTGACTCGACCCTTCAGTGTTTAGTCCTTCGCAGCTGTTTCCTACTTCAGTGTTTCTGGGCCAGATGCTCATCAGGACATCGGCGGGAACAGGCTAAGCATGGGGATTTCTGGGTCTCCCCCTCCTGTGGACACCCAGGAATCTGCATTTCCCACTCCTACAGGTGATTCTCTTCAATGGAATCACCGTTCTAGCTGGTGCAATAAATGTGAAGACAAAGCCGAGATCCTCCTGGTTCTTTAAACCAAACTCTCAACGTGTGTGATCACTTTAGGTCGTCTCCCTGGGCCCACAGCCTGTTTTCCTTCTGTGCATTTATTCTCTTTCCTTTTTAAAATGACCTTCTGATCCTTGGTCCACCCTTACCCTAAGTTACATCACCTCCTTATCACTATTTTCCTGTCTGGCCACTATCTCTTACACACATTCAAAGCCACATCCACTGAGATGTTTGCCATCAGTCACTGCTATTTCATGTGTCCTGCATTCAATTCAATTCCCTGCTTTTCCATTCAGATTTTAAGTCATTTTCCAAGTCTCCTTCTCATTGTCCCAACCCTTTCTCCTACTGGCCCCCATCCCCGGCTCTCGGCAACGCCAGCACATAATTACAATCAGAGACATGGGTCTGGGAGGACCTCGCTGAGCCAGGAACCAGTCCTCTCAAGGCACTGTGTTAGTCACAGGATACAAAAAGACCTTCAAATTCCAAAATTTGAATCCAAAGTCCTGGCAAACTCCTACCTCTCCTAAATTTCAGTCCTTCAGCCTCAACTCTCTTGAATTAGTACCACCTCGGTGTGTTCCCCTCACCCTCGTTCAGGGGTTCCCAACCCTGGCTGTACCTTAAGAATCACCTGGGAGCTATGCCCGGGCAGCACCCCAACACAGAGGAACCAGAGGCCAGACGTTGGCATTGTTAAAAAAAACTCCCAGGTAACTCTCCGGTGCAGCCAGGAGTCAGTGGGAATACCCAAGCTTGTCATGGTCTCCACCAGTCGGCCCTGATCGAAAGATACATTTCTGCCAGCCGAGTGATGAAACCACAGCTCACCAACCGTGCACCCCAGACAAGCCAAACTCGGCACCCACCACCGTGCACATCCTCAAACCTTTGCTGAATGCTCGAACCAACACCACCGTTCTCCCTGTCTCTGTGGTGCTTCTTTCTGCTCCTCAGTGGGTCGCTCATTCCATCTGGTCCACCCGCATAAATGGCCCCAGGTCTGCTTCCTCGTCTCTTCCTGCCACTTCCTGGCGCAAACGCCCATCTCCCCCAGGCTGGACATAGACTTGTGTCCCTGGTCCCTCTCTGGTCCTGCCAATCCTCTCCCTCGGACCATACTAACCTTCCAAAATTATCTTTTTGCAAGTGCCCCCTGCTCAAAACCCCTCACTAGCTGCTGATTATCCCAAAGGTAAAGCTCAAAATCCTCATTCTGGCACTCAAGGTCCTACATACTCTGGCGCCTGTGAACTTTTCTAAATATCTCCCATAATTCCCTAAAGTAAACCAATTCCTTTAGGCAAGCTGATGTCTGTCACCGAGTGACACACTGTCACCCAGTGTGTCACCGAGGCACTCCTAACTTCAGCACACACTTCGAGAGCTCTCAATCTTTTCCACTAAAGCACCTGAGGAGGAAGAGGCCTCACCTTTTACGCGTACCTTGCTAGTGCATGTGGATTTTGCACTTTATTCCATAAAAATCCATGTTTGTATTACGGTTTTTAAACACTTAAAAACGTTTGCCTTTGAGAAAAAGAGATGTGTCTGTCCATTGTGTTATATACTCCACTAGGGCAGGGACAAAATCTGTTCCAGTCATTGCTGTGTCCCCAGCATTCGACAAATGCCCTGCACACAAGAGGCGCTCAATGACTATTGAGTGAAGGAATGAATAAATGGAGGAAGGAGAGACTTAAGGAATGGAGGGAGGATGGAAATGCCAACTCCATGGGTATTAGAGCCTTCAACTACACCAGGCAAACACACCCCTGCATCCCCCAGTGTGAGAAGCACCCCACACCTGAAATACCCTCCTTGCGTCCCCACCTCTGCCACCTTCCACCCTTTCCTCAAAACCCAGCTAAACCCTGTCTCCTCCACGGAGCCTTCCTTGGCGGCCCCATCCCTGAGCTGTCGTACTTTCTCCATTTCTTGAAGAGGAAATATGGGCAAGATAAATCATCAAGAGAAAAGAAGGTTTCAGTATGTAGCCACAAACCAAAATGCCAACAGTGGTTATATTCTGAGGGAGGGGGATTTAGGACAATTTCTGTTTTCTTCTTTTTGCCTTACAATCTTTCTGTAGTGAATCTCTTCATGGAGAAATTTGAAATTTCCTATTGTTCCAGTCACTTCGACCACCCTGACTGCCAGCAGACCTGGAGACTCAAATGCAGAGCCTCCCCTTAACAGAAACTACCTCCTTCCACAGCAGGGAGCCCCACCCCAGAGGACAGCCCCACCATGGAGCCTCTATGTTTTGTCCATGAATCCACTGAAAAACTCTCTGGGCACCTGTTTCTACAGAACACGCCTCGCCTCCCCCCAGATCTTTCAAAGGACCAGCTGAGGAGATTAACCTCCCTAAGGTCTGCCATCAAGACCTGGGCACAGAACCCAACGGCATCGCCCTCTGCCTTCCTGTTTGCTTGAAATGCAGGAATTCGGAACCACGGGTCACAGCCACCAGGAGTGAGGGGAGAAGATCCCACATCTGCCCCGTGATCCAGGCTACAATTTTTTGATATGGATATCTGATTATTCCAGCATCATTTGTCAAAAAATTATCCTTTTTCCATTGAATTACCTTGGCACTTTTTTTGAACATTTATTGATTATATGAACATCAATTGATTGTGTGTGTGTGTCAATTTCTGAACTTTATTCAGATTCATTGATCTAAGTGTCTATCTTCGGACTAATACTATACTGTCTTGATTACAATTTATATTACGTCTCATAATCAGATAGCATAAGTCAACTAATATTTTAAAAATTGATTTAGCTTTTCTAGTTTGTGTATTCATATAAATTTTAAAATCATCTTATCAATTTCTACTAAAAAAAGACTGATGGGATTTTGATTTTGGATTGAATTGAATCTATAGCAATTTAGGGAGAACCAACATCTTAACAATATTGTTATCTGCCATCTCTCCATTAATTTAGATCTTTGATTTCAGCAATGTTTTATAGCTTTTACTATAAAGGTCTTGCAAACATCTTGTTAAATTTAGCTTTAAGTACTTCATGGGTTTAGATGCTACTTTAATGGATTTCTTTCAATTTCCAATTGTTTGTCGCTAGTATATAAAAATAGAGCAGAGCTTTTAATATTAACCATGTAACTTTCAAACTTGTTAAACTCACTTGTAGCAGTTTGGTGGATTCTTTAGGATGGTTTACATTAATCATATCATCTGAGAATAAAGACAGTTTCATTGTTCTTTCCTATTTGTCTGACCTTCTTACTGTATGTTTTTGCATACACAATGAGGGCTCTTCGTTTGTAGTGGGGGTTTTTTCTTATGTATTTTTCTGGTTTTGCTAACAGGTCAATGCTGATTTCATAAACTGAGTTGAGAAATGTTCCCCCCTCTTCCCTTTTTTGGTAGAGTTTGTGTAGAATTGGTATTATTTCACTCTTAAGTGTTTGGTGGAATTCAACATTGAAGCCACCTAAGACTGGAGTTTTCTTTGGGGAAGATTTTTAACTACAAACTCTATTTCTTTAATTGTATACAGGGCGATTTGACTTTGGTAGCTATGTCTCAAGTAATTTGTCCCATTTGTCTAAGTTGGCAAATTTGTTGGCATACAGTAGTTTGTAACATCTTACTATTCTGTTGCTATCTGTAGGACTTGTAGTCGTGTTCCCATTTCCATTCCTGGCATTTGTAATTTGTATTTTCTCTCATTTCCCTGATCATCTAGCTAGAGTTAATCAATTTTATTGACCTTTTCAAAGAACCAGCTTTGGATTCACTAATTTTTCTCTAATTGTTTGTCTACTATTTTCTGTCTTTATTTTTTATTACTTCCTACTTCTTACTCTGGATTTAATTTTTCTGCTGTACTTAAGGTGGATCATTGATTTTAGACCTTTCTTTATTAATATAAAAATTGAATGCTACAAATTTCCTTCTTAGTACTGCTTTGCCTGCATCCCACAAATTTTGGTATGCTGTGTTTTAATTTTCATGTAATTCAACACATTTTCTAATGTCTCTTGTGATTCCTGTCTTGATCCATGGGTTCTTTAGGTATGTTTTCTTCAATTTCCAAACATTTTGGGATTTTCAAGATATATTTGTTTTTACTTCAATCCATTTTTGTCCGAAATCATACTTTGCATGATTTCAATCATTTTTTAATGCATTGAATCTTGTGTTATGGCCCAGCAGATTGTGTATCTTCATGAACATTTCAGTGCACTTGGAAAGAATATGTACTCTGTAGTTATTGGGTGGAGGGTTCTATAAATAATACTTTGGTCCAGCTGGTTGTTCAGGTTATTCAAGCATTCTATATACTTACTAATTTGTCTATTTTACCAATAATTGAAACAGGAGTATTGCAATCTTTAAATATAATTAGGGACTTGTCTATTCTTCCTTTTATTTTAGTTCTATTAGTTTTTGCTTCATGTATTTTAATCTTTGTTATTAGATGCAAATATACTTAGAGTGATGTCTTTTTGATGCATTGACTACTTTATTATTATGAAGTATTCTCCTGAATCCCTGGTAATAGTTCTTATTCCAACACCTATACTATCTGATACTAATATAGCCAGCCACCCCAGCTTTCTTTTGATTAGTGTTGGCATGGAATATCTTTTTCCATCCTTTTACTTTTAATCTACTTCTGTTTTTATATTTAAAATGAGTTTATTTATAATAGCTAATAGTTGATTCTTGCTTTGTTGTATGTCTGACAATATCTGCATATTAAATTTAGTCATATCACGTATATTTAATATTATTATCAATATGGCTGAATTTAAAGCTATCATCTTGATTTTTGACTTGTTTGTTCTTTGTTACTTCCCCCCTCTTTTCCTGCCATCTTTTGATTTCTCATTCTGCTTTATCTCCATTATTGGCTATGTGCCATACTTCTTTGTTATGCTTTTTTAATGGTTGCTCTGAGATTTGCAATATACAACTTCAACTTAATATAGTCTGCTTCAAATATTACTTTACATGCAACAAGAAAATTGTAACAGTATACTTTCATTTCTCCCCTTCTGTACTTATGCTATTGTTGTCATACATTTTGCTTCTATGTGTTATAAACTCCACAGTAATTTTTTATATATTTGCTTTAGACAGTCTTTTAAAGAGATAAAAAATTAGAAAAAATAATTTTCATGTTTTCCCACATGTTTACCATTTTAAGGTCTCTTCATTCCTTTCTGCAGTCCAAATTTCTGTCTAGTATCATTTTCTTCTGCCTGAAAAACTTTCATTAATACTTTTTATAGTGAAGATTTGCTGATGATAAATACTCCCAAATTGAGTTTGTCTATAAAAATTCTTCATTTCATCTTCATGTTTTTTTGAAGGATATTTTTGTTGGGTATAGAATTCTAGACTGACCATTTTTATTTTTCAGTTCTATTGTGTTCTGCCTTGAATAATGTTTGCCCAAACATCTGCTATAATTCTTATCTTTGCTCCTCTCTATGTAATGTCTTTTTCTCTTCCTTTCTTGTTGTTTTTATGAATTTCTCCTTATTACTAGTAGTAAGCAAGCTAATTATAATGTGCCTTGGTGTGATTCTTTCTATTTTTATTTGACTTACACTGAACTTCTTAAACTATGGACTTACGGTTTTCATCAAATTTGGAAATTTTTCCACCATTATTACTCCAAATATTTTTCTGTGTTCTGTTCTTCTGGGACTCCACTGCTCCCCACTGCCTACAGAATGTAGTCAAAGCTATCTCAAATAGCTTCCTAGGGCCATTTCAGATCCTAAATTATCTTCCAGCCTTCTCTGTTACTATCTCACACACTCAATTCTCCAGACAAAGGTTCTCTGTTAATACATGTATGTTCATCCACCAAACCACTGCTCACCAGCAATCACCTCTGCCCCTTCCCTACCTATCTAGGGCTCAAAATCCAATTTGCCCTTCATGGCCCAGCTCAGCGCTGCCTCCTCCACGAGACCTTTCCTAACCAAGGCAGAATGATGTTTTCTTCTCTGTACTCTCACAGGTCTTGTGTATTATAGTGACCCCTTGAGGGCTTGAGGATGTCCTTTCCATCATGTTGGCATAAACCCCACCTTCAGACCCAGAAGCTAGGTATTGGACCCTGCTGTCTCTGTGATGGGAATAACAGTAATGATTATATCAAAATGTGTCTTTGCAACACTTCCCTGAGGGAGAAGCTGAGCAAACAGTATTTTATGAAGGAGTGAATCAGACAGCATTTCTCCTTTTTTCCAAAGGGAAAAATGAGCCACATAAGAGATTAAGTCAATTATTCTGGGCCAGAGGAACTACCCTCTAAGTATCTGCACTTTCAGACCAGTCTATCAATGTAGCCTCTCAATAGTTTGGGGAAAAATCCATTCCAGCCTCTGACTTCCTTCTTCTAAAGCCAGGGAGCAGCAGCAGGCAATCCTGTTCCAAGAAACCACAAAGCTCCCGGTTCCAGATCTTGGGGCAGAGAATCCTGGCCTGTTAAGGCCTGAGAGGCCTCAGGGAAGCAAACAGAATTCCCAATGTGGGGAGAAAAAAAGCAAAATTAACCATGCAACCAAGAGCAGCTCACCAGCAGAAGATGCAAAGCCTGAGGCCATCTCAATTTTACACTGGAAACTCTTTCAATAGCACGGAACTCCAGACCATCCCCTTCAAACACTTCCACACCAGGTCACCTGCCCTCCCTTTACGTCTCCCTCTCCGTCTTGTCATTCTTTCTACACAACCACATACTCAATAGCCTCCTGCTTGAGCAAATTCCTCCTAACACCCCACTGGCCCCTCACTCACACTTGTGATCCCATATCCCAATGTCAATTGCCTCCAATGCCCACCAGCCCCTCCCACATCCTTCTGAAGCTCCCTCATCTTCACATAAGTTCCCAAAGCAGAAACACCCAGTATACTTGTGAACAGACCCTCTGTCTCCTTTCCATTTCCTGTACCTGTGGCAGACCCCTGCCCCACCACACACGCAGCATTCATCACAGTTCATCAGCTCTCTAAGGGGTTGGAAGAGCACTGGCCTGGGGGCCAGGAGACGAAGGCTCTGAACTGCCTCACTCTGTGACCTTGGGTAAGGCACTTCCCCTCTTGGCCTCAGTGTCCTCTATGGAAACACTCAGTAAGATCTACAAGGCGTCCCTCTTGGCAGAAGAGATATGGGCAGTAGGGGACAGTAGGCAGCAGGAGCAAGATCCTCTCAGGTACAAACTCCAACTCATCCCAATTTGTAAATCCCACTCAAGCAAAATGCAGTTTACTGTGTTTCCCCGAAATAACACCAGGTCTTATATTAATTTTTGCTCCAAAAGATGCATTAGAGCTTATGTTCAGGGAATGTCATCCTGAAAAATCATGCTTTTTGTTATTTTCCGGTTAGGTCTTATTTTTGGGGAAACACCATAGCACCAGCAAATAGTTACATTTTGGGGGGTTACGTAGTTAAAGATAAATATATAATAATAGTAACACTTGCACATAAATGGGGCTTTGAGGTTTACAAAGGTGTTTTCACTCATTGTCTCATTCATTACCACAACCCTGTAAGAGCTGGCACCATCATCATCATAGCAAACCTAGGTGGCAAGCACTATTCTATTTAGAAGCTTAGTTAAGAAGGACAGAGAGGGCTAAGCACCTGGACCAAGATTACAGAGCTGGCGAATGGCAGATCCAGCCTCGGAACCCAGCACCTGTTCCTGCATCTGACTCTTACTCTCTGGGTGACATGCCCTCTATCCTCCGCGCCTATGGAGGACGAAACCAAATTCGGCGAGATCAAATGGTTTGCCCAGCACCCACAGAAGGGCTGAGTTTGAACTCAACTCAGGGAGTCAACTTTGGTCCTATTCACTGACCAAAAAAACCGACAAAACAAGTAAAATCAGAAACGCAAAGAATGTCAGCACTTGACAGGGATGTGAATAAATGAAGCCCCAGCCCTCCAACAGAGGCCCAGTGGGGTTCACTGCACCACCCAGAGCCCTGGGCATCCAGCCCCTGGCCTGGCTTCCCTCCATCTCCTGACTCTCGGCCTCCTTCTCCACAACTACCACCCTCTCTCTTCTGCCCTGCGAGCTGACGTGTGTGATTCGGATGCCTTTGAGACTCCCGGTGAATAAACCACTCACTTGGGACCAGATCTAATGGCAGCACTCCACTCTGGGTCGAATGCTGCTGTCCACGCTGCTGCCTCTACCATCAGACTGCTGGGTGGGGCTGTGCCTGTGCTTCCTGCTCAATGGTACGTGAAAGAGTCCTTTTGGAGGCTGGCAGGAGCAGCTGGCCTCCATCTGGCTCTTGCTCAGCCGCACATGAGAGGCCACCACACAGACCTCGAGTGGGACCTCCTAGCTGAAGGAGGAAAGGGCTGCAGGTGCACTTCACCACCGAGAGGGAAACTGGTTACCAAAGGAATGTGCAGACGTTCGCCTTGAGAGGTTTGTTTCACGGATTTGCGTCAAGTTACATAAATCATCTTTCAAACCTAAATGTGCACATATTCACATATGTATGCAAATTCATTGAAAGTTCTCTAAAAGTATACACACCAAACACTTGGCAAGGGTTACTTGGGGGAAGGGAAGCAGTAGAGGGAAGGTGGGAGGGGGGCTTTCATTTTCATTCCTTATACTCCTGCCTAGGTTGAATATCTTACAACAAGCAATTGCATGAAGAAAAACCAACTTTCTTATCTATCTGCAGAAAGGGGCCCAATGTTAACAGTAGGTATCCTCAAGGGCTAATATTATGGATAATATATCTCCATATTATTTAGTATTTTAAAGTCTTTCAATAATAAACACATTTGTTATTTTATATTAGATTGAACCACATAAAATGAAATGGCCATTTTTGGCAAATTGAAAGTGGTTGAATACTGGTGATTTAATGATTCAGCCTAACGATAATTCATGCATCAACATTCAACAAATATTTATGGAGGAAATCATCTGTGTGTGGCCCGTATCTAGATAATAATTCTTTTGTTTGTTTGTTTGTTAAGAAAGGACATAAACCAAGTTGGGCCTCCCTTGTAGGCAGGACCCCAGGTACTCATCTCTGTATCCCCAGCACCCAACAACTTGTGCAAACATGAGTCCAGGGCCATTCGAGTTTGACTGAATGAAAAGATACATTAATAAATGAATGGAAAATAGATGTCCATCAAAAGGCATACAAATGAAACTACACATTTTAAGTAATCAACAACAAATACAGCACCCCTGCAAGTAAAGAAGATAACAGACAAAGAAGGGGATGTGTCAGACTCCAGTTAACTTGATAACCGTGTTGATCTCAGCTGCTCTGGCAGGGCGACACGAACAGAGAAGCAAAGGGGAAGGGAGACGACATGGGGTGTGCAGGCTGTGGGAGAACACAGCGTGGTCAGCAGACAGCTCAGGGAGGCAAACACAACCTCCAGCCACGAGCAGCAGTTTCTGGCTAAACGGTCCCCGAGAAAGGCTCTTCTGCTTCACCCCACTGCCTTAAATAGCACATCCTGCCAGGTCAGGGAACACTCCATCAGTCTCCACCTGCCACCTAGGTGGCAATGGGTTTCTCCATATTAACTTGAGTTTTTATGCTGACTCTAATTCTTTCATGAAGGATATCTCAACTTTCCAGGAGTGGAAGCCACCAACCCTACCAAATCTTAAATTAGAGCTATAGAATTTATACCTCACGTATTTGTGTCTGCGACAAAGTAGGATGGCAAGAGTTCCTAGAGCAGAAGGGGGAAATGTATGTAAATCAGAAAAGGCACTCCTGGGCTGGCAGGGTGGCTCAGGGGATTAGAGCTCCATGCTCCTAACTCCCCCACACACCCCCGCGCCACAGAGTGTCTAAGATATCATAGCTCTTGCCACACTTGTTGAGGCCATCTGTTGACCATCATCCAGCATTTGTTTTTTTAATTCCTTTTCACATCCAGTAAAATTCATTCTTTTTGGTATATTGTTCTGCATGTTTTGACAGACTGTCCCATGACCACTGTCACAATCATTCAACTGTTTGCATTCCCTGACCAACTACCTGTCGCAATCTCATCAGATAAAAGGACTTTCACTGCGTGTGGCTCTGGGAGACCTGGACTTGAGACCCGCCCGCCTGCATTTTCACTATGTGAACCCGCCACTTTATTACCTGCCCCGTGTCCCTCCTCTGCTTTCTCATCTATAAAATGCCACACAGAAATGTCCATTCACAGCAGAGGCATGGGGACTAAATGACGTGACCTAGATAAGAAGTACTGTAAAGACCTATGTCAATGTTATTTGTAACTAGTTTGGACAGTCTTCAGACCAGTTAGGTTGTTCTGAAGGAAAGTGAGTTCCCCATCCCTAGGGAAATGGAGACAAAGGCTAGAGGATGTGCGGGGTCCCACCGAAGGGCTCTGGCCCTGCCTGCAAGGTGGACTGTGAGTTCCGTGTCTTTCCCCCCCTAAAACCAGTCATGAATCAGGAGGGGTACGTCACGAACCCGTGGTCCTCTGGATTTGCAATAAAGAAACACGTTCCACACAGCTCTGGGCTTTGACGGACGGGAAGAGACATTTGGCAGTCCTCCAGTCCAGTCATGCCCGAGATTCCCTCACTGTGTCTGTCACTCCACCTGCCATCTACTCGTAATTCACTCCTCCCAAAAATAGGGAATAAAGAAAAAGATTAAGTGAAAAGCCAATGCCATGATGAAAACAAAAACAAACAAACAAAAAGAAACCTGCATCAAAAGTACAGTATTCTTTGTCCTCATAAGGAAAACTTCATCTCTCTAACATTTATCGGGCAACAATAACAAAAAAATGATGGTCCAACAAAAAAAAGGGGTGGCGGGATGAGCCTGAGACAACCCAATCAAGGTGCACTCCGACCACCTGGAACCTGGAGCTGCTCTTCCCTCCCAGGAGTTGACCCAGGCTTTCCTAAAACTCCTCTGCATCACAGCCAATAAGAATGACAATGACCATGCCCGCCAGAGCAACAGGCATTTCTAGTGCCAGCTGCATATCGGGCCCTGCACGACAAGGCCATGCATATCCGCTGGTACGTTTCATCACTGCATTAACCCAGTGACGAATGTATCACTGGTCATTTCACAGAGGAGGAAACTAGACTGAGAGATTAAATAACATCCCAAAGATCTCACAGCTGCTAAATGAGGAACCAAGAGAATCCACATCAAATCACAGATTCCCAAAGCAGAAAGCCCACCTGTGGGTCAGGCTCCCGAGGACCCTAAGTTTATAACTGTAGAGGTCAGTGGGTCTAAGCCAAGATATGATGGAAGTGATAAGAAATTCTCCCTGAACACCCTACATTGAGACTTTTACTAAAATTAAGAGGCAATGTCCCAAATTTGTCCCCAGAGATGGCAACATAGTATTAACTACAATGCCAACTGGTGGAGGTGGGGGATTAATACTGTCTTCCAGAGTGCTTAATCCTGCACCAATGAAAGATAAACTGTAATCAAGTGTAGGCGTTTAAAAAAAAGAGAGCTGGAGAGTGAGAATTTGTGCCACTTTTCTAGCAATGTGAGGGAGGCTGTGTCTAGCTGACAAGAGTCGTCCAACACAAGGAAGTGAGAACGTGGGCTGTGGGGCCGTGGGGGTGGCTCCCAGCCCCAGCCTGGGGTGATGACCCACCCTCAATACCATGCAATGAGCTTGGCTCCCCTTCAGAAAATTACTGATTTCATTTCTTAGGAATTTGTAGCAAATTTATACCCAATAACAGAGCTAATATTCCCTTCCCTGGGAGGGCGAAGGTCCACCTACCATCATTAGGTGGAGACCGAGCCTTGGGTTTATGGGTCAGTCTCTTAAGAATTGACTCATGGGGATCAATTCTCCAGAGCCCAGTCCCCTTGGGTGAAAAATTCAGCCTTCCCTGGGCAGCCGAGGAATCCACCAAAGAGCTCACGTTGCCAGATTTGACTCAGCTGGCACCAAGTTACATTCATGGGGGCTCGTCTTGAAATGACATGTGAACAACAAACCACAATCACAGGACTCTTGCCAAGTTCAAATCCAGTCTACTTACATTGGGGCTTTGAATGGGGGTAAAAGGGATAACGGGGTGGGATTTGTTTTGAAACATGTCATTTTCTTTTCTGTTTACAACAAAGAAAATGTTCTCAAAGACAGAAAAGGGAAAAGGCAAGATAAGGTTTCATTACTAATCAAAGCAAATTTCTTAGGAACCACAAGAAGGATTTTCTCTGGAAGAAACAGATGAAAGAAAACATGAGCAGAAAAAAGAAGAAGCATCAGACATAAAATGGTCAGGAGGGGAAAGGAGAGAGGCAATGGGCCTGCTGGTATTATATGTAAATCAGTAAATAAAATATAATGATAGATTAAGAGTAACCAAATGCCCTACAGAAAAGGGACAGTTGAGTTAATTATGGTACATTTAGCCAACATCATAATATACAGCCATTAAAATCGATTCTTGTAAAAATTAATTTAAAATACAAAAAAGTCTGTGCTACAAAGCTAATTAAGAAAAGCAGGGGTAACATGTGCATAGCTATGTAAAAATTTCCATATGAAAAGCTAGAAAGGAACAGCAAAAAAAAATTGTTAAGATAGGATTACAATAAATTTCTTTTATCTTGTTTCCAAAGTTTCTGCAGTATTATAAAGCACTTTATAATTAAAAACTTTCTTTAAAATAATGCTTTCACAGTGAGAAGAAAAGAGCCAGTTGGTTACACAGAAAAGAAATGAACGAAAGAATAATAACGCCGGTCTGATTCATTCACAGATCAAAGATCAGAGATGGTTTGTCAAGATTAAGCGCAATAAAGATAACTAGCATTTGCACGGTGTTTTATAGTTTGTAAAGTGCCTCTCTATCCACCCCTCTCCCACCAGCTAACAAAGTAACACGTCTGTACCCTTGTTTGCCTGGTACAACAGTGAGAAGCCAGCCTCCCGCCTAACGCCCTGGCCCCACCTCACTTCCACTTGTCAAGTTTCCCAAATGCAAGAGAACCAAACAGTGGTGCAAACACCATCAGACAGGGGCTCTCTCTTGCTCTGTCCACCCATCACAGGCCACTTGGGACAAGCAGGAGCCCGGGCAGGAAGTAGACACAGGGATCGGGCATGGACACTCCAAGCTAGAGACTCTACCACCACCAGCCTACTCTTTGCTGCTGGGTCCTGAGCCCTCTTCCCTCTTGATTCTATGCATTCTCCCTGGGCAACCCTTCATCCTTGCTATGGTTTGGGTGCCACTTAAACGCTAATGATTCCCAAATCTGAACTTGAGACTTCTCTTCTAAGCTCTGGATCTTGAGCACAGGGCCTGGCATAGAGAAGGCGTTCAATAATTATCCACTGAATAATCTGATAGCTCCACTTGGATGTCCCACGGGCACCTCAGACTGAACTCATCTTCTCCATTCTCCGTTTCCATCTTGGTGGACAGCTCTCCTGGGGTCGTGCTTGGACAACTTCAGTAGCTTGTCAATCAGTCTTGGCCTCACTCAAGTCCCCTAGAATGATTCTTCTAAATGCAAATCAGATCTTCTCTGTCCCCTGCTTATATTCTTTCAATGGAGCCCAAATTTCATCATCATAGGAATAAAGCCCAAATTTCTTAGCCCTTCTGCTATCTGGCTTCTCTACACCTTCACTCTCCAGCTCCTGCCACCCATTCATGCTCCTGTTACACAGTAATTCTCACCAGTCCCAAGTAAGTGAGACCCTCCTATGACTCTAACCAGAAAGGCCCGTTCTCACTGCTGGCCAACTCCTACTCATCCTTCAAAGCCCAACTCAAGGGCCAGCTCTTTGGAAGCCTTCCTCTGTTTCCAAAGGCAGACCCTCTCTCATTAGCAAGACATGCACCACAATCTGTGAGTTCCTCGAAGGCAAGGGCTGAGTTTTACTCATCCTTTTATACCTTGCCTAGAACAATGCTGGCAGCCCTGACGAAATGCCTGATAGGCAATGGAGGGAATGAAGTGTCGTCTCCTTAGACTAGAGGAACAAGTGGGCAGGTGGGACGGTGAAAACTCCAACTCTGCTCTGCTCAGCCATTCTTCTGTGTAATCTTATGCAAATCATTTTTTGCCCAAGGAGGAGATTAGAATTTGGCCAACAAGATATCAGTGACTCACTTTCTGTTGCTGATTTATACCTAGACCAGAAAGTGGTGAAGGAGTATTGATTAGCATCCTTGAAGAGTCATATAAATCTTGCTTTAAAAAATCATTCTTAAATTACTTGGATTAACACCAGAACAGTTCCCATAGCCTGGGTCTAGCCAAAATGTATCAAGCTCTCAATGAGTGTTGATGAGGAAGGAAACAAAGGTAAAAGAAGAGCAGGGATGTAAATATTCAACAAACATTTATAGAACGATGGCCACCACCAAGGCACTGCCAGGGGCTGCAAAGGAATTCCACTATGGGTCTCAATCTCTCCTCGAGGCAAATGACAACCTGCTAAGGAAGACAAATTCAACATCTTTGAAAGACATACAGGAGTAAATACCCACCTGGGAAAGGAATACAAATGTCAGAGCCAAGCTGTCTGTCCAGCTGATGTGTGGAGAGAAAGGGCCAGGATGGGTGCCGGGGTTGTAATCAGAAGCAGGACAGCTTCCCCATACCCTGGTACAGTGCCCTGGACCAAGGGGGTATGCATGTTTGAAAAGCTGAGAAGGAATTCTCATGAACGCAAGGCAATGGCCCCAAAGATGAACGGCAAGCCATCGCCTTTTTATGCAGCGCAGTTTCTGAAACATTCCAAAAATCTTAGAAATGATGTACTGGTTCTCGTAGAAAATCAGTACCCTCAGGAAGTTATATACACCTGCTCTGGACCACACTTCTAACTTCTGAAGCATCCTGTGGTCATCGAGTTATTTTGAACCCCACCAGACTCTTGGCTTTCTTCAGTCCCTTCTCCCGCGCCTCCCTTATGTGTCCCTGGTTTAGTAGATGGCTGCCTTCCATTCCCTCCCTCCCTGTATGTACACATCACTCTCATATCAGGGTAGAAGCAATGTCCCCTTTTCGTGCACCTGGGTTAGCCTTGTGACTTGCTTTGCCCAACTCTGATGGGTCCCCAGACACCACCATGCTGTGAGCCCAAGCTAGCCACTTGGAAAAGTCATGTAAGGCCGAGGCTCCAGACATGTAAGGCCTTCTTAGAACTTGCCAGCACAGCTGTCAGCTGAACACTGGAGGCTGAATGAAATAGTCCAGGCAGCCAAGTGAGTGACCCCAGCCAGGGTCACGTGAAGCAGAAAACCTGCCCAGCTGAGCACAGTCAGCCCACAGAATCACAAGATATTTGTTATTGTTTTAAGCCACTAAGTTTTTAGGTTGTTACACAACAATGCACAACTGAAACACACGGTGAATGACTGGATACATATGCAAGTAAGGCCATTGAGAAACGAGCCGTCCCCATGCGTGAGTTTCCTCAGGAGCCAAAATACAGTCCTTATCTGCCCAAAGTTGTTTTCATCCCTTTCAGATAAAAACGCTTTTAGAATGCAACACTATGTCCCACTTTATACCAAATGTAACCTAACACTTTTTTTGATGAGTGGGTCATCATTACGGACATCAGTTCCTACAGCGTCCTGTAATGATGCCTCCAATAGCCACAGAAGATGTATAGGGGCCGTGGGTTGCAACACTAAACCCCTACACAGCTGTGCTCCTTGAGCAACGGCAACAGGTCTGCCCCTAGAGACACTACCGCATCCCCCAAGCTGCTCTTTCTAATAGTTATGCGCTCAGAGACCAAAGACCCAATCTGGTTGGAACTGTATCTCAATGGTCTCTGAGGGAAGATCGAAGGTGTTCTTTCATGACTGCAGAAGAGAAGGAACTCTGGGATCCCAGTGACCTAGGTGCCAATCTCGCGCCACCAGCTCTTAGATGTATGGCTCTGGACGCGTCACTGCACTCATCACACATTTCAGTTTCCCCCACCTGTAAAATAAAAATTATGTCTACCTCTGGCTGGGAGATACTCGGCTGAAACACAGCAAGAGCTCAGTAAATGCGGGCACCCTGTCTACACTCCACGTGTGTTGGGTGTTACCTCTGAGCACACATCCGAATGCTGGGAGGATTGTACCCATGGAAGTCTATCATCAAGAGTGTGCATGTTCCTGGGCCGGCCCGGTGGCTCAGGCGGATGGAGCTCCGTGCTCCTAACTCCGAAGGCTGCCGGTTCGATTCCCACATGGGCCAGTGGGCTCTCCACCACAAGGCTGCCAGTTCACTTCCTTGACTCCCGCAAGGGATGGTGGGCTCCGCCCCCTGAAACTAAGATTGAACAGGGCACCTTGAGCTGAGCTGCTGCGGAGCTCCCGGATGGCTCAGCTGGTTGGAGCGCGTCCTCTCTACCACAAGGTTGCCGGTTCGACTCCTGCAGGGGATGGTGGGCTGTGCCCCCTGCAACTAGGAACGGCAACTGGACCTGGAGCTGAGCTGTGCCCTCCACAACTAAGATTGAAAGGACAACAACTTGACTTGGAAAAAAGGCCTGGAAGTACACACTGTTCCCCAATAAAGTCCTGTTTCCCTTCCCCAATAAAATCTTTTAAAAAAATGAAAATTTCTTTAAAAAAAAAAGAAGTGTGCATGTTCCTGAGAGGAGACCTGAGGACGGGGGGTCATGAATGTTTATTCAGGATTGGAGCATCCGAGCAGGTGGGATTCACTGGACGTTTGTGAAGAAACGGCAGAACAAGAATAACCTTGCAGTCCTAGCAATTTTGTCTCATGGAGAATTTACCAGGGCTTCTGGGCAGACAATGCAAGGCTGTGTGTGTGTGTGTGTGTGTATGTACATACATGTAACCACAAAGCATACCTTGGAGCTCAGGAGGCAGGCTTGAAGGGGCAAGGGGACACCCCCCCCCAATGGAGACTGGTGTCTGGACCTGGCCCCACTGGCCCAGCCCTGGGCTTCGGTTTCCTCTCCAGAAAAACCCAGCTGATGATAAAGTGCTGATTTAACGTAATAAACACGAAGACTGAGGCTCACAGCAAAATGTCAGTGAAATAATGTGGGTGGAAAGGTGGGACCTAAACTGCATATGCACAGTGATGACGAACTGAGAAACCTGTTTACACATAGATAAGGATCAGAAACGGCCACAGAGAAATGCGACAGGGGTAAGGACTGGGGGTGACTTTCTGCAAAGCTGTTTACATGTTCGATAATCGACTATTCTTCCTCCTGGGCAGCTGGATTTGAAAGGCCCTCCTATGCATTTCCTTATTATTCCCGTCCTTAACAAGCCCCTCTGCACACTGATCATGGAAGGATGACCCCTTCTGTCCCTCCCTGGGACAATGGCAGAGCCCAAGACCATTCAGCCAAGACCGGGCTGGATATGCCTCCTCCCATCCTGAGGCCTGCACACCTCTCCCACCTCAACTGCCTCTTGCTGCTCAGAGCCCCTGGCTGCTGTCTTCCTGCCCACCCCTCCAGCTCCTATTCCAATTCACCCCACTTCGTGTCTCATGAACTCCCGGCCATGTTCCCACAAGGAACATTCTGTCACGGACGTCCCTCTCCTTGCGTCCAATCCCCAGGAGGAGAGAGAGGGGTGAGTCCTAGGATACTTTGGGCACACCCCCCCACCTCTTGACACAGTCTCGACACTGCTTAGCAAAGACATTTGTAGGCGCCAGAGAAGCAGGAGGGAGCCTAGCAGCCTGGGTTCCAGACAAAGGGAGGCTTTTGGGGAAGCCCCACCGTGTCCCCTCCTACCATCTCACTTCTCACTCACCAGTGACCCTCCCCAGTTATCTAGCCGCTCTACCTCCTCCTCAGTTTCCCATCTACACAATGGAACCAGTAACACCCAGGCTTAATTTGGACAGTGGGTATAGAACCCTTAACTCCAGCCTGCACATGGGGGGTCTGCAGCATTGGCTCCCTCTCACACCCTCCCTACTGCAGCTGCCACCAGCCCCTCAGAGTCGAATGTCCATTCACTGGGCGAACGGTCTGCTATGTAATTTGTAGGTGGGAAAGGAGTTACATAGCCACAGCTCTAGCACATTCTAATTTGTGAATAAAGGTCTAAACAGGCTATTAATTCCATGAGAGAATTTTGCTCCCAAGTAGCCTTTCTGCTATGAAATGAAGCTATATTTTTCATGGGTTCCTTACCCCTAACTTGCCACAGACTCACTCCTTAAGGACCCTGTCAGAAGCTAACAGGTGTATGTGGGCACCCGTGAGTGTCTCAGGAACAGCCGGGAGCCACAGGAACGTCCCGCACCACCTCAGCTGCATTTTCTCCCCACCCCACCTTACCCTTCACCCTTAGCCAGCAGTAGCTTCGTCCTGCTCTCAATCCCCTCTGCTTCATCAATCTGGGGTAGTAAAGGACAAGTTGTGCCCTAACAGGTCTGGTGGTGCCAGGGCTCAGGCAAGGCGAGGGAGGTGAGAAAACCCTGCAAGCTGCCGCTTGCTCCTCCTGCCCCCCATTTCCCCAGTACCCCAGCCCCATGCCACGCTGTCTTCCACACCAGCCTCCTACTAGCATCGTCTAACCCCTTCATTCCCAGACCCCGCAGGCCGCGAGGCCCAAACCTGTTGCTCAGTAATATTTACTCATTCACTAACAAACGAAGCCCCAGCAACACCCCAAGCCTACATCCCTTGACTCCAGCTGCTCTACCTGTGGGCACCCACCTGCCTGCCTCCCATGAGAAAAGCCCGGGAAAGGCTGTACGGCTTTCTGACATGTCAGGCTGTCCTGAGGCCTGTACCCCTTCTGCCTTTCCCACACGGAGCCAAGCATGGGTTGCGGGGGGTGCAAGGAGGTGAAAGGTACAGAGCAGGACTGGAAATGTTGGGCTTCTTCAGTGCTGCTGGTGACAGTGCCAACAAAAGCACTCACAAGCCCCTAAGTCCAGCGTCTGCTTCTAACTGTGGAACTGACTGCATCCCCTACTGAGCCAGAAGGGAGGCCCTGACTGGAGCTAACAGGTGTTGTTAGAAGAGAAGGAAAAGGGGAGTCTACAGGCAGGAGAAAGAAAAGAAAGGAGGAGCTGTGGTCTGGAGAAAGTTCCTGGTATTACCCAGATTGGGGGAGGACCTGGCTCCCCAGTTCCCACATCCCTGTCCTGCAGCCCCTACCCCCTCGTGTCTTTGATAGAGCCCCCATTCCATGGGGTAACATGGGCCCAGAAGAGCAGCGGGCAGGTGAGTGACACTCTATGGCTGCGGGAGCTGTATCACGGGGTCCTCCCCACAGCAACGCAGGGCCACACAGCCGATGTCCAACAGCCTTCAGTTCCTAGGGCCAAGTAGACAAACTCTAGTGAAAAGCCAGGGGTTGAGGGAGAGCTGGTCCTTCCTGCACAAGTGTCTGAGGGCCCCAGAGGTCCCCAGGACACATTTTGATTCAAGGGCAAAGAAAACAATGCCACCCACCCCCACTTTCCACTGTACTCATAGAGAGCAAAGCGGGGACATCGTGACTTAAGGAAGACTTTGGTGGGTGGGCCTGGGAACTCAGGCATCTTTAAAAGTCACACTAGTCCCAAACTAGTGACTGAGAAACTTCTAGAACACAGCCCACCGAAAGCCCCTTCACTCCCAAAGCCACATCCAGGGCAATGCTTCCATGTCAAGGCCGTGCTCTCTTGGGATGCTAACATTGTTATCCTTTCTTTTCTTGATTTATTTATTTTTCGATCTTTTTTCTGTTTCCTCATCTGTTTGGGTGTTTGTTTCTTAGCAACGCCCAAAGGACAGCAGCAATCATGGGTTCAACCTATGGGCTCCAAAGGGGAAAATTTCTGTTTTGCTCCCCTGATGGACAGCAAAGCATGTGGGAAACTCATGCAGTCCAGGGGCTCCGGAGGAGAGGAAAGAACCAGAAGAGACTTTGGTAGAAGGTAACTGTTCAGAGTTTGATCACGGGCCCCAGATCCTGCCAGGCCCACCTGCCTATTTGCCCCCAAGCTGTGCTTCCTATTGATTCCTAATAGGAATGATTCTCTCCATTCTTCCCCAGACAGCTTCCAGCAGGGGCCTCAACAGGCAGAGGCACAAGCTTAAGTCACCACCCCGGAAGTTATGACAGTAATGGCAGGTTGTCACCTTACATGAACAGAGCACTGGGCGAAAAATAAAGAGATCTGTTGCTGTGCCTGCATGAACGCATATGTATCTGCAGAATCGAGAGACACAGAGCTTCCATGAGAGGACACTGCATGAGCCATAATGAGAAATAGGAAGAATCCCGGTCTAAGAACCAGGAAAAAGTTTTTTTAAAAAAAAGAGAGAGAAAGAGAGAAAAAAAAACACCTGTGTTTTCTTCTAACCAAGTAGGAGGCAATAGGAAATCTGGCCCCACAGGGTTCTTGCATCAACCACCAATGGCATCGCTGGGCACCTAGAGACTCAGCTCC
Source organism: Rhinolophus hipposideros (assembly GCF_964194185.1). NCBI lineage: Eukaryota > Metazoa > Chordata > Mammalia > Chiroptera > Rhinolophidae > Rhinolophus > Rhinolophus hipposideros. The sequence goes on along the minus strand of NC_138058.1, from coordinate 61,308,629 downwards.
CAATCCCCGGAGACAACAATAATGGCTTTGGCTGAGATGGAGGCAGCAGTGTGACGTAGTAGAACGTGTACTAGAACTGGAATTGAGAAATGGACACTCCAGCCACATGACTGCCATGACTAGCTGTGTGGCCTTGAGCAGGTCACTTTCCATCTCATGCACAAATAAGGAGGAAGCAGGCAGGAGGCATGACTGGAGTTCATTGACTCTAAGACTGCGGAGTCTCCCAGATAGGTTATCAAAGCAACTCAGAAGGCCTGAGAATCACATCTGCCGCATCTGTGGCCTCTCAGCACCTAGCGGGGTCTTGGCACCCAGTGGAACACAATACTGTCCCTTGGTTAAGGTGAGGATAAATTTCCACCCCTCCAGCAGAAGGCATCCTCCAGAACTAGCGGACCCTCTGTCACCACGGTCGGCACCACTGGTTCCATCTGTGTCCCCACACCATGCCTTCTGCAGGGAGAAGCACCCTCCTGTGGCTCAGGGCACCCTGAGCTCCCAGCAATAGCACCTTCCCTTTCTACAGCCCTTCACGTTTTCCCAGGGCACTTTCCCTCACATTTCCTTTCATCTTGACAACAACCACACCACGAAGGCAGGCAGACACGACCCCATTTGACAGAGGGGCACTGAGTCCACACAAGTCAGCCACTTGCCGAAGCCAGCCTAGGACAGAGTAGAGACCAGAAGCCAAGGGAGCCTCTTTCCCCACAAGAGGCAGAGGTCAACAAAAGGGAATGGCCAGGACAATGCTACCTCCACGCCAGGCCTACGTGGGCCTTCCTGCCACCCACTTGGACTGCGCACAGGTGACAGGGTGGCCCTGAGGCCCAAGGTCCTGACATCCTTCAGTCACTAGAACCAAGCAGACAAACTCTAGTGAAAACCCAGGGGTTGAGGGAGAGCTGGTCCTTCCTGCACAGGCAACTGACAGCCCACGAGGCCCCCGGGGACACATTCTGATTCCAGGGCAGAGAAAATGACGCCAAGGCCCCCACTTTCAAAACAGGTGCCAAACCACCTTTGTCTGTGAGCTGGTGGGAGGGGAAGCCACAGGGTGAAACCCAAGGCGGACTCACCTCTCTCAGCAACTGCACCCCTTTCGGCCCGTCCTGCTGCTGCTGGGCCACGGTGACCCCCAAGACCAGCGTGTGCACAACACAGGAGACCACAGAGATGACGACAATGGGACTGAGGCCGAGGGGCAGCGTGATGAAGAAGGAGAAGACAAAGAAGGTCTGCCAACCCACTGTGTCGCTGGCCGCGTGGGCGTGGGCAAAGTTCAGTCCCAAGTAGGAGAAGACCTGGGCCGTTATCAGCAGCCACAGCAGGTAGGGCACCACTTTCCGGGTGACCCGGTTCGGGAGCAGCCCCTTTTTGCAGAGCAGGAAGAGGAGGACATCCAACAGCAGCCCGACGCCGGCCACCACGAGGGCAGCCAGCTTGTCGCTGGAGAAGACCACGGCGCACATGACCACCCCATAGCAGTCGAAGAGGGCCGCGAATATCACCAGCACCAGCAGGGTCTCGTGGCGCTGCCTCTTGAAGTAGGTCTGGTACAGGTTCTCCAAGGACTCGGGCACAAAGGTCAGCCGCATGAAGCGAGGCAGGCAGAGGCAGGACCCCGAGTTCCGCACGGAGATTTCATGGGTCCGGCCCACCCCGCGGTCGGGGTCCGAGGGCAGGCTGACGGAGTACTCGGCGGAGTACTCGGCGGAGTACTCGGGGTCGGAGAAGCCCTGGTTCCTCCGCATTCTGACGGGCGTCTGCTTCTACTCCTGGCCCAGTGAACCCGGAACAGGAGGGGCTCTGGAACGGACCACCTACCGGGCTCTCTGGGGCCGGGGGCGGGCGGGGGGCCGGCCGCCGCGGGCAGCAACGCAGCGCGGGTCTCCGGGGCGCAGGCAGGCCATCTGGAACTTAAAGGGCACGGTGAGTAGAAGCACCCCTCCCTGCCGGCCTGTGCTTTCCCCATCACCTCCACCTACCCCTCACAGAAGAGCCACTGCGGCCAGAGGCTCGCGAACCAGGGCCTTCCCCGGCCGTGTGCGTGCTCCCGCCGCCACTGACCACACACACTGACCACACACACTTGGTCTTGTCCACCCAAACGCTGTGTCCTGTCTCTGGCTCGCCGAAGGGCCTGGCCGCTTTCCATCCTTCGCACCCCGGCCTCGCCCGGCACCGTCTCTTCTCTCCCAGTCCCTGACCCTCACCCAACCCTCCTCCAGGCCGACGCCTGAGAAGCTGAGGACACAACGTGCCCGAGAGAAGCCGGAGTCCTCCCGGGGATTCCTGAATCTTCCTTCTGTTTACTTCCTCCTCCCACCCAGCCCGTGGAGACTCGGGCCCCCCACCTCGGGGCATTGTGCGCCCTCCGGAAGGCCGGCCCCCGCGCTTACCTGGGAGGGAACTCGGGAGCCTCGTGGTGCGGGCCGGTCCCCGCTCGGCTGCGGGGCAGGAGGCTCAGCGCGCCCGGCGGCTGCTCCCCGCGAAGCCGCGCCGCCCCGCCAGCGCCAGGGCCCCCGGCCGCAGCGACTCCCCCGCCGTCAGGCCGGGATGCGGCCGGGGGAGGCGCAGGGCTGCCTCTCCGTAGCCACAGCGCCCGGCCGCAGGAGGAAGGAGGAGGCGACAGGGACCGGAAAATTCGGGGTGCCCGCCCCTGGGGAGCGCGGCTCGCCGGCCGGTGTGCGCGGCGCGGCCGACCCCTCCCTCTCGCCCCCGCAGTGGTCTCCGGGGCGGCGTCCGGGCTACAGGCGCACCCGGGGCCCTCCCCGGCGGGGGCGCGGGCCGAGACCGGGGAAGCCCGCCAGCATCCTCCGATGCCCGCGCGCCGAGCGGAGCCGACCGAGTCCGTGCGCGGCGCGCCGCACTGTGAGTCCCTTCGCGGCGCCGGCGGCTCGGGGGCCACGCGCGCTCCAGGCCCCGGGAGGCGGGCGGCGCCCCTCCTCCCCTCCCTCCCCCCCTCCCTCCCTCCCTCCCCGCAGTCGCCGCCCTCTCGGCGAGCGCGTCCCGGAGTTGGGGAGGGTTGGGGGCGAGGCACCCCGCTCCAGGCCCCGGACCCGCGCGCGGAAGGGGGAGAAGGGCGAGGAGCCGCGCAGGGCGAGAGTTGGAGGGGCCCCGGTGGGCCTGCGCTCCGGCACCCCGCGGCTGGTTGGAGGCGACTGCTGCGTGGTGGGCGGCGGGCGCAGAGGATGGGCAAATCAGCGCCTTCTCCCGGCAGGCCCGCTCTGGGAGGAGAAAAGCCGGGTGCGCGCCCTCCCGCAGGTGAGGCGCACTTGGGGCCACCCTGTCGTCCCCTCCTCCGCTGCGGCTTCCTTCCGGGCGCGTAGAGGCCCGGGCAGAGGTTTCGGGACCTCTCCCGGGCGGGGCGCGCGGGACCTGTGTCCCCGCCCACCCTGGCAGCCCTAACGCCCGAGCGCGGGGCCTGAGGTTTCCGCAGAGGAGCCAGCAGTTGAACCCTGTTCCTGAAGCACCAGGTAGGAGTGGCCCCGTAGGCACGTGTAACTGAAAGTGACTTTAAAAAGATCTCCGGTGCACAATCCAACTGCCTGAGATGTGTTTGCAGTTACAAACTCTCCTTAAAAACGCAAATGCTCCATTGCATGGATAAGCCTATCAGTCTCTTACCCCTTAGTATAAATTACTTTCTCTGGATTTGACAGAACACCAGATCAACCACTGGTTTTAGGAATTTACATAAAGGGGGAGGAAATAGATGGGTTGTTTTGGAACAAAAGCATGTAGGAGGGGTACGGGATTGCTGAGGACAGCTAGCCACAATAGGGGATGGGCTTCCCTGGGGAGAGCAGAAGAAATGGGTCAAGAGAAGAGAGAAATTCCACCACCCAAGTCCTGGGTGGAGATGCCTCCTGGAGCTCCTGAGTGTCATCCATGACAATCCTTTCCAGAACCTCAGGTGTCAACTCACATCCCACAGGGAATGAATAGATTCATTGGAGAATTGATCCTATCGCAGATGTTTCTTTCAGTCCCTCATACTGATTTTGAAAAGCTGCCAACCTCAGCCCAAACTGTCATGGCTTTGATTCCAAAGGTGGGGATCTAAATGTCAGGCCTAGAAGGAGGGTAATTTGAATTAAACAGCACTTTTCCCCATTGTTATAATTTGTTTGGTCCAAACGTTTATTTTGAATTGTTCCATGATGTTAAAGGAGACATGACTTTTATGCTTAACAAAGGGGCATTTGTTAATGAAAGGACAAAAGCGGATAAATATGTTTGGGCCTGCTTTGGCACAAGGGACATCCACTTTGTACCCTATGTTGTGAGCCATCCTCCCTGTCTTGGCACACACGTCAACCCTTAGAGTTCTGTGGGGCTCCCCACTTGGTCAGGCCTGCCCAGCTCCTGGGCTCTGTGGGTTCCCTGCTGGGTCTTCTGCCACCACCCATGCCCTAGTCTCTCCTCCCTACCCACCCTGTGAAGGAAAGGGTCCCACACAAAGATACCCCTGGTAAAAATGCCAATTCCCTGCCCTTCCTGCCCTGACGGCTGGCGTCACTACTTCACTCTCTGCCCTTCCCCAATCCTCCTCTCTGCTATGGGCACCCGTGCAGCAAACATGCACTGAGAGCACACAGTGGATACCCAGCCTGGCCAGGCATCAGGGAAGACCACCCAATGTCTGCCCTCAGCACACCTGCCAGCTCTGCCAGGGCACCAGGGCCACCAACAAGACAGACCCTCAGCTGTGCACAGGTGGCAGTAAGAGGGTACCTGAAATAGGGCCTTTCAGAACTGGAGGGAAAGATCTGATCCTCCTGGATCCTCCTCACTGTGGCCACGCAGCAGCCTACCCGTCTGTCCCTTCGTACCTGCCCCTAAAGAAAGGAGAGTCTGTGAGACGGGACTTTTCAGGGACTTTGCTTCACCTTTGTGCTTACACCTTATGTCTCCCTGTTTAGCCCCAAAGGATGGCTGGTTAGTGAATGACGGGTAAGATTCTCCATGGGGGGAATGACCTAAGCCAGACACAATCACGTGGGGACCATCTGGAGAACTCGAGGGGTCAATAGAGGTGGGCACAGCCCTAATAGAGGAGGAACCCATCTTCCCCTGTCTGAGAGCCTCTGCCTCTGTGGCTGCATTCCTTCCCACAGCCTGCAGGGGAAGTGACTCAGTGATGTGCTCTCCATCTATTCATATGCACAAAGGTTTTGTCCCGTGGGGAGGTACATATATCCTGAGACTTATGGTTCTGGCTACCTGCAGGCAAGAGTGATTGGTTTGAATCAGTTTCCTAGTATAATGTGTGAGATTCACAGATCTTGAGATTAACAAACTTCCTCACCTAACTAATAAAAGCTATGTGCTTGCCCGATTCAGGGCTCAGTCCTTGAAGCTGGAGGCCCTTGGCCCCGATTGCACTCTATTCTTGGCTACTGTATTTCTTAACCCTGTGCTGCCTTCCTCGCTTCCCACCACTTTTGTCATGCAGGACGTGACACCTCACAACATCTCAACAGCAGGAAAGCACCCACAGCACATGCCCATCCCTACTCTGCGTTCTGGGTTGTGGGCACAGCACTTCCCCGTGGATGTGAGAAACCTCAAGGGACAGTTGCAAACCTCCCTGGGAACCAGAGGCTGCAGAGTGAATATTCCAGAGCAAGAGAGCTGCTCAAGGGCCTGCCCACGGAGGAGATCAGGGAAAACACAACTAGTCAGAGACAGGCAGCTAAGCTTGAAAGCCTCACAGGTCTCCCTCACAGCTGCTTCCCTAGTACCTGCCACTTACTGGGTACTCCACACCGCCATTGAATGAATGGATGACTTCCCTTAGAAGAAATGGCACTCTGTAAGCTCATTGTCTGTCCCTAATGGAACCAAGAGGCCTTACTAATTGATGCTGAAAATGTCCTGGTCTGGGGACAATTAAAAAGGACCACACTCAAGTGAAAAGGGTGGGAGGTGCCTTCAGCTTCCAAGCTGTAGAGTTTGTATTGTATTGTGCATCACTGCCATACATTGTTTTTGTTATCAAAAGATACAGTCAACCTGTGTTTAAAACACATGCACACACCCGTGCAACCCAAGAGCATGAAGGTGCTTCGTGGGTGACTTGCCTGTGACATGTGTCCCATGGTGAGGACAGAATCACAGGCTTGGTTAGAAGCTGGAAGGGTGTACGAAGCCCACCCTATCCCAGGACCCACCTGGATAGGATACTTCTTCGCTGAAGGCATCTTTTGTTTGTGTGGTTTGAGACTAGAGATGATCGCTGAGCATGAACTGTAATTGGATAAACAAGAGTGGTTTGGCCCCCTGGGGAAATGTGGTGGCTCATGAATCCAGCAAACAATAGACCAGAGCTGAACCCCGGTGTCCTAGGGAAAGAGAAGTGGGAGGAGAGAAGGAAGATCATTATCTCCCCTGGTGCAGGGGTGGGGAGGGCCAGAAGAGCCCACTTTGGGGCCTTGGCTGAAAGCAGAACCTGAGACAGGGACCCGAGTGCAGGTGGTTTAATTGGGCAACTGGTTCCTGGGGGAAGGCCGGAAAGAGGATAGATATGAGTGCGTGAGGAAGCAGTCACTGCCGTGGGCAGTGGGGTTCCATTTCTCTGAGACGGTCTGAGGAGCTGTGCAGAAGGCACCTCAGAATGTCCCACTAGGGGATAGAAGGGAGCATTCCTCCACCTGTTTCCCTCCCCCATTGGTTAAGGTTTAGCTGTTGGGAATTTCACTCCCAAGTACTTCCAGGGCTATGCAAGCCTCAGGGAGGCGGAGCGGTGGGTGCCTGGGCAGGAAACAAGAGACACAGTGCAGAGAGGCAAGCTGCTTCCCAGGTGTGCCTGCAGCGATGATAGAGTAGACAGGTAGGCCAAAAGGATGTGGCACATGTCCTATACAAGGCCCAGAGCCTTCATCAACTCCAGCCAGCTCATGTCACCTGGAGGAGGGAGGCATGTGGTACCAGAGAAGGAGCTGGGTCTCACTAGTCAAAGGCTCAGTTTTGTGCCCTGACCTTGATGTACCATGGGACCTCAGACAAATTATTCAACCTCTCCAAAACTCAGTGTCCTTGCGGTGTGATGTGGCACTAGCCCTCAGATAGGGTTCATTGGGAAGAAGAACGGATTAATGGGAACCCAAATGGTTGGCAAGTCTCCACACAATAATTCAAGTGGGAGTTACTGTCCATCTCACAGCTGGATCCCTGAGCAGCTCTGGCCACTTCTGTTCTAGTGTGACCTGCACAGGGCCAGGCTGGGGTGCCATCTCCCTCGGGCCCTCTCTGTGGTCACATCTGGGAACCTCTCAATTCCCCTGCCACTTTCCTGTCTGATGGCATCAGCCTGTGACTTCTTTGTCTATCTCTGTCCATCTCTGTGCCTCTTGGTGTTTCTGCCTTCATGTTAGGGTCTTCCTGATACTGCCTCTGCCTCTGTCATTTGTTGGACCACTGTGCGTTTGTGTGTGTGTAAGCATGTGAGTGTGAGGAGGGGCATGTGTGTGTATGTGTGAGAGTACATGTGAGTGTGTGATCTGTGTGTGACTGAGCATTTGTGCAATGCGTATGATCAGAGTGCTTGTGAGTAATCATGTGTGCAGTGTGTGAGCATGTGTGATGAGTGTTAGTGAGCCTGTGCACACACACAGCACAGCCTCAGGGCCCTCCCTGGCTCCTGCCTCCCCTCCGCCTCCCCATCTCCAGCTGTTCCGCCCGTCTGCACAGCCACGTGCCCTGCCCACTGCCCTCAGGCACTTTCAGTGCCTCCAGCAGGTGGAGCTAAGACAGCACAGGGAAGACCTGGGCTGGGTGGGTTTCTCCATCTGTCCCCTTCTCCAGCCAATCTCCTGCAGAGCAGGAGCAGGTCTCCTGGTCCCTGCAGCCCAGCGTTTAAAACAGACGAACTATTCCACAACCTGCCATTGGACTAATGTCAATTAAAGCTAACCACATGTCAGTTTTCATGCACTGGGTCTGAGCCTCCTGAGGGATGGTAAAGACAGTGCCAGCAGCGCTCACTTCCTGTGGGATCCTGCCTTCCAGGCACCGTGGGTTGTGTTCTCTCCTTTAGTTCTATGCGGTAAGTACTATTAATGTCCCAGTTTTACAGGTAAGGGAAAAAATGGGCTCCCGACCCCATGGCTAGGACTCTTCCAGAAGGAGGGCTCTGACCACACACAAGTCCAGCTCGAGCAGGAATCCTCAGGAAACTTCCTCTGGTCAGTTACTCTTTCTCAAACCAAGCGGACACTGCAGTCTCAGGCTCGAGGCCTAATCTGTAGCCAGAGGAAGCCTGGAGAACAGTGGCTCCCGGGATTTCAGAGCTGAAAGAGACTCTAAACCTTATTCTGCTGCCGCCCAGATGGGGAAGTTGTGGCCCAGACAGATCACAGTTGGGGAGGGAAAGACACATACCCATGAGCATGAAGCAACTTGTGAATGCTGAGTAATCCTGAGGCCTCTATGGAAATGTCACATTTCCAAAAGCACTCAAGCCAGGGCCCCTCCGGGAAGAGGCACCATAGAAATATGTGCAAACAAGCCTCTCCCCAGCCTGCTGGGGATGAGAAGGAGCAGGAAAAGATTTTAGAACAACAAGAGATGGCTAGAGAAGGCCCAGGCCAGGAAGAGATGGGAGCCTCCACCTCCACAGTCCCTCTCGCTGGTGGAAAGTCACCAATACCCAGAAGAGCGAGGCTAAGAGACCCCTGGGGGTGTCAGGCTGGAGGAGCTTAGAAAAGGGCAGAGCAAAGCCCTCAATGCCGAAGAACAAGCTACGATCCCAGTAGCTGCTCCTCTCCACCTCCCTCCATCTCAGGAATCAGGAATCACCCTGGAACCTGCCCTTCCTCTCACCTCCCCCAGCCCATTATCTACGCCCCCCCCCCAACAAGAGCTTCTTTAAAAATCTGGTCACTAGCTGTCCCTGCCCCAGAGTAAGAGGACTGCCTACCTCCCCATGTGCTAAGGGATTAAATAAGATAATACTTGTAAAGTGCTCAGATGTCACCTTCCCTCCGAAGGAGTCCTCAAGGAACGTTAGTCATTTTTTACTTAGAGGTATGTAGTGGGTTGAATGGTGGCCCCCCCAAAAAAATAGATCCATGTCTAAATCCCCTGGAACCTGTAAGTTGATTTTATTTGGAAAAAGAGTCTTTGCAGATGTAATAAAGTTATGGATCTTGAGATGAGATCATCCTGGAAAACCTGGGTGGCCCTCAATCCAATGACAAGCATCCTTAGGAGAAACAGACACAGAGGAGAATGTGATGTGAAGATGCAGGCAAAGGTTGGAAGGATGTGGCCACAAGCCAGGGAACACCTGGAGCCACCAAAAGCTGGAAGAAGCGAGGAGAGATTCTCCTCTTGAACCTCCAGAGGGGGAATGGCCCTGCTGACCATCTTGATTCTGAACTTTAGGTCTCCAGAACTGTGAGAGAATACATTTCTGTTGCTTTCAGCCACGCAGTTTGTGGTAATTTGTTATGCTAGCCGTAGGAACCTGAGACAGGATCCAAATGCACTTTTTCTATACTTATATTTAACACTTGCTAGGATTTGTTGTAATTTTACATGGCTGTCCCACCTGCTAGACTTTGAGCCCAGAGTCAAGACCTTTATTCACCTACATACCTGAAATGCCAGTCCCCGATACATTCTCAATAAACTTCATTGAATTAAAATACAAATCTATGGGGCCCTCTTCTCCAACCATGGATCTTCTTCAGTTAGGATCACATACCCCCAGGGTACCCCAAGATATGGCAGCAGAAGGCAAAAACCACAGAACGCACCTTCTAGTTATTCACAGACTTCAATTTCACTTGAAGTGATTCCCCCACCCTTGGAATCAAGTTGACTGATTTAAGTGGTAAGTCACCAACCGCTGTTTTTATTGTGAAACCATAGAGGATTGATCGTGGTGTGAAAGCACAAATTTCTGTCTGTTTTAAGGTACAAGACAAGACTGCAAGAATACGACACAGTGGTGATCTCTGTGGATCATACCTCCAGGTCTCCTGAAGGGCTCCTTCTCCACATCTGCAGGATGCTGGAGATGCCCCAGTTCCACGCCCACACTCCGATCTGCCTTGCTGCTGCCCCTGCCCCCTTCTCCCCAAGCCATGCCAAACTCCACACAGTTCTGGCACACTTTTCATGCCCTGGTTACTTTTTTTTTTGTCAAAATAGGCATTTATTTTTATTTTTTAAAAGATTTTTATTAAAAATATAGCTAACATGCAATATTATATTAGCGTCAGGGGTACACCATAGTTCTTCAACATTTATACACCTAAAGAAGTGACCACAGTGATAAGTCCAGCAACCATCTGACACCGTGCCACGCTATCACAATGTTATTGACTATATTCCCCATGCTGTGCATTACATCCTCCTGTGTTATTTGTTTTATATCTGGAAATTTGGACCTCTTATTTCCCTTCACCTTTTCCCTCTTTTAAAATTTTTCAATTACAGTTGACATTCAATATTGTTTTATATTAATTTTAGGTGTACAGCACAGTGGTTAGACATTTATATAATTTAGGAAGTGATCCCCCTGACTACTACCCACCTGGCACTATACATAGTTATTACCACATCATTGACTATATTCCCGATGCTATACATCCCCATGACTATTTTGTAACTACCAATTTGTACTTCTTAATCCCTTCACCTTTTTCACCCTGCCCCCAACACCCTCCCATCTCTCACCCCAACAAATCTAATATCCATCTGACACCATACATAGTTATTGCAATATTACTGACGATACTCTTTATGCCATACCAGACATCCCCATGACTGCTTTGTAACAACCAATTTGTACTCCTTAATCCCTTCAGCTTTTTCACTCATCCCCAAACCCCCTCCCATCTGACAACCATCAAAATATTCTCTGTATCTATGAGTTTGTTTCTGTTTTGTTTATGTATTTTGTTCTTTAGATTCCACATATAAGTGAAATCTCATTGCATCTGTCTTTCTCTGTCTGACACTCCACTCAGCACAGTTCCCTCCAGGTCCATCCATGCTGCTACAGATGGCTGAGCAATATTCTATTGTATATATGTACCGCCTCCTCTTTATCCATTCATCCATCGAAGGACACCCAGGCTGCCTCCACATCTTGGCCATTGTAAACAGTGCTGCAATGAACATATGAATGCACATATACCCACAAAGTAGTATTTTGGATTTCTTTGGCTAAGTATCCTGAAGTGGGAATACTGGGTCCTTCATTGTCTCTTCTTATAGCCTTTGTTTTAAAGTCTATGTTGTCTGGTATAAGTTTTGCTACCCCAGCTTTTTTTTTTTTTTTTTTTTGCTTCCATTTTCATGAAATATCTTTTTCCATCCTTTTACTTTCAATCTGAAGTGAGTCTCTTGCAGGCAGCATATGTAAGGGCTTTGTTTTCTTATCCATTCAGCTCGCCTATGTCTTTTGATTGTAGCATTTAATTCATTTACATTGAAAGTAATTGTATATAGATATGTAGCTATTACCATTTTATTATTCATAATTTTTATTTTCTTTTTTCATCTCAAAGAAGTCCCCCTAACATTCCTTGTAATGTTGGTTTGGTGGTGATGAATTCCTTTAGCTTTTTTTCATCTGGGAAACTCTCTATTTGTCCTTCAATTTTAAATGACAGCCTTGCTGGGTAGAGTAGTCAAGGTTGTATGTCCTTCCTTTTCATCATGTCAAATATTTTGTGCCAATCCCTCCTGGCCTGCAAAGTTTCTGTGGAGAAATCAGCTGACAGTTTTTTGAGAGCTCCCTTATAAGTTACAAGTTGCCTTTCTCTTTCTGCTTTTAGGATTCTCTCATTATCTTTAACCTTTGCCATTTTAATTATAATGTGTCTAGGTATGGGCCTGTTTGGGTTCATCTTGTTTGGGGCTCTTTGCTCTTCCTGGACTTGTACGTCTATTTCCTTTGCCAGGTTAGGAACGTTTTCAGTCATTATTTCTTCGAATACAATCTCAATCTCTTGCTTTCTCTCTTCTCCTTCTGGGATCCCTATGATGCAAATGTTATTACACTTGATGTTGTTCCAGCGGTCTCTTAAACTCTCCTCATTTTTTTGGATTGTTTGTTTGTTTTCCTGTTTCAATTGGGTGTTTTCTGCTTGTCTTCCAAAATTGCTGTCTTCAAAATCGCTGATTCAATCCTCTGTTTCATCTAGTCTGCTGATGATTCCTTCTAGTATGTTTTTCATTTCAGTTACTGTCTTCTTCACTTCTGACTGGTTCTTTTTTTATGGTTTCTATGTCCTTTTTATGCTTGCTATCGCTTTGTTGAAGTTTTCACTAAGTTCTTTGAGCATCCTTATAACCATTGTTTTGAACTCTGTCTCTGGCATGTTGCTTACCTCCATTTTGTTTAGTTCTTTTACTGGATTTTTCTCCTGTTCTTTCATTTGGGACACATTTCTTTGTTTCCTCATTTTGACTGCCTCTCTGTGTTTGTTTCTATGTATTAGGTAGATCTGCTATGTATCCCAGTCTTAGTTGGGTGGCCTTATGTAGTACGTGCCCTGTGGGGCCCAGTGGCAGAGTCTCCCTTGTCCTCTGCTCTCAGTGCTCCAGGAGTGTTCTTTGTGTGGGTTGTGTGTGCCCTCCTGTTATAGTTGAGCCTTGATTGCTGTTGGCATGTCAGTAGGTGAGATTACCCTTAGGCTGACTGGTTGTGGGGTTTGGCCACATCCATAGCTTACAGGTTGCTGTGCGGGGGAATTACCCCTCTGAGTGGGATTTGCCCCAGTAGGCTTGGTGCCTAATGAGACCACCCTTTTGTGTGCCACTTGTGAGGCTAATTGGGTGGTGTTACTGATGTGGTCTGAAGCCAACCTCCAAGTATGTTGATTCTGGGGTCTCTTGGGAGGGGCTCTGGTGCAGACTCACTGCCTGTGACTGTTCAGGGACTACCGGCTAGGAGCTGCAAAACGATCTGTGGTTGTTCACTGCCTGTGCTAAACCTGGAGGCCCATGGGAGAGGCTACACTACTCATCAAGCATGTCTGCCACCAATAACAGGCCTGGTGTAGCTCTGCAAAAAGCCAGGACACCCCAAGCCCTGCTGCCACCTGCTGGCTCCCTTAAGGTTCAGCTGCTAATATAGTCTCCATGGGTATGCGAGTTGGGTGAGGCAGGGAGTCACTAGAGTAGAAGAGTTGTGGTCACCAGGTTAATGTAAATTCTGGTTTGCTGCCAGTTCTGAGCCTGGAGCTACTTAACAAAAGTCTCAGAGCACACTGAGGCCACCTGGGATTTGTCGGACTTCGATAGTTTTCCAAGAAAACTTATGTGCTCACAGAGAAAGTGCCTCTGGCATGGGGGGGGGGGCACATGGAGGGAGCTGGGTGGAGCAGGGTCCCAATAAGTCAGCAGGGCAGAGCCCCTGAGCTCACCAGGCCAATCAGATTAAGATTTGGCTGTAGTGGGGGTGGGCTTAACACAGGAAATATCGTGCCTGCCTGCTGGCTGCACGGGAGCAGGACCTCCTCACACAGGGAAAATGCCGACTGTCCTTCAGCCTTCCTCCCTACCAAGTCACACACCTCAGTCTGCACCCCCGCTTGTCTCCAACACCTCCTGAGTCATCATCCTTCTGCCAGAGCCCAAGGTGAGTGCATGCGAGTGAGTCTGTGCACAGGCCATTTAAAAGGACGTCTGGGTTTCCCGTAGACTTTCATCCCACTTGGAAGGTTGGAATCCCCACTGTTTTTCACAGCCAGATGTTGTAGGAACTCCTCTTCCCAGCACCAATACTCCAGGCTGGGGAGCCTGGAGTGGGAGGCTGGGTTGGGGGGGAGGAATTTCCACAGCTGAGATCGCTCTCCTAATTCTGAACTGCTGCATAGAGATTTGGGGCCTGTTCCGTGTCTCCACCCCTCCTACCAGTCTCGACATGGCTTCTTTATATTTTCAGTCAGAGGACCTCTGTTCAGCTAATCTCCAGGTTGATTGTTCTATAATTTAGTTGTAATTCAGGGCTGGCCCGGTGGCTCAGGTGGTTGGAATGCTGTGCTCCTAACACTGAGGTTAGATTCCCACATAGGCCAGTGAGCTGCATCCTCTACAGCTAAGACTGTGAACAACAGCTCTCCCTGGCGCTGGGCTGCCGTGGGCTGCTGTGGGGACAAAGCCCCAAAAAAACAGTTTCCAGGCTCTCGACCTCACATAGAAAGGTGCTGGCTCGGGTAGTAAATGGCCATCAACTGTGATCAGATGGCCAGCAGCTGTTGCTAGTTGGCTGTCAGCTGTAACCCGTAAGCCATTGGCCACTAATATAACAGCTGTGGCTATGCTAGCAGAAAGGAATGGGGGCTAGCAAGAAGATGGTGGCTGGCAAGCGCGGACTGCTGTTAGGCAGATTATGTAGATCCTGCTTCCTGTGTCTCCAGCCCAGCCTCCAGCGAGAATATATTGGTTTGACTCCCCTAGTTATGGCTCCATGGGTGTTCCTTTTTGGCCTTACCGTGTCCTGCGTTCTTATGTGGGGAGCGGGACCAGAGACCCCCGCAGGCCGCCCTGCCAGACACCCTGCACGACAGCTGCCGTGTGCTGCTGTGTGCTGCTGCGGGCTGCTGTGTGCTGCCATGTGCTACCAGAAGCGACCAGTGGCTGGCAGCCAGTGTGAGCAGCCATGGGCTGCTGAGTGCTGCTGTGGGCTACCCTGTGCTGCCGTGAGTGGCCGGCGGCCAGTGTGAGTGGCCAGCGGGCAGCGCGAGTGGCCAGCAGCCAGTGAGAGCTGCCGTGAGCTGCTGTGAGCAGCTGACACTCGACCGGCGACAGACTGCCTTGGGGGGAGGTGTGTGTGCAAGGCTCATAATACCAGCATGGGCCAGGGAGCTGTGTCCTACACAACTAGACTGAGAAACAACAGCTTGAACTGGAGTGGGGGGGTGGAGGCAGGAAAAGGGGAAATTTAGTTGTAATTTTAATGTGTTCACAGAAGGATGCAGGCACAGTGTTTATTTACTCCGCCATTTTGGATCTCTCTGCCCTGGTCACTTTGCTATGCTATTTCCTCTGCCTATCCCTCCTTCGTCGACCTGACAACCTACTACTGATCCTCAGAGTCCCCCTTCCCATGTCACCTGCTCTCTGAGATCCTCTCTGATCCCCAGGCAGGGGCGGCCTCTTGGGAACTTGCTGTGAGGACAGCCTATCTGTCTCCCACCTGGATGAGACCCTCCAAGATGGACATTGTCTTCTAGTCCATCCCCTCACCCTGCTTTATATTTCTTCATAGTGTGTTCTGCCTGAAATGATAGTGCATACTTATTTGTTTTATAAATCTTGTTTCTTCCCCCACAGAATGTGAGTTTCTTTGGAGAAAGGACCCTGTCTTTGTTTTTTCAACTGCTGATTCCCCTGTTATTAGCACCAAGTTGGCCTACAATAAGTGTATTCCTTTCTATAGCTGGCATAACAAATTACCACAGACATAGTGTCTAAACTACAAATTCATCATCTTACAGTTCTGGAGATCAGAAATCCAAAATAGGTCTCACTGGGCTAAAAAACCACAGCATTGGTAGGGCTCGTTCTTTTTTGAAGATTCTTGGGGAGAATCTATTTCCTTACCTTCTCCAGCTTTTAGAGGCCACCCTCATCCCTTGGTTCAGGGCCCACTGCCTCCATCTTCAAAACAGCAATGTTATATTTCTGGCCATTCATCCATAACCATGTCTCCCTCTGACCACAGCCAGGAAAGGTTTTCTAATTTTAAAGACCCATGTGATTAGATTGGACCCACATGGATAATCTCCCCAACTCAAGGTCCTTAATCACATTTGCAAAATCCCTTTTGCCATGTAAGGCAACAAATTCACAGTTTCTGGAGAATAGGATGAGGACAATTTGGAGGTGCATTGTTCTGCCTAACACAGTGGGTTCCTGATATGATATCCAGGCAGAGCTGATTAGAGCCAGGACACATGTTAGTTAACTCCTCCCATACACATCTTTCCTAGATGTTTCTAAATCTCAATGCTGCACTAAATGGCACTAGCAGGTTAAACCCAGAGATTGTAAGCTTCTTAAAAGTCTGTGAAAAGGTGCTTTTCTGAGAGGAAAGAGGCTCTTGAAATCTCATATGCGAGAAAGCTGTAGAAGGATCATTCCCTCCGGCACTTTCCCTCCCCCTTCCATGTTACCTAATCCTCATTAACGGGAGAGGCCCATTGTTCCAGCAAGGCTGGTTGGGAACAAGAGGACACGTGGAGTTAGCACAAGAATGTTTGCCTGAGGTTCACAGGGTTCATTCCAAGACTCTCCTCCAAACCCCCTTTTTTGCTGCCATTGGCATTACCTCTGAGAAGCATAATTCAAACTGTTTTACTTCCTCAAAAATGTCTATGGTTTTCTACCTCCTTCAGATTCAATTCTAAAATTCTTAGTGTCCAGAATATTCCTTGGTTAGCCAACTTACTTATCTTAGATAATCTTTCACAATAGTCCTATGGTGTAAATACAATCTTTATGTCCATTTCGCAGATGAGAAAACTGAGACTAGGTTCATAACTTGCCCAAGGTTTTAGAGCTGCAGTGAAGAGCACTGCCCAAGTGTATACCCATACACCTGACCCCAGGGCTTGATACCTAGACACTGTGCGACTCGACCTGCCCAGTCTCATTGCTGGAGGAATGACAGACTGGATAGCTTGCCCCTCTGCTTACATAGGTGTCTAGTTAGCACTGGACCACAGGTGTCGGTGGGTCAGAGGAACGCAAAGCAGGAGTGAGCAGTAACAGAGGGAGGCTGGGCCTGTCTTAAGGGTATGTCTGTTTAATCCAGAGTCATCCTCTCCAGCCTGGGAAGTGGAAAGGGTTGAGGGGTGGAGAACAAGACAGCAGATCCACAATAGGGCAACACCCAAGGGGAGGCCTGTAGCCTGGCCAGGAAGGACTCAGGCCAGCCTGATTTGCATTCTGCTGACCCATTTTCATATCTTAAAATAAGAGACACTGATGATAAGCTCTGGCAATTATATTTATCAAGTCAGAGCCGAGTGAGTCCAGGTTTGTGAAGCTGAGGTTTATCTGCTCACCTTGGTCTTTTAGGGTGCCCTCCCATCCCCCTCTCCAGTGTCCAGCCCTCTCCCTTTCTCTCTTTTTTCCATCTTTCCCTCCTCAAAACGTGGTGTCAGGACCAGATCCACTGGGGATGGAGTGATTTGAATGTTACTTCTAAGCTAAGGTCTTGGGACAATCATCAATTCTGCCTCTGCCTGCTCCTGCTTCTGAACCACTTAGAAAGTGGACCCAGGAATCAGGCAAATGGAGTACTCAGATCAGCTTCATTAGGGATGTCAGTGGAGTCGGAAGTATGGTCACAGTCTGGGATAACACTTCACTGGAATTTGGACCCTTTCTTCCCTCAATGCCAGGCATGTGGGGTAATTGTAGCCCCCCTGGACGGGTGAAGCCTGCCCTGGAGAATATAGACGTGAGAGGACAAAATGCACCCTATCTCCTCTCCCAGTCAACAAATGTAAATGAGAGGGCCAAGCAGATGGGGTTCAGTTCCTGCTCCCCATTTCACTAACAGAAAAGTTAGTGAGGCCAGGGAAGCATTTGAGGGGGGCTCTGTAGAAACAGAGGACCAAGGGGGAGAGAGGGTCTCCACTAATAGTAATCTCTGCACATATACACACATGCACATGCATGCACACATGTGCTTGCACACACACTGCACACACATGCACACTCCCTTGATGAACAGTCAAAGCCACGGGTCCAAGGAATGAGTCAGAATGGTAGCATTTCAGATTTCGCTAAGTAGGTAAAGGAAGAAGGTATTTTGTAGGCAGGGCGGCCTACCATGTACCGTCCCTTATATGAGAGCGTATATGATCCCAAAAGTACAGCAGAGAAAATAGAGAAGAGGTCCCTGCCTCCTGGGCAGGGCTGACCCCTCCCCCAGCGCTGGAGCCCACCCTCTGTTTCCCCCTCTGGTCTTTCCCTTTCTCTCCTGGCACTTTCCTCTCAACAAATAAAGCTTCTTCCATCTTGAATCACAAACGACAACCCTTTTAGGCCCTTCATGCCCTCCAGCTGTCAGCTATGTCCTCCTCCTTCCAAGTCAAGCTTCTCGCAAAAGTTTCCTAAACAGCTTTCGTAATGTTTACTTCAAGATGGGAGACTTTACATGCACCAGCCCTGCCAAGTGGGAAGCAAGTGACGGCTTGACTCATAGCTGAACAAGGACCCAGACCCTCAATGTAAGATTCTCTGGTCAAGATGGCTCTGACCCTTCCATTCATGAATAGCCCCACAGAGCCCACACTACCTGCCAGCTTTAAATACGTTTGGACAGGAAAGCTTAGAACCCTGCTCTGCTATTTTTAACAACTGCTGGCATTGAGTCAGGCTTTCTGCTGGCTTGGAGCCCTCTGCTCCTTCTTTCTCATGTTGTCATAGTCTTACATCTCAAAGGCAGTGAGCACGTCCCTTGTCTCCCTTGCCCACTCAACTTTCACCTGCGTCTCCCTCTTCAACCCTTTCATCGGGCAGGGGCAGGTTAAGGGTCTGTATTTCTTTGCTTCTCTTTATAAAAGCCTCCCCCACAAGTCACGTACATTAACCTGGATGGAGCTGGCGGCTTTTCATCTTATTCACAAGTTAGCATTAATATAGCTATAAGGGGAGATTTATTTTTTTAATTAAGTCTAAGTTCAAATATGCCTTTAAATGAAAACATTTAAATAACTTCAGAGTGAATGATATAAACGAGGGTTTAAATGTTAGTTATAAATTGATACTCATTGTTCATTTGCAATCCCAGAGTATAGCAGAGTGATTGGCATAGAAAAGGCACTTAATAAATGCTTGATGAAGGAAGGAATGGATAGGAATAAATTCTAAGGTGTTAAAAGCTCAGTGATTTATCCCTCTCAAGGGTAAAACTTGTCATTTAACGCACACAACTTTAATAAATTGCAAATGATAGAGTTCTCGGGCATCTCTCCTGGGGTGGGGCCAGAGATGTTTTTAGCAGTTGGGATGACTTCTGTCTTAAGTAACTCCAAACTCAACTCAAAATGGCTTAAACAGTATAGAAAATGTATTACCTCTACAACAAACCTTTGGATAGGACCTCTACCCAGTCTTTGGATAGAACAGGTCTAAGGTTAGTTATTTAGTGGCTAAAAACTATCTTTAAGGTCCACGTTACTTTCCATCTTCTGCCCTGCCACCCTTAGGGTATCAGCTTTGCCATCACAGGCCACCTCTCCCCCATGCTGCAAGATCATGCCACAATCCAGCATCATACGCAGATATGACATTGTCCCACAGAAGAAGAGGAAGCGTTTCCGTCCATGCCTCACTTTCCAGAGTACAAAACTCTTTCCCAGAAGCTCCCTAGAAGAATACCCGTTACGTATTTTGGGATAGAACAGGATCACATGCCAACTTCCAAAACAATCACTGGCAATAGAATGGTACCACCGTGAATGGCTTTTACATTGCTCACCATTTCCCACTGAGCCATATAGCGGAGGGACAGACACCTGGACAACATTGGGACTCTGCCAGCGAGGAAGAAGGGAGGAATGGCTACTGGCTAGGCCATCAATAGTGTTGGCTCTCTGGTGCCCCCAAGGGCCAGGCCTGATTCCCAGCAAAACCAACTCTTGTAATTTTTCCAAGGAATTTCTATTAATCAGGGAAAAACTTTGACAAATTTCATTGAGAAAATTACACCGAGATTTAATTGGTTAATGAACAACATATTTAGGTGCTAAGGACACCCACACTTTTCTTATTTTCTTACTCTCAGGACCCTTTTATCAACATTCAGTTGTATTCTGTGACATTTTTCATAATCTGCTGGAAAGGATCTACAATCTATTTCACAGGTCAGCCACAGAGGTTATTCATTCATTCATTCATTTATCAAATACTTACTATGCTTGTATTAGGCACTGAGGACACAAAGAAAGTCCTTCTAAGGACTTGTCATTGAAGTTAGGGCGTACCCTAATGCAAAATGATCTCACCATTCATAGGAACTAAAGTACAAGTTCCTACCATTTACTGAAGAGACTGTTCTTTCTCCAAGATTGTACTTTCTTGGCTCCTTTGTTGTAAATTAATTGCTCATATATGTGTGGATTTATTTCTGGGCTCTCAATTCTATTCCATTTGTCTGGGTGTCTGTTTTTGTGCCAATACCATATTGTTTTGATTACTGTAGCTTTACCGTGTAGTTTGAAATCACGGAGTATGAACCTCCACTTTTGTTCTTTCTCAAGATTGCTTTGGCTATTCAGGATCTTTTGTAGTTCCCTGCCGATTTGAGAATTATTTGTTCTAGCTCTGTGAAATAAGCCATTGGAATTTCGACAGGGATTAAATTGAATCTGTAGATTGCTTTGGGAGTATTCACATTTTAACAATATTCTTCCAATCCATGAGCTTGGAATATCTTTCCATTTATTTGTGTCTTCCTCAATTTTTTTCATCAGTGTCTTACAGTTTTCAGTGCACAGGTCTTTTACCTTCTTGGTTAAATTTATTCCTCGGTATCGTATTATTTTTGATGCAATTGTAAATGGGATTTTCTTAATTTTATTAATTTCTGTGAGAGTTCATTATTAGTGTATAGAAATGCCACAGATACACACACACACATATATATATATACATACATACATATATATGTATATAAATAATGGCTTTACTGAATTCATTTATTAGTACTAACAATTGCTTGGTGGTCTTTAGGGTTTTCTAAAAAAAAAAAAAAAAAAAAAAAAATCCCCTAAACACATCATCTGCAAATAGTGAGTTTTACTTCTTCCTTTCCTATTTGGATGTCTTTCATTTCTTTGTCTTGACTAATTGTTGTGGCAATACTATTTGAATAAAAGTTGTGAGAGTAAACATCCTTTTCTTGCTCCTGATCTTAAAGGACGTCTTTCAGCTCTTCACTATTATGATGTTAGCTGTGGGTTTGTCATAGATAGCCTTTATGATGTTAAGTTACATTCCCTCTACACTCACTTTGAGAGTTTTTTTAATCATAAATAGATGTTGAATCTATTCTTTTCTGTATCTATTTAGATGATTTTATTTTGTTAAGGTGGAGTGTCACACATTGATTGATTTGCAGATATTAAACTATCCTTGCAGCCCTGGAATAAATCCCACTGGATCATGGTGTATGATATTTTTAATTTATTGCTGAATTTGGTTTGCTAATATTTTGTTGAGGATTTTTGCATCTATGTTCATCAAGGATATTACCTGTAATTTTCTTCTTTCCCTTCCCTTCCCTTCTTTTCCCTTCCCTTCCCTTCCCTTCCCTTCCCTTCCCTTCCCTTCCTTTCCTTTCCGTCCTTATCTGATTTTTGTATGAGGGTAATGCTGGTCTTGTAAAATATATTTGGAAGTGTTCCTTCCTCTTCAATTTTTTTCTGAAGAATTTGAGAAAAACAGGTATTAAATCTTTAAATCTTTAGAAAAATTTTTACCAGTTAAGCCATCCGGTCATGGACTTGCATTTGTTGGGGGGTTTTTGATTACTGATCAACTTCATTACTAGTAATCAATCTATTTATGTTTTCTATTTCTTCAGATTATTTTGGAAGACCATGTTTCTGAAAATTTATCCATTTCTTCTAAGTTGTCCAATTTGTTGCAGTATAATTGTACATAGTACAATTTGTATTTCTGTGGTATCCGTTGTAACTTCTCTTTCAGTTCTGATTGTATTTATTTAGGGTCCTCTCTTTTCTCTTAGTCTAGCTAGAGTTTTGTAAATTTTGTTTATCTTTTCAAACAACCAGCTCTTAGTTTTGTTCATCTTTTTCTATTGGTTTTTAGTCTTTATTTCATTTATTTCTGTTCTGATCTTTATTATTTCCTTCCTTCTACTAACTTTGGGCTTCATTTGCTCTTTTTCTAGTTCCTTTAGGTATAAAGTTAGATTGTTTAGAGATTTTTCTTGTTTCTTGAGGTAAGCATGTATTGCTATGAACTTTACTCTTAGCACTTTTGCTGCATCCCATTAATTTTGGTGTGTCATATTTCTGTTTTCATTTGTCTCTAAGCATTTTTTAAGTTATTTGATTTATTCAATGACTCTGGTTGTTTGGTAGCATGTTGTTTAATCTCCACATTTTTGTGGGGTTTTTTTTAGTCTTCCTCTTGTAATTGATTTCTAGTTTCATACCATTGTGACTGGGAAAAGATGCTTGATATGATTTCTGTCTTCTTGAATTAAGTGAGACTATTTTGTGGTATAACATATGATCTACCCAGGAGAATGTTCCATGTGCACATGAGAAGAATGTGTATTCTGCTGCTTTTGGATGAAATGTTCTGTATATGTATCTATTAAGTTCATATTGTCTAATGTGTTAGGGCTGATGTTTCCTTGTTGATTTCCTTTTTGTCCCTCCATCTACCCCCAGTTATTTCTTAGATTCTCAGGCTTACTTAACTTTCAGTTGCTGGCTTGACTGGATGTCCTTTAAGGCAGTTTTCAAGCTGTTCTGGAGGCTTAAGAGGTTTTGTAAGAGTCTGTTCAAAATTTCACTAAAAAAAGCCTACTAATAAATACATGCATTCCTTATTTTAACCTATTGTTAAATTAAGTTGTCATATTAATTCCCTCTTGACTCGGGCTCAGCCTGGAAAGAACTTCCACTCCTCTGTACACATGTAGGATTTGAACTTGTGTCATTTATGAGGAAAATTGTATGTCTGTGG
Organism: Rhinolophus hipposideros; assembly: GCF_964194185.1. Classification (NCBI taxonomy): domain Eukaryota; kingdom Metazoa; phylum Chordata; class Mammalia; order Chiroptera; family Rhinolophidae; genus Rhinolophus; species Rhinolophus hipposideros. The sequence goes on along the minus strand of NC_138058.1, from coordinate 61,285,919 downwards.
TCTTTTAAACAATACCTATTGGCCTATTTATGTCCATGTAAGCAACAGGGCACAAGCAGTTGTTACAATATTGTACAATATTATTTATGAGTGTGAAGCAGAATATTTTAAATTTGGATCCTGAGGCTGATAGTGTTAACTGGGAGCCTGGGTTCTGAAATTGGGCAAGTTTGTGTGGCCTTGAGCAACTCACTAGACCTCTCTGAGCCTCAGTTTTCTCATCTGTAAAATGGTGATAACATTATAAAATACATCCATGTTCATAAAAGTCCTTTGGTTCTTTTTGTCTCTTTGACTTTCTTCTTAATATTCTGTAATATCTAGAAATCTTTAATATCTAATCTTTCCAATTATCCTGCTCAGTCCCGTAGCCTTCTGCCCCATCTTCTTAAGTCTTTCTTCCTCTTCTTTTAGGCAGCTCCAACCCTTAGAAGTCTTGTTGACTTCTTACGACGAGAAACTCAGCTTTTTGCCTCACTGCACAAAGCCATAGTACTTTACCTGATATCTAAAATTTCATCAGGACACTTCGTGTAACAGAGTCCCTGTCCAGCGCTGCCATCCATAGAGTGCCTGGCAGAAGCTCTTACCTTTCCTTGAAACTGATCACTTTCTCAGGCGAGGCGCTCTCCTCACCAGCATCTGGGAGCAGGAGGGAGTAGCAAGGGGATTTTTCATGTTCTGCTATACATGTTGCCATCTCCCTTAGGGGGCAGAACTGCCTGATAGGTTGCTTTTATACAGAATGATATTAAAAGTGTGAACTTATAAATTTATCCTGATAAAAATGTTGCTCTTAACTGTTTTTTATATAGGAGTCCTGTGTTGGAGTTCACTAGAGATATAGGGTTTTGTCAGTGAAAAACATTTGACAACCAGTGAGTTGGGGCTTTTGTATTTGTTCCCTTCTAGTCAGAACAGAGATAGTTTCTTTTGCTTTGTTTCAGTTTCCTGTTGAACAACTAAAATGCTTTCTCTCTCTTTAGTGTTTATTTTATTAACCTTTTTGTTTTCTCTCATACTCTGAAATCAGCGGGATGTTCACATACTGCTATCTGAGGCTCTTCCCATCTTAATTTCTCTCAATCATAGCAGATTTGTACTTTCTCTTCCCTTGTACACATACTTTCATGGGCTGTATCTGCTGATTTTATAATTCTCACTAACAACTAACTGTTTTGGGGTTCAGGGAGAAATTATTTCCCTAAAGCCACTGCATCTTTTAGAACGGTCAACTAATCAGAATTGTAACTGGATGATATCACAGGTACACAATACTGATTTAGCTAAAACAACAACTTAGATATTTTCCCTCAAAATGAATACAACATTATCAACTGCTTTGGAAGAATATATGAATATTTTAATTATAAATTTAAAAAATATAGAAACACCTAAAGTCTAGAACTGTATCCTCCAGGCCAACATGAAAGACAGATTTGTATAATGGTTAAGTTCTCAAAAATAAAACAAAAAACAGCATTTTAACAACCTACATGATCTACTGTATATAGTAGCAATCAGTATTAATTGTAATATTGCATATCTTGAAGAATAGTCAAAAATGCAAATGTGCATCTTCAGAAAGAAACCTATAGGAAATAAACCTATAGGAAAAAAAGAACATTTCTTCAAAACTTCACAAATTGAAACACAAACAAAAAACAACAGAAAAACCATGACACTGAATGTAAGCTTTACAGGGCAGGAGTTATTGACGGTTCTGTGCTCTACATCATCAGTGTCTCAAACAGGACCTGGCACATAGCAGGTCCTCAAAAAACACATGGCAAATGACTGTTTTAACCATAAAGTTTGATTATAAATTTAAGAAATTAGAAGTGCCCGACAGGCAATGGATCAAATGGAAACTAAAAACCTAGATAAAATTTTGCATTTTAAATTGACCCTGACAAAAAATGAATACACTTAATATTTCTTTTCAGTTTACAACTGGTTATTGTTGGTTTACAACACAGCCAGATTCAATGAATGAATGAAAGAAAGGAAGGAGGGAGGGAGAGAGGGAGGGAGGGACGGAGAGAGAGAGAGAGAGAGAGAGGGAGGGAGGGAGAGAGAGAGAGAGAGAGAGAGAGAGAGAGAGAAAGAAAGAAAGAGAAAACAGGCAGACTCCAGTTAAGAAACATCAATTATTTGGGCATATTTTAGTATATGAAGTTTTATAGTATACCTATGAAATATTATACTAGTCTATAGACCAGAGCTTTCTCATCCCTGCTTACAATCCTTGGTATCTATTATTTTCTAATCTTCTAGTTGCAAGTAACAGAAAGCAAACTCCAACTAACTCAAGCAGAAAATAGGGGAGTGATTTACTGGAAGGATTCTGGGGTGGCTGTTGGACTTGAAGAACCACCAGTTCCGGGGACTAGAAGGAAAGTTTTAGCCATCAGGACTCTGTCTCTTCCTAAATGTCTGTTTTAGTCTCTCAAATTTTTTCCATGAGGTTGTAATCAGGTTGCCATCATCAGACTCCTCCTAACTTCCTCTCCCGAGAGGAAGTTTGTTTTCATAGACTCAGTTAGAAAGATCGCAAGGAGGGATGCCAATTGGTTCAGCTTGGGTGACACTCCCGTCTCATGAACCAATCTCTGTGGCCAGCGAGGAAGAATGGATCACAGGAGGATTTGGCAGCTCCCCTTCAGAACATATTAGCAGTATGAAGAAGGTAGATCAGTTCTCCAAACGAGCGGTTGACATTCTCAGATGAGAACGAATGTCATTCACAAGGAAAATTAAAGCTCCTGTTTGAAGTCTTCAGAGATAGACTGCCTTCTGTGGGTTGGTCCCACAAGGCTTCCCACTTTCAAATTCTGGGTTCACAACAGTCTGTTACTTAAGGATTCTTATTGTCCGGAGACTAGATAACTGAATTATTAAGATCTGTATTATTAAAATGAGATAACAGTTTCATCTGAATTAAAAGGGCGAAGCTAAATATTAGTATCTTTCTTTTAAGAAATCAAAAACATTTTCACCACAAGTGTTTTTGTGGTGAAAACCCACTTAGTAAAGTCAGGATAGCCTGATGGACTGATGAATAAAAATTTCCTCTGTTTTACCAACTGGAAACTAAAGCCCAATGTCCCATCTAAAGTCTCAATTGGTGACGAACTAGACTGGCTTCTAGACTAATGTGTTTTATGTTAAAGACCAGTGTTTCAATAAGTAAGTGCAACCCACAGACCAGTGTTCGATATTTGGCTTTACTTTATAAAAATACACAACTTAAATACATGTGACACTCTCTATACAAGACATAAACAACTGTTAGATTTAACATTTTCAGTTACTTCAACAGAAAGCAAATATGTAAATTACCTCGTAAGCGCAAAGGGTTTCTTTAGAGACTGCTTTCACAGTCAAAGGGACTAAAGCCCCTGCGAGCAATCAATGCGGGAAGCTAACCTAAACTGTCCAACTTTCCAACAAGTCGTTTCACCCACAAGGCCTTTATTGCACGGCCTCATATTGCACCGCTTGGCAGACACAATCAGATGTCTCCACATCGCAGGTTTAAGCTTTTGTCTTCTCTAGAGATGCTTAATGGAAAAACCAATGTACAAATAGTATTGACTGTGTCTTACAATTGTGCTCAATACCGGTCACAAAAAGTATGAACCTCTCTTCACTTTGCAAAACTTGCAATGGAAGGCGGTGAGTTATATTTTGCAGCCAAATTCCTTTCAAACGTTTTACAAAAACGTTGGCAGACTCAGAGTGAGTTAGACGGAGTACAGTGGAGAAGGGAGTGACATTCAAGTGCCCACTGAGTCACTTGGAAGAAGAGCCCTGTCACTGTCAAAGGCAATGTGTGCACATGGCGCCATCCTTTCTACCTTGACACCAAAACACCTTCCTCTCCTTCCAGACTGTGTTCTTGTTCTGTGAGGAACAGCTAGTTCATTACCGGTGCTGCATACTTACTCTGGCTTTCTTTCAGAAATTTGGCTGCCTTAACTATGGCTCGTTTAAATTAACTAACAGTGAATTAGGTACTAGTTTATGGATATTAGGAGATATTTACCAGCTGAGAATTCAGTGCATGAGAACATACTAGAGTGAGGTTCCTGAGGTAAATGTGAGAATAGGTGCAATCTACAGAATTAGAGCAATTTATCTTGGATAGCTGCATGATAGGAAGTTAACAGGCAAACAAAACCAAGGACACATTTATGTGAAGAAATGAAATGACAATGCTGAATTGGAAGAAATGTTGACAGCTGAGCATATCAATTAAAAAGGAGGCATGAAAAGGGAACAGAGGAACAAAAGGAGGGTGTATTTTAAAGTGCTTAGGTAGGTTGGACGATGGATTTAAAATGCCTCCAGGGATTTCTAAAAAGTTTTTAAAGTGTTCATTCTTGGTGACTCATACATGGAAGAAATGGCTTTTCTTTAATAATAGCTGTTCAAATTTTTTGCCCTTTTTTGAAATACAAGATTCTCTATAAAATCTTTTTTTTAGCCATTACTCTGCTAGTTGCTATTCACGCTGATGTATTTTAAAATCCTAACTAGCTGAATAATTTTATTAAAGTTGAACTACAAAGTACATATGAGCATCAAGAAGTTACACTCATGCAGAGGTCTGTAAAGTTTTGTATGAAGTTAAGTACCAAAAAAACTTTCCACTGCGGGTCATGCTTCATTATCTTCAAGGATTACGGCAATCGGAAAAATTCTAGGACCCTGAGACTTAACTTACGTCTTTCCTTTCTTTTACATAAACGAAGTAATACATGGCCAGCTTTAGCATTAACCGTGAAGGTGCTGGGTACTGCATCCTAAGAATCAAGATCAGGCTGAACTTCAACACATCACTGATTATGTAAAGATATGAATGGAAGCTCTAAAGAACTCTCTTTGCTGTAATTGCTCATGTGTACAATATAGTTGGTGAGGGGACCAACCTAGTGTTTAACGACAGTGATGAAAACTGGCACCAGCTTGTTATACAGAGCCACGTACCCATGTCAGTTTGGGCTGACACTACCATGCATGATCCCTCATTCATATGACTCCTAAATTTTATTGCAAAAACAGATCAATATTTAATTATTTTAGGCATGATGAAGGCCTTAAGCAAAATTTCGGTGCAAAAGAACTTTGGGTTGGAGTTCTGCGTCCCAAGGAGCTAGTTAAAATTAAGAGGCCAGTGGAAAACCTGACAAGAAATCGTTATTTCAGATCTCAATTCATAAAAAAGAACATTTTCAGTATCACCAAGATTAGAAACCAACGCTGTGGTTTCCTGACAACAAACTCAATGCAGCTCAGTGGCAGCCACACAAAGTAAAGCTGCTTTGGATGGGGAAAGAATCCCTAACACTGCAGCGGGCTTGGATCAAATGAAGGTGGCTTCTCTTCGAAAGCGGTAAGGTATGCTGATGGGCAATCAATATGCGAGAGCTGTTTATAATTCTCAGATAGCAGTAACATTTTATATACTTTAAAGCCCTAGTGCAGAGTGGTTACAGCTCAAAATACGAACATCACAATGAGAGTCACGCAGTGAGAGTGGCTCCATGAGCTCTCAAAGGAAGGCCAGTCCTAACATTCAATCTTCGTTCATCCCTTGGAGACCGAGATGGAGACGATGGCAAGAGAATGTATTTCTCTATGTGAAATTAATTTTCATAATCTGTAGTTTAAAACTACTACTACTCAGAAATTTGGAACCCAGGAAATATTCTGGAGATTCCTCCCACACAGGCCATAAGAGCTCTCCTCTACCACCACCCAAAGGATCCATTCTCATCTCTGGTCAACCAGGACCAGGTCGAGGCTTCTAAGGGAGGACTGAGGAGGCAGTGGCTGGGAGCCGGGGATTCAAGAAGAGAGGAATGATGGCAGATGTGATGTATAGCTATATAAATAAATAAATAAATACGAGGGGACGAGAAGAAGAGGAAAAGAACAGGGAGCCGACACTGATGAGGAAGAGGAGGCCTGGCTTGTGGAGAAGCACCCCTGCCTTTCCCACTACCTGTGGCAAATGATGCAGAAATAAGAACATGCGTAAGCCTCCCAGGGGGCTCTCCTAGGGCAGCCAGGCTGGCCGTGCCTTCTGAGGACGTGTGCACAATCTAGTGTGAGCTGCAAGCACTTCTGTCTTGGGTCTGATTCCTGATTCCTAGGTGGTGCCGCTCCCTACAGCGACCGGCACCCATTTTCACAGCTAAGCAAGGCCTCAGATCCAGGGTGGGGCTAGCAGCAGCCAGTGCACTCAGAGGGGCTGCCGTCGCCTTTCTTCTCTTAGGACTGGCTTGTCTCTCCCCTTGCTGGTTGGAGAAGCAGAACAGAGTGAATGTCACAAAAGGGCAGCTCAATTCAGAATGGTATCGACTTGTTTCCCAAACTTCCAAAGGGCTGCTAAGAATTCATTAATTTTAGATTAATAGTTAACAGACCGCCTAAGGAACTCACTCTGAAAGGACCTGCCTGTGAGATCACACCAAACTTCCAGGGGTTTTCAGATTGTCTGCTTCTGTTTTTGTTATTTTCTTCTCTGATGATGAAGTTTTTAAAAAAAAGAAAAGAAAAAGTGAAAGGGTGCTCCCGTCCTGCCTCCCTCCAGAAATCTCATGGACTTTCCTGAGTGACGTGCCTAAGGAAGCTAACATGAATCAGGGGGGAGAAAATCAATTTGGAAATATGAAAAGAACTGTCATGGATAAATGGTACTTGGTTTTCTTCACTTCATCTCTCTACGAAATGGTAACAGGCACCTGAATTATTGATTTACAAATAACAACACATGAGTGAAAAAAGCAGTCAAGTTTCGCGGAGGAAAAATCTAGGTTGGCTCTTTTACCCCTAGGGACAGTCTCTTTGTACTCGAGGCCCACACTTGTCTTTGTTCCTCCTTTCTACTTGATGCTTTTCAGGAGGGCTGTGCGGGCGTTCACTACTGCTTTAAAGGCATCTTCACTGCCAGGTGCTACACACTTGTCAGGGTGAAGCAGCACCGCGAGTTTCCGATACGCTTTATTGACTTCATCCCTACGAAAAGAAGCAAAGCTCTACGTCAGTACCAGGGTCAGCCCCACACCCTGCAATTAGCTGTGTGGATGATGCAGTAGTTCTCGCAGTAAGCATATCCCAAATAATTACTACCCTTTCCAAAGGCGGGACTAGAGGCCTAGGAAACAAACAAACAATAAACAAATAACTAATACATAGCATACAAGTAGGAAAAAAATACAATGCAAAATGAGTATACAAATGCTAAGAAAACACTTGGTAAAACAATGATCAGGTGGAAACAGACCGTTCTTGGCACCTCGGAGGCACTCAGCAAATCTGTGCTGACTGAAGCAGCAGGGCATGGGGAGGTCAGGGCAGGACCCTGGTGTAGGGTTCCAGAAGGTGGGGCTTGGGGATTAACACAGCGGTGGGGAAATACAGAGCAACTGGGAGAAAACCGGCAGAGGTTGGGAACAGGGCATGGACACAGCATATAGTTTCATGAGGAAACTGCTAGGAAGCGCAAGAAATGAAGTTGGCCAGGGAGGAGGGGTTAGTAAATGCGAGGCCATGAAGGCCAAACAACAGAAAAAGTGGATTTGACAAACAGTAACAACAGTAGGTGTTTCGTGACAAAATGGTGTTGGGACGCTGTTTCTTGAAGTTAGGAGACAGGTAGGAGGTTGTTACCATAACCCAAGCGTGAGTACGAGAATTTAGATATGATGTTTGTGGAAGGGAAGCTAAAAGATATAATATAAACAAAGAATTGGCAGAAGCAGATGATGAGCTACATACACAGGTGAGTAAAGTGTAGGAAAAAGGGCTGAAATGAGTTCCAGGGTCATGGAGAAGCTGAGGCCCTGGGAAGACGGCTCCAGTCACCAAGAAAGGAAGATGGAAAGGGGTACCTGAGAGTTATATACAGTAAGCTCCCTGAGACCAAAGAAACAAGAGAGAAATGAATATTATCCAGAGAGGAAAGAAGCAGCAACAATAAATGTTTCTCCAAAAACCCTCTGAGCTCCTCAGCAAGCGTGGACTGGTTGGGGAGGGTCCTGAAGACCACTTGTCCCTGCAGGTCCCCCTGTTCCTTCTTGTACTCAGCTGTCAGGCCTCCGAGAGGCTTCTAAGTACCCAGACACTCCCCTGGTCAGAGTCTGGCTCTGTCTATACCAGATGGTTTTAGTTTCCACCTTCCTTTTGTAATTCCGGATTCCAGTTATCTAATAAGCTTGGAAATGGTGCTTTCCCAAATGCTTTAGGTTTTTCTCCTTTATTTTTTATCAGAAGGATTTCTAGTTTGGCTCTCCAAATTAGGGAGATGATGTCTGATATCTCGGATGTGATGCGAAGTCTTATGTGTCAACTTGGAGAGACTGAGGTCATAGGGCCATGTTAATAGTTTTCCATGTCTTCCGTATACATTCTAAAGGTTTTTCTGCTTTTAGGAATCTTTCTGAATTTTTTGTTTTAATCTTGCATGTGGCTCTTCTGCATAGGTAATTTTGGTATTAGATAATAAGAATGACATTCTCCCTAAAAGATTCTCTGTCTTTGAGGCAGGTACAAAATCCTGTCTCTTCCCCATGAGTGAGACCTGGATAAGGTCCCTCCAGACACTCTGCTTCTGGAGGAGACATGTCCACAGGGGGTTAGTACTTAGGCCTGGTCCTCTAAGAACGCCTTTTAAGAATTCAGGGTAGCAGGAGAGACTTTCAAGGAAAACTTTTGGAGAAACAAGAATGAATCAAGTGTGTAAGAAGTATATTAATTCTACTGAAGATATATTCTTAAAGTTCAAGAATAATAAACATAGTTAGCACTGAACAAACATTAAAACTCTGTATCTTAAAAAATTGTTTTTAGGTTTTGCCCAAATGTGCTCAATGCCATACAAAATTAGTATGATAGACCCAGAGGAACAAAGGTAAAACAAAGTACATGTTTATATTGGTTAAGGATATGGAACTTAGGGAGTTCCTCTAAATTTTGGTAGATTCCATTTAACCACAGTGAATAAATAAGAAACCCAAGTTTCTTTTTCCTTAATAAATATTGTTCTAAGTTAATCAAGAAGTAAAGTAATAGTTTCTTAATTTTAAAGCCAATGTCCTTTGGAGATGAAAAGGAAGAATTTAGAATGAGACCATGGAAGTCTAAAAAGACATTTAAAAGACAGTAATTAATTTTGTGCTCTATATAATACATGAGGTCATCTGAATTCCTTCATGTGTTTCAAGTATCCTCAGTAATGCCTGGCATGTCAAGTGTGACCAGAGGCGTCTTCCTCTTTCCCTCCGCTCCTTCCTTCTGGACTTAAAGATATGCTATGAGACCAAAATGGAGAAAAGACACTTAACACTGTTGATGCCAACAAGGCATTTTCGAGATGGACTTTTTTCTTTTGTGGGAATTAAAGTGAAAAAGTAGAAAGGGAAAACATGGAGAGGAAAGCTATGGTACAAAATAAAAAGATCTGAGAACTCATAAATTATGATGTTCACAGTAAGTAGTATTATATCGTAAAAAATTATGTAAATTGAAAGTCCTTAAGAGGGTAGATCTCGAGATTTCCCATCACAAGATAAAAACTTTTCCACTATATAAGATGATGGATATTAACTAAACTTGTGGTAATTGTTTCATAATATATGTAAGTCAAATCATTAGGCTATACACCTTAAACTTATATATACAGTGCTGTATGCCAATTTTATTTCAATAAAACTGAAAAAAAGGTAGAAACCAAGTTGAACAACGATTACTGCACAAGCAACAAAGAGTAGTGGTTATATTTATTTTTCTCCTAAATAATTCTTTTGGCTAAAATAAAATAATTTAACATAAATATATACAGATGAGGAACTAACAGGATTTTTGAGAGATAGAAAGACAGAAAAATAGGCAGACACATGTGTTCAGGGTCAAAAACCAATCTTATTACTAACTCCTGAGTTTACTGAATGTGTTTAGTCTGGGTTCCAGTTTTCCCTGTAAAATTGGGCAAGTTGATTGCTAACATTCTGTCCTCTGAAATTCTATGATTTAAGAAGTCTCTTTTGTAAGGTGTTTTTTTAAGGTGACATTAGCTTCAAGGCTCTCATGCAACAAAAGCAGAGCATACCATTTCAGAAAGTATTTATGCATATACACAACAGCAGGCAACTGGTTTCCACATCAGGCAACTGACATTAACTGAATTATTCAGTTAATTCAGCAAAAGAGCATATTAAATAATCTAACATATTTCCACACTTCTTCATATTTCTAGCTAATTACAAGAAGATATATTGCAGCTATAATTTTGATGACTGAGTCATTCTCTATAAGAGAACTCAGCACTAATATCCTAGAGCACTGCTTACCTTGAGGCCCCAGGTTTGACTCCCAACATGTCCCAACTGTCTTTACTATTTCGAATTCTGCGAATGGTGTCTGCTTGTTCTTTGGTGAAACTAGCACTGCTATTTGTAATAGGACGTTTCCCGCCATTTTCAAATAAATCAACTATGGATGCATAAAAGGTCTGTGAAAAGAAAACACATCCCAGAGTAGAACTGATTTTGTGAAAATAGGAATTCCTTTTAAGCATCAATTGAAAGAATTTTAATATAGTCCAATAAACTTAAAATTCATAATAAAGCAAATATTTCAGAGGTAAAGAAAAATATGATCAAAGAATTAAAGGAAAATATACTTTTAATGAGTGAACAGACAGAGAACTCAGCAGGGAACTGGGAACTGCACAAAAAACCAAATGCAAATTCTAGAACTGAAAAGTACTGAATTGAAAAATTCACTCAATGGATTTAACAGCAGATTGAAGTCAGACCAACAGAGACTGTGCAATCTGGAAAACAGAAAAAATGGAATAAAAATAAACATAGCCTCAAGGACTGTGGGACAAAATCGAATGGTCTAATATATATGTAGCTGGAGTCCCCGAAAGAAAACAGAGTGAGAATAGGGGAGAGAGAGGGGTTAAAAAAAAAAACAACACAAAAAAAACACTTCCAAATTTGATTAAAAAAACACCTGCCTACCAATCCGAGAGACTCAACAAATGAAGTAGGATAAATATAAAGAGAACCACATCTAGGAACATAGCACAACTGCTGAAAACCAGAGATAAAGAAAAACTCTTAAAAGTAACTGGAGGAGGAAAAAAAGGCATATTGTATACAAAAGAATAAGGGTAAGAATGGGTGCTAACATCTCATCAGACACAATAGAGGCCAAAGGGGAACGGACTAACATCTTTATAGTGCTAATTTAATCTCTAACAGCTATTATTTATAACTCTTGAACAAATCACTACTAGTCTTAGGTGTCCTCATATCTGAAATGAGAATAATACCTGCCACATTGGTGAGAGTCTCAAATGAGATGAAATATGTAAACTCCTCCAGAATTGGAAAATACTATTCAAATGGTTAAGTATTATTATTGCACATATATAAGCACAAGCTCACATAAGTCTATGTACTCAAAAGAATACAAGAGGGGCAAACCAACATCAACCTTATTTGGTCTTGAAATAGAAGCTACTGGTGCACAATTTAGTCTGTCAGCCAGGGATGAAACCTGTCTTCTAATAGGCGTGGTGACAGCTTGTGAGAAGGAAATTCAGCATAAAAGATTAAATAAAATCCCACTCAATAATTAAGAACAACTCTTTATAGTATAGCTATATTATTTGAAATGCTAAAAATTCCCAAAATATCAGATATATTCATAAGATAAATGCATTATTCATGCCACCACTTACTTCCTAATGTATCTATAATTAAGAGTCGATTTGACTTCATAACTTAGTTTAAATAGCTTCCTCCCCTTATAATTATTCAAGATTAGTAAGTTTTGAAAAGTAACCATCTATTCATGTTCCAATATGACTATATCTTCTATTGCCTACTTGATTGGTGAGACCTGATTTTTATGTTTGCCTGGCTGGACTCTGCAATGATAGTCTCTTCTTCTCTAACTGCACCCTGATGGGCTACCATAGTAGGATTATCTTAGCTATAACAAGGCAATTCTGCCAATGTATGCTTCCATTTGATTATGCATACAAATGTAACCAAAGGTTGTTTTGAAGAAAATCTTTGTCCCAGTTAAGTGTATAATAACTTTTGTTAAACTTGATAATCATCAGAATCTCCTAGAGAGCTTCTTCACAACATTAATCTTCCAGTAGGTTTAGAACCCAGCAATCTGTATTTTGAAGAATTTCCCCCAGGTAATTCTGATGATTAGCCAGGTATGGTCTAAAATAGAAAGCAGACAGATATCACACATACACACATACTCATATTCATATCCTTTCTTTTTCACCAGCTTCTGAAAAGAGCTTATTCTAATGAGAAATTCCTATTACTTTCTTTGCTTCTCATAATTTAAACTAAAATTTGTCATGGGCGGCCTTGACACAAACTCTAAAACAACAAAATGCTAGGTTACCTGGAACATCTCATTAATTCCTTCTCCAGTTTGTGCTGAAGTTTCAAAGTACAGGAACCCTTTGCTTTCAGCCCAGAGACGCCCTTCACTTTCGTCAACACTGCGGTGCTTGGGACAATCGATCTGAAATAGTAAGTTGAGGGGCAGAGAAGATTCCAAACTTGTCCCACTAGAAAAGGCCCAATGAGGTCTTTGTTAATCCTTTACTGAGGCAAATAATATTCTTAAATGAACCCCAGCACTAGTACATAGAATTACCAGGACCAAAGGGGACAGAGAATTACTAATATTGAATGTGGACTGATTTTCTGTGGCAACAAGTGCCTATTACCACACTTTATCCCTTGAGAAAACTGCTGCATTCACCTCTGTGAAGGTCAGCTTCATAATGACTATCTGCCACACTCAAGGGGCTGTGGTCTGCTTTTCATCCCTTTCCATAGGCCACCTTTCCCCTAAATACGTCCCTCCTCCAATTAGGTCAGAGTGTGATAATTAGGATCCACCTCTCTTGCTCAGTCAGCAATATGATTCCCCAAGAATGGCACAGAAACGAAAATGGATAAAAACCCTGATATACCAGGTTTTGGTTTTTTATTGTTCTTGTTTTTAAAAGTTGTTGATTACTGAGTAAGGAATTTTTCTTTTTATTTGTTCCTCAAAACTCAGAGCTGCACTTTTCCCACAAGAAATCTAGAAAGTTGAGCCTACCATTTCCAAAGCAGTTACCTTATTGGCACACACTACAAATACAATGTTTTCCATGTTTCCGTGAGGTCCAAGCTCTTGCTTCATTTCTGCCAGCCATGCGTCCAGGGCATCAAAGGTGTCTTTCTGCCCAACATCATAGACCAGTATTACACCCTGTGTGTCCTTGTAAAACTCATTACGAACCTTCACATAAAAGAACAAATGCACAAAATCTGAAATAGTAAGCTGGGGTGGAGGGGGGGTGGTGGGTTGTGATTTTACAAAAATACATCTCACAGTCATAAACTTAGCAAAGTATATTCTTTTGTGTATTCATAAAATTTGCTGCTATATCTCAATATCTGCTTGCCTTTAGGGGATTTTTTTTTATATAAAATCAAAGCAACATGATAAAAAATAAATCTGTTAGTACCAAAGGACTTGTAATGGAAACAACAGCCTCCTGCCCTCCCTCACTTTCAGTTCCACTCCCCAGAGGCAATCAATCTTTAATTGTTGTTAGTAGACCTTCAGAGAACACAAATTATATAAAGTCCTTCCTAGGAAGAACTTGGAAGGTGAGTGAACAATTAAAAAGAACTCAAGGCAAAAATGACACAAATATCAGCAATAAGTACAGCCATTTATATATCACATCCCAAAGATGGCTTTTCCCGGGATGCTAGGCAGAGCTTCCCTGTGACTCCAGCGTCTCCATGCCAACTTTAGAACTCCAAATCAGAGCCTCCGTGTAAGGTAGTGGAAAAGAGCACGGGCTCTGGAGTCAGACAGATCTGGGTTCACACTTACTTACTAGTTGTGTGATCTTGGGCAAGTCACTTAACCTCTCTGCGTCTGTTTCCTCATCTGTAAAATGGGGATAATACTACTTACTCCACAGGGTTATGATGAAGATTAAATGAGATAACGAAGGCAAAGCCCCTACATGGTGCCCGGAAAACAACGGGTAGTAGCACCTTCTGCCTTCCTTCTTTGCATCCATTCTCTGGTTAACCTCCTTTCATGTTTTCATCAGAAATGGCAACTCACCTCTGGGGCATATCTACAATTCTGGGACGAGGCGGCATGAAGCACAGGGCATACTCAAGTGGCAGAGGCAATGACAGGTTGAATGTGTGAGAAGCAGCATTGACAGATTTGGGGTTTCAGTGACAGAGGCCATGTATTATACTTTTCTTCTCGAAGAATTCCAGTATGTATTGAGACTCACACTGAAATAGCTATAGTTTTCTAGGCATAGACACTTGGACCAAGAATATAAGTGCCTGTTTATTTGCAGAAACATAAGACGCTATCCCCTAAAACTAAAACCAACAAAATCAGAAAGAGTGTAAAGGGATGAACACCAGGCGACTTCTGGCCCTCAGTGCTCATGTTCCTTAGCCCTCCTGCAGTAATAAAAACGGGGCTCTCCCTTCTTTCCTGAAACTCTGGCTGCCTTGCCTCCCATACACCATGTGCCCCAGGCTTTTAACTAAACTTTTCTCTACATCACTCCCACTCCAGCCAGCCACCATGATTCCCCAAATGCTGTCCTGGGCCCTCTTCCTTTCTCTGTTCTTTCTTCCCATCTCAACCACATCAACCACTGTCACACTCTTAACTGTGAGAACCTCCAAGATGAGCCCTTTCATCTCTACCTCCAGACCCACATTTCCAATTAGCTCTAGACTCTTCCAGCTGAATGTCCTGTTGGAATCTCAAGTTCAACATTTACAACAGGAAACCCTCCGATTCATTCCTTCCTAAACTTTTCCTTCTCTTGAACGTCTAGTGACGAAAGTAGCACACAGTTTTCTGTCATTGTGCTGGAAGCCTGGTATTAACTTTGGCTGCTTCCCTCTCCCTTTGCTCAGCAGAGTCAAACAAACTTGCAGAAGCCACCTCTACCTCATTTCTTGCACCTGTCACTTGCTTCCCATTTTCATTGCCAACCTTATGTCTTGAATGAACTACTGCACCAGTCTTCTAATTAATCTCCCTAGCAACATTATACACCATATATATTGATCTTTGTAAAGCCCTGGCTCAAAAATTCTTCGTTGTTTCCCCACTGCCAGTTCCCCAAAGTTCAAACTCTTTAAATTGACGTTAAAAGTTTCTGATCATTCCTCTACCAACTTCCTAGTCTTATCCTCTGCCTACCCCCTGTACTTCAAACTGAATAATCTCTCCTTCCCAGAACTTCCCTATGCCTTCCTAACTCCATCTGGAAACAGGCACCTCTTTACCTTCAATCTCTCAAGGTCTAGCTATAATACTGCATCTTTTATGTAGTTTTTCTGCTCCGTTCCCCACCATTTAACTCCCTACCCCTGTCAGACAGAATGTCATCTCTATGGCTCCTGGAATATCACACCATTTTGTACTTCTAACCCAAAGCAAGCAGAAGGAGGGAAATAATAAAGATAAGAGCAGAAGTGAAATGCGCAAATTAGAAACGAGCAGAAGGCCTCCTTAGGGAGAATGAAAAACCCAAGGAAGGAAAAACAAAAGAGAATGGCCATGAGATTCATTATGAGACTACTTAGAAATGATAAACAGATGAAAGTGCGCCAAGTGGGGTTCTCTCTGGGGAGAGAACTCATATGGCTGAGGAGTGAAGTGGAAAGCTCACTCTAACCTCCTGCTGTGAATTCTTAAGCCCAAGTATGAATGTAATTATCCTTTCATGTTTTGGGGTAAGGTATAAAGTAAAAAGCAACAGTCCTTTGAAGGTGAAAATATCTAACTCCAGCTACATTTACCTCTTTTTACACATTATTTGAATATTGGTTCTTTCAGATAATTCAGGATCTTTCCCTAAACCACTGACAATACTGCATATAGGTTTTCTCATAAAAGGCTTTCTTACCTCATAGAAGAAGGGATGTCCAGCCATATCAAAGATATTAACTTTGATTTCTCTGTCTCTGACTTGTACCCTGAAATGTTCAAATAGAAAAAAATACCAAAAAAGGTCATGGTTTCTGCATTCATATTAATAGCATTTATGTCACTTATAAATTTCAAAAGCGTATGTGTATGAAAGTTAAGAGACTTCTTAGTGCCTGTTCTTGATTCCAGATAATCTGTACGGTAGGAGCCAGCAATTTAGCAGATAATCCTGCCTCCTTGTTTTAACAACATTAAACCCACTTGGAATAAGCTCCCTCATTCACCTTCAACTTACCTCAAGATACTCAGTCTACACCCCTTAACTAACAAATGGTGGCTATTACTATGGTACTAAGAAAAATGGGTTTGGGACAAGAGCAAGACAAACGAAAGCAAAATGTTTTATTTCCCTTTTTTAAGACAGCTTAGTCACTACTAGTTATGCTTGGTTACCATGCAGAACAATAACAAGATGTATATTATTAACAACATCTATTTAATTTTCTTGTGGTCTTCATTGAAGCAATAGTAATAGTCAATTTGTTTTCAGAAATGTGAAAATAAAGAAAAAAAGGAAAATAACAACCATTCATATTAGAATTAATTACTGGTAACATCATAGCATATTTGGTTCTAGTCCTTTTCTTTTTAACGAAAAATCACTCCTGAAAAATGAATGAATCAAACATTATACACAATTCAAACACTAAAGAAAAATACAAAAATGTAAGTTTAGCATTTATCCTAAATCCTATCACCCAGAAAATACCTTCATTAAATGGATGAACTACAGACTTCTTTCTATGCATAGATAAGACTAATAAACAAATATTTTACTAAAAATGGGATTATACTATTTAAAAATAAAAACCTTAAAATTTACTTTTTATTGAATTTAACAACAACAAAAAAACTTAAGTGAACTTGGAGGAATTATTGAGCTCTAAATATAAATGTGTCCTCACCACAGAAATATTATTTCCTAAAATATTCCTCTAAGGTTAAAGAATAGAGATTAACAATAAATAACAGATTAGAGTCATTTTTTTTTTTTTTAAGTATCATATTTCAGTTTTAGACAGCATTGATAGGACACCCTCCAATGGAACACAAGGACATTAGCACTTGCTCTCATTGTGCCTATACCATCTTCTGGCTTATTTTTTATTATTATTATTATTATTATTATTATTATTATTATTATTCTCTGTCCAAATTTATAACATCCACTTTCAGGTCTGAAACCATATTTCCCAGTTGTTTTATATGACTTGCCTATTTAAATCAAACTAACCACCACTAATCATCTTATCATGATTTCTTCACCGCTGAATTCTCTGCCATATTTCATCAAGTCTAAGATGCACATTTGTGAAATGAGGATCTTATAAAAGAGAGTGTGAGAACAGCGAAACAAAACAAAATAATTAACAGAGTTTGACAGCATCTGGAGAAGATCTGGTATAATAATTTATATTAGAAAATTTTACCTTAAAGAGATAGCATCTGAGAAGGGACGGAACTGAAGTCTATAAAGTCAGTAAGTGAAACAAATGTGTTCACATGGAAACTCAAAAGAGGTCAATTTAATTCAGAGAAAATTACTTTAAGAAAAATGGTAATTCATTACCTCAAGGCAGTGCTTTCCTAAGTTGTGGCCTGAAGACCACCTGCATCATAATTATGAGGAGACGGGTAGTTGAAAATACAGATTCCTGCATCCCATCTCAGACCCAGTGAGTCAGAACCATAGGGGGTGGGTCCTAGGAATTTGCATTTTGACAAACTCTACAAGTAATTTCTAAACATACTGAAATCTGAGCTTCCCCATACTGAAAACAGGAAAGATGGAATGTGCATCTATTGTTTTGATAGGCTAACCCCTTCTCTCAAGCCCTTCTCCCAATTGTGGTTCAAATGGGCTCTGCCATCTTGTTAAGTGACCCCACTCTGCTGGCTACAGCTGAGTTGGGGAAAGGTGCCTGTCCCCACCTGCCAATCAAAACCTTCCCTGGGATTGTTAAGCTTGGAATAGTAGTTTTGGTCCCTCTCTGGAAGTAAAATTTACAATGTGAGCCTGAGAGCTTCTGGAAGCTGTGTAAAGAAAGCCAGAAGGTTGCGAGAGGGAGAGAGATGTAGTGAAATGATTTGGCTATATTCTCTCCCTGATTCTAGCCATCTCTGAGGCCCAGCTTCATCTTTGTGGTTGGATTATGTGAATTGATTGTCTTTTTATTTATTTTGCTTGAGTTGGTTTGAGTTGGGTTTCTGTCAATTATATCCTCCTGATTCACTAAGGGACAACTATCTTTTCCAAAAAGAAAATTTCAGCCAGAAACAGAACAGTCTGTTGAACAATCCACACTTCTATGGTATAATGTGGTGCTTTCATTTCTTAGATGAATAAACAAGCTATTCATATGATTCAAAACCAAACTGCCTTAAATAAGGATATTCTACCTTATCACTCACTGATGATATCCTGTGCGCCCAAGTATAGGTATACCCCACCACTTTGGTCTACCTTCTTGTATGTTGCTCTCATATTCTAATCTTGTAAAGTTAGATGTATTTATCTTACCTAACAATAAATACTTATTGAATATCAACTATGTCCTAGGGTCATGCCAGGCACCTGGAGATCACTTATACTAATAGGCTCCTTGTCCATGGAGCTTAAACTCTAGCAGGAGACATTAAATATATACAAATAATAAAAATAACACAAGGCAATTTATGATAAGTACCATAAATAGCAGAGAATTTTAACATTTCTGTCATTTGCAACCAAAGAGTCCTGACTAATAAAGGAGGTATTCAGAAGGCCTTATGGGAACAGGAGCATTTTACTCCTTGGAGAGATTGACAGATGGAGAGATGAGGGGAAAGGCCATTTTAGGTGGACAGAATGAATAATGGCACTGAGATAGGAAAGTATGACGGCAGTTCAGTGTGGATGGAGAGTAAAGTGTGTAAAGGAATGTAATAGGAGAGAAGGGGCGGGGCAGAATAGGCCATAACAGTGAGCACCTGAGATTCCAACTTCAGGGAGTATGCTATCTACCTCAATTCTACTCTTTGGCAGTATCATTCCCTGTAATGTAACCTTGTCCCCCCAAGCTCAAACCACCCTTGATTCATCGCTAAATAAATCCCCAATTATATCCAGTGCCACTCTTGATCCTCTGATAGAAAATTTTCCACTTAATATTTAGACTTTTTAGAGACAATATTTCAAAATGCTCTGAAAACATACCTGCTAATAAGACCTCCTCCTACAGAAACATGTTTCCTGAAAAGTGGCATCTGCCAGTTAGGCTTAGCGTTGACACGCTCATCGTTGTAGACCAAGCACAAGGCCAGGTGAACAGAATGTGCTCAATGATGAACAAATGGTATGATCTCTGCATATCTGTAAAGGTCTCTTATTACTATTCTTTCCCAATTTATCTTCAGAATCTCTATTTCAAGATAGATTACTTTAGAAGGGTTCTGAATTTCTAAGTAATTTACAAGCCCAAAGAAACAATATACTCACTTTGTGACTCCATAGTCAATTCCAATTGTTGCAAGGTATTTAGACACAAATCTTTTCTCACAGTAGCGCTTTATAATACAGCTCTAGAAAGATGAAAAATACATGCTTTTAGTAAGTATACTCTGGGAACATATACAAAATAAGCACATTTCTTCATTATGGTTTCTTCATTCATCATTATGAGAGAAAACATTTTTAAAAGTCAAAATTATAAGATAACCGAAACAAATGTTAAAAGATTTTAAAGAAAACACATTTTTAAATTCTTTCCTTAATATCAAATATCAAATATGGGTATGTTTTCAGTTTAGTTCTCAATCCTTGTTCTGTTTTCTTTGAAGACCTCTTCTACTGTTACACTTTCAACAATACCACCAAAGTCTGCAAGGTCTAGCCTTGACCTCCCTCCCAAGACAAGATCCACATCTCCAAATATCTACTCAACTAGTTTCTCCTTAGATGTCGTGCTGTTACCTCAAATTCAACAAGCCCCAAAATGAACTAATCTTATACATCAAAAGAGCTCATCCTGCTGACATCCTACTTCGTGTTGATATAATACCACCATTTTCCCAATCACAGAGGATCAAAATATTAAAGCCTTTCTAAATCTTCTTTTGAATGTTTCTTCCAGCTTTTTCTTCATTCCAATTCCCATTGATACCACTTTGATTTAGGTCATCCTCTACTCCAAGACAACTGTAGGGAATTCTTTATCCGTCTTTCTGCCTTCTTTTCCTCCCAACTTCAGTCAATACTGAACATCACTAACATTATTCCAACTCAAAAATCTTCAGTGGCTTCTCATTGCCAAGAGTTCAAAATCCCAACTCCTTTGTTTGTTATTCAAAGTCCTCCATAATCTGGCCCTAATCTGTCTTCTCTGTCTAAACACGTCTATAGAAACCCTCCATTTCTGCAAAACTCCCAGAACCTGGCTTCCTAACTTTTATCATTACTTTTCTTTCTACATGGAATGAGCTTTCTCCCCGCTTTCCAAATCTTATGTATCCTGTAAGGCCCAGCTCAAACTCTGAGCACTCAGGTTATAAGAGATCTTGTTTGCATCTGAACTTCTCTAGCACTTTACATATGAGTAATACACACATGTGTATATTAATAACTCCTTAGCAGTCATGAAATTTATAATTTACTTGAAGTGCTGATAATGGGGTTTATTCTGCTCAAATCCTTCTCTGATGAACCTCAATCTAAATTAAATAGGACAGTTACTATAAAAAGTACTTAATAAACTCATTGCGGACTAAAGGGAAAACTTCTTTGGAGTGACTAGTGCTAAGAGGCCACACTTTTAAAAACACTTTATAGCTTGAAGGCACTTCACAAATGTTTTCTCTCATAATATCTTAGAAAAGTAAATATAGCTTTTTTTCTAAATTATTCATGAGATTAAGGGGCCTGGAAGTTCTTTAACTCCAATACACTATGTAAATACTAATCCCAAGTGTTTAAAGAGATACACATTTAAATAACAGTGTTAATAACCACTCCCTATAACAGAGACAGAGTTCCTGGTCTTTAGGATCTTATAAGCTACTTAAATAACATAAAATATAATTTTTTGCTTTCACTATTTTTCTTAAATAGATTTTTAGGCACTTTTAAATGCAATTCCAATTTTAATCTTAACAGATTTGAGTCTTTTTAAAAATAGAATTATCCTAAAATTCATTATGAAAGAACAGCTATCTGAGAAGAACTAATCAAAGTATGAAAAAGAAGAATAGGGCAGAGCAGTAAAAAGAAGAGGGAATTCGTCTTGACAGATATTAAAATATAGTCTGGAACTAATTAAGACAGTATTATGTTGGCATAAGAGTAGACAAATAAGTCAGTAGAATACAACAGAGTGCCCAGAAATAGATCCCATTACATGAGGATATTTAAAAATGATAAAGGTGATATTTAAGGTCAATGGGATCACACAGCTGACCTGTTGAAAGGCAGTTGGATGGACACTCATGGATAGGAGATCAAACAACTTTCAATTTAAATAAATTTTTATAACCCAAATAAATAAATAAATGAAAAAATAAAGTCAATGGGAAAAGAATGATTTATTTGGTAAAATGCTATTGGTACAATTGATTATCCTTCTAGAAAGAAGTTAAGTTGGGCCCTTAACTTCCCTATAGACAAAAATTACAGATGAATTCATGATTTAAGTATCTAAAAATAAAACAATAAAAATTTCAGAAGAAAATGTGCAACATATGTACAACCCTAGGAAACCTTTTCAACCAAGAAAGGAAACCCAGAAACCGTAAAAGACAGACATAATTGAGTATTTATAAATAGTAATAATAAAAGCAATTGTATGGCAAAATAGCTACAAAAATATTAAAAGACAAATAACATATTTGGGCAAATATTTGTAATTAATATGACTGGTAAAAAGTTAGTATCTCTAATGTCTCCAAACCATAAAAAATGATAAGAAAGACACATCACCCAACAGAAAAATGGGTAGGGAGAATAAACTGGGCAATACAGAGAAATCAAATCCAAATACCCAACAAGCATATGAAAAGAAGCTCACGTTCATCTGTATAGTCAGTGAAATGCAAATTAAAGTAACAATGAAATTATTTCTCACTAACCAGATTGATAGTGTTAATTAAAAGAATGACAACACCTGTGTTGGCAGGGATTTCAGGAAAAGCGCACCTGAATACTGCTGGTAGAGATGTGCACCTTTTTGAAAAGCAACTGGCAATAGCTACTAAAATTTAAAAATGTGCTCTTCAAGTCCACAGTGCTACCCTTGGGAATATAGTCCATAGAAATTAGAGTACCAATATTTAAGAATATATATAAAGACACACCTCAGAGATATGGCACGTTCAGTTCCAGACTACTGCAATAAAGCCAAAGTCACAATAAAGCCAGAGAAGTATATTCTACACTATTGTATAGTGGGGGTACTTCTAACTACAAGGATTATAAGAGAAATCCAATCCAACTGATTTAACAGGAAAATACTTAATATAACTGGAAATCTAGAATTAAGGCAAGCTTCAGAGTGAATTGATAGAAAAATTCAGTGATAATTGCATTAGGAAGCTGCAGGTCCTAGAGGACCCTGAGAACTGGGCAGGGACTTTGGGAGTAAGTTTACTGCCAATGCAGAATGTTGAGTTGGATATAAACAAAGACCACAGAGAAACCTCAGGGTTCCCCCATAGAGGTGACTGATTAAGCCATTCAGAATTCCCTTTTTGTTATTGCATCTCTGGAATCTCTAAAATAATGCTGAATAATAAAGGAAAATAGCAAGTATCCTCTTTCATACCGAATTTTAATGGAAATGGCCTTAGCATTTTACCGTTTGGTATGTTTGCTACAGGTTAATAATAAATACTGTTTAATCACACTTAAGGAGTTTCATTTTATTCTGATTTTACCTAAAATGTGTGTTAGAATTGACTACTTGATTATATCAAATGTTTTTACAGTACTGAAAATATTTACTCCGCTGATATGACAAATTATGTTGATTAACATCTTGATATTGAACCATGTTTGCATTCATGTGATAAACCCTACTTACTAACAGTGAATTATTTTTGATATATTTCTAAATTATATCTGTTGATATTTAAGAAATTATGCATCTCTATATGTGAAATTGGCATACATTTTTTTTCGATACTATATCAAGTTTTGCTATTTAAGTTACCATGACTTCATATAATAAAGTGGAGTCCTGTTCATATTTTTCTTTGCCTTAGAATAACTTTACTGAAATTATGTGTTATTTACAGCTTAAATAAAGCTTATTCATGAAACCATCTGATCTGAATACCTTTTTAGATGGTAAATCTCTTAATTATTTTTCTAATTTCTTCTGAGGTAACTGGTTGATTGGGTTTTCTACTTCTTTCTGAGTCATTTTTGGTAATTTATGTTTTCCTAGGAAATCTTCCATTTCCTCAGCATTTTCAAATGTGTTCCCATAGAATTGTAGGTAGTACTCGCTAATCATTCTTTTAATCTTTTCCAGTATGTGATTATGTCTTCTTTGGGTACAAATCTTGTAATTTTTTGCTTTTTCTCTTTATCTTAAACAGACTTTTAGGCACTTTGCTTTTTCATTAATCTTTCCAGAGAATTCTGTCTTTCTTTTGGTTTATTTTGTGTTTTTTCTAATGTCTTAAGTATTAAGTTCCTCTAGTATTCTAAATTGAGATATACCATACCATAAAATCCACACTTTTAAGATGTACAATCCTTGGTTTTTATTATACTCACAAAGTATAACCATTAAACCATTAAAGTCCTTTATTTTTTTATCTCTCTTTTAGAAATGAATAAAATAATGCATTTTCCTTTGACTACAGCTTTAATTTTGTACTGAAGGTTTTGGTATGCTTTTAAGTGCTTCCTGGTTATTTTGTCATTTGTTTTCATTTGACTTTTGATCCAAGGATTATTTACTAGGGCATTCTTTGATTTTTAATTTAAAATTGTTTATCTGTGTATCTTTCTATATTTTCCAAATTCTTTAAAATGAGTACGTGTTACTTTTACAACTAAGGGAAAAAATTTTTTAGTTAAATTTAAATCTTTTATGTACCTAAAATTTATTTTTAAGAAAGGAATGCAATAGGAATCCACTCCCAAATAGTAGGTAGTTGCTCTAATAGTACTTTTTTTATTGTTCTTCTTTTTTTTTAATTAAAGTTTATTGGAGTGACAATGGTTAGTAAAGTTACATAGGTTTCAGGTACATAATTATGTAATATATCATCTATATATCACATTGTATGCTCACCACCCAGAGCCAGCTCTCCTTCCATTACCACATATTTGACCAATAGTACTTTTTAAATGGTTCCTACTTTCTCACGATGTTACTGCATTTGTTGTAAACTGAATTTCCTTATATGGTTGGGTTTATTTCTGGACTCCATTCTGTTCCACTGATGTCTATATATTTCCTTTCCAGTATCAGTTGGAAAAGCTTGGTAACTTTAAAACATGTTTTTTTGTTTGTTTATTTTTTTAAAAGTGATGAAAGAGTAGTTTATTAGAAGAGATAGTACACTCCAAAAAAATAGGAGGGGACCCGAGCAGCAGAGAATGGCATCTTTAGGAGGAAAAAGTACACTCCAAAAGGTTTAGAGCAGGCCCCAGAGCAAAGGCAAAGCTCAAGAGGCTCAAAAGGCCTAAAATGTGTTTTAATATCTGGTAGTGTTAGTCTCCTCTCATTTCTTTTTCACAATTTTCTTGGTTATTCTCACATTTAATTTTCATAAGGACTTTAGTACTTTTTACTATGCTCTGAAGGAAAAAAAAAAAGCCCTACTGATAATTTAACCGAAATTGAATTACATTTGCAGAGTATTTTTAAGAACTGACATCTCTACAATATTTAGTGATTCTAATTATGGAGAAATATCTTTCCATTTGCCTAAGTAATTTTATGTCCCTTTGTAGAGTATGAAACTTTTTTTCATGTAGGTCCTACCTATTTCTTCTTAAGTTTAATATTAAGCACTTTATTTTGTTTTTTATTGTAAATTAAAATAGTATTTCAATTATACATTCCAAACAATTATAATTTGATGTAGTAAAGCTATTAATTTTTGTATATGAGGTTTTCCTTATTCAATTTTCTTATTGTTTCTAATAGCTTTTCAGTTAATTCTCTTTGGGTTTCTAGATAAACAATAATATCATTAGCAAATAATGATAATTTTGCTTTCTTCTTTCCAGTACTTCATATTTTTTTCTCTTATCTAATTGCATTGGCTAATAAATCTAGAAAAAATGCTATATAAATGTAGTGACACTGAGTATTTTGAGCTATTTCTAGTGTTGCACAGTAAAATTACAAAAGTGAGGCATGCTCACTTTGGCAGTTTAGTACATAACTTTCTAGAGGCTTTTTTATTTTCTTTTTAATGCCTGCCATATAGCTGATGTTCAATAAATGTTGACTTTCAGTGAATGCTATGTTATTGCTAATATATACAGAAGATGCCAAAAAAATGTATACACATTTTAAGAAGGGAAAAAAACTGTATTAAAATAATAATAATATATACTGATAACAAAAGATGAATACAAGTCATGTGTATACATTTTTGGGCACTCCCTGTATATACACAGACAGATATATAAATAGTAAAACATAAATGGAAAGAATAGATACTAATAAATATCTACTGAGCATTAACGATGTGCAGGGCACTGGCCTAAACACTCTCATTAATGCTCTTTTGGCATGTAGGTCCTGCTCTGAGTTGATTTTGACAGCATGCAATCATGGAAAGAGCACTGCAGTGGGAATGTGAAGACCCAGGTTCTAATCCTATCTCTGTCACTAATTTGATGATCTTGGGAGGTTCTTAACCAACAGCTCCCACTTAGGCAGAAGGAGAGTCAATTTAGATGAAGAGGAGATGGTCTTAGAATTCATTTAGGGAAAGATCTTGGTCACCTCTTGCCCTCCATCCCCCCATATAACGAGAGCGCTTATAACTGATAACTAGGAGACGGAGCAAAAAAAAAGGCGGTCGAACTAAGGCTCTTTTGAGAGAATGGATGTGGTGACAGTACCAGAAATAAAAACAAAACAAGCATACAAAAGAACGCAGGCTCCTTGACATCCATTGCACCTCCCCTGTGAAACACGTCAGCATCAGTTACGCTGTTACAACTGAAACGGTGTAGATTCTGGGCTCCATGTCTGCAGAGCAACATTTTACAAATCCCAATCCTCACGCACCCCACAAATTCCCTCTGGCTCCCAAGCACTGCTTGGTGTAACTAAATTTTTATTCTTCACCTCTACAAACCGGTCACCTAGAACGCAGATGTGGTATCTAAGCAAACGATCTGACATTAGGACATAAGCCGCCTGACTCTCTTTGGAGTACATTCAAGGGTTAAGGATCACAGGAGACAACGTCTTAGGGAGAGTGACGTCGATGGAGGAGGGGACAAGTCAAAGGTCAAAAAGGTCAGGAGAGTTTTCCTCCAGAAGCCACAACTGCCGGGAGGAAACTAGGCCTGCTCAGGGGCGGGGAGGAGGCTGAGCCCCAGGCTGTTGAGTGACCGCCCTCCCAGCCAATTGGCACGTCGCTCCGCAGCGCTGAGGTCCCGCCCCTCCCAGCCAGGTACTCACTTTTCCCACTTCAGCGTTGCCCATGGAGATGACTTTGATGCGCAGGGACTTGCCAGGCTCCTTCCGCTTCGGCATGTTGGCCTCCATTGCCCTCGCTCTCTCGGGGCAACCCACCTCAATCTCTCGTTGTTCACCACGCTGGCCCGTCCCTCAGGCCTCCTCATCCAATGGTGGAACCGCTGCTATCGTCACCGCCCCGGCTCTGCCGCTCGCCATCCCCGCGGCTGCCAGGCAGCGGGCGAGGGCGGTTGGGAGCGCAGGGAACTGGAGGGAGGGAGGAAAGAGTCTCGCGATGCTAGAAAGGGGCGGTCTGACGTCATCGCCAAGCTCTGGAGATGGAGCTGTGGGTACCTGATCACAGGCGTCTGGCAAACTAGTTACAGACGCGGCCCTAGGCAGGTGGCATCGAGGTTGTGGTTGGGTTTTCTCTTTATGGAGTGTGCGGCTTGTGTCCTGGGCGCCAGGACATAGGCATTTGTTATGTTTGCAGCCGAGTGGTAGAAATTTATTGGCTGTTCAGGGTAGATCCTGGGGCTGGGAGTATCTGGAATTATGGATTAGATAGTTCAAGGCCCAGAAAACTAAAAATTTGAAGTCGACCATGGTCCATTTAGGGGTGTTTTTTCGGGGTTCTTCAGCCCCCATAGGCCCAATCCACTCGCGCTTCTTTCCAATATTATGTTTCCCCTGCTCTGGCTTCTGAAGAGCCAGGGAAATGGGGAAGTTGGGGCCCTGGTTCTGGAATGGGGGGCGGTTGTCAACAAAAGGTCGCTGCCCCTAATTCAATGCCAACAGGAGTCCCTAGTCTGAGGTAGGAAAAAAGAGAGACTACTCAGGTGAACAGTTTGCAGACTGGGGTAAAACAGCCTCCAGTGGAAACCAGAAGTGTGCTCCATCCAGACAAGGGGAGGCCCACTTATAGAGAGAAAGTACTTGCCCTCCTCCCTGATTGGTCCATCTTTATGCAAATGAGGAATCCAAATTTTCACAGTTGGATTAGTCCAAGTCATACTGTCCTGATTACTGTAATCCTGTTGTGATTGGTTGTTATGGAGCTGCTCTGATTGGTCAGTAAAAATGCAAATGAGGATATAGCTGTTCAACTCCAATTGGACAGGGCAGGTCTCTCCCATTGGTCAAAATACAATTCCAAGAATTCCTTTATAAGGTTCTGTTCAGGCAGGAATGTAGTACAGGAGACTTGGCAGCTCAATCTACAGTTTTTCCCTGGTATGCAGGGTGCATGCGAGGCCTCTGTAAACAATGGCTGCTAGGCTCTGGATTATGAGTTCGGGCCCAGTTAACCACGAGGAGTCCTTTCTGGCAGGTACATTCCTTCTCGGGGTCAACAGGCCTTAAGCAAGATCTGAATCTCCTTCTTCTCATTTAAAAAAATAGGTTTCCATTTGGAGTCAAGATGGGTTTAAATGTAGTCTTTGCTCCTCTATTATGTAGTTCTAATCTGTAGGAGGAAAGCTCAGACCAGGCTTTTCTTACACTCTTCCAGCTCTATCAAGGTATGTATGTGATTGTATCTATGAGCTCCTTCATTTTCCTCCTATCCCTGCTACTCACAGCCATATTTAACCCCATCTTCTGTTCTCACCTTTCTTTTAGCTGACAATATGAGTAGAATAATAATGAATTCTAAGATAACCACTCTTATATTCTCTCATTCCAAAGGATAAGACAAGCCTCTGCTGGAATAAATATCAGTCAGAGGAACTGTAATTTTTTGAGTCAATATCTTCAGTTATAAAATAAGTAAAACTTGACAAGTGATTATTTACTGCCCTGAAAAAGGATGGCTGCCAATTTCTTAGTAAATTACAAGGGCAAAGGTAGCATTGCATGTGTTTTCACATGGCTTTAAACATCTTAAATACATTGCAGGAAGACAGTGAACAAAGGTTCAAAATTTCATAGTAGTTATTTTAAGGTAGTTTTTTCCCCAATACTTCAACTTTAAAATTTAATTTTAAAACAAATACTTTTTAAGAAAAAGGCTTATTCTGGATTGTTTTCCTAATCAATAAGTAATATAACTTAGTTCAGTAAAGCTTCTAAAATTCTTTACAAACAAGAATTTTGATAGTTTAAAGCTTAAAAGATTTGGATTTATACTGATTCTCCAGGTGCTGATCTCTCAATATGATTTAGTAAAATCAATAAACATCTGTTTCTTTGATAGTTCACTTTTGACACTGTAATAGAACTGGAATTGTGGTTGGATAATTGCAAAACATCAAGTCTTCAAATATTAAAGACTGATTAAGATGATACTCTTGAGCATAAGGGCAGTAAAACATGCCGAAGGTTAAAATTTATTACCATTTTTTCATACTGATGTTTTTATGGTTTGAATATGTGTGGCCATATTTTCTTGTGGGTGTGTTACATTAATTTGGAATTGAAAAAGCAAGAAAGTAGCCTTCTTTTTCAGTCTTTAATATAGAAAGAAGAAGGAGAAGCATGAATTAGATGTGTATGGTGTGGAGCTGGAAGGTCTGGTATAAGGTGTGTTTGAAAAATACAGTGAATGTTTACATGAAAAAATGAATTACAGTAAATGAAACATTGCCATTAATTCCCCTCATTTCAAACACACTTATCCCATTGTTCTTGCCACTTTCTGAAGCAGTTCTGGAAGTCCTGTTTCGTGAGTGTCTTTACTTCATCCTCCATCATGACAACGCTCCGAGTCAGACATCTTTTCTGGTATGGCAATTTCTGTCAAATAAAAACATTACAAAAGCACAGTCAGTAACCACAAGATTGCCACGGGGTTACGAAAGTTAATTTGGGGAATGTAATCAATAATGTTGTAAAGATTTTTGTAGGGTATCCGATGGACACTTGTCTCATTAGGGAGACCACCTCAGGGATGGTGTAGATGCCTGATCACTGCACTGTACAGCTGAAGCTGAACAATAACAAATGTCAACTACACGTTTATATATTATGTATATAGTTAGAGGACGTGGAGTACAGCATTAGGAATGGAGACAGTGGAGATGTAATGGCTGTGTGTGATGTCAGAGGGGTAGTGGATGGGGGACGGGGGGTTGTCACTGTGTGAGGGATATAAATGATAAATCTCTAACTATTACATCATCTGTGCACCTGAAACTAATAAAAAAAAATTATAGTGCATCCTTATCCACCTTATTCACCAGATCTGGCACCATACGACTTCTGGTTCTTCCTCAAAGTCAAAATGACCATGAAAGGTAGACGTTTTGAATCGATTCAGGACATTGAGGCAGCCACGATAGTGCAACTAAAGACATCACAAAAGAGGATGTCCAGAATGGCTTCAGAAAGTGGCAAGAAGGATGGGATAAGTGTGCTCGAAGTGAGGAGATGTATTCTGAGGGGAATTGATGGCAGTGTGTCTTTTACTGTAATAATTTTTTTAAATTTTAACGTTCACCATATTTTTTTATCACACTTCATATATGGGTTAGCAGCATGAGTTCTGGAGTCAGCTCTGTTATAATTTATGTTAGCAGGAGATAATGCCCATGAAGTACATGGTAACCCCCCAATAAATAGCAACCATATGCTTTCATTTACTCATTTAAAAAATTTTTTTATGTAATTAGAAAGATTCTACACATTCTAAACCTATATTTTAAAAGTAACTTAGGAAATATGTTGGACATACTTAAAGGTATAAAGAATAACATAATGAATACCTGTGTATCCACCACATAGCTAAGGAAATAAAAAACATCGCTGATACTGTGTGTACTCTTCCCCAATACATCCTTCTTCACTCTCTAAAAAAGGTTGCAAGTATCTGAATTGGTGCTTTTAATTTCCAGGCATTTACAAATTGTTTTAGTACATATGTTTATGCACCTTAAAATGTAGTGTGTGTTGTATCTTTTAGAAATGTTTATTTTGAAATAATTTCACTCAGAAAAGTTTGAAGAATAGTAGGGAAATAAATCTTATATATCCTTTATCCAGATGCATCAATCGTTAACATTTTGCCTCTTCTACTATATCAGTTGTACTTGCTATCTATATGTAGACATGTGTTTTCTGAATCATTTGAGAGTAATTAGCAGATGTGTTTCTTTATCCATAAATACTTCAGTGTGTATTTCCTAAGAACAAGGACTTTCTCTGACATAGCAGCTGTATATTTATCAAAATCAGCAAGTGTAACATTGATACAGCACTATTATCTAATCCTGTGGTTCTCAGACTGCACTGAGGTGACCCACAGCCCGCAGTGAGTTCACAGGGGGATTTCTATGGGATAGTTTACATTCTAAATTCTCAAGGCAAACAAAATGAAATCTAAGACTATGCAAAACTACTTGCTCGAGATGGTTTACAATTTCAACAGTAGATGGCGCCATATCCCTGAATTTGTCATTTATTTGGGAAGCTGGGTTTTTTTGTTTGTTTTTTTGTTTTTCATGACTGTGATTAAAAAGTCAGTACAGTGGAAAAACCAATGTGCAACAGTAAATGAGAGTGGTCTTGTCCAATCTGATTCCAAGGTTTGAGAAGTTGTGCAGTGCCCAACAGGTGCACAAATCCCATTAGTAAGTAATTGTGGTTAAGAATGAAATAAAAAAATATTTTTCTTTCAATTTATGTGTTTTATTTTTTCAAATAGCAACTAAATTGTTGGGGCATAAATACTTAATAAGTTGTTTGGAGCTAGATATTTCTTGTGGCCAAGGGACACCATGAAAAATATTATTGAGCAACTGAGGGTGCCTTGAAGCAAGAATATTTAGGAAAATTTGATCTAACTCACAGTTCATATTGCAATTTCACCATTGGTCCCAATAATATCTTTTTAAACTATGTTCCCCACTCTATCATCCCGCACCCCCTGGTCTAGAGTCTAATCTAGTATCACTTAGTCGTCATAGATCTTTAGTCTTCTTTTATCTGGTATGGTTCCTCAGCTTTTCTTTATCTTCCAACATGACAGTTATTTTTAGAATATTCCTTGTTTTATGCTTGGCACATTCTTGTGATTAGATTCAGTTATATTTGGCTGGAATATCACAGAGGAGACATAATATCCTTTCAAGGGCATCATTATCAGAAGGTTAGTGATGTCGCTTTGTTCCATTTGTTAATGATGTTAACTTTAGTGGGTTAAGGTGTAAGGTAGTGTTCACTAGATTAATCCACAGTAAAGTGATTGTTTTCCCTTGTAATAGGTAATTTGTAAGAGGATTCTTTGAGATTATGTAGGTATTCTTTCTTCACTGAACTTCCACTCACAAATTTTCAGAATCCAATGATGATTCATGGCTAAAGAAATCATTACCTTGATGGATGCAAAATGGTGATTTTCTAACCCCATTATTCCTCCTACATTTATTACTTGGTATTCTACCTGAAGGGAGAGCTTTCTTTTTCTCATTCATTCATTTATTAATTTATATTAGTGTGGACTTGTATATGCTTATTTTAATCTATGAATATGGTGTTATTACTATCATTTATTTTGATGCTCAAGCTGATTCTTATGGCTTTTTGATATGTCTCCACCATTTTTCGATCACTTCCTTGCTTTCTGGCACAAGCCCTGGTTCCCTAAGTCCTTTAGTGGAGAATGGTATTTAGAAACCAAGCTCTGGGAGCTACTTATGCTCATTGATACTAAGGTGTCTGCTTTGGGCCTTTTTAGTTGACTGAGCCCCCCCAAAAATAAATTTATATACATACATGCCCATAAATCCGTGTATTAAAACAGTTCATACTGATATCCCCAATTCATTTTAGTACAACAGGGCTCATTCTAGTCTTCTCCCTTTCCATATTCATAACTCCTCTCTTCAACAGTGAGAAACTGGCTCTCATTATCTTCAGTGTATTTACTCAGTTGCTCAATCCTACCATACACAAGAAGTAGTTTCAGAATTGCTAACCCATACCATTTCAAAAAACAAACCCTTTGTATTAGAGTTCACTATTTGTTTACAGCTATTTTTTTCTTAAACTGACACATGTATTTTGTCATATAGTTTCATGTAGTATAAAAATTATGTTTAAAAGTTAATTGGGTTACTCCTTTATTCCCCTCTGGTGTGTTGATGGTTTTCATCTGAAATACAATCTAGTATTAAGTTCATTTATTCCTGTTTATACTTTCTTTTAATTTTCCCCCTTTATTAGTTGAATTTATTAATTTTTTTGAATATGTAAAATATTACTGTAGTTTCAAAAGGCAAAATGATACAAATTGGCACACTCGGAAAAGTGTCACTTTCACTCCCTATCCTACTACTCTCTTCATCTTTCCTTTTCCTTTTCTTTCCTTTCCTTTTGCCCTTCTCTGGGCAGCCAATCACATTATACCCCAGTTTATTCCTTCTTGTGTTTCTTTTTATAAAAAGAAGGCAGTTATGTGTATATTTTCTTATTTCTCTTTCTTACACGAAAGGTTACTATATGTATGCATCTGTCCTTTTGAACTTTGCTTTTTTTCACGTAACAGTATATCCCGCAAAATACCAACTATTAGGTCACAAAGATCATACTCATTCTTGTTTGTTTGTTTGTTTGTTTTTGTTCATACTCATTCTTTTATAGTTACATAGTGAGTACTCCATAGTGTGGATATGCCATGGTTTTTTCAATCACTATATTTATGGGCATTTATGCATTTTCAGATTGCTGTGGGTAAATTTCTTAAAAAGTGGAATTACTGGGTCAAAAGTAAATGGGTATTTATTTAGTTTTGTTATATACAGTATTGCCAGATTCTGTAAGGTAACATTGTGAGAATTTTTGCATCAATGTTCTCAAGTAGTATGGGAATTAAGTAATATTCTTAAGTAATGTAATTACACATTAAGTAATTTGTGCTACCCTTACCTGACTTAACTATTACTGTTATACTTGCTTCATAAAAAAATGTGGAAGTTTTGTTTCATTTTCTATGCTCTGGACTAATTTATGTGACATAATTCATACATTTGCAATAATTGGGAGAACAATGTAATCATCACTCCAGGTATCCATTTCCCAGCTTATGTACAATCTTGTTTCATCTACACCCGCCCCCTACCCCAGATTATTTTGAGGCAAATGTCTATAACATTACTTACCTTATTATGTATCTTTAGAAGGTAAAGCTCTTAATTACAAACATACCCACAAAACCACGGGCACATTATGATGGACAGAATTCCCTACAGACCAATTCTCCCACTGATAACTATAAATTCTGGAAAAAATGCAATACGACTACCTGGGGATTTCGAGGAGTAATAAAAGTCAGGCCGATGGCGGAGGGGACTGAAAAACTTGGAGAAGTGACTGGCATGAGATGAGTTTCTCCTGAGCAATACAAGACATGAGGACAGATCAGCCCTTTCTGTCTCACATATCGGTGCACAGGATTTTCGTTCTAAGCGTGTACTATACTGTGTCAGAGGACGTGAATAGTAGGCTCTCCTGTAGACCTCTACGTACTCGTCCTACTACCATCCCAAAGACTGTTTGGCAGTTTGTATTTTCCAAAAATGGCTGCAACAATATCTCCCATCCTACATGGTATTTATTTTTTATTATGGTAAAATTAAAATATATCACATAAAATTTACCATTTTAACAATTTTAAGTGTACAGTTCAGTGGCATTAAGGACATTCACTTTGTTGTACAACCATCACCAGTGTCCATCTTCAGAAGTTTTTCATCTTCCCAAACTGAACCTCTGTACCCATTAAACACTAATTCCCCATCTCCCCTACTCCTAGCCCCTGGCAACCACCATTCTACTTCTAGGCACCTGACTGCTCTAGGCACCTCATATGAGTGGAATCACACAGTATTTGTCCTTTTGTGACTGGCTTATTTCACTTAGCATAATGTCTTCAAGTTTTCCACATAATGTTCTTATAATAGGACAGACACTCCTCCCCATGAGAGGTATGTGTGTGGGGTATGTATGTTCCCTCTTCCTTATATCTGGGTGCCCTTGTGACTATGGTATAAGTGATATTATGACACTTTCAAAACTAGATAATAAAAGGCAACACAATTTCCTTCTAGTTCTGTTGGAATGCTCACTTTGGGAATCCAGACATCAACTGTGAAGAAGTCCCCAGCAGTTCGTGAAGAGGCCCACACAGAAAGGAACTGAAGCCCCCACCCCCATCCACAACCACAGCTGAGCTCCCATATGACAGCTAGCACCAACTTGCCAGCCATGGGATTGAGCCATCTTGAAAGTGCCAAGGAAAATGAAGCAAGGATGCCAGCAAGGGTAGAATGCAGCAATGAAGAATTTGTAGCAAGTAATACTCAGTAATATATACAAGTAGAAAATTGCCATTAACCCTACTAAAGAATTTGAACTCAGAGCAAGGTGCCAATTCTAGGGTACTGAAAGAGCTCAAATGCCATCTGTCTCCTATTCTTTAGATGCCAAGTTCATTTGAACCTGATGGCCTTTGTACTTAGTTCCCCTCTACCTAAGATGCTTTTTCCCTGAGCTCCAGGTGCTCCAATCATACTGATCTGGTTACTCAGGGAGGAGAGATTTTGGCACAAACCAATGTTTTCACCTATATATCCAAGTGTAGTTATTTGTACCCAAATTGTCTAATAACATGTTTATGAAAGAAAGGAGAGAAGGGAAGGAGAGAGAAGGGAAGGAAATGACAAGAAGTAGAATTACAGAAGGAAGGAACTCTCTAGTCCTATAGGACTCCCTTTTTTACCCAGCTCTCTTTAACAGTTAGGGTAAAGGTATAGCAGAGATAGTGACAAAAGTTGTGGATAACCATTAAAAAAGTAGGAACTATGCTGATTATGAGGGACAACTGAAAAAAAAAGACCAGTCTGCTGCTGATTAGTCATGCATGTTAGCAGCTTAATGCAATTTTAACATTTTGCAAAGTCCATCAAAATTCTTTACGTTCACATTTCTACAGGGTTTTGCTTTGCCATAGGGTATGTATATTTTCAGCTTTGGTAGGTTCTGCCAAACAGTTCTCCAAAGTGGCTTTACCAATCTGCACTCCCGCAAACAGTGAATGAGAGTTCCAATTGTTCCAAATTCTCATTGGCCCTCAATTTTGTCAGTCTTTTAATTTTAGCTTTCCTCATAGGTTTGTAGTAGTATCTACCAGTAGTTTTAATTTGCCTATCCCTGATGAGTAAAGAGATTGGGGGCCTTTCCATATGTTTATAGGCCATTTCCTCCTATATGAAGTGCCTGTTTAATTATCTTGCCCAACGTTTCATTGAGTTGTTTATGTTTTTTATCGATTTGTAAGACTGCTTTATGTATTCTAGGTATATATCCTTTATCAGATATATACACCTTACACAAGAATATTTATAGCAGTACTATTAGTAACAGTCAAAAACTGGAAAAAATTCGTTTGTCCAGAGTGGCAGAATGGATAAATTGTGGTATATCCTTACAATAGAACACTATATTATTGCTCTACAGTACTATACTACTGCTATGAATCTCATCAACATAATGTTGAATTAAAGAAGCTAGATACAAAAGAATATGTCCTGAATGATTCCAATTTTTTTTAAATTCAAAAACAGATAAAACTAATCAGTGGTGATAGTAGTCATGATTCTGGTTATCTTTGGTATAGTGGATGAAAAGGGGTGTAAAGAAGGTTTCTGGTCATGTTCTATGTTGTGATCTGGGTGGTGGTTACATAGGTGTGTTCACATTGTGAAAATTCATTGGACTGCACACTAATAATTTGTGCACTTTTCTGTAGTGTGTTATACTGCCATACAAAAAAAAATTTACAAAAACCATTCCTACCTAGTCTTGACCAGGGCCTAAGCACTAGAAAAGCAGACTGGGCCTGATCTTTTCCTGTGCTCAGAGTTTCTTGTGCTGTTCCTGTGATAGATATTGGTGTCCATGGAGACCAGACAGAGAATGTATGTTGGGGAATCAAAGAAGGGATTGGAGCCTAGAGAAGCAGCACGTGTGACAAAGGAACAGACACTCAGCAGGCGTCTTCTCCCCCCTGTACTTTCAGATCCCGAACTCAAGCTACAGCCAGTTCCCTGCTAATGCAAATATCCCCCAATGACAATTGTGACAACGATTGCTTGTCATAACTTACTGGAAATCCACCCCATAACTAGCCCCAGTCCATCCTCTCCATTACGTTTTACTCGGCACAGTGGGAAAGTTGGCCGGGCAGAGACCATAGAAATGGCCTTCTCTGGATGAGACAAACTAACACGTCACTACCTAGAGGTCACTTATATGGTAACCTGAGCTCTGAAGTGGAACCTTACGGAGGGCAAAAGCCTGAACAGGCCTTTGAGTCACAACAGTGAATGTTGAAGAGGACAGCCTTGACGCAGACACCCTTTACTTTCAGCAGAGTTCTTCAGCTCCTTGCTCAGAGCTTATTAATTCTTATTTTAAACTTAGTCACCTCACCTTATTTTCTGACTTTCTAGGTCGACAAAGAGACAATTAGAAGTGGGTGGGTGAAATTTTCTCCTGAGGGTGCACATGTGTTTAGCTTTGTTAAGTTTGAGGATTCTGGATACAAATGCATGTATGTAAGTGTTACATGTGGAAGTCTGTGTATAGCAAGGTGTTGGTGATGATGAATGAGTGTGAGGGAGCACTCGTAGATTTGCATCTTGTACATCTGTCAGTTTGTGTGTGTATCGGGTGTATTTGTATGTAAGGACATTTGTGAATGAGTTTGTCATTTCCTGTGTTTATAGACTCGTACATACGTGTAATCAGATGTAAAATATGCAAATGATCATGTACACTTATGGGAATACGTAGGAAGTATAAGAGCATTTGTGAGTCTGCTTATAAGTGTGTCTTTGAGCTAAGCTGTGAGCTCTTGTAATGGATTTATGTAGGGACAGCCCTAGGCCAAGTTTTCAAGTCATATGGTAGAACCATATGGCATTACCATTTTTGTGAGTTAAAAATGGTGAAATATTAAGTGATGTTTGTATGATTCCTCTGAATGTGTTTATGCATATACATGTGTATACATACACACATATATTCTATCTAGCCTAGCCTCTGTACCACCTTAGCATTACTCTCAGGGCTAAGGCGATGCTCACTGGAAGTATGAGACCTGGGAAGAAATTTAACATGGATCTTGAAGGAAAGATAAGATACAACAGAAATGATGAGTAAAACAACAGAAAGCTCCAATAGGGATATAACGAAAAATGAAAGTTCTTTACTCTGGGAAGCCTTCTCAAAAATCTGTTTTGTACCTACTTACCCCAAATTTGCCTCTGTCGTGGACTTCTACACACTCTGTGAATGGTCCTCTATGATTTGTCATATTGAACTGTAATTGTTACTTTAAGTGGCTGTCTTCCCCACTAGACTGATGGCAGGACCTGCGTCTCTGAAGTTCACTTATATCCTAGCACACAGCACAAAGCTTAGTATAGAATAAAAACTCAATTAATACTTGTTGAAGAATTGGATGACTAAAAGCAAGATATAAATTCTGATAAATCTGTCCACATGTGACTTTTACTCTAGCCAAGGTGTATTACTCTTGTTCTGTGCAACTGATAGACATTATGGAGAGGGGGTTAACATGCATGGAATATCATTTTTAAAATATTAATTTAAGTGATAAAAAGAATTACAGGAGTAGGGATAGTTAGTAATCAGAAGCCCTTTAGTTACCCACGTACGTAGTAATAAAAAACCTAGACTATTGCAGCAGTGGGAATGGACAGGAAAGGAATGATCAAAAAGTACAATCGAAGAAGATTCTTGGTGATAGTGAGGTATGTGAGAAATGGAGAAAGAGCAAGAAAGGGTGACTCTCAGTTTTGGAGCCTGAGTAACTATGGCAATGATTATAACACTTGTAGATATAAGGAGGCCCAAGGGTAAACAATGTAAACATTAGTGAGCTCTGTTTTGAACATGTTGCAAATTTTGAATGTGTCAGAAATGAATTGAGGGTAATAAACAAAAGAACATTCTAACCAATAAGGCCTAAAGGCAGTTAGATAAGTGACAAGAGCCCTGGCAGGTGGCCTAGGGTGTAGATACTCAAACATTCCTTCACAAAAACTCACTCAGTACTTCTGTGCCAGGCAATGGCCTAGGCACTGGGCATACAGCAGTAAATAAAACCTCGTTTCTGCCAACTTTTATACATTCCTTATCCCTGCAGGTACTTGTAAGCTCTTCTTTTGCTTACTTAAATGTAGTAAGCATCGTTATATTACAATCTGTATGTAAAAGTTCAATATCTGAAGTGTTAGCTGGTCTGTTTCTACTGTCTGTTGTTTTTCACTCACGCTGTCTTATTTCCTTCCATGCATGGTTATCTTTGACTTGGGGTTGAAATTTTTTTTTGTAGGGATCTCCTGAAAATTAAAATGAAATCTCCTGAGAATTAAAAATAATTGAAAGTATAAAGATGTCAGTTCTCTTTAAATTAACCTATAGAAACAAGTACCATCCTAAAAGGAACCTGTCAACTGTAATTAAAAAACAAAACAATTATTTAAAAAAAAAAAAAGGAACCTGACAGGATGATTTTAAATTTTATATAGAACAGCAAAGGACCCGTAATTATTAAGACACTCCTGAAAAAGAACGAGTGGGGGAAACTTGTCCTACCAGATAGCAAGACTTATTTTAGACCCCGCGAGATTAAATACAAACTTGCCACCCATATATTTAGATTATCCATAATCACACTCCACTGTGTCTTCCCTACTTCATAGTCCACTACTCTTGGTATGACACTCTTGTTCCAGCCTGCTCCTCCCAGTCTTCTACATTTGGGTACCACATCCCCCCACTTTGCCTTTGCTCTTTCTGTATCCCTTGCCTTTAATTCACAAATCCCTCCTTTCTACCAACTGCCGGCCTGGCCCTGCTTAAATACTACCTCCAAAATCTTATGCGGCTTGTATAAATTCTTACCCAGCTCGTATAAATGTTTCTCCTCCAAACTCTCATGCCCCTTATTGTTTCTGCCATTTATTTTGGCATTTTATCATGTATGGCATTGACACAGAGAGGAGAAAAGAGAGAAGGGAACCTAGGGAAGGGCATTCAGAATTGGCCAGATGTAGAGCTACTGTACACACCTCACAGGAGGTGTTCAGTCCCCTTGAGCATGTGTCCAAGGTCTGCCAGAAAGCCTGCCAAGAGTCATTAAACACTCACAGGCTGATCTGGGTGGGAACTGTCGCCTCGTCTGATAGAAACCCTGCAGGATTGCTGGCAACCTTGAAGATGTTGTTGGTACACAGGAACTGTTTTCACCTCTCTGCATCTGGTTAACAGCTTTGATCACAAAGACTAAAAGAGCAGGCATAATCTATATGTTTATCCAGAGGAGTTTTGGTTCTATGCTGGTACAACCACGGGCAGCTAGTAAAAAGAATGAGGCAGCTCTGTATCGGTGATGGGAACTCTCTCCGACGATAGATAAGGAAAACAGCAAGATGCAGACCAAAGGCTCCATGTGTGGGTTTCCTGTCAGTTTGTATGTTTGTTTGGAGAACGTGCATACTCGTGGACCTGGACAGGCAGAGGCTGGTGACTGTGGGGGCCTGAGGGGAGAGACTAAGGACTGGGAGGTGAGA
The DNA here is from genome assembly GCF_964194185.1 of Rhinolophus hipposideros. NCBI lineage: Eukaryota > Metazoa > Chordata > Mammalia > Chiroptera > Rhinolophidae > Rhinolophus > Rhinolophus hipposideros. Next base: position 61,245,595 of record NC_138058.1, on the reverse strand, counting down.
GTGGGAGACTTTTCACTGAAACCCTTTTGGACCTTTTGTATTTTGTACCATGTGCAGCTATTGACTATTCAAAAAAAATTAAATGTTTAAACGACAATAATAAGAAGTAAAGATATTGGCAAGAACCAGCAAATTAGATGGTGCCAAAACACAGCATTTGGATTTTTTTGTGCAACATCTTTTGAAGCCAAAAGGAATGCTGGCAAGGGACAGCATGCTCCTCATTGAGATTAAGATGAATGTCTTTCAGGGTAAACCTTCTAACCTGGCCAAAAGCCTTTGAACTAGAAGGTGAAACAGAGGAAGCACAAAGCAAGCTACGGCTGCAAAATTAAACACCTCCAAAAAAGATACTAGCATCAGAATTACAACTGAGAGAGAATGGGTTGCTTAGCACTGGCTATTTGGTTCCAGAAAGAGAACCAAATTAATAATCATATGAAACTGAGGAAGTCAAAATATCCCCCTGTGTAGCAAAGCAGACACTAGCTTTTAACCTGCCTTCTGCTGGAAGGGGAGAAGTGATGGGTGGCAGTTCAAGGCTTCTGCCCAGCTCCCCCTGTGGAGACCAGATCCCAGCAACCACAGCTGCTGTGGCATTACGGTCAAGCAGGCTTTGGAACTGCTGCTTCAGACGAATGGTTGCCAGTGATCCAAGATGCTTCCAGAAAGGGCAAGGTCAAGGATCTGAGAAAAGTACTTGAGTCATGATCGACACGTGCCAATGCACTGGTATGAGTGAAAGCCATGGAGGCTGAAAACTGCCACCAACCAAGTGACAACCTCCAGAGTCCCCTCCTAAGACTTAAGTATGTGCGAACTTCAAAAGAAAAAAAACTGTTAGTTAGGTATTTTCTAGAAGCTTCTTTACTCTCTAAAGAAAGCACCGCCGGATGGATGGCTAATTTGGAGGATTAAAGTGTCAATTCATAACCATGTATCAGCCAGGAGAGGAGAAGAGATCTATTGATATTTCGTGCTAGAATGGACTGGTCACAGGGAAGAAGACCTGGAGGATTAGCGACACTTGAGTCTAGATAATGTAAGAATGATTGTCCACTAAAATATGTGTAATAAAGACATGTCACAACCTCAAAGATCCCATTGAATTCTCGGTATTGGTGAATTATTCAGGGCTGAAGAAGAGAAAAGAAACCAGAATGGCTCTTAGAAAAGAGAACAGAAGGTAGAAGTAAGGCCTGGAGCAGCAAAGGAAGTGGTGTAGTTGGGCCTCTGCCCCTTACACCAGTGAGTCTTAGTGCATGGGGGGCAGTTTTCCTCCCGCCCCAGTCAAGGAGCTCTGAGAGCCCAGTGGGTTCCGACTGGAGACTCCACAGCCTGACTTGCTTTCAGTGTGGTAGGGTGTGTCACAAGCAGTATCACTGTGAATACTTGGTCACCCTTCCCTGGCACATTTGGAACTTGAGCAAATGGGGAATGGCCCCAGGTTGGCTTCAGCTATGGCCCAGAGGAACCCTATGGCTAGTGAGAGCCTGCAGTCTTGAGGATTTTTGCCCAGTGAACATATCTTTTCTTGCATATGACAATGCAACTTCTAGAGAAACTTCCCTTTAAAAATCCTCAATTTTAAGGATTTCAAGAAACTATGAATAACTCAGCATCTGGCAGCAATTCTAGAGGCTCCAATAAAAACTTGCACTCCCCCAACAGGAGGCTGGAACATAAATACAAAAGAATAGTGAAAGGCCTGAATGTATCAATCTTTGTGGAGAGCCACAAATATCTGAGCAGGGAGAAATGAAAGAGTTGAGAGTTGGGAGAGAGAGACATGAAGATCAAGAGGAATGGAGGAGGAGAAGATTTTTATGAAGTATTACTGTGAGTTATGACTGGATCTTTGAAGGAGATAAATTGAGATTGCAATTCCTTTTAAATAGTTGCTGAACTCTGCTGATTTGACTGTGACACCATGTGGAGACTGGGGACCATGGAGCTCAGGCTTGCCTTCAGGTTACATCAGACTCCACCCTTCTTAGAAGCAGTGGCGATTATAAGTAACACACAATGTCCATGCTTCATAAATATTTGTTGTTGAATGAATAAATGACTTAGTGACTGAAAAATTGCAGATAGCAAAGAGAAGAGATGAAAGCATAAGAGGAACAGGCAGTCAACTAAAGGAGAAGTGAGGTTCTTGCTTAACCATAGAGCAGTAAATGGACAAGTGTTCCTTGTTCCTAGAGGATGAGAGACTAGAAGAGGAGTGAAATAGAGACTAGAAGTGCTTGTGTGGCTTAGAAAAGCTAAGTCCAGGAGCAAGTAAAGGGACATGGCTTTGTGCAGAGGCCAGAGAGAATGTTACCCATACCCAGCAAAGATTCACGTAGGAGAAAACCCTTTTATATTTCACCGAACCTAGATGTGAAATCCATTTTACATAAAGACACACATAAAGTTTGCATGGTTTTACTACGTACTGAATTTTCCACAAATGCCACCGTTGGTTAAATTGCAAGAAGACTGCATTTTGTTGGGAACTTTCCAGAGAGTTGTTCAAAGTTTCAGAAAATTCTTTCATGGATGGTAATGTTGTTCATGGTATTTGTGTCAACACATCTATCTATCCAATTCCTGGTGATTTTATAGATATGTAGGAGTGTATTTGTTTATCCTTTATTTCTAAATGTTAATGACAAAGATGAAAGATCAACAGTATTCACAAGGGTATTGTCTTACTTTTCTTAAATCCAATCTTATTCATTACAAGCAGGTATAAGCGCCTGCCTGTTTTATCCTCTAGCTTAGCTGTGCCTTAATCATTTATGTATTATAATACAAATTATTTCCTTATAAGTTATTTTCCACTATTTCTCCTTTGTATCACAGATATACATCAATTTTAGAAAATCATGTGATTATGTCGGCTATATTGCTTATGAATTTCATACTGGTATGTTACAATTTTTTAAAATAAAAAGCTAATGTTAGGTCTTATATGATTGGAGCGACTGCCCTAGAATAGTAAATGAACTTTTAAATTTAGCGGTAGAACTGTAGTTTACACACACAACACACATACACATTTATGTGTCCATATATACTGTCCATACAAAGCAAATCTCCTCTTATAACAAAGCTTGTTATTGCAAACAATCAGATATAAAATATGTCAAATGATATACCCCAGGGTATAACAACTTCCTATGGAAAAACTGAACCTAACTTGTCTTTAAATATCCTTCCTGGCCAGACTTGTATTCTTGGAACAGGACCAAGCTAAAACAGTTTTGGTGTATATTACTGCTTTTCTAGCTTAAAAGGAACAATGGTTCTTGTGCATAAGATTTCACAGTGTGTATAACAGTGAATTTGCATATGCAGTATGCATTGTATTTTATTGCAAGTTACTGTGGTTGCAAGTATAGTAACATCTTTTTATAACATTAGTCTCCTCTTCCAAAGTGACATCAAACTGGACTGCTGGACTGTTGTGTGGAGATATTTCATCTCATCGTTTTCTACTTTAGTGACTGCCATAGAAGAGAGCATTTCTGAATTTAGAACATCTAGATTCAGAGTTCAGAGGCCTTGGTTCCTTGGTTTTTTCTCTCCTTCCTCTCCGCCCCCCACCTGTGTTTTTCGCCCTGTCCCTTCCCTCCCTCCCACTCTTTCCTCCCTTTGCTGTGCCCCCACACTTTGAGTCACAGGCTGCATCCCATCTTGAAGGCGTGATCATTAGTCAGGGATGCAGGGCCAGCCTTCCCCTGGTTTTCCTTGGCTAGGGAGAGCCGTGTGCAGCCGTGCTCTCTGCGGGCATCTGGAGAGACTGCAGGGACAGCTCCGGCAGCTCGCACAGCCCAGGCACCTCTGGAGTTGGCCGAACCCAAGGAGAGTGATGGCTGCAGTGGCAGCATTCAACTAGGAAGATTGGTGCTGGAAGCTGACAAAGGCTGTGCAGGGGAGGCAGGAGGAGCTGTGTCGTGTGGAGTTCTGACAGGTGCACAGGTGGAATGGCAGATCAGAGTTTTAACCTACCTGCCTAGAGAAACCACCAAATGTGACCCACAGTGTGGGTATTAAGCTAACCATCTGCCTGTGGTGTCATGAGACCCTAGGATGGGCATGTGAGAATCCATCCCAGATGTGCCTGCAAAACTCTGAAATTCCAAGGTACTCAAATTATATAAACCAGGGGACTCAAAATAAGTGAGTGTTCTCTCAGAACCCAGTCTTGTAGACAGGAAAGAAGTAGAGTCTTTTTTTCTTGATTTCCCTAAGCTCACCAAGCTGTTCTTTTGAAATATATGGTCACGCCCTTTCCATGTGTTCTTCAACTTAGAGTGGAGGACAGAACTGAGTCCCTAGCTTGGTTCAGTTAAAGGGGACACAAAAGCTGAAAAGGCTGGAAGGGTGTGGCTTCCCACAGCTGCCTGACAGAGGTGTTCCTCCTGGGGGCAAAGGGTGGACCAGATAAACTCTGCTTTCCTCCATGTCTCTTCATTGTTCTCAGCCAGGTTTCTGCCTCTTCTTTGGGGAGGGAATTAGGTAGCAAGGGTAAGAAAAATTAAAGTCCAAGATTGGAATAGGTTCCTAGGGGATGAAGGTGGGGGTGGTCATCTCTACCAAACTCATAAAATTTACCAAACTCAAAAAATTTACCATTTTTTACCCTTGCATCTCTAGAAAGGACAAATATGGGGTAGACCAGCAGCTCCAGCCTTAAGTGAAATTGTGAAGAAATTATTGTTTATCCTGGGTGTCCTCCCCCTTTTTTCTGTGCCTCTCCCCCTATCTCTTGGTGTTGTTCCCCTTCCCATCCCATTTCCTGTCATCCAGAGGACGCTGCTCTCCATACTGCCCTACCCAGAAGTACCATAGCCACACCTCCCGGGGCAGAAGTGCATACTGCACATCAAAGGACTTCTCTTTCCTCCTGCCTTTCTACATCACAACTCTGGTTCCCCTGGGGTTGTTTATCTTAGCCAGCGAGCCCTTATGAGAAAAGCACAGAATTAAGCTAATTCAAAATAAAGTCATCAAAGTGTTCTTCTTAAAGAACATGGCTGTTTCCCCTAACTCCTAAAAATAGCCACTCAAGGTACCCAACTGGCCTGACATGAAGGAATCTTTTTTAAACCAAGACTCTCTTCTTTCCCCCTAATATGGTCTACAAGCTCTGTAGGCAAATTTAGAGAAGGCCAGACTCTCTTCCTTCCTCTCCTGCCTCACTGAGAAATTTCTAAGAAATTTAGGTGAGAGCTAGAAACTATCCCTACTAATGGTTTCCTGAATGGTACTTGGCATTTTTAACATCTCTGTCTTGGGAGGTAGCGCTGATCTTACCACTTCACCCTAGACTCCTCATGTCCCCAGAAAAAGAGAGACTCCAGAAGCAGAGTAAATTGTTGGCCTCAGAAGAATATACATGACATGGGTCATTTGTAATGAGGAGAGATTCAGTAATTTCCTGGGACAGAAATAATGAAGATGCTGGCCAGCCTTTACCACTTATGACATACTTTTGTGGTCTGCTGTGCCCCTTTGGAAGACATTTAGGGGATAGGAGCATGTACATAGATCCCCAAATACACTGCAAATTCTTGTGAGGCAAGGGAGCTACAGCCTCGATAAAAGCTCTCCTCCTGATTGTCAGGGGCTACAGAGGTGGTGCTGATTCAGGTGTCTGTGATGGTTAATTTTATGTGTCGACTTGACTGGGCAAAGGGATGTCCAGATGTCTGGTAAAACATTATTTCTGGGTGTTTCTGGAAGAGATTAGTATTTGAATTGGAAGACTGGGTAAAGAAGATCACCTTCATCAATGTGGATGGACATGATCCAATCCACTGAGGATCCTGATAGGATAAAAAGGCAAAGAAAGGATGAGTTCTCTCTCTCCCTTGAGCTGGGATAGCCATCTTCTCCTGCCATTGGACGTCGGCAGTCCTGGTTCTTACACCATCGGCCCCTGATTCTCAGGCCTTTGAACTCAGACTTACACCATAAGATTCTATGGTTGAGAGGCCTTTGAACTGGGACTGAATTAAACCACTCACTTTCCTGGTTCTCCAGCCTGCAGACAGCAGATTGTGGGACTTCTTATGAGCCAATTCCTATAATAGATCTATCTGTCTGTCTGTCTATCTATCTATCTATCTATCTATCTATCCTCTATCTATCATCTATCTACCTACCTACCTATATATCTATAACTATATGTATATCTATTTCTATATCTATATACTATTGGTTCTGTTTCTCTGGAGAACCCTGACTAATACAGCACTTCTACATAATTTCCCCCAAATCAATAAAGGACTAAATGCAGATGAAATTCTTATTATCTTTCTCAGTTTACCTGCTTAACCAAATGTGGAATGTCATGGAATCAGATCTTGTATATTTGTCAGAACTTTGTCAACTTAAAAGGCAAAAAGGAAGGGATATGTTGATTTGTGTATCAGGAAGTCTAAAACATGATTCCTCAGATGTGATTGGGTTTAGAGGTTTAAATGATGTCATTATCTCTGTCTCTCCATCACTGGCTTTTTTGGCCTTGAGTTGGCTTCCCAACCACATAGGATTTCCCCATCTTGTGGCAGAGATGGCCTCTGGCAGCAATGTCTATTACATTGTTTTCCCTGCATGTCTTTTCTGGTAGTTCCTTCAAAAGTCCCAGGGACGACTCTGATAGGCTTGGCTTGAGCCAAGTGTCCTTACCTTAGCCAACCACTGCAGACAGGAAGATGAAGTCCTCTAATTGGCTAGGGATTTGGTTATCTTGTTAAGTAAAAGAGAAGCCATTCTAAGATATTCACAGGATCTCAGACTCTACAAATTACTAAGAAGAGAAAACTACCTGAGCAACAGAAAGATCGGGTGGCCATCACCTTACCCTAAAGGTCAAACTTAGCACAGTGGGACAATCGAATGTTATGTGCCTTCTGATGTGATACAGTGAGAGACAAGTTACATCTTCTTTATAGTATTCTTTCCGAAGATGTTTAATCTGAATCTAATCATGAGGACACAATCAGACAAATCCAGAATGTTGGAGATTATCTAAGGAAACTGGCTGAATTTTTCAAAAGGTCAGTGTCATGAAAAACAGAAATAAAATCAAAATGTGAGGGAACTGTTCTAAATCCAAAGAAATGAAGAAGACCCAACAGTTACATGTAATATGTATCTCATCAAATATCTCATCAAATATCTCATCAAATCCTTGATGAGATTCTTGATCAAAATCTTGAAACAGCTGTAATAGACATTTTGGGGACATTTAGGGAAATTTGAATAGGAACTAAATATTAGATATTAGTTTAACTAGTTGTGATAATGACATCATATCTATGTAGGGAAATGTCTTTATTCTTAGGTGATGCTAGAGAATTGAGGGGTAAAGTGTCTTGTTGTCTTCAACCTACTTTCACATGGTTCCAGAAAATGTGTAATGTATGTGTATATACATATATGATATATGTGGATACTTTTATATATATATGGCATATACATGCCATGTGTAGATGCTGTTACATATATATATATATATGCTGAAAGAGAGAGGAAGAGAGAGAGATGTAGCAAAATGTTAATTTTTGTTTAGGAGAAGGATACGTGAGAGTTCTTGCACTATTTCAGTTTTCTTTTGTTTTTCTGTTTTGTTTTGTTTTAAGTTTAAACCTTTGAGAAACAATGAAAAGAAGGAGGAGAAACAGGAGAACTAATGAGAGCCTGACCCAGACAGTGTCAGTAGGTTTGGGGAAGAAGGTTGGAGTCAAGAGAAATACGGAAATATTGGGAAGTATCCCAATTTGGGATAATGTCAGTGGACCCACCTGGAGTGAAGAGGCCCAGTCAGGATTAGGGAAGAGGCCCAGTCAGGATTTCCACCTTTCTTAATGCACATAGCAGCAACAATAGGATAATGACAGCATGTAAGTGACATGGGGAAGCAGACGGCTGTAGAGTCAAGCACCGGCTAAGACTCAGGGTGCTAGAGTTCTAATCCTGACTCGACCACTAAGCAGCCATAAGCGAGTGAGTGCAGCTCGTCTGGGGCTCATCTCTGAGCACGAAGAGATTGGACCAGATGTCCTCTGAGGTCCTGTTTAACCTTCTCAAGGGCATAGTCGTAGTTCCCCTTCCTTAATGATGTTACTCCGAACCATCTGAGCTAAGCAATAATGAGATGTTGTCATGTCCATCATTTCACTCTCTCAGTCTTGATTGATTTCTCTTTTTTGGCCACCCTCTCTTGAGAGCCTGCCCCGGACTGGACGAGGTCCTCACTGAACGTGGCTCCTTAAGTGAAGCTGTAATAGTTGCCTGCTCCTGACCCTGTCTACCCCTTGACTTAATGGCGGAGCTTCTTCCCAGACTCTTAGATATTGCTTTCTATTAATAACTCTTCTGATTTTCTCTTTATGATGGAACTAATGCACACTTATGGTAGAAAGTGTGGAAAATTTGGGCAACTACATAGAAGAAGATTTAAATTGCTCACAATGCCACCATTTTACAGACGACCACTATTAACATTTTTTTCTGAATGGAAATGGGTGTGTTGTGTGTGTGTGTGTGTATGTGTGCGTATGTGTGTGTGTTGCATAGTTGACCTCTTATCATATACATGCTTTTGTGTTCTGATTTTTGACTTAGTGATATACATAATTTTGTATTCTGACTTTTTAAATAAAGATTAATATATTTTTTAAATTGTATTGGGGAACAGTGTGTTTCTCCAAGGTCCATCAACTCCAAGTCATTGTCCTTCAATCTAGTGGTGGAGGGCGCAGCTCAGCTCCAAGTCCAGTCGCCGTTTTCAATCTTTAGTTGCAGGGGGCGCAGCCCACCATCCCATGCGGGAAATGAACCGGCCACCTTGTTGTTGAGAGCTTGCGCTCTAACCAACTGAGCCATCCGGCCTCCCTGTATTCCGATTTTTCAAAACTTCACATATCTTGAGCACTCTCTTGAGGCGGGATGGGACAGATCACCATTCTGTAATTTCTTTTTCAGAATTTTACAAGCTTGGAATGTTATTTTGGAACCTCATTTTTAACAGCTCTCAATATAATGAAGCACATTAAATGCTCGTGAAATGTAATAAAATAAATGAAATATTAAATACATAAAGATAAAATATGTTAAAATGAAATATTTAAGTATGTTCTTTTATCATTATTTGTATCTTCTTATATAATGAAAAGATTCACCATTTTCATGTAAGATATTTTCCAAATGATTTGGCAACTCTTTGCCCATTTCTTCTTGTTCTGATGAAAGGCTGGCCTGTTATATCATCAGCACTGCTGTGGAAATATGAGGATAAGAAAAGGAAAGGGAGAAAACAGGCTTAGAATTTCTCAGCTTATGATACTATATCATTAATTCTGTGTCCATAGAGCTACTTCTGAGTGGTGGTGGTGGGATTTGTAAAGGGTGTGTGCATAGTGAGTGGGAAGTAGGGGAGAGGCATTCGGGGAAGTAAGAAAATAAATTAAAGATGATAGGTATTGAGGTACATATGGTAACTACTACTTTGGAGATTCCTTTTCTTCCATTTTTACTAATGTCAAATAATAAAGTCTAATTTTAAGGTACGATGTACGTAGTAGGTGCTTATATGTGTGTAAGTAAGAGAGGAGTGGGAGAGACAGGCGAGGGGAGATGTATTCTAGAGTCTTTTTTTTTAAATCAAAACAGCACTAATCATGAGCATTTTTTAATGTCATTAAATTAATTCAAAAACATCATAACAGTTGACAGATGGATATTCTTTAATGTCTCTAAGGAAGAACATGAACCACTCATTCATCCAAGCATCTACTATTTTGATCCAAGAAGTTAAAACCACTTAATTCATCCTCATGGCTCACCTGGGAAGCAAGGAGAAAAAAGAAATTACTCCCCACTCTCTCTTTTATATGATGTATGTCTAGGTATGCTTACATTTTTATTATATAGAAAAGGAAATCCCATAAACCAAGCACATCTCTCTGAAATCACTTCTAACCCTCATTAGAATGTGCACATTCACTGGAAAGTGTTGCCTACACCTTGTCTTCCTGCATTTTTTCCAAAATGTGCACATTTCAATGACTATCATACCTATTATTTTCAAAGACTAGATAGTATTCTATGTTATTGGCATGCGATCATTTACTCAGTCATGTCTTTATTGTGAGAGCTTTAGGGGTTGTTCCTAAATTCTTTTAAGCATCATAAGTAATAGTATGAATTTATCATTGTGTGAATAATTTTTTTCCTCTTGGATTTTTTTTACTTGCTTCTCATTGATACTGGCTTTTATTATTTCACTTTTGCTAGACTTGTAGGTATGTAATAGAATCTCTTAAGCTGTCTGATTTGTGTTTATCTACTTTCTGTTGATGGTTTAGGCCATAGCTTCTATCTACTTGCCTATGTATAAAATTGTCTATTCTTATCCTTTTATACCCTGACCAATTGCCAAGTAGAGCTAAGGATTAGCCATATAAATTTTTATTATATCTAAATTTCTTAGGAATGTAAGCTTTTATGAATTATACCTGTCATGAATTGTTTTCACATTCTATGATCTTCCTTTTTAAAACTTTTTTCAGTTACATTATTTTATATGATGTATTTTTAAGAAGGGATTGTAACAGGATTTACCCAGGGGCTCTTTTACAATGACTTCTATTGCCCTTGGCAACCTCCATATCATCCCCTGCAATTAAAAATCATCACCTGAATCCTCTGGTCTCAGACCAAGAGGAGAAAATAGCACTGGCTGAAGGTTGAAGTGGGGCCTGAGATATCCTAGGAACATGGCCTCTTCCCCGGGGAACATGGATGAGAACTGTGCTGCCAATCTCTGGGGATATTGCTATCAGTGCTCTGCTTTTCCACTTTAGTATTTGTTCCAAAATGGTCATCGTGACATATCAGAATTAAATCTATGCCTGTTCCTTAAACCGTGTAGTTAGGGGCCAGAGCTGACTTTTCCGAGAGCTGCCTATGAGTCAAAGGGAGAAAGAAGGAAGGACAGGAAGTGTTTCCTTGACTCCGACAAACTTGCTGGGAGCCACTGCGATGACACATTTGTTTCCCTTCCATTATCCTGGGCCTGAGCAGGCATTGTACACGTCTCTGGCTTGAGGCTAGAGGTGTGAGACTGATCCTGGTTCCAAACAGAAGTCATCTTTATGGTAGTTTCAAGTGGGACTCTGTGTGTGTGTGTGTGTGTGTGTTGTCCGTCCTGTATTCTCTATTGCATGTCATTGTGTAGCAGCCCCTCTTGCACAGTCCTTGGTAGAATATGGAGTTGTGATGTCAGGATGAATGCTTTGTCCAACATCAGTGGAGAGGGAGGGTGCTTACATGGCTGCTGAACGGCATTTTCAGACTCAGTCATTCTGCTCAGCTGTGTGCGGTTTGACCACAGCAGGTTATCGTTGCTGGAACTGAGCTCCCACTCCGGTTCTGCTGAGTGTAAAGAATGTGACCTGGATGAGAAGTCACAATGATACTGGAGAGGCTGGGAGATCCAGCGGGCTTGAGAAGGGGAGTGTGGAGGGGAAGAGAACTGTGGAAAACAGCAGACAATAGTCTACCACTGCATTTCCAAGAAGGTGTACTCTAAAACTTTAAAATAAAAGGATATATGCATATATATATATATATAATTTATTTGAAAGAAAATGATGTTAAGAGCTCTGAAACTCCTATTAACAGCCTGCATTAGAGGGCTGCAAAAACCGGTATTGAGGAGATGGTGAGAGAAAGCTGTTCACACATAGGCAGAGTGAAAAATTTCAAGAACAAGACAAAGAAGGACAAGACTTGAGGCAAACACCATGGAAAGAAAGAGTCCAGGAGTGTGGGTAACAGGAGGGGCGGGACATGGCTATTACTGGTAGGGCCAACCTTAGGCAACGTGGTGCACCCAGAAAATTTGCAGCCTCGCTCCCCACCAATAATAGCCCTCTACATGCAACGCCACCAAGACCATGATTTGCTTAATATTTTTAATTGACTTTCTTTTTAGAACTCAAGTATCTACTTTAGTTTCATCTTAAGCAAGACTATGTGAAAAATCACAAGTTTGATATGCTAGCTATATATATTTCTGATATATATTAAAATAAGCACATATTAATAAAAAGATATAGTATATATCTGTGAAGCACCTAAAATAATCTCAGGTACTAATTGGTGGCATGCACAACATACTCTGGAAAATCCATTCTCTGTTCCGTTTATGTTCAGAAATTCACCCTCTGTTCACTCTGTTAACTTCATACCTTAGCCATCATCATCTCTTACTAAAATCATTTGAACATCTCCCCCTGCCCAGAAAACTCTCTCCCTCTTCTCCATTCCCTCCTCTGGGCAAAATCTGATTCATTCTTCAAGTTTCAACTTGGTCTTCATTTGCCAAGGAAATGCATCCTGGTCCAAACTCCTACCCCAACTAGATGGGGAAGGTTTCCCTCCCACGTGATTCCATGGTTCTTCCTCTTTCCTTACTCACTGACTACATTTGTTACTACATTTACGGTCATTACTTTCAACCCTCCATTAGAGATGAATTCTGCCAGGGCAAAGAAACGTTAGTCTTTTTCATTATTATATTATCAGGGCCTACCACATTACCGAATACATCACAGCACTCAGTAAATAGTTGCTGAATGAATGAATCCCACCATCTGGCACTCTTGGGCAATTCTCCTTTTTATCCAAATTTTTTCTCAGGTAACTTTCAATATGTAAAATATTCAAGAATCTAGATTTAGATATGGAAGACCTATAAAGCCAAGTTCATAAACTAGCCTCTTTGTGTGGTCCAGCTAGCCAGGGAGATACTTTTCTGCTCAGAATTCCTCAAATCACACTTATGTGGTGGGGTCACCTGTTTTGCTTCAACAAATTAGAGAAGCAGTGTGTGGAGGGTGGTTGATGGCAGTCACCAGGATTGGACTCACTACAGTTTTCTCACTACTGTGTGACCTTCAGCAAATTATTTAGCTTCCCATGACTCAATGTCCCCACCTATAAAATAGGTCTTGATTTCATTAACATTATCTTCTGTAGGCACTTGCTTTCAGCTTTCTTTGCTCTGCCAAGTCAGTTACCACTCATCCATATAGTTCCCACCTGTCCAAAATTTTGTTGTTGTCTCTGGTCCTGTTATCTCCTCTCCTAATTTCTTTATCCTCATGGATTTTTATCTTTCTTATTCCTTTAATATGTTTAGTTTTGTCATTGTTATTTTGTGGGAAGGATGCAGAGATAATAGTTGGGGCTCATTTCACTAGAAAACATTATCTACCTTTTCTATAATTACCATGTTTTGTTTTACACTAAAAGCAAATAAAGTTATTCTTAACTTTATAAAGACAGAGTACTGATATCATTCTCATGTTGTCTACCAATGGTCTACAAATCTATTAGTTGATTCAAAAAGGAAATAAAGACAGTTACTGCGATTTGTCCTTAAATTTATGTTGGCTCCAAGTGTTCACTTAATTATTTTCTAGGTATTCACAGCAAGCAGCCCCGTTTAACCAAGTGATTCTATTAATTGTCAATATTCACCACTCAGCTGGTAGTTATCACAACCCACCATTTTCCTTCACACAAAGTCAATTCAATTTCACTTCCTCTCTAGCTTCTCATGAATTTTTAAAGTTTACCGATAGCTACTTTTCAATTGCTTTTTCAAGTCTTCTCAGCATCTTAGGAAGAAATTTGTCTAGTCATGCAGGTTTTATTCATTAAAATAATTAATTTTAATAAATTACTTCACCTACCTTAGGCTTTAATTCTCTCTTTGCAATGTTTGTTTCAAATCCTTGCAGTTTAAAGACAATAGTAGACCTTTTCTGTGGGGAGTGGAGTGGGACCTTTTAACATCCAAACACTCTTCTCATCTGAGGAATGTGGGAGAAATATGTGGGAGACTGGGCCCCCTTCCCACTATGGAAACCAAAAGGGACAGCTCTCCTGTTGCGTCTACCAAAGGTATTAGCATGTGATCTAGGCTCAGCGAATCAGATGCTGGTGTACAGGAATAATGCAAAGATAGAGAAGGTGGGAGGTATTTTTGTTGCAGTAGCAGAGCAGTTGAGAATACTCATCTGGGGGGATAGGAATCCTTTGTCAGTGACACCAAGAGTGACAGCAGCAAGCAGCCAGTGGTAATGCTGACAGTGACGTGGCCTTATTACAGTGACATAATCTTGATGGTATTTGACCTCCAACTTCCCTTGGTTCCTGGTTGGGTTTTGATCCTAGGCTTCCCATTAACTCTGAGATCCTATACCATTTCAGTGAATTTCTTTTCTGCTTAAGTTAGCCAGAATTATTTTATGTTATATGGACCAAGAACTTTGACTAGTACAGAGAAATTGGTGCTGAGAGATGGTTGCAGGCAACAGAACCTTGAGGAAATTGGTGGAAAAGGAAATCTGCTACCTGGTTACTTAGGACTGAGAGCAGTAAAAATTCTGTTAGTATTACACATAGGGATGATGTGTCCATGACACAGAATGGTAGGAAAAATTGAAAGGTAAATATTGCCTCTGATCACTGCTTATTAGAGGCAACCTTTACCTCCTGTCAAATTACAGGGAAGTCAAAAGGAATTAAAGGACTGTAGGGTGGGGTAACTTCTGTTGGCTCTAGTTTGCATAAATATAAATAAATGAAAAGCTCAAATCCTTAAATTCTCAGGTCATAATACAAATTGAAATATTTTCTAAGACTTCCTGAAAAAGGAACTCATTTCAAGACAGAGACAACTGAAAGCCAAACTTCATTAGTTGCCAAATTACAAAGTCAACTGAACCCATAGTCTCACTAGGTCTCTTATGTGAAAGTGTGGGCACTGGTCAGGAAATTGTTGTACCTCAAGAACTGGAATGGCAATATAATTGAAATATCTGGAGAACTCATCGGACCCTGTACCCCTAAACTTCACTGAGTCTCCATCATTAGCTAAAACAGAACCTGCTCCTATGTCAATAAGGGTTTTATTGCTTTACATGAAGATGCACCTAAGGGAGTTACCTTGCAAAAGGAAGCCAATTATCTGTATGCTGTATTTCTTTCACTCCTCATTATCTCCAAACATATAACTAGAATTAGGTATCAGCATACCCAGGGGGACCAATTATAAAGTATAACCTGGGAATTAATGATTAGCATATACTGAGGACCAAGATTTGCTAATTTACACGAATATTGGGGAAACACAAGTGGGAATAGATTTCCTAAGAAGGAAAAAACAAAATTTTAGATTCAGACTGAATTTATTGACATGAATGTATTTTCTAGAAATTTAGATTTAACATTGGCTTGAAGAGTTGGAAGTGTTTCTAAATATTGGTTAGTTGCCTAAAACCTAGCCACAATAGATAATAATCATAAATGAAGTCGAGATACAATGTGGTATAATGTTGAGGAAGGAACTAAAAAATGTTGGAAAATAGAAATATTGGAGGACACTTATCATGTGCTCTTTCTGTGTCCTGAGGTGGCCCAGAAAATACTCGTGAAGGAAATCTGTGAGCGTGCTTCCGTGGCTATTTTAAGTAGGCCAGGAATGACTGATAGGCTATGGATGAAGTGCCCCCCACCCCCATTTCAATCACAATGGACAGATCCTATCTCAGCAGAAATCACATGATGACACTTAACTGCCAGTGGTATGAGGACATAATTTTCATCTTGGGCAGCAAAGCCAGCACAATAATCAAAACCTTCAAAGCTTTTTGATCATGGGTCCTCAGTTGCAAATTAAGTGATCATCCTCTAAGATCCCATTTTATTTAAAATATATTTTAAAAATAAATAATTCAAAAATTAAAAAGCCAAGCTCCAGGTCTGCTGAAAAAAAAAATCTGATTCAAGTCATGACAACAGAGTGACAGCCCCACACCCAGTTACTAGACCCAAGACTCCGTGAATAAGGGAAGGCCTGGGTACTTTTGAGGAACGATACTGCTGTACCACCACAGGTATAAACTCTTTCCCGAGGGGAACTGTGGCCATTTACGAAGGTAATTTGGCGGGGAGGAAAGATCACTGAGCGATTATTGGACATTGACTTTGAGCTAACACAAATTCTTCAGAGCACTTCATACTGCTATTGCCCACTGGTCAGAGTGCAGATTTTATGGGAGTCAAGTCATAAGTGGAATCTGGGCCAGAACCTACTTCACAGTGAGCTCTAAAACCCCTGAGTGCATCCCATACTTATTTTCTTAGTTCTTGAGTATAGAGTTGGACTAGACATTCTCAGAGATTGGCATAATCACAGAAATAGATTACCCATTCTGTAGATATCACACAGCTCCTTCCCAAGCTACCCCAATGCTCGCTCAAGGGAATCAAACAAAGTAACCATGGTGGCAGGATGGGAGCTGTGCTTCAGGTCCAATTTCATTTGTGGTTTCTTCCTTAGTATATTAAGTACTTCTATTTGTCTACTTTAAGCCAATTCCCTTTGTTTTCATCTCCCTCTCGTGTCTATTATTTTATATAAAGTATGTTGGTATTGGTTAGATTTGTAATTTAATTTGTAGAATGCAGATACCGTATTGAGACAAGACAATGATAAGATAGAGGAACAATGAATATCACTCTGAAATCCTAGACTTGGAGTTTAATTTAGGGATAGACAGACTTAGGGTATTCTCTTGGGAAGAATGTGAATGTATTTTTAATTGTAGAAAAAATTGTCACATTATATTAAGTGGGGATACTTTTATGGTGGAAATTTGGGGAGAAAGGTGTATGTGATGTTTTGACTATCCAGGATCCATCTTCTCAAGCATATATGGAACATTTTCCAGGTTATATCATGAATTGGGCTGCAAAATAATACACACACACACACACACACACACCACATTTTCTTTATTTATTCATCCATTGGTGGACATTTATATTGTTTCTATACCTTGGCTATTGTGAATATTGCTGCAATCAATATGGGAGTGCAGATACCTCTTCAAAATATTGGTTTCATTTCCTTAGGGTGTATACCCAGAAGTGGAATTGCTGGGTCATATTGTAATTCTATTTTTAAATTGTTAAGTAACTTCCATGCTGTTTTCTGTATTGGCTGTACCAATTTATATTCCTACCAACAGTGTTCAAGGGTTCCCTTTTCTCCACATTCTCACCACTCACCAACATTTGTTATTTCTTGTCTTCTTAATGGTAGCCATCTTAATACATGTGAAGTGATATTTTATTGTGGTTTTGATTTGCATTTCCCTGGAGATTGATTAGTGATGTTGAGTACCTTTTCATATACCTGTTGGTAATTTATATGACCAATAGACATTTGGAAAAATGTCTATTCAGATCCTTTGCCTTTTTCTTTTTTTTTTTCTTTTTCTTTTTTTTTGCTATTGAGTTATATGAGTTCCTTATGTATTTTGGGTATTAAACCTTCATCAGATATATGATTTATAAATATTTTTCTCCCATTCCATAGGTTGCCTTTTCATTCTGTTAATTGCTTCCTTCACTATACAGAAACTTTTTAGTTTGATATAGTCCCACTTGTTTAATTTTGCTTTTATTACTTATGCTTTTGGTGTCACGTCCAAAATCATTATTGCCAAGACCAGCTTCGAGGAGATTTTTCACTATGTTTTACTCTAGAGGCTTATGGTTTCAAGTCTTACATTTAAGTCTTTAATCCACTTTGAGTTAATGTTTGTGTATGGTATAAATAAGTGTCTGATTTCATTCTTTTGCATGTGGATATCTTATTTTCCCAGCAGTATTTGTTGAAGAGACTGTCCTTTCCCCATTGAATGGGCTTGGCACCCTTGTTGAAAATCATTTGACCATATAAGTGAGGATTTATTTCTGATCACTCTATTTATTCCATTGGTCTATATGTCTTTCTTTATGTCAGTACAACACTGTTTTGATTACTATCACTTTGTAATATAGTTTGAAATCAGGCAGTTGATGCCTCTAGTTTGTTCTTCTTTCTCAGCGTTGCTTTGACTATTCAGAGTCTTTTGTGGTTCCACATGAATTTTAAGATCATTTCTCTCTGAGAAAAATGCCAGTTTTGATAGGGATTGCATTGAGTCTGAAGATTGTTTTGGATACTACGGACATCTTAACAATATTAAGTCTTCTAGTCCGTGAACACAGAATGTCTTTCCATTTATTTGTTTCTGCTTTAATTTCTCTCAGCAACATTTTATAGTTTTCAGAGTCCAAGTTCAAGACTCTATTTTTATCTCTCTTCTGACACATGCTTTTCTGTCCTGACTTACTTTCTCTACTAGACTCTGAGTTTTCTGAATGCAAGGATGTTCTTATTTCTCTCTCTCCACTGTGTCTAATAGAGTCTCTTGCATGTAGTAGGCTCTCAATAAATACATGTTCCATAAGTTAAAGCACAAGTGAGCCTCAGCTACCAGACATCAGATACTAATGGGTTTCAAAATCAAGTTGACTTTCTTTGTTATATGCATGTTTGTAGATAGATACCTGAGCTTCTCCAGTATTTTCACCTGAGAATTGCTGAGCATCCTGTCATGTGACTGAAGTGAGCTGTCATCCCTGAGCCAGAAAAGTGAGAACTTGTCTAGAGATTTGGAAGCTGAGAGTAGGGGCTGAGTATTAAAGAAGAGTCCTGTAGCTGAGCAGAGTCCAGGGAGGGGGAAATGGGTACCGCTAGGGATTCCTAACTGCAGGGCTGCTAACGGCTGAGCAGATAAGTGTAACACTCAGCATTCTTTGGGGATGCAGGAGGGGTGATTTCGGGGTCCAAAGCAACATGAGGCCATACATAGACAAGGGCCAGGAGCTGAGATTTGGCTTGAGTGTGCCAGGATAACTTCCTTGGAATGTTGACATCTGGTTCCATGAAATCCTAGGGCTCATCCTCTACCAGGCTTATAATTTCCTGGAGGTGTTTTCCTCCTTCTCCTCCAATTTCATTTAAACCATTCTTTGATCAGGTTGGCCAGCCTCTGGACAAGCCTGTTCCTTCTGGCTGTGGTGTGACACAGGTCTCCTTAGTCATGGCCTGTAAACTCAGATCTGACCTTCTGAGATCATCTATCTGTCCAGCTATGCACTTCCCATGTCTTTTTTCCATGTCTTCTTTTTTAAGTCATACCTACAAACATATGAAAACATTACGCCATGTGCCTTCAAGGTCTTCAGAGAATGGGTGGGCTTGGGTCTCCCAGTAGGGGAAGGTACTACCAGGCTGGAGGTGGGAGATAATGGGTGGGGAACAGGTACCTCCTGGCAGCGAGGAGCCAGGAAAGAATAAAAAGATGGAAGGGTCAGGGCTAAGGGCATAATAATGCCTGAGCTTTTTACCACAAGAAAGTGGACTTGGATTTGAGTTTTATGTGGGAAAGGAGCCCCTTCTCCAGGGACCACAGGGAGCAATAGCTAATGGAGGGGTCCTGATCCTGCTCTGGAGAATGAATACAGGGTAACTGAAGACAGTAAAGAGGATGATGGCTGAAAGAATTTGCTTAGTACTTTTGAACCTCAATGTGTCAATAATCAAATATCTCAAACTTCACTCCCTGGTAAAATCTGGTTTAGAGGAGGTAAAATCTGTCTTCTCCACCCCAGATGCTCAGGCCCTGATCTTGCAGTAGCTATGGCCCCCTGCGTCCCTCCTGCACCCAAGGCAGCTCCCAGGAACCTCGCCAAGAGCACGTCCTACTAACCCGGCTCTGAGCTGTTTTCTGTGTTGTGGAGATAACGTTCTTCAGCCCTTGGTTACCCACCTGCTCCTATACTTGGGCATTGTTTTTATAGGTTGTTCTTTCCCTACGGCTTCTGAAAAGTAGGTCAAGGTACCTGCTTTAAGGGAGAAATGCCAAGAGTTCAAGTCACTGGGCCTGGAGTCAGGAATCTTGAGTTCTTTTTCAGGCTTCACAGCCGATCAGCCGCCCGACAATCTTGGGGGCACATTCTCCCCTGTGGTTCTCCCTGGGCCCTTCTCTAAGTCTCATGATTTATTTTTCCCTGAAGCTGTATCCCCTGGGGCTGTCATCTTCTCCTCTCTTCCTTCCCTCTGGAAGGCCTTTTGAAGCTGGGCTGCTCAAGGCTGGTGCCCTGAGCAAGAGCTGCTGCAGTTGTGTGGCTGGTGGAGAGATTAGAGGCTTTTACGACTCTAATCGTAAAAGGTGGAGCTGGTGGGGCTGTGTGAGGCTGGAGCATCAGGAAGCCAGACTCCTGGACTAAAGGACCAGCCTGGTGTTGTGCCCTGAATACCGGAATCCAGGGTGCAAGTGAGGGTCCTGATTTTTATGCTATGGTTGTAGATTGCCTCCCGCTTCTAAGCCTCTCTTTCTCTGTAATGCAGGGAAATTCAGATTCTGGTTCATATGGAAAACCTGGAAATTGTGGTGCTTGCTCATGGCAGATAGGATCATTTGAGCTGTCGCAGCAAAGGACATTGTTCATGGTGACTGCATTAACCAGGGTGCACGTTGGCCAAAGAATAATAACCTTTTTTAAGGCTTATTTCCTCCAGCCTGACCAAACCAGTCCCAGAAAGCCTCTAGGCTCTGGATTTGGCCAATGCCACAGGGAGGGCCTAAGAGGGGGGTGAAAATTAGAACACCTGCTTCAGTCTGGATAGCCTGAGACTCTCTTTAATCTCTATTCTCCAAACACAAGTAATAGGGGAGTGAAATACAGAGGAGGAAGGAGAGCAAATGCAGGTAAAGCGAGGGAAAGGGGCATGGAGCATTACGCTGTTAGGAAGAACTCGGTTTAAAGTGCAGTTATGTGCGTGATGGTGATATGGATCGCAGAGCAGTAGGCTATAGTGGAAAGAAAACAAGTCTTGAGCAGAGTGTCCTGGGCTTGAATCCCTGCTCAACCACTTTGCTAGAGAGCTATCTCACCTCTCTGGGCTGCACTTTCCCAGCTATAAAATAAAAATAATAAGATTGATCTCGAATGGTTGCTGAGAGTATTACATGAGATAACCTGTGTCAAGTGCCTGGCACAGAACCTATGGCATAGTGGGGATACAGTAGATATTATTTCTTTTCTATTTTCCTTCCTGTCAGTCCGGTCACCATGTTTTGGGTTTCTGTAAATAAAGTAAGAAACTTTTTAAGGTAAGAATCCCCGTTCTGACTTTCTCTCCTTCCCGTGTTCACAGAAATAGCTGATACCTGCTTGTGTCTTTCCTTGGACACACTATTCTGGATATTGGGCCCCTTGACTTCTGCTCTTTTGTTTTAAAACTGTGAGCCAGAAGATTGTGCTCACCCCAAGTCTCAGTTTCCTCACGTGGGAATAATACCACCACCTTCTACAGTAGCGCCATTTCTTATCTAAACATCTTGATGCCTCTTCAGAAAAGCTGGATCTGAGCAATTGATTCTGTCACCACTGAGCCCAGAGAGCCCAGAGGGACCCCAGCCCTCTGGGCACAGCACCCATGCCAAAGCATACAGGCTGGCCAGAGTGATCCCATCCCTGTGCCTTTGGGAGCCACACACCAGTGAGACCTTTTTGGGAACATAGACTGGGGGGAGGGGGAAGGACTACTCCAGGCCTGGTTCAGCCATGAGGATCCAGGAGTGCCCTCCAAAGGACGGCACTAATAAAATTGCCAGATGTAACCTAGGCTGAATCAATTTCAGATAAACAACAAAACATTTTTCGTATAATTATGTCCCAAATGTTGCATGGAACATACACCAAAAGTTATTCTTTTTTTCTTAATTTAAATTTAATTGGGCATCCTGTATTTCTATTTGTTAAATCTGGCAACCCTAGATCTAACACAAAAGCCTTTGGGTTGAGCCCTCCCAACATGGCCCCAGACTACCTTTCCAGCCTCCCTTCTACTTCTGCTCCCTGTCCTTGACTTTGCTCTAACCAGATGGATTCTAGCCTACGTCTCACCTACTAATGTGGGAGATTGTTGCTGTGAGTGCTGGAATCGTGAGATCAAAGGATGGAAACACGGACGAAGGAGAAGAGAGGAGTTTTTAAAAAGAGGATAGTTTATTGAAACAAAAGGTCAGAGCTCCCGAGCAGGAGGGGGTCCCGAATGGGGTGCCCAGTGACTGAGACAAAAGCTCTTCTTACTTTTACACTTTCCCTTGTCTGTTTGGGAAGGGGAGCTGGCGCCTTTTAATGGAATTCGTCTACCAGGTTCATTCTGTAAGCCCATCCTGAAGGAATTAACAAAATAACCTATTCCTATCTATTCAATCTGCTCCATTTGTCAGGCCAAAAGAAATTGTATGAGATAATTTATTAATCTCAAAGCACTGTTACATTTTGTACTGGAGTGAAGGAGTTATTTCAAAACTTGAAGTTTCAGGATTTTTTTTGTTTATTCCACCAGAGACTTTCTTGTCTGTCTAACAACATGTTAACTAACCTGTCTCACCTCCACCATCCTGACCTTTGCAAATTGTAGTCCCTCTGGCTGGAACTATTTAAACTATATCTCCACATCTAGAAATCCTGCCCACTGTTCAAAGCCCATCTTGAATTTTTTTTTTTTTAATGAAACTCTATCCTGCTCTTTCTATGAGCCTCCGCCATAGAACTTATTAGATTTTATTATAATTATTGCATGTCTCCCCTCTCCTGAGTACCTTTCACAGTGTCTAGCACATAATAGGGAGTGATCACCGAATAGTTGATAAAAAGAATGAATGTCTAACTAGAGGTCTGTGCCTCTCTTTCATAATTTACTATGTTCATTCTCATCATATAAAGTTTTTATCAGTATTTGTCTTGTGCTTCCTGGCAGACATTTTACTCCATGAAGACAGATACTGCATTTCCCACTGTGCTGCAGACGCCAGTGAATGACAAGTATATTTTGTGCTGAACAGACTGTGGGGTGGGAGTATCACTGATGTCCAGACCAAGCTAGATTCCAATTTCTTCCTTCTGCCCTGGTTCTGATGTTACTCTCAGCAGATCTTAAAGCCACCTGACCGGGTCCTAGAACTGGAGAATAGAGACAAATCTATTTTGTTAGTCATCTGAGGGTCTAGACTAAATGTGAGCTCCAAGAACTTTCCCAGGGTTTCCCACGGGGCTCTAAGGCTCCCATGTGCTGCTAAGAGAGGTAAAAGAACAAGAACAAAACCTGGAAAGAGCCAGGGAGTGGGAAGTTTTCTAGTAATTTCCCAACAGTCTTGCTGAGGTTCGGAGAGAGTAGATAATTGACCTACAGACACACAGCTAGTGTATCTAGGAAACAGAACATAAACCAACCTCTCACAGCCTCAGTTTCCTCTTCTGTAAAATGGGAGACATTACACTATTTTTAAGGTCTTCCCCTCCCTAACTTCTGGTAGAAACCTTAACCATGCGGTAAGAGGGAAACTAAGGAATAGATATTGAAAGGACAGGTGACTGTGAGAAATGTAGAGGAGCCTGGATGAGAAGCCTCCGGAAGCCCCGGACTGGGCTAGGAGAAGTCTTCATGGCGTGGGGCGGGAGCATTCTGCTCTTTTGGTTTCTCATATGGTCACAGAAGATGGAGCAGCGGGCCCTGGGGCACAAGTGGAGAGGATCCTGGCTTCAAACCTTGTGAATGACACGTATTAATATGGGAGAGGAAAAGCAAGCTGACTTCCTGCAACACTTGAGGGGAGAGGGTGGGGTGCGTTTCCTGCATACCTGCCCCAGGAAGGACGCTGTTTGGTAGCAAGCACCAGGCCGGAGAGTGGCTGGGAGGGCCACGGCTGAGGGCTCAATTAGAGATGAGTCTCCCCTAAGCGGGGCAAGAGAGGGCGGAGGGTTATTCCCCAGTTCATGTTCCTCGCTTCCCTGGCTCAGCCTACGTATCCTGGACAAATCCCGAGGAGGGGGCATTCCTGCGGCTTCTAGCGCCCCTGCTGACCCGCGGGCCCACGAGTTAGGGGCGATCTCAGCTGTCCCCCTGAACATTCCAACAGGGGCAGGGAGTTTGGGTGGGTGGCTCCCCCCGGCGACCGCTGCAGGTGGAAAATCCGCTGCCCAGCATCTTGGGGCCACAGCCTGGGAGAAGGCGCACCTCGGGATCTGGGTTTGCGGGAAGGTGCCAGGGCCGCTGCCGGCAGAGGGCGGGAATTTGCCTGGGGCGGGGCGGGGCGGGGCGTGGGGCGGCGGCGCGGCAGTGGCGGAGGCCGGGGGCAGGGACATATTAGCATAGTCTCCGCCCCTCTCGGAGCGGCTCTGCCCAGAAACCCGGGCGGAGGCCCGCTGGGCTCACCCGGGACTCGGGCTGGGATCGTGGCTCCTGGCCCCGGCCCCCCCACGTCCGGTCCCCGTTCCCGTTCCCGCCCCGCCGGCCTCCCCCGGCCGCCGCCATCCGCTGCCGGTTGTGAATGAACGGGAGGCGCCGCCGGGGGCCGGCTGCAGGCGACGCGGCCTCGCGGGAGGCGCTCGCCCCGCGGAGATGTACGGTAAGGAGGGCTCTGCCTGCCGGCTCGCAAACTTGCAGGACAGAGACCATTGTCCCTACGCGGGGCCCCGGCGAGGCCACGGGTTGCGGACTTGGTGCCCGCTGGGCTCTTTCTGTCGCCCGGCGCGCGCGCGTCTGTGCTGCGAGGACAAAGATGCCCAGGGCCGGGGACCCTGGGGTCCTCGGAGCCCTTCGGGCTGGCGGCTTGCGGGCGCCGGGGCGGTGGGCGGTGGTCCCGGGGGCGGGGCCTTGGGTGATCGGAGCTGGGCTCTGCGGAAAGCCGATGTCCCTCGGAGCCGCCTGGACAGGCAGTGTTGGTGGAGGTGGTCGTGTGTGACAGCACTTGCAGAATTAATTAACAACAGCGGGTCGTGCTGTGGAGTTTCCAGCGGGAAGCCGGTCCGGGATTGAGGGAGACACTCGCCGCCTGGCCGAGAGGATGAGGGAGGCGGCGCCGGCGGTGCAGAGGCTGGGGAGCCAGTCCGTCCTGGAGCCTCGTCTCGCCGCACCTGGATGGACGTGGCCTCCGCCTGCCCCTGCCGCCCGTGGGACCCAGGTTCCCTAACTTCCAGATTGGCCTCCGTAGTAATGAAGGAGGAAGACGCTGCTGAGAGCTCAGAGCTGCTCTGGGTAGCCACCTTCTGGCGGTCGCCTCACCCCTCTTCCCTTCTACAACCGCCATCAATTGATGTGCAACAGTTAGCCAGACCCTCACGATGCACTGGTCTGCTTTAACACTGGCCAGGAATGTCTCTGGTTTTGGAGACAGAGTGGGTGAAGAAAATAGAGCACTTTGGGTCCCACTTTACAGCTCTAATGAGTAGAGCACTGGAGACCCAGACCAGTGTAAGAAATCAACTGCATTATAGAGCATCCAGACGCACTGAGCTGGAGAGAGAGAGAGACAGAGACAGAGACAGAGACAGAGACAGAGACACGATCCAGATAGACTTAAAACCATCTGAACCCAGGTTCTGGCAGCTCTTCTAGGGCCAGCAAAAAACGAGCTGTTCTCACCTCTCACCCCCACTGCCAGGTAGGGGCTCAGGTGGCACCTGAGGGATGAAAGTTGGGAGAAGAGCGTCTTCCCAATTTCACCCATTACTGGTGAAATTTCACCCATCAGCTGCCTCACTCTGCAAACAGACTGTCCCAAAGTTTGGTGGAGGCAGAGGAAGCTGAGACTCAGCATTCAGTGGGCCTCACTATTGAGAGTAACAGACACCCAGCCTTTTAATCAGTCTCTTTGCCTGCCCAGTTGGTAATATGTCTGCATTTCTGAACCAGGTCAAGACATCAGCAAGTCCCCTCAGCAAGTATTATTTGTCTTGGCTGGAGCAAAGGGGACAGTACGGTGGGAGGAGAGGTTGACCTCAGAGCCTGTTCTGCTGGCCATGGGGACTCTGGGGGAAGGTAACAAGGAGGTTGTGTTTTATAAGCTACGAGGTTGTGAGGTTCCCCACAGAGAGCTGTATTTTCTTAGTCTCCCTGTTTCCCCCCCTCTTCTTTACTGCAGAGTAGGCAGCCTGAAGCTGCAGATCACTTGACCAAAGCATGTGACTGCAGGGGCACCTGCAGTAGGGAAGGAGCTAGGAACCCTCGTTGTGCTAGGCCACGTCATTACATTTAGTCCCAGACAGTTTGCTAACAATCCTGAGTGTTGTGGTCTCTGTCTGCCTCTGTTGTATGAAGCAAGTCAAGGAAGAGTTGGGTGGTACAGAACGGTGAACTGGGGAGCCAACATATCTGGGTACTATTTTCACACATACTATAGCTTTTTATTTCTCTTTTATAATATGATTTTATTCCTCCAGATGCAAACAGAGATGGTACTTACCCCTGAAAGATTCATACATTATAATGAAGGAATCCTCTGGGCAGTTGCCTGCAGCAAAGGAAATGCTGGTTGGGAGATTATTATTGGGTCTTCCTTAATACAAAACCTTGTCTTTGGAGGTGTGAGAGGGAGCCCACTCTTGAAGGGGCTCGTTGGCCTGGATTTTAGTATTTTCTTGACT
This sequence comes from Rhinolophus hipposideros, assembly GCF_964194185.1. Lineage (NCBI taxonomy): Eukaryota > Metazoa > Chordata > Mammalia > Chiroptera > Rhinolophidae > Rhinolophus > Rhinolophus hipposideros. The sequence goes on along the minus strand of NC_138058.1, from coordinate 61,219,186 downwards.
TTCATGAAAAGAAAGGGTCTGTATATACTGCTAATCATTCCTTCCCAGAAGTCAATAGAGTGATGAAAAAAGTTGTGGGTAGGGAAATTGGGAAGTCATAGAATCATAGACTTCTTGCATTTTGTTCTTATTTTTCCATAGTTTCCAAGTGACTTGTCCAAGGTGACACAGTTAGATGGAACAGGGCAAAAAGCAAACTGGGGCCTTCTAGGTCAGTGCACCCCCCAAGCCTTGGGTAAAAACGCATTTGGAAAATGCCACCAGGGATTTTGTTAACTGATGGACAGCAAGGCCCCTGTGTAGAGCCAAAAGTCACCTCCAAGCTTTAGGTAAAGGTGTCCCTCTACCTCTCATCTTGGTGACTTGCTTCATTATGAATTCCTGTAATCTAACTCCTGTCCCCCTCTCAGCTGCTTGGTGATCCTGGAAGGTCTTCGCCTTCCCTCTTTGCCCCTCCTCACCTTACCTCTGGCCCTGACAACTCAGCCTTCCTGTGTCCTCAGTTTCCTCCGTCTTCTTCTGCCTGTGGTGGAAGAGGGGCCCCCTGTCTTTGTGAGAGGACACAGTGCTATCTGGGACAGAAGGAATCCTAGACCTGGGGTCTGCTCATCTGAACCCAAGGGCCAGGTCATGGCTATGTGACCTTAGGCAAGTGGGGTCGCCTCTGGGAATTATATGTCAGTAGAAATGGTGAGACTCCCATTTACTTTCCAGGTCTGTTGTGAGCCTCAAAGCTGGGCACTGGCTGTGACAGTGCGTCCTAAGAGGATCTTCACTCACAAGTCGACTGCTCAAGAGCCTGGCCCCTTCTGGTGGTCTTGGCCCTTTATCCTTTTTCTCTTTGCCAGCTTCTGAAGATGCCTGTTTGTGCCGCTTCCCACCCCACCTTCAACACACAAATCACCTTGACCTAGCTAGTCACTCAAGCCACTGAACTGCTTCTCGCTTTTCCTTCACCACACTCACCCCAGCTGCCTCCTCACCACTCACTCATTCCTAAACCCCAGTCCTTTTCTGGAAATGGCTCTCCAAAAGGGCACAAGTGACTTCCCACAATTGTGTTTATACCTATGAACACATATTGACAAGGGACCTGGAAAAATAAAAGCACTGGGGTAGGAAATTTGTGGTCAAATTCTCAGCAAAAATGGATTCTCATTTGTTTTTCTTTGTGTCAGAATTGTGTAACTAGAAGTTTCCCTATTTCTCTCTCCTGAGATGGAGTCATTAGTGTTCCTTCCTAGGAGCGTCCCACTTACCCACTGAGGTGAGGCAGAGCTCTCTGAGAAATGCTACCCTCCAGAATTACGGCTGCAGCCATGAAGAACATTGGAAAGGATTTCCCCAGAACCACAGTCTGTGTGGCCAACCTCACTGAAACAAAAGCTGCTCTGACCAATGCCCCCTCACCTCTCTGGGGATAGGTGCTGCCTCATCCCCAATATACACCTTTCTCGTGCTTTCTGATTGAGAACGCTGACTGTAGGGAACATGGCGATGAAATACATCTTTCTGTAAATGTGCAGCACAGAGCACACGAGTGTGTGACTTGAGTGAGGTGGAGAAACTGCAGAGCGGACTCCGGACTCCCTCCCGAGGTGCAAAGGCTCACCCTTGCAGAAAGTTCCTTGGTCCTGCTGCTCTCATCGCAGGGGACTCTCACAACCTCTCTCTCTCTCTCTCTCTCTCTCTCTCTCTCTCTCTCTCTCTCTCTCTCTCTCACTTCCCCCCAACTCCTTTATTCCACCTAAGATGGGGGTGAGGTGAGTAGAGCCTGTTTTCTCTCTCTTGCTGCTCATAGTTCAGTGAATTCAAGCAGCTGTAGTTGTCTTCTTGTGCATAAATAAAAATGAAACGTCCATATCATTTGAGAGAAATTTGGAGACGAGAGAAGGGGAAAAAAAACCATCCACAATCCTACCCACTAAAACCAACCTTTTATATTGTTATATAAATTGCTACTAGGATTTTTGTGCTTGCCTGCTTTTGCCCTTTCTTTTCTCCTTCTTGCCTGATCCTGGCTGTGTTCACCCAGGCATGATGGCGAAGGAGCAGCAGGGAGCCCCTTAGCCTGACTCTGCCCTCAGATAAACTTGGCCCTGACCCTTTCTGATTCTGTTTCCTTGCTCAACAAAGGTGACAATGTACACCTCACTGCAGAGATGAATCAGAGAGAGAGCTGTCCCCACTTTCTCCTTCCCTTTCTTCAACTCTCTCTTTCCTCTCTGTTTCTTAATTAAAAAAAAAAAAGGCAAAAATAAAAACTTATGTCCCATAAGCTTAATAACAGTGCTTGTGAAACTGTTCATTGTAGCAAACAAAAGGAAAAATCTGATATAAAAAGCATCTTGCCCCCATTCCCGTAGTCATCCAATCCTTCCAGAAAAATCCAGAAAACACAGTAACCTATAAACAAGTATAACTGCTTTTACTGTTTTGATATTTTTCCTTCCATATGTTTGTTTATGCAGTTGGAATTATTCATTTTACATAATTTTGTATTCTATTTTTTTTCTATTTAACATTAGAATATAAGCATTCTCCCCAAGTTAATAAAAACTTGCTGGCTGCCATTTTTAATGACTATGTGATGTATAATTTCATTATTGTACATTTAGTTTATACAAAAATATTCAATATCATAATCCTGGGAAGAGTACTTAGTGCCCAAAACTTTCTCTAAATTTTCTACTATTTCCCTATGCTGTAGCCCTCCAAATGTGTTGATGAAAGTATATAAACATTTTAAAGGTTTGTTATATATTGTCAGATTATTTTCAATTTGTATCAATTACACTCCAACCAGCTATTATGAGAGTGCCTATCTTCCTATATTCCCAAAAAGCGTTAAATATTGAGATTTTTTTTCCATAATCTTCACTAATTTTCTAGAAATTATATCATCTTAACTTGTATTCTTTATTACTAGTGATTAAACATTTCCTGTATTTTTTAACCATTTGAATTTTAGTGAATGGTCATATGAGTATGAGTGCTTTATTTATTGAGGCTATTAACCATTTGCCTGTCATTTGCTTTATGTTTTGTGTTTTGAAGGAAAATAGACATAAACAATCAACTATTTGTGGAGTGCCAGCTATATATACTACACAGGGCATCATGGGTGATACAAAAGTGTATAGAAGTCCTTTCCATGAAGAACATTACAATTTCAGTGGGAAAACATGCAACAAAAATTAAGTGATACAAAGAGATGAAACTGCACAGTTTTTTTGCAAGGTGGAATGGAGTAACTCACCAAAGGTTCAGCCAGCAATATCTTAAAGTGGAAGAGACCACTGCGAGGTGGACCCATTTGGGAGGACTTCAGGAGAGAGCGGACATTTGTGTGGGGTTGTGAGGCTGGGTGGTGAAGGGAAAAAGGGCGGGCCAGGTAGAGGCACCAGTGTGGGTGCATGGAGGTGGGGAATAGAGGACCTGTCCAGCGAGAGTTAGGGGAGGGAAGTACCTGGGCTTGAGGCAGAGTTTAGGTGGAAAATTATGTGATGGAGAAGGAGATTATGTCGGGATAAGGAGTTTTCATGTATCCCAGTGAGCGGTAGAAGCCCTTGAAGATTGTAAACTATCGAAGGGCTGGTTTGCTCAAGTGATGTTTTAGGGAAATGAAGTGGGGAACACTGTGCAGAATGGGTGTGGGAGGTGGGGGAGAAGTGAAAATAAAGAAAAGCGGAGGAGATATCAGCCATAGGTGGTAGCCTAAGGAGTGAGAAAGCTTTGGACTAGTTACAATTGTGCATATGCAGTGAAAGACGTTTGCCCCATAAAAAAAAGCACTAGGACCGGGTGGGTGGATGGGAGGGATTGGGGTGGGGGATAAGGTGAATTGAAAGTTTCTTTTAAACATTCCCTTGGTACATAAAGTGTGGGTTATATAAGCAGATATAGAAAATAATATATTTTGAAATAGGTGTTAAATTACCTAGAGTTGTAAATTTATTATAATCTAACTTGTTCTAAAGAGGATTGGGGGCATATATTTAATGTATACCCCCGTACTACAATAAGTTAAGGGATCAAAGCAAAGAAAATCTGAGAGTAAAACAGAAAAGCCAAGAATAAAGTTATTTCAGGGAAAAAAATGCGTGCCAGTAGGCTGTGTTGCAAATTCAGTTTTGAGCTTCTTGTAGGCCAAAAAAGAGGGGGGAAATCACTTGCAAGACTCATAGCATCTATAATTTTTTTTAAATACAGTTGCCTAGGACATAGACAGCTTTTTGAGATGCTAAGATCTGAGAGACATTCCTCCCCGCACTCCTCCTGAAAGAGGAGTATTTTAAAAATATTGGTCTAAATTAGATTTTTCTTTTAAAAATATAATTCCCTTAATCTGCTCTATATCACTTTGTAGAGTAGGAAGGTTCAAATGCAAGTCTGTGGGTTCTGATTCCTCACTTTGAAATTGCCACCAGCTCTGCTCTTGGCTTCCTTCCGCGTTTGCCGTGAGCCAGGACTCTGAGGCTCTGGCCCCCGTCATAGCTGTGGTTGTCATTTCTCCTTCCTCGATGATGGTGTCTTCTGAGAGTTTGCCAAGGAAGCTGCTCCTGCTTCATAATCAGGGGAGGCTGTCTGGTCACTCTCGTTCGTGCATAGCCACTTGTCACAGCCTCGTGTTTCTTTTGTTCGTGTCCCCACTAGCCCATCAGCCCTAGGACAGCAGGGAGCTCATTTCTCTTGTGCCCTATTCCCTAGAACACTGCCTAGAACAGAGTTGGTGCTCCAAAACCTTGTCTGATGGATGAATCCTGAAGTAGATGTCATTTTTAAAATGTACCTTTTTCTAACTTCTGACCCTGGACATATTTTGTCCTCAATTTGTCATGAATAACAATGCAATTACTATTATTTTAGCTTCCATTTGTTGGGCACTATTATGTGCCAAACAGTCTTCAAAGCAATTTTTATGTATTAACTGATTTCATCTTCCTCAAACTCTATGAGTTACGGATTATTATTCTCATTTTAGAAAGGAGAAAACAGAGGCACTGAGAGGTGTAGTAACCTGGCCATGGCGGCACAGTTTTGTGACAGGGCTAGGATTTGAACCTAGGCATTCTAGCTCCAACATGTGAACTCGTTCTCCCTCTTACACTGCATTCCCTAGAATATTCTGAATGTTCCGGAGAATACAAAGCTTTCCTTTGCAGAGCTCACTGTACATAGACTCACATGTTAATTTGGGAAGAGCAGGAAAGCATAGGACAGGGCTGAACTGAGAGGGACATGCCTTATCTGTGGTTCCAGGCCAATCAGGGAGCTTTCAGTTCTGGAGCTTTCAGTTCTATGCCTCTTAGGATCCTTCCTCTTCTTCTATGACTGTTTTGCTTTGTCAAAGAGAAAAGAGGCCCCTGGAAGAAACTTGGGGAACTAAATGAGGATAGATAAATAAGAGAGGAGCCCAGAGAGCAAGTAGGTGAGGGTGGAAGACAGAATGCATGAGTCAATGATGATATGTGAAACAAGGAAGCTTGGACATACATCTTAGAGAGAGAGAGAGAGAGAGAGAGAGAGAGAGAGAGAGAGAGAGAGAGAGAGAGCAGCTGTCACAACCAACAGAGTCACACACACGCCTGGCTTAGCAGTCTTCTTAAAGATGTATTCCATGGTCCATGCTTGGCGTGGAGGAGAGCAAAAACTGGGGACCTTCTGTAGCAGCAGGAGCCTCTGCTTCTCTAATAGTTTGGCTGTGAATGGAAACGTCTTCCCTACATTTTCAGATCCAGCCAGCCTGGATGCAGCGATCGCTGCCTCTACAAGGTGGCGTTAGGACCGAGCTGTGTGTGTGAGAGAGGTATGGTGGTCCACCTCCCAGATGGCCACTTTGTAGCCACAGAACCCTAGAAAGTTAGTTTTTCTCTCTCTGAGCCCATTCCCTCCCCTGTAAAATGGGAGGAATTAGTCTGCCTTGCATAATGAGGGGTCAAATGAGATAATGCCTACATACATGTATTTATATTACAGAACAGTGTACCTAGGAAACGTGATATCACCATCCAAGCAGTTTTTATGGATATTTGTGGGGCGTGCCCACACCCTCTCCAGAAACATTGACAATCCTTGCGTACAAGGATGAGCATGTCATATGAAGACTGTGTTTGTTAGACTCCTTAGACACAAGGGTCTGATAATAAGAATGTAAAAGCAGGGAGCTGTTGTAATATTGGTGAGCTGGGCACCTGCCTCTGTGAAGTCTGCTGCTAGACTGGGCCCCTGAGAGGGGGCAACCGCAATGCTGATAATGCTGAACACTTTCTTGCCTCCTAGAGGACCATCTGCAGGTTGGCATTCCATAGCAGTGTCCCTCCCGTCCCTGCATCGGGAAGATGATAAACTCTCATAGACTGCAAAGAGGGCAGACATGACATCTTTATATTTAGGTCCTTATACGAGGCTAAATTCATATGCATTACTAACACTTAGCAGTGTTTATTCCATGTCACTCTACTCATTATCTCAATTCAGAATAACATTTTGGAAGTGAGTGTCATTATTTCTATGGTTGAGCCAAGCACAGAGATACAGAAGTCCAATGATTTGCCCAAGGTCACGCAGCTGGTGGAAGTCTGTTCTCTCCATGTTTCCTAAACATGGGGTCCTTCACGTGAGATTAAAACACTGCTTTTGTACCTGATGGCAGTTTCACATACCTTATGCCAAGCAGCAAATTTCACTACAAGAGAAGAATTCCAAACTGAATATTTTAGTAGATGTCACATAGTTTAGTTGTGGCTTTCCAGCTAGGAATATGGGTGCCTCAGCAGGCACCCATACAGACTTATAAGCCAAGTGCCCTAACGCACATCCTGTGGTCAAAGGCGTCCTGGGTTCAAAGTCTAACTTTCTCATTACCTTCCAGAAGGACCCAGAAAAAGTCAAGCATCCATGAACCAGGAGTCTCAGATTCTTAGCTCCAAGCTCCATCATAACTATTCAGAAAGACTCCATGTCCCAACTTTCCATTTAAGTGGATAATACTTGAAATAACGTTTATAAATCTGATTAGAAGAATCCCTAAATTACAAGAACAGGATCTCTTAGCAAGGCACTGCTTGCAATAAAGGGATGCATTTCCAGCCCCTCCTCACTGCTCACGACTTGTACAGGAAGGATGCTTCTAGAGCAGAAGCGTGCAAGATGGATGCTGAGAAAACCCCCGAGCTCTGCAGCCTCCTGCCAAGCCTTCTCTGTGTCCCCAACTGTATCCTATACTTTGATGTTATTTGTGTCATTTATTTGTCACACTGAATGTTACTTATTTCCTTGTATACTAGATCTGTGAACCTCTTGAGGGTACAACATCTAGTTTAATCATCTTTGTTTTTCCTAGCATCTAGCAGAGATCTTTGGTATGCAGTAAGAGCTCAAATGTTTGCTTTGAACTATAAAATAATTATATGTGTCATTCATACTTCCATATACAAATGTAACAGCCCATGTTTCCAAGGTACCAGTGGTAGTGAGCTGGGAAATCTCAGAAGGAACTCTGTAGTGATAGCAACAACATTTCATCATCTTGGTATGTCTTCCCACATTGATTATGCTTCTGTACAGGATGTAGAATACGCCAGAATATGACCATTTGGCTTTTTCTCTAGACTGCGATGGTGTTAGTCATGAGACTTCACCTGTTGGCCTACCTGCTGAGATGGTGATGGCAGGTAGAGCCATTCTCACATATTTCCTCCTTGGTTTGGGAAGCTCAGAATGAATGCTACAATCTTTTTCTTCATAAAGGAAGGTCACTTAGTGATACAATTGTGGGTCAATATTTTGATTTCCATTCATATTGTTTGTGCATTATTCTTTCACAAAACCAGCAAAATGAAAAAATGACCCTTTGAAGCAAAGGCCATTAAATGTCTGTTTCTCACTGAGGGGAAGCATTGGTCAGAATGTTCCTGGATCAAACACTATGCAGGCATATGCGCCTTCAGTCTCCCAGCTGGATGGAGTGTGGGGAAACTGGGTAGAAAAGCAGGGATGCTGGCCTTGGTTGCGGGTTATATACAGACAGAGTAGAAGAGGGGGAAAAATAACAGTCTTTCCAGTTTCCATCAGACTCCTGAAAGTACCTTGTCCGACTAGCAGTCTTGAGCCCAGCGGCTGGTAAATTCTGTAAACATGTCTGCTGTCTTGAGAGGTTTCGCCCCTAGGAGAAGAGGATAGAACTGCTAGGAATGCCCTCTTCTCCCCCAGACAACGCTACCAGGGAAGAACAGGGCTGAGTGTCCTGGCGAGGAGCAGGCAGTGCTGGGCGTCATACAGTGTTTTCCTTCTGCTTTATCAAGGACATTCATTCTGCTCTGGGAGGGAGAGTTGGCCATCAGGACTGATTCAGACTCTGCTGCTGTGTGAACTTGGGCAAGATTCTCAACCTCCCTCGGGTTTAATGTCACCATCTGTACATTGGGAGAGCTGGGCTGGATGGTCTTTAAGAGTTTTCCAGTTCTTTCATCTGCCAGTGGCTCCGTCCTGTGAGTGAGACAGCAGAGGGGGGCAGGGGTATCTACAGCAGGAGTTTTCAAAAGATCTGGGTGGGATTGTGGGCACTGTGACCTCCAGTGCTTTATGTAACCTGGCTATGCGTCCTTCCATTTCCTCATTGGGAAGACCGGGATGCTGATCCTTTTGTTCCCTCAAACAGCGTCTGTCCTGGGATTCTGTTGAATGGGATGGTGTGCTGACACGTATGCTGGGGTCAGAAGGCGGGGATAAGAGCTGAGCTGTATGCCTTCCCAGTGCTGGGCTCTCTAATTCTTGCTTTAATTAAGTTCACATTTCACAAAAACCCTGTGTGGTAGGTGTTCCTCTCCCCTCCCCGATTTTCAGATAATGAGAATAAAGTCCAAAGAAGTTAAAGACCTTGTACAAGTCAGCCAGCTCATTAAGTGGCATGGCTTAGAAGAGAACCAGGCCTGTTTTAGTCCAACGCTGTCCTATTCCATCTGGATGCTCATTCCAAACACCCTTATTAATTGGAAGACATCAAAATTTAAAACTTTTGTGCACCAAAGGACACTATCAACAGAGTGATAAGGCAACCCACAGAATGGGAGAAAAGTTTTGTATATTATGTATCTAATAAGGGATTACTATCCAGAATATACAAAGAATGCCTGCAACTCAACAACAGAAACTTGATTGAGAAAATGGGCAAAAGACTTGAATAGACATTTCTTCAAAGAAGAGGTACAGGTGGCTAACAAGTGCAGGACAAATTATTAGAGAAATGCAAATTAAAATCACCATGATATATTATTTCATATCCATTTGGATGACAATTATCAAAAAAAAACACAGAAAATAAGCAAATATTGGCAAGGATGTGGAGAAATTGGAACCCTTGGGCACCACTGGTAGGAATGTAAAATGGTACAGCCACAGTGGAAAACAATATGGCAGTTCCTCAAAAAATTAAAAATAGAATTACCAGATGATCCAGTAATTCCACTTCTGGGTATATACCAAAAGAAGTGAAAACAGGACCTCAAAAAGATATGGGTACACCCACAATCACAGCATTATTCAAAATAGCCCAAAGTGGACGCGACCAAAGTGCCCATGGACAGATAAATAGATAAGCAAAGTGTGACACACACACACACACACACACACACACACACTGGACATTTATTCAGCCTTACACATGGATGAACCCTGAGGACATTATGCTAAGTGACATAAATAAAGCAGACACAAAAGGACAAATATTCTATGATTCCAATTATATGAGGTAACTAAAGTAGTCAAATTCATACAGACAGAAAGTAGCATAGAAGTTACCAGGGGCTGGGGAGAAGGAGAATGGAGTGGTTGGTTAGTGGGGACTAAAGAGTGTCAGTTTTGTAAGATGAAAATGCATTTTTGAGATGAACAGTGGAAATTCTTGCACAACAATGTGAATGTACTTAATGCCACTGAGTTGTACACTTAAAATGGTTAAATGGTAAATTTTGTGTTATGTATATTTTACTACAATTTTCTTAAAGTTTTTACACACACACACACACACACACACACACACACGACACACCATTATCAGAATTGATCATACCTTTCATCAATGGCATAAATCAGGTTGGGTTGATGACCTAGCCTTAGGCTAAGGCTAGGTCAAGGTTAAAGAATAATCACCTTATTACTTACAATAATCACCTTGATTATTCTTCAAGGTTAAAGAATAGTCACCTTATTACTTCGGGGTGTATATAAAGAGGAGACCCAGAAACTGACATCATCATATTCTTTGGATCTCTGGAAAACTGCTACTCAAATTAAGAATGTCATTAAAGTACCATTTTTCGAAAGAAAGAAAATTCATATCAAGATTGAGAGCATGTCTGTTACTGCATTTCATGAAAGTGCCTGGAGGAATGATGATTAAATTTGGAGGCTATATTACGGATGGTCTGAGTTAATGGCAAACGTGTATTCACCTTGGTGTGGGGTGCGTCTGAAGGAGTTACTCATGGTCCTGAGCAGTGAAAATGAGGTACCATGAGAGATCCATTGTGACTGCCAGTGGGCAGAGACGTGCAAGACATACTCCACAGAAGAAAGTAAGCAGGGAATTCAGATGTCAGCCCTAACCAAACCACAAGGGTTGGTGCCTTAAATTGCAGGTTGATTTTGGATTGAGTTGCCTCTCACTCCGGTAATTCTAAATGGCCTTTTCTGAGGTGAGCAGCAACAAGCTTTATTTATTTACAACAAAGCTAATGCCACATCAGGGAGCCACCCTATAATCAATGCATGTGTACTGACCCGAAAAAAAAACCACTAGAACAGGAACAGTGGTTGTTTCTGGGTGATAGGACCACAGATGATTTTTAAATTTTCTTTTAAAAAATATTTTGTACTTTTCACATTTTGTACAGTGAGCACACGTATTTTAATGGCAGAACGTAAGTAAATATAATTAAAAGTGGCTTTCATCATCAAAGACCGTGGAGAGTTATCTAGAATTTTCTAATTATGTTTTAGAATTGCTTATGCAAGAAGACATGCAAAAACAAATCTATGATGATAGAAATCAGAAATTTCATAATGGCTGGGTGAGGGGATTGGCTGGAAAGAGAGCTTTTTGAGGGGATGCGAACTGTCCTATGTCTTGTGTAGGTGGCGGTTACACCGTGTATGAACAATTGTCAGAACTCAAGGCGCTGAACTCTTAAGACCTGTGCCTCTATTGCATGTTAATTATATTGCAGTAAGACAGTAGGAAACCCAGGAAAAGAAGAAAACATGCATGCAAACAATCGCAGGTCTGTTTTGCATCGCTGGCAAGCCAAGTGCTAGAGGACAGCCAAGGACTTGTGCCAGCCGACACCAGGGCTCTTACCCAAGACAGTCCCGCACCCGAGTAACAGTGCTCATTGAGAACTGCCGGTCGGGCACATGCTGCTACACAACTTATGTGCTGAGCAGAGAGCAGAGGAAGCCGACCCAGGAAGTCCAGCCCGGCCTTGGCAGCCGGGAGGCTGATGATGCCGGCTGGGCAGTGGGCAGAGGGCTCGTAAAGAGGGCCATCTGCTGCTAAGGCCTTTGAGGCATTGCTGACTGGAATGGAACTTTCAATGATGGAACAAAGCCCGCTTTACCAGGCCTGCAGCAGCATCTCAGCACCACCTCCAGCAGGACTGATGGCTGAGCAGGACTGGGCGTGTGTGCAGGACTGATTTTTCCATTTCCTCTCGGGGCTTTTGTGACCTCGCTGCCCACAGTGATGTCATGCTCCTAAGAATACATAGCCTTTAATGGCCTTGTTATTTACCTGTTTCTTAATAATGTGCTGGCTAGTGACATTGCTACACTAAGACCTATATATCTCCCTGGCTAAAAATGGATTTCTTTTTTTCCCTAATGGCACAGTGAAGTGAATAAATCTCAGTGTCTCCTTTGCAGCCCAGGGGTTACATGTGAAGACCCTGGAGTCACACGTCCTGTGTTTGAATCCCAGCTCTCCCCCGTAACAGCCGTGTGACTTTGGATGAGTTACTTAACTGAGCGAAGCCTCATTTTCCTCATCTGTAAAGGGGACAATAGACCCCTCCTCAGTGTTGTTGGGAGGATTAAATAAAATAATGCATTCAAACCCCTTTACCGGAGAACTTAATGTTAGCTGGTGTTGATATTAACAGGAGAGATCAGAATGTATATTTTGCTATCAACAGATCCTTTTAAATGACAACACAGCAGTAACAGGGCCCAGGATCTGCTGCAGAGAACGCATGCTCCTCTCCTCATTTAGAAAGCTTTTGAAGGCGCTCTCCCTTCCAGCTGGCTGTCTGCTTTCAGAGACCCCACTCAGCTGAGCTGCTTTCTGGCTCCGTCTGTCTGCTTTTTGCTTCTTGCAGTGGGCAGAACCTGCTTACCTGAGGGACTTTCTTCCTTATGCAGGTGTATCCAGAACACTCATGCGCACTGAAACTGCTTCATTAGAAATGGGTCTTGGCTGTGCCCAGCCTCCGGCTTACTTGGCATTTCTTGACCGCCTCAACCTCGTAGTACTTGTTTTGCATTTTTTGCTGAATTCTCGTGCTTGCTCCTGATTCTGTTCTGCATTTTAAAAATGTTGCTTCTGAAATTTTCCTCTGGCACCAAGACCACCCTGGTCCTGGCTTTACATTTGAGCAGTTCTGGGCATGGTGCCTGTTTTGTGTTCTGGCACCACTGCTCATGCTGTGACAGACTCTCTGATTATAGACTTGGACTTTTGAATGATTGATCTTGGATTCTTAGCCTTTAAGAGTCTGCAGTTGAAATCTGTTAGCTGGTCTGTATATTTAAAGCTCTCACACTTGCTCTCAATCAGTTTGGCTCCATAACAATGACGCTTCTTCTGGTTTCTATATTTGATACTGTGTGTTCATTTGGAAAGCTGGAGGTGAGTAACCGTGCTTTTTATAGGCTGCCTGGTGACCACAGTAGAAAAATAGGCCTATTGTGGGAATGGGGAAAGCATAAATGTGTTATAAATCTTAAATCCTGATTTCTAGCTCTTAGCTCCAAACTTAAACCAAATTGCCAGTGAAATTTCCAACACTGGCAACAATTTCCATATTGTTTACATGTGACAGATTCTACTTTCTGTGCTGAGAGCTTTGAGGGCAGACGTTATTTATTGGAAGGTTTTTTACCCCTATAGTTCATATGTACTTAAAATATAAATCAAATGCCTTGATGTGCTGAGTAGAAGGTATTCTGATGGATGAATTTCAGATGAATGAATTTCCACTCTGAGCTCAGAACAACCTACAGAGAGATACATATATAAGCATTAAGTTTTTCCCCTCTTCCTTCTCATTTATTGGGATCCCCTGGGCTTAAAAGGCCCACAAAGTACTTCCTTCCATAAATCTAACCAACACACTACTGATGCTGACAAACACTGTTTATAAAGTGAGTACCAACTAAGTTATGAAATAAAATACCAACAGTGCTTTGTTAACGGTAATTCTGTCATCAAAGCTACAAAATGCATCTAGTGTCCTAAGGCCACACTTAGCAGAAGGAATCAGGGCCCCCTCAGAAGTTCACTGGCCCAGGGGCCTGCGCCTGCCAAAGCAATGGGCCCGCTGTGATCGGTGCAGAGACAAGCATTATTTCTCTTGTGTAATAAATGATTCATGTAATATTTCATGCTGCTTCTAAACCAGAAGCTGAGATTACGCCTCTCCTCTTCCCTTAATAGTCATTCCCCACTTAACCCACACTATTTGAGATTCCAGTGTCACCTCTCTACTGAAAACGTGTCCACAAGGTCACCCGTGGAGGCCTGATTGCCGAGCCCAAGGCCTTCCCTTTCTTCTCAGATCTCACTATTTTTCTCTCTTGACCCTTTTCCCTCCCTGAAACTCCCCTCCCCCTGTGACACGGTGCCTCTGGATCTCATCTCCCTCGGTGGTTATGGGCCTCGATTATGGGCAGATGCTCTGAGGTTCTGTCATTCCCATGTCTCTAAACGTCTCCCCTAGAAAGCCCCGCCACTGGCTGTTCAGCTCTGCATTCTCTGATGACACTCATTATGAAGGGAGGGAGAGGGACGGACGGGGTTTAGCCTGCATTTAGGGCACCTCATCTCTGGTCCTCTCCCCTGATCCCAGATGTCGTCACTCGGCTCTGGGGCAAGTGAGACCCCAATCACAAGCCTGTGCTTTCTTTCTAACTTCCCTTGTCACTTACCTACCACTTCACTGGGGCTGGAGGCTGAATACGCCTCACCCGCCCACGTCCCACACTCACCCAGTGTGACTCCCCCACGTTTGTCACACCACCAAATGGACACTTCTAGTCCCGGGCTGGGTGTTGCTCCTTTTCCAAGGTAGTCCCATTCTTTGTGGCCTCCTGGGAGGGTCAGACCACGCTCCATCTGTCTATCTACTGGAAGCAGATTCCTTACACATTCTAAGGCACAGTAAAAGGTGATCATGGCTGTTATTTAGTATAATGACACTGTCCCCTCTTGGCCTGGCATGGAGGGGGGCATTTCACCATGGCCCCGACCTAGTGCTCCAGCTTCCTTAACACTGCCCTAGAAAGACGAGCCCACTGACTTCTCTCTAAAGACTCCCTTTCACTCGGCTCCTCTAAGCTTCTGCTGATGCTGTTCCCACTACCTGGAATACCCACCCCTTCTCTTCTTTGTCAGCGTGTTATCTGTGCCTAATTTCTACTGGGAAGCATCTATATAGAAATGACCCCTCCACCCTCTGAAATCACAGCACATTGGCTCTCTGACTCAAGTGACACTTGAATTTCCTTTCATAATGGCTGCTTGAGCGCGTGCCCAAGGGGACAGGCATTCTATTTCTTTTCATCTTCCTCTATGTCTAATGTACTCAATGCATTTGTATGACATGCATGCGTGTGTGCATGAATAAATGAAATGATTTCCAGGTCTTTAATCAGCTCCAGCATGACCGAAGCTGAGCAAGTACAGAAAACTGTGGGTGTGTGTGTTTTAAACTCCTGGATTCCAAATCTTTGAACAGAAAAGTATTCCCTTCAGATTTTATGAGGCATTTTATCCTGAAGGGAAAATGGGATAAACATTCAAAATTATATTTCTTTTAAATAAAATGAGTAATACATACAATATTTTTGTTGGGGGAGGAAAAATCAAATAAAAACTAAAGCTCTAAGTCACAGCTGTCCAGGAGAACTTTCTGCAATGTAAATGTTTTACATCTGCATGTCCGATATGGTGGCGTTACCCACGTGTGGCTGCTGAATATATAACATGTGGCTAGTGTGTCCGAAGAACTGAATTTAAAATTGCATTTATTTAACCAGAGTTGACTAGTGGCTACCTCGTCCCCTCATCCCTAGGCCCCCAGCTCCACTTCCCACACTGGACCTGACCACTGGTAACCCTGCATTTTTTATCTCTATGGCTCTTTCTTTGCGCTTAACAAACTATTTTATACACTTACTTACACACATGCCAAGTTTGTTTGGCCTGTGAGTGTTTCAAACAAATGGTATCATGCCACACATGTTCTGCAGCTTCCTTTTTGATTGACAATACGTTTGGAGAACTATTGGGGCAGTACTCATAGCTCTGCTTTATTCATTTCAGCTGCTACATAGCGTCCATTGCATGGAGGTTCCCTGGTTTATTTAGCCAATCCCCTATCGATGGACATTTAAGTTGTTTCCAAACAAAGCCATCAGTCCATTCTTGCGTGCTTCCCTGTGCAATGAGCAGCTACTGAGAACAGGATTTCTGAACCAACGAGAGGAAAGGGGTCCATATTCCACCTGTAGTTCTCCCCATACTGGTTCTCCAGGACCCTGCATGGGGTGGCAGAGGGGGTTGGGGAATTGGGGGGTGGATTGGTCAGGGCTGCCGTGCTGCACTAGCCCCTGTGTCTGAGATGGTCCTGGGGAGCTGTTATTGTTATTTATTTCTGTCAGAAGCTAGGCATCCATCCATTCTACTCTGGGCATCCAGAGTAGAAGCTGGGCTCTACTCTCATCTTTGTTTTCACTCCCCGTGCAAGAGGCTGAAACCTAGATTTTATCACACAGGCTATGATGAGCTCTGCAAATGCTGACACGTTAATCACAGTCTGAAGATGACAGACATACACAGCCTGCATCTGCAAGCTGAGTTCAATGCAGACTTGAAGGAACACTGGAATGTTCTGTGCCTCGTTATTTATTAAGTTAGATTTCTCAAGCCACATTCATTCTACCCATTTTGGGGCACAAATATAAGAGAACTGGGTTTAAAGACCCATATATTTACTAGCATTTGATATTGGGTGTTGAGCAAGGAGTAAAACAAAGGTTCGTGATATGATCTATACCAAGTCACTTTTTAAACGAGGCAAGGGAGACCCAGGCCTCAGGAATGGCCAGGAGTCAGTGTAAATTAAAGTGAAAAGAAAAGCCATTGCCTGCTTGTGGTGGCCAATGTACCTTAGCCAATGCTTTTCTTTTTCCTAATCTCAAAGCATGCTAAAATAAAAATTATTAAAGATTCCATGCCAAGATTTTTTCCCAGTGGTGATTTTAAAATTCAACCTTGCAAGAATTAGTGATGGCTGAGCTGGGATCAAAAATGGAAGAGGATAAAATGGTGCATATCAGGTAACATCCTTTAAATTAGAAATGTAACCAACCCCCACAGGGGTGAGGGGTGGGGAGAAAAAGAGATGTCCCCCCACAGCCAGGAGTGGGAATGGGCCATTGTCCCACAAAGAACTGAGGAAAGGAGAAAGGAGTAAAAGTGAGGACAGGAAGCGGAAGAGAGGTTCAGAGGGAACAGACCCTGATACTTAGGCTTCCAGACAAGCAAAATTAGGGGGGGAAATTGGAACTATCCATGGAGCATCCGAGGAAATGAAAACAAAGGAGAAAATTCACTGTTGTTTGGTACTCAAATGGGTCAAGCTGTTTTCCCCACATCCCGGTCCTAATTTAATAATGATTTTCGTGGTTTGGGCCATACTGCAGATAGAATTTTGTATATAGAACTTGCTCATTAAACACTCCACCCTAGGAATTTTTCCATGATGTCACAGTCTTCCACAGTATGCCAGTGAGGTTTGCACTTAAATTATTTATTCAAAATACATTTCAGCCAGTTGGCTAAGTTTCACTTAGAGTTCCTTTGTTTACAAACATTATGGTGAGAGTGTATGCTGGGCCTATGATTAGTGGACACCTGGAAAATCGAGTGCTGGTGCTGGAAGCTCCATTGTTTTCCCTCCAGATTGTTAATCAGCCTTTCAGTGCATTGATTTTACTGGGCCGTTTCCAGTCTCTGGCTCCAATTTGCCTTCTTTCTCCTGGCTGATCTCAAGCCTTGCACATCACTCTGGTGATGTGACGTCATTGATGCTGTCACCCCACAGTGGTGGGATGAGTTTCTAATCCAGTTTCCAGGGACAGTGTGGCTAGTTAAGTGCCATTGGAGGGGAGGGGGGGGATGCCATTTTTGTTACCATGTCCAAGCTTTGGACTTCCCCCTTTCTCTATGTCCTGTCATTCACAACTGTGGGTTGTCCTTACTCAGGTGTGGCTCATCTGACCCTTTTCTCTTTTGCCACCGTGCTGGCTCTCACGCTCATTCTCCTAGGCCTTGGTACCTGGTCCTTTTCTTGCTGGCCCTTCTTCTCCAGTTCTCTCTAAACTCAAATTCAACTGGCCATATGACTCTTGATTGGTCTTCCTAATACACTCTTCCCATCCTCTCACACCTCCTTTTTAACAAACCCTCAAGTTACCCCACCACCACCACCACCTACAGGATAAAGACTGAGCCATTACCTGGGCAGTCAGAGCTGAGACTGTGGCCTTAGCACTCCCGACTGCTGCCTGGATCACCTCTCCATCTACACTCAGCCATTTCCTGTCCCTGAAGAGGCCGTCCAGACTCTTGAGTCTTAAAAATATTCATACCTTTTGATTCAGTTTCTGGAATCTATTCTGGAACCTGAAATAATTCAGAAAGTGAAAAATGCTTTCATGTATATACACTCATTCCAGCATTATTTTTAATCGCATGAAAAAGTAAACAAGATAAATGTCAAATAATATGGAAAAGGTTCGGTAAATTATTACAGATCTTCTCAATGGAATTTTAAGCCACAATAACAATGATAATTATGATGACAATTCAGCAACAGGACAAATGCATATGAAATAGGACGGAGGAACCAGAGAGCTCACATTTATGGAGCGCCTACTGTGTACCAGCTCGTGCTGGTACTTTGCTCCTCTCCCACAGGCCAGGAAACCCACAGAGGGATTAGATCACCTGTTGGAGGTCACAGACCTCATAGTCCCAGTTTTGCTTAATCCTAAAGCAAAACTGTATGTTACGATATAATGCAATTCCTCTGTGGCGTGTTCACCTACTAGGTCCACATCCATCAAGGCTCTGCCTGAATCCTACCTCCCCTGAGAGTCTTCCTTAACCAACCCAGCCTAAGCAGCCTATATTCTCTTTTGAGCCACCACAACACAGGAAACTTTCCATGATAAATGTCAGTCTACCCAGGCTGGCTTATATTTTATTTATTGATTGTGCCTTTTCTCTCCACCTAGACTATCAGAGCCCTAAAAGCAGACCTGTGTGTCTTATGAACACTTCATGTCCCCAGGCAGCCCTTGGCATAGCATGGGTCCAGAATAGGTACTCAGTATCTGTGTGGCAAACCTTGTTTCTCCCTCCAGTGGCAGCCAACCTAGTGTGTGGGGCTGGCTGGTCACTCAAAGGGGTGGTGGGAGAGACTCTGGCATGAGGCTGGCTCTTGTGCCCCCACGAGCAGATCAAAGTTCCATATCAAGGTCCTCTGCCAAAGGTCCTCGACTCAAAGGAAGGTTCTTTGCCTTTGTTATATGCCAACGTTTAAATAACTTCTGATTATGAAATATGGATTTTCAGGTAGTTACAAAGAAATGTCTTGGGAGAGCCCATGCCTTCACCCAGCCTCCCCCAATGTCAACATTGTATAACTATAGTTCAACATCAATGCCAGGAAAGTGATACTGGTACAATCCACAGAGCAGGTTCAGATTCATCATTAGTTATATGTAACTTTTTTAAAATAATTCAATTTAGAAATTATCTTTTTACTATAATACTTGAGCACATTTTCTTCATACCCCTGCCTAAATATTTACTCTCACTTCAACTCTTTAGACACCATTGCTCTGAAGTCAAAGGGCCTCCCTTGCTCTGTTCCTGACTCTGTTCCTTGCTCTCTGTGTGATCTTGGGCAAATTAACTAACTTCTCTGAGTTTTGGTTTTCTCATCTGAAAGTGACAATACTAACCTTATGGGATTCTTTTTTTAAGTGTAAAGTGCTTAAGTTAGGCACATAGTATAATAGGCACTCAGGAAATGTCAGTGTTTTATTTCTACCTTCTTGCTACATGGAAAACCCTCTTTTTCTCACAATCCAATGGGATCTTTTCTCTTTGAATTAATGTTCAAGATTAGCATCCTCTGACCCTTTCTCAACCCATCTCTAGTTACCTCAGCAATCCTGCTCTGTGTATGTGTGACTTTTAATTAGTATACTTCTGATGATATGTTCCATGTTCCTGTTAATACATTTTCATTCTATTTTTACCCATCAGCAAACAACATAAGGTATTTGAGAGCAGACAGCTCAGTGCTTTAAGTTCCACAAGTCAACATCCTCGATAAGAGCCTAGGTTTGGTGCCATCTGTAAAACAAGGATAATTTATCAACCTTGTAGACTTTGGGTGAAGATTAAACGAGTGAATGCAGGCAAAACACTTAGCCTGGCACAGACAAGCTGCCGCCATGGTACGCGATGGCAGCCCTTTAGTGGTGTTTCCCCCGGGAGCTTGTCCTTGGGCGTCTGATAGGCAATGTCTGTCTACCTGGATTTGGACTTTGATTTCTTAACAGCTGTCTGTGCTTCCCAAGCCAAGTATTAAATAAAACCAAAAGACTTTAAGGGCCATTCTTGCTCTGAAATTCTATTTTATTCTATGCTGCCTTCTCTCTCCTAAGGTGGGAATGAAATTTCAATAATAGTTATCACAATAATACCAATGATAAGAGCTAATCATTTTTGAGGGCTTATTATATGCCAAGAACAGTTCTAAGAACTTGCTTGTGTTAATTTGTCTAGACTGCATCACAACCCTATGAAGTAAATTCTGTTATCCCCATTTTGCAGATGAGTAGCTGGAGGCACAGAGACTTGAATACCTTGCCTAAGTTTGTATAGCTTGTGAGAGCTGGAACTGGGGTGGGGAGCCAGGCTGTCTGGCTCCTGATGAGAGTTGGAATAAATTTTTTCCTTTTGTTAGTATTTGCAAGAGACAAGCAATGGAAAAACATTCTGTTTATTTTTATCTATTACTTGTTTGACGAGCAATAAATACCAAAGCTCAGGGAAGCTTACAGTTAGTAAATAATTGAAGCCTTGACATTCAATCAATTGGACACATTTCTCTCTTTTTACATCCCCATCCTCAATTAAGATGGCAGTCAGATTAACCAAGATTGGCCAGAAAGCAGTGAGTGGAGCGCAGCGCTCTGAAAGGTCAGGCTACTGACAGCTACTGGTTTGTCTGTAAATTCAGACTCGCACTGGTCCAGACCATCTCCCTAGGGAGAATTCAGCTGCTGTTTAATTCCACTTCCAATAAAATCTGTCTGGAAACTTGGACTCTGCCTCATTCCCCAAGTTCATCTTCCTCAGCACCTTCTCTTGGTCTCTTCAATCACGAATCTGCCTCCCTCAACAAAAGACAGGTCCTGACCCCTGTAGACGCCCCCTGCACTCCTCCTATCTCACAGTCACACAGAGCCATCTGACTTCTTATCACCAATAAAACAAAACCAGGCTCTCCCCACACGATCACTGGCTCTAATTACCAAGGGCAAATGGCCGCAGCATTCAGAATAATGAAAAATTGGAAACACTAATGGGAAATGATTAAATAAATCAGGGTCTGGTCGAAAGAGGGAATAGTAAGTGGCCATTAAAATGAGGTTCTGAAAAAATATTTACAAGGTAGATGCTCACAGTATAAGAAAAAGAAAATAGGTTTTAACATGATACTGTATGATCCCAATTTTATGCATATATTTTTAAAATACGCATAAACACAGAAACAAAAACTAGAGCAAATACACTAGAATTTTAATAGTTAATCATAAGTAGAGTGATTATAAGTGATGTTTACCTTCATTTTTATTTTTTCCTATTTTGCAAACTTATACACATGAGCATGTATTCCTTTTAAAATCAGAAATAAGGAAAAAAGGAAAAAGAAAAAAGGGAACCTTTTTCGTTTTCTTAAAATTTTCCCCTGTGAAGGGCTGTTGATTTTTGTTTTCATGGATTGACCAGTACTTACCATCTCTCTCCACCCCTAGAGATCCAGCTCAGGTCTTGCCTCTTCCAGGAAGCCTTCCTGGACTCATCAAACTCCCAGAAATTTCTTCAGTTGTATGGACTCTTTAGTCTCATTGTGCCATAATCAACTTTAAGTGTGTGTGTGTGTGTGTGTGTGTGTGTGTGTGTGTGTAGTGTCCTCAATAGGGAGTAAATTTTTTGATGGTAGAACCTATATATTTTTAACTTCTTCCTCTTCTGCACCCCACCTAGCAGGTACTGTGCAAACTGCTGAGGTTCAGTTAACATCAGCGGGACCCAACGCCTGGTCCTTACCAAAGGCACTTGAGTCTGACGCCCCTTTCTCTCTGAACTTTGTTCTGTTTCCTTCAATTCATTTGAAATGGGTGTCTGTGCCTTTGGCCCTGGGTTAAATTTTATTGTAAATTGTTTACAAAGAATTCAGTTTGCTTTGGTAGGGACGATCAAGTCCAGCCCTTGCCTTTACAAGGGGATTGTAAGGCTAAGAAAATAAATATGAACTATTTTGAGCATAAAGGCATTTTTCTTGGTGAATGGGGATAATGGCATTGATGTTTATAAAAAGGAAACCAAGGGCTAGGAAAGGAGGTGACTTCCCTGGGTCTCACGCTGATCAAAGGCGTCACGCGTCATGCCAGCTTTCCTCGAGTCCTGCTGGGCTCAGGATACTGTACCAAGGTCAGAAGAAAATGAGACCTGAGGAATTTACAGTTTATCTGCGGGGGAAGAAACATGAGTCACTGAAATAACCTAGCCCAAGCACGTGGTGGTAGAAGATTGTATCAGGTAAAATGGTGCAAAAGACATGCAGCTGTCAGCTGGCAGAGGGGAAAGTAATGCCTAGAGTGGGGGGTATTATTAACTGAGGGCTTCCTAGGAGGACTCAGCAAGTGCCAGAGTCTGCCAGGCCCGCCAGTGTGAGGATTTAAAGGCCCCAGGCCCATGGCTCTGACTCCTGCCCCTTCACCATCTCTCACTTCTGCCCAGTCCCTGTCACCTGAACTTCCTCTTCGCACTGTGCGGCTCCCCACTGCTGGATGGCTCCCCCATCTGCTTGTCCTCTGACCTCCCAGCCCATCTCACATTGGACTCTGATGTGGTCTCTGGCTGCTGGACAGAGGCTGTTCTGGGGACACAGCATGAACGAGAGGCTACCTGCAGTGGAGAAAGGACATGAAGATGGAACCCCACCCCTCATATTTCCCCCTTTACGGGGCATCCCTCGTTGAATGCTAAATTAAAGGGCTGACATGTAATGTAATGGTGAGCCATGCTAACTGCTTGACTGTGAAGCAAATTAAATCAAGCAAAGAGTTGCTTTAAAACTACATATAGAATGCACTGAAGCAAGGAGACTGGCCAAGTGGCATTTACAAGGACTGGATCTCAGATGTCCATAAAATGTCCTAGTGACAGTGGCTATGGCAAAGGAGAGCACAGGATGACCCTGAGAAATTGTTGAGGATTTATGTTTGGGACTGTGATAGGAGAATTAGGGGAGCTTGATGGCAGACACATACATGCTGTGTGGCCTTGGGCAGAACATTAAACCTCTCTGATCCTGCTTTATCTGTAAAATGAGAACGCCTTAGTGGTTGTTATGAGAATCGTATGAGATATTTGTAAAGTACTTGACATAGTGCTTAGCACAGATCAGTCGAGGAAACAGGAGCAGGCAAGCAGAACAAAGAGAAACAGGGCTGCAAGTGCGTAAGAGTTATGGGGACACAGATGCTGCTGGTGGACCAGGTGAGAGCTCCAGAGTCCATGGAGGCTGCCAGCAGCCGTGAGATCTGCCGTCACATGCTTGGCAGGTGAAGAGCTGGACCAGGGCTTCTCACTGGCTGTGTACCCGAATCACAGCGAAACATCTCTGGCATCTCTTCAGAGACGCAAGGGTGACTCTGAGCAGTCAGGGCTGGCTGTAACCACAGGCTAACCCCTGACTGCAGGCTACCCGCTGCGGAAAGCTCCCCCTTCTTGGATAGAGATTGGCCCCAGTGAGCCCAGCCTTGAGAGCCGTAGGTGATGGCTGCCCCAGAAGGCAGGCTGGGCAGGATTCAGAACTGAAGCCCACGGTCCTCAGGAACATTCCCCTGAGGTCCTCCTCGGAGAACTGTCTTGCAAGCACCTGCAGGTCTCCAGGAACTTACCTTCTAGTGGAGGAGACAGAGTGTAGACATACATGATAGGTGTCGGTTGGTAAAATGTTATTGAAGAGAAATAGACTAGGGATAGAAAATCAAAGGAGAATAGTGATCAGGGCAGTTCTCCACAGTGAAGTGGCATTAGGCAGACACAGTAGGGTCCTGAGTGTGGGAGCCCGGCGGCTGCAGGGAAGGACATTCAAGATGGGGAATACTAAGTGGGGGCCAAGGCAGGACGTATGAGGAGGCCCCTGCAGCTGGGGCAGAGCCTCTGGGGCGGTCTAATCATTCTTAGAGTTTTAAACTTGGAGGAAGCCACTGAAATCTTGTCATTGGACACTCTGTTAATCCCCACCGAGGTGAGTTTTCAGTAACCAGAGCAGCTACATACTAGTCAGGTTGGTCATATCACGTTGCCCTCTCTAACTTAAAATAGCTATAAAAATATTAGTGACAGAAGAGGATGTTTCATAAATTTACTTTCAGTGTCCCACATTTGGATCTGCCAGACGTGGTCCCCAGAGAGTAAGAGAGGGGAGAGAGCTCTCTCTCTTAGGAATAAAAGGACTCAGAATTGAAAAGTTTCTTTTATAGGCACAGGGCTGTGAGTTAAAGCTGCACCTTCTATATACCAACAACAAGAATAAATACCATCAGAAGCAAGATTTTAAAAATATATAAAAATGTATCACAATCTTCGGTAACAATGCAACTGTTTTCTATTTCTTTTCAGTGTGTTCTATTCTTTGTTTTTCTTCTCCCGGCCTAGTTGTGACTACTTTGAATTCAGCTTCTGGTTAGAAGCTTTCTCCGGGTGCCTGTGGCTCTGTCACCTCCTGAGCTGCTGTGGCACCGGAGACCAGGGTCCCCTGACCAATCCCTTCTGCTCCTTGCCTTATCAGAGAGGCCTTTTTTTTATCTCCTGTGTGAGGCTCTGATTACCTACCCAGGAAGTGTGCAGTACTGTTCCTGGCTCTCTGCCCTCTGGCTGAGATCCCAAAAATCACTTCCATCTAAATTGGAGCAGATAAGATGGCAAAGTAATAGCTTTAAGTTTATTTCCTCAGTGATCCTTTCTGTTTCTTTCCTCCAATCAGGTTCTGGTCAGCTATATGGCTTTACAGTTACCCTCAGACGAGGGCCTAACTAGGCCTTCCCAGAGTGCCACCTCTAGGAAGCTACTCCTGGCACCCCCAACTAAGAGTCCCACAGCACCCCCATGCCCCAGCAACCCTGGGCCTGGCCTCTGTCCAGCGTGGGACCCCGGCTCTTGGGCCCTTCAGAAAAGTTTGAGGAAAGGACCGACATGGGTTTTCTAAGTCCGTAATTCACGGCTCTGTTTCCTCACTCGCTTAAAATGCAAAGGGCTGTCCTTCCTGTCTGAGGGACGTGAGGAAGGAGGCTGCTGGGAGAGAGTGGGGCAATCCTACTGGACATCTGGGGAAGAAGCTCCTGACAGCTGCACTGGGCAGAGGGCTGGGCAACACAGGAGGCCTCCACGAGAGGAGCACAGGTTCAAATCCTGGGCCTTGAGGCCCAAGAGGGGGAGCTCCAACCTGCAAAGCCATCCCATCCTGAGAGAACCTGGTGCAGCCAGCCAGATCGCTAACACCTCCCAGGCAGGGGCACGGAGGAGATGAGGAGATGCCAGGCCAGCCCAGCAAGGCTAAACCTGGAAGGTTTGCAGCCGTGGACTAGTTCCGCCACCCATGCGTGGCATGAGGGAGACTGGGGGGCCCACAGATAGCCCTGTAGTAGGAGGAGGGGTGTCACAACTCAGCTGTCTGATAATCTGCCCTCTTGGGGTGCTCCATGGCTCAAGGACACAACCATTCCCTCATACCTGAGTCACCCCTAGAACCCAAATCTCTGATCCCTCCTCCTCCTGACGCTGCTTGCCCCCAGCCCCTCCCAATCACAACTCCCAGAGCCCTTTCTCTGCCCTGTGTGAAGCTCTTTGTGTGATAAAGTAATTCCCCTGAAGTACTGCATTCTTTTCTGAATGGCCCATAGGCTCGATCTTTGCAGGACGCATTTGCATTTCAAGTGCAGAGTTTGTATAGGCAGAAAATTCAGTGTTAATTGGTAGAATGTGGGGGCAATTATTTGGAGGAGGTGGACTTTCCCAGGCCCTTCCCTGCCTCCCTCTCCCCTCTTTTTGAAGAGCTCCCACTTCCCCCACCACACGGGGAGGGGTGTGCTGGGATGTGCTGGGGAGGTCCTGCTGGGAGGAAGGTTACGGAGCAGCAGTGGTTGCCAGAGGGCTCCATTTCCTTCATCACTTGTAAACTTTCTATGGTGTGACCTAAAGTCTTCAACTTTTAATTTTCCCAAGGTTTGTTTTATTATCAGTCATTTCCTAACACCATCGTTTCACAACACCAAAGACACAAAGAAGCAGATCATCTCAGAGTCTCCTAAATGGAATGGACTCCGCTGTCTAAAAACATACTACGTTGTCCTTCGTTTTTCATTTGGCCACAGACTGTTGAGGGCCTTATGGAGGTGAGGTGGGGGGCTGGCACTGAGAGCCAAGGACTGGCTTGCCCCTAAGGCCCTGCCCAGCTCTCAAACACCGCAGGTCTCAAACAGCACGGTCCTGCTGCCTTAAAGATGCATTTTCAAATGTTAATAATTCATGGTCATGTTAATTTATCATAGCTTCACATAATATTCTATTATAGGAAATGGCCCCAGGAGAGAGAATGGTAGAGGAAATTGAGGAGCAGAGAATAAAAGAAGTGGGGAGAAAATGAGGAGGCAGTGTAGGAAGAGCAACCAC
This sequence comes from Rhinolophus hipposideros, assembly GCF_964194185.1. NCBI lineage: Eukaryota > Metazoa > Chordata > Mammalia > Chiroptera > Rhinolophidae > Rhinolophus > Rhinolophus hipposideros. The sequence goes on along the minus strand of NC_138058.1, from coordinate 61,192,860 downwards.
TCCTCCCTCTGTGTCCATCCTCCAAGACACTGAGGAAGGCTCTTGCACGGCACAGTGTTATACTCCTGCCTCAGGGTGTGTGTGTGTGTGTGTGTGTGTGTGTGTGCACGACAGTGGAATATGTGGGGACAACACCTGACCTGTACGTGAGCTCCCACCCCAAAGCCTCATCCCTCAAAATGCTCCTCCATGGTCTGGCACCATGAGCAAGTTGCTAGTATGCTGGCATCGCCCTTGCATATGCCACTGTGCCTGATGCCCAAGCCATAGACACAAAGCAAGAAAGGCAAATGTTTTGGAAGGTAGGGAAGGAGAGGGAGATGCCCACCCCAGGGAAGGACCAGGCCCTGCACGCTAAGGGAGGGACCTTCGTTTCCAGCCTGGGTTTGGTTCCTTATGAGCTGTCCTGGCCTGGGAACAGTCTCCTCAGCGTGAATGGGAGGCTGTCTCATGAGTTTTTCTCATTGCCATTCCAGGTGTGTGTGGCTGCTGCGGTGCCCTACGCCCCAGGTACAAAAGGCTGGTTGACAACATCTTCCCCGAGGATCCTGAGGTGGGTCACATCTCCGGCTGGCATCTCACTGTCCACACTCTGAGGGCTGCTGCAAGGGGACAGCAGGCCTAGGAGGCCCCTTGCCACTGGGCCCACTCCGATGAATGGGAATGGTGGCCACTGCCCAGTCGGTGTTGAGAGGCTGCTGGGACCTCATGGCTAAGGACATTCGGATCTCTCTGAAGTCGGGATGTGCAGAGGGCTCTGAAGTGTGTTCTGCCAAGTTTTTGGCCATTGCTAAATAAGCAAGACATCTTTCTCACTTATATCCCTCTGGATGTTAGTCCCTTGAGCTGCTAACTTAATGGTATTATTTCCTGCTGCTTAGTGCAAACACTTCCCTTCTTGGGGGTTGGCTCAGGTGCCCGTGTCTTCTCCCAGGCTCCCTCTGGTATCTGCCAGGTGTCTTGATGGCTTCTTCCGAGCCATGACTCCACCATCAGGCTGCATGACGGGTTGTGTGGTTTCAGGAATGTCAGGAGCTAATGTACTTGGCTTGCTCTCTGGGAATCAATGACCTCTTCTTGATGGGCAGTGAGGGGGTCACATTGCCAGCACCTTGTGCAGTTCCTTGGGAGCTACAGAGCTGCCTTCTTCTTCCTGCTCATGTCTTGGTACCGGCTGTCCAGCACATTTTAATCCTGAGCCACTTTCAATGAAGTCTCGTCATTCACACACATACACACACAAAAAAAAACCCACACACACAACTACAGACACACACACACACACACACACACACACACACATATATATGCTTTCATGTGTATACACATGTGTACATGCATATATACACACATGCACACATATGTGTATGTGTGTACACACACATTTATATCACTTACTATTTTTATTTATAGCTAACACACTTAGGGCTAAATTGTGAGTTCCTTGAGGGCAAGACATATTTTAATCATCTCTGTATCCCTGAAACCTGCATGTTTTTTGTCACATACATAGTGGTACTCTGCTGAATGTTGATTAAATTGAATTCCTATTTACCTTTAGACTTGAACTCTTCTAGCCATCGTATGGCCAGAAGGAGCAGGAACGGTCTGTCTCTTACAGGACGGCCTGGTGAAGACAAACATGGAGAAGCTGACCTTCTATGCCCTCTCAGCTCCAGAAAAACTAGATCGGATTGGCGCCTACCTCTCTGAGAGACTCATCCGTGACGTGGGTCGTCATCGATATGGGTGAGTAGGATGGGAAAGGGAGCAAGAGGTTTTCAGAAACTGTATTATATTTTTAGGGCAAAAACTAGATCCTTCTATGAAAATGATAGTAGACTGGATTATTGAACAGACGGAAAATGGGGACTGGGACTGAGGGGTGGTTCCTTGTGTTCTTCTAAAGGCAGGTAACAGCTGATGCTAGTGCCAAGATTTGGGAAGAAAGGGATGTTGGCTTTCTAGCATCACCTCTTTTCAACAACCATTAACCCCTGTGTCGCTATCCAGAAGCTCACACACGTTCTGAGGCCTTGGAAACTAGTGCAGCCCAGAATACGCCATTATTCTCATCAAACCCATCCTGCCTCATTCAACTTACTGTCTTGAAAAGCAAGGATGAACGGTTTTGCATTCTCGTGAGAAAACAGGTTAGGGGTAATTAGTCCATTAAAAATACACTGAAGTGAAATATTTATCAATCTTCTGAGAGGGGAGGACTTGCTATGATTAGAGGACAACAAAGAAAATGACGGATCAACAGATTTAACTGTTTAAAAATTTTAGTATTTGATGTCAAAAACAAAACCATCAAAATTTAAGAGACAAATGACGAAGTGTTTTTTAAAAATCAGATAAAGGATTCAGACTCATATTTTAGTGGCGCATAATAAGTAGTGGGGGTAAAGTACAGAAATTGAGACACTAGAAGATTTGAGGCCAGGGCTTTAAATAGCCAGCGTCCAGGAAAGGAGATAGACCTGGTTACAAACATGGTGCAATATTCAACAAATTTATAATCAAAGAAGTGGATTGAAATACTAAGATACCATCTTCACTTATCAAACTGATAAAAAAGTATATATTTCCAGTATTCACCAAGGGATGGCATGCACATGAGAGGCATTTTAGTTCTTTTCTAGAATGAATGCAAATTTGTTGAAATTTCCTAGAAAGTAATTTTGAAATATATGTCAAGAGCTTCAAAAACACTTATGTCCTTTGATCTGGTGATTCCATGTCTATTCGACTATCCCAAGGAATCAATCTTGCCTATAATTTAGCTTTACACACAGATATTCATTATGGTATTTTACATGATAATGAAAATGTGGAAATATCTTAAATGTCCCCTAAGAGGAGAATAGATTCGTAAATTATGGTGTTTATCACTTGATGAAGTATTATCTAGTCAATAAAAATGGTGCTTATGAACATGCTTTCCATATAATACGGAAAAATGAATTACTTAATTATGTACACAGTGTTTACAATCACGTTAAAAATAAACAACAAATGTCAATGCCTAGCAAATAGAGTAAAAACAAATATGCCGTAAACGTTAAGAATGTGCATTTTGTGAGCAGTGTGTCTGGGGTCTATTGGTTTGGTTTTTTTCTAGCTACCTTTTTTGTATTCCTGCATGTTCTCTGTTGAGAATGTGTTATTTTCACTATGAAAAAGGTGATCTGAGGTGACAGGCTGTTTGCTGCTCGCCCATCACGCCACAGTTGGAGTGGGGCTGAATGTAAAGGGAACCCTAAGGTGTCCCTGATGATACTGCTGATGGGGTGGAGGGTGTGGCAGAGCGTGGATTTAGGGAATTGTTCTAAGTCCTGTTGCTTCTCTTCTCCACAGAGCCTCTTACACCCACCCTACCTTTTTCCTGGTGCAGCCTCTTACTCGCTTTTAGTCCTTTTTCCCATTGTCCTGTTCTGGTCCTTCTAGATTAATACTGCTAGCTATGATCTTCAAAACATAGTTTCAAAGCTACACTTTCCAGGCTCGTTTAGAATAAAATACAAGCTCCTCAGCTTGACTTATAATAGGGACTTCCACAACCTGCCTTGGATGCACCCGTTCACCCAGCCACACCTGCCACGACTGCTCTAGACCCACTCCAGATAGATGGGCTATCAATTCCCCTTGGCTCTCCGGGCCTCCTGCGTCTGGGCCTTTGCTGTGCTCTCTCTCCCCTTGACCTCCTTCATGCCCCCCCCCAATTGCCCATCAGCCCCACCACCCGCCAAGGCACCTTCTTCCTGCTGAGGAAGATGGAGTGAGAACTAGATTGAAAAGGTGCGCGTTGTGCTGACAGGTTGTCAGGCCCACACCTCTGCAGGACCCGCCAGCAAATCCAACATCAAGCTATCCCTGGTATAAAAGCAAGACTGAAAACAATTCATTTCTGCGATCATTTTATATAATATAACTAGGTCGCATACTCAAGAAAAAGGGCATGAATATACTGTACATGCTGATTACATAAGTCGCCCTGACATATTATAAAGCAGGTTCACGCCAGTAAAAATGACTTTACCCTAGGTTGAACCCCCCACCAGTATGTGAGCAATAGCATTAAACATGCAACACCAATTTTGCCGGCCCTCGCTGCAGTTCTCTCAGTAAAAATACCCTGAGGCCAGCAGAGCCCCTTAGATGTATTCCACTGCCCTGATAACTGCAACTCAGAGCTGGTATCATCTGATAAAAATAGCTTATGCAGCATCTAAGTATTTAAAGCCTTGAACACCTCACTGGGGGCTCTAATCAAACATTTAGAGAAGAAAGATCTGTTAGGTCTGATGCCCTGTTCTCTCTCCTCACCCTCCCCGGCTTTCCCTACCCAGTGCCACCCTCATCATCATCATCATCATCTTCCTTGTCACTGATGGCAGCTTTGGAAGAGTAAAACACTTGCCTGCAAATCGTCTGAGGGGCCGTGTCTTCCTGCCGTTGTGCAGGTGTCTGGACTTATGGTTTGATCACGTGGACATGAACCTTGGGTGTTGGACCCCGTGGCAGAACCACCCTCCTCGGTCCTCCTGCCTCCCTGCCTGCAGCAGCACCCATTCCCGTTGTGTGGGAACTGGGTCTTTACGCGTGTATGTGTTCAGCATCAGTGGTGATAACCAGATGTGGGCAGAGAGAGGACACAGCATGAATCTCGAGGTGTTTGGGGTTGGCATGGACTGACTATGCTGGGCAGTGATTCGCACAACAGCAAACGGCAAGAATTCCTCATATGTTTCATATTTTCTGCTTTGTTCATGTCCCTTCCAGTTCAGCCCCACTGCTAGAATAGCCCCAGAAACTGGAGGGTAGGGCAGCGAGTGGCAGTGCTGTGTGAGACTCAGGGTCAGTTGACAACGACCACAGAGCAATGACCATGTTCAGAGCGCAATAGTAGATTCTGTCAGGTTTCCCAGTGCCTGGAGCCCTACAGGACGGAGATGTCCGCACCCAAAGGGAAGGGCTGCTCCCCGAGGAGCCTGGCCCCGAAGCTGACCTAGATGGGGGATTCCTAAGAGGTACACATTCCCCAGAAGGAGCCTGAACCTGGTTAGCGGACACTGACCCTTCAGAGATACCAGATTCCTACTAGATGAGGAGGTTCATCCTTCCCTCCACTGGCTGAGGTCAGTCCCTACTCTTGGGGTCGTAAACCTCAGAAGGTTCTGTCCAGGAGTGGGGCTGACCAAATACATTCGAACTGCCCAGAGGTCCTTCATCAAGGCCACTGCCCTTTCAGTGATTCTTGGGCAGTGACTGGCCTTGCTAAAACTGCCCCCTCTCCCCTGCCTGCTGGTCCCCGTCTCCGTCCCCGGATCTGCCTTGCTCTCAGACTAAGCCTGGTTCCCAGATGTTACGTGCCCACTCCTCCTTTGCTGGAGGCTCAGCGCCTCCCCATCGCCTCGGGCCACTCCTGACGGATGACAGGGTGTTCAAGCAGAACTAGCTGCTTATTCTGGAGTTCAACACAAGGTACCTCACTCCTACACACCAGGGCCCCTGTGTATTTTCCTCAGTTGTTATAACTCACCTTCTGCCTTGACCCTGACTTCCTGTTGTTACAACCCTCCAAGTGTCCTCTCTCCAGGATTTGGGTGCTATCCATGAACCCTAGTGCATCCCAGATTCCTTGGGTCCTCCTGTCCTCCTCACCTGCTGGGAAACCCTACGAGTACATCCAGGATCCTTGGTTGTCACCTGCGGCTGTGGTGTGTAACCTGTTCTTACTTTCTCCCTTGGGACCCTGCAATGGGCTGGTCCTCAACAGACCCCTTCGACCCCATCGTGCTCCGAGGACCCAGTCAGGCCAGTTCAGTTTCCCAGATTCATTACTATACTGGGCGCCTTCCAGGGCACCAAGCCCAGATCAGATCTCTGGTAAGACCAACCGATCTGGCCCTCATCCTGTTGAGTGGACATCATTCTAAGAAGCCCGTGCTCTAGTCCCTTTGAGCATGTAGGACATACCTGGGAAGGTGATGGTAAGATAGGACCAACGCAGCAAGCACTGAGCTACGGGGTTGCAAGTCCCCACTGACTTCTAACTTTTTAAGATACTTTGAAAAGTTCAAGTTCGCTACCACAGTCCTTTCATCCTTAGTATTGGGATCAACAATGAGGCGTGAAGGATTGTGTGTTAGGCCTTAAACTTCCTTAATTTTCAATTTTCACTTTCTATCAAAATTTCTACTCCTGGTCAGTAGCCAATATTTCTTTCTTTGTTTTCTTTTCTTTTCTTTCCTTCTTTCCTTTCTTTCTTTCTTTCTTTCTTTCTTTCTTTCTTTCTTTCTTTCTTTCTTTCTTTCTTTCTCTCTCTCTCTCTCTCTCTCTCTCTCTCTCTCTCTCTCTCTCTCTCTCTCTCTCTCTCTCTCTCTTTCTTGTTTCCCTCCCCACCCCCACCCCAAAGGTTGGTTTTTCCTTATCAGGATTTTCTGGGAATTTTTTTTTTATATATATAGAAAACGGAAAAGCAGCAATCTAAGCTCTGGGGTTTGGGAGAACTTCTAGTTTCTTCTCTTGCCAAACCTCACCCCACCCCTTCCTTTCCTTCATTTAAACTCTGTAAAATAATGGTGAAACCCTTCGTACAGAAGGATGCTGAGATGATTGATCAGAGCAGAGAATTCCACACTGCCTGGCCCCATTTCCTACCTACCACATTTCATTGCCAGAATGTGTGTCCAGTTTGGTCTACAGAGAAAGTCTGTCCCCTTTGAAATGGTCGCAGCCCTGCAGGGTTCATTCTGTTTCACTGGCCCACACAGTGGACCCGAAACATGCTGGGAGTGGGCCCACACAGCACAGCAGGTTTCCTGGACTGTGAACTATGGCGGGTTCGGCAGGACGAGGCATGTTGAGCCAGGAACGGTGACTCCCCTCACTGAAGGAGCTCAAAGACCCTGCCTTTGTATTTAAAAGAGACGCTGTAAATAAGAGCATGACTTGATCCACTTGTGAATGAGCCCAGAGACAACTATTTAATAAGATTTACTAATGATTTAATAATCGTTGACTCCATTCATATAGGTAAAAGAAACATTTTATAAACATGGACAGGAAAATTTCATAGTAGAAAGGCTGTGTTTCTTATGGTTGCTCAGCATAGAAATTAGCTCAAGGGTACCTAAGAAATGACTTCTGACGTCTTTGAAAAAACATTTGGAAGATGCCATGACTGCTGTTACTTTATATGCTTGGATTTGCAAAGCTGACTCATGTGAGAGACGGTTTGGACACACAGTGTATGAAACTGAATAGCTGCCACAAGAGGTATTATGGAGCCTTGTGGTATCTCCAGAAATCACCCTACGGTCATGCGCCCCATGCTTTCTTTCTAGTTAACCAAACTTCATTTTTAAAAAGAAGACAAAGACTAGCTAATGAAGGATTTTTAAATATCTGCCTAACAATCCAAGATGGATATGATTGGGATCTCAACATAAAGAACCAATGTTTTAATTCATCCTGTATTATATGTACGGTATATGAACCTGCTTAGATTGTCAGGCAGCTTTACCACTTCAAAAGCCCATGGTGACAGCTTTACTTGATCTTTAAAGCGGGGTCTTTTGCTACTTGCTTTTGACTTAGAGGCTGATTCCTTAGCACGACAGTTAGGTTTGGGAGTTCTCTGCTCACTTTACCTCCACTTTATCTCTGGGAGGACTTTTCTATTCCACGTGGTTTGGTTCAGCAAGTAGAAGACACGAGAGCATGAGGCTTGTGATGATCTCCCCTCTAGCAGGATGGAATCACTTCAACTCATTCTCTGTCCTATAAGGTCAGTCACCTGATTCGCTCTGGGCTGCTCAGGACTCACTTTTATTTGCACCATCCGTTTTTCAAAGCACTCCTAAACCTGATCATCAGATCCTGTTATTTAGGGTCCAAAGAGACTCGGAAATACAGTGTCTCTTGCAATATGGAATGGTTTCTCTCTCTCATGTAACCGTCCCAACTGGGTCTATGGGCTCTGAACCATGAGGTCATCCAGGGACTTTCATCTCTGGGTGTCTAGTGGTTGCCACTTCGCAGCCAGAAGGAAGAGCGAGAGAGAGAACAGGAGGAAAATCCTGTCTTTTGTGCAAATGACGTCAACATTGCTCACCTCACTTCTGCTTATTTTAAAGGCAACACTTTCATCATGTGGCCTCAGGAAATGATCCTGAGCAAGCATCATTGAGCAAGCAGCCACAAGCTCAGCTAAAATTCTAAATTATTAGGGAAAAGGGGGAAAAGAGATTCCAAGGGAGACATCTAGCATTCTGCCCTAGAAACCTAACTCCTTAAAGAAAATTATAAATATGTAAACCAGAATAATTTTTTGACAGATTTGTAGCAGCTTCCACATTTGGAAGTTAAAAGATAGCCTTTTTCTATGAATGTCTACTTTATTTTTTTTTAGAATGCAAATGCTTTGTAAGTGAAGGATGTCTGTTTCATGACATACCTCACCTGACCACATGCTTATTTCATCACTCTCATGGAACAAATGTTGGGGTGAGTTTAGACATGTACTCTTAATTCTCAATAGGAATATGATTTTTGGGTGGCATTTTTCTTGGGATATAAGAGAGGCATTGAAGAAAACAATGACCATCAGGATAATGGGGGATTGTCCTGCAAAGGCTAGTTTGTGAAGGATTGGGTATTTTTAGCATGGAGAAGAGAACGAAAAACATGAGATTGTTGGTTTCAAGTTCTTGCAGGGCTGGCAAGTAGAAGACGTTTCAGCCCTCTTTCTTGTTGCTCCTAAAAGCAGAACTGTGAATAAAGGATAGAAGTCATTAGGATTTGCTTGAAATATAAAGAAGTTTTTATTTGGTTGTCAAAGAGCAGCATGGGCTGACTTCATTCTAAGCTATTCACCATTGGATGTTGTTTACTCCTCGTTCTGAAGGTGATTCACTCAGGGGTTCGACGGCAGAAGAATCAGGTAGTTAGGGACTTAGAACTCACGCAGAGCACCTCCTTCATAAGGAGAAAAGAATTTTGATTCTGTGACGTCTTGTCCTCCATGAGGCAAAAATGGCCCCTATTTAGGCTCACCCAGACACGGTAATACCATCAACCATATTATTTGTGTAGTGTTTCGTCATAGAACTTCTGAGATGTTCAGATACAAAACATGCACATTTTATGTTCCTTTACCTTTGCAGTTGGCTGGCCCTCACGCCCATCTCAGCTCCTTCATAAACTTGCTTCATAAGGTTCTTTACTTCCTCCCCACTAGAGCCATCTCTCTCCTGCTTTGGAACCCTCAGGGGATGTCATGCATGATTTTCTCGTAGCATTTCTTATTTTCCCTTTAGAAGAAACGTCTGTGTGTTTATCTCACCCTCCGATGAGGATGGGGGCTCCTTAACTTGAAGGACTTCTTCCTGCTTGCACCCCCTGCACTGACTAGGAGAGCTTTTCCTCAGTGGGTGCTCAACAAACCTTCTTGACTTGGGTCAAGTACTGCTCTGATCTCATTGTATTCTGGTTCAGGATTTGCTCTCCTGGCATCAATTCTTTCCGTATTTACTCACGAAATGGTAAACGTCATCTGTCCTCCTGTTCCTCAGCTGTACAGTGAGCTGCTAGGTGAGCTGTCTTTAGGCTCCCTCCCGGCTCTGATCCTCAGTGCTGGGCTGAGGTGGGCACCTGTTGGGATGGCATCTGGGCATTGACAGCGTGTAGAAGCCTCATTTCCCGGATGCTGCCCCAGCGGTCCCTGCTCGGCCCTCTGGATTGTCATGTAGTGCAGGGGGCATGGGCGTGTGCGCAGTGATGGCAGTGGTGCGGCTTTCCCCAGGTATGTGTGCATCGCCATGGAGGCGCTGGACCAGCTGCTCATGGCCTGCCACTGCCAGAGCATCAACCTCTTCGTGGAGAGTTTCCTCAAGATGGTAGCCAAGCTGCTGGAGTCAGAGAAGCCCAACCTGCAGATCCTCGGCACCAACTCGGTAAGGAGCTGCCCTGGGGCTCTGGCAGTGGGAGTGGGGGTACAGGGTGATTGGGGTACGGGGCGAGTGGGGGTACAGGGCGGGTGGGGGTACGGGGTGATTGGGGTACGGGGCGGGTGGGGGTACGGGGCGATTGGGGTACGGGGCGGGTGGGGGTACGGGCGATTGGGGTACGGGGCGATTGGGGTACGGGGCGGGTGGGGGTACGGGGCGATTGGGGTACGGGGCGGGTGGGGGTACGGGGCGAGTGGGGGTACGGGGCGGGTGGGGGTACGGGGTGATTGGGGTACGGGGCGAGTGGGGGTACGGGGCGAGTGGGGGTACGGGGCGGGTGGGGGTACGGGGCGATTGGGGTACGGGGCGGGTGGGGGTACGGGGTGATTGGGGTACGGGGCGAGTGGGGGTACGGGGCGAGTGGGGGTACGGGGCGGGTGGGGGTACGGGGCGATTGGGGTACGGGGCGGGTGGGGGTACGGGGCGAGTGGGGGTACAGGGCGGGCGGAGCCTTGGGGTCAGTGTGGTTGTGATCGATTCCTGTTTGGCTTGTGACCTTGTAAGTACAACTCAGTGCTTGTCCTAGTGGCCCCTTTGTGTGGATAGAGGTACATTTGGTTTTATAATTTAAATATAAATTTATAACTTATATGTTATACTTTATATACATATATAGTAAATAAAATAAATTTTAAAAATAAAATTACTGCATGAAAGCATATGATTCAGTGGTTCTAGTCTATCCACAAGGTTGTGCCACCATCACTGTATGGAATAAACCAATGTCACAGGCAGAGGCACGGGTGGAAAGATCCCAGGGGAGCAGGAAACAGGGCTTGCGGCTTAGCTCTGCCCTTATCTAGCTGGGTAATGTCAAGTGGGTTAACCTTGAGCCTCAGTCTTCTCATTGATACCATGAGCAGATTGAACTTGTCCAAGCAGGATAATGCTGGTCTCATTACAGTGCTTGCTATCATGACAGGTCACGGTCTGGGGAGAGAACTAGCATGTATGTCAAGAACTCCTGGCTTCATATGTGTGTATACACATACGTACTTGAACATTCTGGTTGCTTTCTCCAATTTCTTGCCCTCTCTTCTATTCCCTCCTCTTCGGGGCATATTTTCAGTTCCAGGTCTTTAGGCAGCTTGGTGTTAAAAGCCCTGATGTGCAACTATTTTACATGAATCACCCCCCCACACACAAAAATAAAGTTTGATATTTGTCCTCTTCACATTCATTCCTGGCTTTTCTGAATTTTTATTGCATGGGTCACAGAGCTTTCCTTTTCTGTGTTGATTTAACCAGAAAATAATAGTCTTTCAACTTAACTTTTCAAGACCAGAAGTCACAACCTATCTATTCCCTTCTCTTTCTTCTCTCTGTGGGCCAGCTGCCTTAGACAAATTACATATACAGTAGCAAAGGGTGAATTTTGTCAGGTCGCCCTGGCAACAGCTTCAGATACTGTTTCACTTGTCCTGTTTCACATAACTATAGTCTAGAAGAGAACATCTGAATTGAAAATAAACCAGTCATCCAGCATTCAGAGGGCGTCTCCCTACGGGGGAAACAGAAGCAGGTGGCCACCGGCTCTTCTTGCTTTTCCCACAGCAAATCCTGGCCCAGGGTAGGCATTTTGTTTGTTTCAGCCTTGGAAATTCAGGGCCCTGCAAATTCCTAGATTCTCCGTAACAGTGTATCATTGCAACAACACAGTGGTCGACTAACAATTACTGTACTACAGACAGTAATAAGGACAGGCAATTTTAAGTAAGTTAAGTCAAATAATTGCAGTAGATTCAGAATCAGCTTGGAAGCAGCCTTTGCTAGTGGTTTCCCTCCTCCGGATGCTCTCCCCAGCTCTCTAAGCCTGGAAACTTCTCACGCCTTCCCAAGAAGAGCATTGTTTTGCGCCTCATCGTTTTAGAACTGCTGGCACACTGGTGCTTATTATAATCTTAGAGAGTCTAGCCGAGGTGTTTCAACTGGTTTTCATGCGGCTTTGTGGGAGCAAAGGGAGGGGGTGCTGCAGGAGGAGGGAAAGAAGGATTCTGTGTGGAACCTTGCAACATTTCGTTTGGATAAAGGGTTTTGCTGCCAGGAAATTGAAAGAAAGACAAGGAAGTTGGGGAAAAGAGAAAGAGAAAAGGAAAAAGAAAGTACTTGAGCTCATCCATCACCCCCATTTTGCTGGATTTCTCTGCCTGGAAATGAAGGCCCAAAGAAGTCAAATGGCATGTCTGTGCTCGCACAGCTAGAGCACTGGCTTTAGAACGGTGATTTATTCAGCCCTGTGCCATATGTTCACCTCTCACGAGGCCCCACCTAATGGGGGGTCCTCTCCCAAGAGCCCCGCCTTGGCACCAGCCTCCATGCGGTCAGGCTCACTGCATCCAAGGTGACCCACAGCCTTATGGCTGAGAAGTTAAGAAAAAAATTTACCCTGAGCCAGCCTCCCTGTAGCCTTTCCCTCAGACCTGGCTTTGCTACCTGGCTCAGAACAAATCTCACCCTTCTGCAGAGCATCTCGTCAGAAACTGCTTTCCTGCTTCAAGGTCCCAAACCCAGCCAATGACAGAGTCTCCTGGAGAGCTTTGGAAGTCTAGATTCCCAGGTCTCAGCCACAACCACTGATCAACATCTCTGGAAAGGACACCTGAGTCCACGTTTTAGTTTCCCATGTGACGCTAGCAGCAAATTTGGGGACCACTGACTCATTGCAGTCTTAAACCTGTGCAGGCATCCTCCCCCCCTTGCTTCCTTTCTTTCTTTCTTTTCTTTCTTCATTCCTAATGGGTATTCATCCAACATGTACTTGATCATCCAAGGACGAAGCTGTGTGGAGACTTGTGTTCAACAAAAAGCCTTCAAGGCCGAAAGCTTTTCTGAAAGAAAGTGTTTATTGAGCCACATACTAGCCAGAAAAAGGACCAGGTTCTGGGGCATGCAATCTAAACCACCAGCAACATGGCTAGATGGAGAAGACAACATGTCCACCGTCCTGGGTCTGAGGGGGCTCTTTTATACAATGAGTTTGGGGAAGAAAGATCTAAGTTGTTTTGAAAGAATTTACATTGGCTATAGGTAAGAGGGGCATGACAAGGTAAAGCAGAGAAAGTTCTGTGATAGGTGCATAGTCCATAAGGAAGAAGTACTTGATGCTATTGGATTGGTTGTGGGCAACAGTCCTGATAGTTCATGCGTAAGCAGGATACAGTGAAGTCTGGTATTCAGCTAGTCCCTGTAGATGAGAGCTCACATTGCCAGCTGGAATTTGATTCAAAGTTTCAACATACATTCAGGAATGTGAGCAATCTTTCATTGGTGTCTGCCGTAGCTCTGCTAACTGATTAACTCCTTGTCTCATCTTCCCACCCTCTGGCCTGCTGTAATTAATTTAGGACGTCTCAGAATTTTTCTCTTGACACTTGTCACAAAGTACAAGTTTGCTAATTCCATTCCTGCATATCACATAATAAAGTATAATTTTTAAAATGTAAGGGACGCTTTCCAGCCGTTAGTGAGAATCTGAATTTTGGGTGATGATGAGAAAGCAGAGAAGTCAGGAGACGATGGGGAGCTATCTTCGCTTACTTGTTCAGGACATGCTTTGTCACACCTGCTTCTTTTCATGATGGGTCCATATGTGTGTCTCAGGGACAGTGCAATGACCGTGTGTCCTGCCGTTTTGAGGTCATTCACTAATGATCAACTGAAAATATTAAATCTGAGAATGCCGAGGTCTTCCCCATGAACAACGTCATACATTAACCTAGTGTAAATAATAAAATAGTATAAAGGGCCATGGGTTTAAAGTTTGCACTTTCAACCCTACCTCAGAACATAGACAAAAATGAACTCAAAATAGATCAAAGACCTAACTGTAAGAGCTGAAAGTATAAAACTCTTAGAAGAACTTATAGGGGTATATATTTACGATCTTGAATTGGGCAGTGGTTTCTCAGACACAACATCAAAAACACAAGCAACAAAAAAATAGATAAATTGGACTTCATCAAAATTAAGAACTTTTGTGCATCAAGAGGACATGATCAAAAAGTGAAAAGACAACCCATACAATGGAAGAAAATGTTTACAAATCGTGTCTCTGATAAGAGTCCAGTAACCAGAATATATGAAAATCTCTTACAATGTAAAAACAAAAGATAACCCAATTAAAAATTAGACCAAAGACTTGAACAGACATTTCTCCAAAGAAGACAAGCACATGAAAAGATGCTCACATCACTGATCATTACGGCAATACAAATCAAAACTACGATGAGATATTACTTCATATCTACTAGGATGACTATTTTTAAAAGCCCTGTAAAATGACAAGTGGTGGTGAGGACATATAGAGATTGGAACCCTCGTACGTTGCTGATGAGAATGGAAAATGGTACAGGCACTGTGGAAAACAATTTAGTGATTCCCCAGAAAGTTAACCACAGAGAATTACATTTGACTCAGCGATTCTTCCTAAGTATATACCCCAAAGAATTGAAAACGGGGACTCAGACAAATACTTGTGCACAAATGTTCATAGCAGCACTGTCCACAATAGCCAGAGCGTCACGTATTGTGTGATTCTGTTTATTTGCGATACCCTGACTAGGTGAATCCATAGAGACAGAAAGCAGGGGCTGGGGGAGAGGGGAATGGAAAGTGACTGATTAATGGGTACAGGGTTTCCTTTTGGGGTGATAAAAATCCTTTAGCTGCAAAGCATGCGAAAGTACTAAATGCCCCTGAATTGTGCACTTTAAAGGGTTAATTTTATGTTTTATAAATTTTACCTAAATTTTCAAAAATCGTGCTTTCAGTTCTGAGTAATCCAAAGTCAGTGGCATATAGGCATTTGTGCTCCTACTGCACCAGAGCCTAAGTCAAGCAGGCTCGGAGGCGATGCAAAAGCAGGTCGCTTGGCTGCCACAGGGAAGGGTAGCCTTCTCCCGCACGCTGGAGTGAGACAGGATCCTGGAGCTCTTTCCTTCTGGTAAAGCAGAAAGGCCGTGACATGCCCAAGGCTCTGTCCTTCTGCTCTTGCTCCCTCACTGCCCCTGTACCTCATTAAGATCTCCCCTTCCTGGATGCCTTCCTTTTTCTCTCAGGTTCAGCTCCCATGGAGACTGCCTTTCTTGGCCTCCCTCCTGGACCCCGTGGGAACCAACATACTCTTTGTCCACACACCTTGTCCTTCTCTTCCTGCTGCAGCCATGCTCTGCCTTCTCCCTCCCTGCAAATGCCCCAGTTCAGAGAACCACTTCAGAAAACCACATGACTGTGGGTTGGGGCCTCTATAAACACGTACTTTCCAATTTTACCTGGGCTTTCAAGGCAGCAACATTCTTTGACACCACCTTCTCCCATCCTCTCCATGGTCACTACAAACCTTCTATTTTCCCCTCAATTGCCTTCCCAAATCTGCTTCTTCAGTCTCAGAGGTGGCCTTTCTTTCTGCCATTGAGAAAATAGGGGCTATCGGGTGGGATTCCCTCAACGTCCTGTGTCCGTCTTCTTCCTCTCCAAAAGATTCCCATTTACTTTGTTTTCTGTGTCTTCTATATCTCTTAACCAGTCCCAACCCCTGTGTCATCCCGCTTTGTTTTTCGTAACATTGGCCTTTTGAAGAAACCAAGTCAGTTGCTTTGTAGAATGCCCCACATTCTGGATTTGTCTGATTATTTTCTTGTGGTGTCATTCATTTTGCTCTCCTGTCTCCTGTACTTCCTGCAAACTGGAATTAGATCTGAAGGTTTCATTAGATGCAGTTATTAATAAAAACATTTGCCCATATGACTTCATGGGGGGTGCTGGGTATGACACTGAGCGTTGCAACATTAGTACAATGTGTAGTGTTCCACTTTTATGGGTGCTCAGTGTTACCCCAGGTTAGAGTAGTGACAGCTGGCTCTCTCCATTGTAAAAGCAATTAGAAATCTGAGGAACCATGCAAATCACCCATCCCCCACTCATTTTTCAGCTGGTTTGTATCTTTGGTGGCTTTTTCCCTGTTGATTACACCTTCTTCATACTTCCTTCACTCTCTGGCCCTGTCATTCCAGCTCTTCCCATCTGGCTCACCCTTCTTAGTTTCTGTGGTTCTTTGAACAGTGGTCCCCCAAGGATGTCCACATCCTATTCACTAGAACTTATGGGTGTTATTTTGTATGACAGAAGGGACTTTGCAGATCAGATCAAGTTAAGGATCTTGAGATGGGAAGGTTGTTCTGGATTATCTAGGTGGGCCTGATGTAATCACAAGGATCTTTGTAACAGGGAGGTGAGAGGACCAGAGTCAGACAGAAGGTGACATGATGATGGAAATACAGAGAAAGAGATTTGAAGATGCTATTCTGCTGGCCTTGCAGGTGGAGGAAGGGATCCATGAGCCAAAGGATATCGGTGGCTCTGGAAGCTAGAAAAGTGAGGGAAGTGGATGCTTTCCTGGAATTTCCAGAAGGAACACAGTCCTGCAGACCTGTTTTAGAATTCTGATCTGCAGAACTGTCATATAATAAATTTGTGTTGTTTTGGCCACCAAATTGTGGTAATTTATGACAGCAACCATAGGAAATAATATGGTTTCCTTCAATGATTCTGTTCTTACAGTTGCCCCTGAAAAGTCTATGGTCTCCACGATTGGTACTCTATCCTCTCCTCACTCTCTATGCTCACCCTGGACAATTTCATCAGCTCTCGTGGTTTACGCGGTCTTTTGCAGACAGGAAATGCTCCCATCTCCAGCACCAGTGCTGAAGTCACTTCTGGAGACTAGTGGGCTAGAACTGGTTCCATGAAGGCAGGCCAGGTCAGAATGGTGAGGCCAGTGGAACAGCTCATGGGTCATGCAAAAGACAGGGTCATAGAGCAGAGGTGGCCAATGCTTCCCAGGGGCCAGCATGTGGGGCTGCTCAGGGCCGGAGGGATCCCCTTCTCGGTAAGCAAGGCCTGAGCTTTCCTAGGAGACCTAAAAACCACACCAGTTACACAAAGAATCTTGAAGGAGGGAAGACGCAGTGGAGGTAGGTAGGAGAGGATATCGCAGGTCTCGGGAATGACGCTGCCGTAGCTGGCACTCAGGACATCTGCACGACGTGATCAGGTCACCATGGAGCTACTTCTTGGCTTTAGTGAAAACTGCTCCCGGGAGGCCCTATAAACGACAGCAGTGGGGAGAACGGGGCAGGGGGTGTTAAAGTCACAACATGTGGTTTACAAGAGCAGCTTTCCAGCTAGTATTCATCTTGGTGAAGCGAAGAGGTAGTTCCCATTTCTCCTTATGTCGATAAACACAGCAGAAAGGCCTTCAGTCCTAGAACACGAGCGAGCTTGGTTCTCTTTCTGCCCAGTATTTGAAACTATGGTTTTGTTGTTGATGGCAGGAAGTTGTGAGGCTCACAAGGCCCATCTGGAGAAGAGGGGAAAGGCTACCTACTGCTTGGAGACTCGCCTAGCACTGTGAGAGGCCAACCAGCTCAGCTTCCCTTTTGCAGACCAGGGGAGAGCTGGTTTTGCAATGTCAATATTTGGAATTTGCTCTCTCTCTATTGACCCAGGCCTTTAGTAACTCTCAGTTTTCACACAATTGTGGCTCCTTCCTGCCTGTAGAGAGGGTTGGTGATCTGCTCCAGCAAGCTTGGCACCCTTTGTAGTGTATAAAAAGCTATAACTTTGATCTTGAAAGGGTGACCCTAAGCAGTGCCCATGGCCTTTGAAGTGTCACATGTTCAGGATCTTCAGTTTGTTGCTATGGAGACCTTTCTCATTGTAATATGTTTAATACAAAGATACCAACTTTATTATTTCACAATCTCATGCATTAGGCAAGTTGCATTTTAATAAAAGCCATTTGTGCAGCATGAATTAATAATGGTAGAGGAGAAGCAGACAGGAAGTTCCTGCTTGCAAAAACAAATGGTGACCAGTGGCACAGGTAAAGGGACCCAGAGAAAACTCATGGAGTGTTGACAGCAAGCCGACAAGGTACTGGGGGCAGGAGGTGGGGGAAATGAGGCTGCAACTCTTAACTGTGATGGGCTGCTTATACCAACTGTATAGGCAGCTGCTCTTGTTAGCCCCATTTTACAGATGGGGGACTGAGGCACAGGGAGCTTAGGTAACTTGCCCCAGATTGGCCTCCAAATAAGTGGAGGAGCAAGGATTTAGAAATGCATTTTGACTCTGGACCCCTTCTCCTAATCATAGCACTATACAGCCTGTTATAAATAAAAGGCCTTACTCACTATCAAACCTTAGAGTCTCTACCCCATCTCAGCCAGGTTTGGGCACATTTCCTAGGAGGACTTCCACAGCAGGTGTGGTCCCTTGACCAGGGCCCCCATGAAACACCCCAGTTTCACCCTCTGAACCACAATCACCAAAATTTCCCTTTTGGCCTCGTCCTGTCAGCCACTGGAAGACTCAGGAGCAGCTTGGGGTTGGTTCTTTAGGCGCTGCCCCCACGGGGACAACGCAGGCCAACGTTCCCTGGCCAGGTCCTCTGGGCTAGTGTGTCTGTGCTGTTATTCTTTCAGACTTGGGGAAAGGAAGCTCCTCCTACCAAGCCATCAAACCAAGGGTTCCTATGGACACTCGGAGATCCTGGTACCAAAAAGGTGCCTATTTTATTAGCTAGCCTTAGTGCCCCCCGTAATGTAATAAATGGGGCACACATCCTCTGCATGGCAGTAAATGTGGTCTCATCACCAGACTTTATAACAGGGCAAGAGTCCTGGTGAGTGAGGGAATGGAATGGTTGACAGCCTGAGCCTCGAAGATGCAGCCTCCTGGCCAGTCCTGGGCCCCAGAAATGGAGCCATGGCAGGTTACCTATCCAACCTTTGGTTCAACCCCAAAGCATTCTAGCCTTTACCACGGACAAGCATACTGCTTAAGCTTTCCTCCTCCCAGCTGCCTCGGAATATTTCCATAGCTACTGGTCGAACTTACCAGTAAAGGGACAAAGGACATGGGGCTGTAGATCCCCTACCTCCCCCAGATCTTCGGGGTAGGCAGTGGGGGGGGGGCGGTTGTCTTCAGAATACAGACACCTGGGCCCTACCCCAGATCTTGTTCCAGAGGCCTGGGGTAGCTCAAAAGTCTGCATTTTCAACAAGCTCTCAGGTTGTTCTGATGCACGTTAAAAAATTTTAAATCACTGGTGGAGGGCAAAGAGTATCAGAGTATCAGATTTTCCAAGTTTGAGGCCCAGCTCCTCCTGTCACAAGCTGGTTGACCTGAAATAATTCACTTGCTCCCTTCAGACCTTCATCTTCACAATGGGAGGAATAAAAGTCCTGCTAAACTCACTGGTTTGCCAAAAAAATTACATGAAATAATGGATGTTCTGATAGGCTGGAAAATGGTTCCCCAAAAGACGTCCACAGGCCAATTCCTGGGACCTGTGAATGTCACTTTGTATGGAAACAGGTGTCTGCAGATGCGACCAAGTTAAAGATCATGAGATGAGGAGAGTATCCTAGATTATCCAGGTGGGCCCTAAAAGCAATCGCGAGGGCTTTCTAAGAGAGAGGCAGAGGGAGATTGGACACAGAGGAGACATGTGCAGATGAAAGCAGAGATTGGAGTGATGTGGCCCCAGGAACCTAATACTACGTGTAAGCCGCAAGTGCCATAGAAATGTTCAATGTTGTTTTTACTTAGCATATAGGTGTTAACTGCTTCTTTCCAACACTGCTGCCATCCACACCTGCTGTTAAAGATGGGTGGCTCCTCCTCACCCAAACCCCTCTGTCGGTGAATATTTTGAAGGCTTCCAACAGGACAAAGTGAGCTAAAACAACGCAAGCGAGCTTCACTATAACATATTGGAAATCTGCTTTTCTGATCAAGTGGGATGGGAAGGCACCATGAGTGCAGGTGTGGATGTGTGAAGAATAGAGCGCTGTTTAAGTGGTGTCTTGGATGTATTCGTACTTTGCCCCACAAACACTTGTTCAGTGACTGCTGCTGAATCCCGTAGGAGCCATAAAAAGTTTAAGCCTCTTAGAAATAAGAACCTTACCAAGAATAAGTCTGGAATTCACACAGTTCCTGTTACAACAGAAGCTCAGGGAGATTTTCTTGATTTTCTCTACTTTATCCATGGTCATATGAGGGGATATAAACATTTTAAAGAGAAGAAGAAAGCAAGTGAAACAAGCATTGGGCCATGTCTTCCTGGTCTTGCAGTGACGGCTTCTGGAGCTGCCTTTCTAGCCCCTCTGCCTGGCCCTTAGTGTGCCCCTTCCCACCCTATAGCACTAAGTGACCTACAGTCCCTGAATGGTCTTCGGGGGCTTGGCCCTCACCCTCCAACTCCACGGCTCTCTGCCTGTCCCCACTCCCACCCTTGGTCGCCAGTCCATTGGGGGTGGGGGGTGATTGTAACTCGATTCCTTCTTTCCAGACTTGAGATGCATTGCCTGCATGGTCTGGGCTCCCGCTCTGTGATTGCCTGTCTGGGCCAGTGTGGGTGGCATGGGAAGGACAAGGGTAAGACTGCCCCTGAGCCTAGGCCTGGAGCTGATGCAGCAGACCACAAATGCCCAGTTACCAGGCTCACCACAGTACTCCTCAGTGCCAGGCGCTGTGCTGGTCACTGCATACACCCCCTCCTTTAGCTGTGGAGGCGACCCCATGGCATCAGTCCTAGGGTCCGCATTTTACAAATGAGGAAACAGTGGCTCAGAAGTTACATGAGTGGTCCACACAGATGACAAGATGCAGAGCGAGGGAGTACATGGGTGTCTGACTGTAGGACCAGCACATAAAGCAGGGTACAGTCTACTTAAATACAAAAACCATTATGTCAAAATCAAAATTTGAGGTAAAAGCTCAAAATTAAGTTCTGAGAAGAGTACAGAAGAGTAAAAGTCCAGGGACTCAGAGGGTCACGAAAGAAAAGAACAGGGTGTTTTCTAGTGAGGTTAGCAGCTGTGGCTGGCCCAGTTGGAACAGATTCAGACAAAACTGCTGGCCCCGCCTAGAAAAAGGCCACCCATAGTTTTAGAAAAGGAATCCCCATGCACATTGTCTACCCTCTATTACCTCAGTGGCTGTCACTGAATTTTCCATTTTTAAAAGTTGATTGTAATCTCAGTTCTAACCTTACAGCCAAGGGGTAGTAGCCAAAATACTGAGCAGCACATACAGCACAGATAACAGCCGGTCAGAACCAACACTGGGCATGAACAACTGCGTCGACCATGCCACCTGACTGGCCAGCAGTCCTGCTCCTGGTTCCGTGGCTCTTTAAGGAAGAGCAAAGTCAAAGTTGAAAGTGAAGGGAGACTTGATGGTGCCTTCCACAGAGGTCAGGAATCAGAGAAGTGTCAGAGTGGGGGGTGGGGCTGGAGAGGAGAGACAGACCAGGCTGCCTACCCTTGACCCTGCTTGTCTCTCACATGTGGGCCTCAGACCATCCACCAGCATCTTCTGGGATTTTGCTGAAAGGTACATCCTTGGGCCTCGTCTAAGAATGACACAGCACGTCTGGGGCTGGCGGCAGGGATCTGCGTGATGACCAAGCCCACTGGATAACTTTGTACCACAGTGTTTGGAAACCAGCACCGTCACTCCTCCACCCCCTTAAAAAGACCAGACAAAGGTCACCCCGGGCTGCTTCTTCATTCTCGGCTGGTTCTTCCCTGACAGCATCCACCACCACTCCCCACGTAAGCAGCTCTCCTGGGTGATGTGGCATGAGGTGCTAGAGAAAGGAGGGAGCAGGAATAAAAAGAAAAAAGAAAACCCGAGAAGGTTTGCAGGGCAGAGCTCCTGCTGTGGAGGGTTACTCCAGCAGGAACCTGGGCGAGTTACTCAATGTTTCAGAGTCTCAGTTTCTCTGTCTGTAAAATGAAAATAATGATGGCTTTCTAACTTACAGTCATTTTAGGAAATAAAAGCTGTGATGTATGTAAAATGCTTAAGGGAGTACCTGATGTATGTAAGCTTCAATAATGTCACTGTTATTAGCCCATAAACTCTCACACCAGTGAACAGGAAGTTGGGTCACTCGTTCTCCTCACATACATTGGAGTCCATGCTGTCACTGAATGTTAGGGACAAAGTCTTAGTTTAATTGTTTCTCCCTGTGTATCACTAAGAGAAGTTAAATGTCCCACTCAGAGGTCACAATGCCAGTTAGAGATTGTTCTGCAGTTAGAACCCCGTGGAGCTGCATGCCCACTTTGAGTGGACGGACACCCTGACCAAGCCCAGCTGCAGCCGTGGGGCGTACACCCTGGGAACATGCTGTCGCTGGTTAAGAGCAGCGATGCACCCAAATGTAGCTTCAGCCAAACTTCTAGGCTTGGGGAGCTTGCGAAGGTCACAGAGCCAAAGGCTGACTTACCATTGTTCCCAGAACTCCTAAACTTGTGTCTAATCCCTGCTCTTTGTGATCACAAGGATTACCACTGCCTCTGCAGAACCACATCAACAACGCAAGAAATGCCATCCAGATGTATTGCTAATATCAGAATATTCGCTTGTAAATATGGGGGTGCCAAAAAATGTACACAAGTGAGCACTTGGGTGAATGTTGCTCAAGCAGTACTTATCGTAATCAGAAGTGTCTGGACACTGATGGTAACCACTTTGAGCACCTCTTGTAATTGCAGAAGGCAAACGTGACTTGTATTCATCTTTTGTTATTGGTAGATATTGAGTACTACAATTTTAATACAGTTTTTTTCCTTTCTTAAAATGTGCACACGTTTTTTTGCCACCTTCTACATATGTCTGCATTTTAGATGTAACTTGGAAGGACAGATCTCCTTACCAGCTTTGCATGTCACAATTCTATTAGTCAGCAGAAAATAAATGTATATTTATTATTGCAGGAACAAAACACTACAATTATTAATGGTGTTTGTAGAAGTTGCTAATTTTCATCCAGAAAAAGTAACAACTTTTAAGTAGTCAAATAGGGAAACCAAATGACAATATTGAATGTTGTGAATGTACTAACTAGATAATTTTGGTTGTGGTATTGTGATTTATATTATAAATATATATATATTTGGTCTTAATCCCCTTTTCTAGTGCAGAGCTCCCAAAACCCTTGGAATTTCCTAAGCAATGAGCTCCATAAAGGTGAAATGATGTCTTGTTATTCATAACAAGCCCCTTTCTACAGTATGATTAGAGGGTTGCAACTTTCAGTCCTCCCACCCCCACCCACAACCTCCAGGGCGGGGAGAGGGGCTGGAGATTGAGGTTAGTCACCAAGAGCCAATGATTTAGTCAATCATGCCTATGTAATCAAGCCTCCATAAACACCCAAAAGGATGGGCTTCAGAGAGCTTCTGGGTTGGTGCACAGTGGGGGTGCAGGGAGGGTGGTGTGTCTGGAGAGGACCTGGACACTCCCGGCCCCTCCCACATACCTTGCCCTCTGCAGCTCTTCCATCTGGCTGTTCCTGAGTTACATCCTTTTATAATAAACTGGCGATCTAGTAAATGAAATGTTTCTCTGCGTTCTGTGAGCCGCTCTAGCAAATTAAATGAACCCAAGGAGGGGGGTCGTAGGAACCCTTCATCTATAGCTGGTCAGTCAGAAGTACAGGTGACAACCTGAACTTGTGATTGGACTCTGAAAGGTGTGGGAGGGGGCAGTCTTGTGACGCTGAACACTTGAGCTGTGGGATCTGATGCTCTCTCCGGGTAGTGTCAGAATTGAGTTGAATTGTAAGACACCCAGCTGGTGCCTGGGGCATTGCTTGTTGGTGCTGTGAAAACCACACACACACACACACACACACACACACACACACACACACCACAGAGACACACACACACACACAGTGGAATTGGTACTAGAATCATCTCAATTGTATATCCTTTTTGAACAAATGTTTGTAAAAATTAAATACTGTAAGGCAGAGTAATGGAGAATACATTCTAACTCTAATCTTTTTAGAGTTGTTTACAGTACTGAATTCATAACAAATAAAATAACCTGTAAGAATTATATGTAATGTTTTAGTAATCTAATTCCACTTAGTCTATGATTCTCGCTTCTCTGTGGGAGTCGGTTAAAATTAAGTCCCTATTTGCAGTTGCAAATGTGCAGCGTGGCGATGCAGCAGAAATCCAGCAGCTGAGAATGCTGAGCAAGACTTCACTGAAATGAAACGGCAAATTTAAAGATTTACTCAAATGTTTAACAATACAATGTAACTACACTTCTTAATCAAATCTCAGGTTTGTCCCTGTTTCCCAGAATGCACTCTGGGGTGGTGCTACGTGCTTTGATGATGGCTTTCTCTCAGTTTCAGTGTTATTCCTCACAGCTTCTCTCTCAGCCTGTGTGTGTTTTTGGTGCAGCTCTGGATGTAAAACGAAGTAGGCAGTTCTGTGAGCCCCTTTCATTTTCTCTTCCACCCTCTCTTTACCCCAGCAGGGAAGGGCTGAGAAGGGCCACAGGTGCCAGTCTTGTTGTGTAGACAGGAACAGTGAGCCGGATTTGGAACTCAGATATCCTGAGTGTACTCTGGGAGACGGACCAGAGCGGGGTCCTGGGATGCGTGGCTCCTGGGGTGTGTATATTCCCTGGTTTTACTATGGCAGGGGGCCTGGGGACATCAAGTCCCAGCGCCCAAAATTGAGGAGCACAGCGGGTCACCTATCACGTGCATGTCTCTGTCTCCTCCCGGACAGTTTGTGAAGTTTGCCAATATTGAGGAGGACACCCCGTCCTATCACCGGAGCTATGACTTCTTTGTTTCCCGCTTCAGTGAAATGTGCCACTCCAGCCACGACAATCTGGAAATCAAGACGAAGTGAGTTGGGGAAGACGTGGGGGCTTGCGCAGCTAATGACAGAAGCATCGAGGGGTCTTAGAGGGTTGCCAGCCCCAATTGTGTCCCTGATCCCATTGCGGATTCCCTCTGCTCTGACGTTGCTAGGCAGGAAAGAGCACCTGGGAGAACATAGGCGGGCAAGTGGGTGGTGCTGGGCTTCCAACACCAGGTTTTCTAAAAGAACAGCCTCTGGGGCAGAAAACTGTAAGGTAACAGACCTGCGAGCCCAATCTGAGAGTCAGTGACAGCATACATAAATGCGTAGACTCATGCTCTTTTGTTCAGAAGTACATGTACTTATACACCCAGAAACACTCCCACTCACCGTTATCCATCCAAATATGCACCCACCAATAAAAAGCAAAGTCCTCGCATTGGCTGATCCTCACCGCCCTTCTCACTTCATCTCCTCCACTCTCCCCCTACTCGTTCCCCTCCAGCCATGCAGGCCTCCTTGCTGCCCACAAGCACACTAGGAACATCGCTGCCACAGGGCTTTTGCACAGTCTGCTCATGTGCCTGGAATGCCTCCTCCATGGGTCTGTGTAGCTTACTCCTTCAGCCCCTTCAAATCTTTGCCCGAAGTTCCGCTTGTCAGCGACACCTTCCCCTGAATTGGTGTCGGATCACCCAACACCAATAGGATCACCCCTGAATTCCCCACACACCCACTCCCATTCTTCCTCACCCTGTTCTAGTTTTGTTTTGTTTTTTGTTTCTTTTAACCCATGGCTCTCATCCCCTTCAAACATGTTTCATAATTTACTTACTATGTCTCTTATTCATGGTCTGTCTCTCCCCACTGGAATGTGAGCTCTGTGAGGGCAAGAATCACTGTTTTGTTCGCTGGTACATCCCAAGTGCTAAAACAGTACCCGGAGAGCAGTGGACACTCAGTAAATATTTGTTGAGCAAGTGAATAAATGGATGCTTTTCCGATAAATATCTTGAATTACAGGATACACTTTTATATACACATCCTCAAACTTATAAACATACTTAACTCACAGAAGTACACGCATCAACATAGCAATAAAACCCCTCAGATGAAATCACAAGGAAATGTACAGGAATATGTGCTGACCGATAGGTGAAGTAGGTGTTAGGCTGATGAAGCTGTAAGTTGGCGTTTTGTGGAAGCATTGTCCTTGGAACTACTAGGTGCAAAAGAATTAGAAGTAGGTCCCTGCCTACAACGTGTGTTTTCAACCTGGGGAGCTAGATGAAACGAGAGAATACTTTCAAAAGCAGGAGAAGAAGGGAGAAGGACAAAGCTGTCCATACCAACCAAAGCTGCAGGAGGAATCAAAGAAGAAGGGACCGCAGGCCTGCCGTTGTCCTGTGGCCAGCGCGCTCACCGTGAACCAGCTCTCCACGGGCTTATCCCTGAACCCAGCTGATGCCTCAGCACCTCCCAGCACCCCCAGTGGCACGTTTGTGCAACAGCGGGGGCAAGGAGCCCTGGGTGCCCCAACAACAGCCTCCTTGCCACAGTTGATAATCTGGGTTGGAGAAACAGGAAGTGAATCCCGCCATGCCCCAGGTGGCTTGTCCCCAAATCTTCCAAGCCTGTGGGATGACTCCGGAGCAGGTCCCAATGCAAACTGGTCAGCAGTGTCCACAGTCTCACACCCCCTATAGTAGTCATGGGCTGTGCTACCACCATGCATGTGGGAGGCCAGTGGGGGCCACGGGAGAAAGGAGTCCCTTGTCCTGTCCCCAGTGTTGGTTCCTACAGTAGCTACCTCCCTCCAAAATGGCTATGATGAGGCAGAGGGGGCTGGAGCAGTCGGGGCATGTCCAGAAGAAGGTGTTGGGGCAGGTGCAGGACTGTAACCAGGTATCGCTGTAACATAATAGGTCATGACCACTCAGGCAGTGCAAGCTTGCAGGCTGGGGCAGAGGGGATGCTGCTTGTGCCACTCTTCTTTCTCTCTCTCTGTCTCTCTCCCCTCCCTCTACCCCTCACACAATCACACACACAACTATATACGTAATCACACATACCCATGCATTCATGCACACAATCACACACATCCATGCAATCTCACACACACATTAGCCATTAGCACCCACAGGCTGGCACTTACCGTCCATAAAAGGAAGGCCTGCAGGCTGAGAGGAGTTTCTGGTATCAATCTTCTTCCTTCCTATTATCTCTTTTCCATACCCTCCCTGCACCCCCTTTTCCCCTGAGCCCTCTCCCTGTTGTTCATTCACAGCCCAGACATCCCAGTGCCTCTTTCCAAGACTATCCTTCCATCCCATAAACAGTTGTATGCGTGCACATGCACACACAGTTCCCTGGCGTTCAGAGACGTCCCAGGTCCTTTGCACGTGGGTAGGCCTCCACTGAATCCATTATAAGGAGCAGTAAGAGATTCCTCTCCCCCAGGCCTGATTTTTCATAATTTATTTTGAAAGGGTCAGTCAGCTCTGGGTGTCATGGAATGAAATGTGTACTCATGTGGAAGAAATTCTGGGGAGATTGAAGGCACAAAGAAAACTTAATTCACATTCACACATAAGGAAGTCCTGGGAAGACAATTTCCCACCCACTGGGCCTGCTTTCTTGCCAGCCAGGCTCTCTTGGGTGGAACATGAGTCCAGCATGTTTGGGATATATTTCTATTGTGCATTAGTGAAAGCCTTTTAGCCCAGAGTCCAGAATAGTTTAGTAGAATAGTGTCCCAGTTGTTTTGTTCTCAAGTCTGGACAGCCTCTGGCTCAGGGACTTCACTAGTCAGGATCAGAGAGGCAGAGTGGTTCCCTGGGGAATCCTTGCCAATTGTGAGCAGCCCCGACTGGTCCAGGGCCAGGGTCACCCGGTTAGGCCTCTCCCACCATCCTGTTATGGTCCCCAGGTAAGGCCCAAGGTCACATCCTGGTAATGGCACTTAAAATTGAGGCTGAAACTGGCAACTAAATATTTAGAAAAATGGCTCAACTTCAACAATCATCCAAAAGATACAAACTGAAATAGCTACAAAATGTTAAGAAGTTTCTAAGCCATAAAATTAGAACAGATGTTTAAAATGAGATTTCCCCATGCCACTGCAGGAACAGTGAGGATGGCATTCTCTCACAGCTTGCGCACTGGGGGTGGGGAGAGTATTTTGGCAATATTGGGAGCCTTTCGTCTCTTACCTTTGCTTCAGTAATTCCATCATGGCAATGACATGAAATGTAGTAAAATATTTTACACAGTGATGTCCATCGTAGCATTGTTATAGTAGCAAAAATTTTAGAAACAACTTAAATGACCAATAGGGGATTTGTTTAGAAAGTTCTTATGACAATACGTCGTGCATGTTATGAAGAGTTAATGACATAGAAAAATGCCTATGATGGAATGTGATGGGGGAAAAAATAGTACATATTACCTATACCATAGGTTTTTAGTTCTGTTACATATTATGCACAGAAGAAAGACGCCAAAATGCCAATAACGGTTCTTTGAGTAGTGATCATAGGGGTAATTCTTCCTTATAGTTTTCTATAATTAGCATGTATTATTTTGTAATCAGGAAAAAAATGTTTGGTTAAAAAAAAGGACTTCAGACTGAAATAAAGGGCCAGTGACAAGGGCCCCCGCTCGCAGGGCCGTGCTGACCCTGGGTCAGTGCAGTGTGGCCTGGGGATGTTTGAAAGGGGTCCCCTCCGTGCTGTTATTCAGTTCAATTTCCTACCTGGCTCCTACCTCAGCCACCTTAGCCTCAGCCCAAACCCTTTTGTGCGCAGAGAGCCTGGGCTTCTCCCTCTAGATCCCCTCTGCCCCGTAAGCTGCTCAGAGCCCTGGATTTGGCCTCAGCCATTCTCGGCAGCACTATGACCTCTTACATCTTGGGCTCAAGCTGGAACAAGCCCAGCTGAATACTAAAGAGAGGGAGCCTGGAGCACCTGGCACCCTAAGGATGGAGCCCAGAGGTACCAGGGCAAAGACAGACTAGGTCTCCAAGATGTGCATGTCCACCAGCACAGGAAGCCAGCTAGCCAGGAGCCCAAGTCACACAGAAAGTAGAGGGCTGTCTTTATTCTGCCTTTGGATGCATGAATATGTCCCTAACCCCTACGTTGTATCTCTAAGTCCTTGCCATAGAAACTAGACTTCTCGGGGTTTGAGGACTTCACGGCCCCACTTCACCCTTTTCCTCACAGAATCCGAATGTCGGGTATCAAAGGTCTGCAAGGGGTGGTGAGGAAGACGGTGAATGATGAATTACAGGCCAATATCTGGGATCCACAGCATATGGACAAGATTGTTCCGTCACTGCTTTTCAACCTGCAGCATGTAGAGGAGGCAGAGAGGTAAGCAGGGGAGGGGTGGAGCTTGGACATGTGCAGCCCTCCCAGGCTGCTTTCCCCCGATTCTTGGGAACCACACAGCTTGGTCTGTTTGGTAAAACGTAATTACAAAGCCATGGATCTTGGCTTTTGTAGCTTGCTCTGCAAGGAGTCCATAGCTGGCTCCCTAGGAGCCGTGGGTCTAGCCTTTTGCCAACCTGCCACACCCCTTAAGGTCTGCATTCATGAGGAAAGACAGTAACAGTGTGGGCTCCCTGGGGGTGAGTGTGTGCTGGTAAGAACAAAGAACCCAGACTCTGGTTGTCTCTCTGCAAGCAGCAAGCCAACGAGATTTGTAAAAATACTTTTCATGGTTCCAATTTTGAGGCCTTTTCCTCCCTTACCTTCCTTCCTCCCTCACTTCCTCGTGGTATTTCAGGCCTTAAAACATGCCTGCTTGACCAGCCAGCAGACACGCGACACAAATTGCAGATATTGGGTTTTAATTTGGAAGTCCCAGACCTGGGATCCATCCTGTGAGATGGGATGGAGGGAAAGGTTCACGTCACTGTCCTGCTTGACTGTGCGTGACATTGGTTGAAGACACTGGGTTCCTCACCTGTCAGTTGAGCCTCTGCTGTTGCTAGTCGGGTGGGGAAAGTAAGTGTGCCTTCTGGTGGCCATTCCTGGAACCGCACCTCACTGACAAGCGGGGCCGGTGGTGGTCTCAGTGCCAGGAGCCCTTCTTCTGTCCAGATCTGGGTCCACCCCCTGTGACTGATATGAGTGAGCCACACGTGAGCCAGCCACTGGGCCTTGCTTTTTTCCCTCCCTCTTTTTCCTTTCCCTTCTTCTCTCTCTCCCACTTTCTTTTGCTTTCTGCTATTCTGCCACCTTTCTTCATATCCCATTTTTTTCTTCCAAAGCCTTCAGGGCACAGAGACACTCGTAGTCCCATGGTGCTGTCCTCTGTGGATATCTGTCCTTCCCACAGAGGCACATCAGGCCTATCCTTAAGGATTTCCAGAAAAACTTTATCTCTTCTCCCACAATCTTCCTCCACTCTGGGCTTCTTTACCCCATTTAACTTTTGACAGCTGTGACAGTGCACCTGTGACCTACACCAAATTCCTGCTGGTCCTGCTATCACCATTGGCATGGATAAGCACCGAAATCCAGGTGTGCACAAAGCCTGACTCCCAGCTTTGCATTCCATCCTTCACCCATGCACTGTGTGTTCCCACAGCCGGTCCCCCTCACCCCTCCAAGCTCCAGAGAAGGAAAAGGAAAACCCAGCAGAGCTGGCTGAGAGGTGTCTTCGGGAACTGCTGGGCCGGGCTGCCTTTGGCAACATCAAAAATGCCATCAAGCCGGTTCTCATGTGAGTCCCCCTCTCTGCCTCCCCCACCAGAGGAGGTCCTGGCACCTACTTGCTGACTGGGGGAGAAAGGAAGACAATTTATAGTTGTGGTGCTGTGGCCACGTCCATCCCTTCTCTGCCTGTTTCCTGCATCATGACACCAAAAGCTACCACACGGTGGCCAGGTGCAGTTTTGGGGAGGAATTGGTAGGAAGCCCCTGAGGCTGAAGGAAGGTGCCCGGGTTCACTCCTAAGTCCACAGAGCCCTGTTCTTGACCTCTCTCCAGCTCTGGGGCTGGGACTGCCCTGGGGCCCCTCATTCTTCCCTTCTCTCACCTACACCTGAAGGCCCTCCCTCACTTACCTGGGGAGCTCTATGAGAGCTGGGTCTCTTGGGAGGTGTCCCTCTCCTCCCTAATGTCACTTTACATTTCACAGCCGTTCTCCTATATTTTCTTCACAGCCATTTGGATAACCATTCTCTTTGGGAACCAAAGGTGTTCGCCGTCCGTTGCTTTAAAATCATCATGTACTCAATTCAGGTATGGTGGGTCCCCTGGCCCAGCTTGTCCCTCTGGCCAGGGGCACCTCTGGGAGCAGGGCTGTGCTTATGGAGACAGCCACCTGTCTTTCATGCCTTCTAAGCCGCCGTGTCTAAACTGGTGCTGTGTAACCTTGCTGTGTGAAAGACCAGTTTAGTTTTATTTCACAGACCAATACTTTGTGAAATACAAGTAAAAAGAATTCCTAGAAAAAGTAAATGAAAAACTCACACGAAATACAAGCCCGCAGACCACCCTTGGCTGCCACAAGCATTGTCAGATTGCTTACTAAACACTTATTCTCAATTCCTCTACTTATCTCCCTGTAAACGGGCGTAGGACAGATCTTGAATTGGCATCAAACCAGGGGTCACACTTTGAGCATCACTGGAGCAAACCATGTGGCCTCTTGTGGCTCTTACCAATAAGACCCGGGGCCTGGGGCAAATGAAAAGGAAGACAATATTTTTAAATTGACTTTTGACTCATTTGAAGCGAAAGGGCACAGGAAAAATGTGGAAATCCAGGTATTCACTGGGATTTGGTTCTGCTCCTTGTTGGACCAAGAGGGGAAGAGCTCAGGAAAAGAAACTGGGGTATCAGCGCCACTCCGGTGGCCTTGGGACCTCACCTTTGCCCACTCCAGCCTTTGAGATCCACCTGGGCTTTTCGGTCCCAGTCAAAGGCTTCCCTGGCTCAGAGGCCTTGTGGGGACGAGCACATCTTCCTCCTCCCAGCCGCAGCACTCCCACCTGGTTATCCAGCAGCTCCTGAGCCACCTGGATGCCAACAGCCGCAGCGCGGCCACGGTGCGGGCGGGCATCGTGGAGGTCTTGTCCGAAGCCGCGGTCATCGCGGCCACCGGCTCCGTGGGTAAGGGGGCCCTGAAGGGAGTGGGGGCTGGGAGCCCCTCAAGGACAAAAAAGGGCAAGGCACTGGGGGGAAGTGTCAGAACCGGTTTTCCTGGGGGGGGGGGGAATCAGCCGGGGAAGGTAAGAGGCAGAGGAAGCCCCCGGCTGGAAGTGGGCGTAGGCTTGCCGGGTCATGCAGGCGAGGGGAGAATGAGCGAGGGGTGCCAGCGCTGGATTGTGGGTCTCCCACCCCTCCGCGCTCAGGGCCCACGGTGCTGGAGATGTTTAACACTCTGCTGAGGCAGCTGCGGCTCAGCATCGACTACGCCTTGACCGGGAGCTACGACGGCGCCATCAGCCTGGGCACGAAGATCATCAAGGAACACGAAGAGCGCATGTTCCAGGAGGCGGTCATCAAGACCATAGGTGCTGGGCCTGGGGGCGTGGCCTGGGAGGGCGTGGCCTGGGAGGGCGTGGCCAGGGTGCCCCCCCACACACACACACACACACGGTCATCATCAGTCCAGAGCGGGTAGGACTGTCATCCGCTCCTGTTACTCCCCAACATTGGGGAAAATGGAGTCAGACCACGGTACGCACAACTCACAGACTGGCCTGCGTCGAGCATGAGAGAACAGAGTAGTCTCTGTGGGGTTCTCACCCCGGACTTCAGATCAAAAGCTAAGAGAACTTTCCTGTGCCCCAGTCCCCATTAGGCCTGAATGATGCTTCATTCTGAGCCACTGGAGGGGAGGTGGGGAGTGAAAAAAAGGAAGGAGAGAGGAAAGGGAAAAAGCTGTGTAGAAAATGAGTAAGCACGTGGGCATGGAAAAGGACTACAAAGCCACCACAAGCAGGTAAGGGCTCACCGCGTTCAGGGCCGTCCCGCCCTCGCACCATCAGGGCTTCCCCTCAGCTCTAAGAAGTAGGCAGGGCAGGAATGATCACAGTTCACAGAGGAAGCCACTGAGGTCCACGGAGGTGTGGCACCCAAGGCCACCCAGCAGAGCAGCCGGTGACAGAGCCGGGATGGGCACCAGGGTGCTGCCCTGGGCCCTGGGCCCAGCGTTCTCCAGCGCACACCTTAGCCACAGGCTCAGGAATGACAAGTGGGGAATGGCAGCCTGGACACGTCGTCTAAGTTTCTCTTCTGGGTCTTAATTGTCCCCCGAGAGAAGCAGCCCACGCTCCCGCAGTAGTCTGCTCACCTGAAAGGCTGAGCTGAGAGACGCTGACAGCCGCTGGCCTCACCTGGGCCAACCCTCTGCACCATCTTTTTCCCGCAGGCTCCTTTGCCAGCACGTTGCCCACTTATCAGCGCTCCGAGGTGATCCTTTTCATCATGAGCAAGGTCCCACTGCCTTCCCTGCATCACCCCATGGAGACCGGGAAGACAGGGTGAGTCCAACACACCTTCCTTCGCTTCCTCTTCTCCCAGTCTAGGTTCCCCAGCTGCCCCTTCCCATGTTTTCCAGCTCTCTCCTTTCTCCACCTTAACTTTCCTGGTTCTGTCCTCTCTTCTCTGGGTCTATTCTCAAATCCATCAGCAGCGTTTCGAGGGATCCGTGGATCCCACAGCAATTCCTCAGGCTGACCCCCCCCCTCCAATAACTAACTCCCACCTTGGGGAGCCATTAATTCCCTGGTCTTCTTCCTGGCTCTGGAACTCACTGTCCTTGCTAACCCAACCAGATAAGCCTCATAGAGAATCTAATCATAAGGGAGAACTACTCAGGCAAGTGTGGGGTCTCTGCCCAGATCATCCTGGTGAGTATGTATGTCTCTGTGGTCTACAGGGAGAATAGGAACCGACTGACCCAGATTATGCTGCTGAAATCTCTCCTTCAGGTGAGCCTCTCCAGTCCCCATTCCTGCTCTGCCTCTACAGGGGGCACCTCCTACCAAGGCCAAGGTTGCACACTGCACAAATATGCCCAGCAGAAGAGGTGAGTAGGGGACTGAAATCCAGCCTATGTTCCTCTCACTAGTCAGACTGGGCACCCACAATACTGGGTCATCTAGAGCTGGCAGGGTGCCGGTTTCTAATTTTCATGAAGGTGTCTTATCAGCTTCTAATAGCCTTGTCACTCAAACACGATCTCTGTATTGAAATGGAAACTGTTGATTCCTGC
Source organism: Rhinolophus hipposideros (assembly GCF_964194185.1). Taxonomy (NCBI): domain Eukaryota; kingdom Metazoa; phylum Chordata; class Mammalia; order Chiroptera; family Rhinolophidae; genus Rhinolophus; species Rhinolophus hipposideros. The sequence continues at coordinate 61,158,920 of NC_138058.1, read as the reverse complement.
CCTTTTTCCCCTCTAAGGACCTCCCAGCTCTGATTTCCCCTGGGTACTTGTGCCCACCTCAGTCTCCCAGCCGCTATCTTTCCTTTCATCAGTGTTTTACATTACTCCTCTTTATATCTTTGCAGCCATCACTGGTGTCTAGATTCCTTGTTCTCAAATGCCATTCCCATGACCAACTTGTTGAAATATAGATTCCCTACAGATTCTGAGCTGTCCATCTGAGTTGGGTCCCGGAATCTGTAATTATTAACGAGCTCCCGAGATATTCTACTGGACGTCTCACAACTAGACTATTCTCCTAGTTGCTCTTATTTCCACCTCTCCTCCCCTATCATAAGTACAACCACAAGAAGAATTTTCTAGAAATGCTGTTCCCCACATGTTGCTCTTCGTTAAAGAGTAGGTCTCAGTTACCAGCTGATGTACATCCAGATTTCATGCAGGCATACCTTGGAGATATTGTGGGTTTGCTTCCCGACCACGCCAATACAGCTAAGATAGCAATAAAGCAAGTCACATGAATCTTTTGGTTTCCCAGTGCATATAAAAGTTATGTTTATACTATACTATACTCTATTAAATGTGTAATAGTATTACATCTAAAAAACAATACATACCTAAATTAAAAATACCTTATTGCTAAAAAAAAAATGCTAACTATCATCTGAGCCTTCAGCGAGTCATAATCTTTTTGCTGGTGGAGGGTCTTATCCTCTATTTGTTACAAAAGCAGTATCTATGAAGTACAATAAAACTAGGTTTGCCTGTACTTTTCAGACTGATGTTGGAAGGTCTCCAGCCCCCTATTCTCCCTAGACTCCCCATCTCATCCCTCAGCTCATCTCTGCTCTAGCCGTGCCATGTGCATAGCCCCCTCACTCCCACTCGTGCCTTCCCTTCTCTCTCCCCAACGCACACCTTCATGTCACTCAATTTTTATAAAGGCCTTTCATGCTGATGCTGCCCACATCTGGTTTCCTCCTCCATCTATGTACTCCTGCCTTTTCTTTGCTGAGTTTGCCCTCATTAATTTGTACCCGGCATCTTATTAAGGTGACACTTTGGGGTGCACTCAGATACATCCCCCTTCAGTGAACACTGATGTTTACTGTGGATGGCTCCAGGCTTTGCCAGATTCTTCAGGGCCTGCTGAATCATCAAAGGTGTTGGTGTGCAATAGGGACATAACAGTAAATATGTTTTGCTGCTTCCGGTTGCATTGGCATCATGTACGATGTTTCTGTGCCAACTGGCTTTAATCAGAAGACCCCCCTTCGTGGCCATGCTGGAAGAGATGTAACCACACGCTGTGTGTGTTCTTTGATGCATGTGCATGGGTTCCGATTCCTCAGCCCAGCTGTAAGTTCTTCCACTGTCTCTCCATTTCTCTGGGACTGCTCGCGCTCTTAGTGAAACATTTTATTCACAGTGAGTGGTGACCCATTGTGCCCTGATGGGCTGGAACGTAAGTTCAGAGGCTCCCTGACTCCTGCTCTCCTCTTGTGCTCATCCCTTGCTTGCTTTTAACCACTTACTGTTCCTGAACACTGTTGCCATCTATCCACATGTCTACTGCGCTGAGCTGAGGGTGTTACCTCCCTGGCGTGTTCAAAAAGTTGCCTAAGGCATCCGGGCCTAGAATGATGGTCTGAACTGGGGGAATCTGGACCGAGGGAGCTAGACTGGGAGATACCAAGAGAGGATGGAAGCTTCAGACTCAAGCTCTGCTGGGTGCTCGTCCGTGCCCTCACTGCGCCTGAGAGGGCCAGCGTTCCTAAGCACAGACTTCCTGGGCTCCCTCACAGGTGTCCACAGGTTTCCAGTGCAGCAACATGATGTCAGCACTTCCCAGCAACTTCCTTGACCGCCTCCTCTCCACTGCCCTCATGGAGGATGCAGAGATCCGGCTCTTCGTTCTAGAGATTCTCATCAGTTTCATTGATCGTCATGGCAACCGCCACAAGTTCTCTTCTATCAGGTGAATTTGGGGTCTCCTCTCCTGTTGATGTGTGATGAGAGAAGACTCCTGATAGGGCCACACATGCAGGTGGGAGGACAATTCGGAGAGTCAGTGAGACTCACCAGAGAACGGATCACAGGCATTGACCGTGAGGTCCTGTGAGGGGAGGGGCCACTGAAAGAGCAATTGACCTGGGGGAGAAGGGCGATGGACTGGAGATTTGGGAGGTAAAGAACAAGTACTAGAGGAAGTTTTCAGGTGGTGAGCGACAAAATAATCTAGAACAATGTTTAAGATAAAGAGATTGGAACTAGAGAATTGGGAGAAAGTCGACTGGGCTAGGAACCAGGGCTGGAGGGGCACCCAGAGGCTTTGATGCAACTAATGACATTGGGATAAAACCCAGTGACACCACGTGAGCTCAGACTGGCCTCACACAAGGGCTAAGGTGGCCTCTCATGTCCCCTTCCAGTACCCTCAGTGACATCTCTGTCCTGAAGCTGAAAGTGGACAAGTGCTCCCGACAGGACACCGTCTTCATGAAGAAGGTTAGCAAACGTGACCTCAAGATACAGTGAACCCCAGGCGGCCAGGCCTTCTGAAGTCCGACCTCCCAGCCCCCGAGTCACTGGTGACCACTGCCTCCCGAGCCTGCCGCCTCCCTCTTTCACTTTGCTTAGTCAAGATGAGCAGCCGACCCCTCTAGGCAGTTGTAGTCATCACCAAGGCCAGAGTGGGGACCAGGGCCAGCGACCGTGTGCTGCTCCTCAAGCTGGACTTGGGCAGCTTCTGCTGTGGGTTAGACTGGACTGAGCCTTCCCTTAACATGCACTGCTGCCCGTGTTCACGTCCACCGGGGTCTGCTTTAAAGGCATCCGCTCCCTCCAGGTGGGGGTGGGGTGCACTCAGCAGTCCTGCCTCCTTCAGATTGGTCTTTCTCTCCTCCTTGCCTCTCCTGTCCCCACCCTGCCCACTGGGGCCTGGCCCCCGCCCTTATCCCCATCTCCAGCACTCCCAGCAGCTCTACAGACACATCTACCTGAGCTGTAAGGAGGAAACGAACATACAGAAGCATTACGAGGCGCTGTATAGCTTGCTGGCGCTCGTCAGCATCGAGCTGGCCAACGAGGAGGTGGTGGTAGACCTCATCCGCCTGGTGCTGGCTGTTCAGGTGGGGCCTGGTGTGGGCAGGACACAAGGTTGGGACTGGGCGAGAGGGCCAAGCACTAAGGAGAGTGCTGAGTCACAACTGCTTCCCAATTGTTTTGGAGCCCAGGACTATCGCACCCTTGGTTGGCCATTCCTCCACGAAGACCACAAACCGTGGTCCTATAAGGGGAACCACTGAAGAATGCCTAATTCTCAGGCCGAAGGAGACCCAGGGAGCAGGGTCATTCAAAAATGCCCCTTAGCCCCTAGTATTTTAAGTCTCTCAAAGGGTCTGAATGGGACTCTAAGGATTGCCAAGAGGGTGCTCATAAGCCCTGAGCGATCCCAAAGCAAATTGTCTGGTTCCCAAACCTGGCTGTGCTTCAGAATCACCTTAAGCACTTATTAAATAAGTATATATATATACACACACACATATATATATTCCCAGTTCTGTTCCTGAGCTTGGGGTCCTGTAGATTCAACAAGCATCCCTTGTGACTCTCAGGCAGCCAGAGTGGCCCTACATAGGGCTCTAGATTTCGAGGTGTGCCCAGGTGGAAGTTGCTCCCAAGGATGCTAGCCATTGGGGTTCATCCTTCAGACCTCAAAGGCAAAGGTCTCCAGGGTCATAAAGCCAGGCGAGCATTGTATCTTGAATTGTGGCAAGCCTGGAAAGTCAGTAATGGAGGGTCTTGGGCCATCTACTTGGCAGTGCTAAATCCTGCAAGGCCAGCCCAGGTACTATGATCGTCTTCATTCTAGAATTTGAGATTTCTTTGTATCCCATTCCCCTAGCAACTCCCACAACTTTCTCAATTTAACATGTGAACCCAACTTATCAAGCCAATCCAGCCCTCCGAGAATCATCCAAGGTCTGTAGTGAAGGAAACCGCATCCTGGAGGTGGGCTTACTGATGAGGGTTTGGACCGTCAAAGTCACAAAAGCTGGAACTGTCAAGTGGGGGCTTGAGGTCATCGCCTCTCTACTCAAGTATTTGTGAGCCTCCAGCTCATGGATTGTTCTAGGGGCCATTCACTTCAGCTTTAATAAGGATGGTGTGTGTCTTTCAGGAAATTATGGGGCAAATGCTGCAAAAGGCTTATTCTAAAGCAGGGGGCCATCTCTTAGGAAGGTTGGGGAGAGGTTGGGTGGAGGGTGGCGCACCAGTATAGTTTGTCAGCTGAACACTCCAACGGCCCCTCTGTTGTCACCACAGGACCTGGCCCAGGTCAATGAAGAGAGCTTGCCTGTGTACAACCGCTGTGCTCTCTACGCACTGGGCGCAGCCTACCTGAACCTCATCAGCCAGCTCACCACGGTGCCTGCCTTCTGCCAGCACATCCATGAGGTCAGTGTCCTCATGACCTTGAGATGCCCGCTTGATCCTGAGAGCTCAGGAAGATCTCCCCTTGGAGTTTCCCTAGAACTTTTCCTTAATTGCATGAGCCTTGTGCTTCGTCTAGGCATTAAAGGAAGGGCTGATGGAAGAACTGACAATAGTGAGACGTTACGAGAGGCAGCATTTCTTCCTGTGTGACGTGACGTAACGGGGCGGGCCAGGCATAGGAAGCACCCTAGAACCCTTCCTCACCTGCCATCTGTCCCTCTCTACTTCCCACCGCTCTGTGCTACGCCCCCTCCAGAAGTGTGTACACACACACACACACCCACACACACGCACACACGCACACACCCCTCATGTCATGTGGGACTAAAGATACTTCAAAAATGTTTCAGTAATGAACGTTTTCAAATAGCACAAAAGCAGTGTGAGTAGGACAGCGGACATCTGTATAGCTATCATGCAGATTCAGCAGTTATAAAGATTTACTCCCATTTGCTGCATCTGTTTCCTTTTTCTTTGCTGAAATATTTTAAAACAGATCTCAGCTGTCATGTCGTTTCAACCTTGAGTGTCTAAAAGAATACGGACACCTTCTTATATGACTGCCATGCTATTAACTATCTAATTAAATTATCAGTAATACCTTGGTACTATCTAAGACCCAGCCTATCATCAAATGTTCTCAGGACTGTTCTGTATCAGTGTGCCAGAGATACACCTCCCTTTTTCATGTTTAAAGAGAAAACAGGAATAGGTCACAGGAGCAAGAAAGTACAGTCTCTTGGGAGCTAAGTCCTGCATTTGGAGGACACTTAATGCAGACGTGTCATTGGGATAGCGTGAGCAGACCGCCTGGGCTGGTCAGTTACTGTCGATCTGAGTTTCTCCCTCGGAAGCCCAGCTGTAGGGTGCTCTGCCAAGGAGTTTGTAGGAGGAACGAAACACTGAGAGGGGTGGGAGCTCTTACATTTGCCTGTTTGGAGGTCCCTCTCCTTGTCGATCTTAGCTCTTAACCTGTGGTTCTTCCCAAACTCCAGGTAATAGAGACCAGGAAGAAAGACGCTCCATACATGCTCCCTGAGGACGTGTTTGTGGAGCGGCCCAGGTGAGGAGCACACCTAGGACATGGTCCAAGACACCCAAGGCAGCTGAGTAAGAAGGTGGGCGGTCTGAGGCCAGGGGCTTAGGCGTCTATGGGCTCGAAGGACAAGAGTGGACCCTGCCTGTGGCCCAGAAGTTCTGAGTCAACTTTGACTCCCATCATTTGACCGTAATCCACACGTTGCGCCATCTCGGTGTGTTGTACTGTAGAGTACATGATGCCACCTCTGGGAGCTTTGGCCAAGCTCATGGAAATACATTGTGGAGGAGTCGTTCCTGACAAGACACTGTCATCATCCAAGTGGCATTCTCAGACTGTAGTCTGTGGGCCAATATTACTTCAACATCAGAGGAACTCAAGGAGAAGATATTCTAAAGAAACAAAGTATCTAACCATAGGGGATAGCTTTATAAGTTATGGTCCATCACCATGACAGACAACTGGTAGCCCATCCACAAAGGTTTGAAAGAACAGTTAGTATGAAATATTCACTATATAAGATGTATATGCAATATATCACAGAACAGGCATGTAGGGGTGGGGTGATGTTTGTGCGTGTGCATAAATGTATGTGACTGAAAGATCCTGCACACGATATAAACGTGGTGGTCTCTGGAAAGTGGGACTGTAGGTGATTCTTTTTCCTTTTGCTTCTCTGTTACTTTGTATATGAATATTATTACTTTTATAATAAGGAAAATTATTAGGAAATCATCCATGGTTCTCACTTGCTCTTCCCTCTTTGTCTTCCAGGCTGTCTCAGAATCTTGATGAAGTAGTGATTGAGTTCCTCTTCCGCCAGAGTAAAATCAGTGAGGTCCTGGGGGGCAGTGGCTACAATTCAGACAGGCTCTGCCTGCCCTACGTCCCTCAGCTGACAGGTATGAGCTTTGCTCAAGGACTTCCAAGTCTGCCTCTGCCTTTTCTTGGCCAGGTGAGGGCCTGAGGGTAAGGCACGTCAGTTGCCTTCCATGGCCCCTTGGCTGTCACACAAGAGCTGAAAGACACAGTGGAAAGCTATGGTGAGATCCTATGGCTTTCCCCGCCTCTCATCAGTTCAGGATCCTTGGGAGTAACCAGCCCATGAGGTAGCCTGGCCTGTGGATGGGTCCCATTGTGCCACCCACGGGCTGCAGAATCAGGCCCAGTACTCTGTGCCTTACTTCCCGAAAAATCTTAGACACATCCCTTGGCTTTTCTGACTCTCAGTTTCCTTGACTGGAAATAGGGATATTAACAATACCTGCCTTAGAGGGTGGGTGGGAGAAGGACATGAAATAATGAGGGCAAATGCACGTAGTAAATGCTACACGGTGGACAGCCACTAGTGCTGTGAGCAGATGACACTTACAGGAGTTGAGACACGCTTTCTGGTCAGAAGCATATTCTTTGTGCTCATCAGTAATTTCAAAATCCTAGCCCTACAGAGCATAACTCACCACCCTCAGGTGGGCCGCAAAGGCCCACAGTCTTCCAGAAACTCCAGCTGTCACCGTCGTGTGCACCGAGCCCTCAGAGGACTGCAGACCAGGCAAAGGCGCAGGGCTTGCGAGATACTATTAGGGCATGATCCTGGCTCGCCCCGAAGGCTGGGAACCCGAGCTTCTCGCTCCTTCTTTCCCAGATGAGGATCGCTTATCCAAGAGGAAGAGCATTGGAGAAACCATTTCCCTGCAGGTGGAGGTGGAATCCAGGAACAGCCCAGAGAAGGAGGAGGTGAGTGTCCTCTTCCTGGTACACAGTCCTGGGGAAGCCCAGTGTCCCCAGAGGAGGGGACCTGCTTCTGCCTCGACCCTCCAGGCCGTTCACTGCGCATCTCATTTAAGCTTGCAGGGAAAGTAAATTTCTAAAGGAAGTTTTGTTTTCTTACTGACTCTCATCATATGTATCAGATATTTCCATCGGGAAAAATTATTTGTATCCATCTCCCCCTCACACACACGCCCATGAGGGTGTCATAAATGTCGCTCTTGCAAGACTTTCCGGTTGTCATTCCCCATTCACGGTGGAGGCAGATGAGCTTCGCGTTGGAAATTGGAAGGCCTAACAGGAGAGATGAGAGTGAGAATAGCTTCCATGCTGTTTCTTCCAGATATACCCATAAAGGTGCTTTTCTAAAGAGAAAGCTGCAGCTCAAAGATCTCTCTCTTTCATCTTCTCTAGAGGACTGTGAATATCTAATTTCTGTTCAAATTAGCATGTGTTATCTCCCCTGCCATTATTTCTTCTATCTCAGAAAGTAAAGCAGATGTACCCACAAGTAAGGGAGAAAAAGGAATCATAGTAGAAATACCAAATTTACTCCCTCAACTGCAAAAGAAATAGGGGAGGGGCAGGGAGGAGGACGAAAGGAATCCTGAGGGAGTTGAAGCCACAAGACGCAGGGCACTTTTTAATAGTTTTTAATGGTGACTCTTCCAGTTAAGGGAAATGACAGAAATGTCGGGGAAACCTCAGCAAGGGTGCTCACCTGGGTGGATCTTGGACAAGAAGACTTGTGGGGTCCTTGCGTGGGAGTATTTTCTGCCCATTCGGGCCGGTGTGGCTGTGAGGACAGCCTGGGCACTGAGCCGTTCCCCAGATGTGACTGGAGCAAGGGGAAGTCACTGGGGTCGAAATCAAGCCTTCCTGTAACCATGCCCTCAACCACGTTCACAACTCTTTATTTATTGGGACAGACCTCCAGTGTAGGACCTTTCAGAGCTTCTCTGGAACCTTCCCAGGGAAGGAAGGAGGCTCTGACTCAGGCTAATTGGAGAAGTGAAATGAGATGGGACCAGGTGTCCTCCAGGCCCTTCCAGCTCTACAGGGACTGGGAACCTCAAATGTGTTAGGACTGCGGCGTGAGTGGGCTGTTATTCCCCCCTACCACCCCACAGTGTGATTCTCTCTTCCCAAGAGTTAAGATACCCTCAGGAATTGAATAAAGTGAAGCAGGAAGAGGAGAAATGGTTACCTGAGTACACAGCTGCCTACTGCCTCAGTGACCTGAGTCACTAATATGGGTCCCTTCCCTCTTCCAGTGTGTGCTCAGCCCAGGAGAGGCCTGGTAGCTAAAGCAGGTGTCTGCCATGCTACATGTCTTTCCACTTTCAACTTACCTCCTCTAGAATCCTGTGGTGGCTTCCTGTAGCCTTAAATGACAGACTCACAGGGAGGGAGGAATTGATCAATGCTGGTTTGGTCAAATACCAAACCCAGTGTCTGGCATTCAGAGCCATTGATTGTCTGGGCTGGCCTTACTATCTCAATTTCCCCCTCCTCTCTGGCAGACATCCACTGTCCTACTCTGACTAGTCTGCTTTCAGTCCCCCCATGCCATCGCCTTCATCTCTGTGTCTTTGCTAGCGTGGAATCCGGTGTCTGAATCACCTTTCCTCTCCACCTCTGCTCCCGTGAATCACCTATTCTTCAATACCCAGCTTGTGTTCCATTTCCTCCAGGAACCCCTCTCTCGTCCAGTGACCATCCTTTTCTCTGTTCTACCACACAGTTCCCCAGCGCCTCGCACGTGACTATCTCATGTTGGTCGGTGCTGTCAGTGGATGGTGGATGAATGTACAAACATGACTTCTCAGAGTGAATGATAGTCCAGTGCAGCTCTCTCTTGCAGTAATTCCTATGCTAACACATTTTTTCCATTTCTACTGAGTGACTAGCCAAGAGTCCTGCACCAGTTGGTGCTCACTTAATATTTGTTGAATGACTTTATCCCATACCTACACCTCTGTCCTTTCACACTTAAGCATTTACTGAATTCCAAACAAATCAAAAAGTGTACAGCTCAATGAATTTGCACAAAAGGAACGTACCCATGCAGTCGCACCCAGATTCGGGGAATGGAACAGTGTCATTGCCCAATAGTGTCACCTCCATACCACCCACCCACCCACTCCCACACCCCCGAAGGGAGCCACAAGCCTGACTTATGTCACTTCTTGAACTTTTTATCATTGAAGCCATGCACTCCCAAGTCTGTTTCTTTCACTTAAATTATGTTTAAGTGATAGAATATAAGTAAATCATGGGTCTTGCCGTAAGGAGCTGGTCGTCTAGTGGGGGAATTCCTGAAATTTCATCTAAATTCCTTCACTATTTTCAGCATCTGACTTTCCACATCAGGCCACACATCCATGGAGCCCCCTTCTTTGGGTTTTATTATTTTCCACCACCTTTTATAGGCTCTACAGAGGACTGAGATCCTGTGACCCAGGTCCTTGGACCAACCTCAGCCTTTTTTACCTTTATTTAACCCTCAAATCACCTTGGTGGGTAATTGAATATTGTAAGTCTTCAAATACGTTATTCAATTCTTGGAATCTACATTTAAGATTATATTTTCCAACTGCCTCCTCTTGTTTCCAATATTTTCGGTTGGGTTCTCTGAAGATTTTTTTGAATTGCACAGCTTTCCTGGGCTTAATGGGACAAGTTAGGGGAGGGGACAATGAGTCCTTTTAAGTGAGACTCTGATAAGGACTTAGCCTCCCCACTGCCACCTCCCTGCTCTTGGGGAGCTTCCAGAGACCCTGCTGAGAATGTGGGTGTCCTGGGCGAGTTTCTGCCCATCAAGACGTTTTGCTACGAAGTAAAAGGCTGCCCACTAACTGAGAATGCCAAGGCTCCCCTCTCCCCTCTGTTCCCTCCCACGCTCCACCTTTCTAAACACTTCTGTTCCCTCTCCCGCAGCGAGTGCCTGCTGAGGAGATCACCTATGAGACCCTAAAGAAGGCCATTGGTAAGTGGGAGGCAGGGGGCTTTGATTGGCGGGCTGGGTCCTGGGAGGCCAGGCGGGTATGTGCAGCCCCACCTGCTGCCCTCTGGCGGTGACAGATGTGAGGGCAGGGGCTGCTGGCGTCCGCTACCTAAATTCATCACAACTACCAAAGCTCCAAGTGAAAGTCCTGCTCTCCAGGATCAGTAGTGTTGCCCCATGGACCCTGGGTCAGGTAACCCTTTTTCTGCTACCTTTAAAAGTAATCCACTGAGGGTTACAGCCAGTCAGGTAAAAAGTAATTTTGTATAAATATTTTGACTATTTTTTGGTAGAATATGATACAAAAGAACAAGTTGATCAATGAGAAATATTAAGAACAAATCATATTACTATTTCTTTAATGGCAATAGATTTTAATATGCAGTATTACCTCTTCTGTCTGAATTATTGAGCAATAAAGTATTCTGAATAAGAGAATTTTTCTGATAACTGATGACAAATTATGCCTTCAAATGCCAAACCATTTTTTACCTTTGTTGTCATTGATGGTACTTTCTGAATGTACACACTCCTCCCCTTCTTAAACAGAGTGTGATGGACATATTTGAGACCCCTCCCCTTTTCTTCTAACTCGTTTTGGAGACCAAGAGGACTATGTAGAAGCCTAAGTGGCCTTAGACTGCTCTGCCACAGGGGTTCTGTGCTGGCTTTTGTGCTGTGTGGCTTTTCTATTGTTGATGTCCCTTTTCAAATTACCCCCAGAGTATTCCTTGCGGCAGTGTAGCTACTTGAGGCTTTAAAAGCCCAGTTTAAGAGACCACTTAACTACTTCTCAAACCCTGACACAAGGAAGGGGGCTGAGCCCTCAGGCAAAATCAGGAAACGGTCTAGCCCTCCTGGGACTGTGCAATGGCACCGGGCCCTCCATGCCTCTGCTCCCTATTCATAGCACGGGAGACAGCCCGAGCTTCAGTCACAGACAGAGCTCCCTGGAGGAGTCCACCCAGCTTCCCGTCTTCTCCACCCCTACCCCACATGAGTGGGGCAGGACCTAAGGCGTGACCTGGCTCTCTGTGCTGCAGTGGACAGTGTGGCAGTCGAGGAGCAGGAGCGTGAACGGCGGCGGCAGGTGGTGGAGAAGTTCCAGAAGGCGCCCTTCGAGGAGATTGCAGCACACTGCGGCGCTCGGGTAAGTGACGCATTACAGAGGTGAGTCCTCAGGGACCAAAGAGACGCTGGATTTGGGCCCAGGGCAGGACTGCGTTTCTAGGAGATCTTGGCACTTTTATCACGTAGAAATTAGGATTTAGATGCCCACAGCGGCCTGGCACTGCATTGTTTCCCCATGAACCAAAAAACTTGATTAGTCATACACTGCTCCAGACCTCACAATTTTCATGTAAGGAAGAAGCCCCGGCCTCAGCAGCTCCTATATCAAACAGATTATAATGATTGTACTCATAATAGCAAGTACAAGTACGTAAATAGCACATACTATGCATTGATTAGTTGATTTCATTCTCATGACAACTCTGCGAGGTTAGTGCCATTATGACCATCACGGTACTCAGTGATGGGGGAGGGGCCATGGCGAAGGAAAGATGGCCAGTGTTTGCAACAGGACCCATTTCCGGGCAAGGGGAATGGAACTGCCAGCCTTGGAAAAGAGATTTGAAAGAGAGGGTGCCACACAAGTAGAACGAAGGCTCATGGCAATACTTACGGGAAGAGCACAAGCATTTCTTGAAATTCATTTTATATGCCAGGATTTGTTAGTCACAGTGTTCATCTTAGAATTTGCAAATAACTCATATTTGATTGTACTTTCCCCTCTCAATAAAAATATATGTAATTTTCTATTCTATTATATATATAATATATAGTTCATATCATGTGTAAGTATAATATAGATGGGGGGCAGGCCATAGTATCCTAACGTCTTATCCCCCCTCAAGAGTTAGATGCTGCTCGTTTCACGAGCTCAGAGTCGAGACCCAGTTACTGAACACATGTACAACTCACTCTCTGTGTCCATGGACTCAACTGGAGCCAGAAGGGACCAGAAAGAGCATGTGCCCTACCCCACCACTTTTGCACAGCTGCTTCTTGGGAGTTAAGGAAAACGCTGGAACCAGCTATGGGCCTCCTGGCGCCGTGCCCAGCAGACCCGACTGCCCCACTTGTAGGGGCGAAGGGCCCTTAAAGAACTGCCGCCGGAAGTCCTGGTGTTCCAGGCCTCTGTGCTGCATGGGGTGGCTCTGCCTGACTTGAACCCACAGGCCGGGCCCACAGACGAGCGCTGAGAACAAGCAGCCACTGTTCTCCTCCTGACGCTGCACTGCCTGTCCCTTCAGTGCACACTCTGAACAGGTGAGCTGGGGACAGAGCTGCGCGGAGCCCCAACTCACGTCCCTCTGCTTGTGTCTAGGCATCACTGCTGCAGAGCAAACTGAACCAGATCTTTGAAATCACCATCCGGTAAGTGGCAGCCCTGGCCCGGGACCCCTACCTCTGTGGTAGCATTGGGCCCCTTCCTCCCATCTTCCTCTTGCCCCTGCCTTCAGTCCTCCCTGCCTCCAACCTCTATCTCGGGACTGAGGCCAACAACTAACTCTCCCCAGAAAAGGAAATCAAGACTAGAGAGGGAAAGAGACAGCTCAGTGAACCCTGGAAAAAAGCCACGAGTGCTAGTGTCCCAGGCTAAGACTTTACTTTCTAAAGCACTATAGAGCCTGTCATGAAGCTGTGGATTCTAGAACAACTTGAAACCTGGGAACCCAAGGAGTGACAAAGGCCCTGGTCCCTGTTCGAAAAGAAACACAAATCAGCTGCTCTATTTGGTTTCATGGGGTGGGACCCCAGAACCTCCTCCTCATCCCTTTCTCTCCTCCATGTGTTCCTGCCCCAGGCCCCCGCCAAGCCCATCAGGAACCATCACCGCAGCCTACGGCCAGCCTCAGAACCACTCCATCCCCGTCTACGAGATGAAGTTTCCGGATCTGTGTGTATACTGACCTCCAAAGGTGGAGCTCCTTAGAGGGGTAGGGTCTGAGAGATGGGCTTGCCCTCGCTCCTACCCCTCCTACGTGGAAATCTAACTGGGATCTCAGAAAAGGTCACCGTAGATGACAGCATCTCCCTAGCTAAGCAAGGGAGGACCCCAGGTCCTTACGCTTCCCTCTTGTCCTCCCTGGGGTGACCAGCCACCTGCTCCCCTGGGACCAGTAAGCCTCTAACTTGCACCCTTTGTCTCCTCCTTTGTGTCAGCCAGGGACCAACAATAGCGGGGTCTCCAGAGAAAGGCTGAGATCCTGAGAAGCTCCTACTTGGTGTAATAAGTGAAAGGCTTTCGTAGGGGTGGGCCTGGGGTGGGGCACAGCTGCGATTCCCCCAGGAGGGAACTAGTTGGAGACACAATTGGTCAAAGGAAGCCGTAGACTGCAATAGGGAGGAAGCAGTGACTGCGAAAGCTGGGAGATGGATGGAGCGGCTGCTCCTCTAGACCATCCTCTCCCTCTGGTCTGCAGGCCCTCACGTCTCCAGTGTCTCTTCCAATCTCCTGCTTACCCTGCCAGTTGTCTCTTTATGGTTTTTAATATTATGAATTAGTGCTGAGCCCTTATAACAGGAGGTGGGGTAGAGACACCATGGGGGGCAGCAAAGCATGAAGTGAAGGGCAGGCAGCTGCTGATGGCGCAGGCTGGCTCTCCCCAGGCTGGGCCTGCCTCCTGTGGAGGAGCGGCAGGCAGAAGTGGGCAAGTCCAGGTCCCTCTGTAGCATCTTCTCACCTCCTTTGTTCAGAGGAAGCTTGTGTGGCCCTCCCACAGTTCTCCCCCTTCTGGATGTTTCTCTGAGTGGAGCTCTCTCTTTGATGCCTGAGGATCTCAATGTGTTTTTACAGACTGTGGGTTGAGAGAGGGCAGAACTAGATAATCTGGTTCTAGACGACCCAAATGGAGGAGGAACTGCAGGGTCCCCAGGCCTGCCCACATCTCCGCCTGGCCTGGCTGGGCTGGGCAGCAGGGGGTTGCTGGGAAGGAATGGTAGTGGGGAAAGGAGAACTTTCGTGCTCGAAGATGTCAGAAGTCAACCTTTTGGATGTTTTGTTCGAGGAAAGAAGGATCCAGCACCTGATAATGGAAGGATTTCTTCACACTTTCACAAAGTCTGGACATCAGTGCCAACTGGCAAAGCTTGAGGCGTAGGGAGAGTAGGGAGACCCCTTTGGGTTCTACATTTCCCGAGTCCTGTCTACCTGTCTGCATGTAGAGGGGGCTCCAGGAGGCCGTTTGCTGTGCGCTCCGCTTCCCCCTTCTCAACCCCCTGCTTTGCGCCTCGAGAGCAGCTCTGACAGAACCTTACCTGAGCCGCCTCCTGTGGCAGCACCTATGGCCCCACATCACTCTTTCCTTCTCTTCCAGTGAGACTTCCTAGAACTTATCTGAGCTGATAAAGCTCACAGTAAGGTGTGAATGGCCAAATGATTTTTCCCTGGAGAATTTGTTTTGCCAAAAGAGGGAGGGTGAGTAGATTTCTGGACCCAAAGGAATCCCTTTTAGGGTACAAGTTTAGGCAGTGTGGGGTGATGTCAGAGCAGGCTGATTCTGCTAAGGGGATGGCTGGCTTTTGGGGACACCTTGGGTCACACCCCCGCATGATTGTGCATAGTGAGAGCCTAGTTATGAGGACAGATAGGTGTATTTTCCCAAACCAGGAGAACCTTAATATATGCGTTTCCCGTTGCGTGTACAGTGATGTCTTGGGGAGGGGCTGTCTGACCCTTGTCCCTGTAGTTTTCCCCTTGGTGGCTGCTTCTATGCTGCGGGCCTGTCGCTCCTGGATGGCCTGCATGGTTCTAGGGCTCAGGGGCCCGACTCCCACCCCTCCCCAGGGCGTTTGGCTAATGCTCAACCCAACATTTACAAGCATGAACTGAGATTTCTCCTTACTTTAGTATCTCTTTGTTAGAAACCCAGTTTCAAAGACTTGAAACAAACTTGAAGGCAAGTAGCCTTGGGAAGAAATGTCACAGGACATCTGAATCTTGAGCCACAAATATCTTTCCTCACAGGATCTTCCCATCTGTAGCTCCTGCTCAGCTTCGATGAGAAACCTCATTTCTCTCTTGTGCCTATTTGACTTTAGGGTTCAACTCCATGGCGACTGCACTCTGAGCATTGCCCTTGGGGGCCTGGTTCTGGGATATGGGAGTTGTGGCTCTGGAGCCTCTTTCTAGAGCCAGCACTAGAGCCAGCAACTTATAGGTCCACTCAGATGTCTCTCCCTCATGCCCACCCTGGGAACGGTGAGGAAAAAGGTACACGATTCCCATTGTTCGTGCACTCCGTTGTTCTTTCCTCTATATCTGCCCACAGGAGCTTTTTCTTTACAGCACGGCTACATAGCAAAGACATGTTTCTCTTGGAGAACTGGCCTTTTTTTTTCCCCCTTTTTCTTTTTTTTTTTTCTTTTGAGTGCCCTCTTCTCAATTTCAACTTAAATGTACTTTCAGTAGAATATTAGGTTAGCTGCTGACAGGAAGTAGAACCTGGATTCTGGCCAAATATGCCCCAGAATCAGAAAGTTTAAGGTAAGTGTTAACTCAAACAGACAATGCAATGTTAAATTAAGCAATCTCCTTCACCCCCACCCCCTGCCCCCGACAAGTCCTGGGAAGAGAGACAAAGCAGAGTTTGGTGGGTGCCCAGGCCTAATTAGCATCCCTGCTTCCTGCCTTCCAAGCCCTGTAGCAGCTGACAGCACTGTGTCCTGTGACGGACCCTTTTTGTTACTCTTCTGTGTTGTGATTTTGAGCCAGCAAACCCATCCAGACCAGCTGTTCCCAAAGCCAGAGGACCCGTGCTTCATGGGCAAGGAGTAGGGTTGGTTAGAACTCTGTTGACAGAACTTAATAGATGTGAATGTATTTGAGATTTGGAAGTTGTGTCAATTTGGTTGAGTAATGTTAGTGCATAAGGAGCAGGTCAGCAGAAAGCACCAGTGTGATCCTGGAGGTTCTTCCCGTTTTCCTTGTAATGGGGTCCCCAGTGCCCTGTGCCTCTTCCCATTTTCCTCTCATAAAAGTAGAAATAAGTGGTTTCTTGACTCCTAAACGTCTCCTCACCAGAGAAAAAACCCAAGCCGGGCAGAAGAACTAGGAAAGTCCTCAGATATGCTCCTCTATCCAGCCCTCTACCTCATATACAAGTATAAACGGATGAGCAATGAAAAGGTGGGGCTGGAAGTGACTTCAGTGCTTGAAGAAGCACGAGGATCATATATGCATGACATGACCTTTGCCCAAAGGACATGTTTCAACTGGCTTAAAAATGAGAACAGCCTTGGGATACCTTTGAATGGCTTCCAGGCCAGAACTCTGGGCTTCTCTGGGGACTCCTGGGTCATGATAACTTCCAGTTCCTGTTTTATTGTCCCCAGGCCTTCTGACCTGGATACAGAGAGTATCATTGAGAAGTGAACCTATTTTTCCCAATTCTTCTTCATGACCAAAAAATGGCAGTTGGCCGGGGGTGGGGTGGGAGAAGTGGGGGGCTGTGGGAAAAGACTAGCCCCGAGCTGTTGGGCCAAGTACTACGTTTAAGGTAGACAAGGAGATTAGCACATCTGGGCGGGCCACGCCCGCTTCCCCTGACCCATAGACCGTGGCAGACAGTCCAGCTGAAACGAGACAGTTTAGGGCAGTGTCTTTCTTCTTCATCCCAGTAACCCTAGAAACCTCCTGGTTAAATGACCCTTTATCCCAAATCTGGCCATGTCTAAAGACTGCAGAAGAATGGTCGTCATGGGCCTGGTCAGCTGGGGAGGTAGGAGAAGACACCGGGGCTGTGACTGGGGCTCTGTGCCTGTTGGGGTCAGAAGGCAGTTTTCTGTGCTCTCTTAGCACCAGCCACATAGACCAGGACTTTTCTCCTTCAGGAGACCTTGGGGCCTAATCATCTTCCCCTTTTGAGCTCTTCCTCCATCGCACTTGATTCTGGCCTGTGGAGTGCGGAGCTGTAAATCCACAAATGCTGCAGACATAATAACATGTCTGTATCCATTTAGACTTTCATGACCTGGCTGGGAGTGTGTGTGCCCGTGTGTGTGCATGTGTGTAATATAGTCCATCGTTGACAATATCTGTATATAATAGCTGATGTATTTATATGGGAGTGCAGAATTAGTGCCTGTGGAAGTTTTCTGTCAACTCATTGAGGCAAATTAGTTTTAAGGAAGGGGAAAGAGGAGTGTAGGAAGAAGGACACTTAGCAAGATCATTCTTTAGGACTATTAGGTGTGATTTCCCAGTGAGTCTTTATGATGCCCTTTTCAAATAAATGTTAATGTTGTCACCACATGGTTGTCTATTTGAATTCTTTAAAGTAAATGGTTTTTTGAGATGCAAACAGGATCTGAAAATACCAACATTAACCGCTGACATTTAGCCACCCCCACCTGCCATGACTTCAGTTGCCTCAAAAGGAAGGCGGTTAGGCGAGAGGACGCTGCCAAGATGTAACCACGAGGCCCGGGATTCCCAGCACAGGAGCATCTTCTGCTGGGAAAGCCTGGGCCATTCCTTCATTATAGTGACTAGAATTTAGCCCCATTTCATATAACCTGTATTGGGGGAGGCTTTCTCTTAGGAATCCGGCTTTCTGAGTCCCCTTACATCAGAACTTCCCAGGGTACATTCCGCTTTTCTTTCATTGTGAACTCCTAGAGCATCAAAATATGAAGGTATATGCGTACGTGCTGTACACAAATGTGTCCCAGCTGGCTTTGATCTCTACCACCCACTGGTATGTCTAATACAGTGACATTTATGTGTGCATCTCCATATGTGAGAATCTGTGAGTCTCTTGTGAATTGGAAATGTGTGTGGCTGCAAACCCGCGGCTCCAGCATTGTGAAAACATAATGGGGAATGTAGTAAAGAAACCCATCCCTTGGCCTCTGCCCTCATGGAGCTCAAGGTTTCCCTGAGAGAACGTAAGACATGCAGCAAGAAAGTTGCCACCTGAGCCAGACTGCATGTCCTCCATTGTGGAGGGGCTGACTGTCCTTGAGAATGACAAGGCGTGGTTGAAAGAAATCACAGCTTTCCCAGTGGAAGTGGACTTGAGCCTGCGCTCATGTTGAAAAAGGGGTAACATTCAAAATGGCAGAGGGAAATAGGGAATTCCAGGCAGAGGGTGAAAGAGGATGGGAGAAGTGAGAAGATCAGTAGGCGGGGACATGGGAAATAGTGTTTGGTAAGGAAAGTGAACTTCATTGACAAGGGCCCCCGCACACCATGCCCTATAGTTTAGAAATGATGGGAAATTAGGATGGGGAGACGTGTGGCTTCTGAGCCGGAGAATGCAAGATAGAGAGATCTCAAGGCTTGAGCCTGCGAAACTGGAAGAAGCATCTGTCTGTTGTGTTTTATTTATAGAAATGTCTCCATGGGAGTGTATCTATGTGGAAGAGACCGTGTGTTTGAGAATGTGAGTATGTAGGAGTGTAAATTTGAGTCGATACCAACCCTGACCTCTCACACTTAGCTTCTCAGTGACAAAATGATCACATCCGTTTTCTCATTAATCCACGCAATCTCCCACAAAGTAGAAAGTGGGGGAAGATGAACTAAATCGTGGTGAAGTTCAGAGACTTGCCTACGGTCCCACAGACAGCTAGGTCCCGGGGGCATCCCCACAGCTGCCGCCTCCCAGCCCAGAGCCCTTGCAGGTGCATGGGCTTCGTCGTGTGCGGCTGGCTCTCGGAGTCGGACGGCGGCCAGGGTCGCTCTTGTGGGAATCCAGCCTTTTGATGCGAATTCCGGCTGCGCCGTCTGTCCCTACCCAGTAGCCACCCTGACCATCACTAAAACTATTTATTCCGAGGGTAGAGAAGTACATTTTCTTTTGATTTCCACCCGGTCCTGTGAAATATACCGCCACTGGGTTACGCGGAAACCATATGCCTCTCCTCCACGGTCTGCTGCTCTTTATTTACCGGATATGTACTTTTTTCTTTTATTCACCCAGTCGACAAAGTCAGAGGCAGCCGTGACACTTGAAAGGTTTTATTTATTTGCTAACTACAGGCAGCTGTAACAGGCTGCGATGCGCGGCTCCCGCCGCCCGAGCGAGGGGCCCGGCCCGGCCCGGCGGGGCGGCGGCGGCAGGAGGGGCCTGCGGTCCCGGGGCAGAAGCCCTTGGCCCTCACGGGCCCTTCTTGTGGGCGTTCCTGATGATGGCGTTCTTGAACAGCGTCACCAGGGGCGTCTGGCCCTTCTCGGAGGTCATGAAGCCCCCGTAGCGCTTGTCCTTGGGCGCGCTGCCCCCGCGGACGTGCCCCGTTCGGTAGGGCGCCTCGCCCCGCGCCACGAGCTCCGCCTCCGCCCCGGCCACCAGGCGGTACTCCCGGTCGGCCCGGGCCGCCACGCCCTCGGCCGGGCCCTCGGCGCTGAGCGCCGGCTCGGGCCGCTCCCCGGCCAGTTCCCTCTTGAATTCCAGGGGGAAGGCGTCGGCCGACTCGTCCTCGGCGCCGTTGGGGTACACCTTCACCGGGCGCCGCTTCTTGCCCACCGGCTTGCCCCAGCGGAAGTGCTCCATGGAGTAGGAGCGCTTGCCCTCACGCAGGCCCGGCTCGGCGCCATCGCCGCGGGGCCCGGGGCCGCCGCCTTCGCCCACCGCCACCTCCTCCTCCTCCTCGCGCTTCTGGCCCGCGCCGCCGCCGCCGCTGCTGCTGCCGTTCCGGCGGCCGAAGCGGTCCCAGCGGAAGTGGCCCATGACGTACTTCCGGGGATTCTCGGTCAGCGGCTGCTCGTCGCCGTTGCCAGGGAACACGGGCGTCTCGGCGGAGAGGTCGGGCTTGCAGGCCCGGATGCAGGCCTGCGGGAGAGCGGGTGGCGTGAGCGCCGCTGCCTGGGGCCCCACCCCGCACCCGCACCCGCACCCGCACCCGCACCCGCACCCCCACCCCCACCCCGCACCCGCACCCCCACCCCCACCCCGCACCCCCACCCCCCACACCCACCCCCACCCAGCCCGGCCTCCGAGCGCAGCGCGCGCCCGCGTCCTCCGCGCCGGCACCACGTGTGAGGCCGGGAACTGGGGCCTCTGCCGCAGGGCTTCCCTGCCGAGGACGTCTGCACCCCGTCCTCTTGGCAACCAGGGACATCGGAGAGCGAGCTTGAGCATCGCCTCTGTTGTCCCCTGTGCCCCTCGTCCATCTGCCTGGGAACAAACAGCCCACCCCCTAGTTGATTTTCTTGCACCACACATTTTGTGAGTAGAGTCAATAACTGACCGTTATCTGCCTCATATATAGGAATTAATCAATCCATGGCAGGTGGGTGCTAGTTGTTGACACTTCATGAAAACTAAATAAATAAATATGGTTCAGTTGGAGTCTGGGTGGGGCATTGGCTGAAACGGGAGATTCCCCAGTGGGAGAAGGAGAAGTCTGCCTGGTAGAGCCTGTGTTTCCAAGAATGCCTCAACCTTACCCCAGTGGTGTGCAAGCCTACCTCATGCCCTACCCCAGCCACCTCCCAGAACCATGCTTCCAAATTTTCCCACACCTAGCTGGCACTGCCAAGCCTTCTGGGCCGATCCTGTGCTTTCCCCAGTCAGTGAGCTTTGGGAGGCGGTGGTTCACTTCCCTGTCACCTCATTCCGACTGGGGGGTGGGGGGTGGGAAGCCAGGATTATTTCCATTGCATGCATCATGCAGCCTGTGTCTCTGCTCTGTCTAACTAGACAATTCAACTGTGGTACACATTTGCTTAGGAAAACGACCTATAGGCTGCAACCTTGAGTTTTCAGTTACGAAGGACTGCAAAGGCAGAAACAGAAGGATCCCATCCACTCTGTTGAGTTGGGAATGTCATACTCCAGGGATTTAAAATTGTAACACTGCAGAATATTAACAGGGGAAAATAAAAACTATCTTATACTCCTCTCCCCTGAACACATGAAACAGGAGGCTCAGAGAGGGAAAAGGACCTTGGCAAGGTTCCACAGCTCATTGGTGACAGAACTGGGCCTGGAAACCAGGGGCCATGGCCAGCGCTCCCTTCCTGGTGAGCTCCCCACAGGGGAGGCTGTGCACTGTGATGTCTCTAATCAAGTCTCTTGGGTCTCTGAACAGAACCCTCAGAATTCCCTGGGCTCTTCGTTTCTATTTTATATTCCACATGCAACCTGCTCCGTGTTTTTGAGAAAGTCTCTCTATTATCTTAACTCAGCTTCTCCGTTGACAAAACACACAGAATGTAGTGAATTATTCCACCCTCACCAGGCAGCAAGATGAAACTGTCACTGACACCAGCAGTGTGTGTTTTAGTCCTTGACTTGCTATCACGTCTCATCTATGCCACACACACACACACACACACTCTGTGGTGACCTGGAGGGAGTTCCAGCCTGGCACAAAGGACCTTCACATGCTTCTGGAAAGATTGCAGAAGGCCAGTCCTCCAGAAACAGCACCATGAGACATTTTGAACCAGTTAGAGGAAAATGGCACCTGCGTTTTCCTTCTCCCTCTAGAGATGATTTGCGGTACAACCTAGCTGGCTTTGTAACTGGTGGTAGGTAGAAAGGGAAGAAAAATGGAATGAAAATAGCAAATAACATGAGGTTATTTTTAAAGGAATAATGGGGGAGCTAAAAGATTGAAAATGTAGGTTCCAATGAGAAGCAACTATTGTTATTACTATTATTCGTATCAGTATTATTTTAATGGTTCTATCTCTGAATAGCTTAAATGGAGTGGGATCTCCATACAAAAAGACAGGAAGTAAGGATAATCGAGCAGAAATTGCAGATCAGGCCCATCTCCCTGAAGCTGCTTCCTCCCCTTCTTGACCTAATGCTGACTTCATCCCAGGGTGTCTGTTCCTGCCCTGGGCTGAGTTACCCATTTCTCTGGAAATGAATTTCCCCTTCCCCATACCCTTTCCTTTTGCACTGCCCCAGCCCCAGTCCCAGTTCCATCTGATGCCCAGATGAAGATGACGGCCATGGCCCACGTACCAGCAGGTTACTTTCCGTGGTGAGGTCCTGACGCTGGCTGCTCTCCAGGCACCAGCCACGCACTTCCACGGAGGCCTGAAGCAGCAAGGCCAGCAGCAGGGCCACCGAACGACCACCGCACGATCTCCTCATCTTCCAGGCAGGCTGAGGCTCTGCAGAGGAAAACAAGATTGGTGGGACCCCTGCAAGGAGCAGAACAATGTTGGCCACTCACCAGGAAGGACCAGGAGCCAACATAAACAACACAATCGCTTGTGGAGTGCAAGGCTTTTTGAGGACAGGAGCAGTTCAAGGAGAAGTTTGGTGTGCAGGGTGGTGGTACAAGTTATGGTAGCGAGGAGGGAAGTGGGACCTGGGCAAAGCGTGTGGAATTTCTCCTTTATCTCCTGTTAAAATCAGACCCTAAAGGAGGTTGGAGCTGGAAGCTCTGTTGGAGGTAATTTGGTCCAACCTCTATTTGAGAGACGGGGAAGCTGAGGCCCAGAGAGAGAGAATAACTTGGGTGTTCATGACAAGGTAAGGCTAAGTTCTCCTGCTTCCAGCACAGAACTTTCCTACTTCACCACCTTCATGAAGCTATAATTCTGACACTCCAGAGCCAAAGAGAAACTTGGGGAAGACAGCACCCTGAAACTCCTGCTCAAGATGGTCTTTTCCCCTCCTCCGCACCACGATCCGACCTCTACTCAGAAACTATTTCCTCTGAATAGTTGGTTTACATAGAAGCAAATAAAACCTCTGGCCAATGTAGCCAAAACCTTAGCCAACCCATTTTGATGCCCTGTACACAAGTCACTCGGGTGGTCACTATTCCCAGACCGCTGCGTCTTTGGAGAGACTTATTTGTAAAGCAAACCCCCATTCTTCTAAAACTGACTCATCTACTGAACACATTAGATGTCAGATCACTTGTTCTCTAAGTTTCTCTGAGTTTCTCTGAAATAGTTGGATTAAAGATGCTGTCAGTGTAGAAGGGAAGGAGAGGGACACACAGAGCAGAAGGGAATGACCTCCCATGTCGGGAAGAACCTCTGGGCAGATACTGAGTTCCAGAGGTCAGGATGCAGTAAAGAGGGGAGCACCAAGGCTGCCTGATGCTGCCTTTTGTCCCCCGTGCCCAACCCTTGCACCGGCCCTCTAGGTTTCATGCTGCCATGTACCCCTTCACCCAGGCCAGCCCCCTGAAGTGACCCCATGTTCTCACCACCAACCCCACAATCATTTTGGATTTCAGAAGATCTTCTCAACCCAGCTGTTAGAAAGAAACCTAATTAGATGAGAAAAGTAATACACATTAAGGTGAGGATGACTAATTGTTTGTCTCTCCTAACGCACATTGGCATTTTAAAATAAGTTTGCCTGAAAGGAGTCTCTCATTAGTGGAGGCGTGGGCAAAATTTATTTTATAGGAAAAGCTTTGGAAGTGAAAGTTCTCTCTGGCTTTCATTGTCTACTTCAGGAAGCCACTTCCTTCTCTCTGAGCCACCCCCACTCCTTTCCCCAAAAGCTGAGCCAGCTCAGGGCTCCCTTCTGAATGGCGGCCAGGAACCACCTGAGCGTTTTCAGAGCAGCCATTAGATGGCGTTGGCAGCCAGTGAGCTGGCTCTTCAGCATCTCAGGCTGAAGGGGCAACTGGAAGAGCATTGGTCCACCTTGATGGCCAGTCCTGACCAGGGACAAGATGCTCCTGCTGTAGCCTTTTAATTCTCCAGTTCAAGTATGAAGCCTGAACATGGTGGACAAGGCAATCTATACTAAAGCCCTGAGACCACACAGTACATTTGGGTCAGAAAAATGCCCAGATCTACAAGAGAAACAGGAAAACGGCAGTTAATATATCACTGTGGGCAAGGGTAAAAGAACACAGAAAGAAGTAAAATCATACAGGTCTGACAGTCCCCTCGACTGTATTTCAAGTCTCCTCAAAATTGCCGTTCTGAAATGATTTCCACTTTCTAAAAACCTACCTCATGATTTAAAGCCTCCCTGAAAAGCCCCCGAGAGCATTTCCTTACCTTTTGCCCCACTAGCTATGTTGTACACGTGGTAATTGTATCACTCCCCACCCTCTCAGAGCTCCATTCTGTGCCATTTTTAAAAAGCAATATAGTAATGGGGAGATGCCAAATATTGTACTTTTTGTAAGTAGGGAGAGCGTTATAATCCAATCATTGAAAGCCTTGGAAAACTAAATAGAAATCTGTACTTTGTTAATTGTGACATTAGCTTTATGATAGAACTACACTTGTTAGAACTTCATATGTGTAGGTGAATTCTCTGTGAGCTAAACAAAATATTTTGTGTGCTGCTGTAAAATTGCACAGTGGCCATGCCCTTCTGTAAAGATTAGAAGAGCAGAGGTGCAGAATTTTGTCCTTGCAGCATGATACACGTGCATGCAGTCCCGAAACAAAAGTGTGGAAGGATTAAGTCATTAAATAAGCCATAGACTGGACATATCTTAACAACTGACAAAACAAATGCACACTTTGACTTTCCTTGACTCCTTCCAGGCATTCTGTGAGAACCACCACCTCCCCATTTACACACGAAGCACTTGGGGGGTCCAAATGCCTTGAAGACTCCTTCTCCTTCGCTGGAAACCCCCCTTGACTGAGGCTCCGCCACTCCAAATGGCTGCTTCCGCCCCGCAATCTAGGGTCTGCGGGATACAAGGTCCACTGTGCGGTCCCATTGAGGGGACAGGCAGGGTGGTTCAGGACCTCGGATAGTTCCCGCCCCGGCCACCTCCTGTAACCCCAGCTGCATCTCCTAGAGGAGACCCGAATCATCGTAGAGCAGGCACGTCGGGTGCGCTAAAGTGAGCAGAAAAAAAGAGGATTTGGGAGTCTGAATCAAAAAAAATAAATGTCTAGGATGCAAGGAGTTGATTGTGGCTTTTAGCCTTTTCTCTCCTGCGCCCATCTCCAACGTTAATTTGCGCTAGAGTATATGGTATCTTTTAAATGACCCCTACCCAGAAAACCGGGAGGAAGAGGAGCCAAGAGACGGGGCTCTCCTGAGATCTCCCCCGAAGGGGTGGGCATCTCAGGGGTCCTAGCAGCCCCACGCCCCGGGGGGGAACGCGGCCGGCAGCTCCTGGAAGACGCCGCTCAGCGTTGCAGCCGGTCCCCCACCGTGCGGAGCTGGCCCTCGCGGCGCTGCCGCCGTGACTTCCCACACCACGTTCAGTGCAGAAAGTTTTCAAAGGACTCCGGACCGCGCCGAGCCAAAGGCGCCCCAGGTCGGCGACTGGAGCCGGGCGACAGCGTCCCCGTTCCCGGCGCAGGGTGTCCCGGGGTAAAAGCGAGGTTCCGCGCCGCTGCACCCTTACCTGTCGTGGGGGGGCTGCTGTCCGGCGACTCCCGCTGCCCGGAAGAGAGGATGCTCGGCGGCTTCTGTCCGTCCTCCACTTTTCTTCCCTTCTTTCTCCTGTTTCGCCGCCTCCTGGCCCCGGTCGCTGTCCTAGGTCCCTTATATACGTCGCCGGAGTGGGCGCTGGACGTGAACTTCCCGGGCAGCGTAACGAGCAATTCCCCCGTCCATAGGCAGGGGGGCCACGGAGCGCAGGAGGGGGCGTTTCCAGGTAGGGGCTGCGCGCAAGGGCAGGCGTGCCCGGAAAGGGGGCTGGGTCTCTGCCCTCCGAGGCTGGAATTAACACTGTCCCGCAGAAAGGCACGGCTGGCAGCGCTCAGGAAACAACTTAATTAAGGACGGTGTCAGGTCTCCCGCTGAGACAACCAGGCGGCTTAGCACTCCGGTGTAGGGTGGGCCTGGCGCGCCCTCGGAGGTCGTTGAGTAGAGGGTGAAATTACTTGTGTGCGTGTTTGGGCTGGCATTGACCTCGTTTTCATTTGCAGGTAAATATCACCGCAAAGGGAGGACGTCCGTAATACCTCACATTTCCCCAAAGTTTGGAAACTGGTGTGAAGACGTCACCATGAATCACAATCCCTCTGTTTCAGGTTGGGGCCCGGAGAGGGGGTGGAAGGCAGGGGCCTGGGGCAGAGAAGGTCAGGAGTCACACACCTGAGGCCCAGGACACATTGTCTTCTTGGGGTGTGAAGGTGAGTGGCACTGCCCTCCACCCCCACATGCTCCCCAAGGAACTAGCCCAGGGTAGGTTCTCTCCTGTGCCACAAACCCCAAGGAGAATGCTATTGACTTTAGACTATTAATGGGGGGCGGGGAGGGGTGCTCTGTGAAGAGTAGCTGAAGTACTTTCCTTGTGATATCTGAGCCATGGCCATGAACTGCCAGAGTGGTCTCAATCTTCTCCAAGACTGGCCTTGGAGTTCTGGGTTGGCTCCAATCCCAAATGTCAGGCCAGGGAGGAGAGGGCAGCACTCAAACCTGCAAGTGAACGATACTCTTCCTTAACTGGAGTAAAGAAGCAAAATTAGGGGTGGCCAGATAGCTCAGTTGGTTAGAGTATGGTGCTAATAATACCAAGGTTGCTGGTTAGATCCCCGCATGGGCCACTGTGAGCTGCGCCCTCCTTTTAAAAAAAAAAAGCAAAAGTAAATTGTGAGGAGTCACAGGGGTGGAAGTACTGAAAATAACCTGTACTTCAAATCAAGGTGCTTGATTTCAAATCAAGGAACTATCTTTATTCACAATCAGATGCCCTTTTGGACTCCAACCCTTCCTTGAGAATGTCTGATGAGTGATATTTGCCTTGTGCTCAGCAATCCTTTCCTTTTGGGCCACAGGAAAGATCCAAGCTCCTTACCAGTTAACGAGGCGGTTTACCCCTTGGTCTTGGCTTCTTTCCCAGGCCATCTTCCACCTCTCCATCCTGCATGCTGGCACTTGAACCACCCACAACATTCCCATTCCCATGAACACTATTTTCTCAAGCCCCCATCTCTTTGTCCATGCTCTTCCCCAACTAAAACACCCTTCCTCTCTCCATCCACCCAGGAAAATTGAACTCTTGCATTAAGATCCAGCTCATCCATCATCACCTGTTCTCTGAAGCCCTCCTTGGCCACTTGTCCTACTTGTGACGTAAAACATGGCTTTCTCTCTTCTCCAGAGAACTCCATTCCCGTCTCATCTGTACATGTAGCCTTCATTTCTGGAGAAAAATTCCACTCAGTCTTCCCTCTTCTACAGTCCTACCCCCACTACCTCCAGGCTTGTGAGCCTCTAAATCATATTGTGATTTTATCTTATTTTTCTTTGTATTATTTTTATAACTTCAAGAGGCAGCTGGCAGTAGCAGAAAAGCCACACCAGGATAAGTTCAGATTGACCCAGCTTCTGTCCTCCTTTGTCAGCTGAGTTCTTAATTACATGCAACAGAATGGAAAGGCCATTGAAACATATTTAGGATCACTGGGCCGGCTGGGGAACGAAGATTTCAAAATGGGCAGGGACAAAAGGTGGCTGGAATCATGGCCAAAATCTGGCTGATGATTGGATCCTATGAGAAAGAAAACCAGATTACTACTGGGAACAGGAGGCCACAAGTGGTACTGTCAACACCATGGGCATTGGACAGAGATGTCACTTCCATCCTCAGAATAAAAAGAAGTGGAAGGTTGCCATTCCCACCTCAGCTGATGCCACCAGAAAGCAATGAGCACTGCCCTCACTTCCTTGTGTCCCTAGATCCTCTTTGAAAGCCTAATTGAGATGGTAATATGATTTCCCCCTTTTTTTGATATTGTGATCAATTACACTGTCGATTTTTAGTTTACACCTACCACACATTCCTGGATTGAGTCCAATTTCATTATGACGTGTTATCTTTATATAGCACTAGGTTCAATTTGCTAATATTTTATTTAAGATGTTCACATCCACGTTTATGAGATTGGCCTGTCATTTTCCTTTTTTGTAGAATTCTTCTCAGATGTTGGCATTAAAGTTATACTGTCTTTATAAAATAAGTTGGAAATCCCCACCCCATTTTTTTTATAGTTCAGCAGAAGAATTTGTGTACAATAGTGTTGATCTCTTCCTCAAATGTTTGGGATGACCCATCAGTGATGCCATCTAGGTCTTTAAGATTGTTTGTCTATTGAACTGTTTTAAATTTCAGATTCAATTACTTAAACAGCCCTATTCAAGTGTCTGCTTCTTCTTGTGTCAGTTTTATTTTAATAAGATACATATTTCTAGGAATTTGTCCACTTCATCTAAATTTTTAAATTTATTGACTTAAAACTTTTTATTTTTGTCTTCTTTTTAACATCAGTGAAATCTGTAGTTATGGTCCCCTCTTATCTCTGATATTGGTAATTTATGTCCTATCTCTTTTTTCTTGATTAGTTTTCTTAGGAGTTTATCAATTTTATTAGTGTTTTTAAAGAATCAATTTTGGTTTTGTTGATTTTCTCTATTGCATGTACACTTTTTTCTATTTCTGAAATTTCTACTGTTGTTATTTCTTGCCTTCTAATTTCTCACTAGTTCTTCTTTTTCTATCCTCCCAAATTGGACATTAAATAAATGTTTTTGCTGAGATAACTGATATTTAACCTTTATTCTTTTAGACATATGTAAGTTGCTTTCTAAGTATGGCTTTAGTTGTATCCCACAAGTTTTGGTATGCCATATTTTTATTACCATTTAGTTTAACATATCTTCTTGTTTCCATTGAGATGTCTTGATTGACCTAGGGGTTATTGAGACTGTTCTGTTTAACTTCCAAACATTGGGGGTTGTCTAGTTATGTTTTGAAACTAATTTTCGGCCTAATTTTCCTGTGGTCAGAGAATCTGCTCTATTTGATTTCGGTCCTTTGTGTGTATGGCAGGAGGGGTGGGAGGGGAAGCTGCTTAATGGATGAGCATGTGGTTCGTTTTGATTAATGTTTGATTCATGTTCACTTCAAAAGAATATGTATTCTATGGTTGCTCAAATATTCTATATCCTTTCTATACCTGTATCCTTCCTGATTATTTGCCATCTTATTCCATTAGTTACTGATTAAAGTATGTTTTTAAAATCTCCCCATTATTTTTGTGGATTTACTACTTTACCTTTTGGTCCTGGCATAAGAACAACTCTTTCTAGAAATCTAATGGTGGATGTGGGGCAGTGGGGGAGAGTAACACAGGGTCAGAAAGGTACTAGAGCATGGCTGCATGCTAATGGGAATAATTGAGTAGAGAGGGGGAAATTGACGTTGCAGATAAGAGTGGGGGAAAAAAACCAAGTAATCCAAGCTTCAAATAAGTGAGACAGAATCCAGAGGAAGAACCTGGCCTACAAACAGTGGAGGGCCTTCCTCTTCTGTAACAGGGATGGAGGGAGGGGGAGATGCAGACGTAAGTAAACTTACAGGATAACCCGTGGCCGGGTGATGGACTTCTGCCTGTACCAAAGTCTTTACCTTCTAGCCCAGCATTTCCTGGGAATTATCCTGGGGAAGTGACCACACTAAATGCTGTTCAAGACTGCTCATTCAATATTGTTTATAGTAGCGATAAAGTGAAATTAAACTAAATAACTATAGTAGGGTATAAGTATAAAAAATTATGGTAAAGCCATACAAGGAAATACTCCACAGCCATTCAAAATAATAACGTCAATATTTACTTCTAGACATAATAAAATTACGGCTACATGTTGTTAAGTGAAGTATGATAAGATATAGATATAAATATAGCTAGCAATGGAGATCGAAATAGAGATAAAGATGAAAAGGTATCAAAGTGTGATAACAGTTGTTTTGGTTATCTAACGCTATATCAACAAACCACCCCCCAAACTTAATGGGTTGAAAGAACAATATTCATTTTGAGCCTGAATCTGCAGTAGGACTGAGGTTTGGCAAAGCGAGCCTGTCTCTGGCATCGGCTTGGGCAGCTCAAAGGCTGAGGTGACAATTACCTGAAGCCATTCACTCACGTGACTGGTTCCTGGACTGAGAAGACTGAAACAGCGGGGGGCAAGAGGAGCTGGGGCTCCTCAGACACCTGTCTGTATCTCTGTGCAGACTTGCCATGTGGTCTCTTCAGCATGGCAGTTTTAGAGGAACAGACTTCTGACACATAGGCTCAGGCCTCCCAACACGCGTCTGGACGCGATTTTCCCTGCCAGTCAAGGGGATGAGTGGTCAGCAAGGACTTCTCAGAGAAGGGGGTGCTGAGTTGGGCTGAGCCTTGACAATAGGTCACCAGGATGAAGACAGAAAAGGCATTCTAGGCGGAGGGAACAGCATATGGTATAATAGGAGAAACTCTGTTATACTCTTGGAATGCTGGGTGCACATGGTGAAGGGTAAGAGGGAAAAGACTGGAAACAGTCAGAGGCAAGAGGGGAGGAGGTAGGGGACCATTTAGGGATTGAGTTGGAGTAGCCGTAAGGAGGATGATCAGAGGAGGGAGCCTGGATAGCTGGGAATGATCAGAAGCCCGGTGCTCTGCGGCCGGACCTGGAAGCCAGTCCCGCCAGGAGTGGGAGCAGTGAAGGGAAGGTGAGACAGAGGCAGGCTCGTGAAATACTAAAGAGGTGGCATCGGTGTGGGGGAGTCATGGACATTCCCATGTCTGAAGTTACGGTGTCAGTGTTGAGGTGAAGAGCAAAGCTCTGGGGCCAGATTGCCCGGCCCTAACTCCCCTCAACCACTGCCCAGCTGTGTGACTAAGCAAACCCCAACTTCTCTGTACTTAGTTGTTCCATCTGTGAAATGAGGGAAATGTTTGCACCAACCCATAGGGCTGCCATGTGGATGAAATCATGTAATACCTGTACAGATCTTAGAGCAGGGCAGGTCTCTAGTTAGCCGTGTAGAGTGCTAGCCTGTATCCTTATTATTATGGAAGCGCTGGCCCCAAGAGAGCCCAGCCTAGAGCAGAAGGAAGGAAAGAAGGGAAGAAGGGAGGGAGGGAGGGAAAGAAGGAAGGAGACAGGAGCAGCCTCAGGTCACTGGTCAGGGTAGACGATGAGTTCATTTGGAGACCTTGAGTGTGAAGATTCCTGGGGCTGGGCGATGCCCCCACACATGGCTGCAGGCCCAGGGCCAGGCTGCTCTCGTCATCCCTGCTTTACACCTTTGAGAGTTTAATTGGAAAAGCGATGTCACCAGGGTGTGAGTGCGTTACAACGACAGCTGTAGAGGTGGCCTCTGCAGGGAAAAATGAAGGGCTGGGAGGATAGCAACAGGGATGGAGGGCTGAGAGCCCAGCACGGGAGGAGGGGCACAAGGAAGGTAGCTTTGTCCTGAGCCTCCCGCCACTGGGGCTGGGCAATGGGGGACAGTTCACTGGGAGAAAAGAAGACTTAGGGACAAGCTGGTTGAGGCTGCCATCTGCCTGCATTTGGTCACCTGTGCTGGAACATGCACTAACTCAAGCCTTGTGGGTCAGAGGGAGAGATGAGCAGGAAGAAATCTCAGCTCCATTTTGGCCCACCCTTCTTCACTCACAGAGGGAGACCACTGCTGGGTTTTAAGCAAGAGAGTGACGGAATCCAGTAGAATTCCTTTAAAAGATGGCTCTCGCTGCTGGCTGGGAAAATAATCAGAGGACAAGCAACCCACAGCCTCTTTTTGGGAGTCCGTGTCACTAGAACTTGAAGCAAAGGGAGGGTTTAAAGATGGTATCAGATTTCTGATTTGAGCAGCTGGACAGTGGGTGGTGCCATTCAGAAACATGAGAAAAGGCTGAGGGGCTTCTAGGTTTGGAGGAGGAAACCGTGAGCTTTGCAACGTTGGGCAAGTTATTTAACCTCTCTGAGTTTCTCTGAGGATATTCAAAGCCCCATTTCACCATGCTTAAGATGATTCCTGCAAGACTCTTGAGCAGGTATGAGAAATCTTAACTACCATTAGATTTTTATCGATAGAAACACTACGAATTCCTCCAAGGGGAGGCTGACGAAGGTTGGGGAGGGGAGAGATGTAGAGCTAGTCTCCAAAAAAAAGCCCCTGAAACCTGGAGCACAGCAGAGGAGAAGGTCCTGGCACCCCAGATGGCCCAGGGAATGGGGGTGGGTCCCACTGCAACACACACACAGCAATGGCCCCTTTCATCTAGCTCCCCATTCAGCTCTGCAGCTGGGCCACTTTGCTGACCTTCAGTTTGACCCCAAGGGCAAAGAGGAATCAATTTGTGCAAAGAATTGGACTGAAAGCAATTTCAATTGACCTTTGAATGGGGTTTTAATTTGCTTTATTGCAGCCAAAGGGGCCTCATGAAGAGACCCTTGAGACTGCTTTTATCCACTAAGCTAATGCGTGCATTAGTGCAACAGCCTGGGGCCAGTCTGGATGGGGGCAGTGCAGGGAAAGCCACAGAAGGCCCCAGGTCCACGCCCCTCCCAGGAATTGGTTTGCAGTCCCCTCAGTGTCCGCAGCAGAGTCAAGAGTGGAGGAAAGAGCAGTGGGACGGTAGCTGACCTGGGTTCCAGCCCCAGCTCTGTTGCTGGATGGCCTTAGAGCCTGGGCTGGCACCTTCCCCCTGGGCCTCAGTTCCCTTTTCTGACCGGTGGCAGGGAGGGGCATTTGTGGACTAACCTTGGTCCCTTCCAGGCCCGATTGTCTGTGGTGTCAAGCTCAGATCTGGAGTCAGACTGCAGTAGAAAATCACTTGTCTTACAACATGTGGGCTGGAGTGGGACAGCAGAGCCCTAAGAGCTCTGTGCTGAGGACCTAAGCTCTGTCCCCCATCTCTCGGGCCTCTCTCGTGTCCTATCTGTTTTGCTCTAAACTTCTGCTCCAGTCCCCTCATATGGGCCAGCAATTCTATGTTCTCTCCTTTCCAAATCCCTGAGGAGGCCGATGAGGTCACTTGATGAATTATCTTCTCTGCTGCTGGCAGAGAGCCCTGTGCACCTGCTTCTCTACTCAGGGCCAATCTCAGCGTGACATGCCTGGACAGAGGCCTGTGAGTTCATATTTGCAGTCCTACATTAGAAATGTCAGGTCCTCTTCCCCTAGACATGGGTGTACGGCCGCATGGAACCACTCTCTTAACCCAATCCCTTTCTTCAAAGTGAGGGCTGGTTCCTGTGCTGAGTGGACTTCCTGGAGGTCTTGCTAAAGATGTCCCAGACATTAAGGATGCGTGAGGCTCCCCTACGTGATATTCCTACAGCCACTCGTTCCAGACAGGGCCCCGGAGCCAGCAGCCACCGTTCTGATGCAGTGGTCATAGTGTCCTTTTGTGGGGAAACGCCTTTGTTAGGGCCTCTGGCATGACAGCCGCTTTCCAGAAGAATGCAAGTTCTCTAGCCAGGGTTGAGACAAGCAGAGTGACGTGGTGGCCAGGAAGGACTGACGATGTACATCCATTAGTGCCTCGCAGGAGAGGCATTCAGAGGCCCCGGAACTGTCCTCCTTCCTTCAGACCCAACAATGGCTGCGTGGAGGGGGGTTGAAGTGGCCTTTTTACAGGCACTTAACTCAGTCCCTCTCTCTGAGCCCCACCCACGGGGAGCCCATCTTCCATTTTTGTGTCCCGATCAAAGGCATGGAGCAGCCAGGCCTGAGGCCCAGAGAGCCCACGCCTGCCCTCAAGTCCTGTTGTCCAGAGAGAGTGACGCCAGTCCCAGGCAGAGCCGGTGCACAGTGACCTGATCTGTGGCAGCTCCAAGGGCCCATTTCTCTGCATCTGTGCCCGAACCTGTGCAGCCGTGTGTGGGCACGCGTGCGTAGATGATGTGACAATGCAAGCACATCTGGAAGGTAGTTTGGTTTGGTTTTTAACAAACTGGCCATAACCTTTATATCCAGATGAAAGTAATTCCCTTCAAAATGTCCCCTGGGCAGTTGTCCTTGATGCCCATGGTGGGGCCGGGGCTCCAGCCTTCGATTGACCCCTCTGGTGGAGCCGCTTCCAGGATCAGTTTCTAAGTCACCTGAGAAGTCCAGTCTGCTGACTCCAGTCACATTTTTTTTTTCCCCAAGTCAAGTTGTTGTCCTTTCAGTCTTAGTTGTGGAGGGCGCAGCTCAGCTTCAGGTCCAGTTGCCAGGGCTAGTTACCATTGCTAGTTGCAGGGGGCAAAACCCACCATCCCTTGTGGGAGTCAAGGAGTTGAACTGGCAACCTTGTGGTTGAGAGCCCACTGGCTCTAGTGGGAATCGAACTGGCAGCCTTCAGAGTTAGGAGCATGGAGCTCCAACCGCCTGAGCCACCCGGCCAGCCCTGCCGGCCCCTCCAGTCACATTTTTAAAATGTATCAATTACATTCCTTTTACTTCTCATTTATATTATAGTTAGGTCTTTCTATTAAATGTTTTCTATTCATGATGGGTGTGGGAAGGTTATATTATCTATGAATTTTATTTCAAGATAGTAAATAAGATCTTACACAGATCATTTGCTCTTAAAAGGGAGTTTTGCTGCTGGCGGGAATATAAAATAATGCAGCTGCTTGGGAAAATAGTTTGAAATGCCTCAGAAAGTTAAACATTGTTAAAAACAAGACAACAGGCTCAAAATGGAGCTGCTTATGCTAAGCCCAACATCACCAAAACCAAGATTTAACTTAATTACAGTTTCAGTTCTCCCTGAAATGGAATCTTAAACCAGTCAATCCAGAATCTCCTGATTAGCCCTAGTGAGGTCATCTGCCAGATAGGCCCACATCATTCCCAAAGGAAAGTAAGTAACTTTATAAAACCGATCTACGTTTTGTTAGTAATATTTCCTTGTTCCCACTCCCTTTGGCCTATAAAATTATTTCATTTTGCACAGCTCCTCGGAGCTCCTTTCTATATGCTAGATTGGATGTTGTCCAGTTCAAATCAATTTTTGCTCAAATAAACTCTTAAAATTTCTAATATGCCCCAGTTTATCTTTTAACAACATATAGTTACCACATGATAGTTACCATATAGTTACCACTTCTCAGCAATATTTTAATTGAAGCAATATTCTCGTGGAAAAGTTTGAGCCAAGGATTTAACCTTTAGCTCAACTTAACTATTCTTCAAGTATAAAGGCCACAGACAACCAGTTATGACCATGCGGGAATCTACCTAAGAAAACTACAATGGGGTGGCCGGTTGGCTCTGTTGTTTAGAGCGCCGTGCTCATAACACCAAGGTTGCCGGTTCGATTCCCACATGGGCCAGTGAGCTGCGCCCTCCACAACAAGATTGAAAACAACAACTGGACTTGGAGCTGATGGGTCCTGAAAAAACACACTGTTCCCCAATATTCCCCAATTGAAAAAAAAGTTTAAAAAAATAAGTAAAACTAAAACAATATGATATGGATTCTTCTTTGTATTTCTCAGAAATCAAGCACACGTTTAAAAAAAAGAAAACTACAAAAATTGTTTTGACGCTTCAGCATAAGTCTGGGGGAAGGAGGTTTCATATTACATGTAAGTAATGGCAGAACTAAAACTAAAAGATGGGCAGAGGAAGACGAAGCTAAATTAAGTGTCATATGCTCGGACAAGTCAAAATAATTCAACAAACTAAAAATGGGAGAATCAGGAAGGCAATACGTATAAAATAGAATAAGGTCTTTGACTTCCTTTGGTTAGTATATGAAATATAAGGTAATATGACAAACCAGGACCAAATAAATATACTCATATATGTAAAAAGACTTGCATCATCTACAAAGAAAAATATTTTTAGACAGGTTTTAAAAGATCCAATTTAGTGCTGTATAAAGAAACATACAGATCAAATATATGGTGATGGAAGGAGAACTGACTCTGGGTGGTGAACACACAATGGGATTTATAGACGATGTAATACAGAATTGTACACCTGAAATCTATGTAAATTTACTAACAATTGTCACCCCAATAAAATTAATTAAAAAAAAAAAAAAAGAAACATACAAAAGAAAGGGAGAATGATTTGGGAGGAAAATTGATTTTAAAATTGTAGCATATTTATAGAATGAAGTACCACTCAGTGATAAAAAAGAATTACTGACCCATGCAACAACATGGACGCATGTCACGACAAGGCCACAGTAATCTCAAAAACATTATATCAAGTGAAAGAAGTTGGAAGAGCTCACACCATATGCTTCCGTTTATATCGAGTCCTCGAACCCTGGCCCAGAGAGTCACTGAGAAGACACACATGTCGTCAGGGGCCCCGCCTTTTCAGCTGAAGCCAGTGGGGAGAGAGGTCTGCCAGGCCCTGTTTTTCCCCAGTCAAGGCATGGCCCCTTCTTGGGCAGTGGCTGCCTCCATTCCACAGCCTAAATGGGCAAGGAGACAGGGAGGGAGGTGGAAACAAAAGAGGGTAGTCATGTCTCCATCTTCTCGCTCTGCTTTTAGAAAGCTTGAGGAGCTGAGAGGGGAAGTGGTTTGCTCAGGTAGATTTCCCAGATGGAGCCAGCGGGGGCATGGACGTGGGGAGCGGACAGGCTTTCAGGAGAGCGCAGCTCCTGCACGAGCGCCAGCAGGGGAGCCATTTGTCATTGTGCTCATGGCCTTCAGCCCTCTGCACTCTGGGTGAAGTGGATGCGAAACAAAGGCCCCAGAGCCCAATGAGTCGCAGCCCCATGAATGTTTCCGACACTAATGATGGCCAGACCAGGGTAATGGGATTGGAAGGGCACTGGGGGTGGAGGAAGGAAGGACGGAGGCCGGAGGTGGGGGTACCTCTCGGAAGTCCTCAGGGGACCTGGGGTCTCTCCGGCACAATCAGCCTCCCCTGCTGCCCTCTCAGGACCTGCTGGGCCCTTTGTAATGACAGACTCAAAACCCCAAGGCTCACTCGTGGTTGACAGACTTGTGGCCTTCATTGTCAGGAAAGGGACAAGAACGCACACAGTCCCTCAACCCTGAGTCTGGACAGAGTATGTGGCCTAGAGGGGTCAGCCGGGACCAGGGCCAAGTGGAGGTTCTCTTGTCTACCACCCCCAGGGGACAAGGCAGGGCCAGCAAACCCATGGCCGACATATGCATGAGAGGGCTGCTACCAACACAAGCACCCAGAATTCTCTCCCTCAGGTTGATTGGATTAAGTTCCTCCATGTTGGAAAAATGTATAATGATGTGGAAATATGCTCACACTTTTACTCAGTGACAAACAGTAGGTCATAAATCAATATGTATGATATGATGCCATGTTTGCTGTTTTAAAAGAGATCGATAAGAAAATCAGAAACTCTGGAGGAAGCACACCATAGGATGTCTGACAATTATGTTCACGTACTTGTTGCACCAATGTTGCCAACCTTTTTTGGTATCAGAGGGATTATTCATTATGAATTTGTACCAACTGGACAAACAGTGAACCAAGTTTACTATTTGGAAGTGCTGAAAAGGCTGCATGAAAAAGTTAGACGACCTGAACTTTTTGCCAACAATTCATGGCTCTCACATCACGACAATGCACCAGCTCACAGGTCACTGTCTGTGAGGGAGTTTTTAGCCAGTAAACAAGTAACTGCATTGGAACACCCTCCCTACTCAGCTGATCTGGTCTCCAAAGACTTCTTTCTTTAGGTGAGAATAAAGGAAATGTTGAAAGGAAGACATTTTGATGACATCCAGGACATCAAATGTAATAAAACAACAGCTCTGATGGCCATTCCAGAAAAAGAGTTCCAAAATTGCTTTGAAGGGGGGATTAGGTGCTGGCGTTGGCGCATAGCTTCCCAAGGGGAGCACTTGGAAGGTGACTATAGTGATATTCAGCAATGAGGTATGGAGCACTTCTTCTAGGATGGGTTCGTGAACTTAATTGTCATGAACTTAATTGCTAACAATGCTTAGCCAGAGGTTACTGGGAGTTTTTCTCTTCTTTTTGTCTCCTAAATTTTCTAAAATAAATACATAGACCTTTTGCAAGGAAAAAAATCAAATTTTTATTAGTAATACATTGTTAAATAAATAAATACAGAATTCCGTCTTTCACATCCTCTTGTGATCATCTGAAACCCTCACATCTGAAAACAATCCTTTAGTCAAGGCTTGGTCTCAAGGAGTGAAAGCCGAGGCTTGAAGGAACCATGATTGTGCAGCTGAGTGTCCCATCTCATCATACTTCCAGACTTCGGCATGCAGCTTCTCCACCAAAGGCACCTCGGTGAAAATGTGTCACCTCATGAGAGGGAGTGTGTGGTCACGAACAGGACACAGGCGTGACCCCAAGACAGAAGGACTCGGCATCCATGCACATGATATCTGCCTTGAGATATCATCAACAGTGGAGATGTCAGAAGTCTCGGAGGTCTGTGCAAGGACCAGTCCTCTGAAACTTTCATACCTGACTCTCAGCAGAGGGTACCCAATAATATCTGCCCTTCAAGGTTACAGGTGACACGGAGCCCTACAGGAGAGTGAAACTCTGAGTTGCTGGGGACACATGTGAAGCAGAGTGGGAGGCTGTGTCTTTAACATGGACCAGGCTTCCTGGCGAGGCCAGGAAATGAATTAAAAAGACCGTCTGTTCCCTAATGGACAGGAGGGCTAGTGTGGCCAGAGAGACCACCGCCCTGATGGACACCAATAAGAAGGACATCAGAAATCAGACACAGAAGAAGGCACACCCACCACCTTGGAAGTGGTTCGGGAGTCCTGGCCACCACATCCCATGAAGGACTCAATGGGAAAACAACTAGATAATCATCTCCCACCTTCCCGATCCATGAAGATGTTTAAGTGTGCTCATACCCAGGGCTAGGGAAGGTGCAAAGAAACTGATTCTGATTGATGGCTCAGGGAATGTACACTTGAAATGACCTTGCTGGATAGCAGTCTGCATTTGTGTCCTTATTGTCATTGTGCCATCCTTTATCGCTGCAGTCCCATTTCTAGGATTTTATTCTAAGAAAATGCACGAAAATATATGAAGGAGGGCTTTTGTATTTGTAAGGGGGGAAAATGGAAACAATGTAAATATCCACCAACTGGGGATTGGTTTAATAAATCATGGTGCTTTCATATGCTGGAGTGACTGTAAGCCTCGTGAGGGCTCAGTGCATATCTGTTTCATCAACACTATACACCTAACATATAGGGCAGTGTCTGGCACATAGTAGGCATTTGATCAACGAAGAAAGGGACAAATGAACAAACATAATATAGCACTTTAGAGGAATGAGGCTGAGGTCTGGTACCACTATATATTATAGGACAGCCACCATAGGTTGTCACAAGTCACAACCCAGAATGATGGATCTGTATATGTGTTTGCTTAAGCCTGCAAGAATTCACAAGAAAACAAAACACAAAAGGTTTGGAAAGGATACGCTGGAGGTATTAGCAGTGCTTCTTGACAGATGAATTAGATTATAAAGTCCTTTCTATTTATTATTTTTGTTTATATTTTCTGGCTTTTCTGTAATAACCACATTTCGATCTTATCAGAAAAAACACAAAGTTATGTTAAGTTTCAAAAACGATAAATGTGGAGGTAAATTCCTGGCCCACAGAAGCCTTGAGCGTCATAAAATGGTTACTTTGAAACTGCAAAACTTAGGGGATTTAGCAGTAATAAGAGCCAAAATAATGATGATACGGAAGAGTATGCAGACTTTATATTCAAACTTTATATTATATTCAGACTCATTGCTCCTAAATGTTGACTATGGTTGCATTACAGAAATATCACACAATTTGTCCAACCAATGATGGCCATGTACATTGCCGGTTTTTACTGTTCACTTATTTCATAAACACGTATTGCCAGGTACAGAGTGAGGAGTTGGATGCTGGGAATGGTCTGGTACATAAAGCAGGCTTTGTTCTAGAAGCTTATGTTGCAAAGAGAGACAGACATTTAAGAAAAGTAAACAACCAAGTAAATGTATAATTACTAAATGCGAGCAGTACCGTGGAGGGGAAAAAACCTCCTAAGAATCTCTAACATGGGGCAACATTTGAAAATTATCGGGATGATGATGATAAGAACAAACATTCAGAGAGTGACACAAGCAATTAGAAGCCCCGGGAAGAACAAAAAGCTGCTTTAAGGAAGGAAATATAGTCAGAGTACAAATTTGTAGTCAACAATATTTACATAGTCCTCATGATTTAACTAAATGTAAAATATCAGTTTGGGAAATGATGAAAAAGGGGTTGGGTCAGAGGAAGTCAGTAGATGTTTTAAAACGGATCAATCAAAAACAGCAGAAGTAGTATGTTGTTTAGGGAAACTGAGTTAACTACCAGAAGAAAACAATGAAAAGTTATTACCTCTGAGGAAAAGGACTGGAGGTTGGGAAAGAAGTGGATCGCGGAACAGCTGTTTTTCATTCGTTCCTTTATTCATTCAACTCATATTTACTGAAGCTACTTTGATGCCAGGCCTTGTTCTAGGCACTAGAGACACAGAAGTAAACATAACAGCCCCCAAATTGAGCTTATATTCTAGAAGGGGAGACACTACATAAAATAAGTAAAATCCATACTATGTTACATACAGCAAGTGCTATGAAGAAAAACGCAGAAGAGAAGGATGGGATGGGGGGGGGTGCTTATGATTTCAGACAGATGGACCAGAGATGGTATCACTTAATGATGTTTAGGTAAAGAGGTGAAGGCAAAGGAGAGAGCCAGGTGGTGATCTGGGAGAAAAGCATCCAAGCAGAGGGAACAGCAAGTGCAAAGGCCCTGGGGTAGGAGTGGTCATGGTGGGTGTGAGAAGCAGTAAGGAGACCTTGAGGTTGGGGGAGAGGTAGGAGGTGAGGTCAGGGAGGTAACTGTCAGTCAGATCTGGGAGGGCTTTGTGGGCCATTGTACCTTCTGGTAATAGTTGATTCTTTTCACCATGTGTATGTATAACTTTGGTTTAATTTTTTTTAATTTAAAAAAAAAAAACAACTCTGTCAGAGAGTAGATTGGAGGGAGCAAGCCTGGAGGTGGGGACTCCAACAGGAGACTACAGAGATGATTCAAGTGAGTAACGCTGGTGGCTAGCATGTTGGCAATGGGGATGAATAAACTGACAGGTTTGAGATTTGTTTGGGAGGTAGACTTGAGAGGACTCAATGCATTAACTGAGGAAGTCAAGATTGTACATAAGTGGTTTAAAGAATGATCCCTAAGTGTCTGCCTTGAACAATTGCGTACCAATTACCAAGACAGAGAAGAGTGTTCTGATATTGACACATTGAGTGCGAGAGCCCTCTGAGGCCTCTCACAGGAACCTCAAGAGGCTGTCAGTGAGAACCCGCAGACGTTGTTGGGGGGAATGTAAAATGATGTGGCTGCTTTGGAACACGGTTTGGCAGTTCCTTACAAAGTGCAACATAGAGTTACCCGATGAACCAGTAATTCCACTCCTAGGTGTATATGCAGGAGAATTGAAAACATATTCACACAAAGACTGTACACAAATGTTCATGGCAACAATATTCATACTAGTCAACAAAAAATGAAAATAACCCAAATGTCCACTCACTGATGAATGGATAAACAAAATATGGTTTACATGCATGGCATACAATAACATTTGATTTGGACACAAAGGTATGAAGTGCTGATACAGGGGACGGCACGGCTGACCCGCAAAACCATTACGCTGAGTGAAAGAAGTCACACACAAAAGGCCATCTGTTGTAGGATCCCATTTATAAGAAAAGTACAGAACAGGCAAATACACAGACAGAAAGATTCGTGGTTCCTTCGGGCGAAGGGGAGAGAGTGATGGGGAGTGACTGCTCATGGGCACAGGGTTTCTGTGGAGGGTGATAAAAATGTTCTGGATTGTCCAGTGGTAGTCGTTGCACGACCTTGGGAATATACCAAAAACCACTGAAAGACATACTTTAAAGTGGCAAATTTTATGGGACATGAATTACATGCCAAAAAATTAAATAAATAAAAGCCAGGTGGCTGACTGAGACTGGAGCCACGCAATGGTCAGGACCGGAGACGTGACCTAGGAAGAGTCAGCATAGAGATGACATTTAAGACTAAGGGAAGGGAGAGTCACACCAAGACAGCAGGCAGAAGCGAGAAGCTGTGGAAGCCGAGGGCCGGAGGCACAGCCACATTTAGAGCTTGGGTGGCCGAGGAGAGGCCCACAAGGAAGACAGAGAAGGGGCGGGCAAGAGAGGGAGGGAATGAGGAGAGTGTAAAGTCACAGGCTGCAGAAGTCACTTCAGATCATGCTACTTCAAAATACGGTGCACTGAGCAGTGATCCCTGGGCATGAATCTCTGCGTGTTTCTATAGGATAAATCTTAGAGGCAGAAATTCTAGGTCAAAGGGCACTTATAATTTTGACAGATGCTGCAATTCTCTCGTTCACACCGCATGAAAGCGTCAGTAACAGATCAAATCTATTTCTGTTCTGGATTGGGAGTGAGAGAACCAAGGAGCCTGCCAAGTGCAGAGAGGACCTGAGCCGGCTCAGGGTCCCAGGAGAACAAGGCAAGGTGTGGGTGGCTGGGCACGATCTGCCTGAGCTGGCAAGAAGCCAGAGTAACCAGCAGACCTCACCCTTAGGGGTGAGGCGATTCCTACAGTGGGAACAGAGAGGAGCCCATCTGAAAGCCTGCGGAAAGGAACAAAGCAGCAAGAGATACACACTGCAGGGCAAGAATCCTCATTTCGGAATCTCAGGTGGCCACTGAGGCGCTGTTTGACCTTGGATGAGTGACCTCACCTCTCTGGGATTCGGACAGCTCATCTGTCAGATTCGAGAACTGGCCAGGCATTTCTGGCCTGGATCTGTTCCCTGTTGGAACTCTGTGGCTCCTGTTTGAGAATAAGAATACATCTTCCTTTTAACTCCAAACACCAAAGTCGGGGCAGTTTCTCCTCCGGAGGTTTTGTTCCTGTGGTGGGGTTTCCATTCTCTTTGGGGTCAGGAGGTCATGATTTCAAGCAAGCTCTGACCGGACAGCTCAGTTCAATTCAGAAAGCATTTACTGAGTGCCCAGGTACCAAGTCACCATAATTTCACCTGGATGACCACCTTGCATCTCTACAGGCTCTTCTCAGGGCAGCAACTCACTCTGAGCAAAAGGCAAACTGTAGAAGAGCCCATGGGATCTGTGGGATCTTGCACCCCTACAGGACCTGCACCTCACCACACACACCCATTCCCACCAGAGCGTACTCCGCCTCAGGGCCTTTGCACATCCTGTCCCCTGTGCCTTCTCCCAGATGGCCTCTAGTCCTGCTCCCTCGCTTTATTAATGTCTCTGCTCGAAATTAGCCTCACCGGAGATTTCCCTGCCCTCTGTATACAAAACGGCATCCCCCCGCACATCACTCTCGGTCCCCACGTCCGGCTTGTTTTCCTTCATTGCACTCATCACCACCTTTACACTGTGTCCTTATTTGTTTGCCTGTTCCCCCGCTGCCACCAAACTGTGAGCTTCCTGAGAGTAGGGGCTGCAGCTTCCCCAGTCCCCAAAGCAGTGCCTGCACAGAAGTGGCACTTGGTGCATATTTGGGGAGAATCAATGAATTCTCCCACAAGTCTGTCCCATGAGTCAGTCCCATGTGCTTTCTGAATGGACACACGAATAAATAAGATAGGTTCCTAAATCAAGCTCTTGACTTTTTTGCAAGGGTTAGCATCTCTCCAGGCCTGAGTTTTCCTGAGTTGAATCTGAAGGTTAGCAAGCCTGGGACAAGCTCCGTGAGGGGCCGAACAGAGGCCTGTCCACTGCTGATCCCAGAGAAAGGTCTCAGAAGGAGCTCGACGCGTAAAAATGGTTGTGCAAACCAGAGATGCTTTTGCCCCGTATCTGGGAGTCAAGATCTAGGGGAGGGGGAAATGGGATTGATTTCCCATTTCCTGGATACAGGAAGGTCCCAGGCATGTATTAGGTTGGTGCAAAAGCAAAAGTAATTGTGGTTTCTGCAATTAATTAACCTTTTAAACCGCAATTACTTGTGCACCAACCTAATAACTCAACCTCTGTATTAAAGTCGTTAGAAGAAACTTGGTCTGGTGCTTGCTTACAGTCCCCGACAGCAGCACAGCCCTGCCCTCTGGTGGCCACCTACTGCAGTGCCATCGTGGAAAAGCTTTGACAATTTAGGAAAAACTTTTCATTATGCATGGCGTCTGACTCCATTATAAACAAATGGGAAAACATAAACCAGGAAATATAAAGAAATCACATC
Organism: Rhinolophus hipposideros; assembly: GCF_964194185.1. Classification (NCBI taxonomy): domain Eukaryota; kingdom Metazoa; phylum Chordata; class Mammalia; order Chiroptera; family Rhinolophidae; genus Rhinolophus; species Rhinolophus hipposideros. The sequence continues at coordinate 61,114,648 of NC_138058.1, read as the reverse complement.
ACCTTAATACCCTTGACGTTACTCAAGCTTCCATTCTTCTGCCTATTTTATACCTAGTTCATCGATTTAATGAACAGAGCACCTACCATGTTCTAGGCACTGGCTGTGAACAAAACAAGTCACTGCATTTGCGCCACTTACATTCCAGCTGTCATCACACTGTATTTTTCATTCTGATATCTTTGCTTCTATCGTAACTTATGTTGCCATATACTCTTCATAAAAATCATTGTTGAAGGCTGTGAGTTTTACTGTCTCCATGTCCTCAGTCCGGGACGCCTGGATATTTCAGACCTGAAGTCAGGCCACATGATTTCTATTTAAATAAGGTGCCTTCACTCAACAACTACCACCTGCTGACACTCTTCTAGATGCTTGGGATAGAGCAGTGAGAAAGGCAGAGAGAGCCTGCATCTCGTGAAGAACCATCTGGTGGAAAGGAGGCTTGAAACACCATCACCACAAAAAATAATTCTAATTCATTGTCATACGGGTTAGTATAAAACAGGTGCCCCAGCTTTATCTGACTTCACCTGAGGCGTCCACTTCCCTGGGGAGGTCTTCTTTAAGCTCAGAACTCAAGGAGCAATCAGGCTGGGGCCGGGGAGAGGGCAGGTGTGGCACCTGGAGCCCAGACCTCACAGGCTTTGTAAGCCAGTTAGGGAGTGTGGGGTTTATCCTAAGGGCAACAAGAAACCACTGCAGAGTCGTTAGCGTTTTGAGCAAGATTGGCCTTTTAGAAAGATCCCTTGTAACAAACATAACCTGGAAAAAGAGTCCATTGATAAGAGTAACACAAAGAACTACTTAGAAAGTCACTTATCAAGACACATGTAATATGTATCTAAAGAAAAGCTGTACACTTTACTGAGAGAGGAAAAGAAGACTCAAACAAACGGAAAGACACATTTTGTCTTGAATGAAAGACAGCATTGTGAAAATGTGAAGTTTCCTTAAATTTACCTACACATTTGTCACACACAGATAATAAAACCTGAATTGTAGGGCCCCAGTTTACATTTTCCCAACTCCCAGGTCTTCCCCCCCCCCCCCCGATAACGCATACTGTGTGATTAAATTATTTTTGTAATTACGTGTTTCAGACTGCTGACTCACTACACTGATAAAAGAACACCAAATTCATCTGGAAAATATGTAGGTGAAAATAGCCAGTAAACTTCTAAAAAATAATCTTAGCAGGTAATAAAAATATATTCTAAAGCTGGTGTAAATAAAGCAATTTGGCACATATACTAGAATAGGCAGAAAGATCAATAGAACACGATAGAGAGGCCTGAAGTAGCTCCAACTGCATGTGGAAATTTAGAATATGATAAAAGTGGCTTTATATCAGTGGGGGAAATGGATTATTCAGTAAATAGCATTTGAAAAACAGCTAGCCACGTAGAAAACAATTAAATATGGATCCATATCTTTCTCCTTCACAGCAAAATAAATTGCAGGTGGATCAGAGATTTAAATGTAAAAAATTCAATCATGAAACCATGCGAAGAAGACATAAATACATTTCTTTTGTAATTGCAGAGTAGAAAAGCATGATACTGATTCCATAAACCATGAAGGAAAAGATTAATTTGATTCTAAAAAAGCATAAGACTCCTTTGCAACAAAAATGCAGAAGTCAAAAGACAAACAGAAAAGTGGAAGAAATATTTGCAACAGTATGAGAGACATGTGCCAAATCCCTCACCTACAAAGAATTCTTAGAACTCAGTAAGTTAAAGATAAAGAACACAGTAGGAAGAACAGGCAAGACAGCACATAGAAAATGATTCGTGTGGGTAACAAATACGCTAAAAGCTCAGCCAAACCCATAATTTTTAAAATACAGATGAAGATAAGTGACTGTTTTTTACCTATCAGAGTGACAAAGATATGGGGACATGTCAGCAAGGGTGAGGAGAGATACCTGACCGTTGGGAGGGAGATCAGTAAAGCCACTGTGAGAGGCATTTGGGCAATAACTATCAACAATTTCATCACACGTCCCCGGGAAGCCAGCAATTCCTTCCAGGAATTGATTTCACTGCAGCATTACAATAAGAGCAAATCACGGAGAACAACAGGGCGGCAGCCCTTGGATATGGTGAAGGGAAAAGAGCTCCGGCAGGCACTTTGAAGTGAAAAATGCAAGGTGAGAAGTCTGGGTTGTTTGTTTTTTAAGATTACATATATACCCACAGGTATAACTATACATTAATACAGTATGTGCAGTTATATATACACCCATATAGAAAAGCATTTCTATGCTTTGAAAAATTTTGGAAGGATACAGAAGACACTGATTGCCTCCAGGAAGCAGGCCTGGAAGTTGGGGACTAAGGAGAGAGGGTTCTGCCTTTGTTTTCACCTTACATCCCCCTTTACTATTTGAATTTTGACCACGAGCACACACCGCTTTTGTAATAGTACCAAAATGTGCCGTTGCTGTTGTTTTAAGATTGCTCAGGCTGCGAAGTGAACTGGCCAAAGGGGCAGTAAGTGCTTGTGGAGAGACATTTGGCTGTCCAGATATGACATGTCCACGGCAATGGTGTCGGTGGAGCTGAAAAGAAATGAATGTATTCCAGTTATACTTAAAAGGCAACCTCAACAGGAAGGAGGCAAGAATGGAACCACTCTCTGCTCCCACACAACTTTCTGCACCTAGGTGAACATCATCCCTCGCCACCAGACTAGAAGCTCTGTGAGGACAGAGACCCTGTCTATTATGTTCTCCACCATTTGGAACAGAGCCTGGAGGACCCCCCAGGAGGCCAACGGGTACCAGCACGTGGCTCTAAGAGCTCAGAGCCTCAGAGTGAAGGTCTTCCCTTGGGGCTAATGCAGAGAAAGGCACAGAGCCTGGGGGCACCTCAAGGAGGAGGGCAGGATTTGAGCAGGCTCTGCTCACCGACGCCCGCCCCACACACACACACCCTCACAGGTACAAGCCACAGCACCAGATGGGAGCCTGCTAGGCACCTGCTGAAGAAGGATTTGAATGGGTACCACCTACCCCAGATCTGGAAGGGTATGCACGCAGGCCCCCCTCCTGGCAGGTGCACCACCTACCTCCTCCACCATTCACTCCATCCAGCCAAACCCTGGTACCTGCCCAGCAGGAAAGGACGACAAACTCTTCTGACTGGGCGGACCCGGTCCAGGAGAAAGGATGCTCAGACTCCCCCTACAGCCTGGAGCCCTGGCCCCCACCCTCCTTGCCCTGCCCTTTGTACTTGCTGCTTACAGGAAGTGATCCTTCTCTGGCCAACCCTGCTGCCCTTCCAGCTGGGCGTCCCTCTAAACCTCAGCACCTGTCAGCCCCAAATCCATAGAGTAGGGAGTTGCAGGTTTGTCTTAGAACCACCAGGAAAGACAGGATGGGTTCGCAGAGGAGGCAACATCTGCATTGGGCCTTGAAGCCTGAAGAGGAATGAGCTTCTGCCAGATAAAAAAGGAGAAAAGAGGGTGTAGGTGTGCACAGACCTAGCAAGCTGTTTGCAGGACGGGACTGAGCAGCTGGCGAGGCTGGGTTAGCGGCCGCAGACTGTGCAACACTCCAGGGACTTAAGTCATAGTAGTGACCTCATACCTCAGTGGACCCCCCTGACGCCCTGGTGCTGCTTCTCACCCAGGTCTGTGTGTGGTCTATCTTCTCTACCAGACTTGAGTTCCTTAAGGAAGGGCTGTGGCTTCCATCTCTGTGCCCAGAGTACCTGGCACATCCTAGGGCACAAGGGCTCAACAAATGTTTGTTGATGTAAAAAAGGCGGGGGGTGGAGGGGAATATTTGTCATTGTAGTGATCACACAACCATTAACAGGTTGAAACTCAGTGAATTGTCTACTTAGAATGGATAAGTGCCATGGTTTGTGAATTATAGCACAGTAAAGCTGACAGGAGGAATTACAGGCATGTAGTAGGGTGTCTGTGCTTTGCAGTTCACCAGGCACTTCTCACATCACTCATCTTGTGTAAACCCGGCAACAGCCCCATTTCTCAAATGGAGACACTGAGGTGTCAGTGGCTTGCCCAGATCCCGCAGTGGCCAACCTAAGCCTCACTCTCGGAGCTTGTCGCTGGCAGGATAGGAGCCTGAAGGACATTTTCAAAGATGTGTGTCAGTCATGGTTGGGAAAAATACAACGTGCAGAGGTCATGGCTCCCTCTGCCGGTGCCAGTTGATTCCCTTCTAAAATCCTGGGGGTCAGGGACAGTGACTGTAGGCTGGTTACTGCTGTGACTCTATCTTGCCCTCAGGAAGCTCCGCCCTGTAGGACAGGTTGGGTACTTGGGTTCTGTTCATTGGGGCTCCTTGTGTGCACCTGGGTGACCCCCACACTCCTGCCCCAATGCAATTTGACACGAACTGCTGCTTCACTTTCTCTGTTAGGTATTAGGGTTTTCATTCAGCTTTTCTCCAAAGAAGGCTTTTGACCGCAAACAGCTTTGCCAGCTTTAAATAAAAATACAGGACAGAATACTTGGGACATACTTATACCAAATGGGACATACCAAACAAGATATACTTACACTAAAAAAAATTATCTGTTGCTTATCTGAAATTCAAATTTAACTGGGCATCCTGTATTTTACCTGGCAATCTTAACTGCAAAAACATTTTTTAAATTTAAATTTAAAAAGAAAATTAAATTAAAAATAAAATACAATAAGAACACAAAGCAAAACAAAAAACAGTACCATGAAATATAAAAATAAAGTCAAATATAAGATACGATTTTAAAATAAAATACAAAATTTTAAAAACAAAATATAAACTAAAATTTAAAAATAAAATATTAAAAATAAAATCAAACAACACACCACCAGTGGGCGAAGGCCCGCGCCACCCCGCAGCGCCTTCGCAGTCACGCAGGACGGCTGTGGCGTCTCCGAGGCCGCCCTACCCCGCGCTTCAAGCCCTTGTCTGCGACCTCCGCGACGCGCGGCGGTGGCGGACTCCGGAAGAGTGACACAGAGGCCCTCAGAAAGCTCTAGAAGAGAGGCGGCCCAGGATTCGCCCTGCTGCGCCTCCCCGGCGGCGATCGCCCCCAAGAAATGGGAGCCTGTCACCCAGCGCCCTCCCAACCGGGCGCCCAAGGGACGCAGCGGTTTCACAACTGTTTTTAACGGAATCCAGCGTGTTCTAGAAAAGGCTTTCTGCCAATCTGAAAGGAGAGCCGGAAGGGTGAGCAAATGCTGCTCTGTTTTTCGGAAAAGTCGCCCCCCCTCCCCTACCCCAGCCTCTGCTGCTTTAGTCTTGCTGGGGAGAAGGTGGTGGGCTCCACCCGTGTCAGTGAGGTCCCAGGACGCCCGCCAAGGTCCCGTGGGAGGGTGATGCCGGTGACAGCTCCTCTAGCTGAACTTTGCTGCCCCTGCATTCTGCCACTCAAATCCCAGATGACATTGTGTAGGTAGAAACGGGTGGGGGGGGGGGGTTCCTTGTTTCCCACCCCACAAATCTCAGTGTGGAAAGGCACAGCAGAGAATTTTTGCTGGCTTGGGAAAAGGCCAATTGTGAATGCTAGCAAAGGCAATAATAATAAAGGTATCATAATATTAAATTAATAATACATAATATGGCCACAAAGTTCCATCCAACTTATGTCCAGTAACCCCACTCCCTGGGAATTTATCCTGATGAAATAGTTCAAAAGAATAAGTGTTCTACGCACAATAATGGCATTATTTGACAGTGGCTAAAAATTGGAAACAACCTAAAACCTAGTAAAGGAGAATGGTTAAGTAAACAATTTTACACCCAGAAGATGGAATGGTGTGCAGCCATTAAGTGACTACTGCCAGGGCTGTAAAAACATGGGAAATGTTTATAATATAATCTTAATGAAAAACGGTTTACCATCAAATGGTACATACTTGTGGATCACAGCTCCTTCTGAATTGCTTCTTTTTAACTGAAGTTTTATTTAGATAATTATAGATTTCTCATGCGGTTGTAAGAAATAATATAGAGAGATCCCACTTTTACAGTTTCCTTCAAGATGGTAACATCTTGCAAAACCAGGCTTTGACAGTGATATAATCCACCAACCTCATTCAGATTTCCCCAATTTTATTGTGTGTCGGTGCATTTAGTTCTATACAATTTTATCATGTCAGAATGTTTTTTTAAAGAACACGTGCATGTTCTACCCGAGCCCACCACACCCCTGCCATCACACTCTTCTCTGCTGCTTTTCTCCTGATTATGCTGTATTTTTTTTATTTGTGTGTGTGTGTGTGTGTGTGTGTGTGTGTTTTACAAAAATACATTAAAAGGATGCTGATTAATGAAGGAACGTGATAGAATTCTCATTCACGTCAGCATGGTCGATAACAGCACCCTGCAAATAAAAGACAGGAAAACAAGACAAATGTCCAAAAACAGAGGATGGGTTAAATAAATCATGGTACATCTGTGGGATGGAATAGTATGCAGCCATTAAAAATGATGTTTTCAATGAATAGTAACGTGGGGAAATGTTCACAGTCACCTGTTAACACAGTTATGATCCGTCACAGAGTGAGTTCTCACTATTAGTAATTACAAACAAGACAGTAATGAATCATACAATTTTAAATTAGTAAAATTCTAAATGAATCTAATGCAAAAGAAAAATAGAGAAACAAATTCCAATGACAATTATCTCTGGGAGATGGGATGATAAATATTTTTTTCTTTTTGGTTATTTTAAAATTTGGTGCAATTAATATACTTTTAGAATGGAGGCGAGTCATGTTCCATTAATTTTGTTAAAAAGCTATGGTCCACTCTCTTCAGTGTAGAAGTTGCCCTGAGACCACAGGCATACCCCCTCCACACACTGGGCAGATGCTCCTTTTGAGGAGGAAACCTGGAAGATGGAAACAGTCCAGTCGGCTGGGATGTCAGATGGCACCTGTTTCCATCTTCTATCTGGAAAGTTACATAATCTTCGAGAGCCTCAATGTTCCCATCTGTAAAAGGGACACAATTACCTGGGTACAAAGCCTTTGCATGGGAATTAAACGAGACTGCATATAAAGAACTTGGCACAAGGCTGGACCCATGGGAAGTTCAGTAACTCTTGTCAGCTGCAGGTGGCTATATGAACCTGGGCCTCTGGGAAAACTCGGGGGTGGGAACCCTGGAGCCCTTCAACATTTAGAGAATAGGAAGAGTGAAGGACCCAGTGGGGCAGGAAAACACAGGGTATGATGCCGGGAGCCCAGGGAGGGGTGTCAGGGAGGAGGGAAGTCACCCGAGGCCCCAGCTCCTGAGCGATCACGTGGGATGATGGGTGCAGGCCCTGCCAGGTGGGTGGAGTTGAACGGGAAGTGAGAAACCAGAGCTGTCAAATACAGGCAGTGCTTTCAAGTTTTGCTGTCAAGTGGAGCAGAGAAATAAGGCATCTGGAGGGGAGTCAAAGGACAGTATGTGTTTAAGATGAAAGGGTGCCATTACGGAAATGTTGGGGAGGTGCGGGGGTGGGGGATAGAGTGGAGAAATTGATGGTGCCAGACAGAGGGAGCCACGGCCGCGTGAACAGACGGGTAGAGTGGGATTCCGAGCTGGTGGAGGCGAGATCGCCCCGCAGAGCAGAGCAGCTCTCTCCTGAGACAGGCAAGAGGGGTGGGTCGGGGGAGGAAAGACGGAATAACGGAAGTCCTCACGCTGGGCCAGCAGCACCCAGGAGATCAGTAAGGCTCGTGTGGCTGTTACACGAGCAGTCATGGCCAGCAAGCGAGAGACAGAGGGAATTTTTCGCTCTGCTGGTATTTTTCCTTTCCCCGGCCAAGTGTGGGCTTTGTGATTCCCTCAGGGCCCAGGCATCCCCAGAGGCCCCGAAGTTCCCGCCCTCCACCCAATGTGCCACTTTGGCCAAAGCCCTGAACGCAGCAACGGACACAGGGCGGTGTCTCCACAAGCAGGGCTCCTTCCCTCCCCAGATCCAGAAGCCACGTGCTTCTCAAGAAAACCAAAGCCAGCTTTCCAAGGAGAGGATGGAGGCTCAAGACCGGTGGCTAACCTGCCCAAGGTCACACAGGACTTGGATGGGGCTCCTTCGAATGCCATGGTCTTTCTTCTGACACAGTTCAGGACACCTGGGACCTCAGGCTTGAAAGTAAGGGGTTGACTGAGATTTGAATCCAGCTCTGAAGATGGCTGTTTTAATGGTGTATCTCTCAGGGGCCTCTGTCTATAACCTCCCCAGTCTCCAGGCACGTTCCTTCCAACCCAGCTGCAGCCCCTCATACATCCCAGATGAGTGGAGGGAAAAGTGCCCCTGAGGTGAATGGGCTGTGGCCTTTTAAAATCTATTGGGACCCATCAGAAAGGGTCTTTGGGGAGGCTGTCCCAGGGAAGCCCCAAACCCCTTGCATATGACTTCCTTATGTCCCCATTTCCATACACTCTCTTCCCCTCGCTGCAGCCCCTCACCTAACACCCACATGCCCCAGGAATTACACCGACATGGCTGCCGCCTCGGGCCCTGCTATGGATGGTTTTGGCTTCTCCACCAGCCAGCTCCCAAGTAGCCTCGTCTCCCTCCCTCCTCTGTTCCACTTGACCTACCGAGTCAAACTTGCTGAACCCAAGGACGTTTCTCTTGAACCCACAAGCCTAGGCCTGGTGGTGTGTGGTACCTCCTTCCCTCCTGGGCAGTCTCAGTGGGCAGGGGACCCCCTCACTTCATAACTGTCCAGCCCTGACTCTTCCCTGTCTCTCCCTACACCTCTACTACCAAATGACCGGTGTTCAAATCCTGGACGTTCACAGGGTGGTTTTTATGAATGAAATGGCCCCAGCAGTGCCCTCCCTTAGGCTCTGGACAGACCATTCCCAGCTCAGATGACACCTGGCTTTCAGAGCTCCAGGGCACCCATTTCTCCTTAACCTTGAACCAGAGTCTCTAAGATTTGGTCTGAATTCCATCCCCCACCAGGCTTCCCCCAGGTAGGCACACCAGGTGAGCTAATTATCAAAACTTAGAGATCAAGTAGTGTTGTTTCCACCTCTTGCTTCTCAAAAAAAAAAAGTCTTAAGTCTTTACTTCCCCGCTGAGATTAACACGTTTCTGAACTGGCCAAACTGAGGACTACATTTTTGTTTGTTTTTTTCCGAACTGAGAGTCTCTGAACTAAAGATGAGCTATCTGTGTTGACCACTGGGAAGAAATCAGGCAAATGTGTCAGGAGTTAACCAAAATGTTCATCTACTTTGCCCCAATAAGTCTCATTTCTGGGAGTGTATCTTAAGGAAAAAAATACAAACTATAGGGGGTTAAACGCCAACACAGATATTTATTGCAGCTCTATTTATAGCTAAAATAAATGCATATATATAGAAACAGACATCCAACAAGAAAACGCCATGTAGCCATTTAAAAAAAAAAAGGAATTCTACATCAACACTGAAAAATATTGAGAAAAAAGTCAGATAAAGTTAAATGTACATTTACAATTTTGTAAAGAAAAGTGCCCATGAAAAAAAAAAGCCTTTTATTTTTTCTCAAAATTTCCTCTTATAATTTCTTTCAAAGCTGCCAGCAAAGTGGTGCAATCCTAAACCTCCCCCGAGTTCAATGTGGGCAAGAAACCTTGACCAACCCTCCCTCCTTAAAGAAAGAAACCATTGAACGGACCTGTTTGGCACTTAGGACAACAAATGCAGCACAGAATGTCCGGGGTCTTAGAGTGAGATGGAGTAGGAAGTTCCTATTTTTATGTGCATTCCGATTCAGTCTCTTAGATGGTGGGGACAGGGAACTAGTGACAGCCAGGGAAAGAATCATGAGAATGAAGGGGCACTGTGTATGAACGGCTCTTCAAACCACAAGGCACCATCCACTTGCAAGACAGTTCTGAGGGGGGGCCAGGCAGGGAGAGGAACCCAGACTTGGGGTCTCCAGGAAGGCCACAGTACCCCCACATGGCTATCCACCACTTCTTAGCTAATCAGGGCTCCCTGCCCTCTGGACGGCCCCTTGCACTATTGGCCAGAGGTGAAAAAGGATTTTCCTTATGCTTGGCTGAAATAGGCCGACTTCTGCCACCTGGCCCCACTTCTGCCTTCCTCATTGAACTACGCAGAATAATCCCAGCCCCTTGGACTTGCCCTGTGTTTGCAAACATCTCTCAATTTTCCCATGTTTAGGCCAAATGCCTGGGTTCATTATAAGGTCCCTGCACAGTCCAGACTGCCCACCGCTGGGTTGCTCACGTCTGGACACCTTTGTGTGTTGGAGAGCCCCCTACAGAGGTCAGTGCTGCCCACAACCAAAGCCCACCACCTCATCTGACAAGATACTGGCACAAAGCCCTCTCCTCTCCCCACTCTAGTCTGAAAACTTCGACCACTCTGCCCAGGACAGAATTCGCTTTTCCAGCAAACTTGTCTCACAATAACTTATCCTGAAGCTTCACATCAATCAAACTGTCCTTTTCCCCACCCAGTTCACAGTCCCTAGTGAACGCTCAGGCAGGCGATGTTTGAAAGGGAGGAACTGCACTGTCGGGACCCAGCGCTAGTACTTAACCCCTTGGAGAAGGCTGTGAACAGTTATGTCAGGGGAAAGGAGACGCAGGACAAAAGGACATTATTACGGTGCTTTTTCCATTTTTCTTTTTGCACAAAAACAGTCCATTTATTCAAGTGTTCTCCAGCACAAGTACATTAGAAAGGAGCTTTATTATATTCTTCTGGGCACAAAAAAAAAAAAAATGTGATGAAGGCGGAACTGACAGACTTTCTACATCTGCTGTACGCATTGACCTCTTTAATTATTTCATAAACAGCTATGTCACGAGCATCACTTACACAGAGATACAACAGAACACCGGAGAGCGGGGGTGGGGACCCACTCAGGGCCCCCTTGCACGCGCCCCTCCCTGGATGTCCCAGAACCAGACTGTGAAATGTACATTATTATTGTCAATAAATAGAGAAGCAACCCTAAAAAAAAAAAAATACAGTGGTGAAAGGATGCTGGAACCAGGAGAAAAAAAAAAAGGAAAAAAGAGGAACTGAAGAGAAAGGGAAGAGGGCTGGGAAGGGAAGGATCTGGGGAGTTAAATCCTGCATTTAGCTGCGTGGAATGTGGAGTAAAAGTGCTCTGCCGCCGGGGTCAAAGCGAAATCGTCTGTAACAGTAAAAGTTATTACCAAATCAGCTACGGAGTTTATTCTTCAGTATGAATACATGATTTCCCACAAATAAGTAAGCACCCGCTACTTCAATGCCTCAGCTAAAACACATGAAATCGCTCATTTAGTTTTCAAGTACAAAGTTAAAATGCCTTTTTAATAATAATATATCAGAGTAAAATAATAGTCTCTTTTAAACTCCACTACAAGAAAACAAAACAAACAGTCATTGTCCAGACAGCAGACTTAATTTAACAATATATATTTTTAATAAAATGTTTTAGCACCTTGTTGAGTCACCTCCTCCCTCTGCGTATTCTAAGGAATTTCGGCCTTTTTTTTGTTGTTGTTGCTGTTTGTTGAATTCTAGGTCTGTGCAACCAAATCAGTCTGTGAGTGAAATGGGACTAAGGTGAGGCTTTCAATCCCTGCTCATCTCCTCAGGTGCGGGGCTGGAGGCCACCAGACTGGGGGTTGAGAAAGCCACCCTCCCAGGCCCCTCGAGGGGGAGTTTTCCAGTTACAGGAGCGCACAGGTCTCCGTTTGGGGCAACTGAGCCAGTCACGACTAGCAGAGACTTCTATTCTTTTCCTCATCTGCTGTCCCCCTCCCCCAAACTCCACTGCCTAGGGTCAACGGTGAGCAAGAGGTCACCAACCACAGGCCACCTCAGCTGGGTCTCTGCAACACACAGGTACAGGACGGGCTGCCCTCACTCCCCAAAGACCCCAGCCTTCCTTTACCAAAATGTAAAGATTTGAGAGCTTCTGCCAGAACAGTGGAGTCCATGCTTTATTCTCTTTCTTCCCAGATCCTCCAAACACTTGCAGGGAATGGTGGGAGGGCCATGCTCGTTCCAAGCTAGGTTTCCATAACACCTTTCCCATCCTGCCTTGGAGGAAAGGCTTCAGCTGCTTCCCACCAGAGGACAGGACAACTCCAGTGTCACCTCTAATCATAAGGACTGGGAACAACCTGACTAGTCAATGCCAGATGACAAATTCAGATTCCTTATCTCTTGGATCAAAATGGGGCCTGGCTAGAAACTCAGTTTTCACCAGAATCTTGGCTCTGCTGCTCCCCTGACCAAAGCAAACAGCTAGCCCTCTTCAGCTCTCACTGCCTGGCAGGCCCCACGGCCCTAACCAACAGCTCCAGGGGGCTACTGCAAGTTTCAGACAAATGACGCTTCTGAAAGACACCAGTGCCACAGCAACTCTGCACCAAGCAGGACAGCAACAGAAATTCAAAACCGCCTCCAGCATCCACTTTATATATACTTATATATAAAGGTATGAAAACTACTGATTACGGTCTTGCTGCACATTTCCATGGCCCCTCTGAATGATTCTTTCCCTTGCTCTTATGGACCTTGCTGCAGAGATGGCGGGTCTCTCCCACCTAAGCTTCCCCAGTATTGCCAGCTAAGCGGGAAGAGCAAGGAGCCAGCCCTTGTTAGACTAGTTCAATGTCCAACGGCCTTCCTTCCTGCTGAGTCTGCCCGTCCCAACCTGCACCTTAGTGACCCACCACAATTCACATGGGCATCTCCACCAGCCAAGTACTGCCAGGCCTGTCCCCAAAGCTAAGAGGTCCTGGAAGCTCTTCTGCCAATTTCTCACAGGATGTCCAACAGAAGAAGGTTCTGCGGTCTAGAGAGAAAAACGGATCGTAACACACTAACGTCATCTGCCAATTGCAAGACCCCTCCCTGCTGCCAAACCTCACGGGCTGCTCCCCCAGCTGTTTCCCAGTCACAGGGAAGGGGGTTAGCACCAGCCAGCCTGAGGCCCACCGGGCTCAGCAGCCACCTGCTGGAGACCAGCGTCCTTCTCAGGCCGGCAGGCGACGGCTGTGACCCTGGCACGAGTCCCCCGCTACTGCCCCAACACAAGCCACAGACCTCTTTGGCACCACACTCCACTTGGCACCTGCAGTAAGTAGGGGCATCATCCTCAGTCCCTAGAAGCCTGTTTCCAGGGGTAAATGGGCCTGTTCTTTAGAAAGAATCTCACTGGGCACACACTCCAGAATTTTCCCTAGGCCTTAGTTTCTCCTGCTCCACTGCCTCTACCCTCAGCCTCCTCCACAGCAAGTGTAACGATCCCCACCTTAATCCTAGGATGGCCCTGTCGAACCACAGCTCCCCTTTAGGTGACTGGGTACCTGTCCCCAGAAGCCAGCCCCTTAAGATCGGACGTGGATTAAGGGCATCCTGGCATGGCCAAGTCGGCACATTCCCCAAGTCCCCTGCACCCCACCAAGTTCTACTGTGGGACTGAGCCCACAGGTTGGCTAGAAGAAAAGCTGGTAATCGTTAACTCATTCCTGCGAGGGGCACCTGGTTAGGTTGCTAGGCCGGGCAACCAGCCACCAAGGAACGTCCTCTGGGAAGCTGGCCTGTCCGCACTAATCCTCAGGCCTGCCACGTCCCTGGCTACCACTGGCTACCACTTTTCTTCCTCACACCACCCCTTGGGGGGAGCTCAGGCCTTTGGGAAAGGCAAACCCCTTCACATAAGCAGTGGACGAAGGCCTAGGAGAGCCCAGAGAGCTGAAGGTCTGCAGAGAAAGGCCCAAACTGTCCCCCCACAGGGGCTGGCCAGCGGGGGAGGGAGCACCTTGGACTGCCTGAGGCAGCCGTCCTCCCCCCAGCCTTCCTGGAGTGGTGCTGGTGGACTCCAGGCCAGGGAGATGGAGCCTGGCTGGAGCAGAGGGGACGGGGTGAGCGCCACAATTGGGTAGAGGGACTCCAGACAGGGAGGGTGGAGGTATCCCCCCTCTCCTAAGCACTCCAGCCCCCTGGGGGCCCACCATCACCGCCTGCCGCCTGCCACCGTGTGGCAGAGCTGGCAGGAAGCAACTGGGTGTGACCTTCAACGCCAATCTGACAAGGAAACTAGTAGACTGGAGTCCAGAACTAAGCACCCCTAAAAGGAATGGGAGACTGGCCACCAGCAGTGAGCTTACTCCTGAGCAATGAGCAAGGGATTCAAAGCCTTGGTTTAATTTTGTCACCAAATACTAATTTGCTTTATTCAAAACATGAGGTTCACCGTCCCATTGATTTATTTTGAATGGAAGCCCCTTGGCCAAGACAGACCTGGGTGTCAATTATACTTTGGTGGGGGGAGAATAGGTAGGGGGAGCGGAGGGCTGACTTGACTGGTGCCTAGAGTTGCAGGTCAGTATCACAGGTTGCTAACAGAAGAATCTTTTGACATCACCAGGGGCAAAAGAGAGAGAACGCTACCTGCTAGAGGAGAGCACCTGCTAAAATAAAACCTCCTCCTTTTCCTGCCTTCAGCACCTAGCAACTTCTGGGATTGACAGTCTACCTGCAATCAGGGCAACAGAGGTAAAGAGCTGCAGGGCCTGACTCCACCAAGTCCTGAATCCGGGGAGAGTCGTGCGGGTGCTCCCTGGCCGCGTGAGTGCATTTGTTATGCAACGGTCTAGAAATGTTCCTGTGGATGCGTGTGGGATTGATTGACTGGTGTGGGGCTTTTGTCTGCAGTGGGACCTGAGGCTCAGCACGAGCCCCCTCCCTCCGCACCCCACTACATAATATTTCTTATACATGACCCTATCTATGTATTTATATAGCGCCTATCACCGTAGGCCCTATCTTTCTAGGGATGCGAACTTGGGACCATGTGCTTGACAGCACACCTCCCAGCCCTGCCGGTCCCAGGAGGTGCCATCCCCCCTCCCATTATAAAATATATATCTCTATATGCCACATATCTACACCCCATCTATCCAGGCAAGCATCTGCCCATTGGGCCCTCACCCTGGAGCCGCCAATGCCGTCCCCGCCTACCGCCAACGCCAGGCTGCTCGCCTCGGTAGGAAGTGGAACCAAGTGTCATGCACTTGGGGCTCCAGGTGCTGCTGACTCGAGGTAAGAGCACAGCTATCATCAGACCAAGCACTAGAAAAGAAATACACACCACTCCAATCACACACACGAGGAGAGAGATGGCCCAGTCCTCCCTCCAGCCCTGACACACGACTTGAGGAGGGGAAGTAGAAGAGAAGAGCAATGCACCGGAAGGCGGGCCGGGGACCCTCCCCGGCCGCCCAGCTATCGCTGCACCTGGTGGCCCACCTGGCCCGAGGGGTAGGGAACCAGGGCACCAGGACCACCACTGACTTAGAAGCACCCTGCTCCCCGCACCTTGGTTTGAAACCTAAAAGGAGGGGAGGGTGGGTTTTTGTTTTCTTAAAGAAAATCTGAAAACAAACAGAATTATAACCAGAACCATAAGAATAATTATAACAAAAGGTGTCATCAGCCTCCCAGTAAAAAACTGCAGCCGTTGGAGATGACCAAAAACATCACATTCCAGGGGCTGGAAGCCGCCTTTGTGCAGAGGGTGGATGGTGGGGCCTCATAAAAGAACACACAAAAGGCGACTTTAACAGGCAAGCACCAGTACGTTTTGTATGTTTTTTTATTTGCTCCAGGTGGGGTTTTACTGTCACTTGCCCACACTCTGGATTATTTCTGATCCCACCACGAGGAGCCCTCCTCGGTTCAGCTAATGTTGAGAAACTGGGAATGAAGACCCCTTAACCTGCCATCTTGCTGAGGGAGTCTCCTTTTTGAAAAAAAATCTAAAGGTTATTATGTGAGCCTGGATGAATTCCACTCTCAGCTGTCCACCGTCCCGACCACCTCATCTCACCCCCCCTTTTTGGCAGGGAGAAGCAGGAAAACACTGTTCCCAAATTCTCCTTCATTTCGTTAATACCAAGGGAGGAAACCCCACCTTGGTAGTGCTTCACCCGCAAGCTATCTCCCTCTTTTCCATCCTTGATTAAAACCCTTTGCACATAAGGCAACGTGGAAGCTGATGTTTTTACTCATCTCGCTGTTTGAAAGCACCATTATGAAGTCGGGTTGTACAGTAGTTAACAGTACCTTTTATATATATAGCTCATATCTATCATATATATATAAACTGTAAACAAGAGGTAACAGCGGCTTCTAGAAACTGATTTTCTTCAAGGTTTCCTGTGTGGTAGGCACCTGAAATACTGTATAAAAGGGTCTTGTGTGATGTTCTCGTCTCCCTGTTGCTAGTTGGGTTCTGTTTTGCGTGACCAGGAATGGTGCTAGCAAGACAGTTCAGTGGCTGGGAGGGAATTCTGCCGCCTGAATGTCTCTATTTTCTGTCCCCTGCTTTGTTCCTATCTGATCAGGCTAGAGACAACAACAACAAAAATATATAGTTTAAAAAAAAAAATCCAATACCAATATAGATTTCTAAAGAATTTCCTTTTTTCTGTCTCTCCCATCTTTCCTCTGCCAGGTATTGTTACGATTTTTTGTTACTGATTTTTGCTGCAATAAACCCTCTTGTTTCAGTCACAGCAATAAACAAAAACCCAAACAAACAGAAAACCCCTCTGAAAAGAGAAAACAAAAGGTTTGACCAAAAAAATAAAGGAGGTGGGGGGGCGGGGGGAGAGCTTGGTTGTGTTTTTAAATAGGACTGAAGATTAACATTGAAAAATCAGGAGATGATGTCCAACCCTTTTTGCAAGGCAAAGCCCTCCGGTGTTTCCGCCTCTGTGGTTTTTGTTTTAAATTCCTTTTTCTCTTCTGGGTGCTGATACTTCTCTCCATCCTCACATTCTTGGTGTTTTATTGTGTTTTGTGTTTTTTGTTTGTTTGTTTAACTTGGTGTCACTACCTCAGTTTGCCCTCATGTCCCTTACACACAAGCAAAATATTCCTTCAGCGGAGCGAAGAGATGGCGGATGACCGGCACGCTCCACGACCGGCCCAGCAGTCTCTGCCTCGCCAAGCGGCTCATGTTGGAGACATCGGTATAGTGGACAGGGAAGCCAAACACCCTGGGGAGAAAAGGCAGAGGGCAGGGGTGAGCGCTGGCCTGTGGGATTCTGCCGAATCTTCCGTCCTTTATAACCAATTCAAGACTCGGGCAACCCGCTACTCGGTGGATTTGAAGGAAAGACAATCACAGCCTAGAGATTTATCGCACAGTAGAAACAAAGTTAGTATTTGTGAAAAACACCTGCAGGAGGACAGGTGTTTTAGATTAGATCCACCGTGGGTATCGGAAGTCTAAGTCCTAACAATACATCCCTAATACCTTCCTCACCAGAGGGGTGGAAACCCTACAAAGGGGACTCTTGCCCGACTTCAAACGTTCCAGGAGTTCCTGTTGACTCTGACTGTTTGTCAACGGTCTCTTTGGCTAAATCGCAGTAACACTGAGGAGGAGGTCATCTAGCCCGTGAGTCCACGGTGCTCAGGCTGTAAGGCCCACCTGGCCCTGTGCTGTCCTGGTTTGTAAGGTACGTAAAACGAGCAGCTCGCGTTAAGGAAGCTCCTGTAGCTGCCATGTCTCCTTGGGGTTCACAGGACCTCTGAGAGCCAAGACATCATGGATAGACGCCTCCTACTTTAGGACCATCCCCAGGAATCTGCCATGTTGGGAAATGCCTGGGAAAACCCACTGCTCACATACATCCGTGGAAGACACAGTCTGGCCAGGAGAGACAGTGGTCCCGGCCTCAAGGACAAGTCAGCACACACACACAGCCCCACGACACCTGCACACGGCCTGGGGTACCTTTCCATTTCAGTGCACCATAAGATGTCCTCTTTCTCATTCATGAAGACGGGGAAATGCTGGTCTTTGCCCTGCTTTATGGAGTTCGACCTAGTAGTAATGGTCCTCACTTTGCTGAACTAGAAGACGAGGAAAGAGGAATGAGCATCACTCGCTGGTCATGCATGTACACTGTGTTCCGGGCGCTCGCCAGGGCCTGGTCCGTCCAGGGGACCGGCGAAGGCCCCAGTCGTGAGCCTCCGAAGACCCCACCGCCTTGCTTGTCTTCCTACTTTGAGGTCACCCGGCCATCTTCAGTCTAACCCCGCTGGCCAAGGACCTGAGGTGTAGCAGCTCGAGCCGCTGTCCTTCCTAAATCTTCTAAAAATTGCTTCTTTCACAAGTGTAGTGACTTGCAGGCAAAAAGATGCCACATTTCTGGGATTTGCAGACACCCCAGTGCTGGCACCTGCTCTCACGGAACCTGATGCCTGCCTGGTGCACTCACTCTGGGAGGTTTCTCCTGAGAGAAACGGCGTTTCCACATCACAGGAGGATGTCTGCTCTGAAGGCTCATGAAATAGGTCCTGGCCAAAAAATTACAAAGCCCTAGAAGATCTAGGGCCCTCAGCAAAGATTTCTCAGTGTCCATCCCCCATGGGACAGCAAGCGATGCTCGACCAGAACGGCTGAAGGCCAGCAAGGACTTCTGATCTCTCTCCTGGCCCTCCAGGCTTTGCCCTGGACCCTCCCATTGAACCTACTGTGTGCGTGACTCCGTATCACCTCCTAAACCGCATTCTCCACACTAGCTGCCCGCACAGAGCCCTAGGGCAGGCGGAACACAGCCCTGGTGACAGCTCGACCTCATCCTGTCCTCTGCCCTTCTCCTTAACCCCCTGCAGAGGGCACTGACGCTGGGGCTAACCTTGGCTATTCGGCCATGCTCCAGACACTCCTGCAGCTCCAGCTTATCATTCACAGTAGATGCCAACGGCCTAGGAGGCAGAAAAGAGAAGGTGACAACAGAAACCAGGAGAACAGGAACACACCCAGCAGCCATCTGATTCACACGGGTAAGCAAAAGGGGACTCCGTTTTCCACACCTGTTGGAAGCCCTTCAAACTCCCCCAGAACACGTGCACACACTACAGCCATCCAGACACAAAACCACCGAACATTATTCCTTAAAGGTGAATTCGAAAGTGGTCTCAAAGTACAAATAAGCAGGTAACACCTGCCCAGAAGGAGGAAAACCTAGTACTTTTGTATCAGTTATTTTAAAATATACTGAGTTTTAAAAGCATCCATGGCAAAGCAAGCTTGGGGGGGACAGCATGTTGTGTATCTTGGCTACGGTGACCATGACATGGGTGTATACACTGGACGAAATTCACTGAAGTGTCTACCTTAAAGATACAATTAACCCGACTCAGATTCTGCAGACTCCCCTGAAGACTAAAATTCTGAGACACTGAACGTGTGACTTCTCAGAGGGCAGACCAGATCACCGAGTATCATCACCTTCAGCGCAGGTCTTTTCTTCCATTTGAAAATACTTAAGGTTGCACATAGTGGTCCATCCTCTCAGTGTGGAAACCACAGGGACCCACATTCCAACCGCCCCTCCCGACTCCTCTGTTTCGGACCCCCACACACTCCACTTGGTCCCACCTGGTACCCCTGCTCCTCCCGGAAACTCAGAGGTCTAGAATTTTAGACTTGGAAGAAGCAGGTGGGGACAATCCCGTAGTACCAAGATCTGTCAGAAGACAGTGGCTCCATGAAAATACTGGACTATGTACAAGCCAGTCCATTTTCCCACTACACACATCCATCTTGGGAACTTTAGGGGGGCACTGAGTGTTTTCAAGTCAGCTGTCCCACTGACCTATCTCTTTCCCATCTCGTTCAGCTCTGCTGAACGCGTAGAGGCTGGGGGAGTTCCTGCAACTTCGTGCTAATGGCAGAGATGGAGATGAGATACCTGAGGCCAGGCTAAATGCTGTTTCCAATTTACAGGGTATTACCAAGGAGGTTTAAAATCCACATTCAAAACATTCTGGAAACTATTTCCCTCCCTAAGCGGTATCTAGAGTGGCTGAATCGCACTCTGCTTTTGAACTGCTCGCTCTCAATCGGAATTCCTTTCTCCTCATAGGATTTTTAATAATGCAATTATTACACTGAAGAAATGAAATTTTCTACGTGTGTAACCTAAATAAAGAGTAGCCTTCCCACACACGACCTGAAGCCAACTAAGTGTGTGGGTAATAAGTGAAGCAGGACCCTCTAACCTGCATGGTGCTGCTTCAAGATGCCCTCTGCTGCGGCAGGATGTGGCCGGGCTGTGGGCAGCTCTTTGCCATCCCAACCCCATCCTCTACGACTTAACCTCAGGAGACTAAGGCCCAACTGACTCTTGATACATCACCAATGTAGGAGAACCAACTATTTAACTCAGCAGCATGGTGACTCTTCTTTTGCATAAATAGTGTGCTTTTAAAGGTCCTACATTCAACCACTAGTTATTCGTTTGTCAGGCAAGTATTTTCTATACCCACTCCCCTTCTTCCTCAAGAAGGAAATGGAGAACACAGCAGAGCAGCAAGCTTATCAGCAGGGGAGGCTGGCCCAAAGCGATCCCCTCCTTGAGCCGGCCTACCGCCGTCCCGCCTGCAGACACCAACCCGCAGCCACCCCAGGCCCGGGAGCTCTCACCAACCTGTTCATACCAGGAAGGTTCCCCCAGAAGTAGCGGGCCCTGTGTGCAGCTGACACTTCTTTGGCATCAATCATCACAGGGTTGGACTATAAAACAGGAGAGATTAAAGATGAGCGAGAGAGAGATGATGATTAAATAGTGCCAGGAAATTTTGCTAGTTTAGGGCCTGGAAGCGTCAAAGGCTCTTCTTTCTCTCTCAGGAGTCCACACACTGGGACAGCATGAAGCCTCCAGGAAAAGCCCAAGTTAAACCTAGCCACATTCCACATGCTCTCACCAGAACATTCTAACCGGCACAGTCCAACTGAACATTCTATGATGAGGGTAACATTCTTTATCTGCACCAGTAGCCATCAGCCCACCAGTTACAGGTGGCTAATGAGTATGTCAAGTGAGTGAGTGTGAATTTTAATGTTTCTCTGGATACCACACATGGCTGATGCCTACCATACTGGACCACAAAGCTGTAGTTCACCCAGAGGCTTTGAGAAAGAAAGTTCCAACAAGTGTGGACATGTTCACTGGACGTCCAGATTATGAGCCAAAGATACCTACTCGCATTCATAGTCAGAACAGAAACTTGAGGTGTTACTGACCCTCAGACCCAGAGCGTGGGCTGAACTCCCAGACTGCCCACGCTGAGAATGCCTCTGGCTGCAGAAATCCTCTGCGCACGGCTCAAACCTGGCTCAGAGCCAAGCTGGGACCCACTTTATGAGATAAGCCATTTTCTTCACAGGTGTCATAAAGCATCCGTCACAATGCCAAGGAGTGAGGACAAGCCACTCTGGTCGGGAAAATCAACTGTGGCGTCTCCAAGGTTCCCCCATGAAACACCACACAGAACCCCAGCCCCAGGAGTCTGGCACCCCACCCTCTTAACAGTCAGGTCCTCCAAGCTCTGAGGCCCATACCCAAATACCACCTCTTAGAGTGAGACCACGGGTTCTTTCCAGAATGGGCCTCTGCCAATGCTTCCTCCCTGGCTAACTGGGAAGCCCTTGCAAAGCGGAAGTCCTCAGTCCCCAGCTCCACAATGCAGACGAGACAGGGATAAAGCGGCGGTCCAAGGTAGAAGCCATTAGTGAGCTGGCCAAACCAAGGGTGCTGGCTATACCTCGAGAAATCGTGAGATGTCCCTCTTGTCACTAACGCCCATGGCCACCACATTCTCAAAGAGCCAGAAGAAGGGGCGGTCATCTCCCTCCTTGGGCCGCGCGTCATGCAGGAGGCGGTAGAACTCAAAGAAGAGCCGGCCAGTGCCCTCTGAGAGGCGGAAGAGAAAGCCGTCAGCTGGGCTGTCTGCAGACAGCGGTGTGGCTCGGGCACAGGGAGGGCAAGGGAGGACAGGGTCATCGGGAGTAGCTGTCCCAGGGCAGAAATATCCGAGTAGGAAACCTCCGTGCAGAAGCACCAGCTGAGGTGGCGGGGGGAGCACAGCACCTACCGTAGAGTCCCTTGCGGGCAGGGTTGACGATGGAGAGATCATTGCAGGGACTGCCCCCAATCACCAGATCGAACGGGCCCCACTCCTGGATCTGGGAGGATAAAGGTATTGTGATGGGCCTGATGTCCGGGGACAGAGGCAGGAAGGAAAAGAGAAATTATCTGTGACTTTGGCAAAAAAGTACTGTGGCATGGGCAAGCGGTGACCCGGCTTTGTGTGCTCACCACACACACATTCGTACATACACTATGTGTACACAAGCACACGCACACTGTGCAGCCACGGGCCAGTCACTAAGGCCCTCTGGGCTCAGTTTCCTAAACAATAAAGTGAAGGGACCAAACTGGATAATCTCTGAGGCCAGCAGGAAAAACAGCCACTCAGGGAGAAGGCGGTCCTGGCTGGATAACTGAATGTGAAGGGACCTTGTGCTCTGCGCACTTTGGGCAGGGTGTCTGGGCCATGTGAGTGCCCTTCAAATGCCCTTCAGGATTCTTGAGGGCCTAGTAATAAACCTTACGCTGCCCAGTAGGCTGCCTTCAGGAGTAGACAGATAACTTAAGGGCAAAGGGCCACTTAGGCAAGGCCCCACCAGGGCCCCCAAGAATGGAGGCTGGTAAAGCTGCAATCTAAGCAAGTTGCAATCTAACTTGCTCAACTAAAAAGGGCCCTGAAACTAACCAGGGAGCAGCCTGAGCCCCCAAAGGCCAGCTCCCCGACTCCCATTTTAATCTGCCCATTATCCTCTTGAGACAGGACGAAAATGGAAGAGCGGCAGAGAGGCTTGAGGGGAAAACAGGCAAAAGAAAAGAATAAATGAACAAAATGAAAGGGGGCTGGCGCTGCCCCCAGGGGCTGAGTGCAAGGGACACAAGGGAGGCGGGACGGGTCCCACGGCCCTGACATACATGCTTCTGCGTGACGCTGCGGACGTCCCCGACGTACATGATCTTCCCTTGGTGCCTCACCATGCCCACCGTGATGGAGTCCTCGCACACCTCCGACGCAATGTAGCGGTCCACCTGAATGCCCAAGTCCTTCAGCACCAGAAGCCCTGCGCCAGCCAGCAAAAGGCACAGTCACCAGGTCACCTCCGGTCCCCTGGCCTTTGTAGGGGAGCCCTCAGGCCAGCCAGACACATGGGTTGGCCACAGGTCTGCACTCTACGCTGCCCAGTAAGCTGCCTTACTTCTTTCTGGGTCAAACCGGAACAACAACAACAAGGACATCGAGGCTGTTTCATGCCTAGTTTGATCTACTTCAAAAACGGTCAAGGCCGGGAAAGACTGACCAGACAGCAAGTGGGTCCGGGGAGAATAGCAGTTAGCTTCTGGGTGGCCTTTTCTTTGCTGTTTCTCCACCTCATACACACTGCTCCTTCCTTACACTGCCCTCCACCCCCACCCCTCCCATATCACCTCCTGCTGCAATTCTCCCCATCCTTCCAGACTCCACATAACGGTTTCATCCATGCCTTGCCCCACCTCACGCCCCTGGAAGCCCCTCCCGTCCTCCATTAGCCCCCAGCCCTCTGCAGCCCTCTCCACCTCATTAGAGGAGCCAGCATGTCAGCATGTGTCTCTAATTCAGCCCTTTTCTTGGGCTGCAATGGTCTTCAAGACAGAGTAGGAGGTCTCACTCATGGGTTCCTCCTGAGCTAATGACACTCACTTCCTTACCACGACCCCTCTACAAACGCTTGCTGAATTGAAGCATGGAAACAATGAGAACAGACTCTGAGAGCTTCAGGAGAAACAGGCCACCATGGCCCCAGTTCCAATGCTCCCAAGAGACCTCCCCACCAACGAGCTTTTACAGCCACTTGTCGGGGGTGCGACATAGTTTAGGAAGGCCTCAAAGTTCTAGTCTGGAAAACCAAAGCTGTACATTAACCTCCTGCAGTTTATAGAACGTCAGCACTGAGCTGAGAACAGAAGATGAACATCTGGGATGCCATCCCCACCCTGGCCCTTTGGCCAAGGTCTGCGGGCACAGACTGGCCCTCTCCCTCTGGTCACGTGAAGGCAAGTTCTGAAGAGGGTTACTCCTTTCTGAAGAACTGAGAATCCCTCAGCCTGGGGGCAGAGCAGAGGGTGGATAATGTCAGTGCCACCTTCCACGAGGGCTGTCTGGTAAGGTCAACAACTGCATGACAGGGCGGCCAGGTGGCTCAGGTGGTTAGAGCGCGAGTTCTCAACAACAGGGTTGCTGGTTCAATTCCCACATGGGCCACTGAGCTGCGCCCTCCACAAGTAGATTGAAGGCAATAAGCTGCCACTGAGCTGCCAGATGGGCGGCCGGATGGCTCAGTTGGTTAGAGCGTGAGCTCTCAACAACAAGGTTGCTGGTTCAATTCCCGCATGGGGTTGTGGGCTGTGCCCCCTGCAACTAAGATTGAAAACAGCAACTGGACTTAGAGTTGAGCTGCGCCCTCCACAACTAGATTGAACGACTTGGAGCTGATGGGCCCTGGAGAAGCACACTGTTCCCCAATTGAAAATAATAAAAAAAAAAGAACTGAATGAAAAATACAGTGCCTACACAGTGACCGAGTGTTTCCTAAAAGGTAACAGTCTAGCACATAAAGATGTATGTCTTGGATGCTTGTCACAGCACTGCTTGTGACAGTGAAAAGAACAATAAACAACCCAATAGAGAGTTAAATAAATGATGGTACTTCCACTCAATGAAAGCATACTCAGCATTTACAAATAAAGAATGCAGTTCTATACTGGTTGACATAAAAAAGCAGTCATATCATAAATGAAAAGACATGTTACAACACTAGGCATTTTACTATTCGTTTGTTTTATCTATCTATGTATGATTATATAAACACATATACGTGCACACACACAAAAATCTGAAATGACGTACACCAAAACACTAATTATAGGATTAGGAACGATTTAAATATTCTTGACTCTCTCATTTATAGTTTGTTTTCTCCTACGACTTACAATCAAGGCACAACTGCCCATGTTTTTGTTTCGGTCGCCAAGCCGATCCTTGGAGGCTCTGTGAACATCGTCAATCATCTCTAATGATTGCTCTGTCCTCTGCTGGGGAGCCTTCCCCATTAAGGAAAGTACCCACTGGACATGCTGGTTTACCACCTTTTTTTTTTTTAATATACTTTTCATTGAACACACAGTTCCCTCTTTAGGGTCATGTTTTAACAATGGTATGTTCACTCGCGTTTTGTTTTGCCCCAGTGAAACACACAGCCCCAAGCAGAGCTCCACGTCCCAGGACGAGCACGCCAGCACCTGTGCACGCTCACCTGTAGCAATTCCATCAAATAGAGACAGCACCCGGATGGGCTTCCTCTTCTCGGCTGGGACAGGTGGGTAAACCTTCGGAGGGTCCTAGGCAGTGAGCACAACAGGCCAGGTAAGTGCCGGGAGTGTGCCCAGGCTCCACGCAAAGCTGTCCTCCCAGCTAACTGGGGGCGTGTCAGGCTGTAAACCTGCACGGCCCGCGTGCTGGCCCGCGTGCTGCCCCGGCACCTCTGCTCATCGCCAGCCCCAGGACCGAGCGAAGCTCTCCATTCAGCCCAGTCTGCCCCGAGGCTGCGGCAGGCGGGGGGGTGACAAAGAGCCAAGAGGACGCCCTGGGCCCGGCACTCACAAATTCCTGGTCGTGGTTATTGGCAAAGAACATCTGGAGCCGGGAGGGCCAGTCGTCCCGCCGCCGCAGCAGGCCGTACGTGCCCTTGTGCCCGCACATGTAGCAGTTCCAGGGGTCTTCCTTAATGGCTGCCTGGGCAGCCCCTGGCCCCACCAAGAGATCCACACACTCCACACAGAAGCATCTGCAAGGAAGGCCAGGGTGGCAGAGGGACGCTCAGCCCCAGGTTAGGCCTGGATGGGGCTGGGCAGGGAGGGAAAGCCCCACTACGGGCCAGAAGGGAGGGACGCTCGGGGCTGGGGGGTCCCTTACCTGCAGCAGTTGTTGTTCCCGCACATGAGCACCTCACGCCCCCCACAGCAGATGGTGCAGTAGGACTGGTAGCCGTCGTCATCGTACTGGTATGCACACTCCAGGAAGCAGTTCTAGAGAGCAGGGTGGAGGGAGGGTCACACCACTAGGCAGGGTGTCTGAGGCACCCTCAGACAGCCAGGGTGAAGGTGGGCTTGGAATCCAGCCTCTGCGCTCTCACCTTGGAAACCTGACTCGGCCCTGGAGACATGACCTTGCACCCCTGACCCCACCCCATCCACTGCCATCCAGCCAGGGTCCAGCCTGAACCACAGATCAGGGAAGGGGACAGGTCTCCCAAGCACAGCAGTGGACAGAACCCGGGAGGCCCGAGCGAAGGCCAGGGAGGCAGCCATACCTTCGTCCCTTGCTGTGGCCCTGGGTTTTCCTCCTGAGCTCCGAGGCCACAGCAACTCACCTATCAGTCAGCCTGCCCTCCGCCACTGCCCACTAGTGACTGATGTTGTGAGCCCCCACCTGGGGAACTAGAATGGGCCTTAGTGTGTGTGTGGGGGGTAGCATCTTTCAGAGGAAAAGCAACGGCAAGTGAAATGCTCGAAGCTCAGGGGTGTATTTTGTCAGGACCCTGCTTCCAGAGCAAACCTTAGAGCTAACCTCCCAGCTGCCGCAGGTGCTGAGACTTCCCCCCCACCGAGGCCAGGGGCCGAGGGGCGCCCTCCATCATGTCTGTGCTGGCTGTGCCCCCACCTTGCAGTTTTGGCACATTCCTCCGATGAAGAGCGGGTGTTCCAGGGTGACATTGAGGCTCCCACATGAGATGCAGATGTCTGGCAAGCAGAGAAAGCAGAGTAACTGACCATCACTGCAGGGTACCCTCTCCCACCTCGCCTCAGGCCCAAGCCAGCTCCAGAAAAGCTACAAAAAGGGGACGTGCTGGAGCCGCAGCCAAAACGGAAAGAAGAATTCTGGGAGGTGCCCCATGGAACAGGGAGGCGCTGTGGCCGCAAGCTCAGAAAGCCATTCGTCTCTCAGAGCGGCAGTGCCACCGTACAGGGACAGGAACCTGCCGACGAGAACAGGGGCCTGCCCCTGGGTTACTCTGGAGAGACTCCTTCGGCAGTACTTAAGTCCTGGGCCCCTGTCCCCATCATCCACGACACAACAGCCCCAGGCCAAGGGAGGCAGACATGGGAAGCTCAAGGCCACAGGATGGGAAGTGAGGAGGCGAAAGGTCGTGTACAGGCCAATGCAATCAAATCCAACGGGGGGCCACCCTGTCTGACCCACTGCGGTGTCCCAAACCCTAATGACCGGCCCATGCCATTGACAAGACAGTAAGATTATGGCACCAGGAAAACAGCTGGGGTGTGTGAAGCAGCCTGGAGAAGGCGGGACACACAGGACAGATGCCGTCACCGAGTGCCCATGTCCCACGTCACTCAGAGCTGTCTAAGCACGGATGCCTCTGCCGCAGGCACCTCTCTAGGAGCCAGCCTGCCCGCCTGCCCATGTGCCCCCAGGGCAAAGACCTGTGACTCCCGGGAGTCGGTGTCCAGCCGCCGCGTCCGGACTCACCTTCGATGTTCCGGCACTTCTGCCTCACCTCGTACACCAGCCGCTCTGCAGAGGGGGAGGGAGGCCCAGCATCAGAGGCGGCTGCCAGGGCCTCACTCACGCCTCTGAATGCGGCCTCACCACGCCACTCTCTCCCAAGCCAGGCCAACTACCTCTTGTGCGTTCATCAATAATCTCCTTGACCTTGGGCTTCTCAGTTGTGCTCTTTCGGGGCTTTTTGGCTGGTGGGGGTGGTGCATAGGCAGCTGCTTCAGGTTCAACCCACATGTCTGTGTAAACTTCTTTGTAGGGGTTCTTCTCCTCTGGATGGGGAAAGCAGGTGACGAGGTCATGGTTACCAGCTGATAAGGAATCGCAGCTCCCTCTCCTTCCCCATTCTACCTACAATGGGGTGCAGCCTGCTCCTCAACTTGTCCCTTGCTCCCAACTCTGGTGCCAGCAGGCCCAGGGGGAGCAGGTTATTCTGCGTCCCGGAACAGTATTGCCCCCACCCTGACTCCAGGAGAGGGAGACTATGGGCATTCCCACTGGGCCCCTCAGCGGAGGCCTTGCCAGCTCTCCCCGAGCATGGCTTCCCCAGGCCTCGCTGGCAGGGGTCCCACAGGCTGCGCTGGGCCCCTGCGTTTACCTTCCGGGGGCTCCAGGCCCTTGGGGCCAGACGGCTGGAAGCCTCCGAGCGCCCATTCGATCATCTGTTTGTTCTGCACCTCCACGGCTTTGCCCGTGTCGCTCTCATCGCTGTCATGGCACGCTGGGAACAGCTTCCCCGCGCGGCTGCTGGCCACCTGCAGGGGAGCCCGTGGTGGGGGACAGTCTCAGGACAGGCTGGAGGGCAAACTGAGTAGTAAAGGTGGGAAAAGATGCAGGGAAGGGGAGAAATGCAGGAACAGATCTGGGGAGGACGAGTGCAGAAAGGGGCGAATAAGGCGGACACAGAAGGAGCCCACGGGTCTGGCAGGTGGGCCCTCTGCCCAGGCCTACCCTCCAGGCTCCAGCTTCTAGGCCAATGAGCAGCCCCTGCGTTTAAGCTCCCTCTTCCGAGTCCCTCGGAAGGCGCTCACCTGCAGGACTTCGTAGATGGCTTTGCGGTACATGGGCTGCTTGTTGTAGGTGGCCTGGTGGAAAGCACTGCAGAAGGAGCTCAGCGGCATCAGCTTCTCAACACACACCTGGAGGGACAAACACCGACCTTGTTTTTCCTCCTTCCACACTCATCAAGCTCCCTCCTCTCCCCACACACCGTGCCTGGCAACTGGCAGCACTTGTGCATATTACATATGGGCCTCTGCCCTTGAGGGGACCGGACGCATCAATAATTACATGACTGAAAGAAGCTGAATGCAAGCGGGTAAGGAATTCTGGGTAGAGGGTTCATGGAAGGCAAAACCTCCACGAGCACCCTCGTTCTCCACGCCACCAGTACAACCTAATCAGCTCTTGGGCTTCTTCTAGTAGCACACATACAGTCGGGGCAAACAGAGCCCACTTCTACCCACCACCCCAATTCCAGAACATGCCCCCAACCAAAATCGAAGGCCCTGTGACCAAAACCCCAAGCTATCACCAGACGCTGTTAACTCACCACTGAGAACTTGCCGTCTCCGAACCACATGACCCAGCGGGTGCCTTCGGCTGCTCGACTCCGGCCCGTCATCCACCAAGACACAATGCGGCCGGGCCACCAGGAGAAGCCCCGCAGTTTCCCCCACACCAGCTCCCCAATGCCAAAGCCCCGGCCGTCCTGGAGCCCCGAGGAACAGAAGTCATTACAGGGTGTCACGACTCCCTGCCACCCTGATCCCCCCCACGGCAACCCCAACCCTGGGTATCTGAGGGTCGGGAGAGCCAGGAGGGAGCTCCACCTGAATGGACCAAAACAGAGCAATATTGGGGAGACAAAAGAGGCCTGGCATCAGGTGGAGAGAGGAGAGCAATACGGGAGGAGCTGGCAGTGGAAGGACCCAGGACAGGACTGGACAAAGCCGACGGAGAAGCAAGCTGCTCACCTCGTACTCTGGTTCGTCATCAGCTGCTTTGGTGGCGTTCTTGTCCCCAGCGTCGGCCCCCACAGGCTCAGGAGTGGTGGCCACCGTGGGGGAGGCAGGGTCGGTGGGCTGCTGTACTGCAGGGGGGCTGGCCTCCTCCACCTTCTGAGACTCGCCAGACCCCTGGTTTTCTTCAACAGCATTCATTACTGCAATCACCTTGGCTTTCTTCTCAGCCTGGGAAAACAAGGAACAGAAGTTACCTTGACCTCTCCGGGAATTAGCGACGCCACCTGACCTACTTAGGGTGTTCTTCTCAATTTCTCTGTGGTCTGGAGACAATGATGGGAGGAAGAGAGTTCTTTCCTCATCAACTCAACTGGCCTGCCACAGAGAACAAAGATTTGAAGATTTGAGAGGTAAACTCCAATCATTTGGCTCAATTCCAGCCTTTTCTGCCTCCTAGGAAATCTTCCTTCTAGGTCTAACCTTTCCCAACTGGTCACCATTATCAGTTGCCCACCCTCTGACAGGGAAAGATTAGCTCCATTCCGATATGAATCGTGCACCTTTGTTTAGACACAGACTTTGGTTCTATCCTCTCTTAATGTATTTCCTAATCAAGAACTGGATCCTTTCCTCCACAGTTTCCCTGGGCAATCAATACCGTCTCTGTGGCTTCCAGACCACAATTCTAGTTCTGTTGTGATGTCTACTGATGATGAAATCACTGCTGTGTTTAAAGAGTACGTCTCGTTCCTCATCTGCTCACACACCACAGAAAACCCAGTAAGAGCCTGCTTGCTCCCGTGCTCACACGCCATGCTGGAGTTCTCAGGATGACATCCAATGCATGTTCAGTCACCAGATTGACCCCTTCCTTCTATGGGCATCTTTCAGAGCCGTACATAAATACATTTATTCTTTTAACAAAAAATCTTTACTGAGCACACACTATAGGCCGGGTATCCTTTCCGCCGTCCCGACAAACTCACCCAAACCCAACTGATATCCCAACTGGACAGCCTCCACCTCTCACCATCTCACACTCCACCTTTCAGACTCTGCCCCGGAGGCCTGTTCCTTCTCACAACCTGCTCCGGGATTCCCATTCCCTTACAGAGGACCATGAAACCCTAGACCCTGCGCTCTGAGAGCTGTTCAACCTCATCTCACCCCAGCTACGAAATCTAAAACACGTGGCCCTCAAACTTCAAGGCTCTGCACCCGTTGCGCCACCGCACATTCTGAGAGGAAAAAAAGCCCATTTTTGACATGCCTTTCAACATGAAGCTTTCCCTGAGAGCTGAGAGCTATGAATGGAAACCCATCCTCAACATGAAAAGAGAACATCAGAAAGCAACCTGGAGTATAAGAGCTCTAAGCTGAAAGTCGGAGCGTTTACATCTCTGTCTCAGCCTTGCAATTCATTAACAGCTGAAGCTGGAGCGGCCCCTTCTCTTCCCAGTTGCTCCAACCTACAAAGTCATTTGAAGGCAGGATTTCCTTTCGTCTTCTCTGAATGGTGTAAGAACCTGATGTATGCATGTATCAGGAATTCCAAGGACTCTCCAAAGCCTGCCCGTGGCCCACCACCCCCGTCCCGGGGTTCCAGGTTAAGAACCTTGCGTTTAAGCTCAATGGCCTACTGCCTTGCAGATTCATTTCATTTCACTCAATCTTCAAGTCTCTGCCTTCCCAATCAGCTTCTGATGGCGATTCCCAAAACACTGAGGATGAAGTCCTTGTTCTTTCTCTGACTCAACGATTTTAAAATGGGTAAAGCATCCTTTGCCCCCCCCCCACTCCCTACCCCCCTCCGGCCCACAAACAGCTGGGAGAAGGAAGTGGAAGAATGCAGAGTAATGGCTCATCCCTCCCTCACCTGGGGGACTCAGCCCTCCCCTTCTTACTATCAATTACCACCTCCAGCCCACAAGAAGGTGTGCCTAGGTACCACTCCCACTCAGCTTTAGGGGGAAGGGGATTCTCTCGTAGCACAAGCAGCTGCCAGCCCTAAGCCAGCGTCAGATGCCTAGCTGTCTCTGCTCGCTTCCCACCATCCGCCTCCTCCAGCTTCAGGCCTGATGGCTGACCTAGACCCGGGTGCTGCCTTGGGTGACTCAAAGATCCCGCTTCCAGGACAAGGCCCTTCAGCCAGAACAAGCTGTGCAGGTGGCGGAGGGCAGGAGGGAGACAGGGGCCCTCAGAGGAAAGGCGCCTTAGTCACTTCCACCGTCAGCAGCAGCCGGTGGGCGCCTGGCTCCCCAGGTCTAGAAGCGAGTCACACCACCCTCCATACTCCCCCACAGCCTTTGTCTCTCTTCTCCATCCCTCCACAGCCAGTTCCTGAACATGATTCTTCCCCCACAACTTCCCCCAGCTTGTCAGAGGCTGTTGCTGACGGCTGTGAAGAGCCCCCGACTCAGTAGGTGCAGGAGAACATGTACCCAGCAGTTTTTGGCAGACGGAGAAGGAAGGGGGCCTCCGTCATGACAAGGCCAGCAAGGGTGGGGGAAGGAAGAAGCGGGTGGGTTAGCAGCAGGAGGCAAGAGAAAAGGGGAAGAAGGTGGCTAGGTGGGGGAGGGGCCTCATTAGATGAGTCTGCCTAGGGCAGTGCAGTAATGCCTTTTTTCCCATGTTCACTCCAACCCATCTCCCCAGGCAAACAAAAGGAGAAAGAAGGGTTAACTCAGGACTTTGGCATTTGGGCTAAAGGCTCCCACCCCCAGTTCAGAAGACCCCACCCCAGGTGGCCTAGAGACTGGGCATGAGCAGCAAGCCACTACCAGGGCTCAGTGAAGCCACTTTGCTGGAGTTTGTCCCGCCTGGAAAGCCACTAGTAACTCCACTCTGGTGAGGCAAGGCCTCCCTGTCCAGTCCCATCTCCCCAGCCAGCTGTCCCACCTCCACCTCCCTCTGCACTCGGGCTGCTTCCTGTTCCAAAGGTCAGAGGTCTGGGCGCCCATGCGGACTCCCAACTGGTGCAGTAGATCCTGGGCTGTCCCAGGCTGCCCCCACAGCACCCACAGATGTGCCACAGCCCCCTGTCAGGGCTGCACTGCTCCCTCCATCCCCAGCACCACTTTTTCCTGGTGGCCTGCCCCGGTGGCTCCCAGGGAGGCACAGATGAGGAAACTATCCCTCTCAAGAGGCCGCAAGGTTGGCACAGCCTGAGGACAGCATGGTCCACCAGCCAGGAACACAGGTCAGCGAGGAAATGCCAAGCCAGCCCAACTCTGGGGCTTCCAGCGCCCCTGGCTGGGGCCTGCTCCCCAGTCCTCATTGACCACTGCCCTGGGCTCAGCACTGCTGCTGCTCTTCCTGGTGCCTGAACCGCCAGGTCCCACCTGAGCGCAGGGAGGAGCAGGGCTTGGGACTCCTGAGGAGGGAGTGGTTGGGACAGCAGTAACTCGGCATCTCCAGAACTCGGGCCAGGCAGGGGAGCCAGCTCTTGCGGGCCAGGGAAGCATACTTGACTCTTCTTAAACCCAGAGGGCTGCAGCGGCCCGGAGATCCTCCCACCAGCACTGCCGCCTCCCCGCCCCCAGCCTCCCCAGGGCTCAGTCCAGGAACCTACCCATAAGGCCAGGTGCAGCCCCTCTGTGGTCCCGCTCAGGTGTGAGCCCCGGCCCTGAAGCTCTGTAAGTAGCTGCCCGTCTGGGGGGAGGGGAAGGGGGCGATGGGGCTGGGGGCGGAGGGGGCCAGAGAGAGGGGGAGGGGGGAGGTGGGGGGGGAGGGCTTGAACATTTTCTTTGTCTAGAACTCCAGGTCACGTGGGCCCCACTGGAGTGCCTGGTTGGCTGCGAGCGGGCCGGGGGAGGGGGCCGGCTCTCAGACGCTGGCAGTGGGCCAGCCCCTCTCCTCCGGGCCGGGGGGCGCGGGGGCCTGGGGGCGCGGCTGGGCCTCCGCCCGTTCCCAGGGCCCGCCCCAGCCCAGGCTGGAGGCGGTGCCCGCCCCCTCCTCCCAGGCTGGCCCTCCCCGCCCCCTCTCTCCTAACTCGGCAGGAGCTCCACGCGGGGCCAGGGGGCGAGGCGAGGAGCCCGCGGGCAGCGCTGGAAGGGAAGGAGGGGAGTCGGGAGGGAAGGGGCTGCTCTCCAGCTGCGGAGGTAAGCTGGGAGCGCGTGCGAAAGGAGAGTGGAGGTTCCGAACAGTCTGGGAGAGCCAGGAGAAAGTTGTTAAAAGTGAGTCTTTCAGAAGCACACAAAAAAAAAAGAAAAAAGAAAAATATTGTAGATGAGCAAAGAAGTCTAAGAAACTGTAGGAAAACTCCAAGCACACAGAGATGGACAGAAGGCGCCCGCAGAAAATTGGGAGCACTCCAGAACAAGGGGGGGGGGTGGCTCTCTTCACACTACAGGTGGATAGAAAGGAGTGCCTTTAAAAGCTGGCTGGCGGAGCGCGGCCTTTGAAAACCGCTTCCTGGGCAAGTCCCCGGGTCCTTTAAGTCACTTTGGGGCTGCCTTGGATTTCTCATTTTCCTGTTTGCAAGGTGCGGGGGCAGAGGGGGGGGGTTGGGGGGGGGCCGCTAGTTCAAAGGTACTGTAACCCTTCCCTAATCAGCTCGCAATTGGAGCCAAGACCCGAGGGAGTGCCTGAAACCTTGGAGAGTACCCAACTCTATACGTACCGGTTTTCTCTCTATACAAACCTATGATGAAGTTTAATTTCTAAATTAGGCAGAGTAAAGGATTAACAATAACGAATAAAGTAAGAATAATTATAACCGTATCCTGTAATAAGTTATGTGAATGTGGTCTCTCAAAATACCTTTGTACTGTTACTCACCATTTTTCTTGTGATGATGTGAGATGATAAAATGCCTACATGATGAGAAGTGAGGTGAAGGAAGAAGCAGTGTGACTGACCTTCTGACGATACTTCAGAAGGAGAATCATTTGCTTCGGAGGATCTTGGATCATTGGGCCTTGGTGGTGTCAATGGCTGGGGAAATGTATTATTTTCGACTGTGGCTGACCTCCAGTAACTGAAAGCTCAGAAAGCAAAACTGTCGAGGGAGTGAGGGAATCACTGTATAGCAGTTCCTTCCATGCCGAGTGCAAGTCTATGCAGCTCCAGAGGACTCCATTCCCCTTCTGGAGTCTCCAGGTGGAGCCTCCAGGAACAGCCACAACCCCTTCAAGCTCCCTCCTGAGCAAAGGCCCCAAGGAGGACAGACACACAAGGAATTGACAGATTCAACTAGACTTGGAGAGACCGGAAAAGGTCCCTGAAAAACAAACACCTGTAAAGACAACTGTATCACAAACACGAAGCCCAGTGGGGTAGGATGGCTTAGAAGCCAGCGAATGGGTAGCATGGATAAATGAGGTTTAAGAGATCAGTGCAGAGCAGAGACTGGTCCCGGAGGAGGAATCAGATTTGGAATGAGGGAGGATAGGTAGGGAATAAGAGCTGTTAGTCTGGGGAGGGAGGAAAACCGTTGCCCACCTCCCACCCCCAATATGACTAAAGCTAAAAGGGTGCAAAGAAAGATGTCCATGGGTAGTTCCAACAGCAGTGAAGAGTAACCACAGGTTTTCTGACAAGAGGAGATGAATAGGTATTTTGGAAAGATGAGCCAGGTTTCATTTTGCAAGATGAATTAGAAAGAAGAGCAAAGGAACGGAAGGTCAATACTCCCAGAAGCAGAGGGCTGTTTGGCCAGTGGCACTTGTCAGAAGATCTGTACTGGGATCTTAGTTCCATCATCATGACCTTGAACAAGCCACTTACCCCAAGAAGTCTGTTTTTTTTTTCATTTGCAAAACAGGAGTGATGACATCTGCCCTCCTAGATCCTGAAATACCAGCATCTCTAAAGGAAATAATGCCCTAGGTACCTGGCTTCCAGCCACAGTCAGCTGGAACATATAATACTAGCTAGAAAAGGTGCTGGTGATGTGCTGTGAAGGAGAGCCCACCATCTCCTGGGGCTCAGCACCCTTCTGAGCAAGCGAGCCCTGAAGAGGGAGGAGATCTCCCAATCAGAGTGCCTTCTCCAGATCATATTGGGGAGTACAGACTTCTCTCTCCCACCCACCACTGAGACCCAGAATCCATACTACAAGAAGGAGCCATTTGACAAAAAAACAGGTCCTCTTCTGCTCCAACACATCTTTCAACCCAATCAACGTATCTGCTTGGTACAATGTTTAAGAGACCCCCTAAGTAGAGATGAGAAGCCTACCTTTCTCATGCGTCCACCCTTTAAGGAATGCCATATGACTTACTTAGCTGTTTCTCTCACTGATTACTCCCGGGCATCCAGGCCCTGTCAATAGGCCATTTTAGACCTTCCCCCAGTCCTCTCAAAATGAAGTCTGCTCTGGCTCGGCTGGCTCTTTTTAATATCACTCTATCTTATCTATGGCATCTCTTTTCCATTATTACATATGGCTAAACACTCGGTTGGTCTTGAGACTTCTTCAGACAGTGAGGAACGATGCCTACGCCTATGGCCAGGTCTCAAAAGTGTCAGAAGCGACCAGGGCCCTCGGTTTCACTTTCTCTTGGCTGACTTAAAAAGTAGCCTTTCCCTCCAGCTGCCAAACTTCCTCATTCTCATTCTTTAAAATGAAGCTCAATCTTACCTCTCCCACACAGCTCCCAACTTAAGCAAAAGGAAGCCCAAACTCCAAGGTGTCCCCTCGCCAACCGAGGGCTGTGTTCCTCTGCGGCAGCTATCAGACAGGAAAAGTTCCTTTTCTATTCTATCTGAGATTTGTGCCTTCTTTGTGCTCTGTAGGCAGAGAGACAAGACTCCAAAGCAGAAGGGACCCCATCTAGGACAAAAGGTGACTTTAGTAAAAAGTCGGGAAGAAACCAGGTGGCCTTCTAGGATCCTCAGGTCACATATGTCCTCAACCTTCCAGGGCGATTACTGGGCTAGGTCTTTTGACTGAGATAAAGGTAGACAACCTAAAATAGCAGCGTCATGTAAAATAGCCAGGTTCTTGGAAATGTTATTTTAAAAAAGTATGTTGAAAGGAGAAAGTCCTGGATAAAAAGGAGATCTGGTGAATGTCAAGAGCCTAAAAGAAGTGTTGGAGAGAAAGTCTCCGGCATGGTCCAGAAGAGAGGGTGACCTGAAAGAGAGGGCACGTTTCCTGTTTGGCAGGCAGAGAGCGAGTGATTCAATAGGGCTGATGAAAATACCTCCTAAGGACACCTGACTCTCTCAGTCCTGATCCTGTATTCATCGAGCAAACTTCTAATTTTAATTACATTTTCCAGTGACTCTGATACCAGTAAGTTGCCAGAAAACAGCAGGACAAGTAGGAGGATGTGTGTGGCAAGGACACGTCCTGTAATAAGTTGGTAAATTTAACATTCTGGTATGTACGTCACTCTCGTGTGTCTCTGAAGAGCGTGATCATAATAAGTGCCATTACTTTGACTTTCCATCTCACAGAACTGCGATGAGACACGAGGCCATGATCCCCAACCAAAGGGCCGTCATTCCCACAGGTCCAGGTGGTCATTGCCACACCTGTGTGACTGACTTTAACATTCACCACGTGAGTCCCTTTACTCAAAATCAGAGAAGCCACCATCCCTAGGAAGCCATCTGCAAAGCCACACATTGGAAAAACACTGCATCTTTGCTGCCACAGAAACATGCCCAGTGACCCTCAAGGCCAGGAAGACTTTATCCAGATCAGCGGCCATGAGATCCAGAGGGATGTCTATTGTGCCCCGGTCCTCCTCCCACCTCTGGCTTGGTGGCCTCCATGGGCTGCCCTAGACCTCGGACTCCTGCTGATTACGTCAACACTCTGAGTGGCACTCAAAGCCCCCACAATCTGTCACACTTACGTCACACAGCCTACACTCAGCCCACCCACTTGCTATTCTCCAAATACGTGTTTTTTTGTGCCTTTGCTCATGTTTCCTTGCCCCTCCCCTTCAACTCCCACCAGCCCAAATCCTACCTATCCTCCTGGCCCGGTTCACCAGTTACCTCCACCATGAAGGTTTCTCTAGACCTCAGTCAGGTAGCCACTGACTGCAGGTACTATGTAAATTAAATGAAAATAACAATTCAGTTCCTCAGGGGCGCTAGCCACAGTCCAAGTGTCTAAGAGCCAGTTGGGCTAGGGGCCCCTGTACTAGACGGCACAGAGTTTAGAACATGGGCAGCATTGCAGAAAGTTCTACTGGACAGCGCTGGTCTGGGCCCTCACCCTTACCTACCCCCACTGAAAATGTACCCTGCCCCTCCCCCCGCACGCCCGTTGCACTTTGTAATACTCTCTTAGCACCTGCCAGTTCTTGCCTGTGCTAAGGTGACCGAGTACTCATTTTTCTCCTCCACGAGATTAAAAATTCCTAGAGGGCCGGGACTGGATCTCATTCAGCTTCATATGGAAGCAGTGTGGGCCAGAGCTCCTTGCGAACTGTAGAGGATTAAAACAGTGATTGCTGAACTCAAGTCAACATTCTAGAGCTTCATCCAGAATCCACTGCCCAAGTTCTCAGTTGGGGACAGGTTACTTTCCATAGCACTATTCTAAATGGGCTAAAAGGTCCAGGTCCCGGGCTCCCCAGAGAGGTGGGAATCTTTGTTTTCCGATTCTGCTGCATGCAGTCCACACGGAGCTTGCGAGCAAATGACCAGGACTGGGCTGCTGGCAATGAAGCTAAAAATAGCCACCGAACCAACAGCAAGGAGTTAGCAGGACTTGTTGCTAGGGAGACCAGTGGCAGAGAGAGCAACTAAGCAGGGAGAAAGTGTCAGACCTGCACTGGAGAGAGCAGAGGCCATGGGAGGTGGGGGGCGGGCCCCAAGTTGACAGGGGTCCAAGGCTCCCACCTGGAGATGGTCTGCCTTCTGGCAGCTCCTGACTAATGTTCTGAGTGGGGCAAATGCTTCCCCTGTCCCTCAGTAACCCATTTCCATGGAAACCACCATGACTGGGGTGAAGTACCAGCCCCTGGAAGGGAGGCCTCTGCCTAGAGCTGGTTGTTATGGCAACATTCCCCCTTCCTGTCATTCTCTCTCTCCTGTCTTCTCCTGTGGGGAAAGGTGGGGGCCTGGTCTTGGCTTAGCCAGCATGACCAGGAAACACCCACTTCCTGACAAGAGTAACCTGCAAGGGGCTTCAGAAGCTCCTGGGAACCCAGAAAGGCCAGTCAGTCTCCAGCACAAAGCAGAGCTTCCTTTACTTTCCACAAGAGCCTCATAGACCATGGCCATGAGAATCCCAAACTCACTGGGGTTTACAACCTCCACCCAAAGGGGTTTTTAAAAATATAGATTCCTGGGCTCTCCTATGGAGATCAGCAGGCTTGGGGTAGGGCCCAGGAACCTAATAAAACCTCCCTGGTAATTGTGATATGAGCCAGGTGTGGAAACCATTAATGGCCCTGGCTAGCCCTCTTCCAACTGAGGAAACTGATGCCCAGAGGGGGGGAGCCCATCCAAAGGGTCAAAACCATTAATTGAAGAGGAAGTGGTTTGGAGAGGGGTGGGGTAGGTAGGAGATGCAGAGGTAATCTCTCTCAGTGCACATGTCCGGGGTGAGGTCCCATCTCCAGGGCCTTTGCCTCCTGCTCCCGCTTCAAGCCAGAACATGCTTTTGTCCGATACTGGATTGTGATACAAAAACGAGGCTCTCAACAAGCTGTCCGCTATGGCAGAAGTGGAAGGTAGTGGGACTGGGCAGTCTGGTTCCCAGAGTATATAGAATGGAGGCAGCCCAGGCAGACAATTTGGACTGAAAGAGAAATCCATCTTCCTTCAGAGGGAAAGCAAAAGGGTCACCATGGCAACCCACAGTGTGCTGGCCTGGCTGGGCTCTGTGCCATCATCCCAAACTTGGGCCCAGGAGAGGCGCAGCATTTAGGCAGACGCCATGGGGCAGGGGGACCCCACCCCCATGCCAGGAGAGTTTTAGAACTCGAAGAGGCTGGAGCCCACCCCTTAAACGCTAGGACCCAGGGGCACTATGCATCCTGGGCACCTGCAAGAGCCAGGCCAGGGCAGGGCACCGAGGAGGCAGAGGGCACAGTGGAGACAGGCCTCCACCCTTCTGCTACTCAGAGCCCAACTGTGAGCCCAAGACCCACCACACTTGGATGAGCCGCAGCCCTCATCCAAGACACCATGCCATCGGGTGGTAAATTATGTGGGCAAGATGCTTTCTCTGTGTGCTGAAGGAAATTTGGGGAGGCCAGGATCCGCAAAGGCAGGGAGACTCGAGGGAGGAAGAGAGGGTGAAGTAGGAATGGCGCAACCTCCCTGCTTTCTCAGACAGGAATGGCCAGATTTCTGGGGGTATCTGCAATTGCATCTGCTTCCTGGCGGTGAAGGGAGGATGAGAAGCACAAGCACAGCTGTCTGCCTATCTGCTAGGGAGGAGGAGCTGCTTGGCGCCTGCTGTACGATCCCCTCAGATAAACTCTGATCAAGAGAGAAAATGAGGGATCAGGGAACCACCTTTCCGCTGACGCCTCACTTCATCTCTCCTGCCTCCATCACAAGCAACCCTCACTCCTCCCCAGTTTCCCCATTCTCTCCCAGTCACCACTACTCTTCCTAATGGCTTTCACGCGAAAGCCCCAACTGGCCAGACCTGCCCTAGGCTTGTGGAACTTCAGCTGCTATCCTCTTCCTCACTGTGCCCATCTGCTGCCTTCTCTATCCCTACAATCCCAGGCAGGCTCCATACGGGGAAAGCTTCTTCCCAAACCCCAATCTCCCCTCCAGGTCACTTTCATCCCTCCTCCCGGAGCTGCTAGGTGTGCACAGCTCCACCTGTGAGTGAGTGGCGCGTGGCGTCTGGGAGGGGACCAGCGGTAGGGGCTGGAGTGCTCCTGACCAGGACAATGAACAGAAAGAGGAGGCTGAGACATCTAGGGCTGAGCAGGGGTCACAGCTGATGACAAGACCTTCAGTCTAATGGGACCCCAAATACCTGCTTAATATTACAGATAAGATCAAAGGAAGTCGGGAGGGCGGAACATTTGAGAGGTGGAAAGAACCTTATGACAAGTTTGCTTGAGGACATGTCGATGTTGTCACTTCGCTTTAGAAACCAGACCCTAGAGAGAAGTATTAATTTCATACTTGCAGGGGGATGTGGGTCAGAAGGAACCTCGTAAACCCTAAAGGCCTGGGCTACTTTCCCCTCCCCCAGGCCCTTTCCCCAGGC
This sequence comes from Rhinolophus hipposideros, assembly GCF_964194185.1. Taxonomy (NCBI): domain Eukaryota; kingdom Metazoa; phylum Chordata; class Mammalia; order Chiroptera; family Rhinolophidae; genus Rhinolophus; species Rhinolophus hipposideros. The sequence goes on along the minus strand of NC_138058.1, from coordinate 61,074,102 downwards.
TCCAGGGGTCAAAGGGAGGGGCCTCAGGGACCACCATTCAGATTCAGGCAGAGTATTGCAGTAAAGGACAGCTGGAAACAGCAGGAACGCCTACCATCTCCATCCCAAAGGGAAAATTTGAATTCCTGTACCAAGTCCTTTCCGGCCTCTCACCCCACCCAGGCTTGGAAACGGTTCCCTAGCTCTGCCTGCCTTAGAACCCATCCTTCTTCCTTGATTCGAGATTCAAGAGGGGAGTCTCAACCTTGATTGTACCTTAGATTCACCTGGAGAGCTTTAGAAAGATCTGGGCCGCAACCCTTCACTCAACTCCAGATCTAAGGACTCCAAAGGAAGGACCGAGGCGGTGTCGGTTACAACAAAACTTCCCCCCTGCCCCCCCCCCCCCCCCCCCCGTGATCCCAGTGTTCAGTGACACCCGCCACCCCAACCCCATGTGGGTGACAGGGTGGTCGGTGATACAGTAAACACATCTTTGGGGGGACTCTCTTCTGTGCCAGATTTGGTTTACTTCAAATCATTCAAAGCTTGATGGTTCTCAGACTTTTCACAAGGCCCAGAACCATCTGGGCACCTGGCTGGGAAATCAGATTTCAGGTCCCGCCCCAGAGATCCTGCCCGCCTCAGTTCAGAATGAAGCCCAGGAATGTGCCTTTTCATTCCGCTGCCCAGGTGATTCTGCTGGAGTAAGACACAAACCCACCTTTTAAGAAACACTGAATTTTGACAGCATCTTTCATATGTATAAAGCATATCCAACTCAATTTCTGTTTTTTTGTGGGGTTTTTTGGCTGCACGAAGTTGCCTTTCAAACAGAGTCTAGATCCAAATATACAGGATACTGACTGTTTTATCTCTGTTCTTAATCCATCTGAGTTGGAAGTGAAAAATTAAAATATACTGCCCATCATTCATTGACCAAAGAGGAATAGGGCAACAGTCACAGAGCATCTGTGAAGGGTTGTTATGAAAGAATGGCAAGTCAGAAAACTGCTGAAATTCACACACACCGTTGGCAGGGAAAGTGTAAATCGAGAGGTGAAGGACCAGAGTGGCCACAGAGATCTGAAGCGGGTTAAGAGAGGGCTCCACAGGTAGGTGGAAAGGAGGACGTTAGTGGGTCTCTAATTGGTTCTGGGACTCCTTCCAGAGCCTGTCCTGGATGCCAGCTGCTCTCAGACACCCCAAGTCCCTAGCCCTCCCTATCCTGCTCCTCGCAAGGCAGGGCTGCTCCAGTGCTTCAGGCTCTTCCCTCTCTCTAGCCGGCACTTGCCCTCCATGTGGATGATGAGTCTGGTTCCAGGCCCATCTTTTGAGCTGCTGGCTAACCCTCTCCCCATGGACAGCCACCCTGCTGGCTTCTCAAAAGCAGCTTGTCCAAAACCTAAGTCAAAAGTCTACCCGGCCGGCCTGGTGGCTCAGCGCCATGTTCCTAACACCGAGAACGCCGGTTCGATCCCTACATGGGGCAGTGAGCAACAGCTCTCCTTGGAGCTGGGCTGCTCAGGCCTCCCTGGAGCTGGGCTGCCATGAGCAGCCGGAGGTTGGCGTGAGCTGCCACAGGTTGCTGAGTGCTGCTGCGGGCTACTGTGTGCCAACGTGAGGGGCCGGCGGCCAGCGTGAGCAGCCGGCAGCCGGCGAGAGCTGCCATGAGCTGCTGGGAGCAACTGGCCGATGACTGGTGGCCGACAGCCGGTGGGGGAGCGCAAGGCTCCTAATACCAGCCTGGGCCAGGGAGCTGTGTTCTACACAACGAGACTGAGAAACAATGGCTTGAACCGGAGTGGGTGGGGGGCGGGGGAGGCGGAAGAAGGGGGTAAAAAGAAAGTCTACTCCCTCCTAAGAGAATATCATGACCTTGGGATAAGCAGAGAATTCTTAGCAATACACACTAGCCAATAAAAGAAAAAAAATGGATAAATTGGACTTTATTAAAATTAAGAGCTTTGGTTCCTCAAAATACATCCTTAAGAAAATAAGCAGTCATACCACCTTCCTGCCCAAACCTGCTCTTCTTCCTCCAGGATTCCCTAGCTCAGATAATGATACCCTCCACCATTCCCCAAACACCAGGCAGGTTTCTACCTTCCCTCCAACCAGAGACAAGTTTTATCAATTCTATCAAGCCTAGCTCCCATGACCTGGCCCTCAGCAAAGCCGAAGGTAATGCCCCCCACTGGTCCTGCTCTAAACGTATGCTCTCTGGGCCCCTTACAATGCTGTCGACGTTATAGACGTTATCGTCCTATAATACACTTCCAGTGCTCTCACATTCCTGTTCCCTACTGCACACTGAAGGCACAATGAAGCTGAAATTTCTCATTGACAGGAAGGCCTTTGACCTTCTGACCATCTTCCTTTGTAGTTTTATCTCCTCTTACACTTCCTCCCCAACTCTCACACTCTACTTAGAGATCACTTGCTGTTCCCTGAACCCAGAAGTTTCATGCCTCCTTCTCTTTGCCCTTAGTAGTTTCTTTCCCTGAAATGCCTTCCTTATTTATCCCTAGTGGAATTCTCAAAGGACACCTCCTCCAGGAAGCTTTCTGGGAGTTCCCTGGCCCTCCTTTGTGCTCACCACTGTCTGTGCCAGAAGCACAGCCCCAGGCTCCACTTGATGAAGAGACTCTGGGTGAACACTACACACTCCCACCTCCTCCACGAGGCAACCTGTGCCTCTAAGACAGTGTCCAGCCGGCTCCTCCAGGAGCAGCACAGTGCTGTGTATATTTAGTAAGTACTGAGTTCAAGTCGGTTAACTCCTTTATCTAGTATATTGGCTCCTTAACGGAGTCCAGCCGACCAACTAAAGCTTGAACATCCCAGGGGTTTCCTTCACAAATGGTCTGGTCTTTAGAGCAAAGCAGAGAAAACATCACCATTCTATCTTTCCATTGTCTTCCTCCTAGAAAGTGCTATGAAAATGCTTCTAAAAGTTGAACTAAATATGCAAGAAATCTGGAGGCACTCTAGACTCCAAACTCCCAGAGATTTCTTAGACCACCTACCTTAGGATCCCACTCAATGCCCTCCCCCCCTGCCCCCATCAGGCAAACTCCTGTTCCCGTGGCCGGCATGCATAATGTCTCTTCTTAGCCAAGCCTTCCCCAAGGTCCTGGGGCAGGGCTAGTCAGTTGCTCCCACAGCCCCGTTCCTCATATTTCTACAATGGCCCTTACTGGGTTGCAGCGCAATTTATACACTTACATGCCTACCTCTCCCAGGGGAGGGTGGCATCCCAGGGAGGGATTCTGACTTTCCTTTAAATTTGTTTCTGTAGTGTCTAGAAAATGTTGGAAGGTGGTAGACACCCAGACACTTTGGGTGTTATGGTAATCTTTAAGTATGTGCTCAGTTAAGGTTCGACAACTCTTTGAAATAATGAATGAATGACTGTGTGATTAGTGAAAAGTAGCAGGAAGGGGCAGATCTAGGTAGATGGTGACCAAAGCCAGAAGCAGGGATGTAAATTCCGAGCTAAGAAAATGCGCCCGGAAGCTGTGCGTGTCAGAGGCTGGGCACACTTCACAACATTACCTATTCAGGGATGAATTTAAGCCCCTCCCTCATGCCTAAGTCTAGGGTGTAAAGATGAGCATCGCGTCCCAGCTTTGTGATCCAGGCATAAAACGACACAGAAAGAAATGGGACAGCAATGAAGAGGAAAGGAACACTACATTTCAGCATCAAACATGAATTTGATGAGTTGTTTTTTTTTTTAAGAACCTTTGAAGGAGAGGCATATATGTGAGGTCTGAGAATTCACTCAACTATTTAACTTAGAGTTTATGGACAAGGTAGGATAGGATATAAGAGACCAAGGGAGCTACAGATCCTGATTCCAGTCCTCTTCCTCCCAAATTATGAAATTCTAGAATCTCTGGAGTTGGCTAGATTATTTCTATCACATTACAAATGAGGAAACTAAAGTGCAGAGAGGAGAAATTGATCAAGGGCAAAAACTGAGAGCAGCACTGAGAACTCCTGAATCTCATTCCAACATTCCATTAATCCAATCTCACAACATCAAACACACTTGTATGATCATGAGAAAACAACAATTCAAGACTAAGGGCTCGGGACCAAATGAGTGGAGCAGGGGGACCCGTCCTAAGGGCTTTAAAGAACCCAAACCTGGGGCCGGTCCAGTGGCTCAGGCGGTTGGAGCTCTGTGCTCCTAATGTCAAAGGCTGCCAGTTCGATTCCCACATGGGCCAGTGGGCTCTCAACTATAAGGTTGCGGTGTTCCACTCCCGCAAGGGATGGTGGGCTGCGCCCCCTGCAACTAACAATGGCAACTGGACCTGGAGCTGAGCTGCGCCCTCCACAACTAAGACTGAAAGGACAACAACTTGAAGCTGAATGGCACCCTCCACAACTAGGATTGAAAGGACGACAACTTGACTTGGAAAAAGTCGTGGAAGTACACACTGTTCCCCAATAAAGTCCTGTTCCCCTTCCCCAATAAAATCTTTTAAAAAATTAAAAAAGAAAAAAATAAGAAAAGAACCCAAACCTGGCAAAAATGGAGCGGCCTGAACACCCACAGCTGCAGAAGCCAGGAGAAGCGGCGGGTGGCTGGAGGGCTGGGGCAGCCCCACCCCTGTCTTCTAACCCCACACTTCAGTTGCAGGAGAAGCCAAGACTGAAAACCAGCAAGACTTAGTTCTAATTGAGTCATTTGGGTGCAAAACAGAAGCACCATGAGATCTGGAGTCCAGTTTTGCCCATGCAGCCTCTCCACAAGAATATCCATGGGGCTCTTACCTACTTACCTAGGGGGAATCTCAGATTCCTAACAGTAAAATAGGGATAAAAATAGTTCTTATAGTAATTGTGGATCATTTGTCCGTCAAATGACAAAAATAATCCAATTTAGTAATGAGTTTGATGGCCTTTATTCAAGGGAGAACAATCCATGGATTGGGGGGAGAACAGTGCCTCACAAGCAGAGGGACACTCTTCCCGGGGGATTTTGGGCTAGAGTGAGTTTTACAGGGCATTAGAAGAGTTATTGCGGAAACAAGGCAGGATTGGCTGGCAAGTTGGGGATTTCTTTATAAGGCTAGCAGGTCCTATTTTCTAGGGTAAGGTAAGCTGGCTAAAGCTGAGTTGGAGGACCGTGATTGGTGTCTGTGTTAGGTTTCCTTGACAGGTGTCTCCCGTAAGAGCAGGCTGACTTAGGTTTGGATCTGTGATGTGGGCCGGGCCACTGGGGCGGCCTCCATTTCATGGGTCCCGAAATACGAATTAACTTTAGCCTAGTTAAGGATTGTGATGAAAGTTAGTGCTCTTGGCACAATGCCTGGCATGTCGCAGGTGCTCGGTAAAGTCCTTCCCCTTTGGCCTGGTTCAGACTTTGCTGTGGCCAGATGCCGGACCCTGGGCAATTTACTACGGCCCTCCCACTGCTTGCTTTCTTACCACTGAAAAGTGGGGGTTGTTCTGAGAGCTTTTCTCTCTGTGCTCCCAGATAAAGCGAACACTCCAGTGTGCAAACAGCCCATCCACTTGGGAGACAACGGAGAGCTTCTATGATGACAATTTCACAGCCTATCCGAAAGGCCAGCAGCCCTAGACGTCACTACGGGTTCCAGGCTGTCACAGGAGTCCCTTTGAAACGTGCCCAGCCTCTTGGCAAAGTATACTTGTCATGCTTGCTCCAAATGGCATCCTTTCTTTAAAGGCTGATGTTATTTTTGAGGCCACCCTGCAAACGTTCAGGTTTTCCTTAGTTTATATATGGCACATACGTGAGGAATGTCTGCCAGTCAGAATACCCTAAAACTGCTACCCACATACTTGGCTAATAATTTGGTGTTGTCTTTAATGGTCTACTTTGCGTTGCCATTTCTCATGTCTCCTGTACTAAAGCCCAGGAGATCACACTTCATTCATCTATTCCCAAAGTCCCCAGCACAACGCCCCCTACTTAGGTGTATAGTGATGGCTTATTAAATGGAATACAGCACAGCAGCAGAGGACCCTCTGGACAGCCACAGACTATCCTTTCCAGGGCAGACAGCGAGCAGAGTCTGCTCAGACTGCAGGGTTATAAGCAAGAGGAAGCAACATTTGCTCGGTTCACAGAAGCAGCAGCAACCCAAATGGCCAATAAACATATGAAAAGATGTCCAGCCTCACTTATTATCTGGGAAATGCCAATTAAAATCATAACAAGATATCGTGTTTTTTCCCCCACCCATTAGATTAGCAAAATATTGATGTTGGCAAAGGTGGGAGTCTTCTCATACCCTGTTACGGGAGCATAAACTGGCGCTGCCCTTTTTGGAGGGCAATTTGGCAGATTTTATAAAATGCAAAATACATGTTCCCTACGACCCAGCATTTCTCTTTCTAGAGAAACACAGATGCACAAAGAGGCATGACCTAGGATGTTGACTGCTGCAACGCTTATGCAGTAAAATACTGTAAACAACACAAATGCCCACCAAGAAGAGAATGGTTAAATAAAATCATGGTGATCCATATGGAGAAATATAACAATAATTACATGACTAGATTGCCCAGACCTACTTACTGTAAGTGAAAAACCAAGTTGTAAAATGAAACTAGTGCGGTTCCACTTACATTAAAGAAAGAAAAGAAAAAGCAATTATATATTTACGCACACACATATAGATGGATAGAAAAAAATCATGTCATATATATACCAAACTGATAGTATCAGGTACCTCTGGTGGAGGAATTAAAATTGGGAGAGGGGGGGCGGGGTTTTTTACAGTAAAAATGTATCTGCGTAAAACTTATGTAATTAAAAATCATTTTTAAAAATGACTGAGCTCCTACTAAATGTTAGCCCTGTGCTAGGAGCTTTAAATGTTATGTATTACCTTATTAACCCACACAACTCTGATATTAGAATTATTCATTCAGCAAACCTTTATCTAGTTCCTCCAGAATGCCGGCCCTGGGGGCAGAGGTGCTCAGAGTGCCAGCATTGAACAAGCTCTGGGTGAGTAGAGGCAGTAAACAAACTGGTGAGTACTGCTCTGCTGGAGCTGAGACACGCCTGCGAGAGAGCCCAGAGCTGAGTACGGCCAAGTCTAGTCACGGTAGAGGGACCTCAGCTTGGTGAGGTTAAGTGATGCCTAAGGTCCCACATCCAATAAGAGGCTGAGTCAGCATTTGAACTAACCTCCAAAGGCATCCTTCCCTTCAGGAATGTCAAGTATTGCTACCTGCTGGGCAGCCTGCAGGGAGGGAAGGGAGGGGATTGTATGTGAGTATGGGGTGCGGGAGGGGAAGGGAGGGGAGGGGAGGGATGACTATGATATTTAGATCAGATTATTTATCATCATTATTTCATATGCATAAAGCATCTAATAAATGTAAGGATGTACGAGTCCTTCTGTTCAGGTTGGGAACCAGGAAAGACACCAGCTCCTCGATCAGCCTGATTGCCTTGAAGTAATTTAGAATCGGGTTGGGGTGAAGAGATTACTGAGAGAGCCATAATATCTCAGGCTACCGCTGAATCCACAATCCATTAAGTAGTGATACAGTCTACAGCCCTTCTGGCTGGATGACTGTTTCAACTGCTTGGCTGGCCTCCACACCCTCTGCCTCGGGTGTGGAGGACCAATGAAGTACCACCTGTGAGGAGCCCTTCCCAAACCCCCTAAAGCACTCCCTTTGTTCTGAGCATTGATTTCCTTTAGGAGGAACTTGCCTTCCTTTAGGAGGACGAATTGCCTCACCTCTGCCTTCCCACTGCCCAACCTGGGCCAGCACTTCCAGGCCCGAGAAGGCTCTTCTCTGCTCCAGCACAGCACAGACCCAGTGGGAACAGCAGGAGCGCAGGGTGGAGATGAGTCCAGGCACCATTCTGCCTCTGGGGGCCTGCCCACATAGGTCTCCTGGCCTCACGCTATTCTCCAGATAAACCTGTCAGCACCCCTGGAAACCAAGGGTCGAGCCATCAAGGTAGAAATCCAAAGGCCAAGCTCTCTGGGAAAGGGTCCCCTATTCACCAACCTCCTAACTGCTTAGCCAACCAACAGGTGGGTAAGGTATTCACTGAGCCTGTTCTCCCTGCCCAGTACCAGGTTGGGCACAACGGGGGAAGACATGATTAACACATAAAAAATAGTGAAAAATACACTATGAAATTGAGTGCTAAGTCCAACAATATTATCAGTAGGGGCTACAGGGGTGCAAAGAAAGGAGGAGGTCAGTGTAAACTAGAGAAATCCTAGAGAACTTCATGGAAGAGGCAGCAGCTCTTGGCCTCAACCCTGCACGGACAGGGAAAAGCATAGTACGAACAAAGGCAAGGAGAAAGGAAGACACATGTCAAGTATAAAGGGGAAACAGGTCTCTCATATTAGAGAATGGTAGTGAAGTGGGGTGGGCGATTATGGAGGTCACAGTGAGAAACAGCCAGAGGATTTCTGATGTGATAGGGGACACAATAGGGAACGATTACAGGTTCTAGAGCAGGGCCTGGTCATAACTGAAGCAGCGTTGACTCCTTAAAAGGATTAGTTAAGAGGTGCAGTGACAACAACTTCCCAGCCCTAGCAGAAATTCCCACTTCCGCCCCAGGGAAGGAAGACATGCCTCATTTTCCTCATCCACTGATTTTAAATTTCATTCATTTTGTGATGTTTTTTTTAAAAAATTAAATTTATTGGGGCTAACATTGGTCAATAACATTATGTAAATTTCAAGTATGCAATTTTATCAGCCATCTATATATGCGATTGTGTGCTCACCACCCAAAGTGGTGATATTTTTGTGATATTCTAAGTCTTCTTAAATTTTACTTTATTTTTATTTTTATTTTGGAGGGGAGAGGAAAGCCTGGGAAGTAGGTTATCTGGGATGGATGGAAAAGTAAAAAGTAGCCCTCACCATAATAACTGTGGAATGACTGACAAGGGTGGTCAAAGGGAAAGGAAATTAAGCCCAGGAAGACATTTGTGCGCGTGGACCAGGGAAGGGGCAGGGACAGACAGGGTCGGCAGGAGCCCCACAGCAGGGCACACAGCCCTCATACCCTGCCTCGGCCCCACCCCCCTTCCCAGGCACCTTCCTGCTGTTCTCAGCCCCCATTCCCAGTGCTCCACCACCACCAACTTCCATTCCTGAAAAGGCCATGCAGTGCTGGGCCTCAGAACCTTTTCCCGTGCTGAACACCTCTTCCTGCAATGCCCTTCCTCCCCTTCCCTAAATTCCAGTTCATCCTTTAAAAGCCAAAAGCCACCTCTTGCGGGTGTGTGGATGACCCCTCAGGTGATACTCTTCCTGAGGTGCCCAGAACCCTCATCCTATCGCGGGACAAGTAAGAGTCCTCGAGGCTTCCAGCAGCCCCAGGATCTCACACAGCGCTTAGACATGGAGGATACTGGGTGTCAGCTCAGTACGGTGCCCTGCAGGAACTTTTAACGAGCAGGTTTCTCCCGCTGAGGTCAGGAAATGCTGGCTAGACCTTCAAGTGACACTGCCTGGGAAACAGCAGGAGGGGAGACGTCTTTTGGGGAAGGAGGGTGGGTCATAGGGACTATGAGATCACAGAAGTGGTCAGGGGCTCAAAACAGGCAGAGAGTGGGGGCAGAGATCTGGGGATGCCACAGATGAGGGGCGAAGAGGATACTGAGGAGATGCAGTTGGAGGAAATGGGGAAGAAGCTCAGGGACAAGGGCAAGAAGGCCTTAGGAGGCGGTTTCAGAAGAAAGGGTCAAATGCCAGTGAACCAAAATGAGACCGTGAAGGGAGGAAGGATTTCTTTCTCCTTGGTAAGCCACTTAGAAAACGAGCCTGATGGCGACAGTTACTACTCTTTAGTCTAAAAGGGACACTAGGGAATCTTGAAAGTGACCTATGTTTTCCCAACATTCTTGTTACCTGCTGCTAGCCTTCCCCTCCCCCCCAGCAGAGCCCCAGAGGGATAAGTGTGGTCTTGGGGCCAGGCCCCACGTGGCAGTAGGAAGCGTGAATTCTAATTCCATTCCAGTCCATTCCCGGTGTGCTGTGTGAGCTGGTAGCCAACATATAACAACAGCACCAGACCCCTCATCTGAAAATAGGGGGGATCAACAGTTCTAACACTTGCACTGCAAGTCATGGAATTCCTTACAGATATCTTTAGTTAGATCATATGAATGAGGCACAGTTTTACTAGCAGAAAATACATTGTGTTGGTAGGTCTCTAGCTCAAGTGGCACATACCTAAAATATTTTATAAATCAAATAAACTTTCAGAGTTTTTCTGTTAACACGCATTGATTACCTATATGGGTTGGGGGGTGGCAAAGCAGATGCCAAAGGTTTAAGATTTTTCTAGAAAAGCTTTCGATGAATGTTGAAACTCAGTGATATGTTCATGGGCGTTCATTATACTACTCTCTCTACTTCTATGGGTGTTAAAAGAGGTTCCTGATAAACAAGTTTTTAAATTTTAGTAGAAAACTTAAAATTGAGAGAATGTATCTATTATCTTAATTTTCCTGGAAGTTGAGAAAAGATCCCTTTTTTTATCGCAACTGAGGACAAGCCCCCATACTGCTTCTTCAAGGGAGCACAGTTTGAGGACCACAGAATTTCTAGAAGCTTCTGTAGGTTGAAAAGTTATTATGTCTAGCTTCTGACCCCGGGGCTAAGAGGGGGCAGAAACAGCACCATGCATCACAAGAGGTTAAAAAGCTAAGCCCCTCCAGTGGTTGGGGCACTTGACCAGATAGTGCAATAACCCCAGTTCTCAATTTTCATCCCAAAGACCACACTTAATGCTCAGGGTCAAGTCCCTCTCTCCTCCCAGACCTTGGACTGGCTGCCCCCTTTCCAGGCTTTTCCAGGAGAGTAATCTCTCCCTTCCTGGATCCAGAAGGAACTGAAACAATCAAGTCGCCAAACCCCCACGTTGTTTTGAACTTTCTCTGGAATAAACTCTCACACAATGTAACAGGATAACACTTCCGTTCTAGGCCTGGGGTAAAGGCAAAAGAGAATGCTAGTGAAACGCCCCAGGTGGTGGAAATTCACCCCCTTTCAGCTCCCTTCCTGGTGCCCATAGGTCCATCCATATGCCTTCTCTCTACTAATCAGACAGACAGGAGGGCAGCCCCGCCAGTCGTGCTGGGTGGACTGGTCGTCCCTTGGTCTTTCAGTCTCCACTGCCTCCCCTCCTCACCACCGACTGGCTCCCACCCATCTTACCACCCCCACAGAAGTTCCTCATAGAAAGTCACCAGCTACCTCCATGATGTAGAATGCAATGAGTATGTCTCAATGAATTCAGCTTCCGCAGGGCTGGGCAGCCCTTCTCACCAGAAAACCTACTCTCTGAGACCCTACTCTTCTTCTCTTGGCTTCTTCTCAGGCCCTGCTGCCGGCCACTGCTCCTTTCTACGAGGCCCCAAAATGTTGGGGTTTCTGTGGACACAATCCTGGGACTCGGTCTCTGCCTTCGCCCTGTCGCTTCTGCCCCCCCTGCTCCCCGCCCCAGCTCACCAGTTTCCATGGACTTAAATGCCCCAGGTTCTGCTCTCAACACCCTTCCCACCTTTGTGTCCGCAGCCTGCACCTCCTCCATCCAGGCTCCAGGCTCCTCAGCATCTCACCGGGAACTTGACCTCCATGCAACCTAAGCCTGTGCTTTCCAAGTCTCCCCCTTCCGAGGAAATGACACGCCCATCACCAGGCTTCCAGGATGTCTTCCTTGAGCCTCTCAGTGCCTTCCCTTTCTCCACGCCTTTGATCCATCAGCAAACCCTACTGATTCTGTCTCCAACATACATCCTGGATCTGTCTTGTCTCCATCGCTGCCCCTTTAATCCGCATCAAATCGTTCCTCTGCATAGAAACCTTCACTGGCTTCCCAGCGCACTCAGAATTCAACCAGCTCTGGGCCGGGACCTGCGAGGTCCTGTGCGATTGGAACCCTGCTTCCTTCCCAGCCTCCCCTGGCCACACTTTCTCCCTTGCTCATTGCACTCTGGGCATACTGGTCTTTCATTCTGCCCAAAACGCCAGGGCCCTGCTTGTGCTATTTCCTCTGCCTAGAACATTCTCCACCACCGCTTCCCCTCGCGCTTCACAGAGCCAGCTCTTCCATTCCTTCAGGTCTCAAATGCCACCTCCTCCAAGAAGCCTCTTCTGCGTTCCCCACCCAGAGCAGGCCTCTGTTATCCTCTTTTTCAGCCCATTTACTTGTTTTCTGTCTGTCTCCCCCATCAGAATGTCAACTCCACGAGGCAGGAATTATATATGCACAGAGCCTAGTAGTATACTACCTGATACACGGGGAAGTAGTCAATAAACATTTGTTGAAAGTCACTGGCTGGGGATTACGCAGTTCCCTGAAAGTATGACAGGTTAACCTGAAGGGGAAACTTAGGTTCAGCCGGGGCCTGCCAACAGCCTCAGAGGGTGGCTGAAGCTAACTTCTGGTTTTCCAAAACTATGGGACTGGCTGGGACCCAGGCCACAAGGCACCTCACCTCCCTTTTCCAGCGTGCCAGCCACTCGTCCCGCTTGCGCTTGCTGATGTAGTAGGGGTCCCCCGCCTGGAAGGTGAGCCGCGGCATGGGCCGCTGGCGGAGGCTGGACTCCCAGCCCAAGCCCCCCCGAAGCCGGCCCCGGGAGCCCTAGGACAGAACGACAGAGAGACAGACTGGCATTAAGATGGGCACTGGCAGCCCCACTGCAGGGTTTGTTCTTCCTGGAGGGGAAACTGAGGAGGCACTCACCTCAAACAGAACCCAGGAGCCCTGACTCCTGGCCAGAGATGTCAACCCTGCAAGTACTGGGCAAACCCCTGTCTGGGCCGGAGAAGTGAGGGAGTGGGGTGGGGGTGACCCAGGGACAAAAACCAGGAGGGGAGGTGCTTGGTCTCAGAGGGGGACCAGATGGCTGCCTTGGAGGACTTCCAACCTCCACACCCACTACCTCTCCTCTTCACAGAGGGGCATGTAAAGAAGGGGACAGGGGCCACCTCAGGCTCCCCTCACACACACTCGCCACAGGTGGTCAGAGCAGTGGCTTTCTTCTAGAATCAGGATCCACAGAGCCCCTGGGGGTTGAGGAAAACACTTGCCTCCATTTTCATGGATTCGATGTTGGTCTCCTTCTGTTCTTTGCCTGTGGAGAGGGAAGAACAAAGGGACTGTCGGCAGAGTTATGGGAGTGGCTATGAGGCCCCCACCTTGTGCCTGGGGCCCTGTCATGGGGCAGGGGTCCTCCAACCATGTAGCTGTTCATGTGTCAAATCTGATGGCCCACCACGTGCCAGGCGCCATGCTGGCCCCGGGGACGCGGAGCATGGCCAGAGCAGAACAGGGACTGGGGCAGGGTTGGAGGCCCAAATCTAGACAACAGAAAAGCCAGGGCTGTGGCGCACAGCCCATTAACTCGGTCTCAGGCACACACAGGGGGCGTCTAGAAATAGCCCCACTCGGTTCTTCCTAGTCAAAGAGCTCCCTTCCCAGAGGAGGGGCCAGACTTCACAGCCTCCCCTGGCCCTGGGAGGAAGCATCCGTTTCTACGTGTGGGGCCCTGGGGGGGGGGTCGGGGGGGGCACAGGGCGAATGGAGCAAGACTCCAGTGAAGCAATGTCATCTCTATGAGACTCATCTGGAAAATAAAGATGCTGGAGGTGATTTCTAAGGTCCTCCTGGAGTTCTCAATATGGTGGTTCTATTATTAGTAGTCTGCCTCTGTACCCCATTCTCAGGTTCCTGAGCTCAGCCTTTCTTCTAGAAGACTTGGACTCCAACTGTCTTCGTGTGCCCTGGGTAGCGTCTCCTAGCCCGCCTGCTCACTGAATCATGGTAGATACCTTTCTAAAATCTTCAGGTTAATGGAAACATCAAACGCCTAGAACGGCGCTTGGTGTATAGTGGGTGCTCAGTAACGTTAGTTTTGTTCCCCTTCCAGAAGGCAGCAGTTTCGTGCTCTTCCTCCCCGCAATTCCTCGACTGAGCCCTGATTCCAGTTGGGGGAGGCTCCCCTGGGGGCAGAAGCCCCAGCACTGCTGGTTTGGGAGAGCCTTATCCTCATTCTGTCCTTCTCCCCGCCCCAAGCAGCAGGGCAGCCACATTCCTCCAGAATACCCCTGCCCTCCTACCCTGGTCCTCTCAGGGTCCTCACTTGTCCTAGCTGTGGGCTGGGGTGAACTGTGCCTTCCTGAGCTTCCCACGGGAGTTCAGGGGGAGTGAGCCTTCCTCTGACCTGCCACCCCACAACTCCCTTCTCAGAAGCCAAGAGTACTGAGCTTGGGCTCAAAGCAGGAAGGTCACTAAGGCTGGCTCAGGGTAGCTGGGGGAGGGGGACACAAAGAGCCAAAAAACGGAAAAAACAGCCCCTACTTCATCTCCTGGCTCAGAAGCGGAAACCAGCCACAGCACTGAAGGCCTCTGAATCCTCAGCCGCGGAGAGGATGTTTCTTTCCCTCCCTCTCACCGGAGAAGACCTGGGGCCGTGTGTCTCGCCCAGGCAGGGCCGGGGGCACTTCTGGATTACAGCGGACAGGACGAGAGCCCTGGGGGAGCTGGGGGGGCGCCCTGGATGCGGGGACACCCGAGACGACACTTGGGGTGCCACACCCAAAGAGCCGAGCTGGCTGCGGAGGGGCGCGGGGGAGAGGAAGCGCGTGTGTCTGTCGCGGGGGCACGTGGGAGGGTACATGTATAATCGCTGACGCTTGTACACGACAGGCCTTTCAAGGTATGTCTCACACAGACTTTCTGTCTCTTCCTCCGTGTTTCCATTAGGCCCTCTCGCCTCACCACTGCCAGCTCCCCAGCTTTTCCTCGGGCCTCCTAGGGCGAGGCTCCCCCTCCCACCAGCCAGGGGCCTCCCGCCTCCCCGAGTTCCGCACCCCTCCACCCCCACCTCCGACCAGCACTTTCTACCCGGCGAGGCTTTGTGCTGCCAGAAGGGGGCACCCGCCCTCGGATCAGGCTGCACCAGGAGGTCCTTAAGACCTCACACGTTCCCTACTGGGGACCGTCGGTGGCATTTGATCTATGGGAAATCACTTATTTATTCAAATGAAAGAAAATCAGCGCTGAAAGGAACTGTAAGGATGATGGAGTACTCCTCCAGCCCCTACATATTGCCGATGGGGAAACTGAGGCCCTGGGGATTGACATGCCTTACTACTAGAGCTGAGAAGACAGTTCCCTTGATACTACACCCTCCTGGTGTTCCCCCTTTCCCATTCTCAGGCTCCCCCATGCACCCCAAAACGGAATTACTTTTCTTTATATAATCTCTAACTGCCTTCCTTCTGGAATTTTCTCTCTGACAAACTGCGCATGACCGCTTGTGTGATATCACACACACACTTGGGCAAGCAAAACAACAAACTGGGCTGCCTCAGATTGCTGCAGTTGTCCTGAGTCAAGGAGGATCAGCTGCTCTCTCAACTCTCCCTCTGCAGTCCATCTGCTCCTGGCCCAGACCCAGGGTCCCAGGCAGGGCCAGGTGGCGGTGTGCCTTCCAGGGTGGCCCTGGCAGGCTTGGACATGACCCTAGGGTATCTCAAGTCTTGGAGACAGTGGAGACCAGGGTGCTTCTAACACTTACCTGTTGGTCTGAGACTATGCTCAGCAGGGAGCCCCCCAAATTCCCTTTAAAATGAAGCCAAATCTCAATGGCAGGACTGAGGCCAGGCTTGCCCCAGAGGGCAGTCACTTGTCCCATAGCAGGAGCTCGGTCTGAGGAGAGAGTAGCTCTGAGCTCACCCTAATCTGGTCCTTTACTCGTTGTATTACTTTGGGGAGGTAACCTAATCTCTCTGAACCCTCAGTCTCCCTATCTGAAAAACGGGGATAAAAGAGTCCTCCTTGAGTCCTCCTGTGATCACAAAGATTAAAGAAGGGAATACACAAAGAGCTGGGCTTCTCAAACTTGACTATGCATCGAAACCCTGAGGAGCTCTTTGATAGGTACGTTCTGTTTCAGGAGGTCTAAGGTGAGGCCTGAGAGTCTGCGTTCCTCACCTCTCATGTGATGCCAGGTGATGCATGGACCACACTGAGTAGCGAGGAGACAGAGCACTCAACACACAGTCAATATTTAGTCAAAGCAAACCACACCACCACTGTTACTGTCAGCATCACGACGACATGACTGCAGGAGTGCACGAGTCTGCCCAAGGCCACCACCTGCCTGTCCAGGTGGCTCTGGGCCTGATTACTCATCCTCTCTCCTGCTCCTCCTCCTTTCTCCTGGCTGTTCTATCAGGATCTGGGGCTCCTACAGTGCACACAGAAGGGTGTCTAGGCCAAAGGCACATGCCTTAAAGGCCTCCATTCTCCCTGTACAGGACCTCATGAAAGGGGTTCCAGGAAAGACAGATGGAGTCCCCTGAAAAGAGACCCCGAATGAGGAGAACTGAAAGGAGACCATGGCCACGTCACTTCCTTGCTGGGGCCATCGTCTCCTTCCTCCTGGGGCTGAAGCAGCTGAGCATGTGTTCTGTATGGCCGACTGCTGGAACGATGGCTGAGCCTCCAGTGGGCCACTGCCCACTCCTCCGGCTCACCCCTCACAAGTCTCAGCATCGGGCAACTCACAGTAGCCTTCAGGGATCCCACCCGCTCTGACCCTTGCCAGCATCTTCCCTGCCTGGATGGCTGCGGCCAAATTGCTGAATGTTCTGAGGCCAAATTTTGGAGATCAAGGAGACTTGGAGTATTTTTGCCCACCATGCTCAGCACTAAAATTCTGAGGAAGATCTGCTTAATGCAGGAGTCACCCTTGAACGATCTCTCCCTTTTCCCCTCATGTCCTTGGCACTCATCCATCTCTCTCCATGTCTGCTGCCACCTAGCTCATCAGAGCCACCCTCCTCCCCTCAAAAGATACCTGCAGCAGCTCCTAACTGCTCATCCTGCCTCCTGGCCCCTCCAACCATTCCATTCCAGGATCCAGATGGCAAAATTCAAAGCACATCATGTCACCCCTGGGAGGGTGGCCTCAAAGCCTGCCCTGCCCCGTCTGCTCTCCCCTCAGCTCACATTCCTCCCTTGCTATCTCCACTCCAGCCCTGTGGGTTTCTCTCAGCTCCCTGGGTGCCCTGCTCCCGCCCACCTAGGAGCCTTTATATTTGTTCTCACTCCCTCTCTGTGTCACCCCTCACCTGGTGAACCCTAGCTCATCCTTCAGCTTACGTGTAACAGCCCAGGCCAGCTGCGTTCCTCTGGTATAGTTTCTCATAGAACCACGTTTATTTTCTAGGGAACTTATCTCTGTATAATCACACACTTTTCAGTGTTGAGTTTCTCACTAATGTCTGTCTCTCCAGCTGACTACGAGGTCCTTGAGGGCAAGAACTAAGTTTTTGTTCATGAGGGTTTCCCCAGATCCTGGCACAGACCAAAGGGGTGTTTAGTAAACACCCATTGACTGACTGAAGAAGGAGCTCCTGAGAACAAACAGAAATGGAGACAGGGAAATCCCAATTCAAAAGCAAACCCTCAAGGGTGCACAGCATGCTTGGAGCTATGGCTCCATCCTACCAGTCACAGATCACTGCCTGGGCCCTGAGCAGCAGCTGGGTGCCACTGGTGGTGGGGTCCCAGGAAGCTGGGAGTCAGCCAAGACCTGCCTCTGGGGACCAGCACATGTGGCGGGAAAGGCTGACAGGTTCTGTTCTTGCACACCAGGGCGTTTCACCAGGATGCTATCTTCCCCTTGTCCTCCTCTGTTTTACTCCACTCAGGCCCCTGGGACAGTGCCACCAAGTGTCAGGACACATCCCAGGTGGCACTCAGGTGAGGCTACGGGCTCTGATCAGCTCAGGGCCAGCCCTCCTGTGCCCCACTGCAGAATAAAGGGGCTAGTGGAAGGGCACACGACTCTGAAGCCAGGATGGAATAAATCCCGGATCTGCCACGTACGGGCTTGGGGTCCCCGAGCAAGTCACTTCATCTGGTTAAGTCTCGATTTCTTTTCCCACCTTACAATGGGGACAGCAATACCTCCTGAAGAAGACTGCTTGGAGGAATAAAACAATCAACACAGAGCACCTCAGGAAGCGCTTTGCACATCACGGGAGCACCATAAATATCAGCTGAATAATAAACGCATGCAAGATATTTTTCAATAAATTTGGAAATCTCTTTTCTGGAGATGCTCTCAATCCTGCCTGAATATGATGCTTGGATCCATGCAAACTGAGTTATGCCAATTCATCAATTTCCTCATTCCATCGTACACACTTGGAAGGAAGACTTTTTGAAATGAAAATGCACATGTGCAAAACAACCTGGCAGGGTCCTGGGAGGATCCAATGCGATAATGTATGAGAAAGTGCTTTGTAAACTGTGAAGCCCTGTACACATGCTAGTTGTGCTCATTACTAACATGTTTACAGCTCGCTTGGCCCTGAAATTGCTGGCTTAACCTGAAAGAGAAAAGTGGGCAACTTTCCAGGACTCCAAGGGCTAGGCCAAGAAGTCCGGGAGGAAGAGGCCTGGGTTGGACCACCCGGCCCTCCCCCACCCCACTGTCACAACCAGTTTAGTCCAGTCAACGAAACTGTGGTGGGCTCAGGACGGCTATGCTGGGGAAGGCTCATGGGGCTTTTAACGCCCACACGGGCGTCTGCTGCCCTCGAGCACCCAGGCCAGGGGCTACAAACACAGCGATCCCTAAGAGTCCCAGGTCTTGCAGGCAAGGTGGGGCTGAGGGAAACAGGTGCATAACCAACCTGGGGGGTAGGGAGAGGCAGCAGGGACGTGGTAGGGGGGACAGGCAGCCATCACCCCAGTCCAGCAACCATTGGCATTAAGCAAACCCACTGCTGCCAGAGATCTAATTTTGTTTTGTTTTCATGAGAAGCCAAAAAGCTAGATCTTTATGTGAAATATCTTGATTTTTAAATATCGGCAACTAATGTTTTTAAATGTTTAAAACACAACGTGGGCCAAATAACACCTGTGTGCAGGCGGCATCCAGCCAGTAGCCGCCAGGGCACAGCCTGGGCGAGGAGACCTTCAGCTTCCATGCCCAGCCCACGCTTCCAGCCTCTGCTAGACCCCTAGTGTCCAGCCCTCAGGCAAGCCCGAAAGAGGCGGCCCCTTGAGCCAGGGACTCACCTTCTTCTGTGGTGGCTCCTCGGCCATCCTTGGGGGTGCAGCAGCCATTCTCCACGGCTCTGGAGGCTTCGGGCGGGGTCTCGGCTGCACCCTCTCCTTCGGCTGGGGCCCCGCCCTTCTGTCCCCCAGCGGGGCTCCCCTCCTCTGGTTGGGGCTCACTCCGCTTCTCCAAGTCCCCATTGGGTAACAGGTCTGAGGGGCCTGAGTCCTGGGCCATGGACGGGGACTTGGAGGTCACCGGGGGGTCCTTTGGTGTGTCACTGCTTTCCACCTTAAAAGAAGAAGAAAGAAACGCAGGAGAGGGTTAGACCAATGGTCTTAGTCTGTTTTGGATCACTGAACGCTCTGAAAGTCTGGTGAAAGTTATGAACTCTTTGTCCAGAAAATTGTGTTCACCTGAACATTCACGCAATTTTGCATGATGTTCATACACTCACAATTTTACTCTCAGTTTCAAGGGGTTCATGGGCCTGACCCCCTGAAGTCATGGGGTGTATGGATTCCAGCTTAAGAAATGGGAAAAGAAATCAGCCTGGCTGGCCAAGCCACACCCCCACACACTCACTGAGGTGACACAGGACTTTCCAGCGTCTGCAGCCCCTATTAAAAACAAATGCTCCTCGTCTATCCCTACTTCTAATCAGGACCCCTTCGCAGAAGATTCTAGTAACCCCGGGCTGATCTGACTCCTGTGTCAGAGTCCTCCAAGCTTTCCTTTTGGTCTCGCAAGGCCCAAACACAAATCATCACTAGCTGCTGGAGCTTGAGGGTCAAAGGGGGCCTCCCAAAGAAGTGTTCCCCTGGGCCCCAAAGCCCAGTGCCATTCCTTCTCTCAGCTTTGGCCCTGACAGGTTGTCCCAGGCACTCAGACGCCCAGACAGCCAAGGTCCCAGCAAGAGTCTGCAGCATGCCCCTCCCTAGCACATGGTCCCAGGTTCCCGGTCTGAAACATTGCTTTGTCCCCAAGAACCTAGGAACTGAACTTGCTACTCGAATCACATCAAGAGCAATCACAACTGTCCTTCCTAACCATCACGGCAGCGTGGGCAAAGCTTCTTCTGACCCATCACCCCTTTCGGGCCACTCGACCTCCCTGGGAGGCTCTCAGAGAATTCTGTCATTTGCTCTAGGTCACACACTTTGTGAAGACAGAGCGAGCGCAGCAGAGCCTGGAGAGCACTTCGTCCTTGGCCATCAGGGGCAATTAGGCTGGGGTATCTCAGAAAGAATGGAAATGTTCCCCCCGCCCTCCGTGCTTGGCGCTCTGCCACACCGACAGGCAGCAGTCTGCCTTTGGCAACTCTGCGCGCTGGCTCCATCCGCAAGATGCCTGGCCCTTGTGGGGCCAGTATTAGCTCAGCAGACGCCCTGCTGGTCTGCAACCTCAGGTAAGCTGCTGACTCAGGTAAGCTCTCAGATAAGCTGCTGCCCAAGAGGGCACCTCAGTTTCCCCACCTGTGAGGTGAGATGACGAGGCTGGCCCACTGAAGGTGTTTTCCTTCTTTTTAAATCCTTTCTTTTCCTATTTATAAAAGTCAGACATACATGTTTTGAAAATTCAAACCACACAAAAATGGGTAGTGTTAAAAGGTGAAAGCCCTTGTTTCAATTCCCTACCTTCAAAATCACTGTCCACAGGTAAATCATGAATAACAGTTCGGCAAGTATCTGTTCTAGACTAGTTTTCTATGCAGCTATCATCACATGGAAGTTACGTGTTTATACATATGTATTCACACATACATCCAGAATTCTTTTTTCTAAAAGGACATCCTACTATGCATACTGTTCTGCCAGTATTTTCCCTGAACAAGCAGATTGGGCCTCTCTCCATCCCTATGCCATGGATCTGTCTGATTCTGTGTCACAGCTGCTCAGCACTCGCTTGGGTGGATGCTTCAGAAGTTATTCACATCGTTCCCTAGTTGTGGGCCTTCGGGTAGATTTGCTTTCGCTGCCGTGAACCCTTGTACTCTGAGCTCTGTGCACCGGTGGATTTCTCTAGACTGGAGTCCCAGAAGCGGACTGATGGCGATAGAGGGCATGCCAATCTACGAGTGAAGAGAAACAGCCAAATTCCCTCCAAAGAGTTATATCCTCCAGGTGCACCCCGACGGCCTGAGAGAGCGCTGGTCTCCCCAGGCCTTCTCTGCACAGCCTGGCAACCTCCAAGGCTGCTTCTGCTGCAAGAGTCTGAGACTTCAACTCTAAGCCCGCTGTTGTCTGATAAGAAACCCCCAGAGGTGACAAACAGAGATAAGGGCCATGGAGGGGAAAAAAACACAGAAACCAGAGTCTTCCCTAGACGAGGCTGTGTGCACATGCAGCAGCATGAGGACCAACCAGCAGAGAAGCCTCCAGGGCCCTTGCCAGTCTGTTCTCCTGGCGGCACGGGGTGGCCTGGGGCAGGCCTTCTTCCAGGAAGAGAACCTCCCATGGAAAGCTGCAAACGTGTGTAGTCCTCAGCAGTTGGAGGTGGGGGGGCTGCAGCCAGAGGAAGAACAGGCCTCTAACGGAAGTGAGAATTCCTCCACTAGGCTTGGGCACGGAGGCCCAAAGCCAGCAGAGCCAGGAGGTCAAACACAGGGATGCTGGTGGAGCAGGAAGGCCCCGTGTCTCTCCTTGGCCTGTCCCCACGTGTCATGACCCACACACTCTGTCCAAGGGTCTTTCCCACCTCCCTGCTCGAAACAGCAGGGCTCCCTGGCCTGGGTGCCCCTCCCTGGTATAAATCCTCTCACCCCTCAGGGCTTTCTCATGTGAGAAAGTCAGATGGGCCAGGCAGCCTGGGGAGTGGGGCACTTTGGGCCCCCTCAGCCACCCCGAGGTCAGGCTGCCCCAGGCACCAGAGAGCCCTAAATGTGGCACTCCTGGGGAGGTGGGTATGGGGGTCCCACGGGCCAACTTGGGCTGAGAAGTTTAGGTCAGAGCCAATCTCTTACCATGGCCGTGTCCTCCTTTCCTCTAGCTACTTGCTGCCCCACAGACACCTCAAGTTAGGGCAGGTTCCTGGCCCCACAAAGCTGCTCGAGACAACTCTGCTGTCATTCACTTCCTGCCTGGGGACCAACCACATGGCCCCCTCTCACCCTGGGACTCACTTCCTGTTGACGGTCAGCTCCATAGCATAGACAGCCAGGAGCACCTGCTCTGAGACCCAAGACACCCCAGGGTCCCCACCCACACTAACCGAGCCCCCCCGCCCAGGCCTGCCCTGGAGGACCCCTGTCTGAAGAGACGGGAGAAAGTGGTGTGAGACACACCATTCTCCCCGAGGCGGGTGGCTGTGGGGGAAGAGGAGTCCTCTGTACAGCTCCAGCCCCAGGGGTAGCTCAGCGGGCTGAAATCCACTCCCACCCCACCCCCACCCTGCCAGTCCTCACCCCCCCTTCTTCCCAACCAGGCCATTCTCCATTGCCTGTCCTCTCTGGTCCTGGATGAGCCTGAGTCAACCAAAGCTCTGGGATTAGAGGGAGCTGCTGATTCCTGCCGTGGACCCCTTGGTCCACCTTACCATCAAGAAGCCACCCTGAACCCCTCCCTCCCTGGCCCTCTTTCTGGGGCCCAGGGTAACTGGCAGGTCAAATCCACCTACAAGAAACCACCGAGAGGGAGGAAGGAAGTCTGCAGGCAGATGGACTGAAGCGACTCTCCAAATCTCTGGGGAGGCGCTGGGTGCTTCCTAAAAGAGGCGTCTCAAGTGAGAACAGCATACGCCACAGCTGGAAGCTGCGGGCGGAGGCCACTCCAGAGGGGCCTGCACCCTTCTGCCCCCACCTGCAGGCCTTCCTCTCACTCCCGCCTCTCCCTGTCGCCATTAGCTTACGCCTCCCGGAGGCAGGGGCTATACCCAGTTAAGAGGGCATGGAGCGGGCAGTGGTAGGTGCTCCGTAGCCCTCATTGCTTCCTGACCGCCAGACGAGGCTAAGAGGGAGAATAGCCTGCTCACACAGAGGGAGTCCCAACTTTGTTGTATGTCAGATGTGACTGTTAAAAATTCTGGTTCTGTTTGCTTGTATTTTTACAGTTGCCATGAAAGGAGATGCAGCACACCCCCAGACGCTCATTTTCCCTATGGAGAGAGGAGGGACTCGGAGTAGATGCCCTGGCCCTTTTAGAAGTCACCCCCGCTCCACAGCAGCTGTAGGTGACAATTTCAACTTCCTCTGCTTCTCACCTGTGGGGCTGGGGTGCAGGGGAGTGGGCAGGAGAGGTGGCAGAATGGGAATGGCAGCAGTGAGCGCCCTCACTTCTCCCTTGGGTGGGTGGGTGCAACCAATTTGAGTAAAGCTTGATCCTATCACCCACTGAGCACCTACTCACACCTACTACGCCTTACTCTGGAGCTTCAAACCTTGCCCACCACCTCCTGGGGGCCCTCAGAATTTGTTGATCTATGCCTTCCTTCAAGGCGAGCCCTCCACCGGGGGACAACTGTCTCTTGCTTCTCTGTCGCCTGCTACCCACTCATCGGTTCTCTCCTATGAGCAGCTTATTCCAAGATGGGGAAGGCAGTGGTTCTCAGCTGGGGGCAGTTATGCCTCCAGAGGGCATTGGGCTGTCATACTGGGGGGGGGGGCAGACTGCTGGCTTCTTGTGGGTGGGGGCCAGGCATGCTGCTCAGCACCCACAACAAAGAATTCTTGATGCAGCCCCAAATGTCAATGTCAAAATGGGCTGTTGCTGGAAAACCCTGAGCTGAGGGTAGGGGCACTAACCAGGGCACTGACTTTTTTCCTAAGGACCATTAAAAAAAACAAAAAGCTTAAAACAATATTGTGGTAAAATATACATAGTCTAAAATTTACCATTGTAACCATTTTCAAGTGTGCAGTTCAGTGGCATTAAGTACATTTACACTGTTGTCCAACCATCACCACCATCCATCTTCAGAACCTTTCCTAATCCCAAATTGAAACTCTGTGCCCATTCAACAACTCCCCATTCCCCTGCCCCCAGGCCCCGGTAACCATTATTCCACTGCCTGTCTTCTAAGGAACATTTTAAAGTCTGCCTCTCTCTCTCTCTCTCTCTCTCTCTCTCTCTCAGACACACACACACACACACACACACACACACACACTCACACACACACAAACCTGGAAGGATCTGTGCTAGGCTCTGGTCTTTGGACCCTTCAGCTTCGCCCCATCCCCAGCTCCCAGAGCCCCACCGGGGTTGGCAGGCTGCTGGTCCCAGCATGGCCCTGAGGAGTGGGGGTAAAGACCCCTCCAGTGTTCCCTGCACCCCTCAGTCCCCTGCTGCCTCGTTTGTTTACAGAGAGCTTTCACACCCTATCTCATCATAGCGCTCTTCACACTGTACTAATTATTTGTTTACTGTGTGTCTCCCTCCTAAACCCAGAGCTTTGCCTTGTTTATCTTTTTCATTTCTCTCCCTTCCAACCACACCATCTACAGCTCGCCAGTACTAAGCACAGGACCTGGCAGAAATACACGATTAATAAATTTAATTATTCCAATTATCTTGATGGGTAGTGTTACCCTCACTTTCCCGAGGATAAAGGCTGGGAGGTTTGCCCCAGGTCACACACCTTCTAAGTGGTAAAGCTTCCAGAATGACCCAGGTACAGGAGAGGCATTTGAAAGCTGGCTCCCCCTCTGGGTTGAGTCTCCGGAAAAGCCCAACCTCAAATCCCACGGGTTCCAAGGAGGAAAGAGGCTTTGATGGGCCTAAGCAGGGCCAGGGGAGGGCTGCTGGCTGTTTCCCTGGCAGCAGCCACTGCAAGGAAAAGCCAGCGGCAAAGCAAGAAGGAGCCCTCTGCAGTGAACCTGTCCAGGCAAAAGCCAATTCCCCAGGCCCCACCTCCCCCTTTGCTGGAATTCTGGACCAGACCCCAGAACTCCCACCCCTCCCTCACACGGGAGACCTTGTCTCCCAAGTTACGGAGAGTGGAGGCTCCAAACAGGGAAGTGATTTTTCAGAGGCCCTTTACTATAGTTATAATATTTACACACAAAAGATTTAAACCTGGCAAATAAGAGGTGAGGGAAACAATACAAGGGAGATTGGGGCCCAGGTATCAGTGGGTGCAGGGGGGCTGCGAGGCTCACCTGGGCCCAGGTGTAGAGGGGGAGGCCCGGGGCCCCTGGAAGCCCCTGGAGTTGGCTCTGGGCTCCTTACTCGCCCTCCAGTCTGGTGCCAGGGGCTGTGGCTGAAAGGGGCCTTCTCCCCCGACCCTAGGCAGCTCTGGGGAGGGAGGCCCCGAGGCCAGCAGATGTCTGGATGGCTCCTTCCCTGCCCTTCCTCAGCCTCACCCTCCCTGGCGTTCCCCACGTTATTGCCATTGTGCCTTTAAGGCCCTTGGCAGCGCTCAACTCCGTGCCAGCCGGGAACCCTGGCGTCAGGCCAGCATCAGCCTCTTGATTAGACACACAGACGCACAGTCACATGCACAGACACACAAGGTTGTGCACCACTGCCCGGAGACACCAGCCTGCCACAGGACCGAGATGCCACAGAGCGATGTCAACAAACACACACACAAACAGTCCCCCTCCATTCACACCCGCAGCTCATTCCAGTTCCCCGGCTCCTGCAGGCCCATCAGCCCCCCCACCAAGGCCTGGATTTTTCCAGGTTGACTCTAGTTTCAGGAAACAGCCACACAGTCCACTTCAGCAGGGCAGCCATGCCCTCCCCCCTGCCCAGTGTTGGCACTGGGCCCTAGTTCCCCTCTTTCCCCTGCTCCACGCCTTCCTGTAGCCCCTGCCCCTGGCAGCCCTCTGATCTGATTGGCCGGAAGTGGCCTTGAGGCAGAGAGAGCCAGAGACGTCCACCCCACGCTCCCTCCCAACAGAGGTCCCAAATGCCTCCCTCCTCAGCCTTCCTGGGGTAAATGGAGCCAGGCTCCAAGACTTTGGAACTAGAAGGCTGACCCCCCAGTTTTCTTCTCCCAATAGAGCGGCTGAAAGAGCCATCAGTGGACAGTAGGACCAGAGGCCAAAGGGGACGGCTGCAGAGTGTGGTCCCAGGCTGGGCAACCACCTGTAGATTCCATTTCCCTCACCTCTTAGGCGGGGAGCTGCCCCCCACCCCCACTCCTGCAGAGGGATGTGTGTGTTGAGAACCTCAGGGCTCAGCAAAGGCTCAGAGGTCACCTCGCCGGTGCCCCCGCTGGCCGTGGCAACGGATACAAGAACACACAGCCCACTCAGGGTTCCGCTTCCAGCAGGGACACCTGTCCACCTGGAAGGGGGCCTGGCTGTGCTCTTTGATGTCAACCTCAAAGGATTTCAGGGTGAGCTGAAGGCTCCCTTGAAAAAGCCATGGTGTACAGAAGATCCATGTATTTAAGTAAATCTCTTTTCAAGGTACATCTATTTTCAACCTCTACCATCCATGCCTAGGGTGACAGGATTGTGGAAAACCTTGCTTTCTTTTCTGAGCTTCATTTACCTTCCTTAAGTTTCTAATGGGTACCTCCACCCCCCCAGGCCCCTAACTGGCCCCCATCTTGCCCCACCCTTCGACACGTTTTCATAGCTTTAATCATATCCCCTCTCAGCCTTTGTCTCTCCAGACTGGAGAGTCATAATCTCTTTAGTGTGCCCTCACTTGGCAGCTTTGCAATCCCCTTGATCAATTTAGCTGCCCTTCTCTGGAACTTGTCCAGCTCAGTTACATCTTTCTTGGGGTGGCAGAACCGAAACACACAAAATTCTCTAGGTGAGGATGATGAAAGAAAACCAATGTCAACAACCCTGCCCAGATGCGTGTGCCGGCGAGTACCTGCCAAGCAGGAGTGGCACAGGTGCAGCTGGGGCTCTAGAGAAGCCCGGGAGGCTGGGGCCCGAGGGAACGAACCACTTTTGCTGGAGGTGGCCCTGGAATGTGTGACCCTGGGGAAGGGGCCAGGGCAGAATGGAAGTGAACAAGGATTGCTGGGATTTCCAGAGATTCTGGGATTTCCTTTAGACGCTCCCCCAATAAGACCCGCAACCTAGAGTGGCCTCCGAAAGGGCCCCTGACAAATCTGCTCCCTTCCAGAAGTCTCAGCCTCTGACAATAACACTGACGCCATGTCTGAGGTCTGGAAACATCTGTTTTCGCCCCTTCCTCTCCCTGTCTGCAGCAGCCAGCAGCGCAGGCCCTGCCCATTCCGCCCCACCACTGCCTCCCTGCAGCAGGCCCCGGGTGTGTGTCTTCTGGCATCGCCCGACCCACCCTCCTATCTCCCTGCATTCTTCTGTGCTCAACCCATCATGCTCACGGATGCCAGAGCCAGCTTCCCAAAGCATGACTCCCATGGCTTCACGCTCCCCAGCTCCTCAAAAACGCTCCGGAAAAACACAACACATTTTTGAGAGGATCAAGTGTAAACCACTCGGGCTGTCTGCAGACTACCTCCAACCAAGATGGAAAGCGTTGTTACAAGAAACAGCCCTCTACCCAGCCTTCCGGCCTCCCCACGACATGTCGCACCCACGTGCTCATTCTGCCCTTCACACCTTCGCTTAGGAAGGTCCTAAGGGAGGAAGGCCTCCTACCTTGCCGTGACTTCTCAGTGTTACCTCCCTGCTAAGGCCCAAGTCCAGCCCCACCCCCAGCATGTCTTTGCACTTGAAGTCCAGCCCACGGACCTGGCTCTGTGGGCCTGGATGCTGATCTGACCCCTCAGGTGAGCAGAGGAAGCTGCAGGGCACAGCGACAAGGAAAGTCTCGAACCTCGTGAGAAATATGACAGCCCGTTTTCCTCACACCTTCAAGAACATGAGAAGACAAGGGTGCAGCCGCTGCAGTGTGCTGACGCAGGCTCACACGTGGGGAAGTCCCCTGATGGGCTGGCCAGGGGCTGGGGCCCAGCGAGGGGAGATTCTCTTTCAGGAAGTTTTGTGCATAAAAACAAGAGGGTTCCAAGTCACTGAGTCAGATTCCCAGGAGTGAGTGAAGGAGCTGCTCTGACCTGGACACAAAGAGGGGATTTAGCTCTGTCTTAACTTGGAGATGAATCAAAAGGTCATATTAGGTTAGCAAATGAGCCAGTACTGCAGCGTCCCAGCAGCTGAGTTAAACTGTACCCAGCTGGTTAAAGCTCAGCAGAATGGCTCCCTATCGTCCCCCAGTTTATACCCCCAGTTCTTTGCTCTGAAGAGGGGCAGTTTTGCCCTCTTGAACTCACTCGCTCAGGCGTTGTGTGGAAGGTTCCGCCTCCAACGCGGAGTAACACTGGCTTTGGGCCGGCCTGGCTGAGCTCAGCGCCTGCTCCCAGCCCCCTTCTCCTCCTCCCCTCCTCTTCCCTCCCTTTCTGGGTTATTCTTAGCAAGAGGTGACCTCAGAGTACTCCCACTGAGCAAAAATAACCCTGGAGGAAGTTGGTGGGTATAAATCTTCAATGAATAAATACATATAGCTAGTAAACAGGGCACAGAGTCCCGCAGGGCCGGCCACCCCCCAGGATCTGGTGGGCAAGGGCAGAAACTGTCGTTCCTGGTGTCCCAGCTCTAACCAACATGCAGGACAAAGGCAGTCCCAGGGCTTGTCTGGGCCTGTGACCGCTCAGGAACCAGACTTGGACACCCTCACTTCTTACTCAGCAGGGTCCTCGGGAGCTGGTGAGCAGGGAGATGCCTCTTCCGCCCGCCCAGAGGCTCACACCCACACGCAGGCTCACAGCAGAGACCAACCCACATGCCACTGTCCCCTCCTCCCTGTCATAAGCACTGGCCAGCCCACAGGCCCTGAGTCCAGGTGCCAGCTCCCTTCCTAAGCCCCGCCCAACCGTGCAACTGGCTTCCTGTTTCCTGTTGTTGGGCTTCGAGCATCTTGGCTCCAAGACCAGTGCCGCAGACCAAGTCGCTGCCCTGTTGTAATGGGCCCACCGCTCACTCCTCAGATCCCCACAGCCTTCCCTTTTTCCCCACGGGCTCCCTGGTATTTAGGTCAGTCACCCTCCTCTGTTTTCTCTGTACGCTTTTCTGACCAGGTCCACACACTTGTTCAAACAGCCCTGAATTCATATATTAACTTAATTAAAATTTCGACTACCCAGTCTTCCAGATCGCGTAGCTGGAGGGGTGAGGAGGAACGGGCACTATGGGCTTTGAAGCTGGGAGGTGTGGAGTCCGTGCTCTCTGAACCTCAGTCTCTCCATCTGAATGTGAGGAGGGTGGTGGCACAGGCCCCTACCTACCTCACACAGGTGTGCTGGCAGCGTCACATGAGGTCATTGTTGTAGGCCTTTGTAGACGATAATAAAGTGCTGCTCAGCTCTGAGCCTTTATTCAAGGTCTCTGTCCTCAGTGAAGTGGCAGACAGTGCACAGTGGCTCAGCTCAGTGACTGTACATTGCTGGGTGGCACTAAACGTCCAGTGCAGGGGTGTCCAAACTTTTTTCAAAGGTTTTCACCAAGGGCCATATGCGGTAAAATACACAAACAGCCAGGCCACTCACTCGAGGTGAAGTACGCATTGCCTCACCTAGTTTATTTAAGTACATTAAATATATTTTTTGGAATTTGCTGC
The DNA here is from genome assembly GCF_964194185.1 of Rhinolophus hipposideros. Lineage (NCBI taxonomy): Eukaryota > Metazoa > Chordata > Mammalia > Chiroptera > Rhinolophidae > Rhinolophus > Rhinolophus hipposideros. The sequence goes on along the minus strand of NC_138058.1, from coordinate 61,044,547 downwards.
GGGCCAACTAACAATGGATTGCGGGCCGCAGTTGGCCCGCGGGCCACAGTTTGGTCTAGTGGTTTAGTGGAAGAGACCCCTGGTCTAGTAGAAGAGACAGGCCCTCTGCACCTGCTTTTCCAACTGGGGTTGAAAGGCCAGGTTTTTGCTTTTGTTTTTGTTGTTTTAATTTCCAAGCCATCCAGAAATGGTACTTTTGTAAAATAAAAAATCATGCACTTGGACACGGTGACTATATCAAATTGATACATAAAAGTTTCTAAATACTTATTCTCAAGTTCTATACAGACAGGGAACAAACAGTTTGCAGCCCAGTGCTTCTAAGTCAGGTCTGCGGACCATCGCCGTTGTAGCACGGAGGGCATGGGGGGTGGGGCTTAGAGCTTGCTCTTAGTGTTCATTTTGATTAAATTTACAAAAGGCTCAAAAGGGAGAGCCAGTGTGGGCTGTGATGGCTGAACTGGGCTGCATTTGCAGGGCTGTGGCTCTGGGGCACGCAGAGAGAAGGGGATGTGTGCCCTGTGTGACAGGTCCCGGAAGCAGGCAGAAGATGGGTTTCTATGTTCCTTTGGCAAAAGATGTGGCTACTGAACACCATGGCAGGGGAAGGAGAGATGGAGCATTCCAGATCTCTTCCCATAAGAAACAGTCCCTGAGATTCTTGAACAGAGGTGTGCCACGGACTGCATCTAGTATCCGTATGTGCAGCCCCCTCTCTCTAGCCCACTAGGTTGAAAGATAAGTCTCATTGAGCTGTATGTCTTCCCTGACTCTGGTTGGGGCTCAGTAGGTACAAAGTGTTTGTCCCAAGGGGAGGAGAGGCTGGGGGTTGAGAAATAATCCTGGAGGCAGGAGGGGTGGTCTGGGTGAGAGTGCAGCCAGGAAACAGTTGCAGGAGCAGGAATGAGTGGAAGGCACCAGCGAGGGAAAGGCCTTGGGGGCAAAAGGAGGAGAGAGACAAAGATTTTCCAGCCTTGGGGCTGGGGGATGGTGAGGACACTTGTGGATGTATCTCATGCAACCTTTGTACAAATAATGAACCAGGCCCGCAGCCAGGTTTTCCTCTCATGCTTCCCAGTGCTCCCCACTCTGTTCCACCTGTTGGGCACTGAGCCAAGCTCCCTCCCCTCTCCAGGCTTAGCTGGATGACACACACTCAGCTACTTTAAAGCTCCCTGGACAATGGTTCCCAGGGCCACAGCTGCACCAGGTCCCCAGCTGCACCGGGGCCCCCAAAAGCCCTCCCTGCTGTGCTCCTCTGCTGGAGAAGGGAGGAGGCTGGGGCAAGCACCTGCTCCACGAGTGAACTAGATGGCCTGTGGGCCAGGGGGCCATGGGCTGACCTCTAGCTGCAGCACCAATTTCCTCCTCTGCCCCTTCCCAGGCCTTGCTGCCCAGGAAGGGCAGTGCTGGCTGTCTTCTCTGGGGTCAGTCTTTCTGTGTTTCCCCAATATGCAAGGGGTCCCTTTCACAACAGCTGCCTCGGCCCCCTACCGCCCCAGTCAGCGTTGACTTCGCCACTCTCTCTCATCCTGGGGCCTCTCTGAGGTGTCACCCAGAACACATCCAGCCTATGACCTGCGCAGCCTCCCATGGGGGTTGCTGAGAAGCCAATGCTCGGCTTCTACTCGAAAGGTCTTGCAGGCGTGGGCCACACTGGCCTTGCAGGAAAGCAGGTGTATTACACTGCCAGCTCCCCACATCTGGATTCCACTTTACTGTTTGCAAAGCACTGTTGGAGGTGGAAAGGGCAGGTATTGCTGGAGGCCATATTTTACCAATATACAGAAGTTCCGAGAAGTTCAGTAACTTGCTGAAGATCACACAGCTGGGAAACAGTAAATCCTGTGCTGTTTCTTCTGTCAAACTGAGGTTGCTGGGGCCTCCTGAAGAGAGGTTTGGCCAGGCAAGGGCAGGACTGACCTTTGCTGAGCTTTTGGTGCTTGAACCCATTTAATTTTCACAGGGGTCTAGGAGGAATGCATCCTTAGCATCTCTGTTTTTTTAGAAGAGAAACCCTAGGTTCAAGGTTACACAGATGGTGGAGCCAGGATTTAAACCCAGGTCTGTTGGACTCCAAAGACAGAGCTTCTCCTTCTACATGGGGCCCTGTTCTAGGCTGGGGGTATATGACCCACTGATCCTTCAGCTACCCAGCCGTGCCCCTCTTCACTCCTATTGGTCCGTGTCCGGACAATTTCTACACACCTGTCCTTGATTTCCTTGTACCCTCTGCTCCCCAGGGCTTCACCCCACATCTCAGTGACTGACGTGCCCTTCCTCTGGTTCCAGGGACTCACAAGGAGGAGTCAAAGGTTGCAGGACTTTATTTGCTATAGGTGGGTGCACATGTCCCCAGAACCTGGATTGCAAAAAGGCAGAGTCTTCTGGGCAGATCACGGGCACAGGTGCAGATGCAGAATTACCAGTAGGTAATTCTGACTCAGCCTGGCTCTCCCATCCACTCCAGCCTGCACTGTGCCTCCACCTTCTCCCATTAAGTGCCCTATGGGGGAGAGAAATGGAGGGCACCTGGGGAATCTGGGGGTATAGCTTGGAGTCAGCTGCAAGCTGGACATTCCTTTGAAGTCCCGTTTTATCTTTCAACTTCATGTGAATTTTTCATTCCAGACCATGAATATTCCAGGCCATAAAATATCTGTGTTTGCTTTAATATTAAAATGTTTAAAATTACTTACTAGTTAAATAACAACTTCTGTCCTCCTCTTCCCCTCCCAATCTTCAAGCAGAATTGGCAGCGGTGTACTTTAGTACCCGGCGGATTCCCAAAGCCCCTGGCTGAGAAACCCCCTCAGGTCCAGCTGGTGCAGCCCTCCCTCCCTTTCTCTGCCAGCTCTTTTCACTTCAGCCACCATTTACCCTGACTCTGCCCCAAGAGAGAAAATCCTGCTCTGCTGAGAACATTTCCCTGAAGGGCAGAGTTACAAATCCGGAGCTCCTGGCTCCTCCTTACCTCCATGCTTCAATTTCTCATTCTCAGCTGGAAGGGGCTAAAAGAAAGGAACCAGCTGTCTTTGGTGCTGGAAAGTAATTATTGCTCTGCCTCTGAGTTTAAGGCACAAGGAAGGCAGGCTCCTACAGCCCACGGGCTTTGCCCTCCACAGCTCCCCCCAGACTCAGAGGCAATGGCACCCAGAAGCCTGGGGTCAGCTCTGTGGCCTATACTTCTACAGTATTTAAACTGGGCCCAGCTCTCCTTCTCTCTTACAAAGGGACTCGTCAGCCTGCATCTCTTCCCTACTCATTTTGCTCAGACTCTTAGACCTCAGTTCCCTTCCTCCAGGTTTCCAGGTGGAGCTGAAGCCCAGGGTGGGTGTGTGGATGGGCAGCCTCGGGAAAAGCAAGTTCTGCCCAGACAAAGCCATGGTGGGGAGTCTGTCAGGACCTCCTGCTACTCTTTCAGAGGAAGTGAGAGTCAGGGACCTGGTTCAAGTCCCAGATCTGCCACCTCCCCTGGTCTCTAGGGAGTCTCCCGTTCGAGGCAGAAAAGGGAAGTCGTGAGGGTGGTTATGGAGTTCACATGGGGAAGGTAGGTGAGCTCCATCGCCGGAAGGCCAGGCCCCAGCGCCGGGCCTTAATGTTCACAGAGCCCTGCAGGACACACAGGGCTGGGTGTGTGCGTGTGTGTTGGGGGGGCCATGACACTCACCAGGGGGTGCTTGCGCTTCCTCCCAGGCCGCCCCACCTTCCGTGCAGTCGTGCTGGGCTCCTGCCGCTCCTCCTTGGCGCGCGCCTCCTCTTGCTCCTCTCCCTCCTGTGGACACAAGACACACAGCCTGTGACGCCAGGCCCGGCTCCAACAGGCCTCCTCCCTGTGCCACCCCCGCCACAGCCACACAGTCCCCGACAGGGATGAACTTCACCCCCTTCCTGCCTGGCAAAGCTGAGCCACCCTTAGAGCCCCATTTAAATGTCCCCCGGCGGACAGACCCCTGCCCCAGCGGCTGGGCATGCAGCTCTCACGCCTGGTGGCCACGTATCTGAACTGCAGAATCATGACAGGCACTGACAAAGAATTTGTTTCTGGATATGAATTTATTTATATGAAAAGAATCTCACACAGTACAAAAATTAAATTAGCGATACATTGAACAAATCACCTTTATTGAAAAGAAATAACATTGCAAGAAAAGAAATATGGAATCAAGCAACGTATACTGGAAGTCCATACAACACTTGGGGTGAGGACTAGCGTAGGCAATGGAGGACTTACAATCACTGTAAATATACCTGCCCTGAAGCGTCTGCCATGTCTTACTGGCATTCCATATGCCTGTCACCCCACAGGGGCACCTCAGGGACAACGTCTTGGCTTATCTTGATTCCCCTCATTCACTGAGTGCTGGACCAAACGTTTGATTTTGTTACCCACACCTCACCCAGCACCTGCTGGGACTGGGCCATGCTTGTCTGGGGCACAGAGACAGAAACCTAGAAAGTCCTCCTGCCTCACTGCTCCAGCCTGGCCACAAACCACCCACATGTCACTTCTGACTCAGCTGGCTTCTGCATGACTAATCACGAGCAGAAACAATACTGGGGAAGACAGAGAAAGGGACCCTGACTCAGCAGAGGGACAGGCTGCTGCATAATGTCAGGAGCTAAAGATGGCTTCGCAGCCTCCCTGGGGAGGGTGCCAACCTGAGCAGGGCTGGTGCCACGGAAAAGAAAGGGAAGGTGCACAGGTTCCCTGAGGACTTGATCGAAGTGGCCCTCGACGTCCCACTCAACTTTCATTTTCAGCGATTTCAAAATAGCTTGTGGTTTGCCACATTAATTTTCAGGTGATGGCGGGACATGCAGATAGAAACCTACTGCGACCAATTGTAGACATTGGAGCCTCCATCCATTGGAGGCATGTCTGGGAGACAGACCCTTCCAAGAGGGAGATTTAGGGGCATCACAGCTGAGGGTCTAGGAGTCCTTCAAAGAGATACAAGTAGAAGGTGAGCAGCGGCGCCAGGCCTTAGCACCAAGGAGAGGCTCCAGTGAAGTTGGAGTGAGGGCAGAGCGCATAGAGGAGATGGAGCGTGTTCAGAGGGGTGTTGGAGGTGCAAGGAAGGACAGAGCTGCCAACCCACAGGCCAACGTCGTCGGATGCAAAGAAGTCAAGGACACAGCAATTTGGCTGGGAGTAGTGATGGCAGACCTGAGAAAGAGCACGTCCATACGCAGTGCAGAAAGGCTTGGCAATGAGCATCAAGGGGCTGAAGGGACCATTTAAGGAGCCCAGCGTAGAAAGGTCTGAAAGAGAAGCCAGGGAGCCAGTGCCTGCCTGTAGGTGAGAGGGGAGGGCACCGGGCCAAGGGATGGGGAGGTCTCTGGTGGGGAGGCACATGCCCTGAGGTAGGCCAGGCTGCTGGTGCCAAGCTGTCTTCTGAGACCCCACAGACACTCCCGTTTAGGAAAAGAATACTTGGGATCGCAAAAAGAAAAAATATTAGCAATGCAGCTTAATATCTGAAGATTTTTAATTGGATCTACACCACTATGGTGAATTTCAGGCGGAGGTGGTGCTTTTGGTCTGATCCCACCACTGCTAAATGGGTGCATTCTTGATCCTTCTGATCAAGTAACTCAGCATTTAGGAAACAATGAGTCAATATGAGGTCATGGAAAGCACAGGGTGTACAGCAAACCAAAGTGCACATTAGCCCAGCTTGTCCATTTGCTAGTTATAGGACCATCCTCTCTGAGCCTCGGTTTCCTCATCCATAAAATGGGTGTCCATCCTGCCTGCTTCTCGGGTTTTTAAGAGGACAGATGAACAAATGACTTGTGCCTGTTGATTTTGTTCACTACGGGATCCTCAGAGCCTAGACCAGGCCCAGCACTCAGGAGGTGTTCCACGTGCTCCCAGACAAGACCTTACACCACGGCGGGAAGCCTGCCCAGGCCCCGTACTTGCCTGGAAAGCACTAGGCCAGACCCCGCAGAGCCTCTGGCTATTCCTAAGAGTTGGGCCCATGGGCTGTAATGCAAGAGGGGGTGCCAGAGTGAGTCAGGATCAGCCTGGGCAGCCATGGGGTCCAGAAAGACTCCTGCTGCTCAGAAATTCTGGGCTCTGAACTGTTTCTTTAACAAACTGCACTTCTTACAGAAGGCTCATTTGATTTTCTCACTTTTATTCTGAACTAATCAGAGATGCGAAAGCCCATCAGAGCCTCTGATCAGGAAAAAAAGGAACCGTGGACACCACACAGCACTGACCCCAAAACAAAAGCACTTGACATTTCAGGACTGGCAAGCCTCAGCTTCCATCAACATGTGGAGAAAGCCTTTGGGGACCCTGATAGGCAACCCCTGTGCCATCTGCAGACTTGCTGTCGTTCCTCACCTTACACCACATGTTTTTCCCTCTGTTGAATTCAATTCAGTGCAACACACCCCAGGAGGAAGGGGTGGGGTGCCCTAATGCTACGCCACCTGTCCAGGTCTTGACCCGTTGAAAGTGTGGAGATCACCAGAGCAGGCGGAACCTGTACCTTGGGGTGGCACAGGGCAAGGTGCTTTACGCCCAGGCCAGCATTCACCCCAAGTTGTGCTTGAGGAAACCAAGTCTCCACGAGAGCCTGGGTCAGGCCTTGTGTCCAGGTCTGAGTGACTCGGTGCCCTTTCCATCAGATCCTGAGGCACAACTTAGGGAAAACTTGTTATCTGGGGCCAACATATCGTTCTTCAGCGATGCAATTACAAGTCAGAGGGCAAAGAGGAAGGTGATACCTTCTGCTCCGGGCCTGACTGCGTTCACACGACCAGTTAGAGGGGGTAACACCCGGAGAAGGCGGAGCAGGTGGCTCGGGGCCATGTCCCTTAAGGAGGCATAGCAAGGGGTTCATTCTCACATCTGTCACGGGGCCTGTTCCGTTCAATATCTTTGCTGCTGGGTTGGGCAAAGGAATTTAAAACATGCTTATCAAATCTGCAAGTAGCACTGAATTAGGAAGCGTCGCTAATACTCTAAAAGGGAAGAATCTGATCCACAGTGACTTGGAGCAGCTGGAAAACAGTAACAAACTTAGCAGGAACAGATCTGAGCCCAGGTTGGTTTCCTCATCTGTCAAGTAAGGGAACTAATTAGTCAATCCTTCCAGTGGGAGGTGGCAGGGGGAGGCAGAACTGAGCTCCTAGTTAGGTGGGCTTTGGGAGGGCAGAGGTAGACTGGACTTTGTGCTCTGCTCTTTACTCACAAGTAACTTCCAGCTATTTAACCTCTTGGAGTCTCGCTTTTCTCACCTATAAAATGGGGATAATAGTATCTACCTCACGGCGATGTTAACAACAATTAAATGAAGTTATACAGGGAAAGCTAACATGCGATAGTCACTCAAGAATCGCTAACTTCCTCCGCTCCCACAGGACAGCCTGACCAGAACCATTCACAAAAGTGCCTCCCTGCCTCCTCTCTCCTCCTCCCTCCTGCCGCCATGCAAACCCCAGCTCACTGTCCTGCATGAGCAGCCATCACTCACTGCTACAGACACTCCCCATCATCTAGCTGGTACTGCTGTCCTGAGCTACTCAAGAACAGTGGGGCTCCCTTATCTTCCCCAAATGCGAAGCTGATTGTCACTCGGCAGAGCGTAAGCCCTTGCTGAAGGGCTCCCGGGAGCCTGCAGGATCAAGCCAGAGCCCCTTAGGCCATATGAAAGAAGGCCCCCAGGATCTGGCCAGCAGGCTTGGGCTCCTCTCCCCACTGCCTTCCTCCCACCTGTACACGAACAGACCAGGTGCCAAATGGGGCTGCTCCCCTCCCCAGCTCCTCAGCATTGACCCTTCTTTCTGTCTTGCCTACCTTCCCCTCAGGTTGACCAGCAAACCCTTACTTTTTCCAGTCTCATTTCCTGGATTCCCTTCCCTCTCATCCTCCACCTAGACTGAATTCATGGATGCTTCTCCTGTAGCACCCACAACGAGCACTGCAGCTGCCTGCCATTGTCCTGGCTGGGCCACAAGCAACTTGAGGGAAGGGACTGTTTCTTATTCATCTTGGCATTCCCAGGCACCTGCCACAGGGGAGGCACTCGAAAACAGTTGCTGAGTGACTCTCACATAGTAGGTGCTCACTAAAGAAGTCCACACACACAGAGAGGCACACATACAAATCTACAAACCCGCACAAGTACAACCATGCGTGAGTCTCCAGTGCCGCTCCGGTCATTATTATTCCAAGTCAGGAAACAGGAGAACTCAAATGTACCTTCTCGGCTTAAACATAATCATTTCATTTTACATTTATGTAACTCTTTACAGCTTTCAAAGCACCTTCACATTTGGTGGCCTGTTAGATTAGGCAGCCACCATTAGCCTCTCTCAACTTCTGAGGCTATGATTTGACCTACATTTTAACACCGCTCGCTGGATGGATTATTTTAAGCCACATACAACTTCTCGTTCTGATGAGCTGGGCCATGATGACAATCACGTCTCACATTTACACCGTACGTGGTAATTAACGAAGCATTTTCATATGCACTATTTCATTTTTATTCTTTCTACTTTACAGAAAGCAGAGCTGGTATTATTTTCCATTACACAGGCAGGAAATCTGAAGCTCAGAGAGGTTATCTAACATGTAAAGATCAGAGAGTCAGGAAAGGAGGACTTTAGAAGCAAAATTTAAATCTTTTGATTCCCAGCCCATGGGTCTTTCCACGGCAACATGCTATCAAAGCCTACGAAGGCGTGTATATACCCTGCCGATGTGGATATGTACACACACAGAGAAACCTCAGGGTACTGGAAAGGTACACAGTGGCATTCACATGCATACACCCGCACATAGCTGTCCCAGGTACTACGTCACACCTAGACATAGCACTCTTCTCCCACGAGGCCCTCCCCCAGACACAGCCAGCCAGACATACGTGCTCCCTTCAGAACACACACCGGATCTACTGACCCGGCGTCCATCGAGCAGATGTCTCAAGGTGGGGTTGGAGTCGAGGGGATAAACTGGCCGGATCTAGCCAGCCACTTGCCAGGGCCCCTGGGACGAGAAGCACGCGCAGTCTTTGCCAACTGTCTGGCTGGCCTCCCAGGGCCTGTCTGTGGTCACGGAATTCAGTGAAATGAAGGGGCTTCTCGAGTAGGCAGAGCCCCGTTCTGGGCCCCCAGGTCTGCAGAGCTATTGCCAAAGGAGCCCACAGGGCACACTGCGCTCGCACGCACACAGCCTGCCCAGGTCGGGCCTGCAGACAGGTGAGTGACTGGCGCGCTGCTGGCAGATGGGCAGAGGCCGACTGTGTGAACGGCCAAGGTTCCACGTGGTGGCACCAGGAATCACTAGATGCTCACCAAGCCTCCTGCTTCTTCTGACCTCAGTCACCTCTCAAAGCTTATCGGATCTTTGTTTCAATTATGCAACAATATTCAACAAATATTCACTGACTGCCTAGTGGGTTTCCTATCATAATTATTGACGAAAGCCTCCCATCCCTCCCAAAAGGCTGTGCTCCTGGAGGGCGGCCACCATCTCCTGTGGGCCCCTCCGAGTCCCTCATAGCTCCCAGGTCCCTGCTCACAGCAGATGCTCCAAGGTCGTCCTCCACAGCCTATACACTGCGCTGGGGACACACTGCCATCCGGAATGAGACGCCCAGCACACTGCAGCCCTGCCACGCTCCATGGCCTCAGGGCTACTGTGAGGCCAGCCCAAGGCTGCGCTCAGAAACATTTACTGAGCACCTCCTTGTGCTGGATAGAAAGATAAGCAAACAGGGAACTCAATGTAGAGGAAAAGACAACCTGTAGATGAGTGCCTGACCCTGAGCTCGGGTCAGAGTGGAGCCTGCCCATGCTCGGCCAGCAGCCACCTCCACAGACGCCCAGCCCACCCACACCCACGCCTTCAGCAGCGCTCTCAGGCTCTGCACAGCCCACGACCTACTCCCCACCCCACAACGCACCCTCGCTTTTTGGAGGGAAAGAATCCAGACAAAACTACTTCACAGACACGTGCTCTTTGCCAAGTTTCTTAATCTCTCTTCACCTCAATTCCTCATCTGTAAAATGGGATAATGACAGTTGGCACTTCCTGAGTTATTGTGAGGGTGAAGTGAGTTAATTGCTGGGCAAAGGAAACTTCTTTCTATGCCCTTCCACACGGTGGAAATGTTAAGTGGCATGATTATAAGCAACATCCCGAATTGCCCTGTGGCTCTCCGCAGAGCAGCTACAGAGCCTGACCAGGTCCTTCCTGTGCCCGGTCCAGGTGCCAGAAAGAAAGGGCATATCACCTGCCCCCTCCCATTTCCCAGTCGTCCTGGGACACCCACTGCAGCCCAGTTCCCTGCCTGCCCTCTTCCCCTCTGCAGCTTTCCCCTCCCCCGCGCTGTGGGACTCACTTCTTGAGGGAGGTGGGCTCCATCCCCAGGAGGGTCACTTAGGACATGAGGGACCCGAGGACCCTCAGGCTCAGCTGTGGCCCCTCACCCAAGCCTCTGAAGGTAGCCACAGACCTGGCCAGCAGGAGTCAGGTCTCCCTGCCTCTTGCCTCACTTTCACTTCTCTTCAGTGGGTAAAGGGAGAAGAGACGTCAGGCCCACCCATGCCTGCAGACCCAGAGAGAAATAACCTTCCTTCCACACGGCAGGTTCTCAGCGGACTTTAAACCCACACCATTTACATCCCATCTGCACGTACCTCACTCTTCTCCCAGGCCCTGGCTATTCTAAGGACTGCAGGGGGTCTACACAAATGTGCAGGTAGGTGGATGGGTAGGTGGGTAGGTAGGTAGACAGACAGACAGACAGCTAGTTAGCTATCCAAAATAAATTATAGGACTGACTTATTATGTGCCGAGTTAAGCACTCGCACACACCATCTCATATAAACCTCTCGTTTTCCTGCTCAGAGGTCACATAGCTGGGTCACACAGCAGAGTCCAGGGTCAAACACAGGTCTGTCTTCAGCGGCCAGCCGACCCCCCCCCAAGACTGTATTGACTGTGAGGTTAAAAACTTGACGTGTAGTAATATCTAACTTTGCGAACCTGAAGCCTGAACAGCAGGCCCTGGGTAGCAGGAGTGGACACTATTGACACCACCTGTCTGCTCTACACGTCCAAGCATCTAATTGACTCCCGGAGCTAAAATTGGACGCACCATTACTATTAGCTGTGTTCCTGAAGAGGTAAGGGTAAAGCTGCCTTTTCTGTAACTATTTAAATGTACTAAGAGGGATGCTACTTAAAAGACCCCTATAGTGACTATTATAAAGCAAAGAGCCTGCCCTAAGTGACGGCGTGCGGGCATCTGAGTGCCATAAGGGCAGAATGTGCCTGGGGTGGGTAACAGGACTGTAGACCAGCAGAACAACTGAGAGGGGAGCTGGAGCCATCCACCCAAGGATACCCTTGAGCTTGCAGAGCAGAACATAGGAAGTGCTCAGTACCCAAGGGAAATCAGTACTCACCAGGCCTCTGTGGGTTGGATTTAGGTGAGGAGGGAGGAGCCCTGGCCACAGCGCTGACCCTAAATGTGTGTGTGTGCGCGCGCACACACACACTTGTATCTTCCTATCGCCTTCCCTTTAGGTCCTCTAGGAATGTCAATTGGGTTCACTCAACAGACTTGTGGAGCCCTACTATGTGCTAGGTACTGGAAAAGGTACCTAAGTCTGAAGAAAGGGAGGGAGGGCGGAAGGAAGAGAAGGAAAGAGAAGCAATGTGTGCAGAGAGGAAGGAAGGAGAGAGGAGAGAGGGAAGGAGGGAGGAAAGAATGGTAAGAAGCAACATGTCTTCATTGAAGAATATGTATCTGCTGTGCGTCTGTGCGCAGTGAGCCCACAATCATGCATGCTAGCCTGTGTTTGTGAGTTATTGCAGTAGGTGACGTCCCCCCACCATCCACCCCAGGGCAAGAGCACTTACACAGAGAAAAGCAGTCTCTGACCACCCCAACTTTCAGTCTAAACAAATGTACTTGAAACCTGCAGCAAAAGAAACGTGAGTGGGACTATGGAGATCACAGCCGGGCCGCACCATTCACTCTATCCCCCTTCACGCAGGAGGCAGCCAGAAAAGCAGAAGCCAACAGTACAGGCTGCCTGGGTTCTAATCCCAGCATCAACACCTACCAGCTGTGTGAGTTTAGGTAAGTGACCTAACCTCTCTGAGCATCAGTTTAAGTCTTTAACAACATAAAGTGATGAAAATAATAGAGTCTACTTTATGGAGCAACTCTAAGAATGAAATAAGAGAATGCAAGCACAGAGCTTACAAGAGCCCCTGGCAGATAGTCAGCACTCAGTGCATCTTAGATGTTATGTTTCTGAGGCCAGAAGAAATTGGGGAGCAGCAAGATCAGGAGCCCAGCCAGGTGCTTGGATTCCTGGCCAGTCACTGATTCATAATTGGGGATCTGAAGAAGTCCTTCCAACTACGAGGCTTGGAATGCTCTTGGTCCCCTTTCCTGCTCCTTTTGCCCCTCCCCAACCCCTCCCCAGGGCCTAGCACCCTACCTCCCCTGATCCCCGCTAAGCCAGGACCGAGGCTGTTGGCCTCCCAGCTGCTAACCTCCCACTCATCTCCCAAAAGGTCAGCTCCCCTCCTTCTGCTGCCGCCATATGTACCCAGGTGACTCACCGTGGCCAGAGAACCGTGGCTCAGACCCCCAAAGCTGCCTCCTCCCAACTTTCCCAAGAGGCCCTCTCTGCCCCCCATATGGATGGGGCAGTCTATAGGGAGCAGGGAGGCTGGGCAGGTGCCAGGGGGACACCACTCACACAGACCTCTCTGAGCATGCCCATCCACAGCTCTGTACCCCGCTGGCCTGATTCTGGGCTCTGGGACTGCTCTCCTGTGGAAGGGTCTTACCCACTCTCATTTTCCTTTCTATCCTAGCCGCAAAATATTTCCTGAGCACCTATTCTGTGCCAGTCAAACCCTGGGGCCAGCAGTAGGGCTGGGTATTGTCCTCACCAGTACGTCTCCAATCCCCTAGAGAGCTGGTTGCAAGGATTGCTGGGCCCCATCCCCAGAACCTATGATTCAGCAGGTCTGGGGTGAGGCCGAAGCTTTCACATTTCTAACCTTTCCAGGTGCTGCTGATGCTGTTGGTTTAAGAATCATATTTTTTATTATTATATATGTTTCAAGTACACAACATTATAATTTAACATCTGTATACATTACAAAATAATCACCCCCCAAAATCTAATTACTATGTGTCACCATGCAATTGACCCCCATCTCCTCTTTCGCCCATCCCCAATCCCTTTACCCTCTAGTAACCACTGATGTGTTTTCTGAGTTTATTTTTGTTTGTTCATTGTTTTGGTTTTAGATTCTACATATGAGTGAAATCATACAGTATCTGTCTTTCTCTTTCTGACTTATCTCACTTAGCTTTATACCCCCAAGCTCCCCCTATGTTCATTGCAGCTTTATGTACACCAGCCGGGATACAGAAACAACCTGTGTCCATCGATGGATGATTGGACAGGAATCACATTCTGAGAACTACTAGTCCATTACAAACTGTAATTCAAGGCACACTGGAGCAAGGGCTTTGACCAGAGAAGAGGAGAGAAAATTAGGGAAAGGGCAGAGCAGGCAGAGGAAGCAGCATAAACAAAGGCCTGGCAGTTCCAGGAAGTGCTGGAGTGAAAGGTGCATGGAGACGGGGCGGGAGGGTGGCTGGAAGGGCACGTGGGGCCAGTGGGTGGTCACACCTCTTCCCTCTGGCTCCCCAAGCAGTTCCTTTGTGCCAGGTACCCCTGGCAACTCTGCCAGGCTCTTTGGACTCTAGCCCGAGCCCATCATCCCCCTCTGCAGGGACACGGCACCCCCGCCCCAGGCCTGGCTTTCACAGGCTGCTGTGGGTGGCTGTCAGTGTCTCTATCCACCCTCCCCGGGCGACTCCCTGGAACTGCGGGAGGCAGCCCAGAGGTGCCAGGGAGATTTGCCAGGTGAGCAGGCATGTGTGCTGTGGGCGTGGATGGCTGGGGAGGAGCACCCGCCTGGCCCCAGCCCCTGTCTACCAGCTCATTCTATCTGCACCAGGATCTGGGGCTGGGTATGTGTTTGTTGCCGCTTGAGCCAGAGCAGTTACTATGGGTAGATAATAATAGCAATCGTAATCCCTCATAATTGGACCAGACTTTGCTATCTGCAGGGCACTTCCATGCCCATGACCTCATCTGACTTCCACAACCACCCTGCAGAACAGGCACAGCTAGAATTACTATCCCCATTTCACAGCTGAGCAAACGCAAGCCCAGATGGCCTGAAGTCACATCTCCAGGAAGTGGCATACCCAGGCCTGGGACCGGGGACTTCTGAGTCTTCCTTCAGTGCCCTTTCTCTATTGTGAACCATCATAACAGAGCACCCGGTCTGCTGCTGTCCATGGGAGGGGCCAGCAGCTCTGCCCCCCCCGGGCATCACAGCACTGTAACAGGAGGGGTTTGGCCTGGCTGCCCCACCTTCCCCACCTGTGGGAGGCAGCTGGCCACCAAGTACATGGACACAAAGCTGTCTAAGCACCAGTTAGGACGTCGGACTGGGGGAGGAGGGTCAAGGTTTCCTGATTCAACAGAGGAGCAAAGCCAGGCTCAAGCAGGAGAAAGAATCATCCGTGGCCACAGCTGCCGCTAGAGAGCACAGGTGGCCATAGATGGCCCCAACTCAGTGGTGGCAGGGTCTGGATATGCTGCTGATTCCCGGGCAGGAGCAGCCCAGGAGACCTGTGGACTACCTGTTTTCTTTCCCGTGGGGAAATGAGCGGTCGCCCCTAGGAGCCCTGCCCAGGGGGCCACAGCACGTACTTTCTCGCCACTCAGCAGGATTCCAGGCTGGGAAGGCACGTGTCTGGGCTTCGTGTGTGCATGCGTGTGAGCGTGCATGTGTCCATAACCAGACCCACGTAGGCGGGGCAATAAGAAAGGCTCCGATCTAGGAGGAGGGAGACCAGGCTCCCAATCTGGACCCATCACTGAGTAACTGGGTTCAGCCTCCTCATCTGTAAACTAGGGCCCTCTGTCCTTGCCCCACTTGTTTCAAGGGTCGTCCCCGAGGACCAATTGGATAGAAACCACCCAGAAAACAGAAACAGTCTCTAAGAATGAGCGAGCTCAGGAAGGAGCTGGCACGTTTGAGGGAGGGTGAACAGAGAGCAGGTCTCACAGGTGACCCTGACGGCAGGCAGGCCAGCAGAGCTGACACTCCTCAGAGCACTCAAGGCTCCACACTTGGTACCAGGTGGCCACCCTTGTTCCAGAAAACCAAACTGTGCCCCATGAACACACCCTGCTACCCTGATACCACCAAGCATCACCACCCCTCACCCCTGCTCAGGGGAGGAAGAACAAGCAGAGGGAACTATGGAGACCAGGGCATGACAGACAGGACACCACAGGAAGGCCTGTGGCTGGCACAGCTTCCTGGGAAGGGTGGCGGCAGGGTTTACTATCCCACTGACAGGGAGAAACAGAGTCTAAGTATTGAGGGTTTGAGGTGGCTTTGCATATAGGTGAACACAATTTGGTGACGTCCCAAAGCAACCTGTCAGGACCTACTAGCAGGGACTCCCACCAGTCTGCTATGGCCTCTTCTAACTGATTTACATCCTGGATGTTGGCAGAAGGGTGAAGAGGTCACCTCTCATGGGGCTCTGAAAACAAGGAAGTCACTAGCTCCACGGGCAGAAATGACACTTGCTCAGAGCCTGGGGTGGCAGTGGGGGATGGGAAATCACCGTCTCCCCATGATGCTGTCATCCTGAGCGCACAGCACACACTGCCCTGGGTCTGATTCTGTGCCAAAGGGGAGCCTTCATTAGGCTTCACATCAACCAAGCCCCCTGAACTTGTATTTGGCCTCCCAGAAGCTACTGAACACCACAGGGAAACAGGCAGCTGAAACAGGTAAAGTGACTCACCTGAGGACACAGCCAGGAAGAGGTCAATCCCAAAAGGAATCTAGGGCTGGGGACTCTGCAAGGCTGACCCAACAACTGCACAGACCTAGGGTCCGAAGCTCTGCTCAAACACCCCCCCCCGGGGATGAGGGGGAGGTTTGGGTCCTGAAGTCTGACTCCAGGATCTGACCTCTGCGAGCCTCACCACCGAAAGAGGCTATTTGTCCTCCCTCTGCCCTGCGTGCGGACTGAGCAGTGGTCCGGCACTCAGCACGTCTGAGCTGTCAGGGCTGGGGGCCGGCCCTCCCCTTCCCTGGGCTCCCACAGGGTCCCCAGCAGAGCCAGCTGCTCACCTGGCGGTCCTCCTCCCGCTCTGGAGCGGAGCTGCTGGTGTCCCCTGGGCCGCTGGAGGGCATTGCGGGCAGCTGGGTGGTGGGAGGCAGGCTGGGGCTGCGCGGGGCTGGGGGGCTGCTTGGCTTCAGGGAAGGAATTATCGTGGTCTTTGAAAGCAAGAGTTAAAACTTAGACATAGATCCGGGTGCTGAGTGGAAGTCCGGTGAAACTCTGCCTCAGGCCGCCTGTGGGTTTGGGCTTCCGATGACTCCACCTGTGAGGGAAGAAAAGGGGGGTCAGCAGGGCAGGCACCCCCAACCCAGGCCCCACCTGACCCTCGGCCCCCCCCTGGGCGAGGCCCGCGGCCCCAGGTCATGCTGGCCTTTGAGGCCTATTTCCCCGACCTCACTTCCCTTCCCAGCCTCACCAGCAGCTCAGGCCAGCTTAGCAGTCCAGACAGTAGGGGAGACCGAGGCAGACTCAGCTCGCACGGCACTGCCTGGCTTCCCTCAGGGCCACCTCCGGCCTCTGAGGCCTCCACGTTGCCGGGGCCCAGTGGGCGCCACTTCTGGGGCTTCCAGCTGCCTCCCGCCTCCTCCCTTCTCTTCATTCACGTCTGTTCTTTCATTTGAAAGCTTCCCGCAGCCTCCCTCCCACCCCAACCACCCCCTGGGAAATCCCAGAGGTCCCAGCCCAGCTACATTTTCCTTCTAATTCGTACTCTGAACATGCCCCCACCCCCACAGCGCTCCCCCCCCAGTGGAGGAAGTGATCGGCAGGCACAGGATGTAGTGAAATGAGTGTCACCTCACGTTAGGACCAGCGCCTGAGCCCAGGGAAGGCCAAGGCTGAGCTCAGGCTGTGCAGGCTGGAGGCCGAGGCTTGCGGCGCTGTCAGCAGAGGACACCCTGGTGGGGGAGGCCACGGCCACGGCCACGGCCACCCAAGGGAGGACGTGAGGCCCCTCTCGCCCCCACCACACGAACGGGCACCATTTGCCTTCAGAACCTGGTGGGCTTGAGAGGGCCCCCCAAACCCACACAGCTGAAGTTTAGGGGATTTTCATCCTCCCTGCCTCAGGTGTGGGCCTCAAGCCAGTGAAGTAACAAAGCCCTTGCCGTCGGCCTCAGCTGGGGGTTGGGGTGCTTCGGCTTCAACCCTTTTTACTCAGAGACACAGTTCTCCTGCTCCCCACCCCCCAGAAGGAGACATGGGCCAAGCCCCTGCCTCCAGGGCGCCAGCCAGAGCCGGGAGGGGATTGGCAGGAGAAGGAAAGTGGGAGGCAGGCTGGATCTGGGCCCACCCACACCCTTCCCCTTCCAGTTCCTGGTTCTGCTTCCCCCGGCTGCCCCTCCCTCTAGGGCTTCTTCTCTCATCCCTCTCCAGCCAGGCTCCCTGGAAAACCAGGAAGTGGAGAAAGCACAGGCTTGGGTCTCCCAGGGATACAGCCTCTTCCCCAGGGATGGGTGCCTGGCTGGGAGGCAGGTGCCCAGTCCCGGCTCTGCCCCAGGTGTGCAGGGGTAAGCTGGAGCTGGGAGGAGCCTACTCAGGGCCAGGACAGGAGCGGCCTGTAAGTCAAACCCCAGAGAGGCTGCAGGTGCTCCGTGTCCCACAGGTGAGCCCTAAGGAAACCCCACCGTGTGTGGCACACTTCTATGCTTAGGACTGTGTTAGGCTCAGTGAATGTCTGCTACCCAACACAAGCGGGAGGAGATAGCGATAGAGATAGCAGCTCCACGTGTCAGACACTGTGACACGTGACAGACGTTCCTCCTTTGGGCAGCTACTAGTATCATTACTGTCCCTAGTTTACAGTTGAATCTAAAGCTCAAAAAGGTTAGGACTTGTCCACATTGCAGTGTCAAAGCAGAGGCTTGAATCCATATCTCTGACTCTAAAGCTCTGAGTGGGTCTCTACGCAGCTCCATTCTACAACTTACACCACCCCGCAGAAACAACACTTGAGAGCCCACTAGAGAACTGGTCCAAACCAGAACTCCACAAAGCTTCCATCCATTAGCAGCCAGCGATTCCCCCTCAAACTCACTCCCTGTTTTTAGCACAAACGTCCTCAAGCACCCCCACATCAACGCCTTTTAAAAGATGTGCCTTTTAAAGGATGGGGAAGCTAAGAGAGGCAGAGTCTGGTTAGAAAGAACACTGAACCCAGAGTGAGCAGTGGGTTCTGGTCTCAACTGGGGCTTCTCTGGCTCTCAGTTTCCTCATCCATTAAATGGGAGAGTTGGACTAGACGATCTATCTACAAGGCATCTTCTACCTTGGTCCTGCCAAGCTGTTGGAGGCCCCCAAGAGCAAATGAGGAGCAGACAAGTCTGGGACGTCTTCAGGAGCCCCCAAGAGCCCCAGAGTGGAATCCGTGGAGACACAGGCACAAAATAAGAGGCAAAAAATGTTGCCTAGAAACATCCAGGGGGCTTCTGTGAGAAAAAAAAAACACTTTCAGAGAACCTCTGGTTGCCAGTGAGAAGAGGATGGAAGCAGAACATTACACGGCATTGACCCCGATGGCAGACACCCCGGAAAGGAGAGGAAATCTTTCCTCCTCCCCTCCCTCCAAACAACTCCTGCTATCTGAGCTGCGTACACTGCCCTCACAGAAAACGCAGCTGACGTAGGTCAGTCTTTAGGTTCCTTTGTGCTCCTCACTGGAACAGACCTGTCAGTAAATGTCCCTCCCCATCACCCAGCATCGTCTAAAACCATGCAGCATATGGCCATGCAGGCCATGCACTGCACAGCTCCAGGGACCACTGTGATGGACAAGGGCCAGGCCTCGACACAATGCTTGCTGCCTGCCCTTAGAAGCTCCCTTCTCTCCAGCAGCCCTGCCAAGGGGCGTGGCCTGCTGCTGGGCCCACAGTCCCAACACAGCGACATGTGTCCACCATGACAGTTCACCAAGCAGTGCCCTGCTGCTCCTGGCACCGAAGCCTTCCCCGTACCCGTGCCAAAGGCTGCACCAGAAAAACCACCACCAAAGAAAAATCCTTGCCAAGACCCTACCACCAGGACAGGCAGCTTTGATTTCCTCCCTTATACTTCTAATGTCCCCCATGGCCGTGAATAATGTTTATAGCAACCACTTTACAAAAATATTTTAAGGAACTCCATCACGAAAATGTCTTGGTAGCACAACTGACAAGGTCACCGTCATCACGATGTCCATGACAAAACTGCTGTGGAAAAAGAATTGGGACTTTAAATATACACACCGAATTTCACTATCTTCTCAAGCCAACTCAGTACAAAGACTTAAAAACAAATAAAGTCAGAGATGGGGCTGAACAGAGAGGAGACCCCACCAACAAAAGGTGTGACAGCCAAATTTCAGAAAGCAACAAAAGCTGATTTATAGGGGGCCAGCCCAATGGCTCAGGTGGTTAGAGCTCCATGCTCCTAACTCTGAAGGCTGCCGGTTCGATTCCCACATGGGCCAGTGGGCTCTCAACCACAAGGTTGCCAGTTCAATTCCTCGAGTCCCATAAGGGATGGTGGGCTCTGCCCCCTGCAACTAAGATTGAACACGGCACCTTGAGCTGAGCTGCCACTGAGCTCCTGGATGGTTCAGTTGGTTGGATTGCGTCCTCTCAACCACAAGGTTGCCGGTTCAACTCCCACAAGGGATGGTGGGCAGCGCCCCCTGCAACTAACAACGGCAATGACCTGGAGCTGAGCTGCACCCTCCGCAACTAAGATCGAAAGGACAACAACTTGACTTGGAAAAAAGTCCTGGAAGTACACACTGTTCCCCAATAAAGTCCAGTTCCCCTTCCCCAATAAAATCTTTAAAAAAAAAAAAAAAAAGCTGATTTATAACGGAGTCCTTAAAAGACACTTGATGTGATAGTACCAGGTGCCCTAGGACCTGTGAAAATAAAGAGGATGGAAGGAAAGAAGCAAAGCCCCTCGATTCACCTCCCCCAGAAGTCTGGAGGTTTATTTTACACAGAGCAGAAGGGTCTGTGCAAAGAATCAACTAGCACAGTTGAGACCAAAGGTAATACATCAAAACCTAGGAGATGAAGGTTATCATACATGTGACATTGGGTCCTGCCAGTGATCCCCACTCTGGGCTCCTAGAATACTGGCAGCCAGACCTTTATCTTCTTCTCTGAAGAATCTAATCAGTCCAAGAGGAAAAGCCTAAGGATGTAGATAATGACACCAGAACCCAAATGATGTCCAAATGGCTCGTTTAGGACCTGTAAGTCAACAAGCCCCACCCTCATGCTCATATACTCCAATCAGCTTTTTAGTCCCTGTTCGTAATCGTGAAGGGATGACCAAAGACCACATCTGAGGGAAGCCTCTAACTTGGAAGATAGAGACCAGAACAAATAAACCATAACCAAAACAAAACACAACACAACTTAAAGGCGACAGAATTTATGCACAGAGAAGATAGGACATTCGTGAAACGAGAATGTGATGCTATTAAAAAAGGTCATTCCGAGAACAAAAAAGAATGCCCAGAAATAAAAATTATGCTAGCAGAAATGCAAAACTCAATAGAAGGGGTATATTAAAAAGAAAAATAGGAAATAGGTGAGGATGAAAAAGAAAATGCTCCAGAAGTTTCCATATCTGAAAAATAGGAGGTGCGGAAAGAAAAAAAAAATTACCAATGAAATAACTCAAGAGAATTTCCCAGAACTGAAAAACATGAGGTGACTGATTGAAAGGGCCCAATGAATGTCCCGCACAATGGATGAAAACAGACCCACACCAAGGCACATCATGGTGAAATTCCAGAACACTGGGACACAGAGAAGATCCTACAAATTTCTAAAGAGGGAGGAAAAAAAAAGAAATACAAAGCTACAGAATTCAGAATGGCTTCAGCTTGCCTAACGCTAATACTAAAAGCAAGAAGACAAAGGACCAATGTTCTTGAAATTCTCCAATTAGAATTATTTACCAAGCCTAATTATAATTTAAGTGTAAGAGTAGAATAAACAGATTTTCAGACACTCCTTTCTCGTGAAGTATGGGAAGGTGTCCTCTAAGACACCGGAGAAAAGGGAAGGGAATCTCCGGAATTAAGGTGAAAAGAGGCCAGACAAAGCCATTGAGGACCACTGTTCAGATGTCAGCCATGTGGCTAAAACTCACGTATGCTGAATGCTGTCATCCCCATGCCCTCTACCATTGAACAGTCTTTCTAATCTGAAAAACCACAGGTGTTCACTCACTGTTTGTACTCTGCTGTCTGAACTCAGGAACTGAATGGATTTGGATATTGACAGGTATCTGTCCTGGGTGACGTGTTCCAAATGGGGGAGTAAACTAAGCAAGATGAAGACATGAGATCTAGAAAACAGGAAATCCAATCAGAAGACAGGCAAAGGGTATGCCGAGGAAGTCACAGAATGGCAGCTACAATGTGCCACGTACAGAGAGCAAGAGAAGGGACAACTCAAAAAATGGAACTGAAACATGTAATACTTGACATGGCTGTCCTTGTGGAAAACCATGCTGACAGCTATTAGAAGGTGTAGCAGGAATTAGCAAAAGGTACAAAGAGAATAAGGCAGACGGAAACACAAGATAGTTATTAACTTTAGGGAAAACAAAAAGAAACTATAGTAGTACACTGTAAGACTCAGCTGTGAAAAATAGTGGCATTAGTTGATTTGACAAATATGTGTATATATACACGTAGGTATGTATGTGGGTGTATATACACATATATATGTAGTATACACATACGTTACATAGTATATTCATTTCCCATTTGCTGCTCTTACAAATTACCACAAAATTAATTGCTTAAAACAACACAAAGTTGTTATCTTGCAGTTCTGGAAGTCAGAAGTCCAAAATGGTTCTCATCACAGGGTTAAAATCAAGGTGTTGGCAGGTCTGCATTCTTTTCTGGAGGCTCTGGGGAGAATCCATTGACTCAGCTTCTAGATGCTGCTCACACTCCTTGGCTCATGGCCGCCTTCCATCCTGAAAGCCAGCAATGGCCAGTTTTTGTCCCATTGCGTGACTCTCCGCTTCCCTTCTATCTCCTCTGATGCTCCTGCCCCGTCTTTCACTTATAAGGACCCTTGTGATTACACTGGGCCCATCCAGATAATCCAGAATAATCTCCCAACTCTAGACCCTTAACTTAATCACATCTGCAGAGTCCCTTTTGTCACATAAGGTAACATATCCACAGATTCAAGGGGATTAGGATGTGGCTGTCTTTGGGGGGCAATTATAATGTCAACTACATACCTACATCTACATATATTAATATATGCATAAAACATTCCTGCAAGAACTCTGGCAGGGTACTGTTCATAATATGCCTACAAGAGCTATTTAGGGCAATGGCTGGAGAGCAGAAAAGTTGGCCATGTAAGAGAGCCAAATTCTTATTTACTAAATAGGAAATTAATGGACAATGTCTAAAATGGAAGAGTAAAAAAAATACGCACATTTCTAAGAAACATGAGTGTAAAATTGCTAGAAAAAAATAGCTAAAAATGATTGCCTCGAAGAACAGGAAGAGGGCGGGGGCAGGCAAGGAACAACTGCCTTTGGTGAAAATATATTAATACTGTTTGACTTCTTAAATTACATGCATGGACTACTGTGAGGAAATAAAAAATAATTAGTAAAAAGAGAGAGAATAGGCATGGGAATGAGGGCTTACAGCCGCATGCAGCCATTGGTGGGGCGTGGCCTCCGTCTTCCTCTGTAAGAGTGCAGTTACTGCCCTTCCACGTCTGTTGCTTCACAAAACCATCACATCCCACAGAATAACCATTATCAGCTCCTCACACCCACACAGAGTTCCGTCACCGGCTATAAAAGTGGTACCTCCCCCCACCCCACCCCTCACACCACGTCAATTCTCACAATACGTCATTTCCACCACGTCCAGCCCATGCACAGCGTGGGGCACCTCCCTCACGGTCCTCCCAAACTGCAGCTGTGCCAGCCATTGCGGCCCACATCCCGTACCACGGCCCGGGCTCACCCATTAGCTCCACTCACACCAAAGGCCCCCAGTTCAACGGCTTCCTGGAGCCTCCGGACCATCCCAGCCGTCAGCTCCTACCCTCGTCACCACACGGCCCCCAGCACCATTTCCACCTTCCTCACCAACGCCAACACCACCAGCACCCCCCGAAGCCGATCGCCCCGAGTCTCACCTCCAGGCTTGCTCCCACCAGCACCAATGAGACGGTGACCCCACAGTCTTGCCTCAACAGGGGCCTGCAGAGAATTATCTTCTTCCAGAAACAAAACCTTATTTGCCCACAAAGCCGAATGCTTGCTCCATCAAAAACAGCCCTAATGGTACCGCCCTAAGAGCCCCTTCGGCTCCATCTCAAATCCTCTCTCTCAATTGCTGAATAGCACGTCCTTCTTCCTCCCCCTAGCTGAAGGCTATTTTTCTCAAAGTGGACTTTGCTTGGTTAAGTCTACCTACTAGATACCTTCCCCTCCTTCCCAGGGTGGGTTTGCTGGTCTACACTGACCCCACTCCTCACCCTACTCACGGGTGAGCATGTGACCAGGCAGAGCCAATCAGAGGCCTCCCAGGTACATTTGGGGTGCAATGGAAAGATGCTAATATGGTAGGATGTGAGTCAGGAGCTGCTTGCTGGCTGCTATGGGGAGAGCTCGCCTGAGAACAAAGGGATGAAGATAGAGGGGTGGAACACTCAAGTCATCTTCTGGGCCCCTGGATCTAGCTGTACCTAGTCAGGGCATCTGTGCTTCTCCGGTGAGTGAGCCTCGCAGCTGACAGTCCTGACTCATATGCTAATCTCAGCCTCCAGAAGTCCTCCCTTGGAGGCTACGTGGGTTCCCATCCCGGCCTTATTACTTATCAGCTGTTACTTATCAGCTTATTACTTATCAGCTGAGGCACAGCGGTGCCTCAGTTTTCTCAGATGTAAAATGGGGAAAATCTTATTAGCCATTTCACAGGGCTGTTGTAAGAATTAAAATGAAAGGCATTAAAAATGCTTACCGTAGAAGGGTGCCTGGCACAAAGAACACGCTTCATACATTTTAACAATTAGTAGTTCCTGACTAATCCAGCCCCCAGTTTTCTCTCCTTTCTTGAAATCCCTGGCGTGCTCATGAGTGTACATCATTCGAACAGGAGGTCGTATTAGTAAGCTACTCTGACATACCAGGCCTATGAATAGAGATTTACAACGTCAACATCTTGTTCACCCCCACACCTCACTCCAACCCTTTGAAGTGGGTACTATTTTTTTATCCCCATTTTCCAGAACAGAAAAATTAAGTATACAGAGGTCAACCAAGCTGCCCAAGGTCATCTAGTTAGTAAGTGGGGGAGCCAGACACACAGCCCGGTCTGTCCCACCGTGAGCCCACGGTTTTCCACTCCATCATGATCTCTTACAATCAGCATGTGACTGTTGCAGCCATATGAACTTTGTGCACGCCCTGGTCAGAAAACAAAGTTTCTAGTTAGTCTCCCTTTCCTGGTAAGGCCTGCCTGCCATGGGGCAGAGGTGGTGGTAGGCACACAACCTTCTGATTGGGGCCCTGCCCAATGTGGGAGTCATTCATTCATTTATTCCTTCAACTCTTTACTGAGCACCTACCATGTGCCAGACCCCATGCTAAGGGACGTGCATTGTTTCATTTCATCCTCGTAACAATCCTATGAAGTCGGTTCTATGTCATCCCCATTTCATAAAAGGAGAAACAGAGGCTTAGAGAGGTTTATTACCTCTCCAAGAAAGGCCAAGGGCAGGATGACGAATCCAGGTCCATCTAACTCACGTGGCAGCACTCTGTCACAGATAAGCAGCCTGTCTGTGCCCCTAATGTGACACCATCCCACAGATTACAGACTCATGCCTGAATTTCCTATTTGAGCTTGGGAGGGGGTGCAAATGAGTCCTGTGGGTGAGAAGCCAAGGAAGGTCTTGTGCCCACGTCCCCTAATCATCTGCCAGGGTGGAGAGAAGCTCCAGGCCTGGTAAGCTGGGGACCAGCAGAAAGCTGAGAGGAGACAGCAGGGCCTCCTAGACAGAGATGTCTATCTGCCACAGCCTCTCTCGGTCACAAGACTGGGGCAGGCTGAGGAGGAAGAAGAGGTCCCTTTCTGACAGTTCCTTCTCTCCCCACGAGTGAGATACACGTCATCATACCATTACTCTGATTTTCAGAAACATCCCTCCCACCCAAACCACCAACTGCCCGTAGAACACCCAAAGCCACTGGTGACAGGCCAACAATCTTGTCATTCTGTTCCTCACTTCAAAGCCCATCTACCTGGCTCTGGAGTCATAACAAGATGACTTATGGCTCTTCCACCACCATCAAGGCCAGAATACCACCAGTGTGAGCATTTATGATCACACCACACCTCTGCCACGATGGTAGCCACATGGCAGAGACGAGTTGAATCACTCTTCTGCTCATACTAATGGTTACCATGACACAGCCCCAAAAGCAAGGAGGGAAAAAGAAAAAGGTTTATACCCAAAATAGACACTGGTGAGGAGCTGAAGTTGTTCTTAAGAGCCAAAATGAGCCAGTACAGACTTCCATTAAGGAGCATGCATTTCTGAGGGTGGCGAGTCAGGACAGGCCCTGTCGTGTGTGCTGTGGCAGTCAGATGGGTTTCCCACACCCTGGGGGTCAGGGACACAGGGTGGCCAGGCTGCACGTCCATGTGACAATCAGACATGTGGACCTGGGTGTGGCTGGCTGTCTGGAGCACTACGAGCATGCGTCTGATTCTGTTCTCCCTCGGGAGTGGCCTGTGGCCCACACCTGTGTTTCTATGCTTTTCCAGTATTCTCTAAGGAGTGGTCCACACCCGCCGGCTCCAGAGCCTCTTCCTTACTCTCCCCTGGACCCCTGCATCTGGTCCTCACCCCATCCCATATCTTTGAACTGTCTAGGGGTGCTGAATGTTGTAATGCTCAAAGGGGACACCACAATAATCCCGCGGGAAGAGAAGTCATCCACCTGGCTTTTTTGGACCCCTTATGCCATTGAGCCGACAGACAAAAAAAGGAGTTACTCCACTGTCTGGATCCTAGTTCCCAAAGAGAAATTGGGTTGCTGGTACATATTAGAGGAAGGCCGTCTGGAACCCATGGGATTTTCTCAGGTACCGCTTAGAACTTCCATGCCCCAAAGTAAGGGTTAATAGAAAACTATAGCAACCAACAAAAAAAAACATATGCAGGACAACTGAGGATTGAGATCCTTCGAGAATCAAGGTTTGGGTCCCTCCACCAGGCAAAAGAAGCCTGACCTGCCAAGGTTCCAGCTCAGTACAGAGCAAGTATAGGATGGCTAATGGGAGAAGGAAGCCAATACCAAATGTGGCCTTATGAACAAAAATAGAAATGAGAACCACAGTAGTTTTGCATATTTTCTATTTACTTGATATATATCAAGTTTATTCATACACGGTAACTGTTTTCTTTTTCCTCCTTCCCATTATTTTATATACAAGGTGTTGGAAATTTATAATTGAGTCTTTGCGTAACAGAACGTGATGGAACTGTGACTGAATTTGAGAAATTATTCATGTCGACAGTGACTGATACAATGATCGCTGGGACTCCTCACTTGGGGAAAAATAAGTAAAAAAAAAAAGTATCCTTCATATAGCTGTGTCTTGATAGGTAGAAACATAGCTATTTTGTTTTTGGAGGAGAGCTCAAACGTATGTAAAGGGTGCAAATGGAAGCTGTGAAGGTAAAGCAGGAGACTGTGCCAGTTAATTTATTCGCCCTTCATTGCCTGCTCTGTGTCAATGGAGCCAGGCCCTTCACATAGTTCTTCTTTGCCAGCTGGCACATGAATAGAGGCCAGCAGAGAGACACATTGGAGGAGGAGGTTTCTTTCCTAGACCCATTGTGCTCACTTGCAGGGTTCCAGCACTGTATACAAGTTCTCCAGCAGCCAGGTCCTGCTGTCCCTTGTGGCTTCCCCAGTGCCCAGTCCTGTCCTGTGGCAGCTTCTCCCGCACCTGGCTCTCGCAGTGTATGACAGTCAGCAACAGCCAGCGGCTTCACCCAACACTCCCTTTGGGTAGTTGAGTAGCAGTGTACCTCCAGAAAGACACTTCCTCATGAACAACTCTCCTTGGGACCCAAAAGGATGGATTTCCAGTGAGTTCCAGAGGACAGGTTTCCAGCAAGTTCTGCCGATCTGGCACCATAGTGACTTCTCTTGTCATTCAGGGAGTCATGGCTATGCCGTCTCCATCAAGATCAGGATGCCAGCCGGGGTAACGTCTTCTTCGGGCACTCCATGGCAACCCTCGGTGGAGTGGTTGTTCTCATATATGCTATTTCTATATTCTTTGCAGTTCTTTTTCTTTCTTACTAGTCAATCTCTCATTACGCCGATTGCCTGTTATAGTTAAGAAGTCTTTATATTAAACCTTTCCTGTTCAGATCACTATGTGGTTTCTGTCTCCTGAATGGACTCTGACGGAGAAGTCACCCACAGCTTCAAAGAATCTTTTTCCATCCTTAAGGTCCTTGAGCTCAATTCAGCATGCTTCCCAGCTAATCATTGCCTGCTTCAAGCACTCACTCAGCAATCATTTATTGAGTGCCATAGCCAAGCCGGGCACTGGGATGAACAAGAAACCGCTGCTTCTAGAAATTCACAAGTCAGTGGAGTCTCTGCCTCTCTCCTGTCCATGACTCCACTGGGCTCCATGCTCTGGGTTCTCTCCCACCCCTCAGCTCCTCTGCTCCGTCTCCTGGGCTGGCTGGGGTCTTGCTCCTGCTACTGCACAGCGGGTACCCCTCATGGGCCATACTCTGCCTTTAGTTGTACTCTAAATTTTCCCCTGTTGAGATACCCAGGCTTAAATGAATGCAGGCCTCTTACTGCAGCGCATCCATCTTTATTTTCCCACTATTCCCACCTGGATGACTTGCAATCGCCTAGAATCCTCCTCTTCCAGAACCAGATGTCTCATGTTTCCTCTGGCTTTGCTCTATGTGGAAGTGTCACCACCCTCCCCTCAGCTGCCAAAGCTCCAAACCCCAGCGGGAGCTAAGGTCCCACCTCCCCCTCAATCCCTACACTCCTTCAGATACCTCATGTTCCGGCCTCTATTCTCCCTGCTCCCTCCAGGCCCTTTGCACCACACGTCTACACCTTGGCGGTGATTCTGTAATGGGCCTCCCTGCCTCTGGTGTCTCTACCTCCCACCCAAGCCCCTCAGCATATGTTTTCCACACATGGCTTCCCAATCAAAAGCTATGATGCCTGATGAAAATATTCTAAGATTGATTATGGTGACAGTTACACAACTTTGTGAATGCACTAAAAATCATTGGATTGTTCTCTAAATGGGTGAATTGTATGGTATGTGAATTATATTTCAATAAAGCTGTTATTAGAAAAAAACCTATGATGCCAATGATTTTCACACACAGTAAAATCTAAACTCTGGTCTGGTCCCACACTGGCAGCTTGCTACATTTGACCTCAGCAAATTGTTCAGTCTTTGCCTCCCACCACTCCCAGCAGATCCCATCACTCCAGGGCCAATCATTGTCCCCCAGCTTATAACCCCTATTTCCATACTTGTGTCTACACTCCCACCATTCTCTCCTCCAGGGGGCTCACCCCCAAGCTCCCTCTGTCACTTCTCAACCACTCACCCAGGGGTCTTTAATCAGTTTCCGCTGTGTGGTCATTTAGCTTTCCACGTGTATATGGATGTGTGTGTTTCCCCAAAGAGATGGGTCAGAGTTCATGTCTTGCACCTTGCTACTCCCCGGAGCTCAGTGCCTGTCCCCACACCCCCTCCCCGTTCCGGGTGACCCTCGAGGCAGAGAGGACTGTGTGAAATCACTCCCAGGCAGCTGCAACATCCCCAGCACAGTGCTGCGGTGCCCAGAGTGACCGCCCACAGCCCCCATTCTAGGGGTCCCTTGGCACTGAGCCAACGGAAAGGCCCTCTGCGGGAGCTCCTAGGCTCCTGAGCCAACTTTTCCCAGCTAGAACATACACCTGCTGTGGGCTGTGCAGACCCCCCAACCCCAAGATGCCCCAGGACGAAGGGGGTCGTGAGGGTCCTAGGTCAGGGTTCCAGAGAACCCCAGAAAGCAGGGGGCCTGCCCTCTCACCCCTCCAGGCCCTTGGAGGCTGAGACCTTGGCTTGCCTGTGACCAGTCTCTCCCCACACCATCCATGCACATGCTTCCACTGCCAGCACTTTTTCAACCTCCTCCCAGACAAAGGGACCGCAATCGACCACCCAGCTGACCTCCTCTCAGGCCAGAACTCAGAGGTCCCCCAAAGGGGCTTCAGGAGCTGCTATTGGAGCACAGTCCCCCCCTGGCCACAGAAGCAGGAAAGTGCCTGCTGCTGTCAGAATTACCCACTGGTCCTGGGTGGTTTTCTCCTTCCCCTCTGCCCCAACCGAAGCCAAACCATTTGTGGAAGGGGTCAGGGAAGGAAGAGGAGCCCAGGATGTTGGCAGCACATCCCCAAATCACTAATCCCTGGCCCAGCACCCCTGGTGCATTTCGTCAACCCCCTTAGCCGTAAGGAGGCTTGGCTGGACCTCATCCCACACCCTGGCTCTGCCATTCAGAGATGTGGCCTCACTTTCCCAATCTGAACAATGGGGTGAAGGAGTCCCTATCT
The DNA here is from genome assembly GCF_964194185.1 of Rhinolophus hipposideros. Taxonomy (NCBI): domain Eukaryota; kingdom Metazoa; phylum Chordata; class Mammalia; order Chiroptera; family Rhinolophidae; genus Rhinolophus; species Rhinolophus hipposideros. Next base: position 61,014,689 of record NC_138058.1, on the reverse strand, counting down.
CAGAAGTCTCTTTTAAGATATGAGAGACTCTGAATTGAGTGTTTAGCACATTGCCTAGCACATAGTAGGCATTCAATAAATGTTAGGTTTTTAAAAAGTATTATGTGATTAATTAGGGCAAAAGGCCAGTAAAGTGTCCTTAGGAAACCTAGACTCCAGCTTAAGACCACACCCAGGAGTGGATTTCACTCGCTCCTGGGAACGGCTGCTGTGGCCTGACTGAGTCCTTTCCCAGCTAGCTAACTGCCCAAGTCTTCCCCTGATCCCCCAACCCAAGGCCCCAGAATGGTTACCCTCTTTACCAGAGCCCTTAACCTGCCATGGTGGTCTCTCACAGCCCCCCACACAGACACATACACAAAGAGACGCAGAATGCACACGGACACACACACACAGACACACACACACACACACACACACACACACACACACACACTCCTCTCATGCTCTCCGGAAAGCCTGGAGCAGGATTCTGGGCGGGGCCTCCCCCGCACATGCGTTGTACATTTCACCTACAGCATGGGCCAAAGAGGCATTTGGAAACCAGCTTGGGAACCTCATAACCATTCATAACATTGTTCTGAGAGAAAATACAAAACATTGTCCTATAAACAAACATTTGCAATAGAATTCCTCCAAGAGCTAGGAATTGCCTGTGCTAGAAAACTAACAGAGCAAGAAGAGAAAAACCGCATAAACTTAGTTTGCCTTTGCAAAATTAATACTAATTACAAAAACATTTATGTGAACTGCTTACCATTTACACCTAATTACCATGCAGCACAATTATGCATACCATGAAGGGTATGCCAGATTAATCGTGCTGTATGTTTCATGTGTTTACACCTCCACACCCTCGGTCCATATATGCCCAGCTTCCTGCCGGCTGCCAGCAGTACGTGTGCAGGTCTGTGCAAACCAGGGAAACGTTGGTTTCCATGCTCCAAGAGACAGTGGTCCCCGCCCCAGCCCACCCCGGCCTCCAGCCCAGGCCTTCGTGCCAACATCGCCACCACAAGAGTCCCTGCTAAGAAGTCATCTTCCCCCTAGAGCCTCCTCCGGAAGGCAGAGATACTTCAAAGGTCTCCCCACAGGTGTGGCTGCTTGTCACAGGGCCCACGAGACAGCCCAATGGCCACCACGTGTGCCTGCTCACAGAGGAAGCTGGCCTCACTGTCAAGACCAAGGTCACTCCAAGTTCATTCCCCAGACCCCACTAGGGCCCTGCTCCCCTTTCCCAGGCACACTGAGCCATCTCTGGGGCAAGGTCCCAGCCACGGTCCGGCCAGGCCTGGCATGCTTCAGAGCCTCCCTCCGCTCTGCACACGCCATGGCAGCTCTGCACAGACCCCCCTCTCCTTTACTGAAAAAGGAAAGGAACTGACCCCCCAACTCCATTCCCATTTATCTCAGCAAATGCTCTTCAAATGCACTGGGGTGCCTCAGGTTTGGGGAACAGGAGAGCCAATGGAACATGATAAATGAACCTTCCCAGGAATGAGGAACTCAAAACTGACAGAGGGGCAGACGGGCCAGGCCTCCCAGGAGGCGAAGAGTGAGAGAGGAAAGAACAGGCCTCTGTGTGTGTGTGTGTGTGTGTGTGTGTGTGTGTGTGCGCGCGCGCGCCTCCTTGTGCCACACAGGGAACATGCGCGGCTGAACAGTGCTCTTCAATTCAAACACCCGTGAGGCTAACTGCATAAGGATTCTTTCAAAGAATGAGTGACGTACAATATCCAGGTTTGGTGCAAGAAAAAGTGTTTGAAACAAGCAAACAAACAAAAACACCAGCCTGTGAGGTTATCTCCACTTTGCAGATGGCAAAACTGAGGCTAAGAGAGGTCAAGTGATCTGCCCAAGGATACATTTAGGAGGTGGCAGGGCCAAGTTGCCTCAGTGATGTGGGCCTGGCTCACGTCATTTTTCTTTGGCAATTGCACTTCTTGTGGCACTCAAAACACTCACTTCTATTTTAGAGAAATAGCTTCATTTGTTTGTTTCTGTTTGCTTACCCAAACTACTGTCCTCAGCGTGTCCCCACCTATCTCAGCGGAGGGTGGACCTCAACTTGGCAATTCACATACCATCCTCAGAGGGTGACAGGAAGTACCCTAGGGAGTACAGCTGGGGTCTAGGCCTTGTGGCTCATCTTTTGGGGAAGTTCCTGAGAAGTACAAGCCCCGGTTTGGGGCCTCAAACATCAGCATCCCTGATGCATGTGGTCTGAATGCCTGGTTAAGTCACTTCTCTCCTCAAAAATCTCCAGGGGTTGCTACCAGTTATGGAATAAAATATGCCTGCTTTTCTAATCCATCACGCTGGACCTTGCCCCTCTCTGGACCCTCATCTCCAGGCCCGGGGACACAGGTTCTCTCTCCTTCTGGCCCAACTCAGGCTCTACCTGGGCAAATCCTAACAGATCTCAAGTCCCACTCCAGTGCTGCCTCCCCCGTGAAGCACTCCCAGGTTTCTCCCCCCAACCTTCCCCTCACAGGGCCTGGCATCTCCACCTATGCAGCTGGCTGAGCCAGACACCAAAGGGTGCGTGGCTTCCCTCACTTCCTCCATCGCCCAGCCGTTCCTACCAGTTCTGATTCCTAAATGCCTCGCAAAACACCCCTCCATGCCCACAATGCTGCTCCCCTGGATTTCTGCACCAGCCTTCTGCGTGGGCTCCCTGCCCCCATCCTCACCTGTCCAACTTCTCAGGATGATCTTTCTCAAATATATTCATGGACATGTTACCCCCAGCCCACCTGTCAATGGGTAACACCCCGGCCTCCCACAGTCCAGCGCTGGCCCATCATTCCTCATAGCTCATCACTCTGGCCACATCAGCTCAGAAAATGTCTTTGACCACCTGGCTAACTGCTCCCCACCCTTCGAGACTCAGCTCAAGCATGCCCTCCTTTAGAAAGCCTTTCCTAATCTTCCCTCCCCCTGAATGGATGTCCCTTCTCTGAGCCCCCTTACCGCCCCAGGCACACGCTGCCAGAGCTCTCTTCATCCACCCACAATGTAACGGTCACCCTCTCCAGACTCTCACCCCCATTGTAGGCTCCTTGAAGACCAGCTCAGTCTCTTTCATCTTTGTAACCAGTGCTTGGCACACAGTAGGTCTTCAGTAAATAAATACATGAACACTATTTGTGGATCTAAAAGCAAAGGATCTCTGGAGAAAAAACTTGAAAGCGGCCTGGCCTGCCAACTTGGGGCCCTGGTGTCTCACCATGCTAGACCCCGGCTCACTCAGAGTCTAGGCTGCTTGGAGGGTGCTGGAGAAGAAACTGCAGAGGCAATTGCCCAGCCCCACCGGACTTCCCAGCTGAGCTTCCAGTACCAGGCAGGCCCTCAGGCCACCGCCAGTTGGTCTGGGAACCACCAGTTGGCCTGTGAGAGGATGGCAACAAGCATCACATTGTTGCTGGTAATAAAACCATTAGGAAACAGTGCTGTGTGCCAGCTGTGGTCTGGACCCTCCCATGCCTCTAGGCCAGGGGGCAGAGCCAGCCAAGCCAGCAGGCCCAGAACCCAGAGGAGAAGCCACCGCTGGCTCTGGGGCCAAAGAGACCAGAGGGCAGGAAGGGAGGGGACTCAGGGCTTGGGGGACGAGTGGGGTCCCCAGTGGGCACAGACTCTGAAGAGACTAATGGAATACATCAAGATTAAAGGCCCAAAGACCAGAGGGCCAGGGCTGGGGGACTCAAATACTGGCTTTACAGGGGAGGGGATGGAGGACCTAAGGCCCCTAAGGAGTGATGAAAGTGACAAGCAACAGTTGTAGGGTCTTATAGTGCACCAGGGACGTCATGGGGTCATCATACACAGTCCCCAAGGTCACCCTCATGCAGCCCGGTCATGATGTCACTTAAAGGAACTTACATCTCCTGAGCAACTACTATGTGCTGGGTACAGGGCTGGCTGTTTTCATAACATATTTCATTTGATTCAGGTAAGATGTCTATACTCTTCTCTTCTCCCTGATACACAGATAGAAAACCTGCGGCTCAAAGACGTTTAGGCCTTGCAGCAACTCAGCAGTAGTGGGGCTGAGACGGTAATCCAGGTCTGCCCCCCACCCCAGGTCTCTGCTTTGCCCTGCACATCTGTCCCCTACCAGCCTGGCATAGAGGCAGAGCGTCCAGAGAGGGACCAGCTCGCGCTGGCTTCCATGCTGCCGTTTTTTTCTTTTTCTTCCAGCCTTATTCAAGGGGGGGGCCAAAGAAGTACAAACCCCCTTCCTCAAGTCGTGTTCACAGGGACAGCCTCAGAGGGAAAGCAAAGCTCCAAGAGGGTACCCGTGGGTAGGCACTGGGGTAGGGGACTGTGGAAGTGGGTAGAGGACACTATTGCCAAGCAACAGGCAGAGGAATTACTACCTGCCCTTTACTTCTCTACCTTGCCACCTGCTCATGGGCCTCCACGTAAGTCGGGCACAGCTTGAGCCCACATAACAGACTAGTTCCCCAGGCATCCCTTCCACCCACTGACGGGGCCTCCTATAGCCCCATTTTGCCCTCCCTGTGTCACGTTATGCCAGGGCTGAGTCACATGAGCTCCATACCAGGCTCAGGCCCTGGTCCTACCTCCAGTTCCGGCGGAACCATAGATTGAAGCCTTCTGGGAAGATCCTCAGTGATTAGTTTCCCATCCTGGGTCAGAACCGAGTTTCCAGCCACCATCCTATAAAGCTAACTCAGTCCACTGCCCCTGGCGAGTACCCGGCTATGGCCAGCTGCCTTGTGTCCACTCCCACCCAACCCCCATCCGTTCAGGCTCCCCTTGGAGGCCTCGGTGCCTGCAGTATTTCTCCCTGCAACCTTCCCAGAAAAGACAAGTACCTGAGTAACCCAAGCCTTTGCTGTCAGTCTCCAAGCCAGTTTCTTAACCACCATAAAAAAAGAGTCCATTCTTTCAGCCCCAGGGTGACTCAAATTTTTTTCATATTCTTATCCAGAAGCTTTAAAAAGTGTGGTTTTGTTTTTGTTGTTGTCATTAGGAAAGCAACAAGGGGTATTTACATTTTTTTCAAAGATTACAAAGTACATGAAGTGTATAAAGAAAAAGGGCAAAGTCTTTGTTGACGGGTTTGCTATCTACCCTTCCAGACACCTTCTCCTATGCACGTGTAATCCTGTAAGTGTGTATATTTGTATATATTTTAAAGAAATTTTACAAAAACAAGATTACACTCTGCATACGGCTTTTTTTGGTTACCCAACGCCATACCATAGACATCTAACACATCAGAATAGACAGACGTACTACCCCATTTCTAAGGCTTTGGGAAATCTAACCAGATCTCTGTTTATCCACAATCCTTTCAGAATCTATAGTATTCATCACACGGGACCACTCCTTTAAGAGGCCCCTCCCCATCGGGTTCCGCTGGCGGGCGTGCCGGAGGGTCCCACCCGCCTGGCGGGGCCTCAGGGCCCTCCACTGCCCCTCCCTGGGCCCTCTGGGGAACCTCTGAGGGGAGGTCTGCGCCCAGGGCCTCCAGTCTCGAAGGCCAGGCATTCCCGGACTTTCACTGTGACTCGGCCCACATCCAACCCACAGCCAGTAAACCACGGATGTGACTCCACCATCCCATAGGTCCTCTCTAAGCCTCTCTTAACCTTTTCACGTAAGGACACCGGAGCACGGGAATCTGGCTGACCTGTGAAGTCGGGAACATCTGCGGGCACAGGCGCACAGCAGGAAGGGCGCCACAGGGGACATCAGGACACCTAAATCCCAGCCCTCCAGGGACTGGCGGCTTGAGACGGTCCTGCCCGCTCTGTGCACCCAGAGGGGGCAGCTGACAACTGGCTCAGAATTGAAAATGACCTTGACTTTTGAAACAGAAACAGAGAGGGAAGATCAATAGGGATGACAGTGAGCAGGGCCATGACCACAGGAAGAGAAAATAGGAACCTGATGATAGATGTAAATAAGGCTGAGAAGCCTTAGGGGTCGGAGACCCCAGCAAAATGGGAGTGGGCAAGGCTGAGCGACAGTTGAAAAAAAAATTCCACTCCCTGCTGGGATTTGGCTAGGAAAGCCCCCAGCTTTCAGTCAGCACCTCCTCCCCCTGTCACTGTCCTCCAGACAGGCCTGCGACGCGATCCACTGGGCGGTGTGGCCCTGCCCACACGGGCAGTCCTCGCTCAGGGCAGCCAGGCACCAGCAGCCACACCTGGGGGCACCTCGCCTCCAAGTTGGGGGCTCAGCTCTGCTGTGTGCGGAGGAGGGAGGAGGGAGGGCAGAGCGGAGTAAGTTCCAAGCCCCCATTTCCCTCACATCCACAGCCCCTTGCAGGAATGTTCTGGATGCTGGAGCACCTCAGGCTGGGGGAGGGGATGCAACTGGGGACACAAAGACCTCTGGGAAGCCAGGTAAGGGACCCTCCTCCCCGCCATTCACACCACGATTGCCATCACTGTGCCATCACTGGCACGCAGACCTTACCCTGGCTGGGGTTCCCCTCAATCTCCACAACCCCCTGGGGTTGGTGTAATTTAAACCCTGCTCTGTGTCTCTCCAAGTCTGAGCTCTTAAGCTCTAGTCTACAGAATAAAAAGGCATCATCAAGATCCTAAACCAAATGAGCTCAGTTGACCCCTTCCCCGTCCCCTCCCCCCTCAGTCTTGGCCCCACCCCACCTCCCAAAGCAGAGCAGTTCAGAGTGATTCTCTACTGGCCACACAGGAATTACGGAGCACAGGGGCCCATGCTCCCAAAGCAATACTGGGCCTCAGCCAGGACCCCAGCACACCTGAGGCCCTGTTCTGTTCTGCCTCCCTAGCGGCTCACCCACACTCCAGCCACCCTGTCCCGGACAGCCTGGCTTCCTCCTCTCAGCCTGGAAGCCCCACCTTGGTGCTTGGAGGCCCATCTCCGTGCCACCTCCTATAAGAAGCCTTCCCTTATCTCTTAGTTGGTTGTGACCTCACTGTCCATTGAGCACTTCATTTCTACCTCCCCTGAGGACTACCTTGGTCTGTAGTCATTAGTTGGGCACATCCTAAACTCACTCTGTCCCCTCAAAGCCTAGCACAGGGTCTTGCCCACAGGAAATGCTTGCTACGTTTCTGGTAAATGGAAACAAATACGCTGCACTCAGGACAGAATCAGAATAAAGAGCCGAAACTACAGCGTGAGGGATTTAAGGTGGATACAAAGACAACCTGTTGACCACGTGACTGCTAAGTGGCTCTGAGGAGTCTCCTACTTCCCAAGAGTTTTCAGTCAAAAGCAGCACTTTCTTCATCCTTCTAGGGTTTTGCAAAAGAGGCAGGAAAATGGACAACGTTTCTCAGAGCACTTCCTGCAATGCCAGTCCATGCGAGCTGCCCAAATGACAAAATAACACAGCTAACACTGGGCACGTACACTCTGCTAAGAGAACGCACACTATCTCCTTTAATCCCCACAACCTCTGAGTACAGCCTGGTCTTATTCCCATGTTACAGGTGAGGAAACTGAGGCTCAGAGAGATTAAGTTAGCTGCGCCAGATCCCGCAGCTGAGAAGGGTCAGAACTCAGCTCCTTCTGGTTCCAGGGCCCTCAATTCAGCTGCCTTACAATGGGCTCGTGCCTAAGCAAGTAGCAGCTATCCCCACATATCCGCACACTGTGTATACAGAAAGATGTGTACACAGAAATATGCACAGAGGCCCACATGCACCACACTCTGTCTTGGCCACACACTTAGCCAAGTGGAGGCAGGCTTGGGCACACACACAAATCTCTGACACTGCATGGATCTCAGATTTGCTTGTTTTTTTTTAGGGGGAAATAATCAAAGAGAGAAATGACTGAAAACGAACCCTCAAGATTTGATTGGAGAGGAATCTGGCACCTTTAGCTTACTATGAAAGCCTGCTCGTGAGCAGCAAAACGCACAGGCCCAGAGAGATGCCCAGCTTCAAGGGCAGGTGGGCTCCTGACAGGCTCCACTCTCTGTTAGATACCAAAATGGAAGTGGACTCAATTCCCGCAGGCCGTGCCTTGGCCCTAACTGTTGGCTGCTCCCAAGCTAGAGGCCAGAAACACATTTAACTCTCACTGGAGCATGAGATGGGGAAAGGGGACATAGGCACCAAGTTAGGGACCCCAGGCCCACACAAGCAGAAGGCAGCAGGAAGTGCCAAGGGAGAGGAGCATGTGATGGGCACACAACTGGCCTTCTGGCCTCAGGCTCTGGGGTAGCACTTCCAACTCTGGAAGAAATGGGGCCTGACCCCACACTCAAACAGCCCCCAACCTCCAAGTGTTCTTAGGGCTTAAAGTTCTCTTTCAACCCCAAATTCCAAGGCTTGGATTCTAATGGTAACGTTTCAAGCCCAAAGACGGGAAAAGGGTTGTCTAGTTTATCAATGATCAGAGAGCTGGCAAGACTGCTCTTCGAGTCCCCTTTCTATCTGGTTCTCCAAAAAAGAAGGCTTCAGGGAGTCCAGGCTCTTGCTGGGAAAGAACTTGGGTCTTTTGGGGAAGCTTGAGCCTAAGGAACTGGCCTAAGAGTAGGCGATGGCCATTAGGGGAAGGCACAGCAGCAGCAAGCAGAAAACACAGCCACACAACCTGCTTAGAGAGAGGACAGGGACCAAAAACACAGATGTGCAGCACGCTTCCCCGCCACTCAGCAGACACCCATGAAGGCCCCACGAAATGTCCGATGGGGGACCCAGAGGCGGCCAAGGCAACGTCCCTGTCCCATGGAGACCGCGAACTGAGAGGAGAGACTGACACACAGAGCAGCAGCCCAGGAGAGCCTGTGGCAGGGACAGTCTAAGTTCCCCAGAGGGCAGGCCCGGCCCCACTTTTTCCGTGCTAAGTCACCCTGGGCAAATATTTTTGAGCTTGTCCTGTCTTTCTCGCAGGCTTTTTCACAGGATCAATGGCAGGGATGTGTGTGACTGTGATAGTAAAATATCCCTCAAGGAAGGGGCTCAGGCGCTGACTGTGAATTAGACCTGGGAGGAAACCTCAAATTATGCACACACGTGGATTTACACGTAAACCTACAGAGGGACACTTGTGAAGGCTTAACTGGAAGTTGTACTTTTACAGCCTCTGTGGAGTCAGATGTGACGAACCTGTCTTCTGTAGGGCCCCCAGCCCCCAGACCACCTTCTGCTTTCAAAGGTCCATCCCCAGGAAGGGGGCCGCTCTCTCTCAGACCTCCTCTCCTTGACAGCCTTTCCTGATTACTGCTGTATGGTCCACTCCGCCCCCATTCCTGGGTCTGAAATTCCACCACGAGAATCAGAGCCATAGAACTGAAAAGTTGGAATGGACCTTCAAGCTCCAGTCCAACCCCCACCCCGCAGAGGAATCCTGTCCGCAGACACCCTGACCGATGGTCATGGTCGTCCTCTCCTATGCTTGGGGAGCAGCCTTTGCACTGTGGACACGTCACTCCGTGAGTCTAGAAGGAATTCACCTTTTCTAAGGTCAGCCTCCTATCACAGGCCCACGTGCCTGGGAAGGACACCAAGGAGAGCCTCCGTCAGCCTGAGCCTGGAGCTGTACTTTTGATGAGTAGCTGAAGACAAGCACCCAGGAGCTGGACAAGAGGCTAGAGAGGGAGCCAGGGCCCAAAGAAGTGGGGCCCAGAAGGGAGGCAGGCAGGTGCCAGACACGCTGCGCAAGTTTGCGTGGGGCCCCTGCCTGGGTGCAGCACATGTGTACACATGCACAGACTTAAACTTTCACAGAGTTGTCTGTCAAACAGCCAAACCAGGGCCTCAATGGGACCTGGAGGCAGAGGGGGACCACCTTGCCACAGAAAGCTAGAAGGAACTCCTGACAACCCAAGCCTCCAAGCCCAGGCAGCTCAAGAAACCACCAGGAAACCGCCCCTGCCAACAGCCCAGAGAGGGTCCGCCTGACAGTTGGGCTCCAGAAATCCCATGGCCAGTCCTTACACTCCAGCAACGGCCTAAGGAGAAAAGCTTCCCTCGCTGCAGCTGTCACATCTGCCTGGGAGGGAGGAGGCACAGCGGCGCAGCACCTGATCCCAGGATCCCTTCGCAGCCTGTGGGCCCAGAAGGCCGGTTCAGCCGCTGGCAGCCCAGGGTGAAACATGAAGACTGTACAGTCCCTCAGGGATGCTGATGGCAGCCTCTGGGCAGGGCAGTGAGGGGCACGCTGGGTCACAGGGCGGAGGGCTCTACTCTCGCAGGCTCCTATTCCTGCTGGTTTGGGAGCGAGTGAGTTGTGTGGTTCTGGGGCCCCGGCCCTTCCTCCCGAGCCTGACGTAGGCTGGAGCAGCCCAGCTGGGTACGGGACGCCATCTTGGGTCAAGGTGCAGCCACAGGGGACTCCCCTCGCGAGCTAGGGAAGAGAGCCCTTGACAACTGGCGAGCTCCCACTCCCCACCCAGGGCGCCAACACCTACTCAACTGGCTGCAGTAGAGAGACGAGGAGGAGGAAGGACGGAGGGGATGGAGAGAAAAGGGGGGAAACAGAGATGGGGTTGGAAGGGAGTGGGTGCCCCCAACAAGCGAGGCTCCAGGAAAGCCAAACGCAGTTTGGCAGCCGGAGGGCGGCGGGCCCCAGCGATGGGGGGCTGGGGGAGGCCGGGGGCGGGTCCTGGACCCACGCCAGCTCGGTCCGCGCTCAGGGAGAGGGAGGGCAGGGCGGCCTGGGGGAGGGGAGCCGGGGTGAGGGCGGGACAAGGACCGCGTCCGCCTGCGGCTCCGAAGCTCGGGGTCTCCCAGGGCGCTGGGACTTGGGCCCGAAGACCCGGATCCGCAGCCTCAGCGAGGCCTCGTCCTTCACAGTGCAGATGCGAAGCTTTCAAGGACACGTCTGCACCGGCCCAACGGGGGTGCGTGTGCGTGAGTGTGTCCGCGTGCGTGAGTGTGTGCGGGGGAGGGTGTTGATGCTGCAGGGGCGACCCCGGGGGCCCCCACCAGCGCCGCTCCCGACCCCGATCCCGCTGCTCCCATCCCGGCGTTTTCCGGCCCCCGCGGCCCGGGCCCGGGATCTTCGCCCGCCCCCGCCCCGCCCCCATACTGCGGCGGCGCCGCCGCTACCGCCACCGCCGCCCCGGCTCCCACGGCCCGCGGCGGGGGCAGGGAGGAGGCAGGCATAACAACCCCCCCCACGCGCTGCCCGGCCTTCCACAGGGAGGTGTGCCCCCCAAGTGGCACTCTCTTCACCCCCGTCGCCCCTCCCAGATCCGCTGGCACCCCATTCCCCCAGCCACAGGTGGCCGAAGGAGGACCACTGCGCAGCATTCCCCAGCCCGGCCCCCAGATCACCCCTCTGACAGCCCCCGGAGGCCTCCGGGGTCCCCAGCTCCGCCGGGCAGAGGAGGGCCAGGAGCCGAGGGGAGGGGCGGGGGGCCGGGTACAGCCACAGCCAGGTCTGCCATTTTTCTGCGGCCGCTGAGCCTGCGCGGGGCCCGGCCTCCACCCCCCTCGTCCGCTCCCTGCGGGCCGCGGCGGGAGCCGATTATTTCGGGTCGGGGTCCGAGCCCTCCTGCGACCCGGCCGCAGGCCCCAGGAGGGGCTCCCGGGCGGCGGCAGGGCCAGAAGGCGGGGGCGGCCGGTCCGGAGCCCCTGCGGCAGCGCCGAGCCGGGCACCCGGGCCGAGGCCGGCGGTGGAGGGGGCCCCCTGCGGCATTGTATAGACTTGAACTTGAGCCCGGAGCCGGGCGGGGGCGGGGAGGGGGCTCTGTGCCGGGAGCGGGCGGGACGGGAGGGGGCGCCTGCGGAGCCCGCGGGGACATAAACAAACCCTCATATGCCCCGCGACGTCCTGGCCAGCCCGGCCCGCCGTCCCCGCCCGCAACCCTGGCCCGCGAGCTCCCGGCAGCGAGTTGCAAGGGTCCCGGAGTATGCCCCGAGCCGGGCACTGCCTACCTCCGTGCCCCCCGCCCGGCCTCCCCTCCTCCCCGCCCGCCTCCGGGCCGGCCGCCCGGGCCGCCAGTAGCGGCGCTCATTACCGTGTGGCCGGTGGGGTCGGGCCGGCCCGGCTGCGCGCCCTGGTACCGCGGCGCCGCGTCCCGGCTCGTCCTCTGCACTCGCCGCCGCCGCCGCCCGAGCGCCGTCCCTCCCTCCCGGCCCGCCTGCCTGCCTTGCTCGCTGGCTCCCTCCCTCCGATCCCTGTCGCGCTCCCTCTCTCCGCCTCCTCCGCCGGGTCCCCCCCTCCCACCCCTTTTTTCTCTCCGCCTTCCTCCTTCCCTCCCTCCGGCCGCCGGCCGGCCCAGGCCTCGCCCCCCGTGGCAGCGCTGGCCCCGGGCGCTGCGGAGCCCACCCGGGAGGCAGCGCCGACTGGGGTCCCCGGGGCGACGCGGCGGGAGCGGCCTGGGTGCGCGGCCAGTCCTAGCGCCCGCATCCGACTTCCCGGCCTCTGCAGCCCCGCTGGGGGTCCCCGCACGCTGCGAGACGGGCTGGACCCCGCAGCTCCCCGACCCTGCGCTGGGCCGGGGCACCCCGCCTCCGCCGCGCTCCGGGCCACTCCGCCGGGGGCCTTGCTGCAGCCCTCCCCCCGCGGGGCGCTCCACTACCTGGCGCTGCCTCTGCGCTGGGTCCCCGCATCCAGCACTGGCCGCAGGGACAGCGGCCCCTCCTCTCCCCGGGCCGGTGTCAAGTGCCTCCCCCCCAGCAGCCCGCCGAGCCCCCGGCGGCCTTCGCCCTGCAGTTCTCCCGACCTCCACCAGAGCCCACTGCACTCTGCCTGCCTCAGCACTGGGGCTGGGGACAGCAGCGCCAGCCCATCGGCACCGCAACTCCCACCCCACCCACCAGGTGCCACTGCCCAGTGGAGGCCAGCCCACTCAATAGGGCCAAGGTCGGGACGCCAGGCCCATCCAGGCAGTCCTGGGGGATCGAGGGCCTCTACAGGATGTGCTCCCCTGAAGGGAGTGAGCTCCCCGTACCTTGAGGTGTCCAAGTAGAGTTGAGTGCCCTTAGTTGCGTGGTGGAAGACTGACAGATTTCATGGGATTGGAGGTTGAACTAAATGACATTGAAGTTCCCTTCCAGTTCTAAAGATTCTGTGCACACCTACACGCCAACCTCATGCTTACTCACCCCTTTGCTGTGGGGGTTGTTCTCATTCCCAGAGTTCTCAGGACTCCGGGTTTCTGATTTGGGCCATCTCTGTCTACTTCCACCAGCTCAGCCACCCTCTGTTGATCACTCTCCAAACTGCGACATCTAGGGCTTGGTGCGGGGCTCCCTGGCCTCGCTCCCTGCTTCTGCCTGCACCTCCACCAGCCATGTCCCACTGCATCCCCATTCCACCTGGCGCCTTCAGCTACATGGAAGCGCCCTGAGCACTCTGACCCAGGACATGGTGTGCTCCCTTCCCCAGGCACCCAACACCCCACTTGTGGGCAGGGGCAACTGAATAGCAGCACCCGGGCTCTCACCGCTGAAAACAGTGCTATTTTTCCCTTTCCCCCCACCACCTTCACACCTGTGAGGAACAGAGTTACCTAACTCTTTGGGACATGGAACTGACCTTTCATCCAGGAGGTTTTCCTTCTGGAAGTCCTCTGATGCTTCCAGGTCCTTTGGTCTGCCCCACTTCCTGAACCTCAAGATCAGAGACCTCCCTCCACACAATTGTCCTGACCTTGTTCAGTATCACCCTCACTCATGTGGTCACCCCATGCCACTGATAATAGGTCCTGATATCCATGGTCTCTAGCTGGCCAGTTCCAGACTCATCATGTTCCCTCCATGAGGAGAGGGTTCACATCTGTAACCCAGCACTTGACACACAGTTGGTTCTCGATAAACTTTGGTTAAATTAATACGTGCAGTGCAAGCCCCATGCCGTTTTGCTTTCGACATCAAGTGGGCATCCCTGAACACTCTAAAGCTGGGTAAGGGGACAACCATGTTTAGAAATATGGCTGCCATTCCTCTCCCTTCCTCAAGAGCTTATATAATACTGCCTCCAAATAGCAGCAACTGTTTACTGAGTATCTCCTATGTGCCAGGCACCAGAGTTGGCACTTTTCCCTCAGTCCTTAACAACGGTTTGAGGTAGTTTGTATTATCTTCACACTACAGATGAAGAAACTGAGGCTTAGTCAAAGCCACACAGTTGGGAAGCAGCAGAGCCAGCATTCAAAGCCTGGTTCATCTGTCTCTTAAATCAGTGCCTACACCTTTAAAACATTATCGTTGCTCTTAACAAGCTGAAATTCTCAGGGGTGAGATGAGCAATGTAAGTTTCTATTCAGTAGAACTATTTATGATGAAATCATTGGGAGCCTATGATGTGTGTGACCTTGGATGTGTGTGTGTTGCTGGGGTTAAGAAGCCCAAGGTGACCATATTAGGGGTGTTGTGTCCACTAAAAAGCAACCCTCTGGCTACAGGGTTGATTCCAGAGCCTGGCCCTGATGTCTTTGGCATGAAGTGGACCCTCCAGGTGGTCCTGAGAAGAGGTGTATCAGTGATGGCTAACCCTACTGGGCCTTCCTCACCACGCATCACATTGGGTCCAGCTCAAATTGATTTAGCCTTTGGGCTCCTACATCCCCCTCACTTGTGTCTGCCCCACTGTGGTCTGACTAGTATCCTGGTTGATCCTAGATCATCTGGGGTTATCCTGTGGCTAGGTTATCCTGTGGTCACAAACAACCCCAAGTCTCAGTGACTCAAAACCACAAAGGTTCTATGGAAAACGGTATGGTGGTTCCCCAGAAAAACAGAATTACCATTTGACCTAGCAATTCCACATCCAGGTATCTACCCAAGATAATTGAAATCAGAGACTTGAATAGATATTTGTACACCAGTGTTCATAACAGCATTATTCACAATAGCCAAAATATAAAGCCAACCCAAATGTTAAGCAACTGATGAGTGGATAAATAATGTGTGCCATATACATATAACGGAACATTACTCAGCCTTACAAAGGAAGGAAATTCTGACACGTACTACAACATGGATGAACCTTGAAGACATTATGCTAAGTGAAGTAAGTCAGACACAAAAAAGGACAAATACTGTATGACTCCACTTGTATGAGATAACCAGAGTAGTCAAATTCAGAAACAAAGTAGAAAAGTACTTACCAGGGAATGGGAGGAGAGAGGGGTGGGGAGTTAGTGTTCAGTGGGTACAGAGTTTCAGTTTGGGAAGATGCAAAAGTTCTAGAGATGGATGGTGGTGATGAATGCACAGTATGTGAATGTACTTAATGCCTCGGAACTATGCTTAAAATGGTTAAAATGGTACATTTTATGTGATATATATGTACCCTTCCAATAAAAATAGAGCATAGTACAACTGTAAATTGAATTTATTTAATATACTATAAAAAATAAAGTACATTTTCTTGTTACGTGTCTGTGTCTGTCTTTAGACGGATAGAGCTCATCCTCAGACCCAGAGATTGCTCAACCTCTGAAGGAATCTCCAGGATGCATGACCATACTAATAGGAAGCTGGGCCTCCCCAAAGAGGACTTCTTCCCTGCAGGCCCTCAGGCACAGCCATGGAGAACAATGAGCCAGGGAGATTCTTCCAGGAAGCTGGACCAGGACCTGGCTCCATTGTGGGGAAGTGAGCCCTGGCCGCCCTGTCACCCTGTCAGCAGCGTATGGTGTTGGCCATGAACTGGCAACCCCTGCATGCTCTCCCCTTTTCCTCTCTTCCAAAGTCGGTCTTCGTTGTGAATAATCTATTTTCTCTCCACCACCATAGATTTTATGTTTTGAGGGTGATTAAATTTATAATTTAGCCACCATTACAGATAATAAGCCACATCTAGACCTCATTGAGAGGAATGCACATTATGCAGAGATCCTGATTTTGGAGTTGGTTAGGACTTGGATTACCTTCCTTTGAGAAGAGGAGTAAGTGCATTTGTAGTTGTGGATAGCATGGGGTTTTTTATTTTAGTAGGAGCATTTTTAAAATATCTTTTTTTCTTGAGATAGCATTCACACAACATTAACTATTTAAAATTTTACATTTCAGCTTCTGGTCAGGGTGGCAGACCAGGTAAATGCTGTACTCACCTCCCATGACTACAGCAGAATTACAGCTAACCTACAGAACAACCATCATTGAGAATCACTTGAAGTCTAGATGAACAGAAGTTCTATAATCAAGGCCATACAGAAGAAGCCACATTGAGACTGGTAGGATGGGTGGTGACACAAAACGGGCTGGTCCCACACCCATGTGTGTCTGTTAAGAATCGGAAGGGCTATTTCGGCTGCAGAGGTCCCCCCCCTGAGGAGCAAGGGGTACAAGCCCCACACCAGGCTCCCCAACCTAGGGTTTCAGTGTCCGGAAGAGAAGTCCCCACAACTTCTGGCTATGAAAACCAGTGGAGATTGTGGCTGAGTGAGATGGAGGGCTGCTGGAGTCCCAGGCACTCCTCTTAAAGGGTCTGTACGTGCACTTATTGCTGAGGGACTCATTCACTCTGAGCTCCAGTGCGGGGGGAGCAGCATGACCAGTGCCAGGGACATATATGGGGAGGAACTGAATTGTCTGCATTGACACCGAGGCCTGAAGGGGCAGCTTTCTCCCAGACAGAAGTGTGGGCAGAAGCCATTGTTCCTTTGTTGAGCCCTCCCCCTACCCAGCCGGCCTGTGGAGATGGGCACAATATCGGAGTCTCCATCAACCTGTCTAACACTGTTTGTCCCGCTCTGATGATTCCCTGAGACCCCATCCCACACAATTAGCGGGCCCACCTAAGCCACTTCCAATGGCTCTTCCATACAAATGGCCTGTCTTGGCTGGTGCTGTGGACTTTCCTAAAATCTCTCAAAGGTTTGCAACCCCCAAACAAGCAGCATCCAGCCTCGGTGTGCCCCCTACCTCTTGCTAAGCAGCCCCAAGTACAGCACTAGTGGCAGGCAGCCTCAGTTTGCAGCTTAGCCTCTCCTAGTCACCTCCAAGCCCAGCACAAGTGACAACCATCTGAAGATCATGTTGTAGCTCATCCCAAGTGTTCCCAGGCAGGGCACAGGTAGTGGCTGACATTGGCCTGCACCAGAGCACCTCCCAAGAGCCCCAGGACCAACAAAATTAGTGGCCACCTTCAGACCACACAAGAGCACCACCAGGCCACCTTCACAGACAACACACCCAAAAGACAGACTGGACAGGCACCATAGCCCTACTAAAAAGGATCCTGCGCTGCAGGATCAGCCCATGCACAACAGCTCCTCCACTGTACTCACAGCCAGTCCTCACATCCAATCAGCTGGAGGGTCAACTCCTCCCACTGACATGTCAACAGCATTCAAGGCTCAACTACAACAAGAGGATACACACAACCCACACAAGGTACACACCTATAGCAACCAGCTAGTGACCAGGGAGATTGCACCACTGGGAACCACGGGAACACATAAGGCCATTCTACCAAGACAGGGAGACATAGCAGCTCTACCTAACACACAGAAACAAACAGAGGGAGGCAGCCAAAATAAGGAGACAAAGAAACATGTCCCAAATGAAAGAACAGAACAAAACTCCAGAAAAAGAACTAAAGAAAATGGAGACAAGCAATCTACCAGATGCAGGGTTATACAGTTTCTCAATTATCTCAGTGAGAACTTCAAAAAAGAGATAGGAAACTTAAAAATGGAGATAGAAAACATAAAAAAGAACAAGTGAAAAACGAAGAAGAAAGTAACTGAAATGAAGAATACATTACAGGGAATCAACAGTAGATGAGATGAAGCAGAAGACTGAATCAGCAACTTGGAAGATAAGGTAGCAGAACACACTCAATCAGGACAGCAAAAAAAACAAAAAATCAAAAAAAATGAGGATATTTAAGGGGCCTCTGGGACAATATCAAGCATACCAAAACCCCTAAAACTGGTTCTAGGGGTACCAGAAGCAGAAGAGAGCAAGGAATTGAAAACCTCAGAAATAAAGATGGAAAACTTTATTAAACTGGTGAAAGAAATAGACACACAAATTCAGGAAGTGCAAAGTCCCAAACAAAATGAACCCGAAGAGTCCCACACCAAGACACATTACAATTAAAATGCCAAAGGTTGGGAATGGCTGGTTAGCTCAGTTGGTTAGAGCATGGTGATGGTAGCACCAAGGTTGCCCATCGATCCCCACATGGGCCACTGTGAGCTGTGCCCTTCCTAAAAAAAATTAAAAAATAAATAAAAACTAAAATAAAATGCCAAAGGTTAAAGACAAAGAGAGAAAATTAAAAGCAGCAAGAGAAAAGCAGTTAGTTATCCTCAAGGGAGCTCCCATAAGACTGTCAGTTGATTTCTCAACAGAAACTTTGCAGGCCAGAAGAGATTGGCACAAAATATTCAAAGTGATGAAAAGCAAGGACGTACAACCAAGATCACAAGATTACCCAGCAAAACTATCATTTAGAATCAAAAGAGCTTCCCAAACAGGAAAAAGCCATAGAAGTTTGTCACCACCAAACCCGTACTACAAGAAATGTTAATGGGATGTGTTTAAGAAGAAGAAGGGGGAAAAAAAGATCAAAAATAAGAAAATGGCAATAACTACATATCTATCAACAATTACTTTAACCTCTCTTGGGTCCTCACTTCCAAGATGACCAAGAAAAGAAGAAACAATGGTTGTGCCAAAAAGGGCCATGGCCATGTGCAGCCTCTTTATTGTACCAACTGCTCCCAATGCCTGCCCAAGGACAAGACCATTAAGAAGTTCATTTACGAGACCGATGCCTTACCACTTGGACACCACGCCTCTCAACTACAATTATATATACATATATATATATATATATATATATATATATATATATACACACACACACACAAATTATATATATACAATTGCATATATATATACAAATATATATGTGTATATATATATATATATATATATATATATTTACAAGAAGTGGAGTACAGCATTAGGAATAGAGACAGTGGAAATGTATTGGCTGTGTGCAATGTCAGAGGGGTAGTGGATGGGGGAGGGGGGTTGTCACTGTGTGAGGGATATAAATGATAAACGACTAACTATTACATTGTTTTGTGCACCTGAAACTAATAAAAAAAATGTTTAAAAAAGTGGAAAAACTGACAAAAAAAAAAAGTTCGTCCTTCGAAACATGGTAGAGGCCACAGGCGTTAGGGACATTTCTGAAGTGAGTGTCTTTGAAACCTGTGTGCTTCCCAAGCTGTATATGAAACTACAATACTGTGTGAGTTGTGCCATTCACAGCAAGGTGGTCAGGAATTGTTCCTGTGAAGCCCAGAAGGACTGAATAGCCCCACAACTTAGACCTGTGGGTGCTTCCCCATGACCTCCACCAAAGTCCATGTAAAGAGCTAAGTCCTTAAGGATCGAAGAAATATTCTCTGGGGGAAAAATAAAATCGAAATTATACTTTAAAAATCTTAATTACTTTAAATGTAAATGGATTAAATGCTCCAATCAAAAGACATAGGGTGTCTGAACGGATAAGAAAACAAGACTCTTACACATGCTGCTTACAAGAGACTCACTTCAAATGGAAATACACATAGAGACTGAAAGTCATGGGATAGAAAAAGATATTTCTTGAAAATGGAAACAAACAAACAAAAACACTGGGGCAGCAATACTTACACCACACAAAATAAACTTTAAAACAAAGGTTATAAGAAGAGACAAAGAACCCAGTAATTCCAGTTCTGGGGATGTATCTGAAGAAACCCAAAACACTATTTTTAAAAGACATATGTACCCATATGTTCACTGCAGTATTATTTACAATAGCTAAGACATGGAAGCTACGTAAGTGTCCATCAACATGAATGGGTGCAGAAGATGTGGAACATGTATACAATGGAATATTACTCAACCCCCAAAAAATGAAATCTTGCCATTTGCAACAACATGGATGGACCTAGAGAGTATTATGCTAAGTGAAGTAAGTCAGACAGAGAAAGAAAAATACTATATGATTTCACTTATATGTGGAATCTAAAGAACAACAAAAAAATGAACAAACAAAACAGAAACAAAGTCATAAATACAGAGAACATTCTGATGATTGCCAGATGAGAGGGGGGTTGGTGCGATGGGTGAAAAAGGTGAAGGAATTAGAAAGTACAAATTGGTAGTTACAAGAGTCATGAGGATGTAAAATATAGCATAGGGAATATAGTCAATAATATTGTAATAACTATGCATGGTGTCAGATGGGTACTAGATTTATCGGGGTGATCACTTCATAAGTTACATAAATGTCTAATCACTATGTTGTATACCTAAAATTAATATAATATTGTATGTCAGCTGTAATTGAAAAATAAAAATTTTAAAAATAATAAAAATGTACAATTCAGTGGCATTTAGAATGTTTGCAATGTTGTGCAACCACCACGGACCATCAGGTAGCAAGAGCATTTTGACAGTGCTTACACAGAGAAAGAAGGCGCTCGTGGATGCCAGGCAGCCATCTGGGGAAGTGTAACGTGTTTGGCCAGTGCCCTTTGCTTTGGGAAACACCCCTGCCCCTATTCCATAGGGTGCTGGCTGGATATGTCAGTCCCAATGTCACCTCCTACACCCACTTATGGGGGTGGGCATGTGAGCCACGCTGTCCCACTGGCTAACCCAGAACCTGGTTCAGGGTAGGTTTGTGACCAAAGCTAGACAATTGAAGTAACCTTCACATGTTGAAGGTTATCCAGGGTGTTTCCAGTTTTTAGCCTCAGATTGGAAAACTGAGGCAACTTGCACCAGTGCACACAGGCAGAATGTGGTAGAACTGGCATTCAAACCCTGGTCCATTGGCTACGGTCACATGGGGCTACTGGTGGGAAACATCAGGCAGGTTCAATGGGAAATATGGAGACTTGAGAGTCTGACAATCTGACGTCTTGAAAGTCGTGTTTAAGGAAGATGAGTCTGAGTCACGGGGAGGCAGCTCAGTGGCTAGGAGATTTGTGCTCAGCCCCAGCAGTGGGTGTGGGGAGGCTACGAGCTGCCTTCCAAAGGGAACATCTATTGCTGACTGAAAACAGAGATGATGAGCAGAAACATGTTCACTGATTTGGGTTGTTATAGTAACAGCCAGATAAAATATATATTCGGGGGCCAGAGGAGAAATGGCATTGCACGCAGATGAGCTGGAGGAATGGAGGAAATGACTGGAAGAATAGCACCATGGGCATGCTACTGACTCATTGTTGATGCCATGAATGGATGGGCTTTCTCACTGAGGAGTGTGGAGACCTGAGATGTTGGGGTAGACCACAAAATGGGGGTGGGAAGAAATGATGGCAAAGGAAAGGGAAGGAGGTTCGTGGAGGCAAAAGGAGAGAGCCAGAGGAGAGAACGAAGGCCACAGACAAAGGGGCTTAGCATTGATGAGGCAACGAGGTCAAGGAGAAAAGAGTGTATTTGTTATCTATTGTTGCATAACAACCCACATGTTAGTGGCTTACATATCTGTATCTGACAGTTTCTGCATGTCAGGAATCTGAGTGGCTTAGTAGGGTTCTCTGGGTCAGGATCTCTGACAGGCTGCAATCAAGGTGTCTGGCTACCGTCATCTCAAGGCTTAATGGAGAAGGACGCATTTCCAAGCTTTCTCACATGGTAGTCATTGACAAGATTCAGTTCCTTACAGCTTGTTGGACTATGGGCTTCAATCCAGTGCTGGCTGTTGGTCAGGGGCTGCCCTCAGTTCCTAGACACGTGGGCCTCTCCATAGGGCAGCCCACAAGATGGCAGCTGGCTTCATCAGAGAGACCAAGAAGGAGATACTGAGAGTATTTGGGGAAAGTGGAAGATGCAGACTTATAAGCGAATCTTAAAAGTTTTGCCCTATTCTCTTTGTGACCAGTAAGTCACTAGGACCAGCCCACACTCAAGAGGAGGGTATTACACAAGGGTCTGAATGCCTGAAGCCGTTTAAGAAGCTGCCTACTACAGGGAGCAAAGACAAGGTGGCTGGATTTTACCTAAGTCTCCCCCAGGTGGCCCCTGAGGGGACCGTGTCAGGAGACTGCAAGAGGCAGAAGACAGAATGAAGGGGAACAAGTGATAATACCCAAATCCTCACTGTCCCCAGCACCTCAGGGAGAAATGGACAAACTCAAGACTCCATGTCACTTTAGGTAGAGCCCCAGCCTATTACCAGAAGATCCCAGCCAGTCATTTGCCTGCTTCCTCCACCCACCACTTGCCCCCCAGCAGAGCAGAGCCACACAGACAGGCAGCACCTGGCTCACCATCTCCATTTCACCAACTGGTACTTGTCATCAAGGCACAGGAAACTTTTCAGGGCATGGGAGGATGGGAACCAATTCCAGAACCCTTTCTGCACTCCAGGACTGGCACCGTCTGAGCTGCTGCAGCCAGCAGCAGGCAGCCCCCTGTCCCATCTGGAGAGTGATTCCCTCTCCCCAGCTGAGCCTGGCCAGCACCCTGGGCTGTTCCCTGTCCCCACTCCAGCCTGGGGCTATCTGGCTCAGAGGTAATGGGTCCATTTGTGGGAGGGACATAGAAAAGGTAGGTACCAGGGAGGCAAGAAATGGAATGAAGGGGAAATACTCAAGGGATAAGGCTGGGGCTAGACATAGGTTTTTTGAGAAATCCATAGGAGAGAGTCACAGGTACATATCTCTACCCACATGTCAGATGTGCAGGAAATGTAACTATTTTTGGAAGTCCCCTTTGGGACAGGGGCATGTGATAGGCAGAATAACATCCCCCAAAGATGTCCGCGTCCTAAACCTTGAACCTGTGAATGTGTTAGGTCACATGACAAGGGGAATCAAGGTTGCAGGCGACCTAGAGATGGGAAGGTAACTTGGATTATCGGGGTGGGTCCAATGTAATCACAAGAGTCCTTAGAACTACAGGAGGGAGGCAGAAGAGTAGTGTCAGAGTGACATGAGGTGAGAAACACTAAACCCACCACTGCTGGCTTTGAAGGTGGAGGAAGGCGCCAGGAGCCGAGGAATGTGGGCAGGCTCTGGAAGCTGGTGAAAGGAGGGAAGTGGACTCTCCCTTAGGGCTTTCAAAAAAGACTACAGCCCTGCGGATATCCGCCTTTTCTCATTCTTCCCCCTCTGCTCCATGCTGGGGCCTGAGAGCAGCCTGGGCTAAGGGCTGGGAGATCTAGATTCCAACCCCAGCTCCATCTCTAACTTGCTCTTTGACCCTGAGAAGTCATTTTTCCTCATTGGACCTTAGTTTTCTGAAACATGGGCTTGGTAACAGGCTCCCTGCCACCCTCCTGGAGTGGCGGAGTCCAGACCACACGTAGAGATGCTCGGAGGCTAGGAAAATTCCGAGGATCCACTTTAGGCCCTGGCCCCCACTCTAGGTTTGACTCCCTTTTGCACTTTTATTTCTTTTCTAACTCAACATAGGATCAGGGCCAGGGATGATAGAAATGACCCCCAAGGATCTGGCAGGGGCTCAGAGAGCAAAACCCCTTGTTAAACAAAAGAGGGGATGGAGGATCAGAAAAGTTAAGTAAGTTGCCCAAGTCCACACAGCGAGCTGGGGCAGCGCACTCAACTCAGGTCAGACTTCCAGCTAAGGCATTTCCCCAGGCCAGGGGGTTTCACCCTGAGGGAAACTTCAGTCCCAGGATGGTGCTGTGATAAAGGCAGGGGCTTCGCTTCAGACAGATATGGATTCAAATGCTGGCCTGGCCACTCACCAGATGTTGCGAGCTTGTAAGTACTACGGGTAGTGACGATCCGGCCTGACTCATGCGTTATTGGAAGAATTAAATGAGGGAATGCCGAGTGCCTAGAACAGCACCTGGCATATAGCAAGCACTCCACAAATACCAGCTAACGGTACTTTTATTAATTGCCTCCCCACTTCTATCTCTTGTCTCACAAGAGGAGAGAGGAATGAAGAAAATTCCCTCCAGATGACATAATGTTTCTGATGGCTTTCAGATTGAGCTCTCATTAGGTCCTAATCACAGACTTAAAGATACAATGTCCAGTTACTGTTGTGCCAATTTTCAGGGCAAAGCCACGGAGGTCCAGAGAAGTCTCTTGGCAAGTCACTGACTGAGTGGGAGCAGACCTGGACTTCCTGGTCCACTCTGTGCCTACGCGGCGTTTCCCAGAGGGGCCAGCGCTCCTCCAGGCACACGACGCTGGCAGAGGCAGTGGACCCACGCTCGTCTGCTCACCTGCTAACCGCCACACAGCGTGTAGGACTTTGAGCTCACAGCTCTGTCCCTGCGCAGGTCTAACCTTAGCCCTGGCCTTGCACTTTCCCCCCCCAGCGTCCCAGGGTCCCAGCATCCAAAGAGCATTTCGAAAACCCACCTGCCCCCCAGACATCTTGAAATTTCTTTACTTAGAGACCAAGCTTTGTAGTCCACACTGCATGAATTCCCAGGAGCTGAATGTGACCTGTTGGGGATGCTAGGAGCCATGAACAGGGCAGGAGAGAGGTGGAGAGGCAAAGAGAGGCTTGGGAAGGGCCTAGGCCACGGGAGCCAATTTTCCTGACCAATACTCGGGGTTGCATGTTCCTGGGGACAAGGGAACTAGGAGGATATTGGAACTAAGAGGGGAAATACAGGCTGGCTATACCAGAGGGAAAACAATGCTCCTCAGCTCAGCCCCAGTACAGGCTACTCGACTTCAACACTCAAGGATTCTAGGGTTTGGGGCCTCTCACTCGGGCAGTGGCAGGAAGAGCATCTCTTAGTTCCTGGGGGGGCTACTGGCTCTGCCAGGCTAATGTGGGCGCCCAAGAAGCAAGTCTCTCACCAGCATGGTGGTCTTGGACAAAGTGGTTCCCGCCACGCTCCTTGAGCCCTGCCTGACTCAGCAGATTTCCTGATTTGGTGGCTGACGGAGACCTTCCCTTCCTTGTGACCTGCGGTGAGCAGAGCCCATGGAGTTGCCCTGTCCAGTCCCCTCGCCCCTGGGCCGGGCACATCATCTCAGAGTTTCCAGAACTCGTTTTTTCAGAAACCTGTGGCTTCTTCCTCACCCACCAGGGAGAGGCCTGGACCTGTATTTCTAGTTCTCACAAGTCCTCTGATGCTAATCAGACCAAGATCTCTCCCCTTCTCAGGTGATTTTGGTGGTGTATCTCGGCCTTTCCATTCTATACTCCCCAACTCCCACTTTTTGGGGGGCCACAGACAAGAGAAGCAGGGCCAAGTGGTAGAAAAGGAGCCTAAAGGGATATTCTCCTCTGTATAAAATTAATATGTGATATCCAAATAATGCATATTTTTAAAACCGTATTTCTTGGGCCTTTGTGAGAAAGCTGCTGTCCTGGTCACAAATCTAACATGGTACTTGGCACATAGTAGGTGCTCAATAAAGTAAAAACGGCTCTTCCCTGTACTCGTCCCCCCCCCCCATCTTCCTCATATCGGAAGTGCTGAAAGCACCTGGACTTCCCAGAAGTCCGGCTGTTCTTCTGCCACCCCAGCCTGAGTGGACTCCCTCCTCCTGAAAAAACACACCCCTGCAGAGGAGAGCAGGCAACGCCCACAGGCCTGTGCTGAGGGCCCCTGAGTGACCAGGGGAAATCCACCTTGAGCCAGGCAGGCCTCCAGTGTCCTCAGAGGGGATACTCCGCAGAGCTCCTTCCCAGCTGGGAACAAGGACCATGAAATGAAGAAGGATGGTTTCCGTTCTGTGCCCTGAGCGCGCGAGGGAGGGCAGAGCTGATGGTCACGCAGCCGGGCCCACTCAGAGAGCGGGGAGATGAAGACCCCTTGGCGGTCAGGCCTGGCGTTCTGGGTGCCTGGGTGCCGTGCCAGCAGCCTGGGCTCCTCCTGGGATCCGGGCACTGGATGGAAGTGGGGGGCAGTCCCTGCACCCCTGTCCCAGTGACCGGGGGCCAGGGAAGGGATCCACCCGCTCTCCACATCCCTCTGCCTAATGGAGGCTGGGTTGGGCCTCAAAGAGATGTTCTTGAACCATTTAAAACCACCGCTGTGTCACTTTTCTAAGCCACTTTTCCTCCATCAAACCCATTCTTCTGGTCAAACAGGGATAATTTAGAACAGCAATTAGAAGAAAGTTGTGGGAAAACTCACTTGAGTAAACGGGTTAAAAATCGCCGTTGACAGTTCCTCAGCGGCTCCGCCCTGTACGAACGTACAGTGGGTGCCCAGGCGGGCTGACTGGTGCGGGATCCGGAGGCCGAATCTTCACCCGCCGCGGAGACTGGGCCAGGTGTGCGGTCTCCGCCTAGCAGGGAAGCCTCTGCATTTGCACTCCTCGACCTCCAGGTGGCGCTGCGCTGGGGGCGGAACATGCTGTCTGTCACCCATGTGGCGGGGAGGGTCCTTAGAAGTGCTGACTTCTGATTGGTTGAGCTCAGTCTTGCTTTTCTTCCGTGTCCTGAGCGGGTCTTAGGGAGGGCACCCAAAGTGTCTGAGTTACTGGAGAGGAAGCGTGTGTGAGTGTGTGCGTGTGTGTGTGATTTTCTTATGCTTTTATAAGACGCCTCATAAATTTACACACCGGGAAATATCCTTGGTTGGGCCTATTTATAATAAATACATTGTTTATTTGTAAGAAAGCTAAGGTTTACGTCTACCACTCAGCCATACCTTCCTTGTTCATGTTTCCTTAGTCTTTGCCTGTTGTATGTGTATTACCAATATAATTGTATCTGTGGGTGTATTTTCCTTGCACATTTGACAGCTCACTTTCTGGAGTTGCCCATTGGGCGGGGTTTGGCGGAGTCAATGGGGAGCCAAACAAACCTGGCTCTGCCCTCCAGGAGCTTACAGATGCGACTCAGCAATCACACACATCGAATTAAAAATTCCCTTGTGACAATAAACGAGAAGTGGCTTGTGCCTTGCGAGAAGAGCGGGGATTTGAGGAACTGCAGCACTGCGTACCGGGCAGCACAGCCACTTCCCCAAAGTGCACCATCCTGGTAAAATCCATCTCATTTCAGAAGGCCTGTTGCGCTCCCCTGTGAAAGTTTGGAAGCTGTGGAGGGGTAATAGAAAATTTGAGGCGTTCTCGGGGAATACCCTGGGGCAACCCACATCGTCCTGTCTGGTCGGTGTGAAGGTAAGCACTGGAAAGCATATAATTTCCAGAATATTCTTTTCTTCTTCCAGATAGAAAGCCATCTTCTGGGATTGGAAGATGGACTGTCAGTTGTGTTAGAGGGACTGTAAATTTTGTCACTGGAGAATATGGCCAAAGAAGAACTGGCAACACAAATGAACAAAAACACAGGTCTGTGAAACAAAGGCCTGGAGTCCAGAACACAGTGTGGACTATAGAGGGAAGGCGAAAACAGAAGGGTGCCAGTCGGAGGCTGGACTAGCTGCTGGGAGAGTCTGGCCCAGGTGGCTGGCAGCTGTGGGACATGACCCAGAAGGTCATAAACTGTTAGGGCAAAAAAGTTAGTCCTCGATTGGAGACTTACCAAGGGAAATTCCTGCTGCATGGAATTGTTTCTTTGTTCACCTAGAAAGTTGCTAGGTACTGCTCAGTAGGGGCAGACAATGAGGAGCTCCGGCGTCCTCCCCTCCGTGACTCACTCTCCAAACCTTCACAGGGCTGTTTTTCCCCTGAGCGTTTACCACACCCCCTGACATTGCACAATCGCTGCTCGTCTGTCTCCTGTGGTAAAATGCAAGCTTCCTGAGGGCGGGCGCTTTGTCCTTGGCTGTATCCACAGGGCCTAGACTATGGCTGGTACCTAGTAGGTGCGCTATAAACGTCTGATGGAGGAATGGAGCAGATTCTTCTTGTTCTGTAGAGAAACCTCCTCAAGTCTAAACGCAGAGTGCTCATAGCCGGGTATCTCTAGTGAAAGGTCAATTGTGCTGAGAGGGCTCTCTTTAGTCTAAGGTGACCCGCCTCTTGGCCCGGAGAGAAGGTGGGGGCAAGGCCCCGGTGTTTCAGAGGCTTGAAAAATCTGCCTCACCCACTGAGAGGGCAGTTAGTCACTGAGGAGGGTGTGCCTGTACTTGGTGGTCAGGAATGAGCTCTGTGAGGTGACCCTCCCATCCCATCCTGGTCCTTACCTGCACTCCTGGATCAGCCCCCACCCCCATAAGTAGTTTTTCCTGTGATTTGAAGGCTACAGCAGGGGAAGAGGTTTGGCTCCAAATTCTGGACCCCACCCTCCAATCTCTGCAGGTGGCCCTTCACATGTCTGTGCAGGGGCGATGAATCAGTGTCCCAAGCCTGAGCAGCCCTTGCTGGCCCTGGGGAGACTCCAATGGGGTGACTGAGCCACCTGGCATCAGGCGTGGAGCTCACTCTGGCAGCATGATTCCTCTATACCTGTCTCACTAGTGAGTCCAGGAAGAGCCTGGCCAGTTGGGCCCGGGAGCCCTTCCCCAAGTTAGTGGGGCCTGAATGGGCAGCATGTTTAGTGCCCAGTGGGTCGTGTACTTAGTGTCAGAGGAAGGAAAGTAATGGCTATCGATCATGTATTGTGTGCCGAGTACTGTTTCAGGTACCTCAGGGGTTTGAATATAATCCTTGTAACAACCATGAAGGTTAGGATTCTTTTCATGTTACGGGTGCAGAGAATAAATAAGGCGTGACGTGTCTGAGGTCACACTTAGACAGAAGCAGCATCAGGATCCAAGTGTAGGTGAATCTGACACCCCATCCACTGCCCAGCCTGTGCTCAGTCCACTGTTCCCATGGCTCCAAGAAGACAGGGTCAGGGGTGGGGAGCCCAGGGAAGCCCTCCCCAAGGAGTAGGACCCCAGCCAAGCCTCTGGGAAAGGATGGAGCAATATCAGAGAAGATTGCAGGGCAAAGACAGAGGCAGAAGGAGGAGTCTTAGCAAGGGACTCGGAAGGTGCAGGCTCACAGGAAGAAGGATTCAAAAGAATAAACTGAGGCATGAGGTGGTAGGTCTAGGCCAGGTTTGGGTAGGTCATAGAAGCTTGGGGCAGCCTGAGATGCCCCAGCAGGACTGGATGACTTGGGACCAACTTGGGGCAGAGGGCGAGTCACACATGCAAGTACCTTTCAGGAGGTAGGCCAATCACATCCATGGCAGGGTAAACTGGAAGGCAGTGAACAGAGAGCAGAAGTGGAGGCATGTAGGATGCTAGAACTGAGAGTTAGAGCAAGGGTCCAGGACCCCCAGACACCCAGCACGAGGCCCAGGACTTCAGGCCACTCATCTTTTCTAGGCAGCCAAGAGAACGCCATTTGGGCAGCGGGGCCTGGTGTTGGCGCCTTTCTCACTGGAGACGTTATCCTTACCACCCCATTTAGCTTCTATGAGTTTTTTTCTGCAGACGGATAACCCTCTGCATCATCTTAAACCACATATTCATTAGCAGTCTCTCACCCACATTTGTTAGGAACCGTCTACACAATAATTCGCTTCTAATCCAAGTTTCAGGGTCTGGTCAGTGCACCCTCTGAGTCACCATATCTCAGCTATTTGCTCACTCAGAATCAGTACCCACTATGCACCCAGCACTCTTTCTCTCTTCTACCTCCTCCCGTTTCAAATTTGTGGGTATGTCTGGGAAGGTTTATACCCTGTCTGAGCTTTCCCAACTTGGGGTATGTTCAGTGGTCACTGCCACAGAGTAGAAAATTGCTTCATGTGGACCAGGGTGATTGGACTGTCTGCCCCGTACCCATAAGTGCCTGCAGGCAAGGTATGGCTCTTAGAGAACCCTGAAGAGGTGACGAGGATCCTTTGGATGAGAGCATCTGGCTGAGAAGCTATAGTTTTGGGCCAGGAGTGGGGTGGGTGGGGTTATTTAGATCAGCAGGTTATAGTAGGTGGATATTTGTAAACTTTGTTCAGACACCATTCTAGAATTTCATGAGTGTTGACTGATGGGCAGAAATTTTATTATCTAATGTATCTATTTATATTTAATAAATCATTGCACTTTAAGCTTTTGTCCATAAGCACTCATTTTAGTCATCAGGAATGTTGGAGAATATTATATGTTGTAAGGAGAACTAAAGAAATGTGTCACCATCCCTGCCCTCAGGGAGCTTACAGTCCATTCAGGAAGATGGGAAGAACGTGTGCTAAAAAGCTCCAAGGTGGGGGAGGGGGTTATCACTTTGTGAGGGGTGAAATGTCTAACTAGTACATTCTTTCATACATCTGAAACTAATAATAAAAAACGAACTCCAAGGTTCAGGGTTCCGTGTGTTAACTGAATGGAGACACAAAACATAAATGTTTCAGGGAAGGTGAGTGTCCCAGCTGGGTTAACTTCATGAGTGTGACAACATTGAAGGGTCTCTCCTCATACTCTTTCTCAGCTGCTTGTTTCTCTAACACTACCTATCCTTTCCTGCTTATAGCTCAGGCCCATCCTGGGCAGTCACCACCATCCTACAACTGCCATCACTATGAGGTGGCTGCCCCAAGGTCATGTCTGCCAGGAACATCACTATTTGGCATTTGCCTAGGCAAATTTTACATTGACTGCTGCTGAGCAAAACAGCAATCCACATATAGATTGGGGGTTTGGGGTTTTTGCCACTGGAGTTTCCCCTATATTGTGATGGTGGTAGACGTCACAGTGACAGCAGGCACTGGGAGCAGCCGATTGTCCCATTCAGCATTGAGGCCCCTCTCTGGCCCTTCTGTCCCAGAAGCTCTGGGACTCTGGCTCTGCACAGAAGCAGCAAAGGGGGTGGAATACTGTGGGTGTGTGGATACTTTCCTACACGTCTGTGCTCCCCAGAAATTCAGTTGTTTCAGCTCTTAGTAAAAGGGTTGGTTCTCCTCAGAGTCAGAGGGAGGCTGTGGGCTGATGATGCTTGAGAACAGTCAGGGGAGGCATTCTCTAGCTGAGGCTTCCGAGAAGGCAAGGACACCCTTATGGAGCAGGAGAGCCTGACAGTTCGATGCCCACAGTGGCCCCCCAAGCAGCTGCCCCAGGACACCCACACCTGGTAGATGAGAGAGGAGGGTGTCTGAGGGTCTTCAGCCGACTTGTTGCCATGGGGAAATGTGGGACCACTATAGCCAGATACTCGTAACTTTTCCAGAGAAGCTGTAAATCTGGATCTTTTCTGTGAAATTTTCTGATACTTCACCATTTGCAACCCATTAAATTGTTTTAATAACACCTCTGGGGCCACGGAAAATGATTGGGCCATTCTCTGCTATTCCCTCCAATTTAGACTCAAACCGCAAGCTGAGTGTCTGTCTCCTTAGTCCAAACAATAAGGACCCGGCTGCTGTGGGGATGTGCTCCTCAAAGCACTCGTTCTCCAGAGAGCAAAGTTGGCAAATGAGACTGGGGCAAGAGCAAGGGCAAGGGCCCATGTCAGTGTGAGGTCACCAGCTAACCCCCACCCCGTGAGGTTGCAGCCTGGTGTGAGGCTGAGGAGTGTCGCCCTTCCAAGCCTCTGGTGCACACAACCTTTGGGGCTAGACACCCTTCCCAGCCTGGCGTCTGCAGTGGCAAGAAGGCAGGTGACAGAGAGGGTGAAGTGGAAGCTTTCTCATTATCCCACCTCCATCCTGGGCGGGAGGAGGCAGGGAATCCCAGGCCTGAGCCGTCTTAACCACCCTGAGGCCACAACACTGGTTTGTGCGGGGACCCTGGGTGGGCCCTTGTAATTTTTAAGGTAAATCTACAAATAGATGTCCTTATTTGCTTTGTATGAGTTTTAGGTTGAGTTGATTTTGTTTTGACATGTTGGTCCAAAACAAGATTGACCCTTGGGAAAATCAGCTTGGTAGAGCCATTTGCTCAGCTTCAGCTTGAGGGGTGTAATTGAAAACAGCCCAGGCATACGGACACCCCATAGCCACCAGATGGAAAGACCTCAGAGGAGGCGTTGGCCTGGAGAAGGGGTTGTGTGGCTTCAAAAGAGCCAGTGAAGGGAAGTTTTATCCCCGGAGGAAGGTTTTGCTTCAAAAATAGTTTTTTAAAAAATGAAGACGCTAAAGAAGCTGACCAGGCATATTTAAGACCTTACAAGTGTAGGAAACAGTAACAGAACTCACTGGAACTCTAAAAGCAGCCCGGAGCAGGCTGTGTGAGCAAATGAAGGAATGACCCACGTAATAAGACACAGTATGTTTCCTGTTATTTCATATTTTGGTATCATTTTATTTACTGATGGTTGAACTCTTCTTCCTTCCCTGATTCCTAGCACTTTTCTGTACCATGTGTTTGGTAATGAACATGCATTATTTTGTATTAATGGTCTGTGTACATAGACACTCCCCCACCTTGGGCTGTGGCCTCTTGAGGACAGTGACATTTTATACAGAGGACCAAGTGTGAATGGCAAATGAAGCACTCTATTTCATTTTAATGCAATATAGAGGTGCTTGCCCCTCTAATTTTGCAAGGGACTTAAAAGCCAAGAGGGGGATCCCCTCTCTGGCCAGCGTAGTCCAGGCCAGTCACTTCCAGGCAGACCTCCTTCTGGCAGGGGGAATATTGTGAGCCGAGGGGACCCTCCATTCCCTGGGAGTAAAGCCTCGTGATTAGGTGTCAGTTAATGGGGGGTGGGTGGGGCGAATGCTCATATAGCCTTAGACCCAGATACAAAATGAGGCATAGAGGAATCTGGTATGTTCTCCTGGAGGAGTGTCCTAAGGTCCAGGAGGATACGAGGCAGCGGGACCCATTCCCTTGACGCACGTTCACAGAAGGAAGTGTGGCAGGACCAGACAGGTCTCTCCAGCAGGAGTTCCTCTACCACCTCCCTGTGTGGCCCAGGACCACCGGATTTCCAGGGTGTCAGTTTCCTGGCTCATTCACACTCTAAAGCTCTCTGACATGCCCTAACCCTCCCCAGGGCTGAGTTCTTGTTGGTGCCCTCCCTCCCACCATATTATCTAGTGGGGGATTCTGCCACCCAGGGCTGCTGGTGTAGCCCCTTGCAAATCCCTTTCGTGTGAGGCCTGGTCAGGGCTGAAAGTGACAGGTGGGATGGGAGTCCTTCCAAACCTGCCCTGCAAAGTCAGGGTGGAGGCTGAGGAGCCCCAGATGTCAGTGTTGGTCCGTGTGAATGAGGCTTCCAAAATGCAGAGTAGGCCTAGTGAAAGACCACCCGGCTTAACCCGAGGCTGAACCTCCGCCTTTCCTTTCCTGTGTCAGATAACACATGGGAAGAACACCACAGCACCAGGCCCAGAAATCTTGCTCAATGTTAGCTGCAGAGGCAGAATACGTCAGAGGTCAGGTGACGCCTCTGGAGACGGTTTGCCGGGATTCAAGTCACTGCCACTGGCTGCCCCTCTGTCCCCGGGCAAAATACTTCTCTCCTCCGGTTGCCTTATCTGTCCATGGGATGACTGTGCTGGTAGTACCTTTTAGGGAAAGTTGTGGGGACTAAGTCAATGTGCTTACAAGGGCTCACACTATTCCTACCTCTTCTTCTTGCTCGGCTTGGAGGGGAATCAAACTCAATCATCTCTGGCAGGAACAGGTTGGTTCTGCATTGACTGGGGAGCATAGGAGAAAGGTATGCCCAGAGGCAGAGGTGGCATTAGGAATCAGACACTATCTTGGTTGTCTTTAAGATTAAAAAAAAAAAAAAAAATCAAGAAGTCAATTATTTTCCCGTGGTAGTTTCTGAAGTAGACAAACCAGGTTCTAGGTGAGACGACTGACTCAACATTCTACTTCCCTCCCTGAGCCATCTCCCTGCCCCTCTCCCCCAAACTTGGAATAGTCTTCCTCTCCCTCGACATTTTGCTGAAGTTCTGCCACATCAGCTGTGTCACCTAGTGGGAAGGAGAGTTGTGTTCCAGTGAGCCGATGGGCTTGTCATTTCCTAACTGGGCAAATACCTGACCTCTCTCAGAGCCTTGTTGCTGTGAATTGGTAACACCTACACTCCTGCTTTGGCGAGCAGATGGCACTAAATAAGATCACTTATGTGAACACACCTGGCACACAGTAGGCACTTAACATATGCTTGTTCCCCTCCCTTTAGAACAAAGCCGTCTTGAAGAAGCCCACCTATTCTTATCACCCAGCGATGTCAGCAACCCTGAGGTTCATGCGTCTTACACAACAGCTACAATTGTGTGTAATCATCTTGCTGTTTTCTTCTGTTCTTGTATTTTCCCTTCATTTACTCCTAGATGTCTTTAAGCAGCTCTACTGGCTGGTTTCTCAAGGTACACTTCCACTTCCTCCCTTGTCTGCTCAGTGCTCTCCAGACATGGGGGCTAGGGGCTGACTGTGGCTTCTGAGTTCCTCCAGGGCCCTGCTGGAAGTGAGTTCCTGTCTTGGGTGTGCCTGGGTGTGCTGAGTCGGAAGGCCTTTTGAGGGTAGCTGTGTGTACAATACAGTTAGACAGTGACCTTGCCCAAGGAGCCGTCTCCCTTGAAAGAATATGCAGGGGAAGAAAGACCCAATCTCCGTCATAAAATGGGGGCAGGAATAGCCCAGTTAGAAACCAGGTGAGGTGGGCTGTGGCAGGTCAGGGTGGGGGCCTCAGTAAACAGAAATGTTAAACAAGGGCCTCTCCCAGCCCCACCCTAGCTTTACATCCCCCACTTTGTGAAGTTTGGCTCCAGAGGCCTTCCAATGACCCCTATCTAATTCCCTTCCACTCTCCAGTAATGGCTAAAGGCAAGAAGATAAGCGACTCCGGTGAACCAGACAACCTCAGGGGAAATTCCATCTACACTGTGTGAGGCTGCAGCTGAGCTCTAGAAACTGGGCTGGGGTCAGGGTGGGATGTGGAGGGAGGGCAGGGTGGGGAAGATAAGGCCTCTGCCTTCTGGGGCCAAGGCCTGTGCCTGGAGCAGGGGCCACCACAGGAGTTAGGGGATCCCAGGGGAAGGCACGGGCAGCCTGTCTCCACCCTAGCTTGGGATGGAAAGCCAGAGGGGATGAAATTAGGGTGAACCTGGGGCTTGTGAGCTGTGGCCACAACAGTACAAAGAATGAGATACCCTAAGCCTAGTACTGAGGAATGAGAATCCACCCAACCCTGCTACTCGCCGTCCTCATCTTTCCCGTCTCCACCTATAGTCCAGTTTACTGGGTCCGTGTCAAACGTCCCTTCTTCAGCTTGCACTCTGCCTCTTCCCGTCCTTTCTTCCTCTTCTATTCTATTCTCTCCCTGGTCTGTCAGCCCACACATCCTTTTCTCACCCTGCTGCTCCATATTCCTCGGTCCTTTGTTCCCCTCCTTTGAGTGGGCTCCCAAAGTAGGTTGGGCGGCAAAAGGTGAACCTGGGATGTTTGCGTAGGCAATGAGGAAAGCAGGACAAACACCAACCAGAAGCCAAGGGAAGAGGCTTCAAGCCTGGAGGTCTCCTTCCTCCCACTCACCCGTTGTCCAGCCTGACTCCCATCTGGAGGAGCTGGCGCAGGACATGCAGGCTGACCTCCCAGGCAACATCTGCAGGCTGCTGCCCACTCCCAGAGCTGCTCCTCTGCACCCAGCCCCCCCAGCTCTACTTCCTCTATGCATGGCTTCCTTCTCAGCAGCCCCAGGGGCATAGTCCTTCCAAAAGAGCAACCCTATTAGGGGAGCCTCAAGAGGTAGTACCTCAAAGGTCAAGGGGCCAAGGCAGTACAGGCCAGTCACCCAGGCACATTTCCTCAGGCTATTTATGAGCTGGTGAACGAAAGACACACCATTCATCGTCACCCAGTGGCCACTTGGCCTTGTGGAGAAGGGAGGAACCATAAGGCCTGCTTTCTCAGGATGTGTGGAGAAGGCGACTCTGACTACTAGGCCTGGGATTTTAAGGAACTGTGCGGATGACTTCTAGAGACGATGGACCCAGGACCCAGGCTGAATTCTTGTTTGGAGATGGAGGCCTGGTGTCCAAGGACGCCATCTCTGACAGCGAGGCTAAGAGACTAAGTGAGAAAGGTCTTGGGCCCCAGCCATGGTGGAGCTGGTGTGACCCATGAACCGGGACCTGAATGAAAAGCCCACTGTGCACAGGAGAGTTTGAGGACCACTGGTATTGCCTCTTCCCTGAGAGCCCTGGGTATGAAGCCTCTGTAGTTTTCTGACCCACCCACGGATAATCTGTCCAGGTGCATGTGGCTTGCAGCTACGGAGTATCTTCCCTAGGGAATACAGGCTCCCTACCTCCCACACTTCCAGTCTGTAAGAATCATTGAACCCCTGGCAGAGGAGAGGCCAGGAAAGGCTAGATTTGGAATCCACTGAACGGCTTTTCACAAGCCTGTTTCTTCCAGAAGGTGCAGCAGGAATTCAGATGGCTCTGGGCATTGCCATAGCAACTGTACCTTTCCGAAGCTGCCATGGAGTACAAGAGCAGGGTGTAAGCATGCAGGAGAGCGCCGTGAATCTGCCAGTGTACAAGGCACACCCAGCAGATGAGGCTGTGAAAATAAATGGCACCTCAGCATGGCTGGGATTTACCGACCTGAGCTTGGTGGGGTCACAATTTCCCCAAGACCCAGGATGCATCTGGGACCACTCTAGGGGTCTTCACAGCTACAAAATATCACCAGCCCGGGGGGGCCCACGAGGCTAATGGTATATATCAATCCTCTCAAAAGACCAGCTACTTAGGTTAAATTAGGCTCCTAAATGGTCACAGCAATTAGGAAGGAAGTGCCCCACTATCGGATGACCACTTGTGTTCCCAGTCAGGGTTGAGGAAAGGGACCCAACTAACTTGAAGCTTCTGATGTAAATCAGATGTCAAGAAGTCAGGAGGCAGGTACCTCAGGGGCCTTAGGTAATGGTGGCTTATCCCAGCTCTCCGAGAAATCGACTGTGAACAAGTATTTATATAAACACGGACCATCCTATACACCTCATGCTGGCATCTGAGCCCATCCCTGTGGCTCGCTCCAGGGACCCTTATCATCTTTCAGGGCCTGGTATCGTGGGAGGCTCGCAGTTTGGAGCCTCTCTCGCGGTTGAAGACGTGCATGCTTCTCCTTTGCAAGGCAAGCAGAGAGCGAGCGAACCTGCTGAGTGGTGATCAGCCTGTAGGGCTCGGCAGGCTCCCAGGCAGAGTGGCGCAGACCAGGCCCAGGGGATACCGCCAGACGCCACGTGCACCTCAGCTGGCCTGAGCACCTGGCTGCTTTGGTGCTTTTAATCTGACTGTTCCTTTGGCTCTTTCTGCCCCGGAAGAAGCAAGCAGTTTATGTGAGGGACCAGGAGGTGGGATTCTGCCCTGTTCTCGGGGTACCAAGAGTGAGATGTCAGGGTTGTGGGGAAGCAGCCACCCAATAGTGTCACCTCCAAGACCTCATGATAGCCCCGCCATACCTAAAATCACCATCCTTTGGCACTGAGTGTCCCTTAGAACTTCCCATACGTTACTCTTCTTGCCCCTCTGGCCATCCAGACAAGCCTGGATGGATTCCCACTTCCTGATGTGTGGGAGCGCCTTGACACCAATGTTTTTTTTTGTTTTGTTTTTCCCCCCAGAGCCTCTGGTGGCTCTCCAGGGCCTCAGCTCACAACTGGCTGGTGGTCAGTGTGGGCCTAGGCAGCACTCAGAGCTGTTGTGGGGGACGAGCCCTCCACCAGGCCTGGGGTCTCCTCCTGAAGATGGGGGGCTGGAGAATGGGGCTATTTCTTTACACCTGAGGGGAAGCCAGCTCCCGGCTCCCATTTTCCTTCTTGCTCTCACCCAGCTCGAACAATCCCGCTGCATGTGCCGCTCCCAACTAGTGCTTCCAAGTGAGAAGCCAGGACGCACCAGGGCGCACTCCCACACAAGCCTTGCTCTCCTTTAGGAATGAGAGCCACCAAGGGAGAAGATATGCATGCGAGGGAAGGATGGGGCGTTTATCCCGCCCCTGTCTTACCCTGGCTGCTCCCTCAGGTTTCCGTGTGACTCCGTGTGTGG
This sequence comes from Rhinolophus hipposideros, assembly GCF_964194185.1. Lineage (NCBI taxonomy): Eukaryota > Metazoa > Chordata > Mammalia > Chiroptera > Rhinolophidae > Rhinolophus > Rhinolophus hipposideros. The sequence goes on along the minus strand of NC_138058.1, from coordinate 60,976,992 downwards.
CTGGGCTGAGCACACGGGCTCTGCACAGATCTCCTCAGGCAGTGGGCAGGGGTCTGCAGAGGCGTGTGTATTGGGGAGGGGGAACGCCAGCTGTGGGGCCTCTCACTTCATTCCACCCACTGCCCTTTATAAATATTTATAGCAGTTCTTCTACTAAAAATAACATCCTGGAGCCCAGGGAAGAGAAAAAAAATAAATGCAAAGCACCGGGAATTGGGATCGACGATCCTGTGTGCCAGAGCAGAACGGACCCCTGAGCAGGGGAGAGGCTGCGCGAGCGCCGCTCCTCGACGGGGCTCCCTCTGGCGGCCACTGGGCAGGGCTCGCTGGCGGCCGGCCCCTGGCCTTGCCCGCCGAAGCCTCTCGCTGCTGGAGAAGGACCCGTCTAGGGCAGCAGCGGGGAGCTCTATTGCTCCCCCTTCTCGCCTAGGCTGCAGAGTGGCCAGCGGCACCAAACTGGGCGGGCGGGCGGGCGGGGCGGGCGGAAGCCTAACCAATGTGAGAAAGGAAGGAGGCTATTTTTAGCACTGTGGCCAGGGCGTGAATGTCTGTAAGAACTGAGCAAGGCCTGAAGCTGTCTTTGCACGACAGAGGGAAGAAAACCTGTTTGTTTTAAAAGGTCAAAGGTAGGGAGGAAACTTGTACCCCAACCCTGGGGAGCACCCCACGTGCTGGCAAGACGCCAGCAAGAACTCCATCAGGTCAGACAGAGGAGACTGGTGCTGTTTCTTTTCTCTTTTCAGCCTCCCCGTTGATTCCTGTGGCAGAGATGAGACCATGCCCCCAAGGGAGTAGTGAAGATGCTAGTTCATGCAGGACTGCGCCGGGGCTGCCCACCAGTGGGGCATCGGGTGGCCCCTCCCACTTCCCACTGGCTCAGGGCTCCCCTCTCCCTGGCAGGTGGTGACGTCTGGCAGCCTGCAAGCCTGCTCCAGGTGTGCAGGGAAAGATGGACAGGAATGCGCCTCTGGGGGAGGACCTCGCCTTCCTCTGGTCGATGCCAGCTCGCTCCGCGTCCCCTGTGCCTGTGCAGGGCAGACACACTGTTACTGGAGGGTCTCTGAGCAAAGGCGCTAACATCTGCTGGGGAGGAGACAATATGCAGGGATGGGCTGTTGAGATATTTCCTTTCTCCTTGGGAGATGAAAAGGGTTGACAACACTCACACCCCCTTGAGCGAAAGGCACACTAGTCTTTGGAGTCGTTGCCTAGGTCACGGGGTCAGGAAATGTTTCCAGAGAAGAAAGAAAAAACTGGGTTCGAAGTGCAAGGTTTGGAATGCGGTGGTTTCTTGGGAAGAATTGCAACTGAGAAGAGCAGAGAGGTCGGAGACATGTCTGTAAACACTGAGCGGGAGGGAGGAAAGCCTTTGCCTCAAGCCGAAGAGAGCAGACCGTAAGGGTCCCTGAAACAGCCACCTGAGGTTTTTCCTGTTTTCTTCTGACTCTACCACTGGTGAGTTTCTCCTAACTTCGGATAGGATTAGGGACAGCGTTAGGAGAAGAAGACCCAGTGCCAATTCTAGTTCTGGCACCAGCTCCTGGGTCGTGTGTCTTAGTGTCCTCAGCTGCAGGAAGAGGTGGTAGGCCACATGGCTCCGACTTGCCTTTCCTTGTCCCCGGGTTCGTGTGCCCTGGGGAAAGGGGCTCTGGCAGGCTCCTGAAGGACAAGTCAGCTCCTGACTCCCCAGTGGATGAGGCAGCCTGGGGCTGCTGTCGGGAAGGGCCATGCATGAATGTGCAGTGAGTTTAGGTAAAAGCCTGCCCAAGCCCTGCAGGCTCCGTGATTTCCAGGGCAGCGGGAGAAGCTGTGCAGCTTGGGTGCTGCCTGCAGGAGCCCTGACTCAGTGCAGCTCAGAGACGGCAGGCCTCAGGGTGCCAGCAGAACAGAGCCCTTCAAGGACCTGGTGCAGATGGGGACCGGGGGTGCCAGGAAAAGGCCCGGAAGCTACTCCAGGATGAGATTACTTGGAAGGGTCTGGTAAAGTTTCTTTTCTGGATCACAGACTGCAGCCCTGGCTTTTCTGCCTGGAAGATTTGTAACTAAGGAAGATGGCCAAACTTTTAAACACAAGAAGTGGGGAAGAAGAGGGAAGAAAAGATGGAAAACTAAAGAGAAATCTCAAGGCTGCACTAAAGGCATCTTATCCTCGACAAAACTCTTCTCTGGAATAGACTGATTGTCCAAATACTTTTGTCCCTTCCTTTTAGCAAGCATGCTCAGAAACTGCAATAACTTGGAAATGGAACTAGGTAAGAGTTAAGGTCCTGAGATGGAAGAATGTGAAAGACTAATTCCTAAAGGCAATGGGCAGTTGCTTGTGGGGAAACCTGTACTCCTTAAAATAGTTTTGGAAGAGAGAAGGTGCAGCTTGGCCATGTGCCATGGCAAACGGCGTGGTTGGCATCATAGAGTCAGGGTGATCCTGCACGACAGAAATAGGTGTGTGGTGAGGAACTGCAGCAGGTTACAGCTCTGGGTGACGGAAGCTCAGGGGCATGCTGGCTGTGGTTTGGCTCCCCAGAGAGAAATGACCCTGACCTTGGGAGAACAGCAGCCAGGAGGCAGAGGCAGCCCCAGGGTGTGGGCAGCTCTCAGCCCACCTCTGAGGGCTGATCCCAGGGCCTGTCCAGCCAGCAGGTTCTGGTCTGTCAGCTGCGTCCCAGCACAGCTAACACCAAGCCCTGCTTGAGGCCCAGACCCACGCTCAGCACAGGGCCCCAAGCCGGGTGGCTATGCTGGCGGGGCTGGGCAAAGGGAAGGGGCTCAGCTGGGCTCTTTAAAGAAAAGCCTAACTTGGGTCTCCACCTGTTAGGACGGCTCTGGCTTGGGAGGTATGACGGAAGAAAGGAGGGAAACAAAGGGAAGGGAACATGGAGGGAAAGGGCTGTGGGAACGCAGAGAACGCTCTGTACTCACCGCTCTTCCTCTCTCTCCTGGCTCCTCCGCTAACCTGTGCAGCACAGACAAACAAAACACCGAGTTCACACCCAGGGTCCTCTCCCACCCTGGATCTTCTCCCAGGGGCTTCCCTGACCGCTGCACCCGGGGCGCTTCTGGACTTGCCTCTCCCCTTGTTCCTTGGAGGCCAGCTTTCCCGACCAGGAATGAAAATGGGGGAGGGTCATACTACCTATAACTGGCACCTGCATCCAACATAAAACAGCCACAGAGACACGTGCCTCTCAGGAGAAAGCAATACTAACACTAAAAGGCACCAAAGCCACCTTAAAACGATTTCCATCAGGGGGCACAGGCCAGCTGGTCTTGAAAGTGAACAAGGTGAAATGAATTAACCTTTGATAAGGGCAGTTTTTCCTTCCTGCACACATATCTGCTTGGGAACGCAAAATCATAGTCTCGCTCACCCCGGAACCATGGACACTGCCTGGCCCATCAAACACGTGTGTCTATTCTCACAGAGGGCCACTACCAGCAGTCTACCAGACATGCAGCAGTGTTAAGTGTGCATACTCATGCACAGCTCCCACACCGTGGACGGCAGGTTCTGGGAGAGGCGATTCTGAAGAACACAAGAGCAAACAATGAGGCTTGGAGCAGCTGAGACACGTTCAGGGCTCTGAGGTGACAGGAGTGAGGGAAAGTCTGTTCATCTGTTTTATCTGTGTAGTCTTGGGTACAAGTGCTCAGCACCCAAGGTACGGGGTGAGGGGAAGCCAAATAGGAACGGTACCCCAGCAGAGCAGAAGCATTCCCCAGGACGCAGCCAGACAGACAGCCAAGGTGGGCAGGTAGAGGCCTCGGGGGCGAAAGTGGTTGGGAAGTCTGGCTCCGTCATGAATTCTTCAGAAGTGTCCATTTGGTTCTCAAGGTTTCTGCATCGAGCTCTGTTTGCCTGACAGGGTGCTGACCAAGTTGTGTTTATATTATGTCAGCATGATTTCAACCCCAAAGAAGCAAATCTTTTCTCTCTCTCTCTGGTTGATAGTCACTGCTCTCGAATGCCTATGTGACAGGAGCTACTGCAGTTAGTAGTAAAATCTCATGCCCAGATCATGGCAGAGATTCCAGTCAGTCCATTAAAAACCTGGTTTTAGAACTACACCCACCTAACAGCTACATTTTAGCTACAGAGACATATCCTGGGACCTTTATAATGTTGAAAGTCAAACGTTTTTTAAAATATCCTATCCATCTCTCACCCCAACTCTTAACACTCTTCCCCTCGGGGATGACACCTAAAAGCCACAGAAATAGAAATTCAGGCATTCTCACAAAAAGATTTCACACGGACATACAGCAACTCTGGTATATGCACTGAAAGAGACATGAGGAGATACTAAGAGCAAGAGGGACAGAAAGAAGAGATGCTGATAGGGCAACACAGGTGTACAGGGAGAGGACACCAGGCAAAGGAAACCATCCCAGGCTCTATATGGGAGGCAGGCTGCGTCCAGACGGGACCCAGGACTAAGGGCTGGTGTCCATGGTCAGGAAAAGGCTCCAGTGGTCAGGACAGAGCCCTCTGTGTGCTTTGGGGGAGTGGAGGGAGGCTAAGGAGAGGCCATGGGAAAAGCTATTGGGGAAGGGAGGGTATATGGGAAGAGAGGCCAAAGCAGCAGCTGTTACGTCTTCAGCCAAGAACATTCCACACGGATGCCAGGATCTGGTTGGATTGTGTGTGTGCGTGAGTGCTTGTGTTTGGAGCATGTGTTTACATAAGTGTAAATTTATCTCTGTGTATCTCCACTTCTCTTCACCTCTGCACTACCACCCTCCTGCCTTCTTCCAGTCTCCTATGGGCACAGGGAAGTAGGCTTCCCTACGTTTCTCTGTAGCATTTCTAGATGTTGCCCACACCACTGCCCTTGACTTCTGACCTTTTGACATGCATGCCAAATGTGTCCTCCTCATCAACTCATCACAGCTCTGGTCCACTGTCTCTCAGGCCTTGGTCTGGCTCGCTAGATGATTTCAGACCTGAAGGAATTCTTCCTCCCCTCCCAGTTTCTTCCTTGAAAACTTCAGTGCCCTTGCTGACACTCCAAAGCCCTCCCTGTTCTCCCCACTAGCCCCTGTGGGTGCAAACAACACTGCAGACCTCCCCGCCCCCCATTCCATGGTGCTTCCTCTTTCCTATCACAGATCCCCTGCCTGTACTGATATCTTTCCATCCTCCCTTTCTTCACCTCACTTAGTATTCTAGTCTGCTCAGACTAAAGCATGGGCGTTGGAATTAGAGAAACCTGGGTTGAATCCAAGCTCTGCCACTTACTATCTGTGCAAGTTCTTTAACCACCCTGAGCCTTGTCCTGAATCTTTCCCTCATGGGGCTATGAAATCAAACAGGAGGGGGGGTGTTAAGTGCAGAGCAGCCAGCAGGGAACTTCCATGCCTTCGGTGCCTCGGGACAGCACTCCATTTCTCTCCCTGACAACGTGCTCTCTATAGAGCACATCACCCTGTTTATTTCTTTAGATTTGTTAATTTATTGACATCCCATTACGCGCCAGGCACGGTTCTAACATGAAATTTGGAGTCAGAAAGACCCAGCTCAAACCCAATATCTGCTACTTAATAGCAACATGATCTAAATTTCTCTGAGCCTATTTCCTCATCGGTAAAATGGGAATATTATGTATCTCACAGGGTTGTTAAGGGTTAAATGAGATTATACACGGAAATCATCTAGCACAGCTCTTCACATATAGCAAGTATTAAGTAGGTTTTATATATGCTAAGACTAGGAAGGCATTAGAGGCAGACCTCGTTTTATTGCACTTTGTTTTCTTCTCCTTCACAGATACGTGTTTTTTACAAATCGAAGTCAAGACTCTCCACCAGCAAAAGATTATGGTTCGCTTTATTGCAATACTTGCTTTATTGTGGTGGTCTGGAACCAAACCTGCAATATTTCCAAGGTCTGCCTGTAGTCTCCTTTGCTGACACCTCTCTTCATTGCTTTTTATTCTTCTTTGAAGCCACAAAACCATTCGGCTATTCTGCCTACAATAATCTCTTCCTTTTCAGACTCCCTCCGTTCTTATATTTATAATCATATACTCAAAGTTTGATGACTAACTTTTCCTGCCACTCTACCTCCTGTTTATTTTGCGTATCTTAGTCTTGCTCTCCAAACTATATATTATAAACTCCTTGAGGCAATAGGTCATGTTTTGTTTTACTTGTATCTACGTCCTGTATCCCAAGCATCTATCAGAGTACCAGAAATCAGGAAGCTTTGTTGATCCATTGACACCACCACCTCTATGGAAAAACTGGACGGTCCATTGGGAAAAGTAGGTAGAAGGAACTGTGGGGATTTGAAAGCTTTGGGGAAGGTAGCAGCAGGAAGGAAAGCAGAAACAAAAGGGAGAAGGGGATTTCGTCCAAAGGCTAGATGGCTCTGGCTCCCATTCAAACTAGGGGTCCTCTTGAGCTGCCTTTACCTCTGTCTTTCCCATTCTGCATCTTCTCTTCTTCTTCCTGTGCACATTCCTCTGCTGTGAAAACAAGTCCAAGGAGGCCCGTGACCCTTCAGCACAGGACAAGCACAGAAGGGGGTGAAGGGAGGAACTCGGGAGGCTTGGGATGAACCCTAGCTAACGGCTCATGGCTACAGCCTCCAAGGATGCCTCCACTCATCTAGTCTGCACCCTGTGAGGGCCACGCCCCAGCACCACCCAGAAGTCCTGAGCCCATAGAAGCAGAGCAGTCTGATGTCCCTGCTGCTGGCTTCCCTGGTGACTGGGGTGGGGGTGGCTGCCACTTCTCTATGCCTGTTTTCCTTAAAGTGATTACATCCACCTGGGATACATGTAATATCTTACATTCAGGTTAAAGGAAGCAACCATAAAGGTGCATGGTGAGGAATACCTAGATTAACTGTCTTCTGTAAAAACCAACCAACCAACCAACCGACCAAGAAGTTTTAGCTGATAACAATCTTAAAATGACTGAACAGTGCAATGTGGCTATGTGGGGGAACAAACAAATGCCATCTAAGGTTGCTTTCAAGGGGCCTGCTCAGGGAGGTCACAGTTCACTGTGCTCTGCAGGGAGAAGACCCCCCCATGATAAGGAGAAGTGTATTCAGCCCTGGGAACTCACTTTGAATTGGGGCTTTGAAATACTCGGCTGCATCGCGGTGTGGGCAAGCAGGACGATAAAGTGAAAACCCCATCACATTAGGAATGGCTGAAGAAACTGCGAAGAGTTGCCTAAAGAGGAGAAGGCTTAGGGGAGAGCCATGTTGTCTGCCATCAAATACTTGAAAGGCAACATAAAGAGGAGGATTGAACTTTGCGTAGCTTTAGAGGGTTGAACGACAATAAATTGCTTACAGAAAGGCAGATTTCGGCTCCCCGATGAGGGAGACCTGCCCAATGAATGAGCTCACCAGATGTATTCAACCAGAGTACTTTTATCTTGGGAGGCAAGCTGGAGAAATGACTTTTAAGATCCTACCCAACTCTATGGGTCTGTTATTTGTGAAAATATTTCAAAAAAGAGGAGGGTAAGCTAGAGTTATAAATGGCATGTCCTTATTGTATAGAATATATGTAAAGATAATCTGAATAACGAATCTCATCCTAACAGAAACCTCGAGAGAGAGTAGAAATGTGTTGGTGTTGGGTGAGGCTCTTCCCTTCACTGAGAAACTGGCGGGCTCACGTGTAAAGGGAGTTTATTTCTGCATTTTATAGCGATACTGTGCCCCGTGTGGACTCAGTCCACATCGACGTATGGACTTCAGCGCTTGAGAGAGCAGAGCATGAGTGAAAGGGGTCCTCACGGGACTGCAGATTTGACATCTTGTCCTATGTGGGGATAAGCGGAAGAGCGTCAGCTTCATGTTCCTAAGACCTAAATCCTACGGCCAGCCTTGCCCCTTCAAGCTACACAGCTATAGGCACACCCCTTTTCTGGTAATCACTCACTGCATTTCTAAAGTAAGGGGACTGGACACCATGATCGCTAAGGTACCTTCCCAGTACATCACTTTGATTTTTTAAAAGGCAGCCTTTCCTACTATGAGAGATTGCCAAGGACCTCCCTAAACTTTAAGTTTTTTGTGAAGACGTTTGGTCTGCACTCTGTGTTAATGATGTCTAGTTACCTCTCATCCTAGTGTGATGACTTCGTGAGCCACTTATTTTGCATAAACCCTAAGAAGTCACCACGAGACACAAGTGTGGTTAATTCTATAACCTGAAATCCCCTAAGAAATTCCCTCTAAATGTGGGGTTTCTGGCATCTGAAATGTGAGGAGCTATATTGGGGAAGACACTTTCTAATCTGTTGTGAAGTCACCTCAAAGGCAGTCAACTGTTTTATTTACATGCATGTATGGAGGGGGCAGTGCTTCTGAAGGGGACTAAGGCACCAAAATGGGGACAGTGTCACCATAACGCTGCCTGCACAGGAGAATCGGCATCTTATCTTAAATGTATTGGAAAAAACAATCTAGGCCTCACACTTTTTCTCTTCTAAATGAAAATAGGCAGATTTGACAGCAAAGCCATGGGCCAGACCCTGGTCTGGTCCCATAACACACGAAAGGTGTATGCTTTGGCGGTCCAAAGAACGACCCAGGCTTGTCTTCCCTAGGAACATGGACTGATGATTTGAATATATGTGTTTGAATAAGTGTATGTGTTTGAATAGTTCATGGGAAAATTGCTTTATATTTTTATTTAATAACCTTGTTAAACTACTTCAAGGCATTTAAAAGCACTATATTAAGTGAAAAGAAACAAGGGGGCCATCTGTATGAATGTAGGAAAGGAACCTACATCATGTAGGAAAGGAACCCACTTGTTTAATACGTAACATGAGAATCTGACCACTGCAAAAAAAAGAAAAAAATCAGTATATGTCTGGCAGCTACAAAACTGATGGATTCATAGGGATTCTTAAAGATATGATGCTATGGGAATGGCCTTTTTCCCCCCCCTTTCCTGGGTTTTATAGAAGGGGAAAAATGCCACGAGGTAAGGGTCTCTGGAAAAATCACTGAAAGAACTACATGAAGGAGAGACTGAGAAAGAAGTCCTAGATGAGGCTGAACATGAGGAGGGAAGGAAGCAACAGACGCAGGTCATGAACTTCAAGTGAAATCAGAGCCTAGTCATGGACAAAAGGAGAGAATAGGGTTTCAAGACCAAATCAAATAGGAGAGAGCAGAAAGGCAGCTGGGAGAAAGTCCAGAAGCTTTTGTGGCTGATTCGGTTGCAGTCATCCAGGAAAGCTTCGGTCAGGCCTGGGGAAAGAGCAGCTGTGGATGGGGCACAGGTGGAAGACACATTAAGTGAGGATGGGGCCTCGCTGTACTTAGAGATCGGAATCTCTTTAAATTCTGAGTGGTGTTTCCTCCACAAGGTGAACTCTTAAGAGAAACTGAAATGTGTAAGGAACTCTATGTGATCATGCGTGGGAGAGGACTCTCTGGGTGAAGACATCCCTTGTGTTCCTAGAAGGCAAAAAGACTGAGTGGTGAAATGAGGTGGTGTGTGTGCTCTGTGAGGACGTTTTACCACGTGGTGAGGAAGTGAGCAGGGCGTGGGTGGGAGCTCTGGGCTTCACCTGAGTGGAGCTCCTTCACCAGGGATGACATGGTGTTGGTGATGGAGTCAGCAGCCACCAGCAGGTCATTGCGGAGGTTTCTCCTCGTACCTGAGAAGAGTGAGAGCAGAGGGTGATGCTGGGTGGGTGCGTGGGCATGTGGAGGAGAGAGCGGAGCAAACGGCTCAGTATGCCAGGCCTGGACATGGGGCGGAACACCGAAGGGGAGAAGGGGCTGCGGCAGCCCCACAGCTCCAGGCACATCAGGAGCACCAGGTACCCAAGTCTATTGCTCTCCTCCCTGTTCTCTCTCTGCAGAGCAGGGCCCTGTCAACTCCACACTTCTTAGCCACAATCCAAAGAGCTGGGTTCCAGAGCAAGGATTGATCCAAGGGGCTCCTTGGCCTATGGCCCGACTTCACTCTCCAGCATTACTGCCTCCCTGGCTTATGTCTCCACCCCAACAATACATCTTTAGCCACGTCGTCTTCCCCCAACTACGTATCACTGCTGGTCGCTCACTCCCTAGACGGCTGTGGCAAGCCCATGCTGATGTGTCTTCAGCAAAGTCCTACTCAGAGAGCTATTCTTCCTGCTCGGGCTTCCTGTAAAGCGTTTCCAGGGCAAGCACATGATTCTAAGAATTATTCCATCCAATTCCTCTGGAGGAAGCAAAGCCCAAAGGACAAGGCACTTCCAACAACCTGGAAGAAAGAGCCCCGGAGCCCAGGAGGCCTGTTCTTTGCACACATACCAAGCCTGCGGACCTCCCGCTGGAGACCAGCCCACCTAATGAGAACGGGTCAGCACTTGACTTATTTATATCACATATAAAAATCTGATCATTTAAAACTAAGCGCATAGAATACCAGAAAGTAAGAATCTTGACTCTGTCTGCAAAGCCCTTCAGCTCTCCCTCACACTCTGCTCCCAAACTCACCTTGTGCGAAGGCCTCCTGCATGTCTCCTCCGACGCCGCTCAGCGGGTCTTGTGGACAATGAGTGGGCGTGGAACCAGCGGAAGTGGAGCGGACGGGCATGGGCATTGGGTGGCCGCCTCCATGAGTGGGTGATGTCTGTGGCGATCCTGTGGCCTGAGCCTGGGAGAATCAAAGAGACAAAATATGTTATCTCAGGTATCTTATGTCTTTAAAGAAGGGGAGAGTCCTTTTTCTTGGTCAGTCTGAGACAGCAACAGGGCTTCAGCTCCATGGTGCAATGCACTGCACGATCACGTTTGAAAGAAAGGAGTTAGGCTGCCTCCAGGACTGGAGAGAGGAAGAAAAAGAAAAAAGAAAGGGAGAGGGGGAGAGGATAACAGGGGAGGAAGGAGAAGAGGGAGAGAGAACACGGTAAGAACAGACTCAAAGTGGGAGGGAAAGCAGAGGACTTTCAGTTGGACAGACTGAGCAGAGCTGGGTCAAGGATGTGAGAGGGGTGGGGTGACACAATGGGAAATAAGACGCAAACATCTTCCATGTTTGTTTGCAAACACATTCACGGACATCATCTCATTTGATCCTCACAATACCTTGTGAGTATAAAGGGCATACATTTTTGGATACACTTTATAGGAGAAAAACAAGGATGTAAGAGTAAGAGCTTCGTGTCAGGCTACACAGCTCGTCAGTGGGAGATGTTGGAATAACCCCTTCCCCCTCAAGGGCGAAGCTGTGTACTCTGCATCTCTGCAGCTCCAGACCGCCTGAAACATGTGCCTGCGTTTGTGTGTCAGGAGCTCAGCGGCAGGCTGTTTCCCAGGAGCTAGGACATCCGGACTGCCACACTGCACATGTCAAACACCCACAGCGAGGTCCTTTGTGGGCCATCCTGCAGGGACTAGGTGACAAAGGACACGTGTTTACTGGAAACTGAACTTTACTTGTGAAAGCTCTGGTGTAGTTTTGGAGAAAGCATGGAGCAATGGGATCACATTGAAAAACTAGTTACAGGGAGCTCACTGAGATTTGGGCTCTACTGCCCTTCAGAGCAAGAGCAGCTGAGTACGGCCGATAGACTGGGGTTTCCTGTGGCAGCAAAACTGAGAAAATATAAGCCAAAGTGTGCAAATGAGTTCAAAGGAAGATCATGATCTTTTTGGGATCTAGCTCAGAAACCCCACATACAAACAGAACCGGCCTGAACAGGCTGGCAGGCTGCACGCACAAAGCCTCACCTCACTGCCGTGACCAGTGTGGGCGCTGCACTACACAGAAACGTTTGTTCTCCATACGTCGTTCCTACTTTGATGTGTGTGTGTGCGTGTGTGTGCGCGTGCGTGCGTACACACACGCATGTGCGTACACACACGCATGTGTTTTAGTTTGAGAAATTAAAAAAATACAGAAAGTTAAAAAGTATAACATACCACCTGAATTGATAATTGTTGATACTGTGTCCAATTTACTGCAGATAAATCTGAAGACCCCTTTCACCACCAATTCTTTCCAGTCCCAGTCCCCTCACCTTATCCTTTCAGAGGCCACCATTATCAAAGACTTTGGTGAAGGACTCTTTACCTATGTATCACATGTAACTCTGAATAATATATGCTATTTCGTGCTTTTAAATTTTGCATGAATGGCATCATACTGCACATATCACTTTGCAATTTGCTTTTATTACTTAGCATATTTTTGACATCTTTCCATGACACAAATAAATATGAACTTAGACCTTTATCTTACACATTATGTGTAAAAACTAACTCAAAATGGATCATACTAAATATAAGAACTAAAACTATAACACCGTTAGAAGAAAAGATTAGGCAAAAAGTATAGCTACAAAAGAAAAAAAAATGGGTAATTGGACTTTATCAAAATTAAAAACTTTTTTTCAAAGGATATCTTTAAGAAAGTAATTGGGGCGACCAGATGGCTCAGTTGGTTAGAGCGCGAGCTCTGAACAACAGGGTTGCCGGTTCAATTCTCACATGGGCCAGTGAACTGCGCCCTCCACAACTAGATTGAAGACGAGCGGCCACTGAGCTTCCAGAGGGGCAGCCGGATGGCTCAGTTGGTTAGAGTGTAAGCTCTCAACAACAAGGTTGCCAGTTCAATTCCCGCGTGGGATGGTGGGCTGCGCCCCCTGCAACTAAGATTGAAAACAGCAACTGGACTTGGAGCTGAGCTGCGCCCTCCACAACTAGATTGAAGGACAACGACTTGGAGCTGATGGGCCCTGGAGAAACACATTGTTCCCCAATATTCCCCAATAAATTTTTTAAAAAAGTAAAAGGACAACTCACAGAATGGAAGAAAGTTTTTACAAATCCTATATCTGATAAGGGATTTGTATCTAGACTATATAAAGAACTCTTACAGTCAATAATAAAAGGAAAAGTCACCTAATTTAAAGGTGGGGGAAGAACCTGAACAGACATCCTCCGAAGATAACACAAGTGTCCAATAAGCACAGGAAAACATGTTCAACATCATTAGCCATCTGGGAGATGCAAGTCAAAACCACAATGAGATACCATTCCACACCCAGTAGGAAGGCTATAATAAAAAAGACAGATGATAACAAGTGGTGACAAGGAAGTGGAACCCTCATAAGATGCTGATAGGAATATAAAGTGGTGCAGCTGCTTTAGAAAATAATCTGGCAGTTCCTCAAAAGGTTAAATGTTGAGCACAATGTGACCCAGAAATTCTGCTCCTATGTGTATATACCCAAGAGAAATGAAAACATATGTCTATACAAAAATTTGTACACAAGTGTTCATAGCATTATACGTAACAGCCAGAAAAGTGGAAACAATCCAAACATTCATCAACTGATGAATGATTTAAATGAAACGTGGTAGAGTCTTACAATGAAATGGGGTTCGGCAATAAGAAGGAAGTAAGTACTCGTGCTACAACATGGATAAATCTTGAAAATACACTAAGTAAGAGAAGCCAGTTAAAAAAGCAACATATTGTTTGATTCCATTTATATGAAATGTCCAGAATAGAGACAGAAGGTAGATCAGTGGCTGTCTGGGGCTGGGAAACTTGAATTGTACAATGTAAAAGGATAAATTGTATAGTATGTAAATTATATCTCAATAAAACTATTATAAAAAGACACCACTGAGAAAAATAAAAAGATAAGCCAGAGACTGGGAAAATTATTTGCAAATTATATCTGATAAAGAACTTGTGCAAAGATCTTTTTGGATTTGGCACCAGAAGCAAGGGTAACAAAAGCAAAAATAAACAAGTGGGACTCCATCAAACTAAAAAGTTTTCCACAGCAAAGGAAACCATCAACAAAACGAAAAGGCAACCTACCAAATGAGAGAAAATATTTGCAAATCATATATGTGATAAGGAGTTAATATCCAAAACATATAAAGAACACATAACAACTCAATAGCAAAATAACAAACAATCCGATTAAAAAATGGGCAGAGGAACTGAATAGACATTTCTCTAAAGAAGACATACAAATGGCCACCAGGTACATGAAAAAGGCTCACTAATCATCACTAATCATCAAGAAAATGCAAATCGAAACCACAGTGAGATATCACCTCACACCTGTTAGGATGGTTATCATAAAAAAGACAAGAGATAGCAAGTGTTGGTGAGGACAGAGGAAAGGATCCCTTGTGCACTATTGGTGGGAATGGAAATTAGTGCGGCCACGATGGAAAACATTACAGGGGGTTCCTTTAAAAAATAAAAATAGAACTACCATATGATCCAGCAACCCTACTTCTGGGTAGATATGCAAAGAAAATGAAAACAGGATCTTGAAGAGATACCTATACTCCCATGTTTACTGCAGCATTACTCATAATAGCTAAGATAGGAAAACAACCTCGTAAGTGTACATCAGTGGATGAATGAATAAAGATGTGGTGTGTATGTACAATATTATTTAGCGAAATAATTTTAGAGAAAGGAAATCCTGTTGTGTATGATAATATAGATGGACCCTGAGTGCATTATTCTAAATGAAATAAGGCAGACATAAAAAGACAAATACTGTACGGTATCACATGTGGAATCTAAAAAAAGTCAAATTCATAGAAACAGAAGGTAGCAATGTAATTGTGGGGGGGCTAGGAGGCAGGGGGAAATAGGAAGATGCTGGTTAAAGGACATAAACTTTCAGCTATAAGACGCATAAGGTCTGAGGATCTAATGTATAACATGGTGAGTATAGTTGACAACACTGCATTGTATAATTGAAATTTGTTGAGAGTAAAACTTACATTTTCTTACACAAAAAAGATATACATGTGAGGAGACAGATATGTTAACTAACTGGATGGGGGGAATGCTTTCACCATATATATTTATATCAAATCAACACAATGTATACTTTAAGTATATTACAATTTTATATGGCAATTTTAAAAGCATATGGCAATTATAGTTACATAATGCTGAACTAAAACACAAACTAAAGAAAAAAATAAACTTGTGTCCAGAACATATAAAGAACAGCTGAATAATAAGAAGATAAACAACCCAATCACAAAACAAAGACGAACAGATATTTCACCAGAGAAGATGTACAAATGGGCTAGTAATCCACATGAAAAAATACTCAACATGAGTAGTTATTCGGGAAACGAAAACTGAAATCACAATGAGATACCACTCACTGAAAAGCTACATTCAAGAAGAATACCAAGGATGTGGGAAAACGGAAACCTTTGTGCACTGCTGATGGACTGTAAAATGGTACAACCACTTTGGAAAACAGTTAGGCAGTTTCCTAAAATGTTAAATATAAACTTACCATATGATCCAGCAAATTTACTCCCGAGTATGTACCCAAGGGAAATGAAAATATGTGCCCTCTCAAAACTAGTACACAAATGTTCATTAGCAATAGTTTAATAGCCCCAAGGTGCACATAACCCAAAAGTCCACCGACTGCTGAATGGATGAACAAAATGTAGCTTATCCAAACAACGGAATACTACAAGATCTCTTTTTGCTTGTTGTTTTACTCCTGCTTAACTTTTATAATAATTTTCCATTGACAATTAAACATGTTCTATCTTGTGAAATACTTTCTCCTATTTTTGTCAGTGGTTATAAAACATTTATGATCACTTACTTTTTCAGGGTATCTATCTTTTCCCCCCAACTGATTTATCAGCACTTTAGGAGTCCTGTTTTGGCTAGATAACAGTAGCGCATATTAATACTGCACTTTGGGGAACCACCTCCACCATTCATCCTCTAAGTACCATCACCCCTGCTTGTTGGCCATTTTTATGGGAGAGGCAGGAAATAATAAAGCATACAATTCATTCTGGTTTGGAGAGTGCTTACGAACAGCCAAATCTAGCAGTTTAAGTCCAAATCCAAACTAGATATGGAAGCTGGGAGAAAGGTGTGAGAAGCCACAAAAAAGGCAAGGCAGTCCGATGCGGAGGCCTGGCTTTGCAGGGGGTCCTATGAGCTAGCACAGTTTGGGACGCAGCAAAGCACGGAACCGGTAGACACCGCCTCTCCTGGGCGTCTGAGGGCTGAGGGGACCAGAATAAAGGTGGTTGTCTGGGTTCCCTGAGCAGCCTCAAGGACGGACCATGCACCCCAGCAGCTGATGGTTTTCCCACAGGCTGATACTGGGAGAGATAAGAGCCTGACGCTGTCTCTCAATTATGGAAGAGTCAGAACCCCAGTGAGATCCACTGAGGACCCTGGATAATGGAGGAACCTATGAATTCAGAAGCCTCCGCCACAGAACAGGGCTGCTGCCTGTGAGAACCAGGCCTGTCCACAAGCAAAGGACCGATCAAGCTGGAGCTGTGGACGATCCTCCCCTGACACCACAGACCCCGCGTAAGTCCCCAAGGCATGGTACCAATCTCAGGCACAGGAAGGGACATGAGACCCTCTGAAGGGCCTGGCTTCAGAGTTTGCCTGGAAATGTTCAGCTCAGACAATAAGCATTCGAGAGAGAAATTAAGCCCAGTTAAGAAAAAAAAAATTCTTTTGGTCTGAGTGTGTGGCCTATGAAATTCACACTCACTTTACTGTGGGACAGCTATCGGTCGTCCCGGGGGGCAAACCTGACATTAAGCACATGGCAAGTACTGAATACATGTTCCTCAGTGACATCTGGGCTAAGCACCGCTGCCGAAGGACTGGACGTCAGAGCTGCAAGAACCGTGACGAGCAAATAGTTGCTTTTTAAGAACATGAAACTGAACCTTTGCAAATATGTTAAAGGAAGATGATGATGGGAGATGAGGCCGAGGGACGGGCAGGGCTGAAGAGCCACATGTGACTAGACTCTAAGGTCAGGAAATGAAACTTACTGCCTACCACTGGCTTGAAAATAATCAGGCCCCCTTCCTGGGACTGCTGCCCAGGACATGCCTTCTGATGAAGATAGAAACCAGACTCCAGAAGTTGTCTTTGTTCAGAGCAGTAGAGAGAGAAAAGCTAGGAGCACTGTGAAGGCACAATTTCCCCCATGGATCTCAAACTCCAGCCCTTGATTTTAGGGTCATGTTGGATTAAAACAATGCTTAGGTGGAGCTGTCAGGAGCCCACTGAATGCTGGTTCCAGCAGAGCACTAACAAGTTGGCATCCCAGTAGGCCAGTAAATGCCAAAGGCCCTGGGACAGACACGAGTCGCAGCCAATCGACGTGCACATGCTTTAGTCAGGCCTGAGGCTGAGGGTTCACGAAGGCCTGGAGACCAGGGCTGACCTTGGATGACGTATACAGTGGTGCAAGGGATGTCAACGGACCGTTCCTGGGTGGTTTAGACAGAAAAAGCAAAAGGACTGACAATAGTTCTTTTAATATAGCGAAAGAACTGCACTGTCTGGCCTTCAGGCCTCTACTTGCTGTTCTCTCTACCAGGAGCACTGCTTCCTCTGTGACATCTGACCAGCTCCTCCTGGTGGGTCCCCTAGGTGTCCACTTCATTGTCACCTCCTCTAGGGTCAGAGATCAGGTCTTCCTGAGAGGCTCTCACAGGACCCTGACCAGCATTCATCGCACCTCTTCCTTACCTTTGCGCTTACCACATGTAAATGCTTAATAAATATTTGTTAAATGACAATGAGGTGTATCACGTTTCTAACCCTTTTTCCTCTGTAATGGAAAGTGGGAAACGCAGCCAGAACAGGCAATAATCTCTAGGGAGTATTTATCAGTCATTGATAAAGCTGTGTATGAACTACTTTAACTAGATAACTAAAATGTGGTGGGCAGACCTCTGAGATGGCACCCAATGACAACCCCCCTTCCCCGTAGTCACACTCTTGTCACCTCCTCCCCTTGAATGTGGGCTGGGAGCACTAACTGCTTCTAACGAATCAGGTGGATGGGATGTCACTTTTGAGATAAGGTCATGAGACTGTGGCTTCTGTCTTGCCCACACACTTTCTCTTTTGCTTGCGCACTGATACAGCCAGTTGCCATCTCGTGAGCTGCCCTGTGGAAGGGCCCATGTGGACAGGAACTGAGGGCGGCTTACAGCCATGAGCCAGCGTTGAACAGAGCCCTCAGTCCAACAGTCCACGAGGCATCTGCCAACAACCATGCACATGGCTGAGCCTTAAGGTGACTTCAGCCTTGCGAGAGACCCTGCCACTCAACGTGTGAGGAGCTGTGAAGTACTCTACATCGATTTCCTTCTCAGCCAATCGCAGAGATGCTGCTCCTCTGGTCCCCATGCAAGTGGAGGCTGTGAAGAGACACAGAGGATGGCGCTGTCTTACGACAGAGTTTGAAATGAGGTCCTTCTAATGACCCAGGCCCCGGGACCCAGTGCCCCTTCCACTGGACCGCACTGCCTCCTTGCATGTACAAACTGAAGTGTAGGAGCAGAGACAGTTCGAGACAGTGTTTGCAGCCCTGAGTTGCACCCTCGGCATGTTGACAACCACCTACGAACCTGGTGAAGTTTGTTCATTCTCTGCCCTCTTGACAGGTCTGGGCCAGACACACATGCTAAAAATCAGGCTGGAGCACTGAGCTGTGCAATTGTACCTTGTCTCAAAAGCACAGGTGGGCTTTACGTTCAAAGAGGCAGGCCCTCCCCATGGAGACTGCCAAGCACTCCACTCAACACAGACCCATCTAGAATGAGGGGCATGGAAGGAGGCTGCAGAGGGAGCATCACAGTGGGGACCTTAAGATTAGGGGGAACCTGAGAATCACACATTAGTCGGTAAAGGTGGAGGAACTAGTCAGGCGGCTCCGGGGGTGGGGGTAAGCTGACTAATGAAAGAATAAAACAATCGTGAGTTTAAGCTGCCAGGAGAGGGGCAGTTAGCCTGGGAAGCAAGGACACTTTGCAACATGCTCCTTGGTGTTTTAAGGTTTCCTCATGTAAGGACAGTTGGATCTTGTTGTAATACAACCTACAACAAAGGCCTGAATACAGCACAGGCCAATCACGTGTCTAACCAATAACTAAACACAATAAATGCCCTGTAACTCAGGTTCTCTGAACACAGAGGGCCTTTGTAGTTGGGAACAATTCTGCTGGAAATAGAAAGCTAGAGAAATGTTATAATTTGAGAAGCTCTCTAGTCTGCTGGCTCTTCACTTCTTCTAAATCAGCAAAAACCCTGAGAACCTGAGAAAACTATGTGTCACGTCCCAAGAAAATAGTTCGGAAATTATGCTTATAATTTCAGAGGGATCATGACCCTAGGAAAATACCTTCTGTTTTAGTCCAATGTCCATTTTATTTTTGAGGAGACTGAGGCCAACAGAGGTCACAAGGTCACAAATCAATGAGCAGGGGCTGAGACTGGCCCCTGGGTCTCCTAACTGCCTCAAACCGCTAGGAGAAACCAAGGCATATTGGGATCATAGCACCATGTGTCTGAGCCAGAAGTAATGGGGATCAGTTAAGACTTCTCGCTGCTGAAGCTCAACATGATTTTCCATAGGACAGTCAATTGTCAATCATTCCGATAAGGCGGCCAGTTTCCAATAAGAGTGAGACGTGTGAGAAACAGGATTATGACTTGGTCTCTTGTCTAGAACACAAATCTAATACGGGAGCCCAAACGGGTACAGACAATGCCAGAAGTGACCCGAGGACACTGTGACCCCCACACCTGGCATCTGAGCCGAGATAGAGACTCGCCTACTGCGGCACAGAGAGCCAGCGCACAGGGGAAAGGCGCTGTCATTAGCAGGAATATGACATGACTCTTCTAGGCATGTATAGGTATCCCCAGCACCGAGCCCGACACACAGTAGGGACTCCATGAAACTACCACCTTCTTTTTCCCCCTCGTGGAACAGGTATGCATTTTTAAAATCTCCTTAAATGCACATTATAGTCAGTTAATCAAGTCCACAGAGGTTTGTGGCAGAAAGCCTGATTTTGAGAGTTCGTACCCTCTATGGACCATTGATACCTGCACACTCCCCTCCACACACATCTGCCCCCCCCAACAAAAACTCTGCGCTAAGCTGTTATCATGGTAACAGAAGGAGACACTTCAGTCTCCATTTCTATCGTTCTGACTCATGGATACCTGCCAGGTAGCAGGTGGCCTGTGTGGACAATTACATTCATTTTGCTGCAGTGTATTTAAATTAAACAAACTGGCCTCTTTGCTGCTGATTTTCCGAGGCCCTCTCAGAAAAACCAAAAACGAAAAAACAACACTGGGAGAAAGGAGCTACAGGTCTGAAATTTAGGCAAGGCAACCATGAATGTATAGAGAACTGGAATGTATAAGGAATGGACCTTGTATTTTTTTTTTTCTTCAAGAAAAGGTGAAAAACAAACGAACAGAAAACAACCAAAACCAAAACCCCACATACTATTTTGAGCTGGCGCTGGTAGTGGCTCTGCTCAGAAAAGCAGCTGTCTCATCAAACATGGAAGTAAAAGGAGAGAGGATTATCTGACGCTGCAGTGTCTGTCCTGCTGCAAGATGAGAAAATAACTGCCTAACATGATAGCAGCTAAGATGGCTGGGAGGCAGGACCAGGGATGGAAACGAGCAGATGATGGAGAACAGGGGTGGAGGAGATAAAAAAGACAACCACATGGCAGTGAGCAAAGAAGCAGGTTGTGGTTCCCTCCGGAGTGAATTAGAAACAGGTAAAGAACAAGCCTAGAGACTTTCCTATCTTAGCAAAGGTGCCTACCTGCAAGCTTAGGTATGGTGTAGCTTTTAAAGATAAACCTGGCTTCTAAACACCAGTGAGAAGGGCTGAAGGGTTTTATGAGGTCTCTCTTCTCTTACCATCATTCATCTACATTTATCTATCATGTGTCTGTTGGAAGGGAAGGCCACCAAGAAGTCTGCCATGAGGTCTTTCCACAGACGGCTAACACTGGCTTGTTCCCACATCACTTCCGGAAACTCAGTGCTTACACATAACCTGTCACTCCCTGTGGTGGCTTGGGGGGGTGATGGGGGGCGGTAAGTGGCTCTAGACAGGAAACAGCTATTATAAGACTGCTGGATGTTTTGTGATCACAGCATTGGCTATAGGTAGAAAGTTATGGTTCTCAATCTTCTCAATCCCCTCAGAAATGATTCTGTCTCTATTTAAGTCAAACTAAATTATATAGAAGACAAAGCTTACCCCAAGGCTTAAATGGGGTGGGTGCAAGGTGTCTAGTTATCTTTCTTAGTGGAAGAGGAAAGCATATTAAGTTCTTGAGACAAAGAACAACCTACTAAAACTCACCATAAATCCAAAGATCAAAGGGAAGTTGAAATTTAAACTTTGAGATAGGGATGCTCATAAATTCCAAGACCAGAATTACCTTCTTTCTGTTTGTTTCTCCTAGTTTGCTCAGCTCTATTTGAAAATGGTATCCCATTTGTTCTCACTGCAAGATTTCAAAGCCAGTTCTCAGGAAACTGATCAGGGACCTCACTGAGGGAAAAATCCCTATAAAACCAATGCCAAACACTCTGACTACACATTAGAAACAAAAAAAGAGGACAGGCTTGCAGGATAGCACGGTGCTAACTCAGACAGCTGAATCAATGATCAGGCAGGCAGCCAGAACCTCCCAATGATATTTTAAAAATTCAATGAGACACATGGAAATGCTATCTACGGGGTGGCCAAACTTGCATATTAAGGTATGGCACCCATCTTCAACACCACCACTCTTTTTGCTGAGTCCCTATTACATATTATACAGTGGTTAGAGTCCAGGCTCTGCAGCTCAGTGATCTAGTTTGGGTTCCAGCTCTGCCGTTTACTAGCTGTGTGATGTTGGGCAACTGACTTAACCTCTCTGCGCCTCAGATTCTTTATACATAAAATGGAGATGAGAATCTCTTCACAGGTTGGTGAGGATGAACACACAATGCTTCACACACAAGCTCAATAGAATACTCCCTGCCATTACTGTACTTTGCAAGGTGCTGGGGGGCTAGGAAGGGGCAATGTTTCCACCTCCATGGGCTCACAGACTCCTGGGGCAGTTGGGCGTATATGCAACTAGCATACAAAGGAGGATGAAACCAGCTCTAGGTAGAGGTACAAAGGAAAAGCAGCAGAGCCGGGAAAGCGTTTAACTCTGACCCGCTGGAACAGAGTAAGGTTTCATAGAAGAGGTGGCATCTGAGAGTATCTTGAGGGGTACAATTTCAATAGACAGAAAAGGCTCGGGAAGGGCAATCCAGGTGAGGAAAGTGCGTGAACAAAGGCACCGGGCCTGCGCGAGGCTGTGTATGGAGGATAAGGAGCAGCGTGGGGAGCACGGAAGCTATGCTGTGGGAAAAAGAAGTGTGGCCATCATCAGAGCCATAAATAAACAGTCATCAAGTTCACTTACTAGGCCATAGATGGGCCATAGATGGGCAAACTATAGCCCATGGCCAAATCCAGTTCACCACCTGTGTGTTTTGTGTGTTTTTTTACAGTCCATGAGCTAAGAATGGTTTTCACATTTTGAAATGGTTGTATTTTAAGTGGTTATATAAGTACTTATATAATACCTTCGGTTTGGCTTACAAAGCCTAAAATATTTACTATCTGACCCTTTAAGCAAAAGCTTGCTGACCTGCTACAATCAGTGGCAGAGGGAGCTAATGAAGGTTCCGAGGAGGGAATGATGGAGCCATGTGGTCTGTCTTTAGGAATCTGGGACAATGTGAAGGAGGGACTGAAAAGCAAGAGACAAGAGACAAGGAGACCTGTTAGGAAGCTTTTCCAGTAGCCCAGGTGACAGATGATGGAGGCCAGAATGAAGAACAGTAATAGGAATGGAAAGGAGGAGAGAGATACAAGTGAGCTTTTGGAGAAAAAAAATGGACTGGACTTGACAACTAAGTAGGAAGAGCAGCAACTGGAAGAGAGCACGTGTGTAGGGAGTGCTGGGTATGACACTAACATAGCAGGAGAAATGCACAGAGGAGTGATTTGTGGGGAAAGGTGACTGGAAATCTCTTACCATCCATTCCATAGTTAAATCTCAGAGTAAGGGATTCGGAGGATTTCTGGGGACTCAACTGGTATCACAGAGAAAGGTTCTCTGGGCTCAGAGCAGTGTTTTTTAATTAAGGGCAATTTTACTTGCTATGGACCTGGGATGGGAGGAACTACCACTGGAATTTAGTAGGTAAAGGTCAAGAATGCTGCTAAACATCTTGCAAAGCATAGAACAGTCCCGACCTACCCCCCCACCCGCCAAAAAAGAGTTATCTGGCCCCATATGTCCACAGTATGAGGACAAGAAACCTGGTTGAGGGTGACTCGGAGTCATGAGGTTCTACAGAGGATGACTGCCCAGGGCTTCTTTTCCCAGGTGGTGAGCTGCTGTGGAGGGAAGGGCATGTTCGAACCTTCAAGGGGCCCAAGAATAAACCCTGATTATCTTCTGCACAGTTGGGAGATGTCCCAGGGCCAGCTATAGGCCCGAGAGTCTCCTAGATTCTCTCTTGGTTTCCTCAGGTCTGAGCTGATTACATGTAGGAGCTGCAATTTGAACTGTGAAAACAATGAATAAATAATGAATGTTATGTGTTTTTAAGTTATTAAGAACGCACTATAATAAAAGCACTGAAGGATTTACGGTTAGCTAGCTTGGTAAAACAGTGGTAAGTTGGTATGGATGCTTATTAAAGGTAAAACACTTCAGCTGCTGTAAACCGTCTCTCTGCATTGCATCTAATTTTATAAAACATGCTCCTTCCTCCTATCCTCCCTCCTTCTCTCTTTCTCTTTTTTAAGCATTGGGACATCTATACTACAGCTCCAAATGAGAGTAATTCTACTTGCCAAATTATGATTAGCAAATGGAGAAGAGTGTAAAAGAGTCTATCACACCCTTTATAACACGCTTCTTTTAGCTGGAACTAAGCACAAGTTCACTTCAGCTCAGGACTCGAGGCCAGGCAGCTCCAGCTCCCTACGTTAGCCTTGTTGTTCGTACGAGACATCAGAACCAGCCTGAGGTCAGTTATAAAACACGGGTACAGCACCAGGATGTGAGGAAATGTGTATACATGCTCTCAAAATGAAGAGCCACTGTGTCATGCAGGGGACCCTGCTCGCTGCGTCATTTGTTGTGCAGGGTCTCAGCTCCCACTCCCCGCCCAAGAACGCAGGACACGGTAAGGCCAAAAAGGAACACCCATGGAGCCATAAGTAGGGGAGTCAAACCAATATTTCTCGCTGGCGGCTGGGCTGGAGACACAGGAAGCAGGATCTACATAATCTGCCTAACAGCCGTCCGCGCTTGCCAGCCACCATCTTCTTGCTAGCCCCCATTCTTTTGCTAGCGTAGCCACAGCCGTTATATTAGTGGCCAATGGCTTATGGGTTACAGCTGACGGCCAACTAGCCACAGCTGCTGGCCCTCTGATCACAGTTGATGGCCATTTACTACCCGAGCCAGTACCTTTCTTTCTATGTGAGGCTGAGAGCCTGGAAACTGCTTTTGGGGGCTTTGTCCCCACACACAGATTCAATCTCATACAAAGACGGGATGCTGGGGCGAGGCCCCCCAGAAGGAGGGCACTAGAAATCCCTGTTCTCCTGTGGGAGGGGTGGCCAAGAACCCCAGAGATAATAAAGGAGAGGGCTTCAGGAAGCAAGTGACACTCTTTTCTTAGAAAGGATGCTTTCTTTTGTCTGGAAAAGTGGGAGGTAGATGATTGTTATGAAGAAACCCTGGGGAAGGAGTTGGTTACTGAAAGTAAGCTCAAAGAAGTGAGGGCCAGAGGGTTTCAAGGTCACAAAAGGACACACCAGTCAAAGGAACCCAGATGGATTTCTGTAGACCCTTCTTAGTTTATAGTCTTTCCCCAATATAATGACTGGTATCAGTAACAAAAGGACCAAAGAATTGTGACCTTGGAAGTTTACAGATGAGGAAACCGAGGTTTGTAAAGGTTAGGTACATGTTCAGATAGAAATGACGTTTTGACAGTAAGATGTTATGAGTCAGATAATCTAATAGGCAGATATTGAACGTTTAATTCCTTTCTTCATTGAAGTGAATTTATTAAATGTGGTGGAGGTGAAGGGGTTGGACAAGACAAAGCCAGTTTTTCAGACCTGTCTGCACTTTATTAGTCTCCTGGAAATTTCCTTTCCATGGTTGCTGAGAACTGACTTATTGTCAAATCCAAAGGCTTCATTGTCTTATTGTCATTAACTTTCTCCTTCTTGAAACTTTCTGGGCTTTCATGAGAACCCGCAATTCTACTCCTTCTACCTACGACTCCTACTCTTTCTTCTTTTTGTCTACTATGGGTTTTGCTAGGGCTCATGTTTATGGTTTCCACCCTAATTTTATGTTGAAGACTTCCAAATCTACAATGCTAGCCCTGTTTTCCCACCGAAATTCCAGTTGTATATCTCCAAGTATCTAGTAGACCAGACATAGGCTTTACTGTGTGCCCTTCTTTGTAACTCAGTAGGTTCAAAATCAGATCCAAGTTCCCTTCTAACCCAGATCGTCCCCCCATTTTCACTTTTCCAGTCAATGCACCCATTGCTTCCCCAGGTTCTCAGAAAGTCATCTTTCTCTCGTTCTTTTCTGTTGATGCTCTGCTGAGACTCTGACTATAATTTTCTAGGGGCAGATACTGTGGTCCTAGGAACTCAATATTCCTCCAATGGAAGAGGAATCTCTCCAGCTTGGTGTGTACACTTTTCCTAGAGACCCTGGCAGATAGTCTTCCTATGTTGTATACATTCTGGTCAGGAGAGGAAAAGACAGAAATATAGTACAGGAGGGAAATTTAAAAAGCAGGTAGACAAATCTCTCATCTTGTCATGGATGAGAGGGCTATGTATTGGGGGTGCTTCAAACACCCAAAGCTACTCCCTCCCCCGCCCCCCATATCCTCAGACTGTAAACTCCTGTTCAGTGAGTTTTAGGGGAGTGAAATATAAATGGCCATTTTTAATATTGTAATGATATTTCCTCTTTTTGGGGGAAAAAATAAAATAAAAACCAAACCCGACAAGCTGCCAGGTCCCCATAGTGAGTACAGGAGCCGAGACTGATGAGTGAGCACAATGCAGACTTTCACGAGGCCATCCATGTGCAATGAGACTGGCAGAGAGTCCGTGCACGCGGCCAGGACTGGGACCAGGCTGAAGGACTGTGGCACAGTCACACAGTGCAGCACATTGAGTCTTGTTTACCAGAAGACATCTGTGGAGTTTGCAAACTTAGGAGGGCAGCAATGGGGCCTACGGCTCAGGATATCGCTGACCTGGCTTGTGTTTCCGTATTTAGGGCATCATGCCAACCATGAAATAACTTTCGCACT
This sequence comes from Rhinolophus hipposideros, assembly GCF_964194185.1. Taxonomy (NCBI): domain Eukaryota; kingdom Metazoa; phylum Chordata; class Mammalia; order Chiroptera; family Rhinolophidae; genus Rhinolophus; species Rhinolophus hipposideros. Next base: position 60,950,767 of record NC_138058.1, on the reverse strand, counting down.
ATTTGAGAGTGGAATGTGGGTAGGATTTCTCTTTTTATCCTCCAAAAGGCCACGCTCACTGCCTTGAACATGGGTAGTAAGACACAGCTGAATAAATAAATAAATGGCAATCCTTTGCCTTTCAGGAAGTAGACACAGGCTTCTATTTCAGAGTATGGGGGTGGGGGCAGAGAGTCCAGAAGATTTCAGAAGCATGTGAATCACTTCCCAATGAGACTGTGTCCAAAGGTTAAGTGAATCAAGAGGGGAAATGACCCATGAGGCCATCAAGGGGTTCACCAATAATCTCTTTAATGGACAAAGTGGAGGACGCTTTTTTTGTTGTTGTGTAGGCTGTTTTCTTTTTTTTTTTTTAAGTACTTTCTCCTAAACTTACAAAGTTAATACTCATGAGGTTTGTTGGAGCCCTCACGGGTCCACCATGGCTGACTAAATACTGAATGCCCTTCGTTTAGGCATATTTGGTGGGAGTGTGGGCAGAGAGATGGGGGCTTCCAAGGGCCAGCCCACCTCATGCTTTCTTTGGTGTAGATGTAGTGGGTTATTTGGTTCTGGAAATCAGAAAGGTCAAGTCCCATTTGATATCCCAAATGACTAAAGTAATGAGAGTGTGGCAATGTTCTCTCAGTGGAATCCCCAAGACTTCTCTAAGTGTAATTTTCAGAGTACCACCCGTAGAACTGCCATGTGCTCACCTGGGTCAAGGCCTCACCTGTGGGAGACCCCTGTCTGTATTTCACTGCCTAAAGTTAGTCTTTAAGCCTGATGTTGATCTGTACATAAAAGGTTCTATCTTCTAACAGGAGGGGTCAGAGACGTGTTCAAGGAAACATATCCTTTATGAATAAATTGAACCCTTTGACTTGGATAGCCCCCTTTTGTGTGTGTGTGTGTGTTAGTGATCCAGCAGTGGAATTTTTTTATGGTACACTGAGTCACTGGGGAGAATGAAACCCTGAGATGTCCCTAGAATGAACTGATGCATCTGAAATCCCTCCAGATTAGGACGGGGATATTGTTTGCCTCAGAATGAAGTAGCCCACAGCTCAAGGGCACCAATAGTAAGGAACTCCACTGCCACCAGTCCTCGCCATTCTGCTGTTACCCCAGTGTGTGCCCCTTTGTAACATGTGAGTAAATCCCACAACCACATTTCTGGCTGTGGGCATTGGGTTTTTACTGAGCAATGCTCAAAATATTTTCAAATGATACAGGTAACCACAGGTATCCTGCATTTTATAGATTATCTGTGTTAAAAAAAAGAGGATGACTTTATTCTACATCATCAGTATCTGTTCTTTAGACATGGAAATAATAAGTTAATAATAATACTAATATATTACCTTAGTGTGCCTATTCATTTGGTAACACTGAAATACGTTTTTCTGATTCCTTTTTATAAAGGACATTTCTGAACCATCACGTAGTCTCCTGAATGAATTTACCTATTATCTGGGAGTACCTTGAGCAAAATTACTGCTGTAGGTACCTGAACCAGTTATGTCGCTTACAATGAACAAACTTATGAATTCACACTGTTTGATATCACAGTGTTGTAGATCTGGTTAATACCAGTTTTCATGCAGCAACTACTTATTGAGTACAGTACCTGCTGTGTGGCAGACACTGGGCTAGCGGCTGGGGATGCAGTAGGGACAGGCAGACAAAGTCCTTTAATTACAGTCTGAGGACTATCGTGAGCCTGATTAACCCTGACTCAACTGATACAATCTAATTCCTGAGCCTGTTAAACTATAGGATATGTTGAACAGTCACTCAGCGAAGTCTTATCTGGAATAGTCAGATAGTTGTGCCCTTAATTATAACCCTTGGATCTGAAAAAAGAGAAGGGAAGGAGGGAGGGAGGGAGGGAGGGAGAAAGGAATGAGAATTATCAGTTAAGGTACTAATGCCACTCAAAGCACTTGAAAAGTGGCTGAGGCCTAAAGTAGAACCACAGCACCAAAGCTTTTTTTTTACTACCCATTTTCCTCAAATTCGCCCCAATCCAAAATAATTCCTAATCCGGAAAGAAGCAAAAGGCAGACTACATGAAAAGTTCTCCATAACAGATTTATGAAGCCAGTTATGGGATCTATGTCCAGTAAATTCTTCATTCTGAAATTCTTTTACCATTATTTTAGTACCCACATAGGGTATTACATTTTGATAGGGAAGAAATTAAACTGTATCAGCGGGAATCCAGGAGGAAGAGAGGATTATAACTTAGCTCTGTGATAAACGCCTTTTGGTGTCTCCCTCAGTAATGGTACAGATTAAAACAGAAATGCTAGTTCTAAAGCTTTATAGTCTTTTCAGCTATATATGCTAAAAATGTTGTTGAACTATATAAAACCATTGAGTTCAAATTAGAGCCTCACAAGTGAGCCTCAGGTAGGTTCAGTTTAAACTGGTGATGTAAAAAGAGGATATTTCTCCCTCTACACAGAGCAGAATGTGTTCCCTCATACTATAGTGGAGAAAGATGAGGAAAAAGAACAATTTGTACCTGTCATGCTATGGACAATCCTATGAGACTGAGGACCAGATCATGAAGTTGGGACCTTGGCTATGGAGAACTCCCAAGACATACACACGCGTGGCTTGTTAGTGGCAGGCTTCAGTGGTCTGGGTCTAGCTTCAAAGGGATGATGATCTCACAAAGAATCAAAGGTCATTGAAATGAACATGTTATTTAATCCCTTGTCTACTCAAGCTCAGCTTTAAACTGACCTGAGAAATAATACATCACCAGTGAGAATATCTTGGTCTTGGATTCCATAGTAATCCATAAAAATTTTTAAAAATGAAATGTCTGTTGGAAGTTCTACTGCTACCGCTAAAAAAATAAATCCATAATGTCTTCCCCCTTCTGAAAAAGAGTTCTCAGGTAAGGTGTAGGGTGTTCCCAATTACGTGCTTCCTTCTGAGCTGGCACATTCGGAGAGGGATCAGGAGACGCTGATTTGGGCAGATAGTTGAAGTAAGTCCCCAGCAAGTGGTTTGAGCTATAAAGTGAATCTTTGGGGTGTAGATGGGTGAAGAGGAGGAGGGGAACACTGGTGGTCGTCAACTACAGGTGATAGGATGCCCTGGATCAGCAGGTAGGGTACAGTCAATAGCAAGGGGTTGAGACTGTCAGGGATGGAGTGGGAGAAGGGAGCGGGAAGCACAGATCCTCCTACTTGTCTGCCTAGCTTTACCAGCATCCTCTTCCCTGCTTCTAAGCAATTGGAGGCTAAGTGTGGTCATGCGACTCACTTTGGCCAATGAAATGAAGAAGTGATGTGTGTCACTTCCTGGTATAAGCATTTAAAGGCTGGGTTTGACTTTCCATCCTGGTCTTCTCCTGATTTGCCAATGTCAGTGTATCTAGTGATATGGAATTGCCATAAGATCAAAGCAACAAACTATGCGTGAATGAGAAAAAAATACCAACAACAGACTTTTGTCACATTAAAGCCATTGAGATTTCTGAGTTGTTTGCCTCTCCTAACATCACGTCTTCTAGACCCTTTCTGACAATCTGTCTTTCACTCTTTCTGTCTTGCCTCCTCCCTTCACTACCTGTCCCTTCCTTTTCTATCCCCTTTACTGCTCCCCTAACTGGAAACAATAATACATACAATGTTTTATATTCCTATTCTTAATCTAAAACATGGATAAATTTGTTTTTTGAAAAAGAAATGAGGAAATGTTTTGAATTAAACATTTCATATTTCTCTCTTAAAAAAAAAAAAAGCCCTGAGGTAAATGAAAAATCATCTATGCTTTGAAAACCTTACTATGTTATATAAACATATGGTGTAACTATTGTGGAGAGGTCTTCAATTGATTTTCTTGTGTGGGTTAGTGGCTATCAGCATAAATAAAAACAAACATAAACCTTCCCTAAACACATGCAACAGTCATGCAGCTCAGAAAAACCAGAGCTCCCTCTGGAGTAGGCTCTGAACAGGAAATCACTTACAGCATAGCTAATCACTTAGTTTTCACTGGTAACTTTGGTAAGAAGGCTACCGGAGCTGTAGCACCCAGAAACCTGTTCAAGACGAAAGGGCATCTGAAGCCATCCAGAGAACTACTCATTTTCATGCACCGTCACTCATGACATATTTAGACCCAGGTCACCCTCTCCACCCCGAAAGTTGTTTCAGCCAGTTCAAGTCCCTTTCAACACAAAGCAGCAGAGAATGAAAGAGCCAGAAAATGCAATTGTGGCCTGGCTGAGCGTGCATATTCAAATAAACACAACAGATGTGTACTTTGAAAACAAAATTTAACAGGTCCTGGTTACAAATGAGAACATGCTCTACTAGGGGAACATGACGAGGATGTTGTGGACATTTTACAGCACCAGGGTTTTACACAAACTCAATTCTGAGAGATGAACTTGTGCAGGGAGGCGAGGAGAAAGTATATAACAGTTATACGAGGCAAAGAACATGCAAAAGGAGGAAGAAAAAGATGGAGAATTCTGAAATTCACTTACTGCCTGCTTTTGCTCTTCCTCCTAGAGGTGGTAAGAATGGAAAAAAGGGCAGAGGGAAAAAGGAGAGAGATTAATGCCCATCACTACAAATGTTTGGCAGCAATGACAGAATAGGGCAAACCAGGCCAAGCCTGTGGCTTCAGAGATCGAAGCCCAGCATAAGAGCATCATCAGCTGGACAGGGCAAATGGCAGGCCTCTACCCCAGCCCATCCATTAAATGCTAACTTCTAGACTTGCAAGGAAAGAACCTTAGAAACCATCTAGTTCAACTTCCTCATTTATGCACCAAAAAGGCATAGAGGGCTTGCCCAATAACTATTTAGGGTAAGCAGAAAAGAAGCAGCTCAACCATGACTAAAAAGCCCATTTCACCATTCATAATATTCACATAGGTTTAGGTACATTTGTCCAGATAGCGGTCCTCCAGCTGTGGAATACAGACCAGCAGCAGCGGCAGCATCATGGGAAAGCCTGTCAGAGATATGAATTTTGGGACCCACCCCAGACCAACTGGATTGAAACTCTTGGCATAGGGCACAGCAGTGTGTTTAATGGGCCTTTCAGCTGACTCTGATGCTTGCTATTTGAGAGCCGTTGCTCTAAGAACTTCCCCAATTAGCAGTCCGCATGACCACAGATTCATCTCTTTAGTCCCCTCCCCTCCACTGTTTTAGGCTGCTTAGGTTTTTTTCAAAGATGCACACACATCCCCATTCCCCCAGTACGCGGGAAACTGCTTCGGGGCCCAGAGAGGCCTTTCAAAAATAATTTGCAACCTTACTTTTTCATTAATTCAACACAGGTTCACTGAGTTGTACTTCTTATGCATAAAGCCCTGGGAACATGAGATGGTCTCTGTATTTGAGACCTTCCAGAGCCAGGCCCACATTAGGCACTTGCTAACTCTCAGCTGTCACAAAGCACCCCAAGGTGCTGCAGAAAGAAGCACAATGACGATGAGATAAACACTCCCGAGTGTCTCTCCCCTTAGTCCGTTGCTCCTGTTACGCTGTGTTTTAATGGGTGTCTTTACTTTCCTTCTGTGTCTCATCACAGGTAACTATGGTCAGGGAGCTTCCGCTCATTGCCCCAGTATGTACATCCAAGAGCTGTTGCAATGGTTCTACTGAAATTGGGTCCATACGACCAGGCAGTCTTTACTGAAGACACGCGGAGGGAGCCTTAGGAGAGGACGATGGCTTCTCAGTCTGCAGATCTGGGTGCAGTGGCAAGAATGATTTCAGTAAAGCCAAGGAATTTCAAGAGGGAAGGAGAAAGGAAAAATTTGGAGAAAATAATTTTCTTCCTGCAAGGGAGAGACATGGACTAGAATTTAAATGGGTATCAAAAAATCTCTTGAGGAAGTAAACTGGCAGCCTTGTGGTTCCCACTGGCCCATGTGGGAATCGAACCGGTAGACTTCGGAGTTAGGAGCCTGGAGCTCCAACCGCCTGAGCCACCGGGCCGGCCCTCTCAACCACAAGGCTGCCGGTTTAACTCCCCCAAGGGATGGTGGGCTGCGCCCCCTGCAACTAGCAACGGCCACTGGACCTGGAGCTGAGCTGCGCCCTCCACAACTAAGACTGAAAGGACAACAACTTGGAAAAAGTCCTGGAAGTACACACTGTTCCCCAATAAAGTCCTGTTCTCCTTCCCCAATAAAATCTTAAAAAAAAAATCTCTTGAGAAGACTCCAATTCAGCACAGGAAGATGTTCTTCAGAATCAGTCAGCTGCCAGAGACCTGGCCAAACCGAAACTCACAGGAGCCCAGGCAGTGAAGGCCCTGAGCATGAGCTGACATATCCTGAGGGTCTTCTAACGTTTACATCCGACGCGCATGGCTCCAGTTAGAAGGCACTCGAGTTTTGCATTTGGGAAGCCATCTCCCTTCCTAGCCAGGCTTCCCTGTGGGGCAGAACCCTTTTCTCCCACACACTAGGTTAAGGAGAACAGCCCAGGTAGAGTTATTGAACAATTAAAGAACGTGTTTTTACTGCTGGCACTAGGTGTTGAAATGAAAATTGAGATGGTGGGGGAGGGAGGGGGCCATTCTGACAGGCTGAAATTCCATCTGAGGTCAAAAGACCAGTATGTAATTCCCTAGAACTGTTCTTAAGACACCTCCCTATTCTCACTGTTTTCTCCAGGTTTGGAATTAGAGATAACATTTGCTTTGGTTCAACAGAAGAGGGAAATTTCAGAAAGCAATGTTTCACGTTTGCACATTTGGTAGCTGGCACATACAGCTTGCCAAAGACATGAAATCATTATACTCTGCAGCAGACACATGTGTCAGGTCAGGACGGGGAGGTGGACAGGGCAGCATTTGCAGGACTTAGAGGGCACTCCTGAGCATTGGGGTCGGCTTAGGGTGGACTTTGGCAAAGTGTGACTTTGGATGGTATCGTACAATTTCAACTCACAAAAGTCATTCAGATAAAGCCCTGAAGGCTCGGTCAACACAGAAAACAACACAGATATAAGGTCTTAGAACTCTTTGTTATCAATTAGTCAGTTAGGATCAGTAAACATTGACTGATGACAAGGCATAGGAGCCAACTTGATTTAAAGGGGTAATAATTCCTTAATTATGAAGTGCAAATCTAAAACTGCTTATTTCATCGAAAAACACCTGAGACTCTTCTACTTAGGTGATCTCTAGCCAGCTGACCAAAGTAATGCCATAGCCGCTGTAGTCATCTCAATACAATTCATATTCAAAACCTCATTTGCAAATGAGGTTGAAACTCAAAACTGCAGAATTCATCTGGCAAATGCGTTTTAAAGGCAATATTTGAAAAAATGGAAAATGAGACAAAAAAAATACTGGGAACATGATCCAGAAACTGAAATACCAATACGTAACCACTTCTAGATCAAATAAAAAGTTTGAGGCAGAGGTTATCCATATACTCATTAATTAGGGAATAAAAGGTAAGGAAAAGTTACATTCTGAAACATGGCACCTAAGTGTCAGTCTACATTATGTCATTAAAAAAAAACCCCAGGGGTGGCCAGTTAGCTCAGTTGGTTAGAGTGTGGTGCTCTTGACAACAAGGTTGCCGGTTCGATCCCCACATGGGCCACTGTGAGCTGTACCCTACACAACTAGATTGAAACAACTACTTAACTTAGAGCTGATGGGTCCTGGAAAAACACACTTAAAATAAATAAAAAGTTAAAAAACAAACAAACAAAAAAAACAACCAAACAATAAGAATGTCCCCAATATTCCTGGGTGACAGGAATTGAGTCTTCACCAAATATCTAAACACGACACTTAAGAACTCATTACTTTTTATTAAATAAATGGATGACCCATTTTTACCTAGTCTTGTTCCAAAACAAAGGATTTGAGATTTTTGTTGAATAAATTCATAAATAATGGTGACACTTTGTATGTATGCATCTTTAAATGCTCATTTTTCAGATAAATAGACAAAGTACACACCATTTCACTGATGGAGTGAAATGAAAGAACTCCCTGTGAAATGGGAACTTACTGTGTGGTGTATTTTAATTTATGAGTATGCCAGACCATGTGGCTTGATTGTCCATTTGACTAACTGCTCACAGCTGTTTTAGGAGAGAATTAAATGCTAGCAGACTGAACATCAATGAAAGCAAGGCAGCCCTTTGAAATTAAAATTAGGATTCTAAAGGGTACTTTTTAAAAGTAGGAAAACATCTTTGAAATTTTAATGGAAGTCAGTGGTTCCTATGTATGACCTTTTAGGCGTGTATGTAATACACCAATTAAGATTGTAATCCTTTTAGGAAACTGGACACTAAAGGCATGAGATTTTAACTGTGAATTCTAACCAAAGGACAAAAAGACAACATTCCAGGTCTGAATGGCCTCAGCCTGTCAGGTGGGTAAATGATAACGTGTTTAAGAACCTGGCAGGAGATCCTACAATATGGGGCAGCAGGGTCCTGCTTATTTTACTGAAATTGTACCTGTACGACAACAGCTAGAAATACAAAGAAACTCAGGGTTTGGGATTAGAGTTCCAGGACTCAGCTCATTCTGCTTGGCCCTTGAATACAAGCTTCGGAATTGAACTACAAGGTCTTACATAGTAATGCATGTGGGCTCTGAGCCAGGAACTCCAACGACACTGAGGACAGCTAGTCGGGAAAGTGTACAGTGGCACTTAGAGGAAATGCATCCTGACTTCCCTCCAGTTTGCATAAACCTTGCTCCCTTTACAAAAATCAGCCTGGGGTACTTTCCCATCTATGAATGGGGTAATCTTTGAGAACATCTTTCTGAAAGGGAGGTTTGACCCAGAGAAGGGGTGCGTGGGTCCCGTTATCTCCTGTCCTACTTGTGGACTAACCCCACAGTGGCAAGGCTTCCAAGGCCCCGCCAGGTTACAGGTGTTCCACAGTCCAGGTGAATCTAAGGACATCTCTGCTGTCTTGAGTGGGTGATGGGCTAATGAGCTGGAGACTCGCAGCTACTGGGGGGTCTGGGCTGGGTGTCATGCTGAGGTTTTCTTTAAAACAAAACCCATTTAGACATAAAATATTTCTCAGGAGACATCCTGTTAACAGGATTAATGTAGAAACACGTCCAGACAAAACAACCCAAACATCCAGGACCAAAGCTAGAAACAAACTCAGCTCTCGACTAAAAGAAGTGATTGTCTTGAGCAAGTCGAAAGTCAGCTCAAACCATATTTATCCAAGTTGCTAATACTACCACTAGCTTCACTGGTAAGGGACTGGTTTGGAGTGGAGATGCTAAAGAGGAGTTGTTTTCTTGGGCTATCAGTTCTACTCGAGACCCCTGTCACGTTGGGCCTGGATGGTTTCATTAGTCTCCTATCATCCTTTAGTTTCTCCACTTCCTGATCTGTTCAATATATTTTTCTAAACTATTTTTTTACAACCTTCAGAGACTCCCCTTTATTACAGGATTAAATCCACCACCCTCAGCCTGGCTTTTGAGACACTCCACACCCTACTTCCACTCTGGCTGCTAACTCTGTCACACCACGGAATGCGGTGGCTTCGGAGCACAGACCTGAAGAATTAACAGCATGGACAAATGTGCTGTGGTTCTGCTGCTACACAGCTGGGGGAATACTTCTGTTCTCGGCCAGAATCGTCCAGGGGAGGACATTTAAACGCTAGGCGTGCCTTTCTCTGCTCTGGCGTGTGGGGACTGTAATATATTGTTCAACAAAAATAGACAGTGAGACCTGAATTATTCCAGATTAATTCAAGTCCCAATACACCAAACCTAGAGCAAATAGGCTATTTTCGCCTCTCCTAATAAAGTCATTGATTAGAGTTGGTTTGGTAAGACTGGTATGCCTCTATAACACTTATTAAAATAGGACACGCTATTTGTAAGTGGAATATTTGAATACTTGTCTTAAAAGAAACTTTGAATCTTTGGGAAACATTCATTTATGCATAGCTAATAACCTATTTACAAACATTCATAAAAGCAACTATTCAAGGACATCACTCTAGCTCTGGCTACTAATTTTTTTTTATAACTAGCCTTTATGCTAATTTAGATGACTGTCACACTGAACTAGGCCACCTTTATGGAGGTTTACCTGAAAACTGGGTCTAGGCAGTGATACTTAAGCTTTTAGCCTCATCCTGTTCTGACGTCACAAGGGAAGCGGACACTGAATGGGTGGTGGGAGATGGACGAGAAGAGCTGATTGGAGGGGGACACCTGAGAGCAGGCTCTTACCTTCAGCAGTTTCATTAGCCCTTCCAGCTGCACCATTAGCTCCCGTCTGCTCTCCTGCAGGGCCGACATTCTCTGCTCCAGTTCATCTTTCCTTTGCCTGCCCGAGAGGAAAAGCCCAGAAATGAAACTTGGAAGAGAAAGGGTCTAAGGCCAGGTGAAATGGGGTTTAGACTTGATTCTGCTACTTACCAGTGTGTGAGGAGCTGAGTGAGTCATTTTACCTCTGAGACCTTACGAATCAAGTGGTCATGTACCTATTTTGCCCACTTGCCTTTACTGTTGTAAGAAGAGCATGTAAAAATGCTTTGGAAAGTATACATGGCCACAGAGAAAACGCATTATTATTATTATTATTATTATTATTATTATTAAAGTGATTTTGAAAAATTTCATCAGGAAGTCAAATACCTCATTTAGAAACATACATAAAGCCAGCCCAAATTTAAAATAATAGTGGAGAAAATGTATGAAAACTAGTCAGGGAAAACAGGGTTCAGTAGTCAGTACTCCCAGCCCTAGACTTTGGGTTCCACTCTCTGTGTCCAAAGAATTCTCTTTGCTCTGAGAACGGATTTCATGCCAATTCTACCTCAATATGTCCAAAATCAAACTTACGACTTTCCTCCCCAAATGATTCTCTTTCCTAATTTCCGTGTCTCTGTCACTTTTTATTCCAGTCGTCTTGGCTGAAAAACTCAGTCCTCTTTGACACTTTCCCGTTTATAGCCTATACTCAGTAAGTCACCCCACTCAGATAATTCTTTCCTGGAAATTATGTATCTGTCTGTTCCCGCTTCTCTCACTTCATCCGTCTTCCTTACCTCACACATGCAAGGGTCTCCTAGCTTAATTAATCCAGAATTCATCTGTTATGGTGAGGACAAAGGAGTGGAATATAAATCAAGAGACTTGAGGTCCATCACCGATTAAATATGCAACCTTGGGCGAGTCACTTACTCTGAGCCTCAATTTTGTATTCTGTAAAAATGGGACTAATAATAACAACGGCAATATTTTGAGGCTCAAATAAGAGAACGAATATAAAAGTGGTTTGTGACGTTTGTAATGCTGCTCAAAGGAAAGCTGTATTTGCGTCATCGTCCTACGTAACAATCTCAATAGAATTTCTAGCATTGCTCTTCCTCACCCTGCAAATCTAAGCCTCTGCTGTCTGATATGGTCGCCAAGAGCCACATGTGCCTACTAAGCACGTGGCTAATCTGAAGTGAGACGCACCGTAAGTGTAACATACACACTGGGGTTCAAAAATTTAGTGTGAACACAAGAGAGTAAAATTTCTCATTAATCTTTTTTTTTAATGTTGATTAAATGTGGAAATGATAGTTTGGATACATCAGATTAAGTAAAAGATAGTATTAAAATTAATGACACCTATTTCCTTTTAGTTTTCCAACGTGGTTGTTAGAAAAGTTTTCATTACATACTCATATGTGCCTTGCATTCTATTTCTGTTGGAGAACACTGCTCCAGACCTCACCTCCACCCCTGTCCTCAGCACCTCACCTCCCATTCCCTTCCCTGTCTGGACCTCTAGATGGTTCACTTGTCCCTAAACAGACCCCATCAGCACATAGCAATTCCCCCCCTTTCCCAAATGTTACTCACTCCTTCATGTCCATCCCAAACGGGATGAGCCTTACTCACCTTTGCATGTAGTGAATAATTAAGAGAATATCATGCATCCAGGATGTACTCAGTTAACATCTAGTGAACTTAATGCAATCATTATTTGAAACCTTCCAAGGATTTCCAGTGACCTATCACTTACAGCTTTCCAGAATCCGGTCTCAATTATCTAACTAATTTTATCTCCTACCACTGGCATTTTAAAGATTAATTCAACAGATGATTGAAAACAAATTCTTAGCTCCAAGAGTCTTTCCCCTCTCTGAAATGTGTCAGACTTATTTGGGGGAGCATGCTCTACACTCCATCCAAATCATACCCACCCTTTCATGGTCTGGCTCTGTTTTCACCACTTCCATGGCTCTAATTGCTTCTAGCCTACATAGATTTAGATTTCTTATAACATACTATTCAGATTTCCCTACTCAGATTTCTTATAACAAAATATCGATACTATTTACTAACATTATATCATTTTAACTGACTAGCAACTTATTTTATATTTTGTATCCAAAACAAGATTATGGATTTTTAGGATGGAACTATTGTCTTCTACTCTTCACACTCCCTAAATTTCCAGCACAGGTATAAATTCAGAAAGGAGTAGCTGACTCCATTTTTCAGGAGGCCTTTCTTCCCTGAACTCTTTGTACGTGCACAACCAAATAATTATAATACTGTGTGAAGACAAATGAACTACAGTTACGCGCAACAACATGGAAGAATCCTAAAGGGTAACACTTTGAGGGGAAAAAATGTACCAGAAGACTGCATACAATAACATTTCTATAAAGTCCAGAAAACAAACAGCAAAACTAACCACTTTATTACGTGGGAATATACATATATGTGATAATACTATTTAAAAAGCAAGAGAGTAAAAAACCATATTCTGAATAGTGGTTCGCTCTATGGGGGAAGGTGGAAGCAAGGACGTGGGTTAGGGGGGGCGGCACTTACACAGATTACATGGTTTTGCAATATATGAATTCTCTAGTAGAATGTGGGTTCATGGCTGTTCATTTTTACATTACACTTTATGTCTTAAACATTTGTCACTACATTATTGTAACAAACATACCATTAAAAATAATAATAAAGGGGGAAAAGACAACTCTAGTGGTCAGGATTCATAACCACTAATCCGAAGGATGAAATGTTTTACCTTGTTTTATTATACCTGCTGGGTATTGGCAGTTCCTGGATTCATAAATATTGACAGAAGCCAGAAGGATGTCAGATGCCTACAAATGAATCTTGCCCTTTATGTGTCTTTTAATGAGCAAAAGTTCTTAATACAGAGGAATTTACCAACTTCTTTCATACTTAGTAATTCTGAGAAATTATTTTCTATTCCAAAATCCTAAAAAAATTCTCCTATATTTTCTTCTAGAAATTTTAAAGTTTCGTCTCCATGTTTAATCCATCTGGTGGTGCTTTTATATTTAGTGTGTGGTAGAGAGCCATTACATTCACGTATGCATGACCAATTGATCCAGCGGCACACTTACTAAACAGTCCCTCTTTTTTCAGTTATATAGAAGCTGATTTGGGGATTAAACTTTCTGATTTCTCAGGATTTAGACCCTCCTTGGACTCAGATAAAATTCCTGCTTCTTATTGCTTTATGTGACATGCCTGGATTCAGCCCTTTGCCTACTAACTCTGAAATTTTTAGACCCCTCCAGCTTCACTAAGCATTTTTAGTAATCCCAGATCCAGCAACAATTAGACTAAAGCATGACAGCTTCTTGCTTTTCTAGATACCGAATAGTCACTTGGGCCTGAGCTGCGGTGGGGGAAGAAACAGTTGTATATCATGCTGATAGCTTGGAGTTACACTCTGCCTGAGTCAGCTACATTTGTTTTCCCATCCTTCCAACTGTGCTGATGGCCCACATGTGGGACAGAGGACTGCACAGTGACCAAAACCTCAGCCCAAATAAAGTTAGAGACTAAAATAAAATTTTAGGAGAATGGGAATCTCTACACCTCTAATGATTTGCACCTGTACTTTAAATTCTTTATGACTTATTCATTAACAATGCAAATCTAAATAGGCGCATAGTTATAGAAAAATTATCTCTGTTCCTTAGGAAAAGAAATCATTGTTGAGAAGCTAAATGACCGAAGCCAAAGGAATTATTCAAAAAGAATATTCAGCTATGCAGAATCCCAGAGGACGACATGTTAGAAATCAGCTGTGGACTGTCAGTTACAACCTCTACAGAAAATACCCATTTGGAAATCTGGAGGTCTGGCGAGAATCAAGTCCCTCACTGAGTTTCTACAATGTCTCTACTCGCACAAGAGTACACATACGTCTTTCTACGATCGATAGGAAATAAGAGCCTAGTAACTTTGATCAGGTCGCTCTCATGGTTATTCTCCTGGAAGTCTTCCCTGTTCCCTCCACATCAGCCTCGCGGTGGGAGCTGAAGTTGCTCTCCACTCTCCCGATCCTGCATCCTTAGCCTTTCCACCCTCGAGACAGTTTAGATTTATGTTGCAGTGGGGAGGTGCCATAGCCATGGTACCAGGGGTTCGCCCTTGGTTTCCTGCTTCAGCGTGTGTGAAGGAAGCATCTTTTTTCTCTACCAGAGTCCTGCTCTGGCAATGAAGTGCCAGGAGAATGGACCCGTATAGGTCAGGGAGCACATTACTCCGGCCAAGAGTCTCTGAAATCAGACTACTTAGTGAGCTAGGAAGACTGAGTGTAGCACCATGGTCTTCGTACAGCAATCACAAACGTCTGAACACTGCTCGGCTTGTCGTGGAGCTGGAGACCACTGTGCACCTCGTTCTGCAGTGAAGGCAGAAGTTCTCAGTGATCCATAGAGGCGGTAACCACGAGGGGGACACTTCAGTGTCTCTTCTAACTCTAGGTACACTGACAAACAGACTATCCCACTGTCTGGTTTCCTGAGATATCAATTCTTACCGTAGCAGACTCTAATTGGGGGACAGGATGCAGTATCCCCACTTACCTGAGCAGCCGCAGCTCTGCCAGCAACGTGGGGTTCTGCTGGGCCTTCTCAGGGGTGGGCTGGGAGGCCTGCTCGTGCTCCAGGCGGAGACGCTGTATCTCCTGCAGGATCTCTCTAGAGAGGATGGAAGACAGATGGCATGGAGTGATTCACAGCCCTCTCCTGTTAGAAGGGCCGCCATCACCAGTCTTGTTCCGATTGCTTGCAAATGACCAAGATGTGAAATAGACACCTTCTTAATATTGCTGCACTTGACTTACTCAATGAAACAACTCTCTGTGGTAGAAGCAGCTTCTTCTAAAGAATTTGAAAAAATCTGCACAGAAGGAAAACGACTAGAACGCTGTGGGGAAGAGGATGAGAACTGCTTGCAAGCTCCTAAGGCAGGTCTTGTGCTAACAGCCCCCAGGTCTCCTCTGTCTCTTCTTCCCCGACCCCCGAAGGATGGGCAGCTGCTTCTGCTGTGCCTCCTGTTTTAGGGCCAATCTCCTGTCCTGGTTTCTACCTTTCAGTGCGCAAGGGTGTGTTGTCTGGTCTCCAAGCCTTTAAATGGCCTTTGAGTGAGAGACCAGACAGTCACATGCAGCGTACAGGGCCAAGACAAGATGACTAGAGGGAGCAAAAGGCTGCTGGGAGTAGAGCGGAGAAAAGGATCGTGAGAGGGGAACAGTCTGAGGGGGGGAAAAGGCACTGGGGAAAGAATCTACCTGAGGGCAGGCGAGCAGGGTTTGGGACTAGCATAACGAACGGCACTGCAGATACATAATTTAGTGCCCAGGGCATTCGCTGGACTTGGGCTGGTCTATATTCACACTGTGGCAGGATCTTCCTTTGTGGTCAAAAGCCACCTAGTCTGCAAGGAGAATAGGGGTCAGATACTCATGTGACAGTCCTGGACGTTAGAACCTGGCTCAACCTCTGCGTTCTTACCTGTTTTTGTTTTCCAGTTCTGCAATAAGCTGCCTTTGTTGTTTGTTGGCATCAAAGTTAAAGCTCAGGTCAGTGGGAGGACGGGCCTACAGTGAGGAGAAAGAAAGGTTTCCCGATTCAAATATATTCAGAATCCTGGACAGACTGTTGATTTTTTAAAATAGAGTTTTTTGAAGTAAAAATTACCACTGTTAAATCCTCCATTTTTCGCTTTAAAATCCACCCATTTTACATGGACAATCCAATGAGTCTCAGTAACTTTAAAGTCGTGCAACCAATTACCCCGGTCCAGTTGGAGAGCAGTTTCCATCCTCACAAACATCCTCTCATGCCAGTTTGCAGTCAACTACTACTCACTGCCATCCCCAACTGGAGGCAACCACTGATCCTGCTTTCTGTCTACAGTTCTGCCTTTTTTAGAAACTTCATACAAATGGAATCACACATGTAGTCTTTGGTTTCTGGCTTCCACTTAGCATGATGTTTCTGAGGTCCATCCGTGCTGCTCCATTAATCAGGAGCTCCCTTTTTACTGCTGCATAGTATCCCACTGTTCAGCTTTTGGCTATTACAGAGTAGCTATGAACTTTCGTTTACAAGTCTTTGTGTTGATATCTGTTTTCATTTCTCTTCGGTAAATACCTAGAAGTGGAATTCCTGAGTTATATGGTAACTCTGTTTATAAACATTTGGAGGAACTGTCAAATTGTTTTCTAAAGTGGCTGTACCATTTTACAATCCCCCGCAACGATGAATAAAGTTCCAATTTCTCCACAACCTGTTAACACTTGTCTTTTTGGTTCTAATCATCTTAGTGGGTGTGAAGTATCTACCTGTGGGTGTTTTTAAATGAGATACAATTTACATAAAACCCACCCTTTCAAAGTATACAGGTCAGTGGTTTTCACTATATTTATGAGATTCTGAAACCATCATCACTAATTCCAGAATATTTTTATCACCCTAAAAAGAAACCCCACACCCATTAGCAGTCACTCCCCATTGCCCCCTCCCATACCCCCTGACAACTGCTAATCTACTTTCTGTCTCTACAGATTTGCCTATTCTGAATATTTCATATAAATGGAATTATACAATATGTGATGTTTTATGTCTGGCTTCTTTCACTTAGCAAAATGTTGTCAAGGTTTATCGATGTGGTAGCACATATCAGTACATTCTTTTTATGGCTGAATAATACTCCGTTATATGGAGAGATCACATTTTATTTGTTCACTCAATAGTTCGACATCTGGGTTGTTCCCAGTTTTTAGCTATTTTGAATAATGCTGCTATAGACAAGTTTTTGTGTAGAGATATGTTTTCATTTTTTGGGGGTATATATCTAGGAATGGAACTGCTGGGCATACAGTAACTAACCATCTTGTGAGGAATGGCGAACTATTTTCCTAAGTGGCTGCACTATTTCACATTCCCACTATCAAGGTATTGATACCCACTATCAAGGTATCCACTTGTTATTGTCCATCTATTTGACCACAGTCACCCTCATTTTGGATTCAATGTACATTTCTCTAATGACTAATATGTTGAGCATACTTTCATGTTTTTATTGGCCACGTGTGTGTTTTCTTTGGAGACATCATTGTGGTTTTGATTTGCAAGTCCACTGATGTTTCTGATCCTTGTTACTCCTTTTAAGTATATGGAAGCCAATCAACACAAACTAGAAAAATGGATGAATAAGTGACATTTCCCCTTTATCGATTAAACAGAACATAAGCTCTCAATGAAGGCACTTTGTTGGCTACGCTTCACTCCACACATTCTTGGTTCCGCCCAAAACATGACCTACGATGAAGCAGAAACCTTGTTTCCTAGCTAGAGCTTGGATATGCAATAAGTCATTCTTTTCATGTGGCATTTCCTAAATAAACAGGGGCAAAACAGCATAGCAAATCTGGGTGGGAGGCTTTTGACCAAATATTTTTCTTTCTAAGGTGATTTTTCTTCCTCCAGAAAAGAGTGGATGAGCAGCCAATTCAGCAATTTTTCTATATTCTATTAAGAGTCTTATGACAGCCTGAGTTGAACCTCAGAAAAACAGCTTGCCTGAGACTGAACCTGCTATGAATAATAGATTTACAGTTTCTGAAAACTGGATTTAAAACTGATGGCTCCTTATTAGAGTGGGACCAGGGAAAATTATGGATGATGAAATAAGCTCTGAAAGGAATTTGCTTCATAGGATAGAAAACAAACAAACAAAAAGCCCCTAGTATTTCACTGGAAATTTCTAAAGAATCTTGTCAGTTAGTTCTGAGCGTCTGACTGCACTGCTGAGGCATCTTTCAAAGAGGAGGCTAATACAGCACTCAACTGTCATTATCAGCAGTGATTCCTCACCAGGTAGAGTCTTTGGCACCAAGCAGCATCGTGAAATACAAAGACGTGGGGGATGGAGGAAGGTTCAACTCCTGAGGCAGCAGTACCCCCTGCAGTAACGAGCACGAAGACGTAGCGACAGGGAGAGTCCTAGTGCTAAGTGTCCAATGTTGGCTTCTCCGCCAGTCAAATTTTAAACACAGTCAAATGTACATTACGTACGTACTAGAGAAACTTAAGATTTGATTTATTTACTATCTTAAACGCCATGGTGCTCCTTAAAAAAGAAAAGCCAGGTATCCTTTCCTAAAACGCCTACAGGACACTGAAGGGAAAAAAGACAGGAAGGGAAATATTAGTTCATAAAGACATAGAATACTTCAACTAGAAGAGACCTAAGGATGATTTCTTTCAAAAATTCACTAGTTCATTCATTTATCCAACAAATATTTCCTGAGTGCCTACTATGTGCCTAATCCTGTTCCAGGAACTAGGGATGCATTAGTGGCTACGATATAGCCCCCACCCTCACGTAGCTTACTTCCATTACACCAGGAGAGAAATAAGAAACTAGAAGTGTGTGTATATACACACATTACCAGTTGGGATAAACGTGATGAAGTAATGAAACAGAGTGAACTGAGATAAGGACTCTCTTTAAATGAGGTGTTAGGAAAGGGCTCTCCGAGACTCAGTGAAGTGAGGAAGCGAACGAGGGGGAGTTATGAGGGACCAGAGTGCTGGGCAGAAAGAAGGGCAGCCAAAGGGCCTGCTGTGTGCTCAGGGCAGTACTGATGGAGTGAGTGAGCAGTGCTGGGAGCGGTAGGTGATGAACGAGGAGATGACGCCAGGGCGCGGATCGTGCGGGGCCATGGAGACCAGTTTCCGTTCTGTTCTGGATGTGGTGTGCAGCCAGGATTCACTGTAGGATTCTGAACAGGGACACGTTAATATCAAGTCCAAATAATGTGTGTACATACTCCAGCCACACGAAGGGGCCTAACTCCCCATTCCTTTAGTGGAGTTTGTCCACAGTGACTTCCTTCCAAGGAGGACAGGTGGAAAGCGGGGAGGGGAGGAGTGACTATGTTGGAACAACCTGACAGACACTTCCTCAGCCAGGTGAGCAAGGTCAGCGACGACAGGAAAAGTGATGGTGATACTCTGATGTGAGAAAAATTGGCACATAGATCGTCCTCCTTAAAAGCCCATAACCCCAGTCTAATCATGAAAAAAACATCAAGACTAATCCCAATTAGGGGACATTCTACAATATTTGACAAGTATTCCTCAAAACCATCAGGGACATCAAGAACAAGGAAAGTCAGAGAAACTGTTACAGCCAAGAGGAGTCTCAGGAGACAGGATGACGAAATGTAGTGTGGGATCCTGGAACAGAAAAAGGGTACTAGGTAAAATCTAAGGAAATCTGTGTGAAGTACAAACTTTAATTAACAATAATGTACCAATATTGGCTCATTAATTGCAACAAATATGCCATGTTGATATAAGATGTTAATAACAGGGGAACCTGAGTATGGGTTATAGGAAAACTCTGTACTAGCTTCACAATCTTTCTGTAAATCTAAAACTGTTCTATGATATAAAGTTTATTACAAACAACACTGCTTTGGCTACTAAGTGGAACATTTATGTAGTGGGATAAGAATGGAAGTAGGTGGGCTAGTTAGGAAGCTGAGGTTTTGCTACGAACTCACCATGTAAACCTGGAGCTGTTTTATTTTACTACACATTTATTTTCTTGGCTGTAAAATGGGAATATTTACAAAAAGAGATGTGAAGAAGATCACTTCCTCTGTACATTCGCATTCTCTTAGGTTTAGGTAATCTCACAGAGCTCTATCAGCTTTAATGAGATGGAGCTACATCGGAAAAATATGGGATAAGGAACAAGACCCCCTTTGAGCAAACACAGGCAAATGTTATAAAACCAAAGCTGACATAGCCAGCAAACTGGAATCTGGTAGTATGGATTTTTGTAGCCTCCTGAAAATAGACTGGAGGCTTCTCATCTCTATGAACTCGGCAAGGATGAGTTCCAAAGAGATGTGCCTGGTATCAGCTAGACTTCCCTTGATTCCTAGGCAGTCCTCCCACTGCCCCAACCTCAGGTGAACCAGAGGGCTGTGGAGTCATCTCTCTCTTGTCTCTCAAAAACTCAGTAATTTTTTTTTTTAGGGTAGTAGTTCCAAAGCTAGCTATAAATCAGAAGACTGGACATTTTCTTTTTTTTTTTTTTTTTTTACCTAAAAATCAATAGATCTGATATCCAGAGATTCTGATTCAGCAGGACTAAGGCCAAGCCAAGGATCTATGTATTTTTTAAATGCTTCACACATGATTATACTAGGTAGCTAAGTCTGACGATTACTATTTTATGGGGGTTTTGAGTTATTAAATGAGTCAAAACCCCACGTGGGTCCTGCTGATCTATAATTCTAAGAAGCCCTAAGGTCATTTCTGGAAGGGTGCATGCCTGGAGCATGTGCCTGGTCTGAAAAAAAAAAAAAAAAAGATTTTCAAAACTGTAATGTTTCAAAACTGTAAATGTTAAATGGGATGACAATATGATGGTTTCCC
Organism: Rhinolophus hipposideros; assembly: GCF_964194185.1. Taxonomy (NCBI): domain Eukaryota; kingdom Metazoa; phylum Chordata; class Mammalia; order Chiroptera; family Rhinolophidae; genus Rhinolophus; species Rhinolophus hipposideros. Next base: position 60,930,041 of record NC_138058.1, on the reverse strand, counting down.
CTTCCCTTCATCTTCCTTTTTCCATAATGAGTTTTTAATTTTTCATGAAGAAAAAAACTTTAAAAATAAACCCCAAACATCTAATTATATCTAAGGGGATGTTTGTGATGAAACTGAGAAGCTACTGTTATTACTATGATTTACCTCACACTGTATTTTCGTTTTTTTTTTTTTTTTTAAGAGGTTTAGGTACTTCAGAAAAACAAATCAGCTCTCCTGGCTCATCTAAGCAACCTAGAATTTCCTTCTTCAAGGGTCAGCTGGAATAGGTGTCAATGCCCACGTGAGCCACCTAGGGTGACGTGATGGCTCTGACGCTACAGGGTGTGATGCTGGCTGCTAAAATGATTTCATGGTCTTTGTGGAGTAAGAAGGTTTTGGGGAAAACAAAAAAGATCAATACAAAGCCTATCTGGTAGGCTATAAATCAATTCTTTTGAGCACTACACCCACTTTATACAAAGCACTTGTATCAGTGAGAGATTAGCGGATTACAAGCTTTCTGGACAGAAATCTAGTGAAGAATCATCCTTCCTGACAGGTCCAATATTTATAAGATAACTACACTTTGGAATATAAACCGGAAGATGAAAAGGACCATATCAGTATTTAGTCTCAGGACCATTCTAACAATTATCATTTTCACACGAATAAGAGAATTGGCATCAAAAACTAGCAGGTGTAAACAGACTTATCTCGTTTGCAGTAAAGGAGTACTATGACCTCCTTTTCAGGGTCAAATGGCTTTGGAGCTTTTATTTACAGCGTCTTAAAAGTACTACGTAAAGTCAACAAGACTATATAATGCCATTAAATATACTGAATTAGAAAAAATTCGACTACAATGCTGTCCATCTCAACAAATTTATTTTATTTATAAATTTTAATTTACAAAATAACTTAACAGTTGTGACTGATTGAGAGCATATGCGAAGTTTAACAAATTAAATGGAACTTTTATTTTCCCCAGACTTTTCCCCCCTATTCTGTTCTATTTCACTAACCTTTAGAGTTACAATGTTAGAGTCAGATGTATGACCTACTATTAGCTGTTTTCAAAGAAAAGATTCTGAAGTCTAAACAAACCTAAAGGAAGAAATTACTTTTTTGGGGTGGGAGAAACAAAGCAAGACTCCATTGGCAGCTTTCATAACTCCATTTCCGTATGAAAAAGTAAACATAAATCGGTACACATTTCTGTAATATACTGTGTTTCGAGAATATGGTCTTGAGATCTGGCCTGCCTGTCTAGCCTAATTTCACTCCAGCACTGTTCTCTGTACCCCAGCCACAGGAACGCTCTTCCAGGTCCTGAAACCTCCAACACCTCAGGGCCTTTACATTTGTTGAAACTCCTCAGTGGGCACTCATTCCATTTTCTTTACCTGGTCAATGCTTACATGGTCTATTGTTTGGGGTTGAGATCATTCCTCTGTTCATCTTACTCTTTGCTTGCATTTGATGTTTTTTAATGTTCTAGTAAAATCATATTTTTCCTAAATTTAATTTTTTAATTGTTCACTGCTAGTATATAGAAATACAGTCAATTATTGACTTTGTATTATATCTTGCTATACTGCTATAAAGTCATCACTCCGTTCTAGTGGTGTTTTGTAGCTTCCATAGGTCTTTCTCTACACAATCATGTCATCTGCAAATAATGACAGATTTACGTCTTCTCGTCCAATATGTATGCCCTTGTCTTCTTGCTATGTTGCTCTGGTTCAGACCTCCAGTACAATTTTGAATAGGGGTGGTAAAAATGGACATCTTCATTTTGTTCTCAATATTAGGTAGGGAAAATATTCCAAAATTTAATCTTTAAGTGTAGCTGTAGGTTTTTTTGTAGATGTTCTTTATCAGGTGAAGAAAGTTTCTTCTACTCCTAGTATATTGAGAAGTTTTATCATAAATGGGTATAGTATTTTGTCAAATGCTTTTTCTACATCTATTGAAATAATCTTATAATTTTCTTCTTTAAACTGCTAACATGGTGAATTATATCGGCTGATTTTTGTACGTTACGTACATTTGCATTCCTACAATAAATCCCACTTGATCTTGGAATATTCTTCTTACATTTTGCCGGATTCAATTTGCTAATATATTGTTAAGGATTTTTTCATCCATTTTCAGCAGAGAATTTGGCCATCAATTTTCTTTTCTTGTAACTTCCTTGTATTGTTTTGGTATCAGGTTATAGTGGCCTGATAAAATGACTTGGAAAGTGTTCCTTCTTTCTCTTTTCTAGTTTATGTCAGATTGTTAAAATTCCTTCCGTAAGCATATTACAGTGTTTAACAGTTAAGAGATCTGAGCTTAGAGTTTTCTTTGCGAGAATTATGAATTCGATTTCTTTAACAGATATAGGACTATTTAGATTTTCTATTTATTCTTATGTCAGTTTTGTTAATTTGTGTCTTTTAAGGCATTTGTCTATTTCATCTAGGTTGGCAAAAAAATCAACTTCACTGCCAAAAAGTTGCACATAATATTCCCTTATCATCCTTATAATATCTATAGGATCTGTAGCAATGTCCCTTCTTTCATTTGTGATATTGGTAATTTGTGTTTTTTTTATCTTTTTCTTGATCAGGAGTTCTAAAGATTTATCAATTTTATTGATCTTTTTAAAGAACCCAATCTGATTTTCTTTTCTTGATTCATTTTTTAAAGAAAGATGACATTATAGATAAAATTGAAGGCCACTATAATCCTTTCCCTAAACCCACTCCTCTCCAGTCCCTGAGGCACTTGTTTCCCTGAGTTTCATGATTACCGTTACCTTACCACTTGTATATTAAAGTAATGCTTATTTCTGCTACTCTCCTGGAATCGTCTATTTACTCACCATGTTTCCTGCCTCTGCAGCCAAGCGGGCAGCATAGCGAGCTATAAGCCGGTGTTCTTCATCCAGTCGGCTAGGACTGTCCAGGACGCTGCCAAGGAGATAAAAATTCAACAGGTGTCTATTAACACATCTGCTACTCTTGCTTCTCTCTTAGAAAGAAAGATGGGAGAAAAGCTCGTTTAAAAAAAAAAAGAAGAAGAAGAATGGTAACAAAGGAAATGGAGGGCTGGGTCATAAATACTAACGCTCTTCTGAGACAAAGAGGATTTGGAGAAATGATGAGGCCACATGTGTCATTTCTCTTCAGTAGTATATCCCCACTGCTCTTACACCATCAGAAGGAGCACTTACTGTTGAATGCAAGGGCCGAGCAAAGACAGGATATTTCCAAAATCTGAGAGAGGGATTTCTAATCAAATGTTTTTACAAACTCATGACTTTTAGACATAGGTCTTGAATTCAAGAAGATCAAGAGAAAACTAAAGCATCATGAAATACAGAGAGCTGAGAAAAAGTACAATTAACACTAGCTGGGCAAAACTGTGGAATCCAGGCTTAGGCAGGTCCAATACATAGTAAAACTGGAGATGACCTGGTATCAAACATCCCCTTTCAACGCCTATTTCTTTTCTTTTACCAGGCTTGTTCTACAACGATAGCCCATCCTGGAGTGAAGTAACGGAGTCCATTACTTTTTAACAAGAGTACCAGCGCTCTAAAAATTTAAAGACTCACTTAGGTGGATATCAGGTAATACCACACCTGGATGAAAGAAGTGTTCTTGAGTAGCAGGCCAGTTCTGCATATATGTGATGCAATGAACTTTTTATTGATTACAAAATAATTGGCTCCTTTAATGTAGCATGTTACATCAACTGTCATTTATTCATATTAGGGCAGTCCTTGATTAATAAGGACCACAGCTATATAATTCTCTTTGTTTAAGTCTGGCAGATGCTTTAAGATAACAGATGATAACGACTGACCAGAGATGGCTGCTTTGGCTTGCTTCTACTTTGGCCCTAGGTTCTTGGAGTTCTAAAAGCCCTTGACTACAATTTACCAACATCATAAGTAATATGAAAAAATTTCAAGACATGAGTTCAATATTTATCAAATCTTGTTATAATTATTTAAGGAAATATGGGAAGGGTAAAGTGACATCAATAGATATCCATTTGATATTCTCATGCATAGAATCAACTTCATTTTTCCTAGATTATTTTCACCTTCTGTATTTCTATCTCTGGCTAATTCTTTACTCTTAGTCTTTCCTCTCGGATGGATTTAAAAAAAAAAAGTGCTTTAAGTTTTCTGCCTATGACACCTGTGAATACTATAATTTTAGATGTGCAAACATCAGTCCCCAGCATGTATGATTACCCTCTCAAAAGAGAATGTGGTAATAAGAACATGCTACCATCAGTTGACTTTTAATACCTTTGGGTTAAGACCCCAAAGGTCAGGGCCAAGCTATATTTGTGCTTTAAAGATGTTTGTCTGAAATAAGAGAACTATCTTTACCTTTTAATAAACAACAATAAAAATGAACATTTAACAATACAAGTACATAATATTACAGGAGAACTGGCAGCCTACGAAGTGGGCCTTAAGTGGTTGATCTTTGTTTTTGGCAAGGGATACAGTCGGTTACTCTGTGCAAGAGTTCCTCCTTCTCCATCACATTCCATCTCCCTTGGAAGGTTAATAGTGTTTTTCATTTACACCTGAGTGTAGACGACATGGTTGTTTTAATTGGCTATGCTTTCCAGCCAGAAACTGGAACTTCATGTTGAAGACAGGTTTTAAGGTCAATTAAAATTATGAGGAAAATGAGAAAGGTTTCTTAATTGTTCTGCTTGAGCTGACTTTCATTTTCAGAATTAGCCAGGAAATTTCTGACTTCTTGGAGGAAGTATGAAGCTATGTTCTGTAGCCTATAAATCCAGAAGAGATGCAGTACTCACCCAATCCACATGTTCTCCCAGGGTTTCCGGCCCCCAATTCTTGCTCAGGGAACCTAATCCCTAAGCTAAGGACCTGAGAACTTCGGCTAAACCTGCCATAAATCTCCTTGGGCTGAAATATTAGGTAGCAGCCTCTGTTCAACATTCTGCTGCTCCTTTCACCATGGAAACTTTTAATCACCCAGACAATTGCCCTTTCTGATAATAAGTAAGCTGTCCGGCCAGGGATGAGACAATGCTATTCCTAGAGACTAAGGGGCAAGGACAGCATGCACAGAACTCATCTGCTGGAGGAGACACTCACTCCTTGTGATACAATGCATGATGACCAGGCCCTTCCTTCCCTCCCACAGGATAAGCTACCAAACAAACTTGGGAAGGAAGAGAACCCCACTGTCTCTCTAAGGCTTTAGAGACAGGTAAATGCCTAAAAATTATAATGCTATTTAGTCATACTGGGAATACTATGGGAAATGGTATGAAGTATAATATTAAAGTGTCCTTCTCAAATATATATTTTTTCTCATTGATTATTCATTTATTCTTCTGTTATGAGAAATAAGAATGACCTTCCCATGGAAGCATGACATGTTATGGGCAAAACTAAGACCAAAATTTAAGGCTGCAGCCTCTCTTATGTGCTTAGTTTATAAATTATGGTGGGTTTTTTTGCTGAGAATAAGAATCTCAGGTTGTTTGGCATAGCGGCTCTTCTTTGCTGCCATGTCGATCGGTTGGGAGGGCTTTAGATTATTTAAACTCTACCTGCCATTCTCCTTGCAGAATGGTGGTGGGTGCTGGCAGGGAATGCGCAGGTGGCTTTGGATCTTCCCAACTACAAGGGCACTTTGTTTGTTATTAATTCTTTTAAAAGGTTAATTTTGTTGTAGTTAGTGGTTATCAAACATTTTTCCATCTGAACCCACTGAGGGATCAGTCATATTCCCATATTAACAGTGGTTTTCAGGGAAAGGGGTACGTGGGACTATCATAATGCATGTGATTGTTATAATGTGATGAGGTATACGCACTTGGCAAAAGTCCCTTAGGGGATCCAATACCATTGCTGAAAACCACTGGTTTAAATAATCAACAACGATAGATTTGCGGGAAGAGATGAAGATAAAACACAGAAAGATGTAAAAGGGTGATGGTATCAAAGATTAGACAAAGTGAGCTATCTGTGGTTTGATAGACCCTGAGCTTTGAATGTCAATCGAAAGATTTCATTATTTAGGCAAAAATGAACAGTAAGAGGCGGCATCGAACACCTCTGCGAATGTACATCTTTGGGGCTGCATCTCTGTCTGCGGTTTACACACTCTAAGTAGAACCTGAAGGAAGTGAGCTCCACTTGAAAGGACCATTTCTGACTATATGTTTAGCTAAGTGCCTGGGCTTGTCCTTTAGAAATGAATGTTCTAGCCATTATCTAAACTCTGCCAAACACAGCTGGTAGCTTCTCAAGAAAACCCCCCATGTGCAGAGCTTTCTCCAGCTGGCAAAACCGGGGAGCACAGTCTCCCTCCCTCTGCTCAGCCCGTGGCGGGCCGCCCGCTGCTGTGGCTCCTCCTCCACTGACCGTGCACAGTGCTGCAGACGGGCCACATAGGAGGCAATCAGTGCATGCTCATCGGCCAAGGGACTGCGCATGTCCTGGCTATACTGCAACCTAGGAACAGTGGAGGCAAAGACAGCAAGCACGACACACACACATGCAGAGCAAGAAATGAACACGAATTAAAAGGGGCCAATTCCAAAGACATACAGGAAAATAATAATAAATCATAATAAGGAAAACAAAAGACCACAATGCATAATGGAACAGTGTTAGGCCGTCGGGGGAATACATCTCAAATCCTTTGCACAAAAGCAGTCCCTCAGGAGACAACTTTAGCCAACGCACACTACAGCCTTTGAGAAGAGAAACCAAGGTAGGTGGCCAGGGAGCCTTTACCACCAGTCTTGTGCAGGTTCCAGGGCTCTGGGATGGATATATCTGTTAGGGAATGCCCTCTGGCATGAAAACAGGCAGAGAGGGTCTACTTAGGCCCCCTAATGCTTTTATAGCTTTTGCCTACACATAAGAATTTTCGGTGTTACCTCATAATACCAGTTAAACCTTTTTATTTCTATAAGGATACCGCCTTTAGTATCATTCTATCGTTTCCTATACGATTGGTACTTAAACCAAATTTGTTAGAATTGCATCTCATTGAAAGACAGCACTGTACAGTGAATGAGGTGCTCTCACAGATATATGGAAGGTCCTAGAGCACTCGATCTGTTTTTTTAAACTTTTTAATCACAGACGTGTTAAAATATGCACAAACTAGAGAGTGATCTAATGATTACTCTTCATGTACCCATCACCAAACTTCAACAAAAATCAACATTTTTCTACTTTATTCTTTCTTTCCCCAGCATTTTGTTCAGAAAGGGGTGGTTAGAGCAAATCCCAAACAATTTATTATTTCACTAGGGGAATACTTAATTTACATATAATCTCAACGCCATTATCACACCTAAAAAAATTAATTAAAAATTTAATAACTCAGTCCATCTGAAAATCTCCTCAGTCTTAAAAAAAAGAAAATCCTTTTACAGCTAAATATCAAGATCCAAACAAGGCTCACAAACCTGTATTTGGTTGATGTGTCTGTTTTTAATCTATAATAATTCTTCCTTTTCCCTGTTTCTTTCATGTCATTTATTTGTGAAGAAAACAGGTTATTTTGCAGAATACTCTACACTATGGATTTAACTGACGGCTTATTGTGATGTCATTTAATTTGTTTCTCTATTTCTCATGGTTAGATCTAGATGGTTGATTAAAGTCTTTGCTTTCGTTTTGTTTTTGAGAAGGGGCAAGAACCAATCAATCATAGGTAATATGATGTACTTATAAATCAAAAAGGAGGCAAACAATGGAATATAAATATTGATCGGTGGATTCAGATGTTATCGGTTACACCTCTCCATTATAAAGTCCCCCATCAACTTTTCACTTTATGGTTTAGCATTTACTGATGATTCTTGACTAGATTCACTATTTCATTAGGGGCTGCAAAATGTTGATTTTTCCAATTTTATCATCTTTCCTGTATCACTTTCCTCTATTTGTTTATCTTGAAATATTGCTCATTCAGAAAAGGTAAAACAAATGGTTGATATTTCTCATGATTTAACAAAATTCAGAACAGTGAGTTAGTACCCTAACAAAATCCAATGGTTACCAAGGATTTTTCTTTTATGAACTCATAGATTTTTATGTACCTGATGTGCCTCAATCCATTACGATCACCTTTTTGGTGCTCAAATTGTCCTATCTTTGGCCCGCGGGAGCCCCTGCAAGTAGGCTCCCGTGTTCTTCTGACACAGCCATTAGATCTTATTAGCTTCTTTGCTTGGCACAATATGATGCCCAGTCTCATCTTGTGTATATCCTGCCTCATGCTTGAAATCCACTATTCTTCCAGGATTTCAGGTTCCTTTTACTGGGAAAGAGCGTTTACAGACCAGTCAGGATTCAAGGGTGCTCGCTGTACCCGGGTTGTCACTGCTTCTAGACTTTTTCAGTGGATAAAAGCTAGTAAATTTACGTATTTTAGAAAGAAAAATAAATTCTCTCAGCACTTTCAGATGATATCCCATTTTCTTCTAGTTTGCCTTGTTTTAATGAGAAGTCATTGAAAAATCTTATCTTTGTTCCCCCGTAAGTAATGTCTTTTTTTCTCTAGCTGCTTTTAATATGTTCTCTTTATCGCTGGTTCTCAGCAATTTGATTGTAATGTGCCTTGGCATAGTGTTTTCTGTTTATCCTGCCTACAGTTTGTTGAACTTCTTTTATCTGTGGGCTTATGGTTTTCATCAAATTTGTAAAAATTTATTTGAAAATATTAATTTTTTAATAAAAAAACATATTTTTTTCTCCCACTCTGTTAGACTATTTGACATTGTCCCACAGGTCACTGAGGCTCTGTTCATTTTTCAGCCTTTTTTCTCTCTGTGCTTCATTTTGGATAGTTTGTATTGTTCTGTCTTTAAGTTCAGTAGACTTTCCTTCTGCAATTTCTGATCTGTTAAGTCTATCCATTGAATTTTTCATATCAGGTATTATCCCTTTCTACTCTAAAAATTTTGTTTTTTTATTTAAATTTTTTTATTAAAGTAAAATATACATGAGAAAGTTACAATTATATTTACACTTTTTTATTTCTTCCATTTTTCTCTTCATTGTGTTCATATTTTCCTTTATATTTTTTAATATTTATTAATGCTGTTTTAAAGTCCATGTTTGGTAACTGCATGCCTGTTATTTCCGGCTCTGTTCATATCGACTAATTATCTCCTTGTTATAGGTCATACTTCCCTGCTTCTTCCAATGTCTTTTAATTTTTTTACTGGATGATGGAAATTTTGAGTATGATGCTGTTGAATGTCTGGATTTTGATGTTTTCCTCCAAAGAATCTGGTAGTCAGTTAATTTACTTGAGGACAGCTTGATCGTTTTGAGGGTTATTTTCAAGTTTCATTAGGGCAAATCTAAAGTAGCCTTTATCTAGGGCTATTTTTGTCCTGCTCCTAAAGCATGGCCTTTCTGGGGTCTTTACTGCATGCCCCAAGCATCGAACAACGTTTCTCTACTCTGGTTGGTTGAAACTCAAGCAACTGTGTGAGCTCAGGTAGCTGTTCCACTTTCAAATTCCCCCAGAGCTGTTCTTCCCCAAGTAGTTCTTTGCTGGTCTTGTGAAAACTCATTCTATGCAAAGACAGCTGAGTTTTCAGCCTCAAGGGTCCTCTATGCAGATTTATGGCGCTCTTTCTCAGCACACTTCCTCCTTTCTGGTAATCTGCTCAGCAAACTCCAGCTTCCCTGAACCCCAATCTCTGTGTTCTTATTCTCAGCAATATTGCCTTGCTCTGCTTGTATCCTGCCTGTAGTTGGGCAAATGCCTCTAGGCAGGAAGCCTGGACAATCATAGCACTTTGCTCATTTGTTTCTCATCCCTCAGAGATCAATCTTGCCCTATTTACTGTCTAATTTCTGAAAGTAGTTGTTATATTCAGACCAGTTTTCTAGTTGTTTAGAGATAATATGATGCCAGTTACTTCATCATAACCAGAGTGGAAGTTCTCTTCGTAGTAACTCATTTTTGTCATATTTCTGTAAAGTATCTGTCTACTTCAAACTAGAAATTAAAACAAAACTGCTTATTTCTGAAAGACAGAGAAGTACTGCTATGTAACCTTGTAGGCCATTGTAAGGGCTTTAGCTTTTACTCTAATATAAGAAGTTATTAGAGGGTTTTGAGCAGAGGTGAGATATGATATAACTTATATTTTAATAAGATCATTTGATCTATGGAAGATAAAGTATCAGAGAGCAGGGGAAGAAGCATCTACTTAGAAGGCATTCCAGAGGAGAGACAAGAGTGGCTAGGAAAATAGTAGTAACAATAGAAGTGGTAAGAAATAGCAAGACCTCAGACAGACTTTGATGGTGTTTTTGGATAAAGCTGATCTAATAATCTGACAGTTTAGATGGGAGAAGAATCATGGATTCTGACTGAGCAACTAGGAGAATGGGATTGCACTTCACTGAGATGGTGAAAACGATGGGAGAAGAAGGCTTGGTGGGGAAAGATACAGAACTTGGTTTGGAACATGCTAATTGTGTGTATTAAATATTCAGGTGAAGGTACTGATTATGAAGAGGATATGAGGTTAGAGTTCAGGGAAAAGGGCTGGGCCAGAAAAGTAAGTTTGAAAGTCATCAGTATGTAGATAGTATTAAAAGCGATGAGTTTGGAAGGGATCACTTACAGTGAGTGAGTACGGATAGAAAAAGGAAGTGGTCCCTCTGGTATACTAACATTTAGAGTTCAAAGAAGTATGGAACAACTAGAAGGAATAGGAGGAAAACCAGAAGAGCACAATACCTGGAGGCAAGTGCAGAAGTGTTTCACGTAGAACACAGTGATCATCTATGTCAAATGCCCCTGACAGATCAGGCAAGGTAAATCCTGAGAATTCCACATTGGATTAGCCCTGAGGAAGCACTGGCCTTCTGGACAGAAATTGTTTTGGCAGAGTAACAGAAAGTGAAAGTCTGACCACGGTGTGTTCCAAAGCGAATGGCAGAACAGAAACTGGAGACATTTACTACAGAAGCATCAGTTCATTAAACACCATTTTAGCTTGATATGAAGACTGCTATTCAGAACTAGTGTTGCTTGCCAGATAATCAGGGATCTAAACCAAAATGAAGAGCATTTCGATAGCAGCCTAGAGCAGATAAGGAACTTAGGTGTCCAACAATTTTCTCACAATTTTGTTTGGGGTGAGGGTGTTATGTTGTTCTACTCACATTCAAAGTTGTACCTGTTTTTCCAGGTTTCCTTTTTGGATTTAAACTCTTTTTGTGATACAATAAAACATATACATTACTGTATATGTAAAATATAAATATATATGTATAATGTTTTTGTTTGTCCTGAGTGAGAACTGCTGAAGGGTGTACCTTAAATGCTTGAATGGAAATGGAATTGAATCCCAACCCAGAAGCAGTTAAAAATTGGAGGCCTGCCCAGGCTATCAGATGGACTTTGAAAATCTGCCAGCCCTGAGGACCCTGCAGTCCTGTAAGATTATGTGTTAATTTTCAATTACTCTGCTTTTTTGTCTTTTAAAAAAAAAGATTGGGGAAAAAAGATAATTCTGGTGTTGCCTTGGAGAGATTCTCATGAATTCATACAAGCTAGCTGTTTCATGACCATGCTGAAATCCTCATTAATTTGGGCTTTTCAACCAAGTTCTGTTTTTCTCATTTCACAGGAAGGGAGGGAATTATAGCCTGAGTCCACAAATGGATAATTTCTGGGTTGACCAATTTCACTTTGCCTTCTTTCTGTTTCCCCAACATCTCTGTTGTTCTCAGTGTAAAAACAGCAGATAGGGGCTTTTGTTATTCTACTATATTCTATAGATAACAAGATAACTCTTTACCTTGGCACTATTAAAAAGCCATTTTAATACTATTATAGTGCAACTAATCTCTTAACTTGGCCATGTTTTTACAGCTCAGAAATAATATTTTTACTGTGAGATTGTCTGGCCTTTAAAAACTGCTTTTCCTTCTTGTGAAGTACATGTTAAAGTGAAAAAGTTCTAACTGATAATATTTTGCCTTTTCTTAGTATTCCTAGCAACTGGTAAGTATTCAGAAATACTGGCTTTTGGGTGTTACCCCCCAAAGATGGTGTTATGATCTCACACAATACATCTCCATAAACTGAACAGAACAGAAATCATTATTTAACCCTTGAGAGAAATGAAAATGAGGTGGCAGGGAGAAAAAGGATCTCCTGAAACAAAGCTAGGTAAATGGAGACACAATGCATTTACACACACAATTTTTGTTTTAGAAACCACTCCCAAAAATAAGCCTATAGCTATGTGTCTCCTTAGTACTCTACCTCTCCAGAGACAGAAGACCCCATTTTGTTGAATTGACCCCCACCCATTCTAGATGGGGCCACCAGACAGAAAAAACCCTTGGTGGATAACAGGATCCAAGATGGAACAAACAGAACTTTCATTGGGAGTTTCAAATTGGAACTAAAAAAAGGGCAATCCCTATAGGGTAGTGAGGTTATGAAATATGAACACATGGGTCTTGGGGCTATATTCTCTGCTGTGTGAAAAAGGTAGAGAAGAAGCTGACATGTAATTGAGAGGATCAAGGAGCATGTAGGGGAGCTGAGGGAAGGAGAAGGGAGGAAAAGAGGCAGGAAAACACCTAAATGAGTTAGAGTTCCCCTTGCTCTGGTCATCCCTGAGGCCCAGACACATACAACCTTGCTCTTCCCAGTTTGGTGACAAAAACAAAAGTCTTGTTTTCTCTAAACTAATTCAAACTGAGTTTCTGTCATTTACCGCCAAGAGTTCTGACTAAAATATAAACTGGTACCAGAAGTGGGGTATACCATGAACAGAACTGAGTCAAGTTGAGGTGTGGGTGGTAACAAAACTCTCCATCCCAGGGAGGGGAAAATACATCAGTCTGCTATATGGCTAAAGGGCACAGCAACTGGTAAAACTCTAATTTCTGGGATCCTGGGACTTAGATCTTGTGTCCCTTATGACTAGAGTTCCGGACACCTTGAAGAATAACAGGATGTACTGTAAGAGTGATCTCTAAGTCTTAAGTATAATGTTGCAAGGGCAAGAGATGGGTTGTCTGAAAGCGAGTTGCCTCAGCCCACCCAGGGTGAGACAATGAAGGCAACTAGGGTTTTATGGGGGTTATACCATTCCAGAAACTCCAAACATAACCCTCAACTCTTTGGCAGAGTGAGGTAGCGGCAGTTGGCCAGTTATGTTGACAATCTGAGGCTCTAAGTGCTTCTTATACAGATGATCAACCAGCCGTTCTGTACCCCCCTTTTAGGAGCCTTCTGATTCCTGGGGTGGGCTTTCTTCTGGGCTTCTCACACTGTCAGCTTAGGTTTTTGCTTCCGCCAGTTTGTAAAATCAGTTACCACTCACCATCTGCTTTGTTGGTTCCAAATTGTTGCTGGTGTCTCCTGTTCCATTTTTCTTTGTTCTTGTGGGTTTTTACTTTACAAAAAAGTCTTTAGCGTTATTTTCGTGGTGTTCCAGGAGGAAACATAGACAAATGTGGCTTAACATGCTATATTTTCTGTTACTTTCCTTTCCCCCTTCTCTAAATTATAATTATCCTATTTTTAGATCTCTACTTTTGTACGCTGGGTGTTTGAGTGCTTAAAATATATCATTTGGTCCATGGTAGAATGGGTTAATGAACCACAGAAAACCATACCTCGACCTGATCTGGACAAATGGATATAACCTAAATATCTTGGACCCCATGCTGTCCACAGGAGGTGGACAGGACTCCTGGGAAAGATGTGTGTGCATTTGCAGTTGTATATGGAGAGCTGAATGATGTACAGAAGGAAAACTCTGGAAATGGAACTGTGTCTGGAAGTGTGTGTGGGCACGTGCACACTTATGCACACATCTGTGCTGGGTAGCAAAACAGCGTCTGCCAACGACCTCTGTTGTTGTCCTTTCCCAGGATCTTTCTCTTCTGTTCCTGACGGTATAACCTATTACATACACACAAGGATAAGCAGTAATAGAATCCTGGGAGTCTTCTCATCCAGGGGAGGAGCAGTACAGTCTCTTGAGTGGCGAGGCTGTGGGCGTGTGCCTGAAGCCAATGGTAGTATGGAGAAGTAGCTGTCAGCAATAGGAGGGAAGGAAGACGGCACACTGAGAGAAGCCAAGAGATGGAGCGCAGCCTGGCGGCATTTCAGATGCTTTTGTGATCCAAGGACACTTCTGCTCTTCCCTTTCTGCTTTTGCCTTTGTGGATTTATGCCATTTTTTTCTTTTCATTTATTAATTTTTTTCCTGGAGTAAGTACATATAATGTGTGCTCTATCCTCTTACATTTATTTTATTTTATTGGGGAAGGGGAACAGGACTTTATTGGGGAACAGTGTGTACTTCCAGGCCTTTTTTCCAAGTCAAGTTGTTGTCCTTTCAATCTTAGTTGTGGAGGGTGCCGTTCAGTTTCAAGTTGTTGTCCTTTCAGTTTTAGTTGTGGAGGGCGCAAGCTCAGCTCCAGGTCCAGTTGCCGTTTCTAGTTGCAGGGGGAGGAGCCCACCATCCCTTTCAGGACTCAAGGAGTTAAACCGGCAACCTTGTGGTTGAGAGCCCACTGGCCCGTGTGGGAATCGAACCGGCAGCCTTCAGAGTTCGGAGCATGGAGCTCTAACCGCCTGAGCCACTGGGCCAGCCCTCTTAAATTTTTAAGGGTACGATACAGTATTATTAACTATAAGCACGATGATAGATAGATCATTGGAAATTTTTCATCTTGCTTAACTGGGTTTGTGCTTTTTAAAGTTAAATATTAATACCTGAAATTAAGAGTTGATCTTCATATGCCAACGACATGCACAAAGCAAAAAGTTTCATACTAAAGGGTTTTCATACTGCCACAATGATATGAAATGCCCACAGAACTACAGAAGTTTAAATATTCATAAAGATAAAGCTTGAGAAGACTTTCAAAAAATATTAGCTTCAGTTTCCCTAAATATTAGCTTCAGTTTCCCTAGTGGTCTGAATAGATGGCATGACTTAAAACAGTGCAACAGGAGAGTATCATATCTCAGTTCACACTCTGAGCCTGGGGGAAGAAAAGGGACAGAAACAAACCTCAGGGGAAATCAGACAGGGGACGGGGACCTTGAGCCTCTGCTGTCAAGTTGTAGAAAGGTTTTTGTTGCTTGTTTTCAGGTGTACTATTCTGATTCCTTTAAAAGAAAGCAATTTAATATTTTTCCAAACTTTAGTTTCAGTAACATTTCCAGAAACTATTTAGCCTAAGGTAAAGACAAAATTCCTTTTTAATTATAGAAATATCAATATGGGAATATTAGAAGAATATTACGCAGGGCAAATCCGCAGAGTGGAACCTCTCAGGAATATAATTCATAGTATCTCACATGATAACCAGCATCATTGCCATTAGAAGGTTTTCTTCTGTAAGAAGTAACCCTTACATTTGAGACCATCTTCTATTTGGACTCATAGGTAATACAGTATTAGTCTTGACAACTGTGGCTGTCACTGTTGTTTTCTATGCACTCCCTACTGAAAAGGTAACCTGAGGCTCTTAAATTTTTCCTGCATTTTTATTACTCTACATGTTCTTGTCTAGTTCAGTGATTTATATCTTACATTTAGTGCTAAAGGAATCCTCCTATTACTGGAGAGCAGCTTTATGTCCTGTGAGGATTCCCTGCCCCAGCAGAGAAAGGCTCTGGGCCTGGGATGACATGCTGGCTTTCCTGAGACTCCAGAGACACAGGTCTGACGACATTCAGAGCAGGAGAGAAAAACTGGTGAATCCTTGAGGAAGTAAATAGATTACTAGCTGGAAATGTATACCGTTTGGTAACTGGGGCCATGAAGAGCCAAATCTATGAATTATGCTATTAATGTCCATACGTCCTGTCATGACGCCTTCCAGAATATAAATGAATTCTCCTAAAATTCCACGGCTTGTATCCTTAGGCCGGGCATCTCGTTCCTGGGTAGCCTCTCCTCCCACAGTTCTTCTTCTTGGTAAGTTAGTGGTGTCTTCGTCTATGGTCTGCTGAGGGCTTTGGCCGCCTTGGCTCTGCTGCTCAGCCTCCTGACAGCCTGTGATAACCACCTCCAGGAGTGACTAAGTCTGCTTAGAAAGAGGTGCTAGCTGAAATGCTAAGTTGAAAAGTTAGCATTTCATCCAGGCTGTGCTATATTTCCTGAAACCAGTTTCAAAGAATGACAGCGCTTTTGTAACTGATAACTGCAGCTGGCCACTTACTGTTAAACCTGGGGCTTAATAGTAAGGAGGCGGCTGTGGTCATTATTGCTCCCGAGTCTCTTCTTTTGGTCTTCTCAAGCAATTAAACACTGTCCAGAAAGATGCACTCCCTCCAACAGCTTCTAGCAGCTACATTCAGCTGTGCTCACTGAAGGTCTGCTGCCCTTGGTCACCAGGCACTTAGGGCCCTCAGGGACGCAGGTGACTCAAGCGACAAAAATCAATGAAGTGACTTAGATGAAGTGAAACCCTAGTAGGTGACATTGCTAAAACTAACATACAACCTACAAGTTGACTTCTTTCAAAGATCCACCTTGTCTTCCTAGTTTTGAAATGGAAACATTCCTGAGTTGATATTTAGATTCTGGGTCTGGATCTGAATGCTACGGGTGTTTAACATAAAAAAAACTAAGGACTGAGGCCAGCAAGGGTCGTTGTCATATCTAGGTGGATGGGAGAGGTTTAATTATTCTGTATTGTTCCAGAAGCTTTCTGTTCCTCCTTGACAAGTATTATTTGTAAAGTATTCTATTTCTTCCCCTCCTGTTCTCTCACTACAGTTTACTTCTTAAATAATGAAAACAGTATCTTAAATTTTCACATAAATCCCACAAAGTAGACACTATTATCGTTCCCATTTTATAGGAAAAAAATGGAGGATACAAATCTTGTCCAAGGTCAGGCAAGAGCCGGGATTCAAATGCAGACAGTCTGGGTCAAAAGTCTATGCTCTGGCACATGGTACCACTCAACTCTGCCCCAAAGTGGTGGTTTGGCTCTTCCTCTGCTCGTAATGTTTGAACAAGGCTGTGGGCAAGGACTCTTACCTGGTCAGGGTCTTGAGTTTCCATGGGGATAACACTGTATTATCGGGTCACTCTGACAATATCAAGGGACTTGTATTATCAAGTCCCTAAGTCCTCTACTCCACGGTAGCCCTACAGTTTACTGCTTAGCTTCCTTCTAAGGCTACTTTTCCAAACTTGCTTAATAAGAAGAATCACCTGGAATACTTGTTAAATGTGTAGCTTCTCAGTATCTCAAGATCCACTGGATCTAGTGTGGTCCCAGGTAGGTGTATTTTTAATAAGTGACCCAAGTGATTCTTCTCATCAGTCAAATTTGGGAAACACTGCTCTACGAGTTTTAGCCAATGGGAACAAACACAGTTGATTTTAAGTATTATACAGTAAGTCCTCACTTAACGTCGTAGATAGATTCTTGGAACTGTGGCAAAACCACTATAACGAAACCAATTTTACCATAGGTTAATCGATGTTAATAAACAAGAGTCAAGTTCCTATGGCATCTCATACATGTTATAATGAAACGACACTGAATTAAATGATGTTATTTGAGGACCTGCTATATATTACATATTAAGTTAAAGTACTATTAAGCAAATGACATTTCTATAGCTGAATTAATTCAAAGAAATCATACACAAGCCACAAAGTGGTTTCCTTCAGAAAGGACTTGGGGAGTGGGTTGGAATGTCTTTGTTTCTTTTTGTTTGTTTTTTGTTTGAGCGATGACTGTTAGAATTCTTTAATAGTTATGCCCCTGAGGGAGTTTCTGCACTGCTCTGTTCAGGGAACAGCTTAAATCAAATAGAAAGTAAGCCATTTTATGTAGTTTTTTTAAGTCCTGCCTTAGGGAATTTTGGAGAAAAGTAAATTAAATAAAGGGGAGAAAGGAGGACACAGTTCTAGTTCCTTGAAGGACCCTAAAGGAAAATCCTTGTATAACTAAGAGAGAGACTCAGGCTTTTCAACTTAAATGTTGAATCCCATACAGAATGATTTGGGAGAATATAAGGGATTAACTCAATTTACACGGTCTAATCAGGACACAGAATCCATCTTTGACACAGAAAGAGCTCAAATGCAAAACTGGTGAAATTCATGATCATCCAAATGTTAATGTTTAAAAAAAAGCACCACACACAAAAAATATCTCAAACATGTCTAATCTGCTTTGACACTAGGTTTACTGCTTGTCACAAATGCAGTTTCCACCTCAGGCCCCACTCAAAAGCGGAGTCCTTTAGTCGCTACATGTATGAGTGAGGAAGTAAAAGAAAAGACTAAGAATAGAAAATAATATTAAAATACAATCCAAGGAGGAGAAAGAAAGCCAGTCCTTTCTGCCAGAGGCCTGTCCCCACCTCTGAGCGGCGACTGTGGCACAAGCCACACGTACCTCTTGGTGGGAGTGGGCACTCCGGAGCACACGTGGCTCACCATCCTGTCATTCATGTTAGTCAGAGGGCGAGGAGGACTGGAAGAAAAGACATTTACATTATATTAATAATTACCAATGTGACTAGGGAAACCAATGAAAAAGTGATAAGGGCAAAAGAACCAACTATCACTCCTGATAAGCACAGTGGGACCCACGAAGAGTGGGGGCAGAAATCGATACCTCCAGACTAAGCAAATTCAACAAGAAGGGAGGGTCCTCTGGAGCAAAGCCGAAGGACCATGGCTGTGCTGTACTAGGAGGAGCAACGAGTCACACACTCGCTGCTACAGGGATGTATCTTAGGTGCCTTTTGTTTTGTAGTTTTCGTACACAAGAATCAGAGTTCTATCAAATATATGGTGATGGAAGGAGAGCTGACTCTGGGTGGTGAACATACAATGGGATTTATAGATGATGTAATACAGAATTGTACACCTGAAATCTATGTAAATTTACTAACAATTGTCACCCCAATAAATTTAATTTAAAAAAAAATTCATGAAAAAAATAAAAAAGAATCGGAGTTCTGCCACTTGGTTAATTTCTGTGTATTTTAGGTGTTTACGGGCTTACTGGGTGTGTGGCATTTGTGGTGTTATCACAAAGTTCACAAGAGCAAAGTGCACACTTTTCCTGACACTCAGATCTAGCTTGCATACTTTTTACCAAAACAAATTGTTAAGCACTAAATTCTTTTATTCATCCTTTACTAGAATCTGAACAATGAACCACATTTTATACCTATACTCTAGCTGAATGCTTTCCTTTGTAACCTAATCCAAATTGAAATTTGAAGGTAAGCATTTTTGATAATTTGTCTTTAGCTGCCGGTTTTCTGGACTCAAGGTCTATTTCTCCCTCTTGTAAGTATCTTGAATGAATGAACCCAAACTCATCAAAAGGAATCTATCATTTTTAGCCTTTCAGCCATTCTTCAACCCGTCTCCCTCCCCACCAGGTTCAGCTACAAAGGGTTTTTGTCTTACATTTGGAGCCACATGACTATTGCTAAGTATTCCTCCTGGGAAATCTCTTACTTCCTCTCCTAAATTAAAAGAAGTGCTTTTCAGAGAAATATGTCCGTCAAAATCAGAAAAGTAAAACAGAAAAATCCTTCTCTCATGTATGTTTTGGGAACCACCTCCTGGTTTCTCCTCATCTCTAAGAGCTGAGTTAATTACGCAAAATGTTTTGTAGAGGTTACATTTAGCAAATCTTAGTAAATATTAAGGGACGAGAGCCTTAATTATTTTGCAGGTTTCATAGTACATTCAAATAAAGGTTCAAGGGAAATCTTTCAGGTAGAGCCAAAGAACCTAGAGAAAAGGTTAAGAGGGATGGATGGAGGGATCTATGTATCTCAACATCTGTTTGTCTATAAAATTTTTTTCTAAAGCCAATTTCATTTCTGGATGGGGAAATCTTTAATGGTTTCCATTTAATGGGGAGGATCTAAGATGGAAAGTAATTTGCAGGGAACACATTTAAGTCTCTTGATGTTTAAGCCATGCACTACGCTTACTGTTACACATTCCTCCCTCTGTGTGACAAGTGTCTCTCTCTAAGTAAGACATTCAGAACTGAATAACGCCTTTCTAGGCTAGAATTCAATTCCACATTATTTATCTTACCACCCATCTTCCAGACAGATATCCAATTTTGCCCCAAGCCTGCTAACACCAGTGGCTGCGCTGAGTTATATAATCAGTTAATGAATGGGTTAGGTTGATTAATAATGGAAGTGAACACAGAGATTAGCTTAATTTTAATCTTAAATTTACATTTTTGCCACCTGTTCTTTTAAATCAATTGTCCAAATGCAACAAGGAGACAATTCCTATGAAAGAAACAAAGTCAGCATCATAGCTTTTCATACTTGTGGGCACCAGAAACATTCTGGTCCCAGAAATGGAATGGACTTTGCTTCTTTAATATATTATTATTAGCAACCCACTTCCAAAACAAGATAAGGACATGTTCATGTTGCTTTCAAAACTAATGCAGTTACCTAGTATATTTCAATATTGAAGCTACTACTGTATTCAATTTCCTTTCTGACATTCTCAGAGGGAAAATGACAACAGAAAAGTATCTTTTTAAGTCCTTAAACATGGATCCATGTGATAAAATTTCATGATTTGTAGCATTGTGTTTGACCTGGATGTCAGAAAAGTCTTTAATAATCATCTTTATCTCTTGGCGCTCAATTATTATCTTATATCACACATATGAAAGCCTCTTTTCTAATATTCAAAGCCAGACAGTAATGATTACATTGTAAGCTATAAACTAATCATAACTGTGCCAAATTTCATACCCTTTCTGAACTTCTAACATGTTTTAATAGGGAAATAGGTATGTGTTTGCAGTCAAAGATATACGAGTAAAAGGCATTTAAAAACATAAAGGGCGTCTTCACTACAGAATTTACTACTAGACACATAATTCACTGTTAAAGCTAACAGCTCAGATGTCATTTTAGGAGATGTAAATACAGCAAAAATGACTTCTGGCTTGAAAAAAAAAAATCTTCAAAGTTCCTGTAAGACATAGCTGGAAAGAATGCATCCAGGTGTGAAGTTAGACAGAAACTTACAAAGCAGTAGAATTGACACAACTCATCAAATCAGTTTTGTTGATCTTGTTGAACACTCAAACCCTGTTGTACACCTTGAACACATTACCAGATGTTCTGTATCTCCCTTTGGTGAAGATCTCAGCAAGGTATCTTAGACACTAGTGAGTTTCGTGACACCCTCATAACCACCAACCATAACTTGGTACAGAGATTTCATGGGGTTTCTTCTGTGTTAATAAGACATGTCAATTGTTTTGATGAAGAAACAGAAGCAGGTAGATGATATGGATACATCATTTAAATCGTAGCTGTTCATTTGAGTATTCTTATCACTAAAAAGGTACATTTCTAGGTGGAGCAGGATAGGTTTGGGGAAATATCGAGTAAGAAGGTGGCTTAGATAATAGGTACAGAACTTCTGGTTACTGGTTACATACAATTCCTATTATAAACTGAAAATTTAACTTACTGGTACAAGTCATTTTCATATTACTTCTCTTATGACTAGACCACTCCAATTCATTATGGTGGACGCTCTGGAATGTAAACTAACTTGAAATTAAAATAACTATAGAATCTTAAGGTATTGAAACTAGGAATAGATGATGAATAACACCATTCCTCAAAAATCTTCCAGCCACAGTTGGTTGGAGCGCATCCTCTC
Source organism: Rhinolophus hipposideros (assembly GCF_964194185.1). NCBI lineage: Eukaryota > Metazoa > Chordata > Mammalia > Chiroptera > Rhinolophidae > Rhinolophus > Rhinolophus hipposideros. The sequence continues at coordinate 60,908,327 of NC_138058.1, read as the reverse complement.
AACCACAAGGTTGAGAGTTCCACTCCTGCAAGGGATGGTGGGCTGTGCCCCCTGCAACTAGCAATGGCTGGACCTGGATTTGAGCTGCGCCCTCCACAACTAAGACTGAAAGGACAACAACTTGACTTGGAAGAAATCTTGGAAGTACACACTGTTCCCCAATAAAGTCCTGTTCGCCTTCCCCAATAAAAAAATCTTAAAAAAAAAATCTTCCAGCCAAATTATGTATATGTAATTGTGTATTTCTTTCTTTCATTTAGCAAATATTTGTTGAGTCTCTGCAAAGTGGTAGGTACCATGCTAGCTGCTGGGAATAAAAATTAAAAAGAGGAAAATTAAAAAAAAAATAATAATAACAAAAAAAAAAAGAGGAAAATTTAAGTCTTAGGAAGAAGACAAATTCAGAAAATTTTACAATATAATGTAATAAATATTTAATAGAAGTAGAAAAACCACTATGTACTATGGGAAAATACTGAGATCACTTCACCCCATGAAGAAAAATATATTTCCAGGGTATTAAAGGGCTAACAGTAAATGTTTAATTATATAAACTAGGAAAAAAAATATGTGTCTACGGATAGAGAGGATGTTCTACACTCAAAAGCAATAGAGAAATTAGGAAGAAAAAGACCAATTAATTTGAATTATTACAAAATCAGAAAAAGGAAAAGAAATACAAATTTGGGGAACTATTCCAACAAACGTGACAAAGCAAGAATGAATAGCTTTGGGGTGGCTGGTTAGCTCAGTTGGTTAGAGCTTGGTGCTTATAACACCAAGGATGCCAGTTCGATCCCGGAATGGGCCACTGAGCTACACCCTCCATAAAAAAAAAAAAAAAGAAAAAAAGAAAAAAAAAAGAATGAATAGTCTTAATATATATGGGATTCACACAAATTCATAAGAAAATTACTAAGATTTCAATGAGATAAATGAGCAAAGTGAAAATACACCTTTAAAAAGAATATAAATAACATGTTTTAATTATGAAAAAACAACTTAAATTTGTTAAAACTGTTAACCACTTTCCCTTAAAAAGTAATAATTCTTTTAAAGGTAATTCTTAAGGTTAAAGAGGATTTTCTGACATAGGCACTTAATTTACTATTAGGCAAGAGTGAAAGTATAAAGTTAAGCAAAATTTCTAGAAAGCATTTTGGCAATGTGTCCATCAAAGATCTTTAAAAATGTTCAAACATTTGGACTCATTAATTCCCTTTCTAGGAATCTATTCCAAGGAAGTAATCAGAAATGCAAAGATAGTGATCAGAAATGCAAAGGTTTATATTTTAAAATAATTAAGGAAACATTATTTATAGTAGGGTAATTTTAGAAGAAACATAAATGTTCAAGTATAAAGGGAATGAAAAGTAAACCATGGTACATCCATAATTATAGAATACTTTGTTGTCATTAGAAAATAATGCTTATGAGGACTTTCTAATATGGGAAAATGCTTAGTATGTGAGAGGTAAAGAAGGGCAAGATAACTCTATATAAGTCTACCAGACACTGTGTTTTGAGCTTAAATACATTATTTTATCTTCACAATAACCCTATAAAATAAGATGAAATTATTTACACACATCACACAGCATGGTCTCAGCTAAATAATATAGTAAAATATCTGAAGAAAATATATCAAAATGTTAAGAAAAGTGTAATTATGTAAATATAGAAATTATACTTTTCTGTATTTCTCCAATTTTTCCATTTTAATTTTTTGTTTGTTTTAGGTATATTCCTTTTTTAAAAAAATTAGTTTCACTTGTACAAAACAATGTAATAGTTAGACATTTATCATTTATATCCCTCACACAGTGTCAACCCCCCTCCCCCATCCACTATCCTCTGACATCGCACACAGCCGTTACATTTCCACTGTCTCTATTCCTAATGCTGCACTCCGCTTCTTGTAAATATATATAAACTTGTAGCTGACATTCATTATTGTTCAGCTTCGGTGTACAGTGCAGTGATCAGGCATCTACATCTTCCCTGAGGTGGTCTCCCTAATGAGACAAGTGTCCACCGGATACCCTACAAAATCTTTACAACATTATCGATTACATCCCCCAAATTAACTTTCGTATCCCCGTGGCAGTATTGTGGTTACTGACTGTGCTTTCTAATCCCCTCACCTTCCCCCTTATCCCCACCCCCCCTCATCTAGCAACCCTTCGTTTTTCCTCTATGTCTCTGACACTGTTTCTGATTAGTTCATTCATTTCTTCTTTTCTTTAGATTCCACATATAAGTGAGATCATATGGTATTTGTCTTTCTCTGTCATTTTAATTTTTCTTGATTTTCAAAGATAAAGATGCTTAATGAAATATATATATAAAGTAGAAAAAAATTAAAACAGAAAAATTTGGCTTATAACACCACTGAGTCAAATTTTATAAAGTAAGTCTGTAGTATTTTCGCTATCATTAAGAAAGCAAACTGAAAAGGAAAGTGTTTTACAAACCTAGAGAGAACTCTGAGACTGTTAGAAGAAAGACCTGTTAAATGGTTTGAGATTTGAAGTTCCACAATCCCTCAACACCCTTGCCACCACCTTTCCAAAAAAGAAAGAAAACATTTTAAGTCGCTCTACGTTACCTCCTCTACTAGACTATAAGAAATTTGTGTGATTTTTCTCATTGTATTTCGAGTACCTGGCATATGTAAGACACGGAGTAGGCTTTCAGGAACTACATGGTGACTGTGAGTTAGCACCACGCCGTTTAAAACACACAAGTGCAGACTGTGTAAGAAGTAATCTTTCTGTTATATTTAGCTTTGGTTGAGACTATTCTCCAAGAATGGACTATGGACATACTTAGTTGTTATATTTGGTAGGTATGTTTGTAGTGTTTGCAGCCATAGCAAGTTTTCATCTGTGACTTAGTAATGGAATCAGCAGAGTAGAGAGTGTCTCTAGTAAGAATAGCAATCCTTGTTGAGTGCTTAATACGTGCTAGACTCAGTTTGAACATTTCCCATGGATTCACTCCATGAGGCAGACACTGTTATCTTTATTTTCCAGGCGGAGACACTAAGGCACAGAGAGAAGGAATGTACCTGAGGTCACAACCAAATCGTGGCAGCAGCAGGATTGGAACCAAGGATGGCTCTTGAGTCTGTGCTCTTGATCACTATGCTGTGGTGTCTCTGCTACCTTTGATTGCTATACTATTTTAGAAAAACTAACTTAAGCCTTATTAGTCTATAAACTAAAACCAATAGCATGCTGTCAGATTACAGTTCTTGTAAAGTTGTTTCTATCGGAAGGTAAAACAATAATTACCCCAGACTATAGTTTTTGGGTGATTTCTTCTTTCCCCTATCACATCATCAGAACTGTATGATAAACGCCTATCTGAATCCAAAACTTTTGGTTGCAGAACTCCCATCCTTAACAACCTCTAGGCTGCCTCAAGGAAAACTAGATAACTTAGTATGAACTGTTTCCTTCAAAAACATGTCCCTAATTTATTAGGATGGCTTTACAATCTAATCTTAATTTCAAAGATCTTTTGTATTCCTCAGCTTAACAAAATACATACTTTTAATGAGCAAATTATCTGTTATAACAGCCAGAAGTTTGACACTAGGCTCAGAACCAACACCGAGTGTCATTCCTTGTTGCGTTTCTAACTTGACTTAGATCCAGGAATAAACACTTTCCGGATAGGACTCTGGGTAACCAAGGATGTGACCGTATAATACTGTCGTTTAAGCAAAATTTCTACTTAAAAATTATGAGTGAATAAAGGGGTACATGAACAAAGCCAATCTAATGCCTGAGAGGACGAGTGAGACCTTGGGCACCTGTAAGGACCATCACTTTTCTGAGCCCTCTGACAGAACCTCTTTGTAGGAAGTCATCCAGAATGGCAGATAGTCACCCCCACCCTGTACTTTTAAGTTGCTCATTATCTTGCTCTTCTTCCCTGATTACGTTTTAGTTGTAGAGGTGAAGGTTACAGTCCTGCAGTTCTGTCTTACCTTGACAGCTGCCAATCATGCACTTAGGGACTCTACCAGATGTTTTCAGTCTGTTTATTACTGTTAGTGTAAAAGGGGAAAAGACTGTATTATGCCCTAGGCTTTCATTTACTTGGTTAGTTTTTTTGGATTCGCCACAACAATGCTTTACATATGAGGTACGTAACCGTTTTAGCTAAATACATTTTAATCACTTAAGATTTTTGCAGCCAACTATTTTGCTTTCGAGATACCTGTATTGCTTCTGAAATCATCTTCCCTACTCTTCCCTACTTTGATGATACTTTTCTCATCTTTAAGGTTATGCAGCAGATTTCACCATGCCTTAAGACAAATTCAAAACCCACACTGTAAACTATTACATTCTTTTATCTATCAAACTACTAAGGCTTTCCACATCTTTCAAGCAAGTTGTTGTTCTTTTGCTTCTTCTAAGCCCCTGCTTTCAAATCTTCTCCTAGGTATGTATCCTGGAATGTTCTTCTTCATAGGTTTGCCAAGATGATACTTTTTCTCCCATCTTTCATCAGAGAAATGGCTCCTGAAATTTCAGTGTCTCCATAAAGCCCTTCTGATTACTACACATTTCACTTAAATAAATAAGGGCCTTAGCAGTATATAAATAAACAAATATCCATGGCTTCTTCATGCCTAGCACTGTTAAAGGCTTTGAGGAAAAAAACGACAAAAACAAGTTGAAGATTACCCTTTCCCACAAGAAGTTTATAATCCAATTAGTCCTCAAAATCGTCAGTCATCTCAACAGTAGGCATTTAAGCTGTAGTTTACCATATTAAAATTTCTTAGGTCAAATCTGATTTGACAATTACCACTTACAACCAAAAATGTGTATAATCATTTATAACAAAGACCACATACAATTTAACTATTTCAAATAATTGACCAAAGATCAGTACAATAAAACAATATGAAAAACTCTATGAAGTTAACACCTACAGGCAGACCTCATTTTATTGTGCTTCACAGATGCTCATTTTTTTACAAATCATAGGCAAGACCATCCAACAGCAAAAAGACTACGACTCGTTTTGTTGCTATACTTGCTTTATTGTGGTGATCTGGAACCAAACCCATGATATCTCCAAGGTTCTGCCTGTACAAGATTTGCTGTGTGTTTTGCATGTATTTCTTTACTTTGAAAACCCCGGAAAGGGATGGCAGAGAAGGGGTAATGCACTAACATTTTTTGAGTACGAGCACTGCATCAGCAGGGAGCTAGGTACTCAGATACATTATCTGGAATTCTTGCGACTACCCATGAGGGTATTCCTATTTTATAAATAAAGAAATAAAGGTCAAAGAGGATAATTAACATGTTCAAGGTCACAAAACTAGTAAATGGCAGAGCCAGTACTGAAACCCACTTTTATCTGGTTCTAAAGCTACTGAATAGATCAAGTCCACAGACTCATCGGCCTGACCCAGGCATCTCTGTATTATTCAAATGAATTTTTTAGATTAGAGTGCTCAGGGGAGAATACATTCTGTTTTGAGAAACACTGCCCTATTTTAAGACCATTGGCTTCAAGTCTACCTGGAAGTAGCTGAGAAAAAAAAGAGGAATTTATTCAGTATCATAACTAAATTCCTAACCAAGCTTTATGACAGGTGAGGGTAGAGCTGGCTTCCAGGACCCTGAAACGTCACTAGGACACTGGTTGTTATCTTTGCTGAGATCTCATTTTGGGTCAGAGTCTATACAGATCTCATAGCTTCATACATTCAATAAGAAAACAGCTTCTGCCTAACACACTGTAGCTTCACCACTGGAGAACAAAACCTCTTCCTCATTCCCATCTTAAATTCCCAGAAAACACTCAAGATGATCCTTGTTGAGTTACCTGCCCACTCTGGTAGACAGAGGACCCGCTACTTTGATTGGCAGTCCTCTTAGAACCACATGGATAGTGTGGAGGGAGAACCAAGTCTCCAAAGAAGAGGATATTGGTCCCAATTGCAGAGCAAATCAGTGAAAAATATTCACTTACTTAAAGATTAACTTTGTTCAAAAAAAAAAAAAAAGGCAAATGGCAGTGTCCAGGATCCAGGCACTTCTGGAGCTCCGCAGGGGTGGACACTGCTTTAGGACAAAAGTGCTTCTCCCTTGAGCACCATTTCCCTCTTCTTAGTCATTACCCTCCAAAATTTATTAACCTATTCACAGATCCTCACATTGAAATAATACATCATCTAATAAGAAAGCCAGCTTATCTAATTTATTCCATTATGACAAAGAGGATATACGGGATTTACACTGACCTATAATAATGACACCCTGTAGTTCTGGTGAAATATTAAGGAGGGCAGATTCTAAGATCCCTTTCATCGCTATAATTTATTATATTAGTCTCTCAAAAAGCATCCTGCCTCTAGGCAACAGTTATGACAACTGTGGATCATTTTTATCCTCCTTGAGTGGTGTGATGTTTTGCTCTTTATTCATTTCTATGTACCAGACCAACCATCTCTTGTTATTTCACTAGGTTCTGTGGTTATCTGCCCAAGCAAAGAAGTTAAAGAAACAAAGCTGCCTTTTGGAAAACCATAAGGTTAAAAATTAACCATATGGTACCGTAAATGTAGTATAAATATCACATTATATATATATTGACAATGAGGTTTCTCTGACTTCTAAGTAAAATATTGAACTTTATTGGTTATATACAATCAATTAACCAATAGAAAAGATTAAAAATTTCCAAAAACTACTAATCTGAATCTGTTGCAACTAATTCATTAATGTAAAAAAGCCTATCAACAGCCAGACATGCCTCAATTTCTATTTCTTGCAGTTCAACAGAGCCACTTGTAGTATAAGACTCATGATGAAATACTTCTAAGGAAGTATTTCACATCCTTATACAGAACTTTCACCACTAGAGAACATCTAGGGACACTAAGAGGAACCCAGGTATTCGCTGTAGCTCTGGAAAAGGACAGAATTATAATATAAGGCAATAATTAGAAAATTATGTAATAATATTGCTGTTTAATATTATATTGAAAAAGCAGGCAAAGGGTCTTACAAAGCAGGTAACAAAATCAACAGAAATGTACTATTTTAAAAACCTTTCCGTGATGAATCCCTCCTTTGTTCTTCTTGTTCATTAAACTTAGAAAGGAAGTTGTCAATAGTTTACAGGATGTTGACTCCTATATTTCTAGAAAGATGAGAAAAGATGATAACTTACATACTTCAACAGGTTACTGCTCAGAGAGGTCCATAAAATGCATGATGCCATGTCATTTCCTGACCTGTTCATATGGTCATTACTGAAATCAGCTTCCAGAAATGGAAACAGATACATTATTACAGAAGACAGGCTGTCATGTTTTTTGCAATTAGTCAGACAAAAAAAGATACAATCCCCTTTTCAAAATAACTGCCTGGCAAGTTCCAAAGGCTCCAGCACCCTGCCCAAAATAAACACAATGATCAACAGCCCAGCAGCTCAAGAAGCAAAAACATAACGACAAGGAAAAAAACTATCAAACCTTCACATTCTGTAGCAAATGCTTCGTTCTCTATGGATCTGGCATCTAATGCATTACACTGCTGCTGTCTCTAAGGAAACAGAACAATCACATGACGAGGAATCTTCTCTACAAGGTAGTTTATCCCACAGAGCATTTTGGGAAAGAGCAGGTACAAGAGAACAATTCATCAGAAGGCAAACACAGGCCTGCCCTCCGTCAGCAAGTCCATCAAGCCGCCGAATGCAGCCAATGGTAGGTAGGTAGGTGCAGTCCGCAGAGCAGGTACCACACTTCACAAGCTTTAACATGAAACATACCCTCTTGCAACAGAATCCAGTGGCCCAATGAACCTAGTCAGCCATTCCATTCTGATGGGGACGTGAAAGAGTATTCCTCCACCTCTTCTCCCAGTGCCTCTCTAACTGCCAACTGCTTCATAAGAAAGCAGCCTGCAGTACAGTTTCCGCCAAGCAATCTAGGCAGGTAGCGACTGCGAGGTAGGGGGAACTACTAAGGCCTGATTCTTGTTTTGTGGAAGAAGAGTTAACAGAAACGCAAGTAGAGCGAAAAAACTAGGGCAGCGGTGTCTGCCTACCCCTTTATTGCAAAGAGCTCCTGAATTCCTAAAGGCAGATCATAGAGGGCAGCTGAAACAGATGAGCTGTACTGGGCAGGCTGCTGAATGGGCTTCCAGTGACTCCGCTAGCAGGGCATTCACATGAGAATCACTCAGTCATCCTATGGCCTCGTATCTATTTCACCAACTCAGCAGCTCTTAAATCTGTGTGCTCCTGGTCCTCATCTCCACTGCCATCATCACACGTCAGCTCACACTGGGCTGGTGTAAGTTAAATATTGGAATGGTTTCCTGTTAGTCCGCGGGCGTCCAGAGAACCTTTCCATTGTCACTCCTCTGATTTCTCATGGCTACAATTACTTCCCGAAGCACAACTCTCACTTCACCAGTCTCCCTAGATCGTCAATTGTCTACCAGTCTCCCAAATTAGGACAAACATCTTCCTCTCTATGGTCACTGGCTAGACACTACAGACTCAGTCTTCCAGTCTGTCTTAATCTTCACTAGTGCCTTACACTTCCTAAATGTTCTGGGCAGATATGGTACAAATGTTCTGGGCCCTGGACTTTTCTGCTGCTACAGTAAAACAAAAGCAAAACAAAGATGGCAAAAGATATAAATATTTACACTAAAAATAGGGGAAGTCAAAATGAAACCCAGACTAACAACCTAAGTGCCTGCAAAAGAATTCTACCATTTGTTTAGATAACTGAAGAGGTGAAAAAAAGACAACCCAACAAATCAGACAGCTAACTAGTTAATATAAACACTTTGACATCAATAATAAAATCCCAAAGAATAAAATGGATGCAGGTGTTAGAATGCTTGGCAGAAAATGAAAGAGCTGATTTATTAATATATGACATATCAGAAATACAATAAAACAAAATGGGTGGGAAAACATCTTTTAAGGGTAGAAACTCTAGGGATATAAGAGGGAGTAGAGCACAAAATGTGAAGGCCAATGTGAACAATAATGGGTAAAATTAGTATCAGAGGAGAAAACCTACAGAACACTTGAGATTGCAATACCTTAGTTTTATAACAAAAGCATATCAAAGAGGAAGAAGAAGCAGCGGAGTGTGGAAAGAACACCAGTTTGGGAGAATCGGGTTCTTGTTCCAATTTGGGTACTGAGCAGTTTACGTGACCTGGACAATGAAGCTCTTTGTGCCTCAGTTAAACTGATCTGTGACATGAGGGGGCTGGTTCTAGAACAGTGATTTTCACATGTTGTTTCTAGGGCAACAAAGGATTCCACGACTTGCTTCAATAACCACAGACGAAAGCAAGGGGATCAGGCCTCAACCTCATTTCAGTAAGAGCAGCTCTACTTCTCCTCCACATAAGACTTCAGAAAGCAGTATGTTCCACTGCTCTTTTGAAAAGTTTGAAAACCCCTTTCTTGCTACAAAATTTAAATTAGAAGCCTCTGCTATACTCACTCACTGTATCCTGTTCTTTTCCTTTATGGTCCCGATCCCGGTTTGTAATTACATATAATTAGCATTTACTTTTTGATTGGTCTCACTCAAGAGGCTGTAAGCCTCATGAGAGCAGAACCCACAGGGTGCATTTATTCTACCAGTGCGTTCACACTGCACACCTAACATCATAACTGGCACACAGTGGGTGCTCAACAAGTATTTATTCAATAATGAAATTTTATGGTTTTATTATCCATTCCAAGTATTTAAAAGTGCAAACTGGTGAAGGACTCACCTGAACTGAATTTTAAATGGAAAAGATGTCCTGACAAGGAATTCAAAGGATAGCTAACAGGCGTTTGGGATGGCCAAAATGCTCACATGGGAGGAGGAATGATGGCTGAATACTAGTCTCTGGAATATGCCTGAACACATGGAAGCAGCAGCACTTCTTGTATGTACTAAATGCATCAGACCAACTATGACTTTTGAATCAGTCTTGGTATTTAACCTCTGGGCCACAAGAATCTAAAAGTAATTTTAAATGCCCTAATACGTTAGGATGTTTGCCAAGGGAATAAAGAACCACACATCACTTCATTGAACGTGTATCAGTCTCTGCTAAAAAAGGCCAAAGAGAGACATTGGGACAATGCTATGACAGTGAATTCCAAATCAGATGAAAAAAAGTAGTCGAGGGACTTCTGGTTCATGGTGGTGGGTTGAGAGGTGGTGGATTGAGAGGTGGTGGGTCTCTACATGCTGAGAGCTCACTCTCCTATACCAAAGAGAAATGATTTAAAGATATAAAAATAAATTGATGCATTTATGATGTATAGCTAGAATTTAAAAAAGAAAGAATGAAACTCTCTTTAAGGCTAAAACAAAATAAAGAAGTCCCCCATCCCCAAGGAAGAAAACAAACAAGAAGCCCTGTACTGAGCTGCCATGAGCCAAACACAAGGACTGCAGGCCACCTTTGGGGACGTTAGAAGAACTTAAATACCCCCCCCCTGCCAAAAAAAAACAAACAGAGAAAAGAGAAAATCTAAAACGGTCTTTAAAATGAGTATACTTAATATCCTCAGACCTAAAGAACAATATAGCATCCATAAAATGTTATGAAAAATAACTAATTCGGGATTTAAAAAATTAAAATCACAATTGTTGAGATAAAAAAAATCTCCACAGATAGGCAGAATACTGAATAGAGCTAAAGATCAATGGTATATATTTTTTAAAAAGTTAAGAAACACGAGAGTTAAATCCTGTTTTAAAGTTCGTATCGCAAGGTTCCAGAGAGACCAAAGGGAATGGAGCAAAAGCAATACTATGTGAAACAGATAATGGCTGAGAATTTTTCACAACTGATAAAATAAAAGACATGAGCCTATAGAGAATAAGAATCCTCTGAGTATTAAAACAAATAAACTAACAACAACCAAAACGCTCATATCCGGACAGATTATAGCAAAACTTCAGATTGCCAACATTATAAAGAAAACCCTAAGAGTTACTAGTGAAATATGAGCAATTCAACAGAATCCAATTATTATCAGCAAAATTGGTTACAAGGTAATAGAGGAATGACATCTTCAAAGAATGAAAGGAAAACAACTTTTGCTAGATTCTAAATCCAGACAAAATTATCATTCAGTAGTGAGGGCTTACAACAATGAAGCAAGCAAGAGAAATAAAAGACATCCAAATTGTAAAGCAAGAAGTAAAACTATGTTTATTTGCAGGTGACACGCTCTCATATATAGAAAACCCTAGAGTTAATAAACAAGTTCAACAAAGCTGCAGGATACAAGGTTAATATAAAAAAATCAGTTGGGTACCTATATACTAGCAATGAATAATCTGAAAATGAAATTAAGAAAAGAATTTCATTTACAACAGCATCAAAAAGAATAAAATACTTAGAAATAAATTCAATCAAGGAAATCCAATACCTGTACACTGGAAACTACAAAACATCATGGAGAGAAAATAAAGAAGGTGTAAATAAGTGGAAAGACATTTCATGTTCATGGACTGGAAGACTTAATATTGTTGAGATAGTGATAATTCCCCAAATTGATCTACAGATTACATGCAATTCCCTATAAAATCACAGCTGCCTTATTGTGCAGAACTTGACAGGTTGATCCTAAATTCATATGGAAAAGCAAGAAACAAAAACAGTCAAAAAAATCTTCCAAAGTTGGAGGATATATGAGTATACTTCCTGATTTCAAACTCACTACAAACCTTTCAAAATAGGCGAGTTTGCTTAGTGTTCCAAAGTTCAGAGATATTCATCAATTATCCATTATTCTTTCTAGTTACACAGAAGTCTCTAATTAATATCTGGAATTAGTGGCTTTAAAAAGGTTTCTAAGTCCAAACAGTACATAAGAATTGAGCAACGGATATGAGGGCATTTTAAGCCGCTGACTGATGTTTCTGTCACTGCTACGCGCTCCAATCACACCCCACGCCTGCTTTCACTGTCTGCTGGGATGCCCAGAGTGGAAGTACAGCTGACCACAGTACTCTCACAGCTTCTCCACTCTAGGTCTTCACTATTTCTCCTCTGTCTCCATGTAAAAGTTGGGGAAAATGACAGATGGACAGTAACAGAAAACTAAACGCTGCTGTGAGTTGAGACTGACTTCAAAGATGTGTTAGAAGGGGTCTAGGGGATTTTTTGTTACAAAGATGTTAAATTGGTGGCTACACCAGTCCTTTTTCATTTGTAACTTACTCCACATCAACAAAACATCCGACTTGCTTCAGTTAAAGGTGTGCATTTTTAAGTTAGTTTTTGGAGATCCTTTCTTGGGAAAAATCACTTTATATTTGGAGTTTCTCCCCCTATTTTTAAAAGAAAAATATATTAAAAGCATACTGCCACTTGTACTTCTACATATCCTATTTCTCTCCTTCCGTCCACTGCTACTTATGACATAAATTAGAAATACAACTTTAATTCACTTTCGTGACTCAATTTCATCCAAACTCTTTAACTGCATCTTTGACATGAGAGTCTTTGTCATTACTGAAGGTTCTCTGAGTCATCCTCACCCAGTTCTCCAGAGTACGTACGGTGGTCATTTCTGTGCAAATTGCTTAGGGACAATTCCTCTGAATCTAATGCTCTCCATGCAAAACGTACCACAAGCTTCTCCCATGATATTAAGCCAGCTGGCATTTTCATCTATAATCACTTAATGCATTTTTATTTTTAAAATTAAATGTAATCGTTTTCACACACATAATTATAAGCTTGATCTAATGGGAATACAGGGAACACTGCTCTCGGTGATCTGAGAATCTTTTTAAGCATACAGAGGATGTTTAGAAAAACTGTTCAGATACTTGGCCCTAAAATAAATCTCAACTCTATCAAAGAATCAGTATTTTTGAGAATACCACCTCTGACCAAAATTCAAGAATATCAGAAAGCATCAAAGAAAACCCCCAAAAAATGTTTCATGTGTTTGGAAGTTTTAAAAAATCACCTTAACTGAGAACATTAGGAAAAAAAATTAATAAAATAACTCAATAATCATCTAAAGAAGTAAGAAACTAAATAACAGGATTTGATCCTTACATGTTTTCTCCATCTAAACATCATCTCTAAATTGCCAATTCTCAAATTTATGTTTTCAAGCCACACATGTCCCATGAATGCCCTCCACGCTTATATAGTGCCTATTTGACATTTCTTTTTCAGTATCAAACAAAACAAAACAAAAAACTCAACAGGTCCAAAATGGATCTCTCATTCTACCCATACTTGCTTCACCCATAGGTATCCCCATCTCTAGCCTTCCAACTGTTCAGGCCAAACTAACTTTTTCTCTCATACTTCACATCCAATCTGCCAGCAAGATTTTTTATTCCTCCGTATTATATCAGTTTTATATTTTTAAGCTTTTAAAAGCGTTGAGCTCACACAAATAACATCAATAGCGGTATAATCAATTTCTTAAAATGAAGACATTAAATATTCATCTCAATAAACTTTATGGAGAAGCTCTAAAATAATATTTTTCTTGTGATAAACTGGATACTGAAAAGGAATGAACGATAATAGTTGGACTTCCACAGAATTAAACATGAGGTGGTGACAGCTTGGAAGAAATGACTAGAGAGAATAAAGAAGTCACTTAAATTCCAAAAAGAATTCTACAAAAAAAGTGAAAAACCAAGATGGAAGATTAGTCAGTACAATTTAACAGACTACTTCCTTCGTTTCATGCTTGGAGGCAAGGTATCCAGTTTTACTCTTAAGATGATCCCATTAATATGATCCAAAAGGGAAAAACTAAGTAAGACAAAAGAGAAAGGTCACTTTACCAGAGGAAAAGATACCTTATTTAGACCTCATCTTGTCCTCTAGGATTATTTCGAGTAGTAAAAATAAGAATTTTGCCCCGAAATCCCATAAAAAATACAGATCTTCACTATGTGAGTAACCTCTCTTTGATTGCTTTCCAAAGCTTCAGTGAAATCAGCAAAGTCAAGTCAAATAAACAAACAAGGTCCTATAACGTGACCTAGAAGAGAGAAATTGCCACACTTAACCTATTTCAATTATTAGGGTGGTGCAAAAATAATTTGAGGTTTTTGCAAATTTTTTAACCTTTTAAACCGCAATTACTTTTGCACCAACCTAAGAGAATTGACAACTGAGCTACATACTCTGGAAGCACGACAAGTCAGTCGAGTTTCGTCCCACAAACACCTGGAATGTGCCAGGCACTAGACCTTAAGAAGGTGACGGTGCAAATGAGGTGTTTACATCTTCAAGACGTCCAGGTCTAATACGTACTCAAGAAGTCCTTAAAGAAGGAGACAGCCTTTTATTGGGTGTCCAAATGACCGATAAACCAACAAGAGCTGAAGGAATTTAGGGAAGGAAAGAAGAGATCCACATGAGGTAGCTGCTTCTAGGCTTCAAAGGTTTTATGGCTGGAGCAGAATTTAAGCTTGGCTCATGCATGTACAAAACGTGAAAAGTCTGAAAGAGCCAAGAAGGGCATTCAGGAAAGGGGGTGGTTGAGCTAGGACATCATGGGCCAGCTCAGAGGTGCAGGAAGGGGTATAAAGTTTTAAAGGGAGAAAGGAGGCAGTTCTAACCAAAGCAGAGGCTTTGTATTGCATAAATTTAGCAGCAGAAGATAAGATTCAAAAAGTAAGGTGGGTCCCAATTACACAGGGCTTTGAATTCCAGCACGAGGAGTGCCTCCTTAATTCTATAGCAGTGGAGTTTTTTAAACAGGGAAGTAATATGACAAAGGCAGTGATTCAAGAAGATTAATTTCGTTGAAATATGTCAACAGATTTGAGGTTTAAGAAGAATGAAAAGGGCTAATTTATTAGGTGCTAAACTTAGGCATTAGTCAAAACTGGGCAATATAAAGACCTGTAAAGGTGCTAAGAAATATTCAGATTATTCTAAATTGCAACCAAATCACAGGATATTACATCCTATTAAGAAATGCCACTCAATGAATATAATTCTGAGGCCCAATGTCTGCATGAAATTACGTTATAGGTATACCCTAGGTTTGGCTAGGTAAGAAATAAAGCTCAAAGAAAATCAGATTTCTCCAACATCAAGAATAAATACTTTTCAAGGATTTAAAAAAAAAAAATCATAATGAAGTAGATGATCATGGCTTCCAACCTAATTTTTCACCCTTTTAAAAAATTATTGAGGTAAAATTGATATATAACATTATATAAGTTTCAGGTATACAATATCATATATCAACTTCTGTATACACTACAAAGGGATCACCCCCAAAAGTCTACTTTCTATCCTTTATCATACAATTGACCCCCTTTACCCATTTTTGCCCCACCTCCCAACCCTCTTCCCTCTGGTAACCACCAATCTGTTCTCTGTATCTATGCGTTTATTTTTGTTTTGTTTTGTTGTTCATTTGCTTTGGTTTTCTTCAGATTCCACGTATAAGTAAAATTATACAGTATTTGTCCTTCTCCATCTGATTTCACTTAGCATATTTCACTTAGCATAATACTAATAATATCCCAATAAAGTATGGAGCTCAGTTAGTAATAATATCAAATTCAGTTAATTTGTAAAATGTTAATAACAGAGGAAACAGTGCAGGGTACATGGGAACTCTCTGTCCTATCTTTGTAACATTTCTATAAATCCAATAAAACTATTCTAAAATAAAAAGATTATTTAAGTGTTTTCTTAAATGAACAAAAGATCTAAATAGACAATTATACCAAACAAGATACATGAATGGCTTATAAGTACATGAAAAGAACATCATTTGTCATTGGAGAAATGAAAATTAAAACCACAGTAAGATACCATTACTCACTAAGATGGTTATAATTAAAAAGAATAACAATATACCAAATGCTGGCGAGAATGTGAATAAACCGGAGCTCTCATGCATTGCTGGTGGGAATGTAACATGGTACAGTCACTTCCAAAAACACTTTGGCAGTTTCTGAAAAAGTTAAACATACACTTACCGTGCATGACCCAGCAATTCTACTCCTAGGTATCCACCCAAGAGAAATGAAAACATATATCCACACAAAGACACAAATGTTCACAGCAGTGTTTTTCATCATAGTTAAAAACTGGATATGAGCCAAATGTCCATTAACTGGTGAGGGGATAAATAAAATGTGGTCTAATCATACAATGGCGTATTTCTGGCATTGAAAATAAATGAACTATTAATACTTGCTACAACATGGATAAGCCTCAAAAATATTACGTTAAATCAAAGAGCTAAAAACAAAAGACTACATATTGTGTTATTCTGTTTATATGAAATTTCTAGAAAAGGCCAAACTATAGAAACAGGAAGTACATCAGTGGTTGCCTTGGGGCTACAGGTTAGAGCTGGGGTTGACTACAAATGGGTATGGGGGAACTTTTTTGGTAGACAGAAATGTTATAAACTGGATGATAGTGATAGCTGCAAAATTACATAAATTTACCAAAAATCATTTAACTGTCAGAGTGGGTGAATCTTATGGTACGTAAATTACATCTCAAGGACACTGTTTAAAGAAAGAAAAGGCAAATCAAAACCACAATGAGATATTGTGTCACATCCATTAGGGTGACTTCTATAAAATAAAAACAAAAATTCAGTGTCTCAAAGAGATATCTACACACCTATCTTCATAGCAGTATTACTCAGAACAGCGAAAAGGTGGAAGTGACCCAAATGTCCACTGACAAAGGAATGGACAAACAAAATGTGGTATATATATATATACAGTGTAATATTATTCAGCCTTAAAACAGGAAGTAAATCCTGACACACGTTGTAACACAGATGAACTTTATGGACATTACGCTAAGTGAAATAACACAGTCACGAAAAGACAAAAAAATATGATTCTACTTGTATGAGGTATCTAAAGTATTCAAATTCATAAAAACAGAGAGTAGAATGGTAGTGACCAGGGACTTGTGGTAAAAAGGGAGCTGATGTTTAATGGATATGTTGTTTGAGATTTGCAGGTTGAAAAAGTTCTGGAGATCTATTTCACAACAATGTAAATATACTTAACATTACTAAGCTGTATACCTGAAAATGGTTAAAATGATAAATTTTACCACAATAAAGAAAGAAAAGAAAACTAGGGGACGGTGTTTGGGCCACGTTAAAGTTGGAGTTTAAAAGCAGTGCTTTATGGTAGTGTAGTGGTAAATAGAATGAGAAAAATCCCAAGGGGTGGGTGAAACTCAGCAGTACAAAGTCACCTTCCTGAGTTTTCTTGATTAAATAATGCTGTTCTCCTTACTGCATCATAATCAATCACCACATTTGCTGGTCACTTGGCTATCCCTCTCTTTGACACGTACACACACACAGGTACCACGTATATACGAGTATATACACATGTGTCGGTTCATGAGTGTAGGCAAGCCCTCCCCTCCCCAACACACACATACACATGAAGTTCAGGCGAAAACCATATCCTATTTCTAGGGCTATCTTACATGACACATAACCCTTGGTATCAGTTCTCTCCGTGCTCCATCTTTCTCTTTATTTATTTATTTTTTGGGGAGAGATATACTTCCAAGTAACCTTAAGTCCAGAAGAGAATGATTATCTGCAACCTTCAGTCTGAAATGGAGCTAACCAGACAACACCCAAACTGGGACGGGGTAAAGCTCAAGGTTCTCAGAGAATCTTGTGTTCCTCAGCTGCTGGGCTCTCAATATCATCCCAGCAAAATACAAGGCAGAATTAGTATCAGATGAATTGTGACCTAAGAGCCATAAGAGCCTTCACATCCCAGGTTATAGGAATAGGAGAATAAAACAGCTTTTCTTTTCTCAAAAGGTCAAATTAGATAGACCGGAGAGTTTAGGGTTCTGATGGCACACAGGTGAGCAAATTATGTCACCATGTCTAGGTATTTACAAAATTTTACAGCAGAATGCCAGACAGAATTAACAGCAGATGAGCCATGAAATAAGAGTCAAAGCGTAATACTTGCCTGTTGGACATAGGCCAAATTATAACCTTCCAAAATAGTTATAACCTTCTATTCTCTGGAGACCAAGACACCCAGAATGAATCTGATATTCCTTTCAGGTGACTAGAACATCAGATTCACCTTGTGATTTAGAGAAGTGTCATCTTGTCAGCTTCCTCCAATGAGACGACCTCAGCACCAAGCAGCACAGGCACAACACACATTCAGTAAAATACATGTGGAAGACGGTAATTTCAATCCAAACCAATTTATCAATATTATAAATTCTGTAACACCCCACAATTTATTTGGAAATATAGTAAAGTCAGTTAACAACTCTCTTGGGGAAAAAACACACACAAATTTGGCTTATTACAAAAAAGTTGCAAATAATGAGGCAGTCAGTTTGGCCCAATTAGCCAGAACCACCCTTGTCACAAAAGACATTTCCAACTCCAGAATCATCCATCATTTTAAAAGAAGTGTCATAAAAATGTGATGCATTAAACTAAACCATGTAAGTTGCCCAGCTAGCTCAGTCAGGCATGAGACTCTTAAACTAAACCATATAAACAATAAGTTACACCTTTTGATAGGGTTTCTTGATAGGGTTAAAATGGTCTTACATTATTACTGGTCTGGTGAATTTCTATTGATCTACCTCATGTCATTATGAATAAGAATGAATGAGGCAGAATTTTCATGTTATATGACTAAAAAGTTCGCAAACATTGAAAGCATCAGATGTTTCAAGTATAGCTGTCTAAGGTTCAAAAAAAAAAAGCTATGAAGTTGGATCAGGAGTAACACAAGAGGACAAATATGTTTTGATCAAATCAAAGTAATGCATATAAAGAGTGTAAGCATCAAACAGAAGAGCAATTACAATAGACAAGGGCCATATGAAAGTATTATTTTAATTATAATTTTATAATTATAGTATAATTTAAATAACAGTATTTATTTATTTATTTATTTATTTATTTATTTATTTATTTATTACCTAGCTTAATTCTGTTCTGATGCAATGTGTAAAAGAAACTGGTTGGGTTAGCTGTTCAAACATGCTACATACTCATATTTTCATATGTGGAGATAGTGAGAAACAAGAAAAAGGCAGTCTAGTTTCTAAGTAACAAACTTTATCCAAATGCTTCAACAGAAGTTACCAATTGACCTTCACCCTTGGGTGAAAAAAGCAAACTGGACCATCAAAGAAGATGAACATTCAGAAAAAGGAATATCAGGAAGTACAAAGTGCCCTAAACATGCAGTTTTTAATCAATCCTTCCCTAAGAACAGGGGCTGGCAAACGTTTTCTATAAAGAACAAGACAGTAAATACATGTTACCGTGTTTCCCTGAAAATAGGACCTAGCCGGATCTCAGCTCTAATGCGTCTTTTGGAACAAAAATTAATATAAGACCCGGTATTATATTATATTATATTATATTATATTATATTATATTATATTATATTATATTATACCCGGTCTTATAGTAAAATAAGACTTATACCCGGTCTTATAAGACCAGGTCTTATATTAATTTTTGTTCCAAAAGACGCATTAGAGCTGATGGTCCGGCTAGTTCTTATTTTCGGGGAAACACGGTAGGTTGAGGGAAATATAATATCAGTCACAAAGACTCAATTTTGCCATTGTAGCCTGAAAGCAGACACAGACAATACGTACATGAAGAAGTGTGGCTGTGTCCCAATAAAATTTTATTTATGGACATTAAAATTTGAATTTCATACAATTTTCACAAAATGACTTTTTGACTTCACGACATATTCTTTTTCTCTTCAACCATTTAAAATATAAAAATCATTCCTAGATCCTGAGCTATACAAAAATAGGTGACAGGCTATAGTATGCCAAGCCCTGTCTAAGGGACTAGATCAATCACAGGTGTGTCCAAAGGGGCACTGGTCATGCTGGAATTCATACAAATAAATACACTACGCCGACGGCAGGAAATTTTGCTTTCTATAAAAAATAATAACACAAATTGAAATGTAATGGTGATTAACTACTAAAGAAATTAGGTATAAGGACTATGTGGTTAGATAATTAGATCCTAAGTAATAAAAATTGCTTGAAATCAGGCTAGCAGAAAGGCTACTGGAGACATCAAGAACTGGAAGTTTTGACGATAAGAAACAACTAATTTGTCTCAGAGACTTAGAAGTAAGAAAACTTGCTAGCGTGCTGATGATAAATGAACTGGTTTTGTCTGAGATTTATTTGAAAACCGTATTTACTTAATATTCTCAACTCACCAGCAAAGGAACATCATGAACCAATCAAGGAAATGTGCCTGACATCTAGTGGACACTTTAGGTACTGTACCTATTATTTTCTGAAGCAAAAAACACACACACAAAAGGGTGGGTGAATGGGCTACATATGTCTGTTTACATAAATCATGTTTAGCATCATTCATTCATGCAACGTATTTTAAGTGCCTACCATGCATGAGGCACGATTTCAGGCGCTGGGAACTCAGTGAAGAACAAGACAGAGCTCCAGCCTTTGTGGAGCTGACATTTTTGGGATATGATTTACTTTATTCTGAGGGAAAGACTTTAAAAGTTTAGAATACAGTACTTATGGCATCCTAACCTCTTAGAAGCACTTTCAGATGCATTATCCTTAAACATGATCCTGAGATAATTACGGTAATTTTTACAGAAAAGCTAACTGATATGTCTTGATTTTTAATCTAGTTTTTATCATTTCACATAGTTCCCCTTCTATTTTTCAACTACCCAAGTTACAGCCATAGATTGCTTTCTCTTGATTCTAAAACTAACCACAGGATTCAAATAATGGTTCCATTATTGTGTGTTTCTATAACAACAATTTTTACTGAGTCAGCATGTTAGGCAACTGAGGTGCAATGGAAAGAAGGCTGGGCATGGAGTCAGGAGCCCGAGACTCTCGTCCCAACTCCACCATATTGCAGCTGTGTGACCTTGGGCAGGTCATCCAACCTCACCAATACTGTTTCCTCATCTGCTACAGGTTACTGATATTTATACTGCAAAGGGTGCTGTGAGGGTTAAGGAGGATGTGAGCAAAGGGCTCTAACTCTATGAGTGCTCAATACCATGTTTCCCCAAAAATAAGACGGAGCCGAACAATCAGCTCTAATGCGTCTTTTGGAGCAAAAATTAACATAAGACCTGGTCTTATTTTACTATAAGACTGGGAATATAATATAATATAAGACTCGTCTTATGTAATATAAGACAGGGTCTTATATAACAAAATATAAGACCAGGTCTTACATTAATTTTTGCTCCAAAAGACGCACTACAGCTGATTGTCCAGCTAGGTCTTATTTTTGGGGAAACACGGTAGATATCAACAATTGAATCTCAAATTTGTGAAGATCTGAATAGTTTCTATGTCAATAATGAAATGCAAGCAATCAACATTACAATATACTTTATCTCATACTTAGTTTCAATTCCTGTCCCAAATTTCCATTGGAGTTTTCATTTCATTTCTGGGTATGCGACAATGGTAAAACCTAAGATTTTTTTATATTTACAAACTTTTCTCCATCTCCATTACCACCATGATAAGTTCAAAGCACCATCATCTCTCACCTGGGCAATGGAAAAAAAACCTCTAGCTGGCCCCTTCTGTTTCATCCTTGTCCCACTCCCTATTTCCACACAGTGGCAGTGATTTTGTTGTTGTTTAAATTCAAAATTTAACATGTCCCTCTCCTATCTAAAACCCTTCAGCTTTGGGATAATGTCCAAAACCTGAGGCGGTCTTTGCCTACCTCTGCAGGCTTCCCCAGCCCTCTGGGAATGCTCCTCCCACTGCTCTCTGCCTGCCTAATCCCTGATCAGCTTTTAGGCTTCTCTGTAAATGTTATTCTTCGTAGAAGCCTTGCTTAATCTTCCAAGAAGATCAAGACAGAGGTAAAGATATTTTGTTAGAGAATTACTTTACATATAGAGGACAAGTAGGTGATTTATATTATTTCTCAGCGCTTCAAAGTGAGTATCAATTGCTAAAAGGAAGGCAAAATTAAACCTACGATAACATCAGCAGGAAAATTATGGAGTTGGGACAAATGGCTACCAATTGGAAAAATAAACTTAAATTCTTATCGCATACCACACGCACACACACGCACACACACTACATAAATAATAAATTTTTTATAGACAATGGTATTTTTATAATATTGGGGTGAGAACAATATTTTTAAATATGAAAGGAAAGCCAGAAACCATGAAGAAAAAAATTTAACAAATATAATCTTTAACCTAAAACCTTTAGTAAAAAAAAAAAATAAAGTTGAGACATTTACGAATTCAGAAAAATTTTGCAGCACGTTTGACAAAAGGTACTTATTCCAATAAGGAAAAGAAAACTCAGATTAATTTAGTAAGAAGACAACTGACCAAAAAAGGTGGAAAGAACAAATGTAAATGGCTAAGAAATACATGAAAAAATAGGTAGCTTTATTTGTAATGAAAGAAATGCAAATAAAAATAACAATGAGAAGTTATTCTCACCTATCAGGTTACAAAACACTAAAAAGTTTGAAAATACCCCCAATAGGTGAAGGTATAAAAAAGCTGCTGCTCTAATCTGGTAATCTTTCTGCAGGTCAATTTGGTAACATGAATTAAAACCCTTAGAAAGCACAACTCTTTGACCAAGCAAATTCAGCTTCTGGGAATTTATACCAAATAACTAACTAGACACAAGTGCAGGTCTGAACAGGAAGTGCAAAAATGTTTTCTGCAGCACTGTTTAATAGCAAAAAAACTGGAAACCACCTAAATGCTCTATAAGAGATATTACATATATGAATTATAGCACATGCATGCAACAGAAAAATAAGCACTATTTAAAATGATAATATACATCTATGTTAACTGACAGAAAGATATGAAAATACACTGCTTAGTTAAAAGAATGATTCACAAACAGCAATATCCCACATAAAAATACACAAGCATGGGAAAAGACGGGGGGTAAGTGTACATACTAAAAAGTTAATGTAGTGGTTTCTGGATAGTAGGGTTATACACTTGTATTTTTCTGAATGCTTTTACAATGGATATGTATTATTTTTAACATACAAAAAATACTGAAAAACTACTCAACACAAAATATGTGCTTATACGAAGTGTTACTGGGCACAAAGAGATAGAAATCAGCTTTTTTCTTTACTCTTCTTCACTATGATGTTTCTATTTGAAGCACTTAGCAACATTTCTGCTAAAAGGGAGAATCTCTCAGAATACAAGTGTGCTTTGGTGACAGACTTTTTATTATGTAAAGGGGGAATGTCCACTTTATTCTATACTCAGAGAAAGATCCAGGTTCCAATTCTTAGCTGTCAGTCCTAGATTGAACTCCCACTTAAATTTCTAACAGAAACTTGATAGTTTTTTTTTTTTTTTTTAAATAAACAGGGGAGAAGAGACCTGAGGTTGAATTTGTCCTGAGACAAAGGAAATAGAGCCACAGAAGGAATGCTCAGAAATTAGAGATGTCTGGTACCTCTTAAAGAGAGG
Source organism: Rhinolophus hipposideros (assembly GCF_964194185.1). NCBI lineage: Eukaryota > Metazoa > Chordata > Mammalia > Chiroptera > Rhinolophidae > Rhinolophus > Rhinolophus hipposideros. Next base: position 60,884,785 of record NC_138058.1, on the reverse strand, counting down.
GAGGGGTTACATTAAAAATTAGAAAATTGGTGGAAAAGTCTGCCTAAGAAGCAGAGAACCTCTCACCTCTTCTACCCCACTGCCCAACACCACACAGCCGTTAGGCTGCTCTTTTGTAGGCCCAGGAAAAAATTAGAGGTTACTCTATAGTGAAAATGACCAGACAGTCTTTGAACTCAGGCACACCAGGTAGAGGTGGGGGTTTGGGGCCTGATGTAAAATGGAGAAACTAACCGAAAGTCTACACTAAACCACTGGATTCCCCAACACACTTCTCTGAACAGGACAGACATAACCTTTGATCCAACAGCTGCATCCGAGGTATAAAGAAATTCTTAACCAGTTCCATTCGAGAAACATCTGAGGTATTTACTGCATGCAGCATTACATGTGAAGGCAGAGATCTGAATGCACCCTAGGTTTCCATTATAGGGAGAATGGATACGTCAAATGTTGTTCATAATACTACCTAGGTAAATTTTTAAAAAGGACAATACCTAATTTTCAAGAACATATATTAGTAAAAAGGTATACAAGAAGCACATGAGAATGGTTACCAATGGGTGGAAACGTAACTAGAGTGGGATACATGAATAAAGGTGAATTTCAAAACATATGGCAAAGAGCACAAAATAAAATGGTTGAAAAAGTCCAAATATCACAGTAATCATAATTTTTAAACTATCATAATATAAATCAATTTGAATCATAAGTGACTAATTATAGTAATGACAATAGTATGATAATACATTTAAATGGACCAAACTTGCCAGCTAAGACAGGTTGTCAGGTCAGATTTTAAAAATCCAGCATACAATTTCCAAGAAACATAATGAAAACCTAAAGACACAGTTCGAAAATCAAAGGACGGGAAAAGCAATACCTGGCACAAATATTAAAAGATAGCAAAAGATATTAAAAGACATTACTAGCAGATAAAATAGACTTGAGAACAAACAGAATTATTAGGAATAGTTGTTACATAAGAATACATTTTCAATTTCCTAGTGAAATGTGTACACATAATTCTGACCAAGTAAGGCTGACTACGGAAGATTTGAGCAACATAATTAACAAATTTGACCTAATGGACATACAGTCATTCACTATAAACTCTGCACCCAACATGCATAGAATAAGCTATCTTTCCAACCTCACTTGGACCATAATAAAAAATTGATCACAAGCTAGATAATAAGTATGTCTCAACAAATTTGAAAGAACTGAATAATTCAGTCCACTTTCAGACCAAAGTGAAATTACACCACAAATAACAAAAAAGCAACTAGAAAATTGGAAATTAAGGAAGTATACTTCTCAAAGAAATCAGAGCTTAGAAAATATTTAGGACTCAACAATAAAAAAAAAAATTGCATTACAAAGCTTAGACCCTACTCAGGTAGTGCTCAGAGAAATTAATAGCCTTAGATGCTCATAATAAAAGGGAAAAAATGAGCAAGCTCACGATATCTTTAAAAAAGTTAGAAAAAGAGTAGCAAAATAAACCCAAAGAAACTATAACAAAGAAATAATACAGATAATGGTGGAAATAAGTGAAATTCAAAAATACAATACATACAATAAGAGAATCATCAAAACCAAAAGTTGGTCCTCTGAAAGTCCAACAGATTAGACAAACCTATGCAAGATTTTTCAAATGAAAAAAACAGAAAAACATAAATACTTGAAAGTAGGAATGAAAAAAGTACATTAGTACACAAACTGTAGATAAAACATTACAACTTTGTGCCAATAACAATTTCCTACAAATATAAAATGTTCCAAAGTGACTCAAAAAATAATAATAATAAATGAAAATAGTCTTACAATTGTTTTTAAAAATGGAATTAAGTATTAAAGATCGTTCCACAAAGAAGGCTTTAGGCACATATAGCTTCATTGGTGAGTTTTCTAAAAATTTAAGGAGCAAATAATTCCTATCTTAAACAAGTTCTTCTCAAAAATATGAAAGGAGAGAATGCTCCTCAACTTTTTGAAGACAGAAAAATTGGACATATTTTGTCCTAAAAATAAGACCAAAAAAAAAAACAAAAAAACAAAAAAGGGAAATTACAGAACAATTTAACTTATAAACATAGGCAAAACCTAAACAAAATATTAGCAAATGAAATCTAGCAGTGTATTAAAAAGAGAGTCAATTTATGTTTATTCCAGGAATGTAGGGTTGTTTTAAAAAACACAATGTAATTCACTATGTTAATAAAATAAACTCATATGATCATCTCAATTAAAGCAGAAATGTTTGATAAAATTTGACATCCACTCATGACAAAAAGAAAGCACTTTTAGCAACTAACAATAAAAGAAAGCCTCTTTTAGATGATGAACAGTTCTACCAAGACTACGTCAAACACCATACATTGTCTTTGGGATTGGTGATAACACAAGAATGCCTACTAAACCATTTCTATTCAATATTGCACTGGAGGTTCTAGCCAGCATAATAAGACCAAAAGAAAAAATAAAGTATGATTAATGCTTAAAAGTGTAAGGAGCAGGAAGGAGGAAACAAAGCTATCACTATTTGCAGGTGATATAATTATTTAGAGACAATCCAAAAGACTCTGAGTACAATTACTAGAATTAATGAGCAAGTTAAGCAAGATGACTAGGTAGTGGATTAAAATACAAAACTGATTTGCATTTCCATATACCAGCAACAAACTGTTCAGACACATAATTCAAAAAAGATACCATTTGCACGACTATATACATTTGCCAAAACTCATGGAATTGTACACTTAAAGTGGGTGTATTTTATTGCATGTAAATTATACCTCAAAAAGAACTGTAGGAAAAAAGGCACCATTTGAAACAGCAACAACAAATGTAAAGTACACAGGAATTAATCTAACATATATAAGACCTTTCTGGGGAAAACGATAAAGTTTTATTGAAAGGCATAAAAGGATATTTAAATAAATGGGAAGACATAATACATTCACGGAATGAAAGACTTAATATTGTAAAGACGTCAATTGTCCCAATTTGAGCATTAGATTAAATGAATTGCCAATCAAAATCCAACAAAATTTTATGAGGAAGTCAGTAAGCTGATTCTAAAATTGACGTGAAAGAGCAAAGAATAGACCACATACCTTTACAACAGATTATTTAATCCCTTAATCAAGACAGTGTGATATTGGCATAGAGACAGACAATTCAACCAAAGGAACAGAATAAAGAGCCCTGAAATCAGACCACGTATATTTGGAAACTTATTTATGACAATGTGGCATTGTAGATCAGTGGGGAAATGATGGATTATCTAATAAATGGCTCCGAGACAAGTTATTAGTCAAATGCAAAGGGAGAGAGAAAGAGAATTACATATTCTATATCATACCACACACAGAAATCCGTTCCAGATGAATTAAAGACATATGTGAAAGGGACATCTTTAAAATTTAAAAAGAAAGAGAGAGAGAAAACCATTATAATGTTGGAGCAGAGAAGGACAGTTTTTAAAAATAAAAAACGCAACATAAAAAACACTAACCAAAAAGGGAAAAGGTTAACAAATTTAACCAAAAAAATGGATTTACAAGCAATAGGTAAAATTCACTATGGAACATAAAGGGGAAAAAAGCATATTTTTTCCCCCAGCAAGAAGGAAGCAATGGGAAACAAGGAAAAACAACAATCAGAAGTCAATCCAGTTATAAAGTTAAAGGCATGATTTTGAGCAATCCGTGGTGTGTGTGAGAGAGAAGTTCCCAGGGAGCTCTGATGAGAGAAGTACACAGGGTTCACGACACTAGAACTACACAAAGTAATAGCGCGCTGCTTGACTTTGTACTGAGTGGTATTAACTGTAAATGCTGTTATTTGGTTTTCAACTTTTAGATTCAATCCGTAAGAAATCTCAGAGGATCATAGATGATCATAGAAAGAACAGAAATATTATCAAATTTTGACAATATAAAGTAATGGCATAGATGACAGAAGTCAGGAGGCAAAAGGAGAAGGGAGAAGCAGACGGAACATACTAATTTTTTCTTTTAACATAGTGGAAGTTGAAAGAAATCACAAGAAATAGAGATTTAAGAATATTATTTTAAATTACAAAGTTAACCAACTTAAAAAATGGTGATATAATTATGAAAAACTGGGATGGGTTGAAATATAAGGTTGGTTCCTTACACCACAAAAGGAATTCAATAATGTCCCAAACTGATGGGTCAAAAAATGGTGTTCTAAATACCAGGGGTGCCAAAAACATATATACAAGGGGACATTTTGGTCAATGTTGCTCAAGCAGTAGGTCACTGTAATCAGAAGTGTCTGGACACTGATGGAAACCACTTTGAACAGCTCTTGTAATTGCAGAAGTCAAACATGACTTGTAGTCATCTATTGTTATTGGTTCATGTTGAGCATTACAATTTTAATACACTTTTCTTAAAATGTGTATACATTTTTTTGGCACCCTTTTCTTAGCACCCTCTGTATATTATTCAGAGATATTCGGAGGTAACCACTACTAGATCTAAAACCCAGACAAAACACAATGAAGTGCGAAAGGATATGTTTGCTGTGTTTCCTTTTAAGCTCTTCTGTATCACTGCATTTTTAATCCACATGCTTGTATAATTTTAATAAACATGAAAATTTGAAAAATCATGGAATATAAAAAATGATCAAGAAACCTTAGAAATCATTTAGTCAAACTACCTACCACCAGGTAGATAAAAGAAAAGGAATGTCTACTCCAATAGAAAAACTTCTAAACACCTGATAAAGCCTTATGATCCAAAAATCTACCAACTTTACCCAGCAGAGTAAACTTAATGTCATCATTTAAGTCAGTGAACAGATCAGAAAAGAGGCCGAATCCTATCTTCTTTGTCTCTCCTCCTCACTTTTCCTCTTTCTGTTACTTTTTTGGTCCCTCTAGCTTTCTAGCATGAATGTTCAACATATATATGTTATATATGTTTTGTTATAAAACACAACTTTATGTTTCCTAATTTCCTCTCAATACAAAGAGCAAATCAGGTTGATTTTCATTTTCGTGTGTTTAAACTAATTTTTAAAATCTCGTGAAATAAGTCAGAAAGAGAAAGACAAGTACCATATGATCTCACTTATATATGGAATCTAAAGAAAAGACTATGTGAATGAACTAATCAGAGACAGTTTTGGGGACGCAGAGGAAAAACCGAGAGTGGTTAGATGGGTGTATGGGAGGGGGTTGGGGATAAGGGGAAAGGTGAAGGGATTTGGAAGCAGCTGGTAACCACAAGATGGCCTCAGGGTTTCTTTTGAAAATTAATTTGGGGAAGGTATTCTATAATGTTGTAAAGATTTTGTTGGGTATCCGATGGACATGCGTCCTATTTGGGAGACCACCTCAGGGATACTGTGGATACCTGATCATGGCATTGTACACCAGAAGCTAAACATTAATGAATGCCAACTATAATTTTATATATATAATGTGATGGTTCAGTGTGAGGTCGGAGGGATAGTGGATGGGGGGAGGGGGGTTCACACTATGAGGGATATAAATGATGAACGTCTAAGTATTACCTTGTTTTGTACACCTGAAACTAATAAATAAATAAATTAATTAAAAAAAAAAATCTCTATGGGCATGACTGCTGTAGAGAAGAGATCATCACTACCACGGATTTAAGGGAAGAACACACAAACAACAAAAGGCAACCTTGCTGAAACCCAGCAATGTATTACTGTTTCTGTTCGAGACTGCTATGTATTATGTTAGACTTCAGGGCTCAAGAGCTAGGTTTCCCTGTAGATATTTATGGCGATTTAAAGAGATGAAAGCTTGCAGTCCCCAAAAGTAAAATAAAAAGCAGAAGGTTAAGTGTTCATGTTAGGTGATACTTGGTTTTGATCCAAGACAATTTAGCAAGGTGTCCACCTCAGCCTAATCCACATCCACATGCAGGTGTATACTTACACTATATTTGCAAGGTCAAGTGGTTTCTCTGGTTGCTCAGGGAAAACAGGATGCGGGGGTTCTCTGGCGGGTACACACCCCAAAGATTTACTAATTGCATGGCTCAGCTTCTTTGCAGGGGATTTCTGTGTAAAAGTAGAAAATAAGGAAATAAAGAATTAAATCTTCAAAGGAATGAAAAAGAATTGCAACAGAACTTGGTAACAAGAGCTGCAGAAAACATATTTTCAAACACAAGTTTCATTATAATCAACATGAATGGGTTCTGCAGAAAGAAACCTACAGTCGTTCCAACTTTCATTTGTGGTCCCCTTCTTTTCTGTGCTTCCTCTCCCACCTCTCTATGCAGTCCCATTATCAAGTTAATGTTAAGTGCTTCTGAGCATCTCTGTGTTCCCTTTGCATAAACTCCTTCTTTTGATACTTCTGGATCATTTTTGGTAAATGTTATAGTGAATCAGGAGTCGGACATTTTTGTTGGGCTAAAATACTATAAAGTTAAGATAATGTTGAGAGTTCATGGCTTTGAATGCAAATTAGCTAATCCACATGACAAAATGTGCATATTAAAAGAATATTCCCAAAATAAACATGCGGCAGAACATTGGGTGTTAAGGGTTTAGCTGTGTATAAAGATCGGGATGAATGCAGTCAAGGACACAGGCAGTCTGTATCAGACCTGGGACTCTAAATTACAATATGCTGAAGGTACGAAAATAAGTTGGCATACTAGCACATTTCTCTGGAAGGTAGAGTAATTACACATCAAACCGATCAAGTCTAAAATTCAATAGTAAATATGCACCGAGGTAAACACTATGCCACAACTAAGTTATGTAGAACATTCACAATTTAAAGGAAGCTCTTTATAGGATGCTGATTTTGTTGTCCACCCAATTCCCCTTTAAATAACATGGTTGTCTGAGATTTCCTTGGCAGAATATTAACGGCAGAAAAGATTAAGTATTTTATTGTACTGCTGCTGCAGGGTAGCACTTTAATTGGAAAACAGAGCTTGTTTGCAGCGGTGTATCTCATCAGTACCCTGTCTCCACTTAACTTTTATATGCTGCTGCCATATTATTTTAACACAAAATAAGTGCAAACCTGTCTGCCTTTAAGACTCTATAGGCAACTTAGTTAATACCTTGTTATAATAAAAACTGAAAAAAACCAGTTTCTTCAGAAATGTTATATATTGGTTCCAAATCACCTACCACTATCCCCTACAACACATTAAATTCTAGGAAAAGTCTAAATGTAATCGAATTTCCTGAAAATCATACAAAGCTAGGGAGGCTGGTTAGCTCAGTTGGTCAGTGTGTGAGCTTTTAGCAACGGGGTTGCCGGTTCGATCCCCACATGGGCCAGTGAGCTGAGCCCTCCACAACTAGATTGAAACGACTGCTTGATTTGGAGTTGATAGGAGAAAGGAAGGAAGGAAGGAAGGAAGGAAGGAAGGAAGGAAGGAAGGAAGGGAAGGAAGGAAGGAAGGGAAGGAAGGGAAGGAAGGGAAGGAAGGGAAGGAAGGGAAGGAAGGGAAGGAAGGGAAGGAAAGGAAGGAAAGGAAGGAAAGGAAGGAAAGGAAGGAAAGGAAGGAAAGGAAGGAAAGGAAGGAAAGGAAGGAAAGGAAGGAAAGGAAGGAAAGGAAGGAAAGGAAGGAAAGGAAGGAAAGGAAGGAAGGAAGGAAGGAAGGAAGGAAGGAAGGAAGGAAAGAAAGAAAGAAAGAAAGAAAGAAAGAAAGAAAGAAAGAAAGAAAGAAAGAAAGAAAGAAAGAAAGAAAGAAAGAAAGAAAGAAAGAAAGAAAGAAAGAAAGGAAGGAAGAAAGAAAGGGAAGGAAGAAAGGAAGGAAGGAAGAAAGAAAAGGAAGGAAGGAAGGAAGGAAGGAAGGAAGGAAGGAAGGAAGGAAGGAAGGAAGGAAGGAAGGAAGGAAGGGAAGCTCTCTCAGTGGGAGTCTGAGCTTTAAAAAGAAAAGAAAAAACAATCATATGAAGCTAAGCAAAGCACAAATTCTGAACTTCCCCCAACTTCTCCCCAGTGTCCCGTTGCTCAACAGTTAACCGTAATATGACTCTGCTTCTTCCCCAGCTAACCCATCGCCTACACTGCCCCCAGACATCATGTGAGTCTTCTGCTTAAAAATTTTCAAAGGCTGACACTCATTTACAGAGTAAGATCTAAATGAAGGCGTCATATTCCATAGCTGCCATATCTGGCTCCCTCCTGGGCCACCTTTCACCTCACTAGCATAAATGACATGCTGCTCAGGTAACACACCATGTTCTCGTAGCTCTGTATCTTGGCACATGCCATTCTGAGGTCTCCCTTTCCCAGTCTATTTCTTTGTACATTTTCTGCTCCTCTCTCAAGACTGCTTGCAAGTTTCCCTTCCTCTGTGAAGACTTTCCTCACTACTACACACACCAGTGCCCGCCTTTGCAAGCTACCCATTTACCACGTACATATTTCCACTGGTACACTTTCCATGCTGTATTGCACTTTTTAATTTACATGCCTATCTGTTAGAGTTGGTGCTCTTGAAGGGGAGGATCTATAATTTATTCATCTGTGTTTTTCCAGAACCTGTTCTACAACAGAATATGTTATTTGAACAAATTATTTGCCTAGATGAATTTTCTAGATTGCTTTCTCCTGGGCCAAACCACATACTTTACATTTTGAGTTATGATACAAACAGAAGACAATCGGAGGACATCAGAGAATACCTTAATTCACCTTACAACTAAACACGATATCTGTAATCAGTGTATTAACTTCATAGCTTTTTTTGCTATATCTGATATCCATGAGGACCATTAATTCATGAATCTATGTGAGATGGATTATCATATAGACTACTGTAGCTGCATCCTCAGTGATACCAGCCATGAAATCACAGGTCCCATATGTATATTTTATAAGAAACATTAAAATAACTACATAACTGTTAAAATAAAAAATGTTTCCTTTTGCACCACCTAATGTTCTCTAGCAGTATGCTTGCTGTGCCTTTGAAAACAACTGCTTTAAGTCAAGGTGTAAGAGGAGATCCAATTTCAGGTATCAAAATTATAGCTAGAAAGGTAAAATCAATACATCAGTCAATTCCGAATTAATAGAGTACATCAAAAGAAGCTTCATATGTATGGGAAGGAAAAATTTAAAAATAAATTTTATATATATATATATATATATATATATATATATATATATATATATATACATATACACATATATATATATATATATATATATATATATGGATTAGAATATTAACTAAGGGGGCCTGGACCAAACCAAAAAGGATATTATTCTGAAAACTTTAGAGCGTCATATTCAACTAGGTTGCCTAAATAGGTAAATAAATGATTTCCTTAAAGAGATCTCAAAGAGTGGATTACGATACAGACCTGAAGCGAATCTTACTGTGGAGTCAGTTTAGCAAGAGTCTGAAAACTGCCAAGATGGGGATATTGCCTTTTCTGGCTCCTTGGCCCCTGGGACAATACCATACCAGGGACGTGGTAATCAGTCCCTAAATATGTATGGACGTGAAGGGAGGGCAAAAAGCAGTCAAGTCAGGGTACTGGTGTCTCCCACACTTCATTTTGACTACTACGCCAGAGAGGTTGCTCAGGTCTCTGTACCTCTCCCCTCACTCGAACTCTAAAACTGATGTACGGAGGGGCCTTACCCTAGAGAACTAAATCTCCTCCAAACTCACTTAAGGGATGCTTTTCAATCTGTGCATTTTCAATATGCTCATCTACTTCCCCCGATTTCAAAACATTTCCTACCATCTCTTAAAAATATTACAAGTTACAATTTTTAAAAAATGTATCAGAGTGTATAAAACGTTATGTGTACAGTTTAAAAAAATTATAAAACATATACTCATCTACCCATGATTCTGCCTGAGAAACAGAACATTGTGGTCACTGAAACCTCAGTGTGGGCCCTTACCTAACAGAACCCACTTCATCACACCTGCTCCTCTCCTGGTAATCAGTGTCCTGGATTTTGTAAGAATCATTTCCTTGATTTTATTGTTTTAGCAATTATGCATAAATACAATTCACTTAATACATGTTTAAAACCTATACAGACTTACATTATTTTTTCCTACAACTTGCTTCTTCCACTCAAAATCATGTTACAATTGATCCATGTTGATGCACATAACTGTAATTAGTTAATTTTTCACTGCTTGATTGTATGTCATTACTTAATTACATCGTAATTTATATATCCGCTGCACTGCCGATGAACCTCTGGGTTGTTCTCATTTTTCCCCTCTCATTCACAAAGCTGCTGTAAACTTTCTTGTGCATGTCTCCTGGTGGCCATGTGTAAGAATTTCCTAAGAGTGCAATTACTGGGTCCTAAGTTATGCACAGTCAATTTTACTCGGCACTGCCAACTTGCTTCCACTCAGCTGTGTGAGACTTCCTGACGCTCCACATTCTGGCCAACGCTTCTTGTCAGACATTTTAACATTTGCCAATCTGGTGGGTGACAAATAATACTATGGTTTTAATTTACAATTCCCTAATAACTAAAAAGATTGAGCATCTTTTCCTAGGTTTATGGGCCATTTGTGTTTTTTCATCTGTGAAATGCCTTTTTCTATCTTTGGAGTAGTGTTTCGCTGGGTTGTCTTTCTTTTATTTATTTGTAAGAGTTCTTTATATGTATTTTTGTATTTTAACCCTATGGAAGTTATGACTTGCAAACAACTCCTACTTTAAGGTTTGTTTTTCACTCTGTCATTTCTGAGGAAAAGTCATCTTTAAATATAATGTCAGTCCCAATTTATCAATCATTTCTTTTATATTTTGTGGGGGTTTTTTGTATCTTAAGAAATATTTTCCTCTCTGAGATATTCTCCCACATTGTTTTCTACAGTTTTATAGTTTTTAACCTTTCATATTTAAATTTCAATCTACTGGGCCAGCCCAGTGGCTCAGGCGGTAGGAGCTCCGTACACCTAACTCCGAAGGCTGCCAGTTCGATTCCCACATGGGCCAGTGGGCTCCCAACCACAAGGCAGCCAGTTCAATTCCTGGAGTCCGAAAAGGGATGGTAGGCTCCGCCCCCTGCAACTAAGATTGAACAGGGCACCTTGAGCTGAGCTGCCACTGAGCTCCCGGATGGCTCAGTTGGTTGGAGTGCGTCCTCTCAACCACAAGGTTGCTGGTTCGACTCCCACAAGGGATGGTGGGCTGTGCCCCCTGCAACTAGCAATGGCAACTGGACCTGGAGCTGAGCTGCGCCCTCCACAACTAAGACGTGAACAGCACCCTCCATAACTGAGATTGAAAGGACAACAACTTGACTTGGGAAAAAAAAGTCCTGGAAGTACACACTGTTCCCCAATAAAGTCCTGTTCCCCTTTCCCAATAAAATCTATAAAAAACCCCCAACAACAACAACAAAAAAATTTCGATCTACTTAGAAGTGATTTGTTTGGTAGGTATGAGGAAAGAACCCAATTTTATTCCATATGGATAACTAATTGCCTCAGGATCACTTAATAAATAGTCTATTCTTCTCCTATTAGATATTCTATTGCTACCCTTGTGCCAGTGTCACATGATTTAATTGCTGTAGCTTCCTCTTATCTTTGCAGGAAGTACCAGTGCCCCAAACTTACCTTCTTCTTCAGGAGAGTTCTGATTATTCTTGACTCTTTGCACTTCCACTTAAATTTTAAAAGCAGTTTGTTGTTTACCACAAACAATCCTGCTGGGATTTTAATGGGAACTGATCAAGTCTATAAGTAGTTTTGGAGAGAAATGACATCTTTATAAACTGAACATTCCTTTCACACGTGTTCCTCTTTTCATGCATTTAAGCCTTCTTTAATGTCTTTCAATAAAGTTATAAATTCTTGTCCATAAAGAATCCATGCATCTCTCTTATTTATTTCTAGCTATTTTATAGATTTCGTAACCAGCAACCCTGCTTTCCTTTTACTTTCTTTCTTTTTTCAGTTGTGGTAAAATATACATAACATGACATTTACCATATTCACCATTTTAACGTGTACAGTGCAATAGTATTAAGTATATTCATATTGTTGTGTGACTAATATCCAGAACGCGGCATCTTGTAAATCTGAAACTCTCTATCCATTAAACAACTCATTTCCTTCCCCTGAGTCCCTGTCCACTTTTTGTTTCTATAAAATTTACTACTCTAGATACCTCATATAAGCAGAATCATACAGTATTTGCCTTTTTGTGACTGGCTTCTGTTACTCAGCATCATGTCCTCAAAATTCATCCATGTTGTAGCATACGTCAGAAATTTTCCTTTTCAAGGCTGAATAATATTCCATTGTAAATATAAAACATGATTTGTTTATTCATTCATCTATCAATGGACACTTGGGTTGCTTCCAAGTTTTAGCTACTGTGAATAACAGTGCTATGAACATTGGTGTACAAATATCTCGAGACTCTGCTTTCAATTCTTTTGGAAAAACCCCAGAAGTGGAATTGTTGGATCATATGATAATTCTATTTCTAATTTTTTGAGGAACCTCCATACTGCTGTCCATAACGGCGGCACCATTTTACATTCCCCCAACAGTGTGTCCCAATTTCTCCACATCCTTGTCAACACTTGTTACTTTCTTTCTTCCATAGTCGTCATCTTAACAGGTATGAAGTGGTATCTCATTGTGGTTTGGACTTTCATTTTCCTAATGATTAGTGATGTCAAGTATGTTTTCATATGCTTATTAGCCATTTGTATATCATCTTTTTCAAGTCCTTTGCCCATTTTTTCAGTGGTTTATTTGTTTTTTGTTGTTGTTGTAGTTCTTTATACATTCTAGATATGCACCCTTATTCAGATGTATGGTATGCAGATATTTTCTCCAATTCCATACTTTGCCTTTTCACTATGTTGATTGTGCCCTTTGATGCAAAGAAATTTTTAATTTTGATGTAATCCGATTTATCTATTTTTTACTTTTATGGTCCCTGGCCTGTTTTAATTGTAATGATTTATGTGGAGAGTCTTTCAGATATCCTAAATTTACAGTCATTGTCACGTAATGACAATTTTGTTTCTTTTCAACAAAAACACCTTTTATTTTTTTTCCTTGTTTACTATGCTGATTAGGACTGACAAAATGTGAAATAGATGTGGTGATAGCATCAATATTAAAACATACTTTTCAGTATAAGTTATACATAAGACATTTCACCAGTAAATGTAATGCTTTAACAAATATCCTATATTATGTTAAGGAAGTTCCTTAACTCCCAGAATTCCAAGGTTTGGTGGGGTTTTTTTGTTTGTTGCGTGCGTGTGTGCGTGTGTGTGTGTGTGTGTGTGTGTGTGTGTGTAAATGATCAATAATGATCACTGGATATTGGGTTATATTAAATGTTTTATATGAGTCTCTTGAGATGATATGGATTTAATACATCCATCTATGAATATGGTTAAATTATAATAATCTTGAATTGCTGGAATAAAACCAGTGTGGTCATGAAGTATTATCTTTTGTTTACATTGCTGGATTCAGTTTCATATTTTGTTTAGGTTTTCATTTATATTCATGAGAATGGCTTGTAATTTTCCTTTTTTGCTATCCTCGTAAGGTTTTGGTACCAAGGTTATTCTAGCCTCAAAAGTGAAATTGAAATACTTATTATTTTTTCTAAAAGCTGGGAAATTGTACATAGTATTGGAATTTGACTTTTCTTTGAGTGTTTGCTGAAACTCATGTGAAGTCATTCAGGTATGGTTACTTCCTTTGTGTAAAGATTATAAGTTACTAATTCAAATTCTTTAATGATTATACTACTAATTGGATTTTTTATTCCATCTTGAACCAGTTTTGGTAAGCAAGGTTGTTTTAAGAATCTGTTTGTTTCAATTAAGCTTTCAATAACCAATGTATTGGCTGTTTTCTTATCTTTTTGTTATTAATTTCTAACTCAAACGCACTATAGTCAGAGAATATGGTCTATATGATACCAATTCTCTTCGGAGGCTTTCTTTATGTGGTCAATTTTTGTACGTTTGAAAAGAATGCCATCATTAATTGTTGGGTACAAATCTTTTACAGTCTTTGTTTTTTGTCTAATAATTCTAACAATAGTTGAGAGAAGTGTGATAAAATTACCTATTTTAATAATGTATTTTCAATTTATTATTGTGCCCTTAATTTTTATTTATATATTTTACAGCAACATTATTAAAGGTGTATCTGTGTATAATTGTTAATATCACCTTTTTGTCTTTGCTAAACTTTACTTCTGGTTAAAAAGTTTTTTGGGGATAAAATATACATAACATAAAATATATCATTTTACCCTCTCTGGTAAAGATTTTTGCCCTGAAATCTATTTCCTGAGATTAATATAGCTTCACCAAATTTCTTTTGGTTAGTATTTTGCAAGGTATGTCTTTTTTTATCCCCAACTTTCACCTCTTCTGTTTTTTTGTTTGTTTGTTAGTTTGTTTTGGTTTTTTGCTGTTTCTAATGAACAGCATACAACCCAATTTTTAAAAAATACCCATCTGACAACTGTTGTTGTTTTCCCTGGAAAATTTAATTTACTGATTAGTAATATATTATTTATTTTTATAGCTTATTATATCATTATTTGTTTTAGTCTTTCCTTTTTTCTTTTATGTTTGTCTTTTCTTATCTGCTTTTTAGGTTTTGTTTTTTCTCATTTTATGTTGTTTTCCCTTTTTGGCAATTATACTCTTTGAGTCGACTCTTCTAGTGGTTTCATTTTTTTTTCCCTGAAATGGAAATAATGTTTATTAAGAAATTAGTGTCAGGCATGTGATAGGTGCTTTGCACACATACATAGGCTCATTTAACCCTCCAAAGTCTTATGAATTAGATGTTAACAGACTCAGTTTTATAGAGAGAAAGAACATACATACTGGGGCAGTGAGACATTTTTGCAAGGAGTCAGTGCAAAACACACTGGGGATGCCAAGTACCACATGAAGGTCATGAAGGGGAAGCGGATAGGGACACAGTGTCCAGTGGAGGGCAGACTCTAAGGCAGGGAGCACGAGGTGAGTTGCGCTGCAACCACTGCACTGTGTGTCCCTGTGCTGGAGCCAAAACTGTTTTCCTCACGTCACTGTGGACCAGGCACTAAGACACTCTGAAAAATACCTTTCTTTTGGACTCAGATGACTGTATTTTCAATCAGCCTTAAGCTAATTCCTTGAACAGCACAGCCTTCAGCTCAGGGTACCTGCTGACAGGCCCTGACATTGGGAGCACAACAGCCTAATGGAAAAAGCTCAGGACTGGTGCCTCGCAGGCCATTCCTGTCATATTCACTTCAAATTATTCTGAGTACATCACCTTGAGCATCAAGCTACCAACTGAGCGGATCCAAGCAGAAACATAAGCCTATTAAATCCCGGACAAGTCAGGAATCTCCTCTATTTTAACATGAACACTCACCACACTCTTAGTCAGTATCTCTGCTCTCATCGTGCAACTTAAAATACTATAATTCTAATCATGTCTCAACTATATCCATGTCAAAGTTGATCAGTACTTTAGCCGCATCTTATTTTAAGCCTACCACAATTAGTCATTATTATTTTACACATGATGCTTACTTACATTTACCAACTGCACCGTGTACCATTTCTTCTTATATCCCATTTCTTCCTCACTTCTTCAATCATTTTTCCCCCACAGTATATCCTTTATTAGTTCCTTCAGCAATGGTCTATTGGTGACAAACGCACTGAAACCTTTTCTGAATATATATCTTTATTTCTTCTTTGCTCTTGAATAGATCAGCGAGGTACAGAATTCTAGGTTGATCTTTTCGTTCTACAAATCCTTTAATTGCCTTTCACATGTTCCATTTCCCTATATCTGTGTTTAATATTCGGTATCCTGGTTAATTTCTTCAGCTCTCTTTTCCATTCCCTAATTTTTGCTGTAGCTGTCTCTAATTTGCTGTTTAGCCCCTCCATTGGGCTTAACCTTAATATTTTTTTTATTTCTAAAAGTTCAATTTGGTCCTTTCTCCATATTGGATTGTTCCTTTTTAAAATGTCACCCTTCCTAAATTTATTTCTAGTCAATATTGCTGGAGGTTCTAGCCACCATAATAAGACCAAAAGAAAAAATAAAGTATTATTAATGCTTAAAAGCTTAAGGAGTGGGAAGGCAAAAACAAAGTTATCACTATTTGCAGGTGACATAATTTACAGAAATTAAGCAAGATGACTAGATAGTGGATTAAAATATAAAACCACTTTGTGTTTCCATATACCAGCAAAAAACTGTTCAGACACATAATTCAAAAGAGATACCATTTGTACAATTGTACACATTTGCCAAAACTCATGGAATTGTACACTTAAAGTTGGATGCATTTTATTGCATGTAAATTACATCTCACAAAAAAAGGCACCATTTGCAGCAGCAACAACAAATGTAAAGTACACAAGAATTAATCTAACATATATAAGACCTTTCTGGGGAAAAACCATAAAGCTTTCCTGAAAGACTTGGGGGAATCAGGAAAAGAGGCAATAGCTGAGCTGAACCTTCGAGCTATAGAGAAATTGGCAGGGGAAAGTTGGGAGGGTGGGGAGGAGAGGAGATAAAGGCAGCTAGAACAACAGATTCAAAGACATATAGGTAAGAACATAGGGTGGAAGAAGCAACTACAAATAGTTCACTTCTGTCACAGTGCGGCCTGTGAGCAAAAGATATAAATAAAAGTCCCAGACCAAAGACATAACTATAAAAGCTTTCAAAACATTATCCATCAGATTAAACTTCAGTGTGCTATACATCATCTCTAGTTTAGAAATTGCTTCTAGCATACACTGAGCAGACAGTTCTCTGGGTCAAATGGAGGAACAGACTGCATGGCAGGGCAGCATGAAGAAGGAAAAGTGTGACCAATACTTCAGGCACTGGCAAACAAAGGGTCTAAATAGCTACAACAAAAAGCAGAGCCTAGGAGCACTGGGAAGTGGATTCCCAGGCAGCCAGAGTCTCTGGAAAGGCTGGAGGTTAGAGAGGGCATGAGGGCTGGGAGCCACAAAGACTGGCCATGTGCTTCTTTGTACAGCAGCACTCGGTGGGGCCTGGAACATAACAGGCAGTAGACATGTTTACCGAAGGAATACCAGGGCAGAAAGCTCTCTGCCTGGTGTAGACGGACCACTGTATGACTGACTAGCCCCTGGGCACACAGGAACTCGAAAGCCTGTTACAAATACTGCCATGGTCAAGGCAAGAACAGAGCCAGCAGTCAATCAACTTCAGACATGATTCAGGTACACCAGTCAGGGACCAGAGACAGCCATCACTATTCTTCTAGCACTGCTCCGCAACAGCGTTTTCTAAATTGTCCAAAGATTAAAAAAAAAAAAAAAATTCCTGCAGTACTTGTTTACAAAACAAAACAAAGCAGATTCCTCTGCTTCAACCCAAACCTCCTAAATTAAAATTCCCAGGAGAAGAGGCTTGGTACTTTATATATTTAAGAAGCAGCCCATATGATTCTTTTCCGACAATTTTTAAAAGCACTGCTCTAGAAGTTGTTGCCAACACAGAGGTTAAAAAAAAAAAGAGGTATAACAACTAGAAAATGACCAAGTTGTGTCCTATAGACAATACAGCTATCTACTTAGAAGTCCAAGAAATTTGACTGAAAAATTATCAGAACAGTGTATTGACAGAAAAGCCAGTGAGACTTCCAGAAGGAAACATCCATTAAGACCACTGAATGTAAGAGTCTTAACCTAGACAAAAAGCCTGGGCTGGAATTAAAATTTGTAGAAATTTATCATTGTCCAGGGGGTCAGCTAAAACCTGGAACTGTGTGAAAACATTCAGAGAGAGGGCATTGCAAGAGAAGAGCTCAGGAGAGCCGGGGAACATAACATTAAGCAAAAAGTTTAGTGAATAAACAACATATGAACGTATCATACGTGGGCATTGTGTAGTCACTAAATGGAGATAAAATGCAATGAATATACAATATACTTGTATTAAACTTATTTAGAGAAACAATTCTACCCTCAACATATTCTATAGATGTCAGAAAGTACTAGATAAAAAGTCAATAATCACTGATGTATTTAAGTTAACGTAGGAATGGACAAGCAATTCACACTGCTGGGTCACAGAAAACCCAAATCCTCCCACACATGGAGGGGGACACACATTCTCCAGTTCAGTTCTGGTGGCCACCTGTAAGAATCAGAAAAGATCTAAAGCTGGAGAGAGGCCTGTGGCTAAGTGACGACTGCTAGAGGAAATTGCTCATTTGAAGAACTGCTTGGTTTGGGTGAAGTCATACATTTCTCTGCAATGGAAAACCTTCCTGTCATCTCTCTGCTCTAAGAATAATCAGGCTAGAGTGGAAAAAGATGCCTTATTGTTTCATAAACTGTACAACACTACTGTCTTTGGTAAGTGTCCATCTTTTTAAACAGCTGGTCCATTTCAAATGGTCTGCCTTCAAACTCAGCACTTTTGCAGCTGTAAATGGGTGTAAGAATCATTAATGCACGCAAACACCACAGTCAAACGGGGGCAACATTCAGATGCTAAAAAGAGCAATATTGAAAGCATCCCAGCCAACCATTGAAAATGCTGATGCATGCTGTCAGGACACCCCTAGCCTGACCCGTCTAGCTCTCGGATGGCCCTGGAACGTCCATAACTTCAGAGGGAAGGCTTTGGTCAGTGAAGCAGTCAGGTTAGCTGGGGGTTGGGAGAACTTCAGGGCACTTCTCCCCAGGCCTTCATACCACCACCAATAGGAGTAAACAGAAGAACCCAGAGCGTTGCGTGCTCCTGGAAAGACCCTCTCCCAACTAACCCTCACAGTGGCGGCACCGGGATCTGCCTTGGAGATGATCTGGGGCCAATTCCAGCACAATTTTTATCAGAAGTTTTGCTTGTTTCATAGGATATCCCAGACTCCCGCTGGTGGATTCTCATTCCCAGAAGGCTCTGTACATCCCCTCACATGACTCCATCTCTCACTAGTCCTCAACTCTCAAAGCCCTTCTACTTCTTCATGGTACACCATCAGCAAAATCCCTTCTCTACCTGAGACCGTTTTCTCTGAGTGTTGCTTTCACCTTGCACTGGCTTTCCCTGAAGGCTGGGCTTCCCCTGAAACCATTCAAGTGGCAGCTGCTTTCTCTCCCACACCCCTCAGACCTCTGGGTCTCCAGGTGGGGGAGAGGTCCTCCTAGAACCTCACTGCCACTTTCAGATCCTTTTCCCTTTCCCTTAAAACCCCAGTTTTGAGTGACATGTCATCAGACCCAAACCCTAAATATTCCTTCACAGCGGAGTCCAGCATCACTACTGCCACAATCCTTACTGATTTCAACATCCACATAGTTGACCTTTCCAATACACACGGTGCAGTGGGTTGAATGGTGCCCCCTTCCAAATATGTCCACATCCTAATCTCTGGAACCTAAGACTATTACCCTATAGGGCAAGAGAGTGAATATTACCTTCAATGGCAAAATATGTAAATTAAGGATCTTGAGAGGAAAAATTCATCCTGGATTTTCTAAGTGGGCCCAAAACACAATCACATATATCCTTAGAAGACAGACACACAGAGGAGAAGAGAGGGAAGAGGAAGAGGCAGTGTGACCAAGGAGGCAGAGATTGGAGTGACACAACAAGTCAAGGAATGCCAACAGCCACTAGAAGCTGGGAAAGGCCGAGAATGGTGTGACGGTTAATTTGATGTGTCAATTCTCCTGGGCTACAGGGTACCCAGATATTTGGTTAAACATTATTTTGAGTGTCCCTACGAGGATGTTTTTGGATGAGATTAATATAAATTGGTAGACTGAGTAATACAGATTTATTTCCTTAACATGGCTGGACCTGATCCAATCAGTTGAAAGCCTGAGTAGAACAAAAAAGGCTGACCCTCCCCTGCATAACAGGGAATTCCTCCTGCCTGACTGCCTTTGAACTGGGGCTTTGGCTTTTTTCTGCCTTGGCCTTGAATTGATACAGTGTCTTCCTGGGTCTCAAGCCTGCTGGTCTTGAGACCAAAACTACTGGTCTAAAGGCCTCAGACTTGGCCTAGTATGATCCATCAGCTCCCCTGGGTCTCCAGCTGCCCACTCCAGCTGCAGCTCTTGAGATCTGACAGCCTCCATAATCACGTGAGCCAACTCCTTATAATAAATGTCTTCACAGTTACGTATCTCCTCTGGGTTCTATTTCTCTGGAGAAACTGATGAATACAAATAGATACGACCCTAACGCCTCCGAAGGGAGTATGGCCCTGCTGACATTTTGATTTCAAACTTGTGGTATCCAGAACGATGAGAAAATAATTTGTTTTAAGCCATGCAGTTTGTGGTAATTTCTTATGGGCCACCTAGGAACTTACACACCGGTCACGCTGTCCTCCCTCCCTCAACAATCCCTCCCCCACTCTATACCGGCCACCAGGTTCGCAGTCACATCCTAGAACATTTTATTGCCAATCAATGTACATCATCTAAAGCAGGGGTGATCAAATTTTTTTCAACGTTTTTCACCAAACGCCATATGTGGTAAAGTACACAAACAGCCAGGCCACTCACTTGAGGTGAAGTACGTATTGCCTCGCCTGGTTTATTTAAGTAAGCTAAATATATTTTTGGAATCTGCTGTGGGCCAATTAACAATGGATTGCGGGCCGCAGTTGGCCCGCAGGCCGCAGTTTGGACACCCCTGGTCTAAAGGCTCAATTTCGAGCACCCCCCTCTCCTACCAACTTCTTACTTTCTAGCGCACTCATTCTAGTACCTGCCTTCAACAGCACTTCAACCTCAGCGGGACCTACACTCCACTGAGCCGACCACCTTCAGTTATCCCTTACCTCCTTCATGGCCTCATCTCTCTCTTTAAACAACCTACATTCCATGGTCCATTATCATGAGGTGTAATCATAAAATACAGTGAATGTTTAAATAAATAAAAATTATTACAGTAAAAGACATGTTGCCATTTATCCCTCTCAAAATATCCCCCTCGCTTTGAACATACTTATCCCATCATTCCTGCCACTTTCTGAAGCCGTTCTGGAAGTCCTCTTTCGTGAGTGTCTTTAGTTGTGCTGTGGTGGCTGCCTTGATGTCCTGAATCGATTCAAAACATTTTCCTTTCATGGTCATTCTGACTTTTGGGAAGAGCCAGCATTCACACAGTGCCAGATCCATTGAATAAGGTGGATGAGGACACACCATAATGTTTGTATTTGACAAAATTGCTGCACCAGAAGCGATGTGTGACATGCAGCCTTTCCATTGTGATCACAAAATACAGCGAATGCTGCTGCCAAGTGCCATCCAACGGAAAGGCAGGGATTTTCAATACGGGAAGCGGCAGATCGAACCTTAGTAACAGTGTACCACAAGTTTTAACTTGTTCAGTGCAGTCAGTCGGGTGTGAGCTACGGTTGAGAGAAGGTGTGTTTTAAAGTGTGCGGTAAATCATCCTCCATTATGACAACCCTCTGTGTCACACATCACTTCTGGTATATGGCAATTTCTGTCAAAAACATGATGTGTCCTCATCCACCTTAGTCACCGGGTCTTGCACCGTGCAACTGCTGGCTCTTCCCCAAAGTCAAAATGACTCAGGACATTGAGGCAGCCACGACAATGCAACTAAAGACACTCACGAAATAGGACTTCCAGAACTGCTTCAGAAAGTGGCAAGAACGACAGATAAGTATGTTAGAAGTGAGGCGGAGTATTTGAGGGAGATGAATGGCAATGCCTCTTTCAACTGTACTAAATTTTTTTACTCAAACATTCTCTGTATTATTTGATCACACATCATATATTCATTTCTTTGCATTTTACATTCCCACCAGCAGTGTATTCGGATTCCTGTTTCTTTACATGCTCACCAGCACTTGTCATTATCAGCTTTTTTAATTTTAGTTATCCTTTGGGTGTGAAGTAGCATCTCATTGTGGTTTTGATTAGACATTTCCTGAATGACTATGTCGAGTATCCTCATGTGGTTATTGGCCATTTGAACACCTTCTTTGGAGAAATGTCTGTTCAGATCCTTTGCCCATTTTCTCCCAAAGATAATTTATCTTTTTCTTTTATTGTAGTAAAAAATATGTGACATAAAATTTACCATCTTAACCATTTTTAAATGTGCAATTCAGTAGTGCAACGTGTATTCACACTGTTGTAAGACACATATCCTGAACTTTTTCATCTTGCAAATCTGAAACTCTATACTAGTTAACACCCTTTCTTTTCTCCCTCATACAAGCTCCTAGTAACCACCATTCTACTTTCCCTTTGCCCATGTTTAAATTGAGTTATTTGGTGGGGTTCTTTTTGTTGTTTTTTTGGTGTGTTTTTTTTATTTGTTTGTTTGTTTGTTTTGCTAAATTGTAAGAGTTGTTTATAATTCTGGATATAAGACCCTTGTCAGACATATCATTTGTAAATATTTTCTCCTTTTCAGTTGGTTGTCTTTTTTACTTTCTTGATGGTATCTTTTGAAGCACCCACGTTTTTAATTTTGATGAAGTCCAATTTATGTTTTTACTTTGCTGCTTGTGCTTTTAGTATCATATCTAAGAAGGTGCTGTACACTCCAAGGTCACAAAGATGTATACATGTGTTTTGTTCTAAGAGTTTTCTGACAAAAAAGTAAGTCAACAATCTAAATTGGTCTAGGTCCATAATGTAAATTACTCTGACTCCTTAAAGGAAATGGTTTCATATCACTAATGCCCAAACAACTACACGGGACATATATAAGATGTCCATTAACATTGATAAAGAAGAAGAAGACGAAGGAGAAGAAAAAGGAGAAGGACAAGAAGAAGAAGAAAAGAAATAATATTATCAGATTTGTTAAACAAATTCTAATACTTTCTCATTTATAAAGTAACTGTTCAGAGGTGGAGCCTGCCATCTGCTGGGAAGAAAGTGAAATTTTCATAGCATCAACTGCGGTATATAACTACCTCTAATGAGACACTCGACCAACAAACTGCATCTGTGTGTTTCATATAAATAAACACAAACCCACATGCACTTCCTGCCAGAGAGTAACCAAGTGGGAATTGGTCAAAGTTCTCTTGGTAAAGTGAAGACCAAGATAAGCAGAGATCTGAATGTAAGACACTGGTGTCAGAAAGCACGGGTAGGCCTATTTATTCCAGCCTCTTTGTAGTCTATGAAGAAAGGGCTAAGAGTTATATATTTTACCATAATTAACAGAAAGGAAGGAAAGGAAGCGAGATTAATTGGGCCACCAGGACGCTCTCTGCCCTCACTCACTCCCCTCCCAATCAGACTGGTTTGGTTGAGAGAAGGAATGCACATGCCTGGCTCAGCTTCTTCCCCTCCCTGATTTCCTGGGATCTGCAAACTGCACAGAGCACCTATGCCCCCTGCTCCCAGAGCCATAAGCTTCAGGGCTCTACTCCCCGCTGGAAAGGCCCACACTGGGTGGGGGTGTATTCAATTCAGGGGTTATTAGCAAGTCCATTTTTTCCTCACAATCAAAACCACTGTCTCAAACAGACTGCCATCTTCCTAACTCCTGGCTGCAATCATGGGTGGGGAAAAGTGAAGTAGGATCAATCGGGTTTCCTAAAATCCCAGTTAAGAACTACTATTAGAAAAAGCAGTTAGCAATAGATATTCATTGACAGCGCTGTCTATACTTGCTGTCTCCATCTCTCTGTTCTTTCCCTCCTGAACCTACCTTTTTGTCCCCACTGTTTCCATCAAGATGATCCTCACATTGTCAAAGGATCAGTTCTTGGTCTTCTTACGTGAGCATCAGCAGCATTGGACACAGTCAATCGCTTCCTCCTCCTCAAAATACTCTCTTCACTGTTTTCCACACACCACACTCTCTTGGTTTTCACCCCCTCACAGACTGCAGGCTCTTCTTCTCCCAGGTAACTCAGTGTTGGAAAACTCCAGGGGTCAGTTCTTTTCTGCTTTCTTCTCTGTTTTCAGGCACTCACTTAGTGGTATGTCCAGTCTCGTGTCTTTAAATATCACCTATATGCCAATAACTCCCGAATTGATATTTCTATCTCAGACATCTCTTTTGAAGTCTAGACTCATATACAATGGCCTACTCAACAGCTCCATGTGGACATTTAATAAGCAACTTAATTTGAACATCTCCAAAACTGAGCCTTTGGTCCTAACATCTAAATATGCTCCTAACATCTAAATATGCTCCATTCACAACCTTCCCCATCTCAGCTGGTGACATTTCCATCCTTCTCATTACTTAGGACAAAATCTTGGAGCTTCTCTTGACTCCTTTCCTCTCACAAGCCACATTCACCCCATTAGGCTGATTTATAATATATATCTTAATTCAACCCTATTTACTACCTCTACTGCTACCATCCTATCTTGTTTTAATTTATTGCAATCATTTCCCGTAAATGGTCTCTTGGCTTCTATTTTTTCCTTCCAGTTTACTCTTTACATGGCATCCAGACTGATCATTTTAAAGTATAAATCAAGTCATGTTATTCTTCTACGGAAAATCCTATAAAGACTCCTCATTTCATTCCGAGGAAAAGCCAGAGTCCTCACAATGGCCAACAGGCCGTCATTTAACTCTGTGACTTCCTCTCCTACACTGCTCCCCTGCTCATTCTGCTCTGGCTTCTCTGCTATTCCCTGAATTCACAGGCACACTCCTGCCCTCGGGCCTTCACATCAAACATTCCTGCTCTTGTCCAGACATCTGCCCTGCCAGAAGACACCTACAACTTGACTCAAATTTCACTTTCTCAACAAGACCTATGTGACTCTCCCAGCCCTTCTCCTGACTCCTCTTTCTGAATTCTTCCTCACAAGAGTCCAGTATAAATTGACAGGGAGGCTCTGATCCATCCATTCAGTTACCCAGCCTCCTGTCATCTAAGAGCTTCCTTCTTTGCTAGTTGCTTTGGAGACGTTTCCATTTGGCCAATGTATACTGGGAATGGGAAGGGTTAAGAGACAGAAGATGGAGAAGGCACACCTGTTTTCAACTACCTTGACCCAAAAGTAACATATATCACTTCCAAACAAATGCCATCGGTGACAATTAATCATTTGGTTCCATCTGGCTGCCAGGAGGATGGGCTATATAATCTAGTTCCACATCCAGGAAGAAAAGGAACAACTGAATATTGGTGAGTACCTCTAATCATGAAACATCTTTTTGCTCCCTTTTCCTAAACATAAGCCCACTCAAACCCGTCCTGCCCACCAAAGGAAAACCTGAAGTCTCATTCAGTCAGCGCTCTAACTACAAGTCCAAGATCTCTGGGTATGGCACCGTCTTCTTCATCAAGACCACGTGCAGCTCCTTATGATGCAATCTATGAAGTAAAAAGGCAAATCACCTGCACCCGCCCTCCCTAGGCCCAACATACAATGGTGGAACAGGATCAGGAGGTTCTTCCTTATACAATAGGTTGGCCAAGCAGGTACTGGCACGCCCTCCTCAGGGGCCATGCAAGCTTCACAACCCATCTTCTGCCAGAGCAAGTTCTGGGTCTTTAAAAAGTGCTATTCAGCTGAAATAGTCAATGGCTTGTTCAGTTCAGGCTCATGGTTCTTGCCTACATTAATTCCCCCCACAACTTAGTAGACCTCTGATATACCAGGCGTGCCAAAAAATGTATACACATTTTAAGAGATGTTATCTATGTTCAAGCAGTAGTTTGCTGTAATCAGAAATGTCTGGACACTGATGGTAACCACTTTGAGCACCTCTTGTAACTGGAGAAGTCAAATGTCGCTTGTATTCATCTTTTGTTATTGGTATATATTACAATTACAATTAATAGTTTTTTCCTTTCTTAGAATGTGTACACATTTTTTGGCACCCTCTGTATTTGTTCCCTGTCAGCTCCATGTGCCAGTAACGACACACAAAGTTCTTCCCTAGACATAATTCTCAAGCCTGACTTATGTCTTTGCCTCTATGCTGCTTGCTTTTAACTTTAGCTGCAATAGAATCACCGGGGGGAACTTTTAAAAACTGAGAAATTGTAGTCTAGATGTGTGTCCAGCAAGCACAGGAAACAGTGACCCTGGTGAGCCCCAGCAGTCTCTCAGACCCCTTAAAATTTAAGCTCCACAGGGCAGGACGCTTTGTATGGTTTGTTCATACATGTATCCCTCACGCCCGTTAACAGTGTCTGACACAAAGTAGTTGCTCAAAAATAATGTCTTCTGAATGAATAATGAATGAACAGAATGAATCACGCATATGATACCATATGGCCTTTTTTTTGTAATAAAGGCAAATGAATGAATTGATGACTGAAAGAATAATGAATTAGACTGCACAGATACTTGGATTAAACATTAAACAGCACCTTTTGGAAAAATCAGAATAAACTTCTAAGTACCAATACTCCATATAAAGCTACAACACAAATTCATATATGAGCTGGTTAAATACACACTAAATTCATCTACTATGAACACAAAGAAACATTTATTCAAAATATTAGTACAGACCCAGTGGACAATCTTCAAAGGACTTACTATTAAACTGATCACACACCTTTTTGCTAGGTGGAAACTACCCACATCAGTCTCAAAATTCACCCACATCTTGCTTTTTCTGCCATCTTGGGGCCAGTGGAGGCCTGCTGGGAACAGGCTTTCTAAAACGACAAATTTGTCTGGAAGGCTGTGGTCCACAGCCATTTTTGCTGGCTATATGTGGGGTCTCTGGAACCAGAGAGAACACGCAGCTCTTCTTAAAATTGAAGGTGTTTATGCTCGAGATGAAACTGAATTCTGCGTAGGCAAGAGCTGTGCCGATGTGACAAGGCCAAGAACAACACAGCGACTCCTGGTGGCAAACCAAACAAAACCAGAGTAATCTGGGGAAAGGGAACTTGTGCTCATGGAAACTGGTGTGGTTTGTGCCAAATTCTGAAGCAGCCTTCCTGCTAAGGCCACAGGACACAGAATCCCTGTAATGCTGTACCACTCAAGGATTTAAACTAACTGAAGAGTAAATAAAGTGGATTTGTTCTCTTGTAAAACAAACAAACAAAAAAAACCCCAACTCACCCACATCTTTCTCAAACAGCGAGGCGACGGCACAAAGTCCTAATCTTGAAAACAAGTCACACACTCACACACACACACACACACACACACACACACACTCACTAAAAGACCTTACCAGTATGCATCTACCATATAATGCAAAAATCATCAAAGTTCAGAACTGAAACATTTGTGACACCCACTTCAAAATTATGCATGCTGATCACACTTGAATTTTCTTAAATCTTAGGTCATTATAACAAAAATGAATGAAATAGAAAAAGCTGAAATAAAAATAACAACAAATGGAGCCAACACTCACGTCACAAGAGTGTTGTGAGGATGAAACTGAAATATAAGAATTTACTTGTGATTTCCGTACTTTCCGTTATGTATGTTATAATAGCTCAACGAAAAAATTCAAGAGAGGGTATGAAAAACTGCTTTGTAAGTCATAAAGCAATATTCAAGCAGTCACTTATCTTTAAATAAATGTAAAATTCCCATTTCTAAAATGGTCATAGATTAGTTAAATGAGCAAATCCAAACTAAGGTGAATAAGTTCCTCTTTCTCCTAGCCCCAACATCTAGAATGAGAATTTTCAGTAGAAACATCCCAGCGCATCCAATGATTACGAAAGGTAATACAGCAAAGATCTATCTCAGTGTAAAGTTAGACTCTAAACAAAAAACAATGGAAGAAACATTAACAAATCAATGAACACAGTGGTATACTTGTACTTTAGGAAAGAGAAAAGTAACAATTTCAAAATCTGTAAATTCTCTCGTCAATGAAAAAGAGAACAAACTACTAGGTTTCATTTTTTCCCTTTGCTTGTTTAAAAAAAAATATTGGAATTTACAACACAACAGACCCAGGATAAGATATCTAATAAAGTTTTATTGTTAACTGTAACTGAAAATCTATCTAATTAAAAAAAATTATCTTTAACACATTGTCAGAGGTGTAGTAAGTAAAGGGTTGAAGTTTGTTGTTGTTTTTGAAAGAACTAATCCCTGATATGAACTTATTTGCTTTTTTTCTTGGTTGA
Source organism: Rhinolophus hipposideros (assembly GCF_964194185.1). Lineage (NCBI taxonomy): Eukaryota > Metazoa > Chordata > Mammalia > Chiroptera > Rhinolophidae > Rhinolophus > Rhinolophus hipposideros. Next base: position 60,856,708 of record NC_138058.1, on the reverse strand, counting down.
GTTTTAAGTGGGCTAACTTGAAAAAAAATCCCCAAAACCAAAAACCTAGTTATTGAAGTTTTCTAATACTAAAGTCCAGTAGAATGACCAGCCTTACGAACCAAGATCCTGAATTATACTTATAACCCTATCTACTTTTCTACACTTTAGCAAACCAACCAATCAACCAACCAACCAACCAACCAACCAACGAAAACTAGAGGAAAGGTTTCAAATAAGGATATAACAACTTACTGGAAATAAAAGTATGGCATTTTTAAAAACTATGGAAATATATTGCAAGAAGGGAAGAAAAATGATTTCTGCTAAGCTTGCTGCATGACTTATAAACACCACACAAAAAGCAGACATGGACCCACCTAAATATTGTTATTTAAAAGACTTTGAAAGTAAAGACACCAATGTGGCAATTATAAAATACAGTATTTTCCCCAACTTTAGAGAGGCAAAAATTTAACTCTTTTATTTCATATGGCTTTCTTTGCAACATTTAAACCTTACAAACATGAAGAAAATTTGCTTGAAAAAAAGAACTTTAAATCTTACTTAACATTCCAAGAGTAAGCATTTGGAGGGATACCTTGTACAATTGTAAAATAAAAAGAAATTTAAGTTTCACTTTGGAAAGGGAGCATTGGAACATTCCATTTTACTAAATAAAGAAGGACCATGACAAATGAAATAATAGCTCCATCTCCTGGAACTTTAAACATTCTGCTTTTAAAATCAAGTGATGAAGCACAACATATGTGCAACCCGAAATGTTAGTATTAAGATTTTATTATACCACATCCTTATTTGTAGGCCTCTACCCGGAAACAGGCTCAAGTGCTGTTACTGATGAAACAGATTAACAGTTGGGGACACAGACTGAAACACAAAGCAGTTACCCAAGAGGAATGCTCCTTCATCTGATGTTGGTTGCTGTGAGGGCCACTGGCATGGCCACGCCAAAAGCAATTTTGGCAGAGCTGGTAGTTGTGGCACTGCTGGCATCGGTACCGGAAACCCATCATACTCTCACACCGGCAATAGGAGCACTCCACAGGATGGAAGACTTGGAGAAGGAACAGAAAACAGGGCAGAGTGAAGGGCAGGGGAGAAGGGGAAGGACAACAAGGAGAAAAAAATCATTTTCATTTGCGAATATATCAATACAGTGGAAAACCAAATCTAATATTAAAAAGCCAAGGTAAAAACAAAATTAGAACTAGATTCTAAATTGTCTCCGACTTAGTTAATTTAACCAGCCACTTACTACCATAAAAGGGAAAGAAAATAAATTAGAATAACATATTGTCAACTTAGAATACTACACTCCAACCTACCTTAGAAAACAGTTAATTTCTTTTCTTTAAAATGAAACTCATGTTTCTCAAAATTTAGGAAAAGACACAAGTAAGGAGGTGAGAAAAGACTTCACTCCAAAATTTCTTTTCGAAACTTACTGCTTACTGCTTTTTAAAGAGATGTATCAGTGTTAGTTGTATGCATATTTGTTTACTTGACTAACATAAAATCTGTGAGAGCCAGGACGATGAACTATGCATCTCTGTTACCTGCAAAGGTATTTTACACAGTACCTTGGCCTGCATACGTTTGCTGAATTAAATACTACCATATACCTGAACATAAATGGCAACTGGTAAAAAATAAAATTAGATATATTAAAATAGTAGTTTTAGGTAAGAGCTCTAAGTAACAGCATAAAATAAAGTACTTCAGACCAATGAAAGGACAATGATTTGGAGGAAGGGAAACTCAGTGACCTGCCTCTCCAAAGCTGTGTGCGACCTCACACAGCTTCTTACCTTATAAAAAACTGCCAGGTGGCAATCAGGATTCATAGAGATTACTGGAATTCTCTAATAGCCTGAAAGTCTAGTTCACTAAGTAAGAAGAGGGCAATGCACCCCTGTATATTGTAGATTGTTATTTATACTTTTAAGTGTTGGTAGCGTAGTTGTTCCCTCTGGCAATCCAATTATGAACACAAGAAATGGAAGTCAACAGAAACAGTATTCAAATCTTCATCTGAAGGACTCTTTCTAGCACTGTGTATACAAAGCTAGTCTTACTTCAATTAAGAAGATTTTTAGTCCTGCTTCCAAAAATGTATATTAACTAGAGAATCAAGACTCAAAAAAACAAATAAAATTGAGCACTAGGTGAGAAAAACAATATTATAACAAGATCACTACAGACTAACAGAAAAGTAAAATAGAAATGGGAAATCAAAAGGACGTACTTCCTCTAAGAAATTCAAGCTTTTGTCATCAAAAAATTCCTAAGGACTCATGAAAGTGCTAAGAGTCTGTGCTCCAAATTAAAACTACACAGCCTCACACTTCCATCACAGAACATACTCCCAAATCATTCTGGAACTAACAATGCAGCCAACCATTACAATTTTTCCTAATAAGTTGGCATTAATATTTAATAATACATGTATGTTAATACACTGTGTTGCGTTATTTATTTAAATAATTAAATAATTTATGATAATTCTAGTTGAACATGTGTATTATGCGATTTTTCTTCTCTTCTAAATCAGCAAAGAGCCAGGGCTTACATTAGTCAGTGGAATATGTGACCAGGTGGAAAATGCAGAGAAACAAAGAGAAAAGGATCAACAAGTGTGCTGGCTCAATTGTAAACGAGGTTAGGTAGTGGTAAAGTTCTTTTCTTTTCTTTTGGAAGAGTACATAATGTGGTAGTTATCTTCTTATGTACCATACACTTGGATTGGTAACCAGTATAAAAAGTACAACTGTTGCTTAAGCAAATGAGTATTTGCCCTTATAAATAGTAACATCAATACAAGTGATGAATTTCATAGAAAGGGTCCAAAAAACGAACAAACAAAAAACATAGAAATACCGAAACTTTAGAATTTGTTTCCTGCCATAAAAATGAAGATATATAGATAAATGTTAGTATGATAGGTAACATATTTTATTTCTAGATGTTTCAATGATTTCATAATATTTCTCTGCCTCTGAGAAAAATGATATCACTAACCACATAAGAATGTAATCAGTAACTAACACACTACATACAAGGTCACGAAAATGTTCATCTGAACAATACATCCTGACAAACAAGATTTTCTCTACTTGGTAGAGCAGATACAAAATGATTTTATGAAAATGAATTAGATATGAAACTACGAAAACATTTAAGACTATAAAAGTTGCCCTCATTAGAACTAACAGTACTATAATAATTTAACATTATAAATCTCTGTCCAAAAATCCTGTTAAAAGATTTAGCTGTTTTGGTCTAGGCAAGAGATTCTGAACCTTTAAGAAAATAATCTTGATTTTAAGGTACTTGTGACCTAAAGCCAGAGTTGGGCAAAAGACTGAGAAGTTTGAAAAAGTATAGATAGGAGGAGAAAATAAAAAAAGTATGGGAGTGTATTTTGCTCTTACAAAGGGAAGAGGGAAGAGGACTACTCTTTAGTGCCTCTCAGCCACTGCTGGTTCTCTTGTGTGCAGTGAGGAGAGACAGACAAGAACCTTGAGAGACGGGAGGTTACATAGAAAAACCACAGCCTTTCCTTTCATAAACTCAAACAACCTGAACAAGGAGATAAACCGATAGCAACAGCAGAAAAAATTAAGAAGACACTAAGAGGTAAGTACCATTTCAATTCCAAGTGAAACAAAGATTTAAGTGAAATTACTGAAAAGGATACTCAAATACTGAGAGTAATTCAAGGTTAAACAGTCAAGGAAAAAACTGAAGAAATGTGAAAAACAGGACTAAATTCTACCTTAACTATTTTCCTTTAAACGATTCCAAAATATAGTTTTAGTGATAGACATTGCATATAGCCAAGTGTTTAGATCTATGATTTCTATAAATTAAAGGGAAAAAAGGAGGCATGGCTAAGTCAGGTGGGCTCGAGCTGGAAACAACCACCTGGAACCTCGGGGCAGGGGGTGGGGCGGGGAGCCAAGAGTTTGAACCACAAAGTTTTATAACCCTACATTACTTCTTCTTGGTAAAAAGCCCCTCCACACACAGCTATTTTTTTTTTGTTTAGAAATAAATATTCTTTTGAAAGCTACAATCACAAATTCAAATGACCGAGTGTCAACAAATGTCAATTATAACTGTCAATGACAATAGCTAAGGGCATTACAAATACCATTAGTTCTATACTTCCTATAGCATAAGTTCTGCTTACCATTCTCAACATGGGCAAGCCTGTGCATGAGAGGTAGCCAGACAAGGCACTGAGGAGGAGGATCGGCCATCATCGTGTCTAAAAACATATTTAGCATTATCTTTTTCTGTAAAGAGAAGAAAAACAAATACATTTCATACTTTTCAAGTATCTCTGAACTCTAAGATTACGTTAATTTAGGATTCTCCCAAACAAGTTATAATGAATTAGGTGTGGAATTTTATAGCAACATATAATGGTTTACATTATGACAGACACCACTACACACTACCACTCTTTTCAAATGCATTTCCACTTACATTATTTTATGGGAGTTTTAAAATTATTGCATGAAGTAAGTAGGTTAGGTAGTACTATCTTCATTTTGCAGATGAGGAAATAAAGGAACAAATCATTTAAATGACTTGTAATAGTTTTGTCCAAATCAGACACAGGGCAGGACTAGAACTCAGGTGTCCTTCAAATTACTGTTCCTGCTATCCAGTGGGGGAGCACCCATCCCACACCTAATTATAAAACAACATCAACGAGAACAGGAACTATGGCTGTCTGGTTGTCTACCATATTTCCAGCATTCATTCATAACAGTGCGGGGCACATAGCAGGCATTTAATAAGTAGTTGTTGAATAAATACTAACGTGAGAGACAAACACTCTTAGAAATCAATTAACAACTTTCTCATTTACGGAAGACAAAACTGAAGCTCAGAGTGGCAAAATAATTTGCCCAAGTCACAGACATAGTTATAAGGATGAGATTAGAACCTAAATATCCAAATGTCTATCATAGTACTCCCTCCATTTTACCATCTCCCTAGCAGGACTGCATTTTTCTGTTCTATCGTTAAAACAAAATATATTAAATAAATATATAGTAAACTTCCACTGTATGGGAAACATGAATATACTTCCATCCCATGTGGACATAGAAAATTAGAAAATAGTCTAGAGAAAACAGTCTTATGATGTGCATAGAACAGATTCTCAACAATATTCCAAGCTAATGAATTTTCTTTTTATTTCTTCTAACCCACAAAACACCTTTCCAGATACAAAAGAAAAGAGGAGGAAAAAGCAGTGTCATACAACTAGATGTAAGAGTTCTATAACTGTAACCTGGCTATCTAGGTCCCCACCTCGAACTTTATTCCAAAAGAAGAACAAACAGAAAAGCAAACACAGGAGAATAGGAAATGCACTGCACAATAAGCAGGCCTTTTCCAAGCCCTGGTCCCACCATTCAAAGTATGGGGTGGGGGAGACACTGAGTATTGGGGGTAGGGTGAAGCTCAAAGGCACCCGGAATTTCAACTCACTCTCTCCCAAGCACCTGTGTTCTCAAGCCCACCATTTTACTTGAAGTGAAAAACCAGGGCATAAAAAAATGTGTTTCCCCATAAAAACTTTAAAATATTTTATATCAGGGGGAAAAAAGTAGAAAAGGTAAAATTGGTTAGAGTTGACCTAAAGATTTTGCCAGTCGATTATACAATAACTTCCATTTTACCACAAACATATCCAACACAAATTGGAAGCAAGGCCGTGTGGTGGTTCACCAGGAGCATGGCGGCCTCCAGGATTTCCACGTGATCCACCACGATACCTTCCAACAATGGTCCCACCGCGCAAACATGAGACCACACGACACAGACTAACTTCTGTGTATCCTTTTGACAACCGTGAGACTCCTGATTCCAGGATATATAAACTGGAAGTCATTCTCATTGAGAATAATCTTTAAAAGGAGAAACTGGTAAATAGGGGGGAAAAAGGGAGGTAAAATAGATGGCAGAGCAAGAAAGAGGCTTTTTGCAATAAAAACCTGAAAAAGATGAAGAAATATAAAGGAAAGTCTCAGGTCCAGGACAGACACTGTAGGCCAGCACGAACTGGCCAGATGGGGAGAGGGAAGAAGGTTCTGAGATATATGCAAGAGGGTGATAACAGTATGACGTCATCATCCGAAGGCCCTTTGTATACTGCTGTGCATTTGTGGTGACGCTTGAGAAATGGCTACTCAAAGAGGCTCAAGTTTTCCAAAGTGTTTTCCATCTCAGACATCTAAGTCACCAATGTTCCTGAAACCTCAGTGGAATCTGGGAGGAATAAATGAACAATATTAAAAACAAAGACAGAAAGTCACCGAACTTTTGAATGTAAGTCCAGACATGGAAAATGCCTCTTATGATAGATAGATAGGTAAATAACTGCAACAAATCAAAATGAAATTAGGCGTATCTACTTCAAATTACTGACAAAGAAGATGCTAGGAAGCTCTTTATCTAGTAAGAGGTAGTAAACAAAAATTCGATGTATCATATTATTTATTATAAATTTAGTGTTCAATATTTTCTATATCTTCTATTTGTTAAAAATTACTTTTTTACAAATCCACTTATGATCCTAATGCTACTTTCTCTAAAATGTTTTGATTCTCCCATCCTGGAGGTATTTTTCTTTGTTTAATATTCAAGATGAAAAGGAACAATTATATCTGATACCTCAGAAGACCCTCATAAATTTGTTCAGGATCAGTATCCAAAAGTTGTCCTCAGGTCATACTGTAATTTGAAGTTTTCCAAAAGCATGAGAAATGAAACCAGAACTGTGTTCCAGTGCTGTTTTCCATTAGCCATGTGATTCGGAGAAAATCACTTAACATTCTGGTTTCAGTTTTCTCATCTTTTAAGGGCTAGAGCAATGGTTCTGGAACTGTAGTCAGAGGCCCCCCTGGAAGGTCCCTAAAACATTTTTAGGGAGTCTATGAGGCCAAACTATTTTTCAGAATAATACTAAGACATTACTGACTTTTGCAATCTCATTCTCTCATGAGTGTACAGTGGGGTATTCCAGAGGCAACATGGAATATCCACAATTATCTGAAAAAGTTATTAAAATACTCCCTCTCTTTTCCAACTATATAGCTGTGTGAGGCTGGATATTCTTCCTATACTTTGATCAAAACAAAATATCACAACAGAATGAATAGATAAGTAGATATGAGAATCTAGCTCTCTTTGACTGAACCAAATCTTAGAGATTTGCAAAAATATAAAACAATGGCATTCTCATTTTTTTGTTTTACAATAGTTATTTTCATTAAAATATATAGTATGTTAACATGTAATAGGTTTATCATTATTTTTGATGATTTAAAAATAAATTTTAATTTATCAATTTTAATTTTTAATATGGAATTACTGGTAGATATAATCCACATAAACAAAACCTCTTTGGGGTCCTCAATACTTTTTATTGTAATGAGGTCCTAAGACCAAAAAGTTTAAGAACTGTGGCCAGCTCACAAAATTCTGTGACTTATTAAATAACTGTGAAAGATAGGTTGGCTCTTTTTTCTCCCTTTTTATTTTATTTTTGCTCGAATTGAACGCATTCTTTGCATTTCTCCTTATTTTTATAACAGTATTTATAACAAAACTGTAATAAAATTGCAAATAATGTAAATTCCCACAATTCTCATTTTTCTGTATTTCTCTCTAAACATATATGTCTCCATGTAAATATGTGCATAGGGTAGATAAAAATACATAATCTGTTTTTTCACTTAACATTTTATTAAACATTTTACTGTTTTACTATAAGGTCTTCATTTCTAATCATTTTAACAGATGCCTGATCCACTGAGAAAAAACGCCATTTATGCCTTCTTCAAACACTGAAGCTGTTTCTATCTTTGTATGTATGCACTCTCACATTTTTTTTCTTAGAAAACTGTTTGTTTGTTACCTACCTACCCACGCTTTGTCATTCTAATCCTAAGTATTGACAATCTATTACTCTAGATGCCATTCTCACTTCCCTCTTTCCAACGTTGGCTATATCTTTCCTGTTTTAAAAGAGAGAAGGAATCATCTCTCAAAAATGAGAAATCGAGTATCACAAAACTAGCATGAGAACACAAATAAAATAATTTAACATTAGATCATCATAGCTGCAATTTCCAATCTCATTATTTCCATTAAAAACTCCAATTCCCGGGGCCGGCCTGATGGCGCAGGTGGTTGGAGCTCCATGCTCCTAACTCCGAAGGCTGCCGGTTCGATTCCCACATGGGCCAGTGGCTCTCAACCACAGGTTGCCAGCTCGATTTCTCGAGTCCCCCAAGGGATGGTGGGCAGCGCCCCCTGCAACTAAAGATTGAACCCGGCACCTTGAGCTGAGCTGCCGCTGAGCTCCCGGATGGCTCAGTTGGTTGGAGCGTGTCCTCTCAACCACAAGGTTGCCAGCTGCGCCCCAATGGCAACTGGACCTGGAGCTGAGTTGCGCCCTCCACAACTAAGACTGAAAGGACAACAAATTAACTTGGAAAAAAAGTCCTGGAAGTACACACTGTTCCCCAATAAAGTCGTGTTCCCCTTCCCCCATAAAATCTTTTAAAAACAAAATTATAAAAAAAAATAATATCTCCAATTCCCTTGTGGGCAAGAGGTAAATATTTCTTATCCATTACCCTATTATTTACTTGGTAATCAGTTAAACAATATATGACATTTAGCTAACAGAATGGAAAACAACATTTAAAAAAACTTTCAAATAAAAATGTTTTCATGCAAACTTTTTGTGTAGTTATAGAAATATTTTACCTGACCACGGCAAACATACATTAACTCTTTATAGGATCAATGCCATGGGTCAGCCTTTAAATTATTATTAGTTGCTGAATTTGTCCACATCACAGATTTATTTTGGACTTTGAATATTAGAGTACTTTTAAATGAAAAAAATAATATGTTGCTGTGCTTTTTACCAGAGGTATTTTTATTTATTATAGCTAAAAGGAAGACTGGAAAAACTCCTCAAAAATTCTGAAATACTTCGTTTTCCTCATTGGAAAGATCGATTCATTTGAGAAAATCATGGAATAATATCAATGAAAACAACAACTTGCAAGTACATGCATAAGCTTTCCATCAGAATTCAAGTCAAAGACACTTTCTCATGCCTATTTGATTTAAAATCATTATTCAATTAATCTAACAAATACCTAGTCAGCACCAACCATTTTCCAGACACAGTTATCAAGGGGACATAGAGTTGAAGGAGACCAAGGTGCATCCCTCCAGGGCATAAGTGAGCTGGATGTAACATGCCATGGAACTGCAGAAGAGGGGACAAATTCATCCTACATTGAATGAGCCAAAGCATCAAAGAAGAGCATCAAAGATATTTTAGCTGGGATTTGAAATATGAAGCCTGTTGGAGGAGAGAGACGGTCAGGGGTTAGGTGCATTTCAGTGAGAGCTAACTGCATAAACAAAGAAGTATGCGACTTTTGGTCACTCAAAATGCACGTTACTCAACACAAAAGAAATGCAAATCAAAACTATACTGAGATAACACTCCTCATGTATCAGATTGGCAAAAATTCATAAATGTAAGAACATATGCTGTTGGCAAGACTGTGGAGAAATAGATGCCCTTATGTATCGTATCGCTGGTGGGAATGTAAAACGGTCCAGCTCCTGTGGCACTGTGTTAGTATCAATCGGGAATGCAGGGGAACGGCTCGGCTGGGGTTAGACGGATTAGCACAATGGAGTCATGCTAGAAGCCCTATCCAGTAGGCAACAGGAACCAGGAAACGTTTTTGTAAGCAAATAGGGACATCAACAGAGCTGTATTATAAAATGATGACAACCCAAATTTGCTTATGATTAAAAGGAACAATAAAACAAAAGCAGTATCCGAGCAGGCATCCTTCTCTCCTTTAGGCTGCCATTAGGCTACTAAGTAAAGTGACTAGGAGAACAAGGTCTTCAGTTTTTTGGCGAAGAATTTTGCTGCTTTACCTGGAGACTAGTAAACTGTAAGGCTCTATGGCAGGAGGAGTAGCAGACATCCGGAATGGGAGCGCCACCAGTGAGAACCAGAGGAGCTTGGCCAACAGTCCCAAACACTCCGTGTCCCGCAGGACTCAGCCTTGCCCACAGGACGGGCAACCAGGACTGGGCACATCAGGCTGTGCTTTCAGCTCATGAGTCATAACTGACGGATGAGGGGGTACTTCTCCTATAGCATGCATACAGTTAGCACGGCTACCTCACAAAAACCTTTTTTTAAAAAAAGAAAACAATGTTGGAGCCACTCGTCGTTTCTAAGGAATCATTTGCTAAGACACTCTCCTCCAGAGGCCCAATAAGAACAAAATCTCACTTCCAGGTCTCCACAGTTTTGTTCCATCTAATTAATGCCAGTGATACAGGCCTCATTACTATATATCTGATCATTACAAAATCCATTTTACATGCTGTATTTCATCCAATCTAAGATACCATCACTTGTAAGATATGCCATTATTTTTTCTACCACTAAGAAAGAAAAATACTCAGCCAATTAAACTAACTCAAGGACTTAATTAACTGTAATCCTTGATGACATGTAAATCAGTCACACCAACCTCTCGATGAACTGAAATATCTTTCACCTATTCAGAAGGATTTGGCAATGTTGTCAACCTTCATTTCTGACAAGAAATTATTTTGGTCATATCTCAGTAATAAAAAGATAATACAGCACCATCTATTTATGGATATCTTTCTTTGAAAAAAATGAAAAGATTCAGTAAAGCACCTGGTTGTTGCTTTGTATGAAAGTGAGCAATTCCTCCAATGAAGAATATTGATCTCACTCATAGCAAATTTATTCCCTTCTGCTGTGTGTGTCCATGGCTTTCTGTGCTTACAATAGCTTTTTGTCAATGCCAAATCAGAGTGTACTCTGAGGACATTTGAAATAACACATGCAGTACCAAAAGTGGACATGATTTAGCTGAAGTGGTAAGAACAGCTATGAGCAAGTTTATACATCCACAAGAAATGACAGCACATCATAACCACTGCCTGGACAACTGCAATTGTAAGATAACATGGGGTATATGAGGTATCTTGGTATCAGAGATGTTAAGGTGTGAAAAAAGTCTTGAAATCAATAAAACATGGTAATCGCCCACGCTAGATAGATTATACTAGTAATGAGGGGTTGCTACCGAGGACTTTAAAATCTGCTTAATTAGAATACTATGACATACACATATACACATATTTATGTGCCAGGCAATTCTTGCCAAACTTTAGTCAATGTCCAGGAAAACAGTCAAAACATTCAGAAAATGTCTCATTTCAAAGATAAAGTGGCGGTGGGGAGAGGAAGGGGGAGGCATTCTGGCACAGAATGGAAAAGGATATACTGGTCAAAGCATAATCAAAGGCCATCTCCAGGCATAAAATATTCTTGCCCTTGTGAAAATTCACCAAAAATAATGTAATCCCATCTCTATCCACTTCCACCTCCCCAATGAATCAAGGAGAGTGTGGCACAGTGTCCAATGACATGCCAGCAACAGTATCTCCTGCAACATTCATTGCAAGACTACATCTACTTTCTTATCTCACTCTCTCTTCCCTCACTCTGTGCTCTACTTATTCAGGCTTCCCTTCCATAACGATCGGATCCAATTTAAAGTCCTCTGCAGGGTGGACCGAACTCTTCAAACTAAAGTCAATGTGAACCTAGAAAATAAATAATCAAACAAAGAGCAATCATCTTTCTAAGGAGAAATACAACATACCCCCAAACTCTGAAGTTTGGAAAAACTGGGGAGAAATTTAAATATATTCACTGCTTGTTTTTAATAATGTTTATGTCTCTAAAGTCAGTTTATTAGTTTATAAACACAGAAGACTCTTATTATTTCTGGACTACCCACCAAAAGATTCGGCTTGAGGTGCTTTATTCAGATAATAATCCAACTACAAATTTACAACTATGATTTTTCTATCATTAAATTCTACTTTTCTCATTCTGGACACCTCGGCTGCTTCTGAGGCCGATGAAAGCATTCTTGTAAGAGTTTTTCTGTGGACGTAAGTTTTTATTTCGCATGTGAAAAAACTTAGTAAAATAGCTAGGACAAAGGCAGGTGTCTGTTTCGGTTTAAAATAAACCACCAGGGCTTCTTTCAAAGTGGCTTGTATGCGAGTTCTGGTTATTCCAAATCTTCGCCAATATCTGGTGAGAGTAATTGAATTTTAGCTATCTAGTAATATGTTCTGTTGAATTAACTTACGCTTTTAAATTTTGTTGTTTTTAAAACTACTAAGCTACATAAATCCACATCCTTTATTTTGGGTTAGTTTGTAATTAATAAATATTTTACGAGGAGATACATTCAGGCTATATCAATAGCCTATTTCCATTAATCCTTCACCCATTAATTTGAACACAGATTTTTTTTTTTTTTAATTCCTTGCTTTCCAGAACTTCTTCCAAGTGTGGCACCTCATCTTTACTGAAAAAAAAACGGATGCTATAGCCAGTGTCCACTCTGTTTTGAGTCCTTTGAAGCACAGTTAAGATCTTAGGAACACACTCACAGCAACCTATAGGGAAGGGCCACAACAGGACACCCACAAATAATGAGACCAAATCTATCTTTCTTTGATATGAAAATGGTAATGTACCCTCGAGGGATTTGGGGCTGGCAGTTAGGAGCTGTACAATATTGCTTGTCTTCAGTGCTCAGGAAACAACGATCCAGTACCGTACAGAGCTTTATATCAAAATTCCTGTATTTCATGGTTTAAAGATCTCAGGGACAGTCATAATACAACTGGTACAACAACACAAACACTTCATCTTGAACATTTTTCTTTATGTTTTTAGTAATTTAAAATAGTTCAAATGTTACCATTTTTTCAGAAAAGACTCCCACCCCCTCAAAAGAAGAGATCGCAGGTGAATTTTTTTATCCCCCCTCTTTTAACCCCCTCCCACCTCTACCCAAGACTTAAAGCTCTGTTTCCTCCCCTAATCAGGATCTGTAGCTCTAGCCTGAAGCAATTTGGTGAAATCTGACAAAAGGTGGAGACATGGATGAGTGCTCTTCTAGTCCTAGATTCTATAACACTGTCCTTACCTGCTGTGGAAAACAGGTGCGGACTGAGTGCTCTGTGTAACCAAAAGATGGCCCTTCAAAGACAGCTGTTGGGAGCTTCAGAACTTCCTTCAGAAACTGGTCAAACTTGCTAAATATCATTAAGCCATTGGAATCTGACATCTGGGAGAAAACATCTATGAGAACAAAACCAAATAAAGTCAAACTACAAAGAAATATCAACTCTTTATAAATGGCTCTATGTCATTTGCATACCAGTCAAAAAGTAGCATTAAAAAGTACCATAAAGTTATCATGATTTCTAGTTAACATATATTCTTATTCTTAGTATTAACATTGTGTGGTTACTTCGTTGATGCGGCCCCTCTCCCCCACCCACTTAATATTCTACCTAAACATCAAATCAAATAACCACTCATGTATGTCTATCTGCCTACTCTTTTTGAGTGTACATACTGGATGATGTGTAACTTTTTATTTATAACTCAGTTTGTTCCAAGAAGAATTTGTAGCAGCATATCTTTATCTCTTTATATATATATGTATATATATACATATGTATGTGTATGTATATATACATATATATGGTGTGTGTGTGTGTTTATATAAGACACATGCATGTTTGAGTGTATGAATATATTAGCATATTGGTGATGGGGTATGAAAGAAATTATATTATATTTGTATATTCATGTACTAATGATGTTAATATATGCCCATGAAGCAATCAATTGGGAGAAAGCACACAGTATGTTTAAAATACTCCATCTAGTGAGTCCAAGCAGAATAAAAAGAATTCATATAAATTCTTCTATCACAAGATATTTTGACACTGTAAGACCTGATTTTTACATAAAATCTGATTCAAGCAGATGGGAAAAAAGTCTCCAATAATACTACTATTTCTTTATCTAAATGGAGAGAGTTTCCTGTCTCCAGTTACTTATTCCTCTTTCCTCATCCATAGTAGGAGACAAAAAGAACTAGGAAACAAAAACAACTTGACAAAGAAATATGACTTAAGCTTCTTTTCAAACTACTGAGCTTCCTTACAAATTGGTGAGTTAAATATGCACATACAAAAAAACCATTTCCTGAGGCCTTTCCAAACATAGCATTTTGAAAAGTCATATTCTATATATTCAAAATAAACAGGTATATTAAGAGGTACATATGTAACAGATTTATGTAAAGTAAATTACATAAATGTACATAAATATGCATTACTCTTTAGGTTCAGTTTGGGGAAGCTATCCAAAGGCACTAGGTGTAGAAAAAAAACATTCAAAATACATTAATCAAAGAAAGATAAAATGTTAGATTACTGACTCCACAGGGTAACTTTTAAGGCATTAGAAAACAGGAGATTATCAACAGAATAAAAATCATCAGTATATCTTCTCATGTCAGCTGCTAGTTTGTAGCTAAAGGAAAAGTATTAAATACCCATACAGGTGGGAAATATCCAACAAAAGGCTAACAGACGTATGGTACTAGTGGAAAGTAAAATCAATTGACCAATACTGTATATCCCAAATTCTTATTACGAGGTCCAAGTACCACGCACTCTAGTAGGTGTTTTGAAATATAACAAAGAAGTATGATACATGGCTCTGGTTCTTATCCCCCGCTCCAAGAAACTTTCAATGTAGCTGGAAAAATAAGTTAAATATGAAACAAGAAGAATTAAGTTGCTAAGCTGACTTTCAACAGAACAGAAAGAAGAGAGGCATAAAGATATATTTGTCAAGCCTCATCATTTGCCAGGCATCACAATAGGTAACTATGGCTGAGTCTGACTGTAGCCACCCAATACTCTTATCCCTTTCTTCTTTAGTAATAGAACAATTAATTTTATTTTGTGCAGTGATATACTCAACCAAGAGATTAAACTTCACAGCCTCCTTGTAGTAAGTTGTGGTCATGTGACTAAGTGCGGGCCAATGAGACCATAAGCACAAGGGTTGTGAGGGACTTTCTAGAAGGCTGGTCAAAGAAAGCTGACTAAGCTAGAAAGTAGACCCTTTTTTCCTTCTTCCTTTTGCTGTCTGGAATACAGCTATGATGGCTGGAGCTCCGGCAGCCACCTTGGACCACATGGTAATCTAAATTTTGACGTACAAATCATTCACTACAATCGCAGAAAAGGCCTGGGTCCCAGATGAACATGAAGCTACCATATCAGCCCTAAACTACCTACTCCTGGACTTCTTTTACATAAGAGAAAAATAAACTTCAACATTGTTTAAGATACTATTATTTTAAGTTTCTGTTTTCACGCAACAATCCCTAAATACTAAGTGCTACTATACTTTACTAAACATTACTTCATTTTACTTTCACAAAAACATGTGTATGTGTCTGTGCACACATGTGTATGCACAGAACTTTTTAAAATTTATAGCTAAGGAAACTCACTAAGGTTAACTTGCTTAAGGTCAAAAAGTAAGTGTCTAAATCAAATTTTAAACCCACACTTATCTGGGTTTAAGATTCCATTACATCACACTTCTTCAAAATACAGTTTAGAATAGATACCAAAACACATAGGCAGGATTGTCAAAAAAGGAATTTAGAGGATAGGCCTTGAAAGATAGGATTTGGAATGATGAGGTCAACACAGGGTGGGAATGGGTGTTTGGGGACCATCTGGCAAAGAGACGGAGAAAAGTCTCTATGACAGAGTGTATCTGTTACTGATCATAATAAGCAGGAAACAGCGCATTGAAGAGAACATTCTAAGGTAAACTATTTATATTGAGAAATAAAGGTAAATAAAGATTAAATAAGAAAAGCAGTTATGAATGAAAACTTTAAATGAGGAGAGCAATTTGGATTTGTTTACAAGCCGTTAAGTAGGGAAGAAATATTTAGAAAGCTAGGTTTCAAGAAAATTAGACTGGAAGAAAAAAAAGAAAATTAGACGGTTAATGACTGGCAGAACGAACAAGAGAGGCATAGGATTGGAGACATCAGCTAGAAAAACTTGTAAATAATAAATAAATGAAGAAGTGAGAGTCTGGATTACAGTAGTGACAGTATTGGAGCAGGACCAAGTCCAAGACATTTCAACGCAGGAAACTGCAGTTGATGGTAAGCTAGATTAGGGAATACAGGAATTTAAAAGTTAGGATTCAGGGCAGCCAGATGGCTCCGTTGGTTAGGGTGTGGGCTCTTGATAACAGGGTTGTCGGTTTGATTCCCATGTGGGATGGTGGGCTGCACCCCCTGCAACTAGGATTGGGAACGGCGACTGGACTTGGAGCTGAGCTACACGCTCCCCGGCTAGACTGAAGGACAACGACTCGGAGCTGACGGGCCCTGGAAAAGCACACTGTTCCCCAATATTCCCCAATTAAAAAAAAAAAGTTAGGATTCTTCTAAGTTTCTAGCTTGGGAAAACGCAGACAACCTTGAGTGAAATAAATATACTGAAGATAATGATACTTAGCTTTGAACATAACTGTATTTGAACTAATCAGCAAATTTCCAAGTGGAACTATCCTGCAAGCAGTTAGACTGTTGGGCCACAGTTCAAAACTGCAGATACAGAGCTTTGAAGATGTTACCGATTATGTGAGTAACAGGCCTCTGAAGGAGGGAAGAGCATAGTCACTTAATTTTTAAATAGCTGGCTGATATTCTTATAATGAGGGAAATAATCATCTATTAAATCTGAATGGAAACAAAGGGTCCACACGGGATGTGGCAGACATTGCAAGGTGCCTACTGCTCAGCACCTACTTTCCTATTCTCACTCACCAGCTGAGCCCCGATTGTGTTTACAATGTCAATGTGCTCCACTTAAAAAATGACTTCACAGCCTCTTTCACACATTGTAACTCTGGAGCGGATTTCTGAAAAAGCTTTTGCTTTCCTGATAGGGGCATCGCTTTCTTCCTTCTGCTTGGAATGAGGACACAAGGCTCAGCGTTGAGCCGTCACATGTGATCCTAAGGAGAAAAGCCATATGGCAGAGTAGGAAGACCAGAGGAACCCAAGTCTTTGATGACATCCCTGACTCATGGTACCAACTTTGAACTTACCAGCCTGTGGACTTATTTTGACATGAGAAAAACAAATCCCAATAGTTTTAAGCCACTGTTAGTCAAGTTTTCTGTTGCCACTCAATGTATTCCTGAAAAACCAGCGAGTTATTAACTTGTGGCCATTAATGGTAGAAATATCCAAGACCAGAGACTTGAGCTACCAACTCTATAAATACACATATATACAACTCCACAATCACAAAAACATGTGAATACACCCACAGCAACAAATCTACACCTCACTCAGAGCAATAAAAGGAAGTGATTGGGTAGTGAAATGACTAAACTTCCCCGCTCAATAAAGTATTATTTTCAGTTACATTTAGTTACTATGTCATATGATAGATGCAAAGTAGTAAAAAACATTTTTTTTTAATTCAAGGGAAAAAAAACTTAATAGGCCCACATTACAATAGTAAAAGAATAAGCAGCAACATGTTGGTTGGTTGGTTGATTAGTTGCTTTTAATATAAGAAATACTGCTAGACCCCCAAAATTGAAGACATAGTTAAATAATTACTTAACTTAGAAGTCATTACTTCTTGTGTTACCAGATTAAGAAAGTATTTTTTTTAGATCAGGCTTCTCTTATCTATAACAAAAATACTGAAAAATGACTACTACTTTTTTTTATCTTAAATGCAGTATAACAATGAATCTAAGTTAGTGTGACTTACCATATACATACGTAAACATATCTTACCAAAGAAATGAGACAATATATAGTCAATAATGTTGTAAAAACTAGGTATGGTGTCAGATGGATACTAGATTTATGGGGGAATCACTTCATAAATTATATAAATGCCTAACCACTGCCCTATGCATCTGAAACCAATATAAAATAATATTGAATGTCAAAAAACAAAAAAGAAACGAGACAATAAAATTTGATAAAAATATCCAAAAAATTA
This sequence comes from Rhinolophus hipposideros, assembly GCF_964194185.1. Taxonomy (NCBI): domain Eukaryota; kingdom Metazoa; phylum Chordata; class Mammalia; order Chiroptera; family Rhinolophidae; genus Rhinolophus; species Rhinolophus hipposideros. The sequence goes on along the minus strand of NC_138058.1, from coordinate 60,838,636 downwards.
AGCTCATCCTCTAATTAAAGCCCTAAACCCTTCTGGAATTAGGGACTAAATTATTTCCCAGATCACTGGTTAATGTTCCCAGTAATTATTTATGTACTTCTGAAAGAAAGTATGCGAATTCCCTATCAGTTGTTTCCAGATAAAAATATAGGCTTTCTTCCTTGTGAAAAACCCACAATCAAGCCCTTAAATGCACATGTGTACACGCTTTTAAAAACATTCTGTCCTCTGTGTAGTGGCAAAATAATGCTACTATTATGCCGTCCCCACGTGCATTTCGATTTTTTTTTTCTGGTGGTAATGACTCTGGTATTACTCCTTGCATCGGTCCATCTGTCCACTCCCTTTCCTCACCCCCCACACGACCAACCATACACTTTTGAAGATGACAGGGCTGTTAACAATAAAGACTCAAGTCTACAAAGGGAAAACCATTTTCCTTTATATGTTAGCTTTCCCTGACAAACGACTCTCATTCCCTGTCATCTTTCTACCAACTGAGCAACCTAACCCACAGGAACATGTATACACATCTGCATGTTAGTAAATACCTACATGTAACTAAATCCAAGCACATATTTTCTTCCTAAACTCATGAATATCCCGACATCATTCAGTCAGTCAGAGTGAGGCGGGAGGATGGGAATGAGCCTGCTAGGGCTTCCGAGGCTGACTCAGCCACAACTACCTTCCACAAGCCTCCAGGTCTCCCTTAGTTTTTGTTTGTTTTACTTTTTCTTATTCACAAAATGCAGATTCAGGACTTAGCTCTTATCTGCTTCCAGTTCTAAAACATTTTGATTATATGAGAAATGTAAACATGGGCATCACTCATTCAAATTAAACAGTCACTTCCATCTAATCAAGAGAAGGAATGGTTAACAGAAAGCAGCCAGAATAAATATGCACTGACAGGTGGTTAAAAGGCCAAAGCACAGAAGGCTAAATTTTGAACAGGTAAAACTGCTTATTTATAACTTCAAAGGTTGGCCTCCTACAGTCTGTTAATGAAACATCAAGGAAGCAAACAGTTGAAATGTCAGAACTATTAGTTCTGGGTAAAAACAGAAAGAACCACAAGTCATAGTTTCTCTAGCTACTCAAAGTGTTGTCTGTCAAAAACATGTGAAAACATAAATGATACAAATGATTATTATCATAAAACCATGTTTATGCTACAACCCAGAGAAAATACCTGTTATCATTTTGGTATATTTCTTTCTTTTTCTATGTGCATAATAAATTTTTGTTTAAAACTGTCTTACATTTATTTTGACCTGAAACATATTTTTAAAGGCATTATATTCAATTATGCGGATATCCCAAAATTAAACTGAGCTCTCACTTTTGGACACTAAAGCTGTTTCAAGTTTTCATATACTGTAACAATTGTTGCAACAAATGTACATAAAACTTAGGATATACCTCTGATTAATTCATCAGGATAAATGCAAAATGGATTTGAATATTTTTACAACCTTCCTGTTATATACTGTCAGACTGCCCTTCAAAATGGTAGCACTGCGTTTTTAAAGAATTTAAGAATAAACTAAAAAAAAAAAAAAAAAAAAAAAAAAAAAGACTAAACTGATGAATCATCTGCTCTTATCTTTTAGCAGATGGGGTTTGAATAAGAGGAGATTAAGTTTCTTAGAAAACAAATAGCAGAATTACACAAAGTAGAGAAATCACATAGAATTAAGTATGATTTAATAGATAATGGGCTTTACAGTCTGTAAATTTTGTTCTCTGAATTCTTCTTTGGGTTTCTGACATTATTGAGTTCTGATCATGCTTATAATTGAAGTCTGTATTCTGATTCTAAATCTTTGGTACTATATTTAGAATCTTACCCTAAGTTACCTTTGAATCTAGGATACAGTCCCAAACGGCCACCCACAACAGTGAACCATTTCTATAAATGAATATCTGGGGACAGAAATTCTCTTAAAAGACATCTGGAAAATCTAATTAAGAAATATTTCAAACTAAAAGCACAAATATTGGTAAAGTCATTTCAAATGTTATCTTGACACTAAAACAAGAAAATAAACAAAAAATACGTATCAAATTTTAAAAAGGAGAACAGAGACAATCATAGGAAAATAATCTAAAAGATAAAAAGCAGAAAGATCAAAATAAGAAGAAGAAAAGTAGAAACACTAAGGCATATTCCATAAATTAGAAAACCTCACTTAAAAGAAACATTAACAGAGGTAACGAGAGACTACAGTCAGTGGCAGGAAGGTGGAGAAACTAAGAACAACATAAACAATGGAACAAATAGGTAGAAGAAAGTGAATAAACGGTCAAATATCACTTGATGTTACAACAGTGTTATATCTCGCTTTCATCTACACAATTATTCAGCCACTTCAACTAAGCAGGAACTAACTGAGAACTAGAAAGCCCTGGAAAAAGGGATTCTCACACCAGCCACAAAGGCGAGTCATATATTACAAAAGCTCCTGTGCTTCTCTCATAGTATGTGAGTAATCACTTATGTCCTTACTTTAAATAAAATGCTAAGAAGTTTGGTATGGTTTCTCTGTCAGTAGCCTATCAAAAGTAAATCAGAGCAAAGAGATTTGTAGAGACTGGTACACTGATAATACCATCATATCTACCAGTGATAAAGGATGGCCACACACACACACACCCCATCACCATCACCATCACCACCACTACAACCAACTACAACAACAAAAACTTAAGAAAAAGCACAACAGTTTAAAAACATGAGATGGGACAAACAACCCAGAGCCTCACAATTAGCCCTAAGTCATCAGAGAATGACATTCGTAAGAGATGAAAAAAACGTTTAAGTTATGATCAGTGAGCTCTGTTTAAGATGGGAGGTACAGACCACATTTAAAGAAGTCTCGACCCTGAATGATTAAAATTTAAAAGTGGAGACAGGCTTCAAACCTAAAAATTTTATTACCTTAAACATCTCATTCTCTAGCCAAGGAAATTATGGTACAAAAATAATGAAACAGAGCTACAGATGGTAAAGAAACTGCAACTTTGAATATGAAGAAGATAAATAAGCCATGTTTTAAATCTCTCTGAATAATATAAACATGGTAATGAGTGACCTAGTGTGGCTTGTATCTCATCAATCCATACACAGTGTGCAATGACCTGGCATTCTGAGCACACTGACATGTCACATTTGACTGGACATGTGTACTTTTGTGCCACTTGAATACTGGTCACTTGTGTTCCTCTACGAAGTTCAAAACCACATAAAAAACAAACCAAAAAAAACCCCCTGCTATTATCTGGACCCCTTCCATATTTCACATAGCACTAGAAGTTGTATTTTTCTACTAACAGAACAGAGAATGGCATTAATTTTAGTACTCAGTCAACAATTTATATCTGGCAAAATTTTGGCACTATGTGCCAGGTACCAGCTCTATGTAAATGTAACAGATTTAAACATAGAAACTTAAAGACTCCAGAGTCATCTAGAATGTGCATTTATATAATAGATTTTCTATTTTTATACTAGTTTCCCCAGTACTCATAAAGATGCAATGCATATTCTTTACCTCTTATTATCATCATTAAAAAACAGAATCCCAACTTTTTTCTTTGTGTTTGAATGAAATATAATTGCATCTGTATTATATTATCTTCCTCAGAAAAACACCATGCTAGAATTTTTTTAAATTACGAAATTTCAGCCCAAAAGAGTAATATTACCATATGAAAAAAACTCAAAACTGAATATTTAAGTAAAACTATGATTTTTTTCACTACCAAAAATTTGTTTTACTTAACAGCTGATTTTGAAATGAAGACAAACCAGATAACAGTTTAACCAAACACATTATCTAAGATCTTTCTTTAGAATATCGAAATCTGTGTCTAGTGAGCCATCTAGCTTTCCAACTTTCAGTGTCATGGTAACGTTAAAAAAAGCACAGAAAGCAAATGCACCTCTGAAGTAACGTGGCCCAAAAGCTTGTATTAGAATCTGATCAAGCCTCTGTATCTTTCAATTAAACCAGAAAATGTAGGGCACAGAGGAACATCATGGGAAGCAATCATCAAAATCCAGCCTATGAGAAATGTTACAGGACAGATTACCCAGTTTCCTCAACAAATCAATTCAGAGGGTATCTCAACACTTCAATAAAACCCACAGCTTCAATCTTACCTCCCTGAAACCTGCCAGTTTCCTACTCCGTGGCACTCTGTATTATGCTACTTTGATCATTATACTGTATCATGTGTCTCTCCCATTACAGGACGAGCACAGCGGAGTACGACAAAGGAGCTTAGTACAGGGCTCTGAAGCTAGACAGCCTGAGCTGAAATCCCAGCTTCACCCCTCAGTTAACTCATCTATAAAATGGAGAAATGACCACCTGCTGTGCAAAGAAATTGTAAGTATTCAAGTGACAAAATATACGTAAAGCACCTAGCACAATGCCTGGCATATCTTAGGCAGTTAGTAACTATCTATTGAGTGAATAAATAAAAACCAAAAGCAGAAAAATTAAGTAATTGTGAATTTCACCTCCTTTGATTTCATCTAACCTCATTTTTATAGTATCTACTAAATAGTAAAATGCCAAAATGGCCAATAGTCAGAAAAAAATTAAGAAAGATAACTGAAAAAAACAGGGTGTCAACTTTTAAATAACTGCTTGGCTCTATGGTTTTAAGAAATAGTTTAATCACAGCAAATACCACCTGATGAAGAACAGAGTTATTATATTACGAAAAAGGCTATTCTTGACCAAACCTGGTAAGAGTAATCAAATTCATTTTCTAACCAAAAATAGTCAACATAATCATCTTCAAGCATGATTTCTAATATGGAAAACATTTTTAAAGGATTTTTAAATGTCAACATTACTGTTCTGAAGCTCCTCGATTTTCTTGCTTTAAAAAAATAACACCAAACAAATTAATTCACCCAACTTTTCCACCTGAACAGTAGGTGGCATAACTTAACATACTCTGAGCCAGGTGAGTGATACAGTGGTAGTAAAAAACAAAAAAGGTTCAATATAGCATCATCCAAAATTCTGATAACATTCACTTATAACTCTTTCAAAGTCCTAATTTGAAAACAAAATCTTTCAAATAATACAAAAATACTTACATCTCAATTTGTCCAGCATTTTTCCACCACACATGGTTGCTAACATAGCTTTAACTGAAAATACCGTCAACTTGCCTCGGCCCTCACTGCAAAATAAATTATATTAGAAACAATTGCTATCTGGAACCACAAAAGGAATCAAATGTATCACTAAATGTCAAGCAACCAGTAAAGTGGCCCCCACCCTTATTGCCACTATATTACCTTGGATTTTTAGAAACCTTGGATTTTTCCTTTTTTTTTTCCTCAGGAGAATTAAGGCTTCATCTTAGGTGAATAGTGCTAAAACTAACTTGAATTGTTTGGAAATGACATTTATAAACATTCTGTAAAGCACTTTCTGCTGGCTGTGTAGGCAGAGGCCAAATGGATGGACCAGAAGTAAATTTCCTATCGACTTAGCCCATTAAATCCACAGCTCAGGCATTTTTAAGTATTCAAAACTGAGGCTGTTTTGAATAATAATTAAGAAATCTGTCCTATCATGCTATTATATAGTAACAACACTTGATTGTTAGGTACTAAACCAACAGGGGGCACGCACAAGGCTATAAAGATTTTATAGGACATTCATCCTTGTTTTTACTATGACAACCTTTAAGTTACCATGTGTTTATTCTAAGAAGCTCAATCACATCTGCCTCAGAGCTTTCCCTACCACAATTGTGAGAAAAGTGAAGGGTAAGGAAGGGATGGCACTATCAATTTTTTCCTAGGAATTTGGAGAGATGAACTGTAGAAGAACATCAGTGAATTACCCAAAGTAAAGCTGCACACCCCCTGCAGATCCAAGACAGTATCAGCAAGGCCCCTGACCCACAAGCCCACTGCTCCATCCACTCAATGCTGCCCTGGTTTCACAGAGGATGAAAACGTCACTAGCTGGGTTTTAAAGTCGTTGTATATACATTAACAAGGGGCCTTTGTGCTAATTTTACACAGATAGTACTACAAAGTTTCATAGCAACTTAGTAAACTACCTTTCCAATAATAAGAACTATTATTATCTTCATTTTGAAAAGCAAGTGTCGTCCTATTTATATTTACTAATGGTCCTACGAAAGTGTCTCCCATTTTTCCAAAGCTTCTTTGTACATACAGTAACATCACACCTGAAAAAAAGGAAATGGCCTATAAGCCAGGAGGTTCTCAATGAAAACATCGCCAGGAAATGCCAATGTTTTTTACAGTCCAATTTTTAACTATAACATCCATTGAGTTTATTCATAAGGTAAAACAGGAATCCCTAGGGCCGGCCCAGTGGCTCAGGTGGTTGGACTGATGACTGGCGCCGCTGACGGCCTCAGCCGGGGGGAGCGCAAGGCTCCTAATACCAGCATGGGCCAGGGAGCTGTGTCCTACACAACTACACTGAGAAACGACGGCTTGAACCGGAATGGGGCTGGGAGGTGGAAGGGGGGGGGGGGCAGGAATAGGAATCCCTAAAGTTAGCTAAAATTAGGATGGGGTTTTAAAAATATATAGCTCTTCAGAAATACAGATACTGACTCCGTCTTATACAGTACCTGAAAATATGGCACCTGGAAATGATAAGGAATATTCCTATGTCAAATATCCAAATATCCTTTGCATTACTGACATGAGCAGTGTCGGTGGCTAGAGAGTGCATCGATTGTATTAAAAGGAATAGATACAGAAGATACAACTGATATAGAAATTTTACAGTAGACATTTCTTTTTGGTCACCAACCATCCAAATGCTGAGTCTACATTTTAAAAAGACCAAAGAATGAAGAATGAAGGGGGAAAACACACCCAGATATCTGCTTTCCCATCATTCTTCGAAACTAAGATATGGGCACGTGCGTGCACAAGCTCCACCCATAACATGCACCCCTACAGACTTCCAATAGAAAAGTCTTAACTTTTAGAAGCTGGAACTCCAAAGACATCCCTGGCAAGGACGGCAGCAGTTATATCCGGTGTCCTGAGGTGGCAGAGACAGAGTTCTATGGCAGCGCCCACAGCCCAGCCTCAGAAGCGTCTGGAGCATAAGCAGCAATAGATTCGTGGCAGATGTGCTTCGCGAGACCATTTGGTGTGACTCTGAGCTTTGTTCTTGGCACTGGGGTCTTCAAGCCTAAACTTTCCCAACCCTCTCAGAGCGTCTTTAATAAGACCCACATTCTTTTAATAAATCAGCCAGAAAGAGTTTCTCCTGCTCATAACCAAGGACGCAGCATTCTGAGGGATGCATTCTGAGGGATGCAGCTTCTATCCTGAAGTAAAGTGGCCCAGAAAGATGAAGCGACCAAAGAAAACATTGCCAATGTCCAGAGTGAGAAGAAACATGCCCAAATCCAGCAGAGCAAGAATGAAGTATTCACCAACAGAAGAGTCAAGCTTTGCTGTACAGCTAATGACATTTTTAAAGGTAAATATGCTCAAAACCTGTTTTGCAGACACATTTCATGTTGCAAGAATATCCAGGAAATTCCACAGGGAAAAGTAAAAATCAATCTTAAGAGAGATTCCCATAAAAATCATGACCCGGATTACATGTGGGAGAAGAGAGGGTTGGAACACAGAAAGGAGCTTCTGGGGTGCTGACAGCATTCTTTCTTGGCCTCTGTAGTCCTTACACGAATATTTGCTTCATAACAATTCATTTTAAACTGCGTTTCATTTTCTGTATTTTTCTGCAGTTGTTTTCTATTTTTCAATAAAACTTTTTTTTAAATTAAGATTTATTGGGAGTGACAATGGTCAACAAAACTACATAGGTTTCAAGTGTACACTTCCATAATACATCATCTGTTTATTGCATTATGTGTTCATGATAAAAACTTCTAAAAAATGAATCTTGGGGGGCGGCCAGATGGCTCACTCAGTTGGTTAGAGCACGAACAGCGTTGCCAGTTCGATTCCCACATGGGCCAGTGAGCTGCGCCCTCCACAACTAGATTGAAGGACAACGACTTAGAGCTGATGGGCCCTGGAAAAACACACTGTTCCTCAACATTCTCCAATAAAAAAATTTAAAAAAGGAATCCTGGGAAAGTGACGGTTATCATTACTGAACAAAGCTAATAGTTTAAGGGGAAAAATGATAAAGGGGAAACCTACAGGTTAAAAGGCACTTAAGATATATAAATGAAATGCATAAAATTTTCCATAATAAAAGTTTCCATAACAAAAATGTACAAAAAGAATAAAAACATTACAAATACCAAGGCCTAGGCCCCCACCTTAAATGTCCACTAGTAGAAGACTGGCTATTCATGCTATCATAAAAAATAATGAAAAATAATATATGAAAGATAGAAAAACATATTTGAGCTAGTTTACTATGTTAAAAAAGAAAAAGGCAGGCGTGGAACAAAATAATTGCTAGAATGCAGTCTAGCAATTATGATAAAAAGAAGAGAGTAAAAATATTATCACATACAGACACACTCTGACTTACAATGGTTCAACTTACAATTTTTCAACTTTATGATGGTGCAAAAGCGAATATTCACTCAGTAGAAAGCATATGTCAAATTTTGAATTTTGGTCTTTTCTCAGGCTAGTGACATGTGGCATGATATTCTCCCATGATGCTGGACAGCAGCCGTGAGCCGCAGCGCTCAGTCAAGCTTACGATCACAAGGGTAAACAACTGGTACTCTACAGTGTGGTATGAAATGCACTTTGACCTACAATATTTTCAACTTAGGATAGGTTTATTGGGACATAATCCCATAAGTCGAGAAGTATCTGTATTTGTTTGTATATGTGTAAAAACTATCTGTGAAAGGATATTGAAAAAAATAACATTGGTTGTCTCCGGGATAGAAAGTAGGCAGTCAACGGAAAGCGATGAAAAGGCAAGCACTTTTTGCTTTATAAACATTAAACATGCTAATACTAGAAAAGAAGGTACTCAAGTCATAATCTAAGCTTCCAATTAAGACACTAGAAAAATAACAGCAAATTAAACCCAAAACAAACAGAAGGGGAAAAAAAAATGAATTAAGAGCAGAAATAATAAAATTGAAAACAGAAAAAAATTTAATGAAACCAAAAGCTGCTTCTTCAAATAAATAAATAATATTGATAAAGTTCTACCCAGACTAAGAAAAAACAGAGAAAATATAAATTATCGATATTAAGAATGAAAAACAGAATATCACCAAGTTCTCCACACATTACAGAAAAAATAAGAAAACATTACAAAAATCTTCACGTCCATAAATTCAACAGCTTAGATGAACCGGACAGACACAAACGACTCCTTGAAAAACACTAACTACTAAAGCTCACTCAAGAAGAAACACAAAGCCAGAATAGGCCCATATCCATTATAGAAACTGAATCTGTGTTTTTAAGCCTTCCAGAAAAGAAAGCTCTGCATTTAGCAGGATATACTGGGGAATTGTAAAGCAGAAATAATTACATTTCTACACTGACTCTTCCAGGGAATAAACAAGCATTATTTTGATATCAAAAACACATCGAGACATTATAACAAAACAAAAGTCAATATCCCTCGTGAATTTAGACACAAAAATCTTAACAAAATGTAAGCAAATCAAATATAACAATATATAAAAACAGTAAAAATCACAACCAAGAGGGCTTTATCCCAGGAGTATTAACACTGATTTAACATTTGAAAATCAATCAATATAATTTACCATGTTAACAGACTAAACAAGAAAGGCCATATGGTCATCTGAATAGATGCAGATGACAAAATTCAACATTTATTCCTGATAAATAATCTCAGAAAATTAGAAAAGGAAGGGAACTTCCTCAATCTGATAATGGACACCTTAAAAAAACAATAACAGCTAACATCATGCTTAATAATGAAAGACTAAGTTCGTTTCCCCTAAGGTCAAGTCAAGGATGACTGCTTTCACCACCAGTAATTCGCATCACAGTGGAGAACCCAGCTGGTGCAATAAGACAAGAAAAAGCAATAAGACATACGGACTGAAAATGAAAAAAAATACAATTATGTGTAGTCCAGACAATATGATCTTCTATGTGGAAAATCCCAAAGAATCTACAGAAAAATCCCAAAGAATCCCAAAGAAAACTCCCAAAGAATCTACAAAAAAAACACTATAATAAAGGATTTTGGCAAGGTTGCAGAATACTAAGTCAACATACAAATTCAATTTTATTTCTATAAATTGGCAAAAGTTAATAGGGAATACAATAGCACCAAAAATATGAAAAGCATTGATACAAAAAAAATGTTCAAGACCTATAGAATGAAAATTACAAAATATTGATGAAAAAAATCAAAGATGTAAATAGATACACCATGCTCATGAAATGAAAGTCTCAATATAGTTAAAACGTCAATTCTCCCTAAGCTGATCAGAAACCTGTTGTGATTCAATGCAATCCCAAACAAATTCACAATAGGATATTTAGTAGAAATCAACAAGATTATTCTTTGCATATCCTTCAAGTTGTAAATCCATACAAATTTCAATGAGATATGAGAATAGAATAGATGCCTAAAGTTCTAGTATTTTTTTAAAAGTTCCTCATGTTATTTTAATATACATCAAGAGCTGAGAACTACCAACATGGAACTTTGAATGCAATGCTAAGCCTGGAGTTTCTATTTTTCAGGCAATGAAAAATAAAAGGCTTTAAAAAATTAAAGAGAATTAATCATATTGTGTTTGTATAACTCTTCTGTCTCCGAATCTCACATTCTTCCTTCAAAGAGACAAAATAACATCTATTCCACACTGCAAAGGAGAAAGTGGTACATTCTATGCATAGAGACAGGAGCGTGTGGCAGAGCCAGCATACCAGCAAAAGAGCCAGGTCAAACTTTCCCCTCTGTCCTGGAAGAAAGATGTAACCTCTGGTACTCATCAATAAACACCATACAACAGGTCTTAATGGGTACTATGACATTTTATTTCTAAAAATTAGTATAATACCACTTAACACTTTTTCTTAATTTTCAAAATGCTTTAGCAACTGATGTTTACAATAGCATGCATCCCTTATTCAAAATATTCCTTAACTCAACTCTGTTGCAAATAATAGCCCTAGATTCAGAAAGTCTTACATCCAAATGCAGAATAACAGATATACTTGTCAATCAACCTGGATCAGCACTAAAACACCTGTATCCTTATCCACTCGTTAGGATCATTACTAATCTCAATGGCTAGTCTCAGGTCAAGTAGTCTGTAGGTGCATGAACAGAACAAGGCATTAACCCTTCAACCAATTATTATCAGTAATGAGTTGTCCCATTACTCATCATCTCTCATATCATTTTTCCTGTTCTCAACAGTGACAGAGCAATCTCCACCCATAATCTCCCACCGAACAAACCATAGATCTTCTCTCCTCTCTGCGAGTATGCAATTTGGGGTGTGCAAATGTATGTGTGCTTAACATTGCATGCATATGGAGGGTAAGGGGATACACCTCTCAGTATCAGTGTGTCCCTCAACAGGATAAAGGGAATACGGAAGTAAGGTTGAGGGTGTTTTAAGTAGGGGGAAAGGAGAGGTATCTGAGATTAAGCATCACAGTAAATGTGAGGGGAATGAATCTGCAGACAGGAGAGATTTGGGAATGCTGCTTGGAGAGCCTTTATGTCTACGAGCCTGTTCCTAAGTATGTAACCGTGTTTCCTGAGCATGGGGAGTGGGCTCGGCTCTTCATTCTGAACAAATCTTCCCCACTTATAATGCTCACCATCATTTAGAACTTTAGGCTCACAGTTCCAACTATCAAAAAGTTTATTCACCCTTCCAAAGGGAATATTAATATAAGCAAATTAAAAATGGATATTTAAATATACTTATAAGTACTTATTAAAGATATTTATATAAAAAGCTAAGTATAACTTAGCATAAAGAAATAATTATGCAATAAAATTATTGAAGGGATAGTTTCACAATTCTCACCTCCTCAAATAATGTTATATTTTTTGTTTCAAAAAGAAAACCAGTTGGCTCCCTCCTCTCAACTATTTGCTCTCAGCATTTACTCCTTTGCTCTGAGTGCTTTTCTTGGCTTTGAAATCTTTCGGTCTAGCTTAAGCCTAACAACTTCCCATAACTGCCCCCAAACAAAGCAAAGGGAAAGTGTACCTTTTACTTTTCTAATGTTTCATTAGAGTTCCTGCATTCTTCCTCTCCAATTAGAGGCAGCAGAGAGAAACTACTAATACCCTGTGATTATGTCCTTTATCTAATTGATTCTTTTTTCTTGGAAAAACTCATTCTTGATCCTTCCCACCAGACAGACATTTGAATTTAATCCAGACAGGAGTACACTCACTGGTAAAGCTATATTTAAAACGGAATAGTTAGCTGCCCCCGGCCATGGTACATATAACCTCACCCAAGTCAATGATTTCAGTAACTCCAAGGTAAAGTCCGGGTTCATACCAGAATCAATTCTCTTCAAACAAGATTTGGGGAAAATATTTCACCTCATTTCGTCACACACACACACACAAAGTGACTCACTTAAAATCCGGCCTGAGATAGCGGCAGAGTTGATTAGTACGTCAACATTTAAGATGTAACACCATGAATCGTAAAGATGAACCCCCACATACAGACGCTTAAATGAAAGGATTAAACAGGTAATGTGTGTTGAGGGCGACAGGAGGGAGAACTTGTTAGTTTAACTCCCCGCAAACAGAATCTCTCCAAGGAGCAGCCTCTCTCAATCACGAAGAGCATGACTGATGGTCCTCTTTCTCAGACATCTCTGCATGATTCATTTCCATAGACATATCATTTTACAGTCTGACAATAAACTATGCACATGATTCAAAAAAAGAGTTCTTATTATCCAACACTGAGAAAACACCATGATTAGCTCTGGGCCACGCTAAGCAGACAGTGAGTCACCCTGAATAAACACCTATGTTTGGACAGGCAGGTAGGTACCTTCAGAAACCTCTGCAGTCCTCACCTCTGCCCTTTGGATGATGGCAACTGCTCATTTCAGTTACGTAAAGTCTCAAATTCTGCCTATCTTTTGATATTGAAATTCACCTATCTGCATAATGTTTATTTATACCTTTGCACTATCACGTAAGAGCTTGCTACTCAAATTAATATATTTGAAAACAAGACTATGGGGAGCATTTTTTACTTAATAAAACAAGCTATTTCTACATCTTTAGCAAATAATTGTGATGCTGCCAATCATAAATCAGTACTTTTTACATGAAAATAGACTACTACTTTAAAAACACTATTACCAGTCCAATTATCAAATATAGTTAAGAGTAATAAGAGCAGTTCTCTTTGATTTTCAAAAACTCTTATTTTTCCAATTACAGTAGTCTTAATTTATAAAACTTCACCATGAATGGATTATTCAATAATCAACTGCAAATCAAGACTCCATTTGACAAATGTCAAATAGCATAATCAAGTAAAATCAACATAAAATATTATTCAATTTTATCATAATCAAAATGCCTAATTTTCATTGCTGCCTTACAAATGTTATTAAGAATCCAGTGGTGTGCTTATTGAGAATTCAAAGAGAAATACATGGTAGAATCTCTGCTCTCAAGCGCTTTCTGTCTTATTTGTACCCTTATGAAGCAGTTCAGAGCATTACGTAATTCAAAGTCAAAATATGATACAGACGAGCACTGTAAGTCATTAAAAGGATATAAATGGGTTGAAGATAATAAGGAAGGCTATAACGGAGGTGAAAACTTTAATGCAGGGGTGGGGAGCAGGAAGGACAGACAGGAGCCCAACCAAAATGCATGGGGGAACAAGGAGCATGTCATATTGGAAAAACTGAAAAGTACCTCAAGTAGTTTAATTAGAGCTTGGTGTGAGCAGGGAATTCAGGACAGATATCGTTAGACCTAACTTCATCCAACACCCACAAAGTTTCTGAGGTAGGAAGTTACATGATGAAAATAGTGCCTTAATAAGATTAATTCGGAGGTGCGTATTGAATGGACTCTGTGACTGCCTCTCTTTACTGTCACAGAAAAACAAAGCCAAGGAAAAAGCAACAGCTCAGAAAAAGTACTCCCCTTTCCCTTCCTTAAAAAAAAAAAAAAAAAAAAAATCTTATAAAAAGGAAATAATAAGGCCAAAATAGTAAGCACAAACCAAATTTTCTGAAATATTACCTAATGGTCAGACTATTTGTAGGACTGCATATCCTGAAATCAAGAAGATTCCTCTTTGAAAATTAGCACAAATGCTTGACTTCTCTTGGAAGAAAAGCAAAGCTATAAAGAGTAAGTGATGGGAAGAGTAATAGGTGAACTTCAAGTTCACAAACTTCTGCTCCCTGAACAATTCTGCCACTAAGCGCTTAGACTGGGGCTCCAAGAATTAGTGTTGATCACATCACACCACAATATGAAATCCACAGAAGGGCAGGGGATGCAGGCCCCCTCCTCTACCAGAGCAGCTGTTTTTCTCAATTTTGCACTAAGTTTCCCCTTAATAGGATTTCACCTTTTTAAAATATTCAAAACCCCTAGCTCATCCTCTACCATCACATGGAAATTTCCTAAAAGAGCTACAATCAGATCCTTATCAGAGATCCTTATATAAACGTGGTACTATTGAGGGCATCAAAAACTTCCCAGTCAGCACTAGTTCTCTCCTAGTTTATTTGGCTGACTTTTCCTTGTCATCTTGAATCCACCTAAGAACAGGCAGGAATATGAGTAAATACTGTACGTAAATACAAGGAATGTTCTGCCTCCCAGGAAATTCTAGTTTTTGTTTAAAAATCACTAAAGGGTAGGACTGTAACTTAATTATTATCTTTTTCAGCAATGTCCATTCCATAATATGCTACTGGGCATATTCAAGATTTAAGAACTATATTTGCTTTTATTTTAAATGAACTAGTATCCTTTTGCTCTGTTTTTCACATTGCTTTGTTTTGGCATTCAGTATTAAGAGGGGACTTTTAAATATATCCAAATTAAACTGCTAGAACAAGATTTAAAAATAGTTCATAGCCACATTTCCAAACTACACAGGAATTTTTTCATATAAATTCATCATAAATTAGGTGTATAAAAGTCTTTACCCTAAAGAAATCTTTAGCTTTCTGTGAATATGTCCAGGAGACCTCTGTACCTTGTACTCTAAAGTTTGGTTTTTCTCCCTTTTGCTATCTCTTCACTCTTCCTTCTCCTCCCTTCTATAGCCATAATATTTAACTTATTTGATATAATTATGGAATCAAAGTTTATAATCTCTGCTTTATCATTTCAGTAAGATGATTTTTATTTCCAACTTTAAAATGTTGTTAGTTGAATTAATTTGTGTTGTGCGACCCTGAATTGATTTACTCACTGAGTCAGTGTCATGATAAGATGCTGCTTGCTCACCACAGAATAACAGTTTTTATTAAGGTTTTTAGATTAAGCGTCATTCAACGGACAGTATTAAAATTAACCTTATGGACTCACTAATCTAAATCGCTGGAGGGAAAAAGCATCAGAATTCTGGAATTTATGTCTCATGCACACTCTTGTTTTAAAAATTCAAACTTCTAAAACTTTTTTCTATTGAATGGATTGGGTATCTAATTTGATAGCATCTTATAAAAATATGGATTTATTGAGTGCCTATGTTGTAGCTTAGCTTTAACACTTGTATGGTTTTACCATTAATTCACAGAATCCTCAATAATATTATAAATTATAATGAATAGCATCCTACAAATGTATGAACTCAAAGTAGGTATACAGAGAGAACAACAAAGTGGAGAGAATTAACCCGAACAAATCAGATGGCTGAGAGTATGCAGGGACCAGAAATCTGAACTCCTGGTTCCTGGAATACAACCGTCAACCTCTGTGCCTACATCATTTGTGATTTCTTTTTTGTTTTTTTCTAATACCAACTTAAATACAAATAGAGCAATGCACTTCTGTTTTAATTCAGAGTACATTTAAATAGTTTTCTTCTATTGTTTTGAGGTTTATAAGACAATGTTCTGCATTGAAAAAATTAAAATAGGATCCTAAACATGAAGAAAAAACAAGGTACTATATAGTTCAGGGGCATTTGCTGCTATATAATAAAGACAAGCTAGAAACCCTCATAATCCAATTCATCACTTGGCTCTATTTCACTGGCAAGAGAACAGCTATCTTAAGGCACCTATACTTTTACCCAGCACTATGTCTAAAGTGTGTGATTCTCCGTATTACAGAGCTTAATATGTGACATGCCCCAGGACAGTACATCGCCATGGCATTTAGAAGAGACTTACACAGAATAATTTCCTCTCTAACTGTGATTCTAAGTTGACAGCCCTTAACAAGGAAGTATGGAAGAAGGATGACCAAGGGACAAACGTTCTTACAATGAAGTAAGCGTGTAACGTACTGACCCGTCGTAAGCAGCAATCATAAAGTTAAGGAGGAGGCTGATGGACTGTTCCACACTGATCTGGTGAGTAGAAGGAAGGCGCTTGTTCAGCTGGTAGTAAATGGATGAGATGACAGTTTCGAGGCGGGACACGCTGATCTCAGTGCTATGGTCCAGTGTATTAAGGCCATTGTCTCTGAAGGCTTCAATCATGTTCCAGATATCAACAAGATGGACTAAAACACAAAGAAAATAAACTGTTGACAATTTAAAAGTTTTAATTCATCAGAAAGCCATAAGAACTTTATATTTATTTACACTTGATAAAAGACTGAAGGGTGGCAGAATGAATATTCCACCCCAAAATAAGTCAGTTTCACATAAGGGTTCTTTTGAGCTAAAGACACCTGAAAAACAGCAGGTACCAACAAAGCTCTCTGACCTCCCTTTTGCTTCCTGAAAGCAGAAAATAAAACCCTCATGTGGGAGATGCCTTCCCTGGTCCAGGAGGAAAGTAACATTCTTATCATCAGAGACAGTGAAATGAGGCCGAGATTAATCTATAAAGACTTGTAAAAATAACTCTTATCTTCCTCTGGTCTCCTTATATATACATTTTTAATTACTCTTCCACAATTGCTACTCTTTGTTCAACCTAGAATAGTATATAAGCACTGAGACCTTCATTTGGGTCATTTTCCCATGGGGGCTCCCATGTACATGTAAAAATTTGTATGCTTTTGTCCTGGTAATCTATGTCAATTTAATTCTCAAGGCTAACCAGAGACCCTAAGAGGGCACAGGTACAGTTTTGCCTCCCCTACAATAGACTGAAAAATATATAATGCAAAATTTAACAGAATGTCAGAGAGACAAATTCACAAGCTTTGGGGAAGATATTAACACAACTTTCTTAGTAAATGACAGAGCATACATAAAAAATTAGTATGGTCACGGACAATTAAACCTTATGACTAACAAAATAGGCATAATGGACACTATATGAAATGCTATCAACAGATACAGTGGATGTTTAAATAAAAAAAAATTTATTCCAGTAAAAGACACATTACCATTAATCCCCCTCAAAATGCTCGCCCTTGCTTCAAACACATGTATCCCTTCATTTGTGCCAATTTCTGAAGCAGTTCTGGAAGTCCTCTTTCATGAGTGTCTTTACTTCACCCTCCATCATGACAACACTCCATGTCACACATCGCTTCTGGTGCAGCAATTTCTGTCAAATACAAATATTATGGTGTGTCCTCATCCACCTTATTCACTGGATCTGGCACCAGACCTGGTGACTTCTGGCTCTTCCCCAAAGTCAAAATAACCATGAAAGGTAAACATTTTGAATCGATTCAGGACATGAAGGCAGTCACTGACAACACAACTAAAGACACTCACGAAAGACGACTTCCAGAATGGCTTCAGAAAGTAGCAAGAACAATGGGATATGTGTGCTTGAAGCGAGGGGGAGTATTTTGAGGGGATTAATGGCAATGTGTCTTTTACTGCAATAATTTTTTTTATTTAAACATTCACCATATTTTTTGACCACAGTTCGTACACACCTCAACTTATGACACAGAAAAGTACAATAACTCTGTCATAAGTTAGTTAATCTTCATGGAAATTAAGACAAGAAAGATTTTATATGCTTGTGTGTGTGTGTGTGTGTATTTTATTTACTTATTTTATAAGTAGCAATTGTGGTAGCAATTCATTTTATATTAAGTTTAATCAAGAAAGTTAATTCTTATTATACTTGATCAAAATATTAACGCTTTTTTTCTTTTCCTCCAAAGGCTGAAAAATTGCATTACTTCTGTATAAAACTTTTCATTAAAAAAAGTGACAAGAAAAACAATCAATTCTCTCATTTAAGGAACATTAATACGATGTGAGTTTCAAAAACTACTTACATTATTGAGTTTGTTCAATATTTTGAGGGACACACAGAATAAAATACCAAGTTCTTTCCATCACAAAACTTATATTCTGACAGTTAAGACAAAATAATTCAAATAATAGTACAATATGACTAAAGGATATTAAAATCCTTTATTTTATATTATCAAGAGCTCTATCCAGTTATCACAGAAATGACTTACGGTTGCATCGTTTTTGTACAAATCGTAATTTGCAAGCTGTTCTGTAAGTTGATAGTCGTATGACATCAAAATTCTGAGCACCTGAGAAAAGGGTAAATAAAAAACGTACAAGTAGATTTACTGTTTAATTTCTAAATGCTTGGAAGTGACTCTCTTCCATTGTGTGCGCACAGTCTCTACATAACATGTCAACCAGGCCTTGTGATAAGACACAAAGGCAGAAGGAAGGTTAGGGACTTTTCTGCGTGCCCACTCCATGCCAGGCACCACGCCAGCAGTTTTGCTACTAGCCTAAGAAAACTCTGAGGGCAGGAACACTCATGACTGCAGTGAATTACTGTACATATCAGGAAGGGGGCTTGAAGCGGTACAGTAGGAAAGACCCTCGCCTGGAGTGAGAGCTAACTGCCAGCCCCAGCCTGACCACCAACCACAGAACACGACCGTGGCCATATGACAAACCTCAGTGTCCTGATCTGGAAAAGGAGGGAAATGGACTAGCTATTGTCTAATGTCCCCTTCCAGGTCTGTGGCAGCCTGTATTTTTCAAAAAAATGGCCACTATGGAATTTCCAGACCAGTATTTACATGTTTCTAGTACACTCCCTCCCCATCAAGAGCTAAAGATTATTTCCCTCTACTTGCAGGACACTGAGCAGGACACTGTGTCTGCCTTAATGAAGGGAATGTGGCAGAAGTGAGGACACTGCACAACTTCTGAAGATCGGTGATGACAGGTGGTACAGCTTGCCCCTGCTCTCGCTCTCTTGGGATGTTTACCCACGGAACCCAAACTGGTTTCCACTCTGTAGACATACCTCAGGGGCCAAGCCAGGCTAGACTCCTGCCTCCCCTCTCCAGCTTCAACTGAGCAGTACCAATTTTATAATCATCGTATATTGAGGGTCCTTGTAAGATCTCATTTGAAAAAGAGTACATACTTTTAATGCTTTTAAAAGAGTAAATGCTTTTAAAAGGTTTCACAATCACTGGTCCAGACCAATACCGCTATTTCATGGCAGAGGAATTTGAGGTCCAGCAAGTATGAGTGCAGCAGTCAAGGCCACAGTCAAGGTCACATAAACAAGTAGTCACAAAGCAAAACAATCCTTCAAATACTGGGAATCACCCCACTCCTCTCATCCATCTCTTTTTCTTTGTTCAAGTTTTATACAATAATGCAATTCTGAACAGAAGTTTTAAAACTGTAAAGTAATACACCAAATTTGTGCTATTAATTTCTCCTATGGCTCTAAGTGTTGTCCTAACATTAGTCATCCCTACGTCACTGGGAGGTAATTTATATGATGTAGTAATTATTTATCAGCACCTACAAGCTCATAGCAACAAAGGAGTTACAGCAAGAGGTCTAAATTGACTGGCACACCTTGATCTTACAAATATTTTAGGTAACATTCCTGCCTCATTATTTATGACCTTGCTTTAAAAAGCAATTCAAGTAAATTCAATTAAAATATGTACTCTAGCTTGCGGTCCTCCAACTTCATGATCCTTTAACGTCCATTCTTCCCTTTCTAAAGCTTATAACATAAAACTTCTGATTAAAGCTATGACGTGATCAGAAAAAAAAGCCATCCCCACACTTGCAAACAAGGGCTCCAGAAGCACTCAGGACTCACGCATTTCTACGAACAGCTGCCTCTTCTCCGCCATGGTCTTCCGCTTGTTCCCACTTTCCTCAATCATCCTAGAGACAAAGGAAAATACAAGAAACCACTATAACTGGACAATTTAACCAAGTGCTTTTCATTCTATTGTGAAGAGAGAGAGGTACAGGAAACCAAGTTGCATATGCACATACTGAGAGAGCATCCCTACAAAGAAAGTAGAAGAAAAAGATAAACTACTATCCCTTTATTTGACAGCCTTTAAAATATTAAAAGTCAGTACTTAAATGAGCGTATACTCTTGCTCCCTGTGCTGAAAATATGGGGCTATGTCTTATTTCTAACTGTGACTAGCTCCTCTGCAGAGTCCTAGATTAGTTGAGACACAGTTTCCATATCCCTACTGTTTTACATAGATAAACTGGTTACTAAATATAACTTAGAAAAGAACTATAAGGCTGCCATAAATAAGAACAGTTAGCTTATACATAAAAGACATAAGTAAAATACTCTACTTTTATTTTAAACAATATTAAACAAAACAAGCTATTCATCCCCACACTCAAAGAACTCCTAAATGTAACTTTTTGTCACATAGTAATAGTAGTTTTACATTGACAGACTTAGATTATACCAGTCACTTTGTTAAAACTCTTTCCACGCATTACTTCATTAAATATTCCCAACAATGCTAGGTGCTGGTATTTTATTATCCCCATTTTATAGGTTAGGAAACAGATGCCTAGAAAAGGGCACACAACTCAGATGTGGGAGAGTGAATCTCAACCCTTTCATTAAACTTCTTACATAATTGTTGCTTTTAGATGCGTATTTTCAAATATCTAGAACACAAAGAGCCCATTGCACGGACCCTATTGATGCAAAATTTATGACAATCTCAGCTGAACTTTGCCTTATTACATGAAGAAAAAAAATATCTAGAAAAATAGCATGAGCCAAATAACTTCACCAACCAGATTAAACTGTCGTAAATCATTCTCAAATACATTAGAATCACAAATTAAATGATGACTACACAAACTACATATCCATTAAAGGAAGGTAATTGGCGAAAGTTTAGTTATAAATATGTCCTAAAGAAAATTTAAAATGTAAATATATTCCTTAATATTCTGCAATTAATACTTTGATATTAAGATTGGTCCTTTCCTAGATTATTGAAATGTTAAGCTTCAACACACATGATGGTTACTTAACAATTTGCACCCAAGAGGAAAGAATTTTAAACAGAAAGAAAGTAAGCCAAAGAAAAAGCAACTGAAACAGCAAAAAACTAATGAAATTTAGGTTCTAAAGAAAAAAACAGTAGTACCAGTTGCCTATAATTACAGAGAAATAAAAGATACTCAGAAAGTTGTTCCCTCCTTACTAATCTTGGTCTCTCACAAATTTTAAATGCTCAACACAGATTAAGACAGAGAATATCATAATTTCCTTTATAATATATCTCATTTATTACATCCTTTTTCTACTTTTGCTATTTCTTTACACCTCTTTTTCTCCAAGGAGGGTCTAAGAATTCCAGCAGATTCCTAAAGTCTTCATGACAATTTTTAAAATTTTGCCTCTACTTCCAGATTAATTTTGAAAAAAACAAAAGTTATATAAACATACTCTGGATCGTCTGGATGACTACAAGTACGACCAAATACAAGTACCGCCATGCCATTTCAGGGCACATATCTGACCGTGTGATTAGTGTGGCACTGAGAACAAGAGACCACCTTGTTATTTATTTTTTTATTTTTTTGGTAGGGTGAGCAAATTAGAGAAACTATACTACCCTACGCCAGATCCCATCTGCCACCTGTTTTTGCAAATAAAGTTTTACTGGAACACAGCCACACGTATTCGTTCATGTACGCCGATGGATGCTTTCATGCTGCAGTGGCAGAGGTGAGTAGCTGTGACAGAGAGCATCTGGCCCGCAAAGTCTAAAACGGTTACTATCTGGTCCTAAAGTACGCCAACCTGACTGAAAGCAATAGGCATTAATATTGCATTATTACGCAGGTCTGGCTGCAATTAGCACGTCCCCACTGTCAAGATGACAATGATCACCCTACATGGGCTTGAGTTCCACCAGTTCCAGTTCTGGAAGTCTATACTTGGGCAAGAGCTTTCATCACACGCAGATTCATTCCTCATTGCTGAAATGGCATAAAAATTATAGCTACTTCACTAACCATTCACTTGACAAATACTTATTAAGCAGCTCTTACTGGCAGGCACATCTAGAAGTAGTAGGAAAGATTGCAGCGAATAAAAGAGACAAAGTTCTCACCTTAATGTAGCTTATATTCTTGTGAGAAGATTAAATGCAGTAATTCATTTAGACAGTGCCTGGCCTCGGGTAAGAGGACAAACGGAAGCTGCTTTTCTTATGATTACAATTATTACTACTACTACTATAACACAGTCTATAAATCTAGTGGAGACTCATTTGTAATTAATGATACCATGATAGACATTATTTAATGTAATGTACTTTCTTTTAAGAAAGTCCTTGGGCTTTTTGAAACTAATGACGTAAAGAGTAAACACTTGAGAAATGTAACGATCTAAATTGACACAAAACGATGGTATCTTCAAGTCACACAAACTTGCATCAAACAGCACATAAAAACATACATCAGAGCAATCTGATAAGCCGATAATGCACAAATCGACTTTTTAAGACACTTGTTTTATAAATTGGGTCTTAATTTTGTGTTATTGTTATTTAGACTACCCAATTTTTAAAAAACTTACAGTGAAGTTGTAGTTGACTTACATTCAACTAATACCAATTCAACTACATGAAAGAGAGAAAGAGAATGATTTAACTAACGAGCAAAATTCCACACCAGGATCACGTCCCAGGAGAGTGTCAGAAAGAAGGGTACCCGCAGCGCCCTGCGGTCTCAGTTCCCTCTGGCCTCTGACAATAAGCACCCCTTTTCCTTCTTTCTCTCTCTTTTTTTTTTCAGTTTACCTTCTCTTTTTTTCACAAACAGTTCAACTAAAGAAAAAGTAACCAGTTCCAACATGAAGAAAAAACCAGCTATACTAGATTTAGCACTACTGTGTATGTTAGTCTCCACCATGGTGTCGCTCCTGAAGAATTGTCAAAAGTAAGCTTCATCTGTCAGATGTGCCCTGTCAGTGATTTCAGAAACTGACTCCCAAGTGAGAATTTACTACAGTATAAAAAAAATAATTAAGATATGCTCAACTACCAGGATTTGATGCTGAAGCTTCAGAGACAATGTTTCTAAAGTTACGATTTCTTTAGGAGATCCTATTCATGTAGCCATTTTCTTAAAAATTTGGAAAATTGTTCATAGTACAGAAAAATCCTCAAAATTCAGAGCTATAGCATAAGGCTAATCAGTTCTTTTAAAAGCAATCATGAAACATAAGCAACATGCCAACCTGCATATGATGTCAACAAAGTTAAATGGTATTCATGCTGCCGTAACAATTATTTAACCATCATACATGTACATGAATAAAGATTAGAAGTAAACTTGAAAGTGAAAATACATATATACGGTATGGGGTTTTATTCCCTCAAGTTTTAATTTGTCGCTGTGCTGTTTGGCAATTTTTAGAAAGTTGAATAAGTTTGATGCTTATATTTAAAAGAGTTTTAAAATGTCCGAAGATGTTTCCTTAGAACCAACAGGGCAGCAGACACACTCACAGACTGTCAGTGAATGTATACGTACTGAAAGTATTTGGGAGGGCAATTTGGCAACATCTACCAAAACCTTAAATGTATACCACCTTTGGCCCAGTAAACAGGTGTATTTATTTGTTTAAAAAGGAAGAGAAGAGAGGGGAGGAGAGAGGAAGGGAAGAGGGGAGGAAGGCAGAGGAGGAGGCAGGAAAGAGGGAAAAATCCAGTATGAAACTGCTTAAATAACTAGTGGCACAGCCATACAATGGAACAGTGTAGCGGACAGGTATTAAAAAAAGAACGAGGCAGTTTGTGTAATTTATGAAAAGATGCTCAAACCATGTAAGCCCAAAAGGCCAGTAAGGAAACAGCACCACAATGTAGTCAGTGCTGGCTGTGCCGGGCCCGACACCCTCACCGGGCTGCTCATTTCTCCAGGCGGCACTCTTCTCTGGAGAGTGGCCTTCAGTTGACTGAACCCTCCTTAACGCAGAACCGCCTGGGAAGCAACTCACCGCCCTACGGGGCCACGGGCCACTGCCGCAGACGGCAGACTGACAGGTACAGATGGAAAGCCCAGCCGGAGTTCTGGGTCCTGGGAGGATGCAGTGAGCACAGCACCAGCCTTCCTCTCCCACTGAAGACAACTATTATCCTGCATAGAATGTGTGCTGGAGCTACCTGAGGTCTGAGAAAAGTAAATATCAGCAGGTGGACTGGGGAACAATACAGAATTCAGAGTACCACTGAACAGATGGTGAGTTCACCATTTTTTCCCTCTTCTATCAGCTGGCTTGAACTCAACGCAGTGCGAAACCCCGAACCTGGCACTGTGGTACACGCACACAGAAATCCTCAGAACTCTCTAGTTCTGGCTCAAAGCAAACAATAACTAAAGCCCAGACGGAGTGGAAGAAATTCCCCAGGTCTTTTTCTCTCTACTTTCTTCTTCATTCTCTCCCACCCCAGCCAGCAGGCAACCAGTGATGGAGGAGGTGGCAGTAGCAGCAAAAGCAGCTGACCTGGGAAACTAAAGGAGTCAGAAATGTGGAGAAAAGGACCCCTCCATTCTGTTCAGTCAGCTGCGGCTCCAAGAAGGACCCCATTCATATTTTCTCCCCCCTCTATCTTTCTGCCATGGTGGTGCAACTGCAGAAGCGGACGGTTTCTGGCCAGAGAAAAGAAAAGGGGTGTCCAGAGTAGCCAGAAAATATCCGGGCACTAGCTAAGCAGAAGTTCAGGAAAGCAACCCCATGCAGCCATTTATGAAATACTGGGATATTCTCCAACTCACACATTCAGGAATCTGATCTTAATTAGCATACCAACGACTTTGAAAACTAAGCTTACAGGAAGACCTCTACCTGGTTCCAGACTAACCAGTGGGTGGCATACACGTGGCATAGACCTGAACACCACTGAAAAAATTTGAAAACTGAACTGACATCAGAACAACAGCCAACAGAAACTCGTGGACTAAACCTAACCAGATCAAGTGCCCGCTGAAATAAAAATTAACAACATTCTCCATAAGATTTAAATAAGGCCCAAGGTATTATAACATAATGCTCAAAATGTCCAGGAAACAATACAAACTTATTTGGCAAACAAAGAACCATGAAAATCTTAATTCACAAGGGAAAACACAATCAACAGGTGCCAATGACAAGAGGACACAGGTGCGGAGTAACGTGACAGAAACTTTAAAGCAGCTATTATAAAAATGCTCAAATGAGCAATCACAGACTCTCAAAACAAAAGCTAAAGTATAAAATGTCAGCAGAGAAACAAAAGATAGAAAGAAGAACCAAATAAGAATGTTATAATGAAATACACAGTAACCTAGGGGATAAAATTCACTGGATGGACTCAATAGCAGAATGGAAATAACAGAGAAAAAAATCAGTAAACTAAGAAAGATCAAACAGAAATTATCCAATCTGAACAACAGAGAAAGATTAAAAGAAGAAAAACGAATAAGCCTCAGAGACTAGATAGGCAAAAATGAAAGGTTTAACATTCATTACTCCATCAAAATCCCAGAAAGAGATATGAAACAGTGTGGTGATATGGTGTGAAAACAATACATGAAGATGTAACGGCTGAAAACTTACCAAGTTTGGTGAAATACAGATTCAAGAAAGTAAGCAAACCATAAACAAGTTAAAGCCAAAGAAATCCATCAAAATGAAAGCATCATAAGCAAATTGCTGAGAACTAAAGACAAACTCTTAAAAGAAACAACACACACACACACACACACACACACACACACACAAAACACATAAAAGGGATCAGCAAATTTTTTCTTAAAGGACCAAATAGTAAACATTTTTGGTTTGCAGGCTATCTAGTCTCTGTCACAGATACTCAATGCTGCCATTTTAGTAAAAAAGCAGCCAAACATAATATGTAGACAAATGGGTGTGGCATTGTTAAAATTTAATTAGAAAACAGGTAGCCAGCCCACACACCATAGTTTGCCAGCTCCTGCTAAGGGGAAATAATGATACGAATTATTGTGGATTTCTCATCAAAGCTTTCGAGGCCAAAAGACAGTAGAATAACACTTTAAAGTGCTGAAAGAAAAGACTCTCCACCAAGAACTCTGTACCAAGAGACTATATCCTTCAGAAATTAAAGAGAGCTAAGAGAATTTGTGGCCAGCATACACGTTCTAAAAGAATTGCTGGGGGCGGCCAGATGGCTCAGTTGGTTAGAGCACGAGCTCTGAACAACAGGGTTGCCGGTTTGATTCCCACATGGGCCAGTGAGCTGCGCCCTCCACAACTAGATTTAAGACAACGACTTGGAGCTGATGGGCCCTGGAGAAACACACTGTTCCCCAATATTCCCCAATTTTAAAAAAAGTTTTTAAATTAAAACAAAAAAAAAGAAAAGAACTGCTAAAGGAAGTTCTTTAGAAAGAAGGGAAATAGTTCCAGAAGGAAACCTGAAACATTACAAATGAAGGAATAGCCATAGAAAAGATGTTGGGGGAAATAACACCAATGCTACACAATCTTTTCCAGAAAATACAAAAGAACACCGTTCAATTCATTTTAAAAGGCCAGTAATAACCCGATACCAAACTACTTGTAGACAAAGACAGTACAAAAACAAATATCCCTCATGAACAGACACAACAATCCTTAGTAACAAACAAAATCCTCAACAAAATACTATAAACTGAATCCAGCAATATATAAAAACACCAAAAGAAACTGGGGTTTATCCCTGGAACGCAAGGCAAGTCAACATATGAAAATTAATCAATATAATCCAACATATTAACAATCTAAAACAAAAATAGATGATCATATCAGATTCAAAAAGAGCATCTGATAAAATACGATGTCTGTTCATAATGATAAACTCTCAGCAAACTAGAAATAAAAACTTTCTCCACCTAATAAAGGGCATTTACAAATAAAAACCTACAACTAATGTCATGCTTAATAGTGAAAGACTGAATGTTTTCCCCCCAAACTGTCCACTCTTACCAGTTCTATTCAACATTATATGGCATGTCTTAGCCAGTGAAATAAGACAGGAAATAAAAGGCAAACATTGGAAAGAAAGAAATAAAACTATCCTTATTTGCAGACATGATTATCTTTGTAAAAAATCCAAAAGAATATACAAAAGAGCTCCTAGAACTAAAAAATAAGTTTAACAAGTGTCGCAGGACACAAGGTCTAAACACAAAATTCAACCACAGCTCTATATACTAGCATTGCACGATTGGAAACTGAATATTTAAAAATTAGCATTTATAGTACCTCTAACAAAAATAAGATACTTAGGTATATACGCTAAGAAAATCTGTATAGGATCTGCATACTGAAACTACAAAACATGGGTGAAATAAAGCTTTTAAAAGACCTAAACAAAAACATACCATCTAATCAGACAGTCTAATCAAAATCCCAGCTGATTATTTTTTGTTGTTGTTAACGTAGATGACTTAAAATGTTATATGGCTAGATGAAAGGAGCAGAATAAGACAATTCCGAAAGGGAAGAATAAAGTTGTTGGATCACACCACGACAGCTGCTGGGCCTGAGGATATGCACTGGCAGGAACGGGGAGAACGAATCTGGCCACGGATCTGGAGAGTGCTGAACTTGGGAGCCAAGAACAAGGTTAGTAAGGAAAAGTCTGTTGCTGTGGGGGCACTCAGCCATGACCCAGGACTTAAGGTTCCACAAAGGGCACCTGCAGCCAGCCCTAAAGTGCCGCTGGATTGGTTCATATAACTCTGGGGTGGAGGGAACTGGAGGCCTATAGAAAATGAATTGTAGATGCTGGACCTGCACAGCAGGGCATTAAGGAAAAGCCAGTATCTCATGCCCTCTACCAATGCTATCTATTCTGGACTGACAGCATCTGCTTAGTTTTTTAACCTGAGGGCTTTCTCTTCCCTCTGAAGTCCATTTTGTTCCCTGCATGGCAGGCCCAAACTACTGAAGTACTATAGATTTACCAGGGATGGATGGAGTTGGTATATAAACACTCCACCTACTCACCCCCTCCAGGGGTATAACTCTAAGGACATGATTTACACTGGCTCCTCGAGCTCCCCACTCCCCAACAGAAATAAGCTCCAGTTACCCACAATGATAACATGCTTGATAACAAAGGCTTTATTTGCTAACTTCCCTTCCCTATCTCACTTCCCGGGCCCCTCCTGGTATTTCCTGGGATAACCTCCAAAATGAAATAGTGTCTAAGAGTCTGCTTCTGGAGTTAACTCAGAGTAAAATATGAAGTCTCTTCATTTCAACCAAGCTTCTAATTCAGATGACATAAAACCCACATTGATGGGGTATGCATAAACTAAGGTCACTATAAATGACTTCCCTAGCTGCGAAGTGACTCCCTCCCAGTGCTCTGTGGATATTAAGACCTGCATCTTTGTAAATATGATTTTAACAGTTTCACTCAACAAAGATCTAATCATCCTGCCACACCTGATTATCTGTCCTTGTCTTCCTGCATAACCTTAAAAATCAACACTGACATGAATGTAAGTACTCTCTCTACTTCCTTCCACTTGGACTCCTGGCACTTTGCCTTTTCTTGGCCTCAAAAGCTAGAGATAACCAAACCTCCTACCATTCCCTTCAGAGAGTAACTCTGATTTCAAACCCTGCCATTTCCTTCCTCATAATCACTCTCATATCCACCCTTTTTTTCCCATCTCAACTGCCAAAATCTTTGTCCACATGCATGCACAAATAAAATTCTATGACGCCACAATCTCAGGACTCTGCGCCCCTTCTTCCTGTCGTTCATCCTGTGGACACACAGAGAAATCCACTAGGTATAGTTATTCAAACATGTTCGATCTCCACTGGATCCTAATCACTCTGTTCAGGAGCTTTACTCCACCCAATTAAAAAAAAATCAGAACACAAAGTCAAACAAGCCAGATAGAGAAAGACAAATACTGTATGATCCCACTCATATGTGGAATCTAATAACACACATACACAAAAAAAAGTCAAACTCATTACAGCAGAGCAGAATGGTGTTTACCAGGGGCTAGGGAGTGGGAGAAACAGCGAGATGTTGGTCAAAGCATACAAACTTTTAGTTGTAAAATGGGGGCTGAATATACAGCATGATGACTATTCTTGACAATATTGTACTGTATACATGAAATTTGCTAAGAGAGTAGATCTTAAATACACACACCAAAAAGGTAACTATGTGAAGTGATGGATAGGTTAATTAACTTAATTGTGGTAACCATTTAACAATGTATTTGTATATCATGTTGTATACTTACTTTACATATATACAATTTTATTTGTCAATTATACTTCAATAAAGCTGGGGGGAAAACTTAACAATATATTTGAACACCTTTCCATGTCATTGAGTACTCTTCAAAAACATAATTTTGAATGGGAGAATGGAATTTCATCACATTCATCCAACCCTTGATTATTGGCAATTATTTATGATTATTTACTACTATGAACAATGCAACAATAAACATCTTTGAAGCAAAATTTAAAAAAAAAAAAAAGAACCAGAGCACAGCCTCAGTCTACAAAATGTAAAGAAAACCAGAGCCCTAGCTATGAGAATGTAAGTAAAGTTGTAGAATGTAGAAAGAGAATGTAAATCTTCTGTATAAAGGGAATTGAAACTAGAAGTTTCCAGAAGAGGCTGTTTTAGTGTCCTAAGCCCAAAGTTAAACTGAATGAATAAATTTTTAGATACAACACGAAAAACACAATCCATAAAAGGGAAAAAAACAACTGATTAAGTTGGATCTTATCAAAATTAACTGCTCTGCAAAAGACACTGTTAAGAGAATGAAAAGACAAGCCTCGGAGTGAAAGTTTCCAAAACACCTGATGAAGGACTTGTATTTAAATTATAAAAAGAATTCTTAAAACTCAACATTAAGAAAACAGCCCAATTAAAAAATGATCCAAAGATCTGAACGGATACCTCTCCAAAGAAGATACACAGATGATATGTAAGTATATGAAAAGATGTTCAATATAATTTATCATTACAAAATTACAAATTAAAACAATGAGATATTTAGAGAACCCTATGATTTCACTGATATGTGGTATATAAAACTGAACATGACAAAGGAACAAGACAAACAAATAAAGAAACAAAACTCATAGACACAGACAATAGTGGTTACCAGAGGGTAAGGGGGGAGAGGGCTGGTAGGTGAGGGTAAAAGGATCAAATATATGGTGATGGAAGGAGAACTGACTCTGGGAGGTGAACACACAATGTGATCTACAGATGATGTGTTACAGAATTGTACCCTGAAACCTATGTAACTTTATTAACAATTGTCACCCCAATAAATTTCAATTTTAAAAAAATGAGATACCACTACATGCCTATTAGAATAGATAAAATCCAACCCGATTGTGTTGAAAACTTACATTCACACAAAACCTGCACACAGGTGTTTGTACCACCTTTATTCACAGTTTCCACATACTGGAAGCAACCAGGATGCCCTTCAGTAAGTTAATGGATAAATAAATCGTGGTACTTTCATACATGGAATATTGATCAGCAATAATAAATCAGCTATCAAGCCATAAAAAGACACGCAAGAAGCTTAAATGCATATTCCTTAGTGAAAAAGCCAGTCTGAAAAGGTGGCATACTGTGTAATTCCAATTTTATGATCTTCTAGAAAAAAACCAAACCAAAGAAATGGTAAAATGATAAGTGGGTGCCAGAGATTTGAGGGGAAGGGAACAGGGGTGAATACGTGAAGCACCGGGGATTTTTAGGATGCTTATTTCCATGTGGTACTGTAATGGTGGATACCTGAAGCTATGCATTTGTCAAAACTGAAAGAAGAACAGAGTGAACGTTAATGCATGTACATTTTTAAAAATCCTTTAGTACATCAGAGGATCCAAATACGCAATGCAGAATGTAACAAAACAATCACAAATGTATGCCAACAACCTCACTGAAGGGCGGCGGAGAGAGAGGGCGGGTAACCTAAGTAACTTTGGAAACGGTGTCTGTAAGACTAAGGCAAAACAAAATCTATATAAGTACTATACTCTAGTTTCCCACCGCCTGTAAGTTAACAATTCTAATACTGCTATGCATGCACCCTGGGACTGAACAATTAAGTAAATGGATGGCCGATGGAGTGTGAGGTTACTACAGATAAGCAAGGGAAGAAGCTAGAATGATCCATGTGGTAATGGATTACAATTGGAGACATCAGTATAAGATCATGTTTAGCTTAATATAAATGCATAGTAGTTACATGTAGAAGTATTTAGACATATCTGTATATGCATGGGTTAGTATACACATACGTCCTTACTCTGTCAACTCAGAGGGAGTAAAAACAATGACATCCCAATAGCAATGAGCACACCTAGTAACCAAATTTTGGC
Source organism: Rhinolophus hipposideros (assembly GCF_964194185.1). Lineage (NCBI taxonomy): Eukaryota > Metazoa > Chordata > Mammalia > Chiroptera > Rhinolophidae > Rhinolophus > Rhinolophus hipposideros. The sequence goes on along the minus strand of NC_138058.1, from coordinate 60,806,847 downwards.
TTATTAATACCATTCTCCAATAAAAGGAGCCAGGGATCCTTGGAGAAACGATTGAGGCAGGAAATATATAAGATGAGCCTGGAGTATAGAAAGTAGAGACGTTCTGGGAGAAAAATATCGTATGATTGGGTTATACGAGTATCAAAGGGACACAGCAGCCAATTGAAAGCTCCCAACAGCCAAAGTTGGAACAATTTCAGCAACAAAATAAAGTAGTATTAAATATCAGTCAATACTGATATAAATGAGTGACGAAATTAATACAGGAAGAATGACAAATATCCTGTGGAGAAGAATTCCAAATAAGTTATGTAGATACTCAGTCTTGAAGAAAGTGAAGCATAACTCCCACTCCGTAGTATGGCTGCACACAGTGACTTCCTTACAAAGACAGTCGGATGGAAGAAAGGGAGGGGAAAACACCTCACAGTGGAGAAGTCTGATAAACACTAGCTCAGCCAAAGCATATTCAAATCAGTAGTGATAAATCAGGTCGACAGTATGTACTCTTGACATGATGTGATGAGAATGGCATTTTACCTCTGTGGTCTTCCTCCCCCAAAACCCATAAACCTAGCTCGATCATGAGAAACACATCAGGCAAATCTCAACTGAGGGATAATCTACAACTACTCCTCAAAACTCAAATTCATCAAAAACTTGATCAGAATAGTCTGAGAAACTGACAAAGCCAAGAGACATCTAAGGAGACAACTATTAATACATGTAATGTGGTATCCCGGATGGGATTCTGGAACAGAAAAAGCCATTAGGTAAACACTAAGGAAATCTGAATAAAGTATGGATTTTAGTTAGTCATAATGTAGCATCATCGGTTCATTAACTGTAACAAACGTACCATACTATTGTGAGATGTTAACAACAGAGAGAACAGGCTATGGGATGATATTATTGTTCAGTTTTTCGGTAAACCTAAAACTGTTCTAAAAAAATAAAGCTTTTTTTTATTTATTTATTTTTAATTAGGGAAGGGGAACAGGACTTTATTGGGGAACAGTGTGTACTTCCAGGCCTTTTTTCCAAGTCAAGTTGTTGTCCTTTCAATCTTAGTTGTGGAGGGTGCAGCTCAGCTCCAGGTCCAGTTGCCGTTGTTAGTTGCAGGGGGTGCTGCCCGCCATCCTTTGCGGGAATTGAGGAATTGAACTGGCAACCTTGTGGTTGAGAGCCCACTGGCCCATGTGGGAATCGAACGAGCTGCCTTCAGCCTTAGGAGCACGGAGCTCCAACCGCCTGAGCCACTGGGCCGGCCCCATAAAGTTTATTTTTTAAAAAGACAGTACAATTACATATTCCTTTTTCTTTATTCTCTGAACTGATTTAAAAAGCAATTGTATAAAACAATACCTATGAAATTGTATTATTGGTCCTGTATCATACAGAATTCCCTAAAAAGACATAACATGTTTACATACCTAACCTTAGTGTCTCAAAACACACTCAGCAAAACTTGATAGAACTGAAAGGAGAAATAGACAAATCCACACTTTTATTTGGAGATTTCAACATTTCTCTATAATCACCATAAGTAGAAAAATCAAGAAGGACGTGGAAGGACTGAACACCACCAGTAGCCAACTAGATCTAATTGATATTTATGGAACACTCACCCAATAATGACAAAATACAAATTCTTTCCAAAGTGCACATGAAACATGCATCGGCAAATTCAGAAAAGTATAATGTGACTGTAAAGGGATACCAACTCTATTAGCTATGTTTTATTTATTAGGCTGGGTTCTGGGTACATTGTATTATTCTTTATACTATTGTATGTCCAATTTCACAATAAAAATTTAAGTCATTTCCTTTGGGTATATTCTCTGGTACACTTTTTCTTTAGTGGTTTTGGGAGGGGAGGAGGCAAGTCTCCACATATTTGATTAATAAAATGGTGTATACCAAATACCATAGGCTCTGTAGTTTTATCCAAAAATACAGAAACTCTTATAAATTCCATAATTTGGCATAATGTTTATTACTTCAAATCTTCAGCAATGTCTTCTATGAGTATCTCAACAATATTTGCTAACAAAGAATGCATTTTAGTTTGTTAATTTGTCTATATATTATTTCAGCCACTTTTACCAAAAGAGGAACAAAGGTGTGTGACACGCTTTTGCTTTTCACTCCTAAAGTAAGAAATCTACACAAAACTTCTAAAAATGTGTAATGAATACAATCTTAAGGTACTAGATTAACTAGCACATGACTGTAATCATCACTGAAAAGGCTCAGTAAGTTAGCCCTCATATTCTGAATGCTTAGTTTTAAAATATCTCAACTGAAAATATTAGCCTCAGACTACCATTAGTGAGTATCTTAAGGCATAATATACTCAATGGTGTTTGTGAATGCATATACCAAATAGTGTTTTTAACAATTTTAAGGTTGTTTTTACTGTTTCCCCTTTAATCTGCTTAGATCATTATTGTTTTATAATTTGCATTTGACAGACGACAAGCTTATAATTATAAACAGAAGTGTCAGCTGTGCTTTTTTCTTGCTGTTCATGGGTCTTGGTACTATTACTTCAGTCTTCAGTTGAATCCGAAATGTCACTCTGCATTTTCTTTGCAGGAATCTTTTTAAACCTTTTGACTATTTAGCAAGGTTCATTTCATTCAAATCATGTAATAGAATCAGAAAGACCAGTAAACCAGGCAGAGGTGAACTTTAATGCATCTGAACAGAATGTAAACAAATAAACAAGGAGGCTCCTGTTATCGTCCCCTGCAGGTTGAGGTGTCCCACTCTCCTCTCAGGTTACCTTGCTTACCATACCTGATGTGAATCATCAGACATACAAATGGAGTAAAGTGTCAACCTATGGAGTAAATATTAGTAAAAGTTAATTGCCCATATTTTCTTGTTATACCCTGCCTCAAGGGTCATTTTGGATGCCTAAGGTCCCACTTTATAAGCATCGCTCTTAAAAACAAAAGAAAAAGAAAACTAGAATGAGAAGATGGGATTGTGCTAGCCTGGAGGAGCAAATGAGAAACATGGACAGTAGAATTAGATGAGGAAATGTAAAGCCTACGTGGTTAGTTAACTTCGCCTACGGTTACAAAGCTAGTAATCTGTGGAGTTAGGGAACCCATTCGACTCCAAAGCCCAGTCTGCCGGCTGTGCCACATCGCCCCCTTCAGGGCAAACACCAGGACTCCAGGAGTGAGCAAAGAATACAGGGACCCAAATGGTGGTGCTAGATCAGAACTTAATTCACATTTAAATGGGGTCTGGAGGCTAGAGCAGCAAAACGTCTGGCCCCTGGTCAGTCCTATCTAAAAAACAATATGTTCCAGAGTTGGACTAAGTCTTCGAAAGGTAAGTAACTTACACAGTAAAGACTAAAGGAGAGAGAACAGGTTCTAGAAATGTTTCCATGTCCCTGTACTACACCTAAATCTTAAATATTCTTCATTTCCCTTGAAGCTTTTTGTTAATGTCTTAACCCTTCCAGCTCTCAGTTACTTCAAAGCATCCAGGTATCAAAACTTCTTGTGCAAGTTCACTTTCTCCCGCAAAATTCCTGTCAGTTTTTCTCTGGATGTCCATTTAATTAAGAAGTCAGAGATGACCAAGATTGTCACTAATGAGTACTTAGCTGTAACTACTCAAAATTCCCTGAAAGAGAACAAATTTCCTTACTCATTTCAGGAAAATTCTCAACTATCCTTCCTCTAATACTACTTGCTTTCTCTTCTCTTTCAGACAGAAAAGGAAAAAAAAGGCAGGAAAAGTAAATGTTTGTAAATCCTGGAGATTTCCTATTTTACAAATCTGAAAAAGTTCTCTAGGTTCCAATAAAAGAACATTCAATAACTGCACTCCACTACTACACAGAGTTCTGAATAGCAAATGTAACTTCATATAACTGTGGAAACAAATTATATAACACATTTAGCACAATTTCTTATGCAAAATAAGAGTAATAAATGTTAGTTGCTATTATTATTATTATTATTATTACTACTACTACTGGTGTTACTATATAACTAACTACCTTCTTGGATGATACCTAGACTAGAATTCTAAAGGCAAGGCTACCTTACCTTTAATTTACAGTTCTTCTGATTTATTTAAAAGTATAAAAATAGGGGCCGGCCTGGTGGCTCAGGCGGTAGGAGCTCCGTGCTCCTAACTCCCAAGGCTGCCGGTTCGATTCCCACCTGGGCCAGTGGGCTCCTGGAGTCCCAAAAAGGATGGTGGGCTCTGCCCCCTGCAACTAAGATTGAACACGGCACTTTGAGCTGAGCTGCCGCTTAGCTCCGGGATGGCCAGTTGGTTGGAGCGCATGCTCTCCACCACAATGTTGCCACAATGTTGCCGGTTCAATTCCTTGACTCCCGCAAGGGATGGTGGGCTGGGTCCCCTGCAACTAGAAAACGGCAACTGGACTTGGAGCTGAGCTGTGCCCTCTACAACTAAGACTGAAAGGACAACAACTTGACTTGGAAAAAGTCCTGGAAGTACACACTGTTCCCTAATGAAGTATTGTTCCCCTTCCCCAATAAAATCTTTTTTTTTAAAAAGTATAAAAATATACTTTTTATACTTCTTCTTGGAAGAAGACTAGATACTTTATCAATCATTTGCAACACTTGATATCTGGAATAGAGAAAAGGTTTTTAACAAAAGTGAAAGGAGGTAAAAGAGGTGGAAATGCAATGTGCCCAAGGAATCACAGAATAGAACATAAGAAAATAGGGGAAATAATATTGAATGTCAACTGTAACTGGAAAAACTAAATTATTAAAATAAAAAGAAAAGAAGGGGACAGTAAGTCACAAAAAGGGGAAACGGGTGCCTCTAGTACACCAAAAACAAACCTCATCATTTCTCCTAAAACCTGCCATGGACTGCTTAGTTCATAAGAAATCTCAGTTCTAAGCAAAGATATTAAACCACGTATCTAAAAAGGAAATATTAAAAGCATAAGAACAATAAAGAAAAAGGTACACTCTTGAAATGACCCACAAAGCTCTAGTTTTCATAGTCATAGTTTAGAAAAAGTATCCTTGTTAGTTATTTCTATAGTTAAGCTTGTCCCTAGAGAGAATTTTTTCAGAGAAGACAAATAAGAATTACATCCTTGGATGATTTGGGAATTCATGAAAATAAAATAAGACCAATTAAGTATGTTCCAACCTAAATCAAATTATTTGTATTTCTTCTTTACCATAATAGCAGTGCTCAGCCTTCACATCTAAACCCTGGATGTTAACAACAATTTCTTTTCTGAGTTCTCATTACCTTTAATTTCAATTAACACACTGAGAGTGAGGATTCTGAGCTACAAAAACCACAGGCAAAACAGGAGAACCAGAACATGAGGGCTTAGAAATAATCTAACCAGACCCCATATTTTGCACATCCAAATAAATAAAACATCTTGTCCCAGCATGTAGCTGTAATTCACAAAAAAGAAATGGAAACAGAAACCCAGAACACCACCTTTCTACATGTGAAGATTAAGATAATATTTCTGTGTCTGTGATCTGTAGGGAAGATTTCATACACAATAAATTAAAACCACACATTTAAAACTATAGTGCATCAAAAGATTCTATTTATTTTTAATTTTAAAAGTATAAAAATATAGACTTCAAAGAAGAGTAAATACTTTGTTATCAATCATTTGCAACATTCGAAATCTGGAATAGAGAAAGGTTTGTAACAAAAGTGAAAGGTTCACTTTTGAAGAAGATATTTAAAGTCATCTAAGTGAAATATTAAGAATTGTAATAAGATTTACAATTCTTAATAAGATGTAATGTAATAAGAATTACAAATCAATATGAAAAAGTCAAACAACAATAGAGAAACAGGTAAACGATGAAAACTAGCAAATCACAGAAGAGGAAACCTTAAGAGCCAATAAAAACATGGAGCAATGTTCAAACTCACTAGTAATCAAAACACGTATATTGGGGGCGGCTGGTTAGCTCAGTTGGCTAGAGCGCCATCCTCATAACACCAAGGTTGCCGGTTCAATCCTCACATGGGCCACTGTGAGCTGTGCCCTCCACAACTAGACTGAAACAACTACTTGACTTGGAGCTGATGGGTCCTGGAAAAACACACTTAAAATAAATAAAAGTTAAAGGAAAAAAACATATACTGAAAACCAAAATAAGATTACATTGTACATCAAGCACATTTGCAAAAATGATAAAAGCCTAACAACATCAACGGTTGACAAGGCTGGGAAGCAACAGCAGCCACCCACCCCTGGCACGAACAAAGTAACTGGTGAAACCACTTCAGAGAGGAATTTAGCAATTCCACTGACGCTGAAAATGTGCATGGCACACAAGCCAATGTGGTTCCTCCTAGGTACCCACTCTAAGAAACAAGCATGTGTGAACAAGAATAGTCATAGCAGCATTCTTTGTAATCGCAAAAAAAAAAAAAAAAAAAAATCAGAACAAACTAATTGCCAATCCTCAGGAAAATATAAAAGTAAACTGTGATGTAATCACACAGCAGACTCCTATTCAGCCAAGACAACCAATGCATGAGAGCTGCATATGTCCATCTAAATGAGTCTCACAATATTGAGGTAAAAAGTTACAAAAAGATATATTAATACTGTTATTAGAAAGTCTTTTAAATGCAAAACAATATTCTACATTGTAGGGCTATTTATATACATTATAACAGTATGAAAATCTATACGTACAGGGATGAAAAGCATCAAATTCAGAATAGTGGTTCTCTCGGAGGGGAAGAGACTACAATTGGTTAGGAGTTACATGGGGGTTCAACTTTAAAAGGAGGCTAGTTTCTTAATTTAAGTGGTGTGTACACAGGTGTTCACTATTTATATTCTCTATACCTCTTTGAGGACCAGTATTTCATAACGTCTAGAGAGTTAAAGGAAAATAAACTCAAGGTCCAACCAAAATAGTTTACTACAGAGCCCACATGTTTCACCATGACACTACTGATTCCATGTTTGTTTGTGCAATTAAGAAAGGTTTAGTCATTGTAAGAACTCTCTCAAGAAGATACAATAAATCAGATTGGTAAAAATCAATGAAGTACCTGTCTAAAGAAAAAAAAATCTCTCAAGGGAATCATATTGGGGACACAAAGTAGTCATATCACCATGCTCAGCAATCATGTGAGTGAGCCAAAAGCCAAACCCAAGTGGAACTTGGGACCATAAAATAGTCTTGTTTAGAGGCAGCATGTAGAAAGATAATGGGCTTTGAAAGCCAAGCTGTCACAGATTAGCTGTGTGGCCCCAAACAAGTTTTAACTTCTCTGAGCTCAATTTCTTCCCCCATACACTGGAAGTACCATACCTGGCTTCCAGAGTTGTAAAGACTGAAGAGCAGCAGTTATCTGTGAAAGTCCCTGACACACAGTAGCATCACAATAAGTAACAAGTCATTATTACTTGCACAAGAAAGTCTCTCTCTGGCAAGAGGAGACAGAGCAAGGAGAGATAAAGTTTAAAAGGAGGGAGTTAAGAGTCTAGAAAAAGAAACCAGGGAAAAGCTGAAATGGTTAGAGGTTGAAAAAGTCCTTGTAGCGTCCCAGAAGTTACAAAAAAAATGTTTTTTTCTGAGTATTATTTCATGATAGTGAAGCTTAGTTACAAGAATATTTAATCCAAACCTAATTATTACAGCATTTCAGTATTGTTTACACACACACAGACACAAACACACACACACTCGTATATACCAGGGGTGCCAAAAAAATACATACAAGTGGACACTGGTCAATGTTGCTCAAGCAGGAGTTCGCCGTAATCAGAAGTATCTGGATGCTGATGGTAACCACTTTGAGCACCTCTTGTAATTGCAGAAGTCAAACGTGACTTGTGTTCATCTCTTGTTATTGGTATATATTGAGTATTACAACTTTAATACAGTTGTCCTTTCTTAAAATACATGCATTTTTTGGCACCCTCTGTATATAATGTTGTTGGTATACAAACATTCAAGAGCAAAATGTGTTTTCTTTAAAGATTCATTTTTTAAATGTATTAACAAGTAAATCTTATATAATGTATGTTTCTCTGTTATTTACAACTCAGTAAGGTGTGTCCTACTCTTAACATATTAAAGAGAAAATGATAATTTCAATAAATGCCCCCCCAAAAAAGCCCTTGATAAAATTCAACACCCAATAAAAATACAAACCAAGAATGGAAGAAAACTTCCTTAAGTTGACGAAAGACATCTACCAGAAAACCTTCAGTGACTAGGGTATCTAACAGAGAAACACTGGAAGCATTCCCATTCAGGAAAAAGATAAAAGTACCCATTATCATCACTGCTATTCAACTTTTGTACTGGAGGGTTTAGGCATTGCAGTAACACAGAAAACAAAGTAAGTGGTATAAAGTTTAGAAAGAAGCCTGGCCAGTTAAGTCTTCTAGTCAAAGCAGCTCAGTAAATAGACACGTTCATGCATCCCTTCCACTTCAAGTAACAAGAAAATATCTTAAAAATATATTTTAAAAATGACTCAGGAATGTTCAAAACAAGACAAACCTCCATTTGGATTAGAAACAGTACAGCTACACAAAACTGTGAGCAGGACTGAGGCTACAGGCTTACTAGACACTGACTCAGTCCAGAAGCAGGTGTATGCCTCCTGCAGGGCAGTGGTGACAGAAAGCAAAGGACCTGGAGAAACGGGACATCTGAGCTAGACTCACTGCTTAAAGCCAAGGATGAGGCTGGAGCTGAAAGGAAGCGAAAAAATACTATTGCCAGTCTCTGCCTAGAACTAAGGTTTATGCAATGCTCTGGGTTTAAAAAAGTGGGAAGATAAAAACACCGAATCATGACCAGGAACTGAAGCAAGCAAGACATTCGCATACTTCTGTGAGCAGATCTAAAACAGCCCTAATTATCTCAAAGAGCAGGACCCCAGACCCAGGATTATCATATCTGACTCTGGATTAGGATCCAGTAGGTCAATGAAAGCACCTTTAAATATCACCACACAGAGAAGGATGAGCATGAAGAAAAATAAAATCAAAAGCACTCACACTCAGAAAAGTCTGTAAACCAACACTTTGAAACACAAGGAAATAAAATGCTAAGAAAGACAGCCAACAAAAGCAACAATTAGAATATGAATTCATTCTTGAAGCACATTTGGGGTGCTAGAATGTAAAGTTTTTTAATTATTGGGAATGCAAAATTGTACAGCCAGCCTCTTTGGAAGACAGCAGTTTCTTACAAAGCTAAATATACTCGAACCATATGATCCAGCAATCATGCTCCTAGGTATTTACCCAAAGGAGCTGAAAACTGATGCCCACACAAAAACATACACGTGAATATTTTTAGGAGCTTTGTTCATAATTACCAAAAACTGGAAATAACTAAGATATCCTTCAATAGGTGAATAGATAAACAAACTGTGAGACACAGAGGATCCTTAAGTACATAATCCTAAGTGAAAAAGACCAATCCGAAAGACTACAATATTGTCTGATTCCAGCTATATGACCTTCTGGAAAAAGCAAAACTATAGACACAGTGAAATGATCAGTGGTTACCAGGAGCTCAGGAGGAGGGAGGGAAGAATGAATAGATGAAATACGGAGGATTTTTAGAGCAATTAAATTATTCTGTGATATTGCGATGACATTACATGTAATGACATTAATGATGCACGACGTTATACATTTGTCAAAACCCACAGAACACGAAACCCACAGTGACACGAAGAGTGAAACCTAATATAAACTATGGGGTTGGCCCGGTGGCTCAGGCGGTTAGAGCTCCGTGCTCCTAATTCCTAAGGCTGCCGGTTCGATTCCCACATGGGCCAGTGGGCTCTCAACCACAAGGTTGTCGGTTCAACTCCAAGTTCTGCAAGGGATGGTGGGCTCTGCCCCCTGCAACTAAGATTGAACACAGCACCTTGAGCTGAGCTGCTGCTGAGCTCCCGGATGGCTCAGTTGGTTGGAGTGCGTCCTCTCAACCACAAGGTTGCTGGTTCGACTCCCAAAAGGGATGGTGGGCTGCGCCCCCTGCAACTACCAACAGCATAACGGCAACTGGACCTGGAGCTGAGCTGCGCCCTCCACGACTAAGACTGAAAGGACAACAACTTGAAGCAGAACAGCACCCTCAACGACTAAGATTGAAAGGACAACAACTTGACTTGGTAAAAAAGTCCTGGAAGTACACACTGTTCCCCAATCAAGTCCTGTTCCCCTTCCCCCAACAAAAAAAATATCTTAAAAAAGAAAACAACTATGAACTTAAGTTAATAATAATGTATCGATATTGATTCATCAGTTCTAACAAATGTACCACACTGATGCAATATGTTAATAAAGGGAAGCTGCGCACGAGGAAGAAGGGGTATATGGAACTCTACACTATCCACCCATTTGGGTCATGTTCAGTTACGTGTAGAATTTTTAAAATTATAATGCACACCTCCACTTCTGGGTATGGACACAAAAGAATCAAAAGCAGGGACTTGAACAGGTATTTGCACGCCCATGTTCACAGCAACATTACTCACAACAACCCAAGTGTCCACTGATGGATGAACAGAAAACAAATGTGACATATACACACAATGGAACAGTGTTCAGCCCTAAAAAGGAGGAAAATCCTGACGCATGCGACAATACAGATGAACTCTGAAGACATTATGCTAAGTGAAATAAGCCTGACACAAAAAGATAAATATTGTATGATTCCACTTACATGAGGTACCATAGTTGTCAAATTCATAGAAACAGAAAGTAGAATGGCGGCTGGCAGGAGGGGTAGGGGGAGAAGAGGATTGGGAGTTAGTGTTTAATGGGTACAGAGGTTCAGTTTGGGAAGATGAAAAACTCCTGAAGATGTACGGTGGTGATAGCTGTACAACAATGAAATACAATGTGAATGTATTTCATGCCACAAAACTCTACTCTTAAAAATGGTTAAAATAGTAAAATCGATGTTATGCATATTTTACAACAATAAAAATGATGGAAAAAGTGCTGAAAAACTGGTTATCCAAATATTTTTTAAAAATTAATTCTCTTCAATTATAACATAAAGAAATTCCACACGGGGTGAGCGCGGTGGTTAGAGCTCCATTCTCCTAACTCTGAAGGCTGCCGGTTCGATTCCCACATGGGCCAGTGGGCTCTCAACCACAAGGTTGCCAGGTCAGCTCCTAGAGTCCCGCAAGGGATGGTGGGCTCTGCCCCTGCAACTAAGATTAAACAGGGCACCTTGAGCTGAGCTGCTGCTGAGCTCCCGGATGGCTCAGTTGGTTGAGCGCATCCTGTTAACCACAAGGTTGCCGGTTCGACTCCCGCAAGGGATGGTGGGCTGTGCCCCCCCCCCGCAACTAGCAACGGCAACTGGACCTGAAGCTGAGCTGCGCCCTCCACAACTAAGACTGAAAGGACAACAACTTGAAGCTGAACGGCACCCTCCACAGTCAAGATTGAAAGGACAACAACTTGACTTGGAAAAAAGTCCTGGAAGTTCACACTGTTCCCCAATAAAGTCCTGTTCCCCTTCCCCAATAAAATCTTTTTATAAAAAAAAAAGAAAATTTCCACACAAAAAGCAAAATTTTGTTTTAATTTTAGAAGAAAATACAGAAATATATAATTCATACCCTGAGACAGAGAAAATTACTTAACCAGACACACACACACACCTTTTTTTTAATTTAAGGGAATTTTTTTCGTCACTACAACATTGAAGTTTATAACTTGTAAACAACCAAAGGCACTGTTAACAAAGGGAAAAGGCAGCGTCAGGCTGGCAGGATGCATTTATAACACATATGTCCTTCAAACAATTAGCATCCAGAGTAACCTGGAGGACACATAGTCATTTCACGCTACAGCTGGACACTACTCAGCAGTTAACAACAAATGAACCAGATCCACAAGTAGCAACATGGTTAAATCTCCGTCAATTAAAATTTTAAATGTACACACCCGCGCCCCAGCAAGTCTACTTTTCATTCACTGCAGCAATGTCTGAAGTTACAGTACAATGATACTACATACGAGACTGTGTAGTGGTCAGGAAGAATCCAGTAGACCCCTATGCTGTCACATGGAAAGACCTCAGACATTCTGTGAGAAAACAAGTTGCAGAACAATATGTATAACATCATGTCATCGGCATGGGGGGTGGGGGAAGTTCTCTACTACCTATATATAGATGAAACTGCAGAGAGACGGGTCAGAAAGGATCACAACAAACTGACAAGTGCAGTTTTGGTGGAGAAGGGAGTGGGCCAAGGTGCTTTTATTCTGTCTATACTGCCTGAGTGTTTCAGAAGAGTGTGCACTCATGAGCCATTTTCAGAGCTGCACTGCCCAGCCACACTGACTGCACAACTTAACTCCAGGAGCTGCCATTCACAGGGACCCTGTAAGGCCGGGTGGTACACGTCCTGCACAGTGAGACGACCCAGCCCTGATGCTTGTGTAAATTAGAAATAAAATCAGCACTGGGGAACTTTCTGGGGTGATGTAAATTACCACATCCTGATTGGGATAGTGGTTACAAAACATACACATTTTCAAAACTCATTGGAATGTACACAGACATCGACTCATTTTATTATATGTAAACTATCCATTAATAAAGTTGATTTTAAAATAAATAAAATATATAAGTAAAATACAATATCATTGGGAGAACTTGGAACAAGGCTCCCAAAATTACAGGACCAAAACAAGCACTGGTAGACGCCTACTGGTTGCACTCTGCAGTACAGTTGTAAACTAAAGAGAAATTAACTTCATTCTTCAAGGCTTACCAAATTTGGATTAATATTACTCTTATTTTCTATATGAGGAAAAAAGGCTCTGAGACATTTCTAGTACAGACATAAAATAAAGGGTAACTTGGCATTCTATTGGTTCTAAGTCTAATTTTCTAACTAAGTAGAAATTTTGTCTCTCACCCACAGTGGACACTCAAAACCTTGCCAGCACTGCTTTGACTACATAACCCCCTTCAAAAGTAATTCCACTTACGTATGATAAAAATTCTCATAGAACTCATAAAAGGTCAAGTTTTAATTTGGCAGACAAAGTAACCTAACAGGCACTGCAACCCAGGGAACTGAAACAGCAGCCTGGAGCTAGAGTCCAGAAATCCAACCAAGACAGGGAACAGGCAGAATTCCAGCCTTTACAAAAGAGCAGCAATAGATTCTTACTACAGACCTAAGATCCAAGGAAAAGGATAAAAGTGGGAAAAAAAAAAATGTTCTCTAGGCAAAAGTACTCCCTTCTCAAGTGGTTGGAAATAGAAGGACCAAATGGGATGATTTGAAACAATGTCGCAACATGAAATAAAGACATGAACGTGGCAGCATGATCACAAGAAACCATGACTCCATCACCTTAGCAATTGTCTTAAACGCCCAGACCAAGAACCTGGTTTACCTTACCCTTACATGGCAGAGAGAGAGAGAGAGAGAGAGAGAGAGAGAGAGAGAGAGAGAGAGAGAGAGAGAACACAAACAAACTTTAGGAACAAAGGAAGTCCATCAGACACCCCTAACACCAGAGTAATTAATACTGCTCCAATGTAAAATAAGGCAAAACCTTGCTTGGTTCATTCATTCATGCAATAAATATTTCCTGCACGACTGTGATGGGCCAGGCACTGTTCTTGTCACTGAGGATTTAGCAGTGAACACTCATGGAGCCTAATTCTAATTGGGAAGGAAGGGAACTTATTTTCTCTTTTCAAATTTCTTTTCCCTTGCTCTCCCTCCCTTTACATGTTCCGCAGAAGAGCCTTCAAAACTCTCCTAAGTTTCTCCCACAGGCTTCTTTGACCTTCCTGCTTTATCCCCAAACCAAGCCATTTAGGGCTCCCAATTCCCAATACTGGGGGGAAAATGAAAAAGACATAAAGTGAATAAGGTATGACACAAAACTCAATGCTGCTCTGTATTGTATACGCGTAGCCTCACAACCAAATCGTCAGCACCTAGACAGCAAATTAGGGCTGTGTTTTACACTATTTTGTGGCCCCAGTGCCGACCACGGTTCTCCAGCCAGGTAGCTAATCAATAAAGGTTTGCTGAGAATGCTGGAAGGGCTTCCTAATCCCAAGGCCTGGCTCGGGGATTGAACAAGCATTCGTTAGCTGCATCCTCCCTGCTCTTAGAACACTTTCCTTTCAAGGGTGACCCAGTGCACAGGTTCACAGTTAGGGGTCTCGGGGAACAGTATCTTGGGGTGACCTGAAATAAATTCCCTTCCCTCTGCCAGGGCCTGCCTGCTTCACCTGCCCTCTGCCAGGACCTGCCTCCTTTGCCCCCTGCAGCACCTAACGCGGAGCCTCCTCCCAGCGAGCGGGGCTCCAGCAGCATCAGCCCCGCGGCCGCAGCCCGGCTCCGCGCCCGGCGACCACAGCGCGCTCGGGCCCCCGGAGAGCCCCCCGCGGCGCGGGGCTCGGAGCCCGGCGGTGCCGGCCCGGACTCCGCTCCATGCCCTCAGCTCGCCCCTCCAGGGCCGGGCGCGGCGCCGTCCCCCTCTCTGCGCGCGCGGTGCAGCGGCCCCGCTCCCCGCGCGCCGTCGCCGCCACTCCCGGCCCTGCACCCCTGCAGGCTCGGAGGTCCGGGCGCTGCGCCGTCTCCGTGCCGCCGCGCGCCCCTCTCCCGCAGCCTGCGGCCGCCGCCGCACACCCCCACGGTACTCACTTCCCGGCCGGCGGAGGCGGCGGCAGCGCACGCTCAGGCCCTGGAGCCGCCCCCGGGGCGAACGTCCTCAGCGCCCGGCTCGCGCCGCTTCCCCGCCCGGCACGCGCAGCGAGCCCGCCCCCGGAGCGAGGGCGCGAGGGCGCGAGGGCTCAGGGCTGGCGACGGGCACGCGCCAGCGGCGGGAGCGCGCGGCTGGGGGCGGGGCTCCGCCGCGCCGGGGAGGGGGCGGGCAGGCGGGCCGAGTTCGCGTGGAGCCCCGCCCCCCGGCCGGCGGGACCCGCCCCCCAGCTCGCCGGCCGCGTCCCCGGAGGACGCGGGAAACTTGCACCCTGCGGTCGTATCCCGCACGCCAACCGCGGGGGCGGAGGTGCGTTTCAACCGCGCAGGTATTTGCCAGGCCAGCTGGACGCTCCGCCCGACGTGACTACCAGGTAAAGAATGCAAAGAACCACCCCATGAATCATTCACCCGCGCCTCCACCGCGAAATCCTGCCCTGAGTGATTTTTCCAAATTAATTCAACGCAGCAAGCGTTGACTGAGCACTGACTCCGTGCCTCGCGCTGTCCCAGAGGTGGTGTAGGTACACCGTCACGGTCACGGTCCCTGGTTTCGAGGAGCGCATAACTTAGTGGAAAAGCAGCCGTGTAAACAACCCCGTCTGCTGACCCGTGCAAAGCCAAACCACAGTGAGATGCTGTGGAGCGCAGAGGAGGAAGAGATTACTTCCGCTTGGACCATGTGGAAAGGCTCCTGGAAGAGGTGGCATTGGTGTTCAGCCTTGAAGGAAGGAAAAGAAAGAAGTCTTAGGAGAAAAGGGGGAGAACATCAAAGGCTAGGAAAACAGAGGGAGACCAAGGGTTACCATCTCACCATGAGCTTTTTTGTTTTAATATTATCCGTATTTGATAGAATCGTTTCCAAACCGTTGAAACAGAAATGATTCCAAATTAGGAATCAAAGAATCATTTTTTTCCCAATGGCTCAAAGAACCATTTTTCTCAACATTATTTAAGGCTCAAAACAGCAGTGTCCTTGCAAGACTGTTGGTGTGAGTAAAGGATGTTAAATCCCTACGCGAAAAGCCCGAAAGGCAGTATGCTTTGCGTCTGGTTTTTCATTGCCTTTTGGCACCTTATGCTAAGGCAGATCGTGCCACCTCCTGCTGCTGTCTGCCTGCCTTTAGAACGTCCTCTTCCTCCTCCTCTCATCTTCCTATTTTTAACCTCCTGTGGTGAAGGAAATGCTGGTAACAGCTTTGTTAGGTAAGAGTGAACAAGAGTCCTCAGAAAAAGGCATCACCTTTCACACGTGAGCTTCACGACTACTTTGCATGCTTAGAAGACTTTTTTACTTGTAGGCAGTTTTGACTATGTTCTAAATATGTTAAGATACTCAGAATATAGGTAAGAGACATCTTGTTTATTCATTTGCCACTTTTTGAGCACCAACTGTGGAGGAGGCATTGAAAGGGTAAAACATTGATCCTGTCCTTTGGAGGAAGGATGTGTAAATGATGTACATAAATATGTAAATATTGCTTGCTTATTTGCCCTATTGACTGAAACCAAATTAATTTCAACATGTAGGCGAGACTGTTATACGCCATTCTGGGAACCACTTGAAGTACTCACATTAGCATCTCTCCTTCTCGGTTCTGTTTTTCATCACCTCCCACGTCCTCAGTAAACTTCGTTCAATCATTTCCCCCTCCCCCCCACTCCCAAAATCATCACTCCTTTTACCTACTTATCCTTTTCCTTCACCATCTACTCATGTTCAAGCTTTTCCTGTCCTAAAGAAAAAAGAAAGAAACCCCTCTGTCATTCCAGATTGGGCTCTAGTTACTGCTTCCTCTGTAAATTCCTTCGCAAACATCTTCAAAGTAGCTTCTCTCTGCCAACCCAGCAGCTTCGCATTCTTCACTCCATGGTCCGGAGCTTCTGTCTCCACTACAACACTGCACTTCTCTCAGTCACTGAGGGTTGTTTAATCCTAAATGCCATGGGCCATTTTTGAGTCCTATTAGGAGAACTCCCCATGGGATTTGATAACACAGAGTACTCCACTCTTTTTGAAACCCACTTTGTCTTCACAACATAACTCATCTCTAACCCCTCTGACCAGGACTAGGCTCCAGGATTCTGTCCTCCGCTTTCATCTCACCCCACACGTTCTCCAGAGCCATTTCATGCACTCCCTGTCTTCATCTGCCACATATGTCAACAACTCCCAAATGCATTATCGAGCTCAGACCACGCATTTAAGTTCCATATACAAAAAAGCCTACCAGACTTCTCCACTGGAGTGTCCTAGAGATACTTCAGGCTCTACACATCTAAAACTGCTCAGTATTACTGTCCACTCACATGCCCAGTTCAGAAACTGGGGTCATCCTTCCTCCCCTTCCCACCACACTCAACAATCCTGTTGATCAGTCCTCATAACCAACTTGAGAATCTGTCTGTCTTAGTCCCTCACCTAGACTAATACAACTTGTCTCCCTCTTAGTCCTGTTCCTTCCAATTCACATTCTGACACATGCGTGTCAGAAGTAAGTTTCAAAAATCTGCTGCCTGTGGAGTCACTGCTCAGCATGGCACACAGCAACTTCCATTTATCTAGCCCTTGCCTATCTTTCTACTCTATCTCTTGTTGCTTCCTACACACACTCCCTCCAAACTCCTGGAATGTTCCTCCTTTTCTTTCCCTCCCTACCTTTGTGCTTGTTTCTCTCTCTGGGATGTCATTTGAACACAAGTACAGAATGTCCAAAATAAGTTCCATATCTAATGAATCTATAACCCAGGAAACTTTCTGGAAATAAGAACATGTAAACCTACATAATAAAAGGGCCTGCACATACTTGGGGAAATGACCACAGTATGATCAATTCTGACAGCTAGACTCTTAAAACTATTAGACAAAAATAATAATAACCTTCAAAACTTCCATGCAAAAAGTTCAAATTGCTTAAAAGGGTAAGAAAATTACGCAGCAATATGTTAAAATTGGCTGCAAATTCTTTATCACTTCTTTTGATCCAGGCTGGCCTGAGGTGAATTGCTTGACCAAGAGAATGTGGGACTTCCAAACCCTGTCATAAGAAATCTTGAAGAGTCCAGCTGGGTCTATAGGAATACTTGCTGTTGAAGCCCTGAGCCACTGTATAAAAGATCTAACTCCAAGAGGTTCTGAGCCTACACAGAAGAGAGGGGCCTAACTGATCCCAGCTGATAGGAGTCAACCCCCCGTATCAGTCTGACCATCAGCTGAATACTATTTAGTGGCAGTTGAAGTCATGTGGAGCAGAAGAATCATTCAGCCCAACCCCTACCCAAATTCCTGACCCCAAAGATTATGAAATTATAATCAAAACATTAAGCCATTACTTTTCAGGGTAGCTAGTTTGTTATGGTAACCAAAACATTTGGCATCAAATTCCTCAAGAGCAAAGCAAGGCAATAGTGATGTAACATTTTCAGCATTGTCTAAAAACTCAAGGCAAGAATTTGCAAGCTAAGAATTTTATATCTATCCATCATGCTATTTTTCAAGCAGCAAAGGCTATAGTAAAAAAAAAAACCTGTTTTAAAATGCAAGAACTCAAAGATTATGAGCCCATCCTATCTACTAGAGGAGGAATCAGCAAATTTGTTCGAATGCACCAAATAGTACACATTTTTGGTTTGCAGGCCTAGCTATTCAACTCTGCCATTGTTGCACAAAAGCAGTCATAGATGATATGCAACTAAATATGTGTGGCTATGTCTGGATTTACAAAAATTGGCAGCAGGCTAGATTTGTCACATGAGTTGCAGTTTGGCATACCTATACTAGAAGCAAAGAAATAAAGTTATTTCTCTCAAAATAACCACACAAAGCCCATATGATTTAAGAAAATAACATACCATGACCTAGTGGGGTTTATGTATTAATCTGCTAAAACTACCATAGCAAAGTACCACAGACTAGCCTAAAGAAATTTATTTCCTCACAGTTCTGGAGGTTAGAAGTCCAAGATCAAGGTGTCAGCAGGGTTGGTTTCTTCTGAGGACTCTTAGCTTGTTGATGGCATCTCCTCCCTGCGTCTTTACATGGTCTTCCCTTTGTACTATGAAGGTCTGTATCCTAATCTCCTCTTCTTACAAGGACACCAGTTATATTGGAGTAGAACCCACCCTAATGACCTCATTTTAACTTAATTATCTCTTTAAAGACCCTATGTTCATACAGTCACATTCTGCGGTACTGGTTAGGACTTCAACTACCTAAATGTAAAAGCTAAAATTATAAAATTCTTAGAAGAAAACATAGGTGTAAATCTTCATTACCTTTGTTTTAGCAAAGCCTTCTCAGATAACCACCACAAGCACAAATGACAAAAGAAAAAAGACACAAATTGGACTTTGTCCAAATTTAAAATTTTTGTGCATCAAAAGACACCATAAAAAAGGTGCAAAGACAGCCAACAGAATGGGAGTAAATATTTCCAAATAACATATCGGATATGAAAGTTCTATCCAGAATATATAAACAACACTATAATTATAATACAAATAGCTCGATTGAAAACGGGAAAAGGATGTGAGCAGACAGTTCTTCAAAGAAAATTTATAGATGGCCAATAAGCACATGAAAAGATGCTCAGCTATTAGTGGAATGTAAAAAAACAAAAACACAATGAGATACCACTTCACCCACACTTGGAATGGCTATAACCAAAATCACAGATATAGATATGTTCTTCCAGATACATGTGTTGGTGAGAATGTGGAGAAATTAGAACATTGATACCTTGCTTGTATAAATGTAAAATTGTGCAGCTGCTTCAGAAAATTGCTTGGCAGTTCCTCAAAATGTTAAAAATGAAGTTATCATATGACCCAGCAATTCTACTTCTAGATATATACCCAAGACACTTGAAAATATACACCCATACAAAACCCTATGCGCAAATGTTCAGAGTCTTATTCATAAGAGGCAAAAAAGTGTAAACAACCCAAACTCTATCAACTGATGAATGGATAGACAAAATGTGGTAAATCCATTCATACAATGGAATATAATTCAGCAATAAAAAAGAATAGAGTATATGCTATAACATCAATGAAACTTGAAAACATTATTCCAAGTGAAAGAAGCCAGTCACTCATATTATATGACTCTATGTAATACACAAAATATCCAGAATATGCAAGAGACAGAAAGTAGATTAGTGGTTGCCAGGGGTTGGGGGTGTTGGAAGGATTGAGAAAGGACTGTTAATAAATATGAGGTTACTTTTTGAGTTGATGAAAATGTTCTAAAGTTGATTGTGGTGATGGTTACACAACTCTATGAATATACCAAAAACCACTGAATTGTACACTTTAAATAGATCAATTAAAAGGTATGTAAATTGCATCTTAGTAAATCTGGTTCTTTGAAAAAAGAAAACTATAAAACAATCCTGAAAAACACGAAAGTATACTTGAACCATCCCTTGAACCATCCCTTGGTTTGGTTAAAATATCTCAACATCGTTAAGATGACAGTTCTCGGTGGTAGGTCCGGTGGCTCACTCCGAAGTCTGCCGGTTCGATTCCCACGTGGGCCAGTGAGCTCTCAAACACAGGTTGCCAATTCGATTCCTCGACTCCAGCAAGGGAGCTGAACGGCACCCTCCACAACTAAGATTGACAGGACAACAATTGGACTTGGAAAAAAGTCCTGGAAGTACACACCGTTCCCCAATAATAAAGTCCTGTTCCCCTTCACCCAATAAAATAAATAAATAAATAAATAAATAAATAAATAAATAAATAAAGATGACAGTTCTCCCTAATTTATAAATCAATATGATTCCCCCAAGAAATATAAACAAGCTTTTTTTCCTATAGCTAGACAAATTGATACCAAAGTTCATATGGAAAAAACAAACACTCAAGAATAGCAAGTAAACTGCTGTAAAGGAAGAGGTATGAGAAGTGACTAGCCCTAGCAAATGTCAAAACATACTACACAGAGCTCTTGAATAAAAATGAGGTGGTTCTGGCACATGAATAGGCAGACCAACATAACCAAATGGAAACAATAGAAGTCAATCTAACTACATATGAAAATCCAGTATATGATAAGCAGTCAAATGGATGAGGCAAAGAGAGACTTTTTAATAAATGGTGTTGGGGGCAACTGGACAGCCATACACAGCCTCATGGTGTTGGTGAGGATATGGGGAGACAAAAATTACTGGAGGGAATGAAAAATAGTACAACCCCTACGGAGGGGCATTTGGAAATACCTAATGAAATGATTTGTACATTTACCTCTCGACATAGCAGTCCCACCTATAGGAATTTACCCTCAAGATACCTCCAAAAATAATATGTACTCTTACATATCTAAGCTTTTGTATTGTATCAGTAGTTGTATTTACAGAATATTGGAAACTACCTAAGTACCCAAACATAGCAGACTGGTTGAATAAACTTTGGTTCTTGCACATAATCGACTACTAGGAAGCAATAAAAAAGAATGAATAATATCTTTCTGAACTGATATGTAGTAATTTCCAGGGTTATAAAAGTTATAAAAGCAAAGTACAAAAGCAAATATACAGTATGTTACCTTCTTGTAATAAAGACAAGAAACGAAAAAATATAATAGATTTGCTTATTTTAGTAAAAAGAATCACAAAAACAATAAACCAGAAAACAACAAAATTGGTTGCCTATACGGAACTGAGTGAGGGGAACAGGGTGAAAAGCATAGAAGAGGGAGGGATAATTTTGATATACATTTTGGTATAGTTTTGGCTTTTGGAAGATGTTAATGTTTCACACATTCAAAAAATAAAATTAAATCACAAGCATAGGGAAGAATTTTAAACCTGTAACTGAATGCAAACAGAAACAAGTGAACCCAATTATATGTCAAATGAATGACATAACCACAACGAGAAGAAAGAAGTAAACCAAGTAATTTTGAATATGGTACTTAGATATACCTTCAGTCTAATGCAAATAATAAAGTGGGGGAGGTGAGGGGAACAATCAATACCATGAAAAGAGGAAACACAAGGACCAATGAACATATTTCCAAATGTTGATTATCTTCATTGCTAGTATTTACAAATTAAATTAGCAAAATATTTGAAATTTAATATCCAGTGTTAAAGAGGTTTTTTGAAGAAATTTAAATTATACAATTTTTCTGGAAAGTAATTTGGAAACACATATCAAAATCTTTTAAAATGTTGCTATCATGTGACCCAGAAATCCAAATTCTTGCAACTTATTTTATGAAAACTTTCAGTGATGTGTAATTAAATTTATGCATTAGGGTTTCTTACCAGAATTCCTTCCAAAACTAAAATTGAAAACATTTACAGGCTTTGATTAATTAAATTACAAGATATCCATGAGAGAAGATGCCACAGGCATTAAAATCACAGTGTAAAAGAATGTTTTATGTCATGGAAAAGTGTAAAATAGTGTGCATAGCACAATTCAAATTTTGCTGAAAACATGTGTGAGAGACAAGCAACCCAATAGAAAAGGGGGCAAAAGTATAAACAGACATTTTATAGAAGAGCAAACACATATGGCAAGTAAACACATTGAAAGATCCTCAATTTCATTAGTGTGTGTAGTCAGGAAAATATAAATTAATACCACAATGTTATACACCTGCTAGAAAGGCAAAAGTTTTCAAGTCTGACAGTTTCATATGTTGGAAAGGGCGTCAATCAGTCAGGACTCTCCATGCACTGACGCTGGGAATGGAAATTGCGGCAGCCATTTTGGCAATGCCTCATAAAGTTGAAATTGTGCATATTTTATATCCAACGATTTCACCCCAAATGTACTCTTGACATGTGCACCAAGAGGTATGGAGAAGCACTGCTTATAATGGCAAAGTACTAGGAACAGACCAAATGGCCAGCGACAGAAGAAGGAATACAGAAGTTGTGTCTATGGAAATACTAAACTGCAGCGGAAATGAAAGAACTATCTCTACATAACAGAACATGGGTAAAGAGAACCAATGTATTTTTTTGAGTGAAAAAAGCAAGAGACACATGATTAGAGAATGGTACTATTTTTACAAAACTTAAAATCAAGTCAACCCAAAACAATTTGTAAAATTACTTTTATAAAGCCAGGGAATAATAAACCCAAATTTCAAGAAAATAGTTACCCCCCGGGGAGGAAGTGGTAGGCTGGAAAAGCACTTCAGTAGAAGACAAATTAACGCCAATTATTAAATGTTCTATTTCTTAGTGTGTGTATGCATAACGTTATTGTAGGGACAGAGTCCCAGAGAGCAGTTTGCAGGCTCTCGGCCTTGAGGGAGGTGCTGGCTCTGGTGGTGAATGACCATCAATTGTGATTGGGTGGCCATCAGCTGTAACCGGTTAGCCAATTGGCTACTGATGTAACTGCGGGGCTGCATTGATTGGTTGGCAGGAAAGAGCAAGTCGTAAGTCGTGTGAATCCAGCCTCCAGTGAGACTATAGTGGTATGACTCCCTACCTATGGCTCCGTGGGTGTTCCTTTTTGGCCTAGCCACATCCTGTGTTCTTATGTGGGGAGCGGGAGCAGAGACCCTGCAGGCCACCTCACATGACAAATGGTGCAGCGAGCAGGTCCTCCCGCATGACAGTTACATATATTCTTTTGTATCAAATATCATATTTTTTTATTTTTAATTTTTTTAACTACAGTTGACATTCAATATTACATTAGTTTCAGGTGTACGGCCCATTGAACATCAAATATCATATTTTAAAAAGATAAAAGGAGTTTGTGTGTGTGTGTGTGTGTGTGTGTGTGTTGTGCTCCCTGAATAAAATACTGGAAGAATATAAAGAAAATATTAACAGAGATTATCTCTGGGTGGTAGGATTAGAAATGATTTTAATTCTTTGTATCTGCTTATATTTTCAAAATGTCTTACATGAAGGAAAGAAAAACAGGAAAAAGTTTTTTAAAAATCTGTGCTAGAACCTGTCCCATTTTCGTTCTGCAGTCTGAACATCCAAGTCTTACTTTCCATGGTTATAAATGATCCAGGGAAGAGGGACACAGTGGAATCTCCAAGGTCAATTGTGACTCCACGTTTGGCCAGGTAATGAGCTGACAGTGGTGGGAATAAAGCTACAGAAAGATGTGCAGAACGCGGAGGAGGGCAGACACTGCCAGCTGGCGTCAGTGTCAGTGTGGGCGACAACAGGAAGGTGAGGACAGCTCAAGGAAAATGATTTAACGAAGCTGAAAACCATTCCTTGAAATCATAAATCCACTGCGCTGTCCTCATCCCCCACCCAAAACTCTAATAACATGCGGATGAGAGTACCGGAAACAAAATGTCACAATCCCATCCTTGTATCAAATTATGGTAAATTGGCACCATAATGTGTGTCATTCTGTTCTCTGGCACTTACGATGACATAACAGGCCTGGAAAGGATCCAATAGAGAGTAATTAAAATGACAAGCAGAAAGAGTGTTCTTTATCCGATGACAAGCAAAAGCCAAACTCTGGTCTTCAGAGAAAGATGAGAGCTGAGACGTGATATGCCAAAGGTGTGCACAATTGGAACACAATTCTGGAAAGTCACCCCATCTTATAATACCAGCACTAAAGGGCAGTACTGGTGGTTGAAAGATGCAGATTTGGAAGAAATAAGTAGAAACTGCTAATTTGCACGGTGAGTAGCAATGTGGAAATCCTTTCCCCCCAGCGGCTGAATCATTGGTTCTCAGTCTTGTCCAAACATGGGATAAAGATGGCACAGAAAGAAACCAGGAGGCTCTGGATGGGGACGAGATGGCCAGGAAGACAGGTGGTGCTGTTACTCTCTGCAACAGCTTGTGGATTCTTAGAGACTTTGACAAAGTGCAGGGAAAAGCCTTATGAATGCAACTTTCTAAGATTTACCATGTGGACATCAGTCGTGTTCTTCAACAAAACTGTCCTTGGATGTCATTGTGATTGGACTGGATGGGACCTACAGCTACACTGACCCACAACAGTGGTTTCTGTGTGATCACAGGGCTCGTTACCACATTCCCATACTCTGGAAAGGTCAGGAGGCCAGAAGCTAAATGGCTTCCCAGTAGGCAACCAAGAGGCCACAGTGTCCACGGAAGGACATTGCCTCGGGTTCGCTAGCTTACCAAAGGCTAATACTCATTTATGTGGTATTTTCAGACACTTGAAAAAATTAACAAATTCTGTGTTGACTAAACTTTCTAACCTGGCTCAAGACTAGTAATTCCAGCTGTTCTCAATCTGACTACATACCAACCACCTGGTATGCTTTTGAAAAAATGTTAATAGCTACCTTGGGAGCCCACCCTAAATGAACTGAAATTTCTAAATGTGTCCCCAAGTCATGTAACGTGTAACCAAAGTAGAGAACCACGGAGCTTCTCCATTTGTTAAATTATTCAGAGAGCTTCTGGTTGTAGTGCAAAGGGCATTGGCAAACAAGCTAGGGTGGAAGAAAGAAAACAGTTCTACCAGCTCACTAGTGCCCACATGTGCTTGAACCCCATCCAGGCTGTTCCTGCATGGTGATGGGGGAGGGAGGAAGCAGGGGGCTAAACTGCTATATATTTCAGAATGTTACCAGATAGCCTTGGACATTGGAAATATAAGTCTCTCAGGTGTTCCCCCCCCGCCCCAACCCCACGCCCGTGTGAGGAAGGCAAGAGAAAAGAGTTATACATTACCCTCCCTCTTCTGGGCTCCTTGTAGAAATGGAGAGAAGGATGCATGAGGCCAGCAGGCCCCGGGAACAGGGAAGTGCTTTCTTGTCACCAATGCTGAGATGTTCCTTTTTTTTTTTTTTTGCTTCTCAACACTTGCTAATTTCCTTGTCTTGGGGTTAGCCCCTTTTGCTCAGTGTCTCAGCACTTCAGAGCTTACCCTGTAACATCTGGCACCTTTTCTTGTTCCCCATCACAAATTCTTCTAAGGCCCAGGCGACCCCTGTTAAGCACCTCTCTGGGCCTACTCAGGGGCCTCTGACTTCATTTCATGTTATATTGAAGGTGCTTTCAATATGGCTTACGACCACTGTGTGTCTAGAAAAGTTGCTCCTTTGCCCCACATTGAGATGTTTCCATCTTGTGCAAAGAAGCAAAGAGCCCAAACTGCAAAAAGGAAAAAAATCACCTCGTTGGCACTGGAGAGGCTACCACAGCTATAGCAAACCATGTGGGACTCGGGGAAACCCAAGCCCCACACTTCCTGCTGGCGACTTCCCAGTCCTGCTGCACAGAGCTCTGGGCTCCTCCTGGGGGCAGCCATCCCACCTCCTTTATTTCTCCTTTATATGTGTAACACTAGCTCTTCAATTGCTTCCAATGCAAAAGCACAGCACTGTAGGGGAAGGAACTTCCAGAAACAAACCTCATCCACAGAGGCAATCTCGAGTACCCAGATGACCCACTGGGTACAGTATGATTTGATTTGCTGAGGTTTCTAAATGCATATCTATCACCTCCCTTTATTTCCTCCACCTTTTTTGTGTCCTGTCTCCACAATCTGCCCTGTGACAACATGTAAGGCCACCAATCTAGCCTAGTAGAAAATGAGAGGCCGTGAGGAGGAAAACCGAGGCGTCCTAGCTGTTGGTCATCACCTCCTGCCCGGCTCTGAGTGAGACTACCTTAGACAGTCCAGTCCAATGGAATTAGAGTTTCAGTGCAGCCCCGTGAGTGGGTCCTCGTGACATCAGCAGAGGAGCCTCTCAGCTGACCTGCAAAACTGAGAGAAATAATAATATTGTTTTAAGACTCAAAGTTTTGGGGTGATTTGTTATGCAGCAATCGATAGTGTAAGAAACTGGCACCTGGAAGGAAGGAGGGACATAAAGAAAATACAAGACACATAGTGTTGGCTTTGGGTTCAGTGGCAAATGGTGGCTGGAGGGTGAAAGGAGATGCTGAGTGCGGCCTGGGAGTTCCAGCGGGAAACACCACTGGAGGCTGCAAAGATAGTCGCCTGGGTCTTACAGGAGTGACACGGCTATAGCAGTGAAAGTAGAAGTGCCACTGTCATCTGCAGCAAGTGGGAAGATAGAAAACATACCTAGTGAATCTGGCTCAGGAAATGTCCAGGCAGAATGGTAAAAGTATAAACTGTCTCTTTTAGCAGCTCGAACCATAAGGCACGGGCAGGAGGAACTGGCTGTTCAGTGTGCAAGCAGAAGTTAGAAGGAACATGGGAGGTGGGCGATATGCTGGGTTCCAAAATAAGTATTTCATATTTCCAGTCTCTCTAACCCACAAAAGAGTCGCAACGGGAACCATGGCTTCAGGGTGAAGATCAAATTAGTGTGAGGCCGTGACAACAACCTCAGAGGATGGCCGGCATTGCCCAGGAGCCCATCCCAATTAGGAAAAGGAGCTTCTAAGAATCTTAAGGTCATCACCCCATGGCTCTTCAACATGCTGCCCAAAGGGGAGGAAGGACCACCTCTAAAATCATAGTGGGTGTAGCTTTTGTCTAATCATGTAGATTAATCGCTGGTACATAAAAAGCTGACATTTTTAGGGAGTTGTGGGACAGGGACAGTTCAAAGTGAAAGTTCTCCGGGTTCCAAAGTTTCTAGGGGCAGGAAACAAGTGAGAAACCAACTCAGCCACATACATACAGGCCAGTTCTTACTGACAAGTGTCTCAGAAGGTAGAGCCAAAAGCCCAGAGGGCAAAGCGAAGAGCCAAGAGAACAATGATTGAAGAATCACTCCCAGCGAGCTAAGAGGGCCCTGATACAGGAGCACCCCTTATCTCCAAACTGGGGGTGAAGGTTTTTCTTATTCTCATAGGTTGCCCTCATCACAAAGTTTTTTTTTTGAAAGAACTCTATTTCCTCTGCTCTTCATTCTTGTGACTAATCAGGGGTTCCTGCAGGAGCAGAACAGGAAAGCCCAGCACACGTGGTCTGGGGGTGGCCTGGAGCCCTTCAAGCTGCAGGAACCCTGACACTGGCACTAGCACCTCCTGGTAGCATGCAGCAAGCCCACCAGGGACCCAGAGGGGCTCACCAGGAATCCCTAAGCTATGAGAGGGCTATTTAGGCTACGTATAATTCCCTCAAAGAGGGTGACTCAGGAAGATGGTACCAAGGCGATTCTGACAGACCCTGAGATGCCCTGCCTTTTGCCCAGGATGGTTCTGGCAGGAGACCTGAAAACAAGGGACTGCGCTGCCTGAGAGGTGAGCTGACCAAGATATTTTTGTTGCCGGAAACCAGAGAGACACTGAGAGAAGAGATATCACCTCATCCCCACAACTGAAGTTAAATCATCTTGTCCATTTAAACCATCCAGCATTTGTGAGCATCTGGTTTGCATAAGACACTGAAGAGGATATAGAGATGATTAAGAGGGTTGTTGCTCTAAGCAGTTTACATTCCAGGATGGGGTGAGGGTGGGAGTGGGGTCTCGGGAGAAAGAGACAGAGGATTATGCTATAAGGCAGAACATTTAAAAGTCAGGAAACTAGTGCTACCAGTCAGGAAGTGAAGAGCTCCTGTCCAGCTGGAAGGATGGTTTGCTCCGGGCCTTAAAGGATGAATTTTGTCAGAGATGATGACTGGGGGAAAAGCCTTTCAGGCTGAGTGGTCAGTGGAAGCAAAAATGCAACAGTGGGGAAGCCCATGGTGCACTTGGGCAGCGGTGAGTGGTCCCATTAAGCTGAGTCACAAAACACACAGTGAGGACAGTAACAGATTAGGCAGGAAGGGAGATTGGAGCCAGGAGGGTCACACCTTGAATGGTCGGCCTGGCTGTGCTTTAAAATAACACCCAGTGACAGGAGCCTGGAGATGCAGAGCAGGGAAGACAGGAAAGAAGCAGCTGAATGAAAGAGGAAGACAGGTGTGAGGGAACTGCAGGGGCAGGACTGACAGGACACGCCCACTGACTTGTGTCTGGTGGCAGGAAGATGGTCCCTAACTCCAGGACATGCACCTGGGGAAGATGGCTGGCGGTGCCGACAAGAGGCCTGGAAACCGGGAGGGGTGGGCTGGAGCAGGGAGTGAAAGGAAGGGTCGAGCTCAGGCCGGAGTAGGTTAAATGCAAGTGGCCACGTCCAACAAGCAGTTGAACGTTAGGTGCACTTGATATGGCAGTCGGGGTTCGATTTTAAAGCAATCCATTAAAAAGCTGAGGCTGGAGAGGTAGAAGAATCTGAGAAGAGAGGTGAAAGCAGAAACTTAGAGGATACTTAGGTGTCAGAGGAGGAGAAGCAAACGACCGAGAGAATGGCAGAGCAGTGGGGACAGAGGCGATGTGGGGTCCTGAAGGCTTAGATGAAGAGTGTTGACTTGATGGCGCAGGGAGGGCAGACGAGGAAGTCAGCTGGAATCTCAAACTCAGAGTTTAAGGTGGGGCAGAAGCCAGACTATAAGGAGTGAAGAACACAGTGACAAAGTGGGGACAAACTTTGATAACTTTTCCATGAAGTTTGGTGATAAGGAGAAGAGCGTTGGGATGGCCAGCTGAATGGGTTAGCAGGGTCAAGGGGAAGTGTTTTAGGCTGTGCACCCTGGGAGAGCACGTTTGTAGGTAAGAAGGCGATGGATGAAAGGACAACCGAGCATCAGTGCCCAGGAGAAGAGGGGACTGGGGCACGGGTGACGTCATCTCTATCGGAAGAAAAATAACTTAATTTTCCAAGGCAATGCTGTTTAAAAACTTTTTTTTTTAATTAATTTATTTATTTATTAGTTTCAGGTGTACAAAACAAGGTAATACTTAGACGTTCATCATTTATATCCCTCATACTGTGAACCCCCCTCCCCCCATCCACTATCCCTCCGACCTCACACTGAACCATCACATTATATATATAAAATTATAGTTGGCATTCATTAATGTTTAGCTTCTGATGTACCATGCCATGATCAGGTATCCACAGTATCCCTGAGGTGGTCTCCCAAATAGGACGCATGTCCATCGGATACCCAACAAAATCTTTACAACATTATAGAATACCTTTCCCACATTAATTTTCAAAAAAAAACCCTGAGGCCATCTTGTGGTTACCAGCTGCTTCCAAATCCCTTTACCTTTCCCCTTATCCCCAACCCCCTCCCACACACCCATCTAACCACTCTCGGTTTTTTCTCTGCGTCCCCAAAACTGTCTCTGATTAGTTCATTCACATAGTCTTTTCTTTAGATTCCATATATAAGTGAGATCATATGGTACTTGTCTTTCTCTTTCTGACTTATTTCACTTAACATAATGTTCTCTAGATCCATCCATGTTGCTGCAAATGATAAGATTTCTTTCTTCTTTATGGCTGCGTAATACTCCATTGTATAAATGTACCACAGCTTCTTAATCCAGTCATCTACCGATGGGCATTTTGGTTGTTTCCATATCTTGGCTATTGTGTAAAGTGCTGCAATAAACATAGGAGTGCATACAGATTTTTGAATTGGAGTTTTGGATTTCTCCGGGTAGATGCCTAGGAGTGGAATTACTGGATCATAGGGTAGTTCCATTTTCAGATTCCTGAGATACCTCCATACTGTTTTCCATAGTGGCTGCACTAATCTGCAGTCCCACCAACAGTGCACTAGCGTTCCCTTTTCTCCACATCCGCGCCAGCATTTGTTTGTTGATTTATTGATAATAGCCATTTTGACTGGAGTGAGGTGGTATCTCATTGTGGTTTTTATTTGCATTTCTCTGATGGTTAGTGAGGTTGAGCATTTCTTCATATGTCTTCTTGCCTTCTGTATGTCCTTTTTAGAGAAATGTCTCCCCAAGTCCTCTGCCCATTTTTTAATCGGGTTGTTTGTTTTTTTGGAGTTGAGTTGAGTAAGTTTTTTATAGATTTGTGATATTAATCCCTTATCAGATATATCATTGGCAAATATCTTTTCCCATAGAGTAGGATCCCTTTTTGTTTTATTGATGGTTTCCTTTGCTGTGAAAAAACTTTTTAGTTTGATGTAATCCCACATGTTTATTTTTTCTCTTACTTCGCTCGCGCGAGGGGATATATCAGTGAAAATCTTACTCCGGGTAATGTCCATGAAGTTTCTTCCTATATTTTCTTCTAGATATTTTATGGTTTCAGATCTTACATTTAAGTCTTTAAGCCATTTTGAATTTGTTTTTGTATATGGTGTAAGGAGGTGGTCCAGCTTCATTTTCTTGCATGTGTCCGTCCAGGTTTCCCAACACCACTTATTGAACAGACTATCTTTACCCCATCGTACATTCTTGCTTCCATTGTCGTAGATTAGATGGGCATATAGGCATGGATTTACGTCTGGACTCTCTATTCTGTTCCATTGATCTATGTATCTATTTTTATGCCAGTACCATGTTGTTTTGATTACTGTAGCCTTGTAGTATAGTTTGAAATCAGGTATCGTTATACCTCCCACTTTGTTCTTATTTCTCAAGATTGCTGAGGCTATCCGGGGTCTTTTATGGTCCCATATAAATTTTAGGATTATATGTTCTATTTCTGTGAAAAACGTCGTTGGTAGTTTGATAGGAATTGCGTTGAATATGTATATTGCCTTAGGCAGTATGGACATTTTAACTATATTAATTCTTCCTATCCATGAACATGGAATGTGTTTCCATCTATTTATGTCCTCTTTCATTTCTTTCTTCAGTGTTGTATAATTTTCTGAGTACAGATCCTTTACATCTTTGGTTAGATTTATTCCCAGATATTTTATAGTCTTTGGAGCAATTGTAAATGGAATTGTTTTTTTAATTTCTCCTTCTGCTATTTTATCATTGGTATATACAAATGCAACTGATTTCCGAATATTAATTTTATATCCTGCTACTTTACTGAATTCATCTATCAGCTCTAATAGTTTCTCGGTGGAGTCTTTAGGGTTCTCTATATATAGTATCATATCATCTGCATATAATGATAATTTTACTTCCTCCTTACCAATTTGGATGCCTTTTATTTCTTTCTCTTTAAAAACTTTTTTTTTAACAATAGAAACTTTCCTTCAGGTGAACCTTCACCGGAAACCCAATATGTAAACTCATTGATGCTGAGTTGAAACAGGGAACAGAGAGGACCATGGAAAGAAAACCCTCATGGCCCTTGGACGGGA
The DNA here is from genome assembly GCF_964194185.1 of Rhinolophus hipposideros. Taxonomy (NCBI): domain Eukaryota; kingdom Metazoa; phylum Chordata; class Mammalia; order Chiroptera; family Rhinolophidae; genus Rhinolophus; species Rhinolophus hipposideros. The sequence goes on along the minus strand of NC_138058.1, from coordinate 60,775,050 downwards.
TAGCTCCAAGCAAAACGCAGAGTGGGTGGAGACAAGATGGAAAAGAATGTAATGGAGTTAGGGAAACAGAGCTGTGGGCATGACGATGATGTTGGAAAACTGAAGTTGAAAGACAGCAGAAAGAGTTTGGAAGAGTCACAGTAAAAAAGGGGTTCCTTATTCAACTTGGGCTGGAAAACATGGGTTTTCCAAGCAACACAGAGGTTCCTGTTGAGTTAGAGAGCGTGAATCCGGAGGGCAGCCAGCTGGCACGCTGCATTTCTCCAGAAAGGTTGGCAGCCTCCAGCAGAAGCAGCATCTGATGGTGATTATCCAGGTTGGGGGCTGACACAGGTCTAATGGAAGGTGGGGACGTGAGGGGATTTCAGGAGCTTTCAAGGACATGCTAGAGAGAGCCAGCCGTTTCTGGGGTTCCTATTTGCCAAGGTAGACAGCCAGGCTTTCCGTTGTGCCCAGGGATACGTTTCTTTGGCTGCTCTCAGTGGGACACAAAGCTGCTTTAAAGGACAAGAAACTAACAACTTTGGACTGAGATGTTCAGTGAAATATTAAAATTTTTTTTTAATTGTGGTAAATTGTACATAACATAAAATTTACCATTTTCACCATTTTAAAATGTGCAGTTCTGTGGTGTTAAACACATTCACTCTGTTCTGCAACCATCACCATCGTCCATCTCTAAAACTTCCATCATCCCCAACTGAAACTCTGTCCCCCTTAAACACTAATTCTCCATTTCTCCCTCCTCCTGCCCCACCCTTGGTAACCACTGTTCTACTTTCTATCTCTATGAATTTGATTATTCTAGGTATTTCATATAAGTGAAACCATACATTTGTCTTTTTGTGATCAGTTTATCTCACTTAGCATAATGTCTTCAAAATTCATCCATGTTGTAGCATGTGTCAGGATTACTTTCCTTTTTAAGGCTGGATAATATTCCATTGTATGTATATACATTTTGTTTATCTATTCATCAGTGAATGGATGTTTGGGTTGCTTCCACCTTCTGGCTATTCTGAATAATGCTGCTATGAATATTGATATATAAATACCTATTCAATCCCTGCTTTCAATTCTTTTGGGCATTCACCCAGAAGTGGAATTGTCCATGATATATTTGTTAAAATGATATACATAACTGAATAAAAATAGACCAATACAACTTTGACCAAAAATGGTGGTGCTGGACATGTGAAAAGAGACCTGGGTACCAGCGCCCTTCTGGGCAGGGCTGGTGGCATGGCAGCCACTCATACCCATTTCTAGAATCCTAGAATGGGATGTCTGGTCAGTCGTTTAGGATTCAAGGCCTGATCTTAAAGGGGCACTTGGCTACGTCAATTTCAGGAAAGAAAGTAGTCATGCAGACTCCCGAAGCCCATTCTGCAGGCAAAAGGACACACATAGCTGTGTGAAGCAAAATACACAAACAGCTGTGGTTCGGATACAGATAATAACATCTGGCCATTGGTAAAAATAAAGCCAAGTTTTAGCGATAAATCAGAGGTCAGGTCTAATTTACAAATACATACCTGAGTCATCAGCAATATATCACTGTACCTAGAGTTTACTGTGTACTATTATTCATGATTAAATACTATCTATTTGAATAATTATAAGACATCATTAAATATACCGTATAATTCCTAGGCCCTGTCCCAGACCTACTCTTCTGGGGGTGGGGACTAAGAATGTCTACATTCAGTTCTCCTCCCCAAGGTGATTCCGATTCCTATTCCTAAGGCCAGTTAACTCTCCCCTGACCAGCAGCAGGATGATCCCAGGTGCTTGGGTTGGGCCAAGTGGCTGGAGCTATGGAATAAAGGGCTGGGAGAGCAGTAAGTCTGAACACACTACTCACGCTATGTGATCCCAAGCCAAAATGCCAGCTGCAGCCTAGGTGGTCCTGAGACCCATCAGAAGTTTTCCCTGTGTTGACCAGTGGGCTCTGGCTCTGGGACCCTGAGAGGCCACCATCTGATTCATGCAGGACTAAAAATAGTGCATGCCTCAGCACCTTTTTCTTTACATAAGTTTTTCTTTCTTTTTTTGTTTTAAAGATAAAGCATGAGTTGATGTACTTAGTACCAGGATTAGTCTCGAATCAAATAGGTGAGTAGTTTGCTTTTGGCATTCTGTTACAAGCCCATCCCAAAGGTACCCATTGCCCTCACATAGCAGTGGGGCCCTTCTGGGGGCCCCCTTACCTTAAGGAATACTACATTCTCTGGCACCTTCTTCAACTAAATGACTTCTCCTGTAAAAACCTAAATATGCAACAGGCAAGGAAGTGGTATGGCATCTGTGATTCTCGTCAACACAATGAATTAGGCAGTCATTAAAATTATCATAAAGATTGTATAGAAACTTAGGGAAATATTTAGAAAAGAATATTAAATAATATGTATTATTAAGTGTAGAAAATATCGACATCATTATGGCTATACAAATATGAAAAACTAAACAATATGCAAAAAAATGAAACTTGTAAGAGAAACCACCTTTTTTCTTTAAAATTTTTAAAAATGTGTTATAGTGTGACAGTTATTAAAAACTACTCTTCTATTGTCCCTTTTCTTCTCTGAATTATAAGTTGATAAGCAATACTCAGGACTGCAACCTCAGTAACAGAACTGTATATAACTGCTGAGTATTCACTAACCTTGAAAGGTCAAAAAACAACCCCAGTCACGTCCCCGATAGACCGGCTGGCTGGCAGCTCTGAGCGCAGCCTGTTCTGTTATTGTTTAAGCAGCTCGTTAATGGGCTGACACAGAGGCCAGTGAAGATGAGCAGCCCATGAGCAGCCCCTGAGCAGCTGCTTAAGCAGCAGGTGGGAAGATGCTCTAGCGAGCGGAGATGCACTCTGGGCTAAGTGGTGCGAAGGGCTATACATCTGGCTTTTTGTTGCGACCATTTCTGGTTGAGTTATACTGTGAGCTGCTTCATGCCTCGTCCCATACTTCATTCCAGAGCAATAGATTTTCAGCCTCCGCCTGTATGTGGGTGAAGGGAGAAGTAAGGTTGAAAGTGCCAATGTCCTTTCACAGCCTGTAAGGTGACGGGAGCTGTGATAACAGCCTATAAACACCCGAGGAGAGAAATGCCAGGGTCAGGCCACTTCTGGGTAGAATTACATAAACAAGTGTTGTTGTTATGCAAGGAAACACAGTCTGAAAAAAATATTCTCCTGAGTGTCAAGTTTTCCTACAGTGAACTCAGTGAGACAGCAGAATCATCTTTCCTTGGGGAAAGAGGGCAGTAGGAGACAATACCAGTTCTTGAGACTAGTAAGAGATTTGGAGGACTCTTTTGGAAAGAGAAAGCCAAGATGGCATCCGCAGGGGAACGCCTGCATACCTGAAGAGCCTTAGTACCACAGTGATGTTGGATGCTCTGGGGAAGAGAGTTGGGTGGAGGTGAGAAAAGCATCTTTGTCAGAGGGAAACTGTCTGACAAAGATATACAGTCTCATTGTAATGCTTCCCTTTCAGCCTATATCTCTTACAGCCTCTAGGAATCCTAAGAATATAAATACTCCATCATTGAGTGAATTCCACCCATCGGTCCTAAAAATGGTTCCGTAAAATGGAAGCGATTAACTAAACAAAAAGTTGCTGCCTCACAGATAAAACTTGAAACAGGGATATACTGAAATGAAAATTTCACATGTAGTCTTAAGATTATAAAGTTCGTTAAGGCTTCTTCCTCCTACACACAGCATCTGTAATTTGGTAACTGACAGGAGATATGCAATGGAATCAAGCTTTGCCCTGTTAGCACCATGGTAAGACACAACCTAGGTATGAACAACTAAAAGAAAAGAAAGGAAGTTAATACACAGCGTATACACTCTCTTTATAAACACCATCATCCTTAATTCATGGCTGCTAGTTTATTAAATTTTTCAGTAAATTACCCTTAAAGGTGAGGAACCTAGTTTATACATTCTTTTTATCTTCAAAATTTCAGTAACTAATACCTACATAGCAAATTCAAGTCAAGCCTTAACATACAATAATTTTTAAAGACAATTTAGCACAACATACCAAAATTGATGGGATTCAGCTAATGCAGTGCATAGAGGGCAACTTACAGTTGCCTATAGGTCAGAAAAATAGGCAAGGAAATGAAAGATAAGACTTGCAGATTGGAAAAGAACTAAAGAGCATTTAGATTTTAATTAAATATAAGTGTTACAGGTGGAATTATATCCTCCAAAAAGATATTTTGAAGTCCTAACCTCCAGACCTAAGATCATGACCTTATTTGGAAGTAGGGTAGTTGTAGATGTAAGTTGTAGTTAAGATGAGGTCATACTGGAGTAGAATAGGTCCTTAATTCAATACAGCTATGTCCTTAGAAGAAGAGGAAACGGAGACAAACAGGGAGGAGACCATGTGACAATGGAGTTGAGACTGGAGTGACGCTCTTCTAAGCCAAGGAATGCCAAGCATTGGTGATGACACAGAAGCTAAGAGAAAGGCATGGAACATATTTTCCCCTATAGCCTTGGGAGAGTATGGCTCTGCCAAACACCTTGATTTCTAGACTTCTAGCTTCTAGAACTGTGAGAGAATAAATATCTGTTGTTTCAAGCCCCTAGTTTGTGGTAATTTGTTACAGTAGCCCTAGGATACTAATATAATAAGTAAATACCTTCTTCCATTAAGCTGAAATAAAGGGACTGTTAAGACAGAGGATTGTAATGGTGGCACTAAATCTTCTATTTTGAGATTTGGATCTCTGGTATAATTTGATTTAACAAGTGTAATGTAGCTTGGGACTTTCTGAAAGCTTTCTTTTCTTTGCCTCTTAATGATTCTGCTTCCTATATGTTTACTATGCAGTGTCAATGTTCCTATTCAGCCCAGTGCTGGCCCTGCGACTGGGACAGGTTTTGCATCTGTATGGGATCCACTCTCCTGGCTCCAATTTAAATCTCCATAATTTATGCAAAGGTTGCGATAATCAGCTTAACTGCATCTTCTCCCACCTCAACGGACAAAGCAGACATCAATAGAAAACATATAGGCCAAAACAATTTACATCCTGGTTAGAAAATATAAAACTTGAGATCAAAGACTCGATGCAGTAGTTTGCATTAGTTTCCAGCAGACTCGGTCCAGTTGACTCTTCTCTTACTTTAATAAACCTTCCTTCTATATTTCTACCTCACTTGTGAATCCTTCACAGCCTGCGAGCAAGCAGACACAACAGGGCCCCCAAGAAAGGTGGGAATCTCCTGGTTGGCAGAAAGACACCCAAGCTACGTGCCAGAACCCTATCCCTGCTTTGGTCAGGAGTAGACCTTGTCTTTGTATATGGCCAAGGCCTGTGGCTACAGGGCCACTCACACCAAGTTCAGAAAAGTAATTGGACTCCTAAGGAGTCTCTGACCTACCACATCATGGCAGACTCTGTTTGGGTGTTCCCCCATTTCTTCCTCAACAAATAGAGGCTCAGTTGTCAGAGAAGATAACCCTATTTCCAGCTCAGGGAGAAGCCTGATTAGTCTTCTCCAGTAATCCTATTGTTTTCACCAGGGACTGGTTTAGAGATGGGCAAGTGAGGGAAACTCTGCTGGAGAGCTTTCTGCAAATGGTCTTCTCACTCTTATTGGAGGATTCCTCTTTCCCTCTGCACATTGTTACATCTCACAATGAAGTTGGGACTATAGCAAGCTTCGCATGACCAGGAGGAAGGCCAAGGTCAAAGCTGAAATGCTGAGGATGGACAAGCATACAAGTAACGTATTTCCCCGAAAATAAGAGCGAGTCTTATATTAATTTTTGCTCCAAAAGACGCATTAGGACGTATTTTCAGGGGATGTCTTATTTTTTCATGTACAACAATCTACATTTATTCAAATACAGTCATGTCATCTTCTTCTGGAACATTGTCACAACGTACTAAATGTGTCCGTCTGGCTGACGATTTTAACTGGGGCTTATTTTCGGGGTAGGTCTTATCGCCAGGGAAACATGGTAGGAAGACCGGTTAGAAGATTTTGCAGGTGAGAGATGAGGGTGTGGTGGCCAGAGTGGTGACTGTGGAGGTGGGGAGGGCTTGCTGGATTCAGGGTGTATTTTGAAGATAGTGCCCAACGGACTTGGAGGCTGGTTGTGAAAGACAAAGATGAGTCAGGGAAGACTCAAACATTTTTAGCTTGAGTACATGGACGGGTGGTGTTGCCATTTTCTGAGATGGGAAAGGCAATGGAAGGAACAGTTTTTGGCAGGAGCAGGAGTTCAGCTTTGAGCTAGGTTTAAGTTAAGTTCGAGGTGCCACATCCAAGTGGAAAAGTTGAATAGGCAGCTAGATATGTTTGGAGTACGGGAGAGAGGTCTACGCTGGAGCTCTAAATATGAGTTGCCAGCATACAGATAGTTATAAAGACTCGAGACTAAATGAAATCACTTATAGAGCGAGTAGAGAAAAGAGAAGAGACCTGAGGCCTGAGCCCTGAGGCAACACATAGGCTGAGAAGGAGAGACCCAGTGGATAAAAAGAGAAATAACCCCCAACAAATACATAAGAAAAAACACAAACACACCAACATGTAAGGTCAACATTCAATTTTTGACTCAATCACTGTTAATAATAATAATAGCTTACCATATGCCAGGCTCTGTGCTATGGTCTGTTATCTAATTTAACCTAGTAAAATTGCATTCGCAATTGAAAAATACCAATGAAACTGGTAAGGTACCCTTACACAAACCAAAAGAAATAAAAATGAAACTCTTTAGATGGGGCTGTGGGAAAATCGATGCCCTGAAGTGTGGCTGGTGGCACTTAAGCCGGAGTGGAATCTGGCAGCAATGTAACAAGGGCTCTGAACTCAGCACAGCTTTTGACCTTATATAAGGAGGAAAAAAGTCACTATCAATAAGCATAAAACTCTGGAAATGACCCAAGTCATTGTGAAACAGGCTATGATACATTACCATGAAAGAATGGCCATTTAAGCACCAAAAATGACAAGTATGTGGGTTGTGTTGATACAGGTAAAGTGATTTGTCTTAGTGATGGCTTCCTTTTGAGGACAGAATTCCAGCCAATTAGCTTAAATACAGGAAATTTTATTCTGAGAATACAGAGGTATCTGAGGGCTCCCAAGAGCAACAGACAGACTCGAGGCTCTCAAAGGACTGGGACGTGGACCTGGAAAGTCAGGAGGGACCAGGAAACGCATCTGAAGGGTAACAATAATTATCTCCTTCACCAAACTCTAGTCAGGCTCCTCTGAGCCCTTCCTCAACGAGGCCTCAACCTTGGCCTAGAAAGACTTGAACAAACACTGACATAGTTTCTAAGGGCTCGAGGCCACCTCCTTAGGATGACCCGATAAAGCCCCTGCCTGAGAAAGCTCAAGGCTGCCCAAGGAATCCACTGTTTGCTCCAGCAAACACCTGAAGGACCCCTGGTTCCCTGTCTCTGTGGGAGGGTAGGAGACCAACTTTGATAAGTTAGTTTTCTAACTTTGTGAGTTAGTTTTACACTTGGATAAGTTTTCGGACAAAAGCCAGAAAAATTGAAGTGATACATACAAGAGACATTTATCAAATTCCTTTTTTTTCCTGTAAAATTTCTTGTACCATAATTTTAAAAATACGTTTCTGAAGAGTTAGATACGGGTATAAAGGGAGAAATGTTCAACTATCATTGGGCTGTATATGAACAAGGAATTAGACCCAAATGGTGGAGTTGGAATAGTCAGACGAACTCAAAGAAGGCTGGTTGGCAGCTAATTTGAGGCTAGTAATTCTATATTTAGAGGGAAATTGTCCCTTATCACACATTACCAATTTCTGGTTCCCACAGTCCTTTGTGAAGGACTCCTAGCTAGCTTTCTCCATGAAGCTCAGTGTTAGTTATTTTGTTAATGGAACCACAGGAGGGCCAAGACACCTGTAAGGTAATAAACAGGTATGGGGATGAGGGAGTGCAGGCCCCTAAACAAGGCATTTTCACACCTTTTCTCCTCTGCCTGGAACATGTATTCCTTCTTCTCTTTGAAATTCCTGTACATCCTTCAAAGCCCGGATCAGATGATATTTCCTATATGGAGCCACCTCTAAACCGCTAGTCAGATTTAATACCTGCCCTGAGTTCCTATGGTCCATTTGATCCTGCTATTATGGAATTTATCTATTGTTTTATAATTAATAGTGTGCACATCTGTCTTTCTTCAAGGTGAGGGAATATGCTTAGCTATCTTTGGCTCTTAAGTATCAGTACAGTGCTTGGCAAATTGTAGGTGCTCAATAAATGCTTGATGACTAAATGAACCCCGTGTGTATTCATTCATTCATTCATTCATTCCTTAATTGGTAGGTAGGGAATCAATATCAGGACTCGTTTAGTCTGGTCTTTCCTGCCCAATGCAGCACCTCTCCACTTGGAGGACAGAGAGAAAAGCAAACAGGGTTCCCTTTTATATTTCCTGAGGAGAGACTTAAAAATAAGGCAGGAGGCAGAGAATGGAATGTGGGCAGCGAAAGGAGAAAAAGGACGTCAGATTCCTGCTCTTCCATGAGCTTCTTTCTCTAGACAATCCTATCATTCTTCCTGGCTTCCCAAATTGAGTCCTGCTCTGCAACCAGATAGCTAAAAGAGATGGAACCAGAAGGAGAAGGATTCATACATTTTTCTGTTGTGGGGTCTAGCTAAAAATACACACGTACTGGTTTCCTATTGCTGCTGTAACAAGTTACCAAAACTTAGTGGCTTAAAACAACAAGAAATGATTTTCTTAGAGTTCTAGATGTCAGATGTCCAAAATGAGTTGTACATCAAGGTCGTACCTCAAAGTTGTACAACCTAAGATCAAGGTTTGCCAGGCTCCCTCCTTCTGGGGGCTGGAGGGGAGAATTCATTGCCTTTCCAGCTTTTAGAAACCATCCCATTCCTTGGCTCGGGACTCACATCGCATTGCCTTTTTTCCTCTGCTTCCGTCATCCATTCCAATCCCTGCCTCCCTCTTATGACTCTTGAGACTACATCTGGGCCCACCCAGATAATCCAGGGTCATTTTCCCAGCTCAAGATCCTTAACTTAATCACACTTGCAAAGTCCCATTTCCCTTTTGTTATTTCAGGTAAGACTCACACGTGCCAAGGACGAGCATGCAGACATCTCAGGGGGACTCTTATTCAGCGGATTACAACATGCTACAGCCGACAGTCTTCAGCAGCAGCAGCACCACCACCACCACAGAAAGCCTCCCTCTCCCAAGAGCTCTTACCTGGTCTGTCAAGCCTCCTTAATAACGGTAGCAAATCAATGACATAACTGACTCATTGATCATGTATGTAATTTAACATTGCAAGAGAAAAAATGATATGACCAAAAACCAGCCCACTGAAAACAGCGAAGAGTCAAGTGCCACTGCTGAAAAGAGGAATACGTCCACGTACGGCTCACGCTCTATCAGGGAGAGCATCATTTATCATGGGCTGGAGAATATTAAATAGAACAATAAATTTAATAATTCAGGAAATTCTAATGCATGGTGGTAATTTCAGAGATAGGAGTCTCCCTACCTGGAATTATCTTACTTGTTTACACATGTTTGTTTCCCACTGTACTCCCACATCAGAATGCCACTGCCATGAGAGCAGGAACCTGATGTGTCCTATGTCCCTAGGGTCCGGAACAAAGCTTAGAACAGAGTCAGTATCAATAAATGTCTGAATATATATATATATATATATTTTTAACTTTTATTTATTTTAAGCGTGTTTTTCCAGGACCCATCAGCTCCAAGTCAAGTAGTTGTTTCAATCTAGTTGTGGAGGGCGCAGCTCACAGTGGCCCCTGTGGGGATCGAACCAGCAACCTTGTTGTTAAGAGCACCACACTCTAACCAGTTGAGCTAACGAGCCACCTCTGAATATGTTTTTAAAAATATATACTACTAACTTTCCATGCATTAAAAAATAAATGAGAATGAAGGACCTCGCATTTGAGTTCCTCGGCACCAACAGAATTTGATTAAGTGAAAGAATAAGAAATAATTTTAATATGTAATGGGACGCGAGTTCACATTGTGAAGGGAAGAGATGTAATAGGAACAACTGTTCATGTTATTGTCCCTGCACAATTAAGAGAGCATAGCTTGATGTGAAGGTTATGAACACATACAGTGATGCCCTTCCTGTCAGGCTGGTGTGTCCCCTCGGTGTGAAATAGCCCCTCTGGCTGTGGGAGGGTGGGGCACTGCATCCCACGCCATTGCCCCGTCTGCCACCCTGACCCCTTCACATCAAGTGATCTCCTGTCCAGGAAGAGCACACCCCTGTGGCTCACATCTGGGGATGGGGTGGGGAGGTGTTGACACCACTTACTCACTTGGATGGTATTTCTGTTCTATTTCCTTTAGTTCAGTTTCTGTCTCCGCAAGCAGACCTGGCTTCCTCCCTGCAGTGGGGTTCCCAGTTCAGGAAGACGGAGTCACTGTGCCCGATGGCTTCTCCCTGAATTAAAGCATCTTGACTTCAACCATCACTGCTAGAAATGATTCTATGTTCGGCTTCTCTCACCAGCTGGACTCCTGGTCTGTGCTGTCTGGCACCACTCGCTGACACACATCAGCAACCAGACTGGTGACCACACAACTGCCCAAAGCATAACGTTTTTTTAAAAATGAGAGAGCTCTGAAATGAAAAAAAAAAAAAAGGAGGGTGATATGTGTAAGGAACACTCTCCTGTACCCAGCTAGTTTTCTTCCCTGCGAACATTTGTGTACACATGCAATTAAACACGCATGCTCCCCGCATGGCAGGCTGCCAAGTCTCCTGCTTATCTGATACCGGGCATCCTGCTCCAGCCTCTTTAGGAGACAGCGATCCACTCCTGGTCCTGATCTGGGTTCTGCCTCACCTTGTTCAACTGTGCAATAGATGCTGCAGTGTTTGCCTCTGCCTGTTCTTCCCAGGCCAGTCCAGTCCTGCCTGCTCATCCTGGCATGCCTGTTGCACTCCAGCTTGGCACAGCTTAGAGACTGTTGGCTCCAAACCAGGGCCTGTTCATCTGCCCCTCCCAAGCCCACACAAGAGAAAATGTGACCTCCCACCCCCAGCCATTCAGGGGATTGTAACACAGGGAACGTGGGCGCGGCCGTCACTGGCTCTGCTCTGGGCGAGTGTGTGAGCACTGGTCCGTACTGGCTGGCAGAGGATGGAGTCGGCCCGGCCTTGCATGGTTCGAACTGCAAGTTACCACAAGGCAGCTTTATGATGTCAAGAAGTCATGCAACCTCTTTGGGCCTCATTTTCCTCATTTATACCATAGAGATGATACCATAAAGCCTCACCATAAGGCGATGGGTGGGGGAAAAAAGAGGTCAATCTTGTAAAATGCAAGGGCGCCTGGTTGAGAAGTTAATGAAATGACTTGGATTCCCAGGCTTCTGCTGTGTGAGCCAAATCTTTGTGGTCTCAGCTGTGATTTGCTGCCCCCTGTGCAGCGTTTACTCTGGTTTAAATATTGACAGGGAGAAGTATAGGTCCTGCAGCTGGCTCAAGTTCTCAGGACAGCAGCAGTAATTCCAGGGATCTCCTCGTTACCTGGCACCCATGGTGTCTTTGGGATCCCAGGAAATTTGGCTGAAAGAATACTGAGGACACAGGGACTCACACTCTGCCTGCCCGCTTTCCCGGGGGGCTGCAGCCCTTCCCACTGGACTTGGTAAGAACTTTAGCTCATCCCATTTGAGAGCAGAGGCTGGGGGAAGGACAGGAACTAGAAGGCAAATCACACTACGTGATAACTGAAATTGCCTGATTGAAAAGTTTTACTTTAAAGCCTGTTCTCTGAGTGTCGTTGTGAGGATCAGGGTTAACACAGGAACTCGCGATAGTGCTTGGCATGGAGTATTTGTTCATGAAAGGATGCATTCGTTCCCCAAGGGTTCATTAAGCCCCTGCTATGTATTCTGGGTCCTAGGGCTACAGCAGTAAGTATGATCCATGTTGTTCCTGCCCATAGGAAGCTTATAGTTGAACAGAAATAACAGCTTGGAGCAGCACTTTAGAAGCACTGCTGTCATCATACTTTTTCTAAAACACCATCTTTTCCCAAAGACTTTAAAACACTTAAGATCTTATATGTATATTTTGGGACAGAATATTTGATCCCTTTCTCTAAAGAAGTGGTTCTCAACAGGGGTCAGTTTTGCTGCCCAGGGGACACTTGGCAATGTCTAAAGACATTTTGTTGTTGTAACCTGGAGGCCCGGGGCCTTGCTACTGGGATCTGGTGGGTGGGGGCCAGGGACGCTGCTAAACATCCTGTAAGGCACAGGACCGGCCCACAGCACAGACTCACCTGGCCTAAGGTTTCAATATGTCAAGGTGAGAAACCATGGTCCAGAGGGGACCTACTCGGTCCACACTCAGGTATTTTGGGGCAGCAAAGGGAGAAACATACCTCACCCGGACAAGTCTTAGAAACACTGGACCATCTGTGCTCTGCTCCATGACACTTGCCCGTGTTAGAGGAGGGGGCGCTGAGAAGGCTCTCAGGGCAGAGAGAATCCACCTGGGAGTCTGTTTTCAGAGGATTCAGCATTATAACTGCATTTGGTGAGTGTTATATTTGACTGATTCTCTTATAGAAATAAGTTTTCAAACAAAAAGCTCCTGGAAAAGACCTTGCATTTTTACCCTGGGGAAACCCTACCAAGACATGCAAATGAACCAAATTATATCAAGGCCACTGAACCCAAATTTTCAGTTCATTTGGTTTTCTTTCTATTTTTTTCTTCTTTTTTTAATTTATTTTTTAAAGATATATATTTTTATATATTTTTAAATATATATATTTTTATATATTTTTAAAGATATATATATAATATATATAATATATATATATAATATATATATTATTGGGAAGGGGGAACAGAACTTTATTATTGGGGAACAGTGTGTACCTCCAGGACTTTTTTCCAAGTCAAGTTGCTGTCCTTTCAATCTTAGTTGTGGAGGGTGCCATTCAGCTTCAAGTTGTTGTCCTTTCAGTCTTAGTTGTGGAGGGAGCAGCCCAGCTCCAGGTCCAGTTGCCGAGCCCACCATCCCTTGCGGGAGTCGAACGGGCAACCTTGTGGTTGACAGGATGCGCTCAACAAACTGAGCCATCCGGGAGCTCAGCGGCAGCTCAGCTCAAGGTGCTGTGTTCAATCTTAGTTGCAGTGGGAGGAGCCCACCATCCCTTGCAGGACTGGAGGAATTGAACTGGCAACCTTGTGGTTGAGAGCCCACTGGCCCATGTGGGAATCGAACCGGCAGCCTTAGGAGTTAGGAGCATGGAGCTCTAACCACCTGAGCCACCGAGCCAGGCCCCTCTTCCTTCCTTCCTTCCTTCCTTCCTTCCTTCCTTCCTTCCTTCCTTCCTTCCTTCCTTCCTTCCTTCCTTCCTTCCTTCCTTCCCTCCCTCCCTCCCTCCCTCCCTCCCTCCCTCCCTCCCTCCCTCCCTCCCTCCCTCCCTCCCTCCCTCCCTTCCTTCTTTCCTTCCTTCCTTCCTTTTTAAAGTGTTTTAAAAGGTTGTCTGGGCATAATTAATCCAATTTAACCTTTAGGGCAGCCCAGACTTCCAAAGTGACTGGGTTTTGATCTGATGGTTTTCTCACATATGTGCGGCGAAGCAATACAATTTTTGACAAACCAGAGGACGAGGAAGAGTAAGGCAAAATAAAATGAAGCTAGAAGGAGATAAAAAGAGGGAGAGAATAAGGAAGAGAAGGGGAAGAGGGAGGGAGAGGAGTGCGGGGAGAGACAGGGGGAGAGGGGGAGAGAGAGAGAGAGAGAGAGAGAGAGAGAGAGAGAGAGAGAGAGAGAGAGAGAGAGAATGAGAACACCAAAGGAATGTGTGTGTGTGTGGGGGGGGGGGGGTAACAAGCACAGAGTGGAAACAGCCAGTCTTAAGTCTCTCAGCTTCAAGAGCCCTGGTTTCCTGCTTCCACTTACCTCGTTGCCTTCTGCTTTGGCTGCGTTTGTTCCCAAGCGTCACCTTGGATTCTGGCCTTCTTCTCTTTCCTCCAGCCTCTGGGAGAGGTGGGAACTCCGGTCTCCCAGGTGGGCTCTGAAGCAGAATCCTATGTGGAAACAGCATATATCTCTGAAGGGAAGCGAGGATGTGTGTGTGAAATTCGACTATTTTGCCATTCCCACTCACCCTATCATAGTGGATTATCAGTACATACATACCGTTGTTGTTGATAAAACTTTAATATCCATTAGAGAGTACCAGACACAGGATGACTGAATCATGTCCCCATTCATGTGGGTTGGATTATGATTCAAACTATGATGTGAATCCTTTGAACTCTGTATTTCATGTCCCATTGGCTGAACTAGTTACATATTCCTTTTCTTAGAAATGAGATTTGATGTTAAAATTTGCCAACATCTGATCTGAAATGTGCAAACCATTTTTCCTAATACAGCATTTTACTTGGAACTTGCTGCAGGCCTTAAATGTGCTATTGCAGATTCTTTGACATAACCATGTCTGAGCCCGCCTGCAGATGTCATGCCTCTCTCATAAAGTCACCCGTGACAGAAGGTAACAACTTAATCAGAATCACTTGTAATACTTGTGGTTGACAGCACTTTGTGTTATATGAAGCATAATTCTTCACTCTTTTAAGAATTTTTGTTACTGGCTGATGCCAAGTGTTCTATAGCGTTTCCCTAATATACGTGTAAAGAAGAATTCCATAAAAGCTTCCTGAGATGATACTTCATTGCTCACACTTGCCCCTGACATATTGGCCTCCAGTGATGAAACTCTTCTTTACTTCAGAACTTCCTGGTATAAACTCATGTCTTGACCAAGACATTCCTTCTCTTGAATTTCTCCAACTTTGGTTTTGAGTTCAACTCTTAGAAATTCAGTGCAAGTTTCTTTTGGTTTCCCTACAGCATATTTAATAAACTCTCCATATGCCTGGCACGCAGCATGTGCTCAGTAAGCGTTCGTTAGATGGGAGAACAAGGAGGCCTTTGCAAAATGGTTGCCAATACATTATGCAACTGTCAGGCTGCAGTGTCTACTGAGGACTTTCCCTTGTTCTCTGTCTCTCATCTGGGCCTTTCCAGGACTGGGGGCTCTCTCACCAGGCCAGTTCTAAATAGGGTCATTGTGCTAGAGGAGGAAGCAGTATGGTCATCACCAGAAGCTTCCTGGGCAGCCCAGACATTCCTCAGTCAGCCAGCACATCTGCTCTGTTAGCGTTTGTCTCCAGGCCTGCAGGTCAGGCCGATTACAAGGAAGCCCAAGCTAGTGAGAGGAATGGAAATGATGGAGCCTGAAAATTCTTCACTCTTTGTTCTTCCGATGGGTGACAGGATCATTAGTCCAAATGAGATGCAGTCTCTTCCAGACTATATTTATAGTCTAATTGTCGAGCTTTTTTTCCCCTGAAGGACCTGGGATTCCTCCCTAGTCCATGGTAGTGCCAGAAGGGGAACAGAATCAAGCAGCCGCCGCAGCCATGGCAGGACACACTAGGCCCTTCTCAGAAGTTGGCATTGGTGTACCTGTGTCCAGGAGTCAAGAAATGGGGCTCCACCCAACGAGCTGTGTGACTGCAGAGGACCCTTATCCTGTCTGAATTTTGATGTTAAATAGGACGATAATCTCTATCTCATGGGAGAGTGATGCAGATGAAATGTGATAAATTGTGTAAAGCACTCTGAATTGTAAACGTGTGATACGAAGGTGTGCGTGGTGCCATAAACAATAGAAGAGCCCAGACCTCCCCCTTTACCAAGGGTCGACGCCCACTTGACCCGGACACGGCAGGCTCTATCCTACTTACGAAGTAAGTTTGTCATCACGGTCTCTCCTTTCCTCCTCTTTGGGACTGCTGTTTCCCAAACCTCAAGCTCATGCTTAATGCTCAATAAATATTTAATTGCTAATACTATTATTTGCAATTAAAATAGAGAAGTACTGATTCTGCAAACAGAAGCGATACACTGTATATTTGTCTAAATACACATATTTGCAAATAAATTGAAGAGGGGTGATCCTTAGAACATTTTTTTCATTCCCAAGTACACTTAAAAGTACATCATGTTGATATGCCTTTGTCTATCCTTTCAGTTACATATTTTTGAATTTAATAATTCTTACATAATTTGCAATTAGAGCATTTAATTAACTCTTCTCTCTTTCTGATTGGATTTTTAAAAACACTTCCCTCCCCTTCTTGTCTTTTGTCCCATTTCCCTACCTCTTACATGGAAAGAATTTTAAAATGCAAATGAAGAATTGTATTTAATCAAACATATATTTACTGGATACCCACTATACAGAACTGAAAAAGATTGAAATCTATGAGGTTTTCTTCTCCAACTCACCCCAACATAAAACTCATTACAATATACACACGGACTTGCCATTCGATACCCTGGGTCTCAGCGTTTTTAACTTCTTCTTCAACCTATTTAACACCTGCAATCCACAGTTACTGGATAATCATGTACTTTCCCTGCTTAGTAATGCATCCTTTCCCACCCTTCAATCCCTGCCAAGCTCTTTGCCTTGCAAAAGAGGATGGGCACTGACTTAAAATAATGAAGTTAAGGCTCAGCTTTGCGCTTCAAACTAAACTTTTAAAAAGTTCATAGTGAAACAACAGTCTTGAAAGCCAGGGTTTTTTGAGAAAGAAAGGGGTATTTCTTAGAAATTAAAAAACACACACACACAAAAACATATTTATGTCTGTGTATCTATTTCTATCTATCTTCGTATTCTGGATTTTTCAGAAGTCTTTAAGGATTTGGAAGTTATCAAGCTCATGGTGGCAGATACACCTTTTCCAAAATTCTTTCACTTGAAAGCTCAAATTTTACCACTGTTAATACTGTCAATTGTTTTTCTAAAGTGACAGGCTCACTTTGTTCATTTTTCAAGAAAATTCCCAAATCTGAATAACCAGTTTGTCTGTCAGTTGTACTCTTAAATGATTTTGCTTTTTTTTTTTTAACCTTTTAACCACCTTCACCCATTTCTTAAACACAAAAATGTGCAGCCAGTTCAGGTCAAATAACTGCACAATGCTTTTTCTAAAAATAACTACTATACTTCTGTATGCAGAAGTGTTTTATGTGTGAACTCTTCACTTTGCCACACATACTAAAATGAAAGATACCCAGGGATCAAGATTGAAAATGAATCATAGGCCTAAATGTAAAACACAAAACTATAAAACTTCTATAAAATAACAGGAGAAAATCTAGACGACTGGGCATGACATGACTTTTTAGATACAACACCAAAGGCACAATCCATGAAAGAAATGATTAACTGGACTTCATTAAAATTTTAAAAATCTGTTCTGAAAAAGACACTGTCAAGAGAATGAGATAAGCCACAAACTGGGAGAAAATATTTGCAAAAGACATATCTGACAAAGGATTGTTCTCCAAAATATACAAAGAATTTTAACTCAGTAATAAAAAAAAGAACACCTGATTTAAAAAATGGGCAAATAACTTAACAGCCACCTTACCATATATGTGGCAAATCAGCATATGAAAAATTTTCAGTATCACGTCATTGGGGAAATGCAAATTAAAACAATTAGATACCACTAAATATCTGTTAGAATGGCGAAAACCCAAACACACTAACACACCAAATGCTGGCAAGGATGTGAAGAAATAGGAACTCTCATTCATTGCTGGTGGAATGCAAAATGAAACAGCCTCTTTGGAAGATAGTTCGACAGTTTATACAAAACTAAACATACTCTTACCATACAATCCAGCAGTCACACTCCTTACTGTTTACCCAAATGAGTTGAAAATTTATGTCCACACAAAAACCAGCACATTGATGTTTATAGCAGTTTTATTCATAATTTCCCAAATTTGGAAGCAACCAAGATGCCTTTTAGTAGGTGAATGGATAAAACAAATTGTGGTACATCCAGACAATGGAATATTATGCGGCACCAGAAGACATGGGCTATCAAGCCATGAAAAGATATGAGGACACTTAACTGTATATTACTGAAAAAAGCCAATCTAAACAGGCTACACACTGTATGATTCCAATTACCAGATATTCTGGAAAAGGCAAAACTATGGAGACAATAAAAAGAACAGTGTTTGCTAGGGGTTAGGGTGGGATGAGAGGGATGAATATGGGAGCACAGAGAATTTTGGGGACAGTGAAACCATCTATGACACTATAATGGTGAATACATGTCATTATACATTTGTCAGAACCCATAGAAGGTACACCACCAATGTAAATATGCATTTTGGGTGATAACGATGTCAATGTAGATTGATTTTAACAAATATATCATCTGGTGTGGGATGTTGACAGTGGGGAAGGTTGTGAATATGTGGGAGCAGAAAATATGTTACCTTTTCATACTTTCCCTTCAATTTTGCTGTGAATCTAAAACTGCTCTAAAAATCTATATAAAAAGACACATGCATCGAAAACTGACAGAATTGCAAGGAGAGAAAATCTCCCCTTGTAGTTGGAAGATTTCAGTATTTCTCTCTCAATTAATTCCTAGAGCAAGTGGAAAAATCAGTAAAAATATGGAAGACACAAACAACTATCAACCAAGTTGACCTAATTGACATTTATGGCACACTACCCCAACAGCAGCAGAATACAAGTTTTTCTTCTCAAAAGCACACAATCATGGACTATAAAACAAATCTTAAAACATTTAGAAGGATTCAAGTCATGCAAAATATGTTCTCTGACTACAATGGAATTAAAATAGAAATCTATTTTATACACCTAAGATATCTGGTAAGTCTTCAAATATTTGGAAACTAGATAACATACCTCTAAATTACACACGGTTCAAAAGAAATCGAAATTGAAATTAGAAAGTATTTTGAACTGAAGATAAATGAAACAACATATCAGAATTGTTGGGATGCTACTAAACCAGTACTTATGGGGAGTTTATAGTACAAAATAATTGTATTAAAAAAGAATAAAGATGTCAAATTAATGACATCAGCCTCCACATTAAGACATTAGACAAAAAACAAATTAAACCTAAAATAAGCAAAACAAGAGAAACACAGTAATAAGTATTAGAGTGGAAATCAATGAATTAGAAAACAGAAAAGCAATAGAGAAAATCAAAGCCTCTAAAGCTAGTTTCATATTCTGAAGTCAATCAATGTAATTCATTATATTAACAAACCGAAAATTCCAATTCCTGATTCAAAAAACAAAAAAAACAACTCTCAGTGAGTCATAGTAGTAGGGAACTTCTTCAGCCTGATAAAGAGCATCTAGGACAAACCTTTAGTTAACATGAGACTGAATATGAAATACTAAATGCTTTCTTTGTATGATCAGGAACAATGTCCACTCTCACCACCTCTATTCAACATTGTACTAGAGTTCTAGCCAGTGCAGGTGAGAGAAATTACCCAGAATAAAACTACCTGTCTTTGGAGAAAACACTGTCTTCTATATAGAAGATCCAGTGGAATGTACAAAGAAGCCACTAAAACTAAAAAGTGAGTTTAACAAGTGATTTTAGCAAAATCAGTATAAAAATATAATTGAATGTTTATACATTTAATTTAAAAGTATACATTTGAATGTATAAATTAAATGTTTATACATTTAAAAGAAATTGAATTTAAAAAATTTTAAAAATTGTTACATTGTCATTTTAAAAAAAATTAAATGTAGGTTAAATCTGACAAAGACGTGAAATATCTATTTGCTGAAACCTACAAGACAATGCTGAAATGAAAAAATACATAAATAAGTGGAAACATGGATTAATGGCAAATACTAAGATCTCAAATTACTCCAAATTGATATATACCTTAAATACAATCCCAATCAAAATGTTGTATTGATAGGAACTGACCACTGATGCTATTAATTCATATGCAAAGGACCTAAAATAGCCTACCTAACATTGAAAATGAAGAACGAAGTTGGTGGACTAACACTACCTGGTTTTAAAATATTTATAAAGCCACAGTAATTAAGAGAATGTGGTACTGGTGCAAAGATACACAAATATGTACATTTCCACCAGCAATGCACAGGGGTTCCAATTTCTCTTCACATGGCCAACACTGTTATTTTCTTGTTTTTTTGGTAACAGCCTAATGGATGTGAAGTTCTCATTGTGGTTTTGATTTGCATTTCCCTAGTGATAAATGGTATTATCTTTTCATGTGCTTATTAGCCATCTGTATATATTTTTGGAGAAATGTCTATTCAAGTTCTTTACTATTAATTTTTAATTGGCTTTTCTTTTGTTGGTGAATTATAGTTCCTTATACATTCTGAATGCTGATTTCTTACATATGATTTGCGAATATTTTCTCCCATACTGTAGGTGTGGGTTGCTTTGTCACTGTTGATAGTCTTTTGATGCCAATGCTTTAATTTTTAATGAAATCCAATTTATCTGTACTTTCTTCTGTTGCGTATGCTTTTGGCATCATATCCAAAAAATCATTGTCAAATCAAATGAAATTTTCCTGTTTTCTTCTAAGAGTTTTCATATTTTTAGCTCTTGATGTTTAGATCTTTCGTCCATTTTGAGCTCATTTTTGTATATGGTCCAATTTCATTCTCTTGCATGTGGATATCAAGTTTTCCCAACATTTATTGAAAAGGCTGACCTTTTCTCATTGACTATTCTTGGCACCCTTGTCAAAAATCATCTAACCATATACACAAGGGTTTATTTCTAAGCTTTCTATTCTATTCCATTGGTTTATGTATCTGTTTTTGCCATTACCAGTTTTGATTACTATAGCTTTGTAGTATGGATTTCCTTTTCATTTTTGCAATACACACATTCTTTCTGGCTCATGTTGAGTTCTTTTAGTTCTCTTTATGAGTGTTGCCTGAAAAGACTGGCACTTTCTGCAGTGCCCAAATTTAGCCAGAACCCAGGGACACGGGAACATTCAACAAGAAGGTAAGGAAGTCATTCACACAGTGTCTGGTTTCTGGAAAAGAAAAGGCACATTCGCTAGAGTAAAACTGTATGCCTTTATTCAACGTAAAATGAGTCATTAAGATAAAGTACAGTTTGTCCATGTGCAGAAACATTATTATACATTCAATTTTGAAGAAGGTAGTTTTATACAACCAATTAAAGGAACAGTCTAAAAGTGAGAGGGTTAGACAATAGTGAGGAGGAGCTAAAAGGCAGAGTTTTATCTGTCAAAGTGCTAAGGCCTATGTGCACAAAGATTTCAAAGAGAACAAGAGCAACATAAGGTCATTCCTTCCGTTCTGATTTCTCTTGGTGCTGGTGAGTCTTAAGGTGTGATACAATGAGTCACTGAATTAAGATGGGTTCTTAAAAAATAGGTCATAGCACTTACGGCTAAGAGAAAAGTTTTTAATTTCCAGAATTTCATTTGTCATGTACTCTGGCTCTTTCATGGACTCCATATATTTCATGAATTCTCTAAGAACAAACGTGCCCTTTAATCAGTTTATTATCTATCAGAGAACAAATTGTCAGGTTCTTCCCAGCCCAGAATCCATCTTCGATGCAACAAGAGGGAAACCAAATTTGAGACTCTGGAAGAGTTTCCTTAATTTAAAACTTGTGCAGTGATTAAATAAAAGTTCAGCTGGTCACTACCGAAATCTTCAAACTGCTACTGTCTAAAAACCTAAAATGCAAAGAATTCCTGATTTAGAGACAAAGTCCAACTCCACTTCTAATCTCTAAGTATTTGGAAACATTAGACACTGGTCTTTGAAAAGAACCCAAGAAACCACACTTTATGTGTATGAAGTGTGTATGTACCACACTTTCCATAGGAAGAACCCAGGCTGTGTGTAAAATAATAGTTCTTAAGCATCTTCAGATATTTTGATAGCATTTAATACATCACTTTCTTATTGGGCTAATCTGAGTTTTCAGTATTTAAAAAGAGCGTCCATGATTAAAGTTAGTACAACTGTTGTCTGAAGTTAAATAGTGTTTATAAGCCAATGTCTACGTCACTTAACAGACATAGACAGGTACACAGACCTAAATCATGATCAGTGGCTAAGGCTGCCACTAAATTCAACAGAAAACAATTAGCCCACAAAATGTGTCAGATCAAATTCCATGTGCCACTCATGGCAATTTAACATCATGTTATCAGAACCCAAAACCTTAAAAAGAAAAATTCAGTTTATTTAAATTTATCTTAAATCCAATCATGGATTTATCTTTCTTCTCCCATAGACATTCTCTAGGTTTTGCAGTCAAGATGAAAATCAGATGTTTTTAAATACCTTGTGGCTTCTTTTGAGTTTCAAGTTACTCTTTAGAACCCACTATCTAGTCACAGCCGACCTTTGGCTCTCTTCCAGGTTGTCTGTCCTTCCTGTTACAAGGAAATCTTTCTAGGAGATTTCTTCTTTTAGATTAAGACTGAAAGTTCCATGGAGGTATAGATTCCTTAGTTTATACAGTCTCTAGAAAAGAAGCCCAATCTTCTGTTTGTCACCAAGTCCTAGGAAAATATATGATATCCACCTTTCTACTTCCCGGACAGCGATGAGGCCACATCACAGTGAAATACACCTAATGCCTCTAACTGAAAGGTGAATGTGGATATTTTTGGCATACAGAATTCCAGCTGCAAATCCAATAATCCAGGTTCAAGATAAATGGTAAGAAAAATTAATGAATAAACACTGACAAAACATAATGATTTACCCTTTTATATCTTTCTACCAGAGAATATCAAAGAATTAGGATTTAGGCCACTGAAAACGGCTCGAGTTCTGCAGAAACCTCTTTTAATTCAAGTTCACTGGTTTAGCGATAGAAAAAAAGCCGATTCTACAGTATTAGACAAAAGAACATTAATTTTATCCATTATGGAGACAAAACAGGGATACAACATCTCTTCAAGGATACACTTCTCTCTCACCAGACTACCAGATGAAGATCAAGATATGTTTTTTTTTCTTAATTCTTTTATCTTCTTTTGGGTTATTTACCCCCATTATTTGAAAGGGTTAAACATAAGATAAAGCATTTTTTACTGACATTCTGACCAGAATTAATGGAAAGGGATTGCTTTCAGCCTAATTCTGTCAATGTAGTATTACTAAGAGATTTCTTGAAATTTTTATTAACTGTAGATCTTCCAATGATGTTACCAAAAAGGTAAATTTTATTAACATGGCTCCTCAATTCCACATTGTTGTTTCAGGGGCAATGCCCTTTTTCTTCTTCATGGTTTGCCAGTGTCACCCAATGCCTCCAAACACTATTTCGTAACTCATTTACACTCAAACTTCCAACGTCTTGGGAAATACGTAGCATATATTACTCCGCAAGCTCTGAACTAGACACGTGCTGTATTACCACTTAAGCAAGACCTTTCACAACTTTACATGGATGCTTGTTTACCCGTGCAGAACCAGAACTTTAGAAAAGCACATAGGTGTTCAATAAATATTTGAATTAGTAAATAACATGATCTGTACAAAAATAGCTAGAAACATGCAAAATCTGATTCCTGACGACCATTTGTGGTCCAAAGTAGTGTCAAAACCAATGAACAGGTTTCTCAGGTTGTGATGTCAACAAAATTGGGGATTCAAGTTGAAGCTGTGTTCTGGTGTATTGCTCTCTCTCACCTGCAGCCCAACTATACCTTTAGGCTCCTGTCATTACCTGAATATGAATTTTACTTCCGGTGAGGTAGGAGGCCCATTTAAATAATGATAAATATATACCAGAAATGGGGTGGGGGAGGTCTTTGTAAATGGTCATCATGGACTGCTTCACCCACTTCAACACTTCACCTTCATTCCTATCTATAATATACAGGAATGACGAAGATGCAGATGTTCCCTGAGACTTAAGAAATTTCCTTTAGAAATAGTGTATTTTCAGTAAAGATTTAGAGTTCTGTTTTTTTGGACGGCGAAACTATCTTCACTATCTTTGGGCAACCACCGATGTTTGAGATTTCAATTTTTGAAAAATAGTAAGGTTGTCTTTTAAAAAGTATTCTATGTATCCTTATTAATTTCCAAAATATGCTATTTTTATCAGTGAAAATAACCACAGCTGAGCAATTTCAGGGAGAACTAGAATAAGTCAGTTTCATGGGTCATTAAGATACATTTTTGAAATTCTGACCTTATTTTCTTTCAGGTCATCAATAAATCTATATATTATTAATTTTTAAAGAATGGGCTATATACCTTTATTGCCAAGGACTATCCAGGTATCATTTTGCTTCATTAAGCTCATCCTAAAACCAAGTTTTTACAACCATAACGTTACTTCTCTTGGACATCAGGATTCCAGATTATCTCCTGGTATAGGACTATGGACAATTAGGCTCTTCTAACATCTGGCTCAGTCCTCATTTTCATCAATGCCCTCCCTGACACTAGGGAGATCGAAATCCAAGTCTGCCTAGCTCTTCTACTGTCCAGACCAGGGACGGAAAACTGGCTCTGAATCTCATTTCTCAGAGAGAAACTGGGAAACAGAAAAAGTGTTCTATTATCTTCATGAGATTATTTCTTCACATACCCTGGCCTGGAAGGCACTGGCAGTGAATGTCTGCTAATGAATTATTAACCACTGTGAAAAAAGGAAAACCTATTCCCCCCTGAGATATTTTCTTACCATTCTTTGTTCTACAAGCAAACAATGGGCACATGAAAAAAAAAAAGAATACACCATGGTTTTGTTTTGTTTTGTTTTACTTTCCCAGTGACTGACATTAGGTGGTTAGGAGACAAAACAGTTCAAAGGGGAAAACAGACAGACAGATTAAGAGAATTTAATTTTTACCAGAGTTCTGAAAGAAATATGTTACCCTGATTCTCATCAAATGACTCATTTTACCCCCTTCTATACAACCTGTGATAATCTTCCAGGAGTAATATAAGGCACCAACTGAGGGCCCTTAACCACACCACTCAGATATATGTTAGACCTCCAGATTCACCAAAAACTCCATGGTTTTTATTTTCACTTTAATTATCTTTTACTTAATAAAATGAAAAATAAGAATATATGAATACATACAATCTATATACATATATTTATTGCAAATACTTAAAATTCTTATGTAAAATGATTTCTCTATATTTGTGAAAAAATATGACTTTTTAAAATGGTGTTGACACCAACTTCTCTGTACATACCCTCAATTCCAACGTTAACAATTCCTTTAAAAAAGCAAAAGACACAAAAGGTTAGCATTTACCAAACCAGTCTGTACAAACCTTATAGCCAGAAGGAAAAAAAAATAGCTTGTGGTAAATAAGTCAATTTTCTTTTAAAATAAAAAATAAACTCCAAAACTATTCCCCTTATTGCATTTTTTTGGAAATAATCTGAGTGTCTTTAGAGTAACTTCCTTTGAAATCATTTGTGCCTTAACAGTGAGGTCCTACATTAAACATACCATATATGAGAAATTCAAAGTCTTTCACTGTCACTTTTTACATAGATATTAAAATATATATTACTTAAAATATATTACTGGAAAGCTATTTTTAAAATTGATCTTTAATAATTGTATCAAATGTAAAGCATTAAAAAAAATAAAGTAACCAAGAAATCTATGAAGCTCTTACTTCCAACTTTAGGAAATGTTTTACCTATTGTTTTCTTTCAACAGGCATGTAGATATTGAAACATGATAGGAAAGATCCCTGCCTATCATGTTTCTCAGAGTCTCTTTGGACTATTCTATAAATTGAGTGAAAACTACCCTGGCCAAGTTTTTTACTTAGCACATTGTTGTAAAGCAACGGGGAGACTTTTCCCTCCGAGCTGTGAAGTAAAACCTCCAGGTCATAGAGAAAACCACCCTGGCACTACTCACTGACCATGAGTTCTAGAAATAAATAGCAGTGTAATGACCAGAGAAGACCCCCTCATTTTAACAAATCATTTCATTCAAGAGTGTTTTAAAGACTCTAAGGCGGAGAAAGGCAATAATAAGCAATTAGGATAGTGACTGTCGAGTCATTAATATGTGTGAATTTATACCTTCACCTGGAAGGCGATGAGTTCTTCCCTTTATTTAAATCCAAATCAATTCCTGAAACATCTGCATCTGTGTGCCTTCCTAGCCCATGCAAATATGCTCCTCCCACACCAAGATGAATTTCACATTTGTCAGACCTTACCCTTTAAAATGTTACATGGTATACCACAGCTTCAATGTCTTGAGCACAGGAATTAAGGAATAAAAGTAGAGCAAACAACTCCAGGTTATTTGGCTTTATTTCCTATTTAATAGGATGGAGAATTTAAATTAAAATTCCTTAATATTTAAGATCCAGGGAACCTTTTCTATTGGAAAACTTAGAACATTCATAAGTGAGACTGAGATGATATATTGTTAATGCTATCTCCCCAAGGTGACCTGCAGTGGAAGGTCTCGGAAGAAGGCTCAAGAAGAATACCCTAGAGGCATAAGCATCAGGCACAACGCCTGACTAGTCACTGGAAACAGTGCAACTTAACACCATAAACATAAGCTTAGCACTTACTAGAAACATTTCAGATTGAATGGAAAGGTAATTTCGAAAACTTAAGATAAAAATTGCTTTAAAGGCATTAGAGTACCATTCTCTAATAATGTAAAGATTTCCTTCTTCCTACTGCTTCCTTTTCAAAAGGGCCAGTTCGTATTTTTTTTCCCGTTCAGCTCATAAGATTAACAACTTTCTACTTGAAACCATTGTTTTGAAACAAATCGATAAATGGATTCAATTTACTACTGACCTAAGAGAACCCAACTATTCTCTCATTTGATCAATATTTAGGCAGTGTACCTGGTTGACAATGTTTTAATGGGCAGTCACAAATGCAAAAATCTTATTAGCTATGTGTGATTTGTTAAGAAAATCTGGTGAATATTAATACTTAGAATCACCTGCAAGAGGCTGGGTCAAGATGAAGAGGCACGATATGGTTTGCTCTCTACATGGACTTGAAAAATCCCTGATGCTTTTACTCCTTTCCTGATTAGTCTGTCCATCCTCAGATTAAGGGAACCATGGAGGAGAAACTTTCTATGACAGGAAAGGTGCAAAGAAGAAAAATCACTTTAATCAATCCAAACTGGTGATTAACGTTTAGCATGGGGGCAGTTCTGCCACCCCCAACCACTTCCAGTATGCAGACCAGCCCTCAGTCCTGCCACTGAAGTGGAGAGTGTAGAAGCTGGGCATGGGAATTCTTAACCAGCAATGTCTTTTTAAGCGCCCCCTGGATTACCCAGGATACCAACAGTTTGGGAACAGACCCATGGTTTGTTTCCTACTGGTTCTTGGATGAAGAACTTAAACCTTATCGCTGGATCCTTTCAGGTTTCATGTCTCTTAGCTATGTGTGCTGGAAGAAAAAGGGAAGTTAGAAGGATATCTAACTGTCTTGGATGAAACTAGAACATAGATATTAATCCTAAATTTGCTTTGGGCCATACACACACAGAAAACCCCACAGAAAACTAAAAATAGTGAAGTAATAAGTTTCTTACAGAGCTTGAAAGCATTACAAGAGTGTATAACATAGACAATGGGAGGAGAGGGTAGCAGAATAGGAGCAAAGCAAAAATTACTGCCTACTTTCTCCTAATCTGGAATGTGACTTAATTAACAAGTGTACTCTGTTCTGCATGTTGTAAATATCACATCCTGAATATTAAGTACAACTATAAATGTACTAGGTCACAGTAGTTTTTACTTTTCACACTTGAAATTAGGAAACTTGAAATCAACATGCAAATGATGCACATTGACAATACCCAATTTTTAAATACCAAATTCTGGTAAATTATAGATTTATTTTAGTATTCTTTAACCATGACCTAATATATATACTCAAAAATTCCTTAGTCACTAGATACAGGATTGAAAACACAACAAAAAAGGAAACAAAAATAGATAAAACTTTGGGGTAATTCCTCTCCTTTCTAGATGCTCCCTTAGCCATTTATATCAGGCCTCTTTACATCAGAAATTTCTAGTACATAGGCAGCAGTAATCCAAAATAGGGGACATATTTTCTAAAACAGGGAAAGTGTATGACTTTTATTGCGTGTAGGTGTGTATTCAAAGTAATACATAATAAGATTACTCCATACCCCTCAAATGCCTGGGAGGTCAAAGCAGGTTTAACAGAGTGGGCAAATGTGGCATTAATGAGCCTTTCTACCTGCAGCAACAGCTGACTACAGAACATTAGGTAACAGTTTGGGACAGAAGAAAAAAGAGGCCACCTTGTTACTAATGTTGAAATCCTTTTCCAAAGTTCTTTATGTTCAGTTTACAAGTTTTTGCAGCTTTATCTCATTGCCCAACAAAACACTTAGTTCAAATCAACGCCATCAGTAACATTTTTCTGTTAGTTTTCTATGAGTATCTCAAAGCTGTAAGCTCCCATGAATGACTAGGTCGCTGGATATTACTTCTGACTGTTGTCCTGCCCAAGCTACGGTAACACAAGGGCCAGAGAATCATATCCATCATGGACCACCCGCACTCACTGTCTCAGGGCAGGGGAGTGAGATTAGGGAAGAGCAGGGATCCACAAACTGCAAGCAGAGTGCTTCGCAATCAGAGCTTTCAAAGTGTGAAGTATTAGCTGTGAAATTAATACCTTATTAAAAATTTGAACTTAAGAATGTTGCATCTAAGGTAAAGAGACTGAGTAAACCCTGAATCCAAATTATGCAAAGGCTGAATAATCCATATAAAGCCTACAGTCAGACGGTCAAAACAATCAGCATGAATGGTCACTTCTCATTTCTCCAGACCATTCCTTCACTCCTTCCTAGCTTCTTAGGAAAAGGCAGAAGGGAGACAAGCTTCCTTTCACCATGCATGGCATTACATTTTTCTCAGAGTCTGTGAAGTGGAACATAAATCTGAATCCAAAGTAATACATTATTACCTAAACATTTGGAAAAATGTTAGAACAAAATGTGACATATTTACATGATTTTGTAAGTGCAAACTTGTCACAAATTCACCAAGTCTTGCTTGACTCAGACTTACTATACAAGGTGCTCTTTCTCTAAAATGTAAGATCTGTACTCTGTATTCCTGATTTAATGAACATTTGTCTCTTAAGACAAGTGAAACCTTTTATCTCTGTGATTCTAAAAGAATGCAAAAAACACATCTTGTCAACCCTTCCTGTTTCCTTTCCAGTGTGTTGTTCTCTTCCCAGTCTCGTTACCGAACGACCAGGCAGGAAACACACAGTTTAGAGGGGCCAATGCAATCATCGTGGCAGAAGGCTCCACACCCCTTGCACATGATCATGGCTTTCAATCGGCAGTAACATTTCGAAGGCGTGTCCTCGATGCTGTTCTCCTCAGGAAAGGCCTGCACAGGAATAGTCTGGCCATGGCTGCCGGGATTCAGAGCTTGGCCAGCAGGGATGGTAGTGACAGTCACTGAAAAGGACATGACATCACCTACGTTGCTAGCTACCTGGCTGCAGTCAGGCATCCCTGGTACGGCCGCGTTATGGTCCATGTCAGAGGAGGTGGAGACGTTGATCATGCCCCGGTAGCTGGGCCCGACCTGGGTGGGGCTTCCATAGAGCTTTGGGGTTTGCAGTGGTGGGAGGAGGAGAGGCTGATGGGTGGGACTGTCTGCAGGGGGAAGAGCCGTGGAATTGAAAAGCTCAGGGCTGCTATGCATCGTCTTCCCTCTCGCTGCGTGAGCCATTTGCTTCTGTGCTGCCTGAATAAAATCTCTGGCTAGAGTCTTCTCATCAAATGTTTGGCCTCTAGTGAACAGATAATTCTCCTTGCTTAAAGTGGTTAGCTCGTGCACTGGTGTGTCTGCCATCACATTCTTTTTAGTTAAACAATCACTGGTGGACAGGGTTTCTCTACTGTGGGGTCCTGAACCGGCTTCACACTTGCCTGAACTCTGGGAAGCCTGGGGCTCCTGCTTCACCATGACAGATTCTTGCTCATCATCCGTGCTTTCCTCATCAGTATCTTCTTTACCACTGCTACTATCTCCGGTTACATTTTTACAGTCTGTATATCCCATTTTCAAGGCCTCATTGGGGCTATTCAGACAAAAGCGGTCTTCAGGGTTTACAGAATGGGTCCTCCTAAAGCTCTCTGAACCCCGGCCATAGGTGGAAATGTTAAGTAAGTAGTGACCTGCCATCGCAGGCTTTGATGTCCTTCTGCCAGCAAAACCCAGCATGAACCTCTGGCTTGTGGAGATGTTTTCTAACTGGAAACCTGAGTGAGTGAAGTTGAACTGGGAGGGCTGTACAAAGGACAGAACATTCTGCCTCTGCACATGAACCCTCTGGATGAGAGTCTGAAGGATCTGGTCTTGGGTTGCTTTACTTAGTCCTTCTTGGTGTTGGTGTGTGTCAATGCCAGAGTCCCTCAGCTCCTTAGCTGAAAAGAGCTGAAGGGGTCTCGGAACCTGGGGGAGATGCTTACTTTGCAAGGTTTTACCCAGCTGCTGTATTGCTGGATGAGACGGTCTCTCATGAACTTCCTCTCTGGTGCTGTTACCTGTTATGTTGGTGCTTGTGGGTGCTCCTGTCCCTATTTCCTCTTTTGCAGTCAGTGGAACAGTTTTCATTTCAGCTTTGGTGAGAGGTTTAGGCAGAATCTGCTCCATGGGCACATCTTTGCCCTGGAGCAGCTGAGTGACCAAAGGATTATTAGCCGGGATACTAGAGCTTGTCCTTGAAATGGGTCCATTTGTATTTGAAGAAGTTCCTGGAGTTTTAAGGCTAGAAGCTGCTGGCAAAGTGCTCGAGGATGGAGCCAATCCAGTAGGTGCTACAGTTACACTGACTTGGGGTATAGAAAGCTTTTCTAAAGTGGCTGCTATTAATAAAGATGTTAAAGGAGAGGATGTCATATCCAATGAAGCCCTAGCCGTTGTCTCTGCTGAGGCTGAAGGGTTTGGTGTATTTTTACTAGAACCTGCTTTGGGCTCAACTGTGCCATCAGCTGCAAAATGAACAGGTGAGGCACCTGAGATTAGAGCAGGTCCGGTTGGAGCAGAAGGAACTTTCTCCTGCCTGCACTGATTGGGCCCTTGCGGGTGGCTAAGAGAGGACACTGTGGCTGATGCCCTGGAGGGATTCAGTTTCTCATGACACAACTTCCCTAAAGCTGGTGGGGGTGCGTTAGTGTGAGCGGGCGAGGGGACACCTGTGCCTGCCCCACTGATGGCGGAGGCTGGAGGCACTGAGGGGGTTTGCTGTAGTTGTGCTCCAGAGACACGATGAGGCTGTGCTGGGCCTGTGGTCTTGCTCTCAGATTGGGGCTGAGTCTCTGAACCACAGGGTAAAAGCTCTCTCGTACCTCCCCTGCTTCCAGCTCCTGCCAGTTCCAGTGCGGGGCCCTTTCCAGGTTCACTGACTCTGTCTGAGTCTGGGTTCCCCCCTCTAGCAGTGTTCCTTTCACCACCCTCTCCTGGACCTTGGCCACCCCCTGGGCCAGGTCCTGGAATGGTCCCTCCCACGGAGGCGGCTGCAGCAGCTGCGGCTGCAGCGGCAGCTGCTGCCCTCTGTGCTTTGACCAGCTGGGCTTTTGCTTTGATGTCTGCAAGAGTTCTGGCTCCTGTTCTGTTAGGACTAGTGATGGAGACTGGAAAACGAGCCCTGGGAGAGACCTGCGATGTAGGAAACGGCATGGGGGAGATTCTGGAGACCGGGATCTGAAAAGAAGTGGGGGGGGGAAACCAACAGAGCTTAGTTTTCATTTACAAGAATAACAAAACTTCATTAACACATTTGGACAGTAGGGTGCACACTACAACACCTGTGACAAACATGGGATGTCTCTGGCTGAGAGACCAAACCATGGAGACAGCGATTCAATCAGGTTTCTAGGGTCCTTCCACCTCCTCTACTGGTGCCAAAGACTCTCCTCCCTCAGCACCCACTCTCCCCCCAAATCCTCACACCTCTTCTCCACTCTCTCCTAATGTCACAACAACGCACGGCTGCTTATTATTTAAGATACAGACCTTTCTGTGGTTACCTGCAGTTTAAAATGTGTATGTGAGAAAAGAGAAAAATACAAAGAAAGGACTGGCATATCACTACCATCTTTTACTTTTTAACTTTACTACCAAGATCCAGGGGAAAATTCTTGCTCTCTTCTGTTCTACGCACGCACGCACAGTTCAGCACATAGGCTGAATTATTTCACATTGGAGCGGCTTCTAGGTCACACTAGAAGACAGTACGTGATACACAGGTGTACCCCATTCTGCCCACCCTCATAAGGGAGGATGAATGTAACGTATATAATGTTTACTCCAATAATTCTCATCCCCAGCTAGCATTATACTTACCTGTGGAGCTTTTTAAAAATATATATGCTCTGAGTTCTACCCCAAAATTGACAAACTAGAACCTCTAGGGAAAAAAAACGCTTTTCTGAAAAGCTTCTTGTGAGATTCTGAGGCATCATCAGGTTTAAAACCATTGATTTTTCAGGTCATAAAATAATGTATCTTTAAGGAATGTGACTCTTGCTTGAAACAATACTTTGGAAGCTACTGGAGTTTTAGAACGCATCAAGGTCCAGATCCTTCCAGTAGTTGGTAGAGTTTAAAGGAGCAAATGATGTTCTAGGGCATTTAATTAAAAGAAAAACAAAATCAAGCCACTGAACACTAAGAAAATACATGTCATTTTTCTGGAACTTCTAATGAATAATAATGAAGTCCCTAGGGATTTTCATTTGCAATTGTCATTCCTCAAAAGGTGTAATCCTGAAAAAAACGATTCTGTCACTCAGATCTTAGAACCATGAGATTGTGTAACAGTTGTCAAAAAGTTCACGTATTTCACATCATGAGACACACCTATTATCTCTCTTAAAGCTGAATCTATTTTACATCCAATTGCACAGTCTTTTACAAGCTGCCCACAGTAAGAAAGAAGCAATTGTTGCCTCTTAGTAATGTCACCCAGAAGAGACCACTAACACGGGGGTGAGGGGAATCAATAAAACTAGAAAATTAAATACAAGACAATATAAGCATAGCTTTCAGGGCAATTGTACATAGGGACAAACAACCTCAAGAATAATCTTAAGAATAACAACACACCTAGCATAATAAATAATACCTATCACAATGGCTGAAAATCATTAGTAACAGGATAATCATTAAAAGTGGTTAAAATTAAGTTTTAACACTTAAAAAGAAGTTTTAGTTATTTATGTAAATAGCCCTGTTACCTGTTTATGTGGAATAAATGAGATATTATACTTTCTTTTTAAGAACACAACTACTTAAAGTTGTCTAGGCACTGACAACAATTGAACTTCCTGAGAAGCCCTACCCCTGTAAAGCAAATGAATTAAGATTCTTTTCTTTTTAAATTGTATACTGAATAGAAAATATACGTGTGTTGAAGTTTTTCATCTCCCTCTCTGTCTCTCTCTCTATATATATACACACACACACATGCACACATTATGTTATAGACATGTACACGTTATAACATATATATGCCCAATGTAATTTTTATATACATATGTATATGTGTAACATTTGTAATAAAATTCAAATTTTGTTTTTCTACTTCAATTTTGTTTACAGTAACAAATTAAGCTTTGTGCTCTTCTAAGAAAGTGGGATTTGAGATAGTATCTAAGGTAAAAAGCAACTTCTAGTAGAAAGTCTTTTGGTGGGGGATAAGAAAGAAGAAAATGTTAAATAATATTAACTTGGTCACAATGGATTTAGGTTTTCAGTGTTGAGCCTCTTTGGACAAGCTGAAAACAGATCGAATATGATGTAATTCAGCCTCTTTACAGATGAGGAATATAAATGATGGATATTAACCAGTGTCATTTATATACAGTAAAATCTAAACTGTACCTCAGCTCTCAAGTCTGGAGATAAGTTCTGATTGACATCCATTAAAGAAAGGTTTCTAACATTTCTTATAAGAATAGCAAAAATGATTATCATATAAATCAGAATCTTTGGTAAAGCATGACTAAGTATGTTAATGGTAGAAAAGTATCAAAAAAATAAGAAAAAAAGAGATTCCTAAGTGCTGAAACTATAAATCTTAAAAATAAAAAGTAATGAAGAATGTTATATTATTAGTAATAATCAAAAAGAGAAGGCACATGGTGCATGAAAAGGGTTGAGTACAAGCAACTGAATGTTTCCAAGGAACATTTCCTGATAGACCTAACTTTGGTTCATCTAAGTTTAACAAAAAAAGGGGGAAAAGTATTTCTATTTGGCTTATTTTTCTACTTATATTCTAATGTGAATGAATAAGACCTAGTGCCTGGACTCACAGTAGACACAATTGCATTAATAAATTCTATTAATAAAAAGTATCAATAAATGAATGAATGGATTGCAAACTGATATTAAGCACAGCCTAAGAATAAGCCTCTAGGTCAGAAGTAAAAATGTGTTTGGGCTCACAACTGGTTAGATGCAGTCTTTCTATACAAGATAGAAACACTGCTACAGGAATTTGAAAGATTTGACATGTAGCAATATAAAGTTAAAATGGAAGTCAATGACATAACCTAAGCAGCAGAGCTTAGCAAGGCTATTCCATCTCACCCACGTCTTTCAAGTAACCAGTGGTGACTCATGGTAGCCAGGCAAATTCCTTTAGAGGGGTGGAACTAAAGGTAGCTCTAAGACCCACAGAACATAAAATCAGTTATGGCAGTAAGAAAAGGGCCAAGCTTAATGGTAAATATCACGGCACTTGGTACAAAGATATGGTCTCTTGATCACACCAATGAATGGTCTCCTCACGTTTATCATTATACTTATTTTGTTACATGAGACAGAATATTTGCCATAACTGTCTTAAAAGACAAGAGTAGCCAACGGGGTAGGGAAGGGAGGTGGTTTACATTAGATATGCAAACACCAACAAAGACCTGTAGGAATACAATTCTAAATGGCTGTTTATTAATAATTTTATTCACAAGACCAGTTATATGCATATCAAATCTACACAACTGCTTCTGCATTAAGAAATACCACAAATTACTTGAAATTTGGTAGACATGACCAAAAATTTAGTGTTCAAGTCATCTCTTGTTTTCAGTTCTTCCTGTTCTCTTACCTTGAGAGGTGGTACTTTTCGCACCTGGATCTTGTCCCCTCTATTGAGAAAGGGCTGCGGCGAGACTGGAAATGGCTGCTGGTGCTGGCGAATCTCAGTGACACGCGGCCTTTTCTCCCAGCTCGTAGGGACCTCCTCTTGGGTGAGAGAAGACTTCCTCTTGAGGCTTTCTGGGCTGTGATCAACCAGAGTTGATGAAGCCTCTTTCATAGCGGTCTCCTGTGGACCTGCTTCTATGATGGGCTTCATTATTGATTTCTCCACTCCAGGACTCTTGGATTTGCTTGGAGATGTAACTAAAGCCTCTTGTCTCTCATTTTTGTTATGATTAGAAGCTGTAGTGAGATGACTCTTTTTCTCAGGCTCCTGTTCAGCAGAGGCAATGGGCTTCTGCTCTGACACATGCTCATCCTTTGGGCACTTGATGGGAAGAACGCTGCTAAGCTCATATGTATCGCTAGCTGAGGAAAGGAGGGGCTCCGTGGATTTCGAGTTTGGATACACCTTATCTTGGCTTTCTTGCTCTTCTTTTCTGACTGGTGATGGCATACACACTACTTCATCTTTAGACTCTAACTGGGGCATTACTGGGACTATACTGACAGGAGAGGCCTCTGAAGGAAGCATGGATTTTGGTTGCTCTGCTGGGCTTTTCTTTACTTTGGGATCGCTGGGTGAAGCTGTCAACTTCTTTGAATCCTCAAGGCTCAGGCCAGAACTAAAAGTGGAAGAAAGAAATATTCTAGATGAGAAATGGCACGTTATTGAAGGCATTATGAGATAATGGTATATGGCAAAGCCTTGAAGAACCTGACACATAGTAGGTATCCTTCATATATTGTTTTCACTATTATTATTTTTATTGTTATTATTATTAGTGAAGGTTCTGGAGCCAAAGTGCCTGGATTCAAATCCTGGCTCTGATACTGACTAGCCACATGAGATCCTAAATGACTAGCCTTCTGTATCTCAGTTTCTTCAATTGCACACTGAAGTAATCACTTCATAGTGTTGCTATGATAATTAACTAAGTTAATGCATGGAAAGTATTTAGAACAGTACCTAGCCTGTAATAAAAGTGCAATAATGCTAATTATTATTATTACTTCCTGTTATAAATAGGCCACACAGTCTAGAGATATGCATCACAGACTACCCACAAGGGAAGTGAAAGAAGGCTAAGACCCACGCCCCCTGAGATCGTGGGTGTGGACTACAATCAGCTCTGCTCTGCAGTACCTGTGGAAATCTAAGGGACCCAAGAAATCTAAGGGACCGTGAGGAGACAGTAGGAGACTTGGCTGTCAGTGCTCTGCAGAGGTTGAGAATTACAACTCTGATATTCAGAAAAGCCTGTTTAAGTTTCACATGGTAGAGCTCTAAACTTCTGGGATCGAGGGCCTCTGAGCTCTTCTTGAGCGAAGGTCGACTGGGACTTCCCTAGTGCAGCATGGCTAAGAGCTAAGCTAATCTGCAGGATCACTAGAGACTCCTCTTCATGTTTTACAATTTTGTGTAACAGGCAAAAACAAGATAGCTTTCTTTGGGGCCTTCAAATAATCAGTACTGCACCTGAGAGGGAAAGGCTAAGGATGAAACTGGATAGTAATCAAAAACAATCCATCTATAAAAATCTGGCAAAAAGTAAGAGCTGAAAAATGAAGGACCCACGAACTAATCAGGAGGGCATGAACAGTGTTTATGAAATAGGTGGTGTCTGTGATTATGGTCTAAATGTATACACACTATTTCTGTAGAAGAACTCAAAGCTCACACCAAGAATATAGAAAAATCAGTGTATGAGACTCTTAATCTCCACAGGAATCACCTCCTCAATGATCACGAAGTCAATGGACACTAGTTGGAGCTAAGGAAGAGGGCCAATAGTTCTCAAGTTGTGGTTATCGAGTCTCCTTAAGGGCTGCCATTAGGTATGCAGAAAAAGGGAGGGAGACTAACAAACAAGTAAGCCTCTGGGTGTTCAATCCTCTTTCAAACAGTACAGCTCCACTGTCACCTATTTAAATATCCCCCATAAGATTTCCTTTGGATTTTTTGTTAGAAAAAAACTGATTTAAACTACAGCCCCTTGAGAACAGGATTGATATCTTCTTTCAGCTATGTACATCTCCCAGAGTGTTTTCTACAGAGAAGAGGCTGTTTTAATGACACGTTAGATAGAACGGTCCACATTACAGAACTCTAGGATTCCTTGGTGATTCTGGTAAGTTATCGTATTGTGGGATAATTAACTACCGTAAAAAAATATACCAGGTGTGATCAAACAATATGATGAATGTTTAAATTTTTTAAAAAATGTAATACAGTGAAAGACACATAGATATTAATCCCCCTCAAGATACTCTTCCTCGCTTCAAACACACTTATCCCATCCTTCTTGCCACTTTCTGAAGCAGTTCTGGAAGTCCTCTTTCGTGAGTGTCTTTTGTTGCGCTGTCATGGCTGCCTCAATGTCCTGAATGGATTCAAAACATTTACCTTTCATGGTCATTTTGACTTTGGGAAGAACCAGAAGTCATACGGTGCCAGATCCGGTGAATAAGGTGGATGAGGACACACCGCAATGTTTTTATTTGACAGAAATTGCTGCACCAGAAATGATATGTGACATGGAGTGTTGTCATGATGGAGAATGATTTCGGGTACACTTTAAAACACACCTTCTCTCAACCATACCTCACACTCAACTGACTGCACCCGACAAGTTGAAACTTGTCACACACTGTCACTAAGGTTTGACGCACCATTTCCCGTATTGAAGATCCCTGTCTTTCCTTTGGGTAGCACTCGGCAGCAGCATTCACTGTATTTTTTGATCACAACAGAAAGGCTCCGTGTCACACATCACTTCTGGATCAGCAATTTCTGTTAAATAAAAACATTACGGTGTGTCCTCATCCACCTTGTTCACCAGATCTGGTATTGTGGACTTCTGGCTCTTTCCCAAAGTCAAAATGATTCAGGACATCAAGACAGCCACGGCAGTGAAACCGAAGACACTCACAAAAGAGACTTCCAGAACTGTTTCAGAAAGTGGTAAGCATGAAGGCATAAGTGTGTGTGAAGCAAGTATTTTGAGGGGGATTAATGGCAATGTGTCTTTTACTGTAATAATTTTTAAAATTTAAATATCCACTGTATTTTTTGATCACACCTCGTACAGAACTTCAGTATTCTTATATCTTATAGTTACTGGAAGAAGAGCCAGTCAATCTATTCAAAGAAAGGGACTCTAATTCAAGATAATGAAATCTTTTTTTTTTCCCTAAAGAAACCATCCCACCCACAATGGTAAAGTGTTAAGAATCAAGATTATAAGTAATCCAATTCTGTGTACCTGAGATACATAAAAAGAAAAAATTTTCTCAGTGAAGACTAATTGGTTAAAAAAAAATAAAAAAGGAAATCGGTGAAAAAATAGAATGGAAAACATGACATACTGGATTTTCTCAAAAGGCAGTAAGATGACACACCACATGACATGTAGGAATTAACATGTGATTTATAGAACCGATCTTGATATTACCTCTGACCATAGTAGCTTTCAAAGAATTGTTCTTTCCATGGCTCTACTTTTTTCTCCTTCTCAATCTCTTGTCGAATTCTCACCTGCATCTCAGGTGTAAACTCACCTACAATATAACCCCCCAAAAAACAAAAAGGATATTCAATAGAAATATGCTGTTTGCAACTTTTAACTATTTGTAAATCATGAAAGACTCGTGAAGGAGTCAGAATACTACCCTGTGAAAACAGAAATTTCCCCCAATTCCTCACTCTAAAAAGGGAGTACCACAGCGCCCTTAGGTGAAATAAAAAGACTTGCACACCACTCCATGCAGTTTTAGTGCTCACTGAGGTCCACTGGGCCTCTTTTTTGGGCTTTCCTAGTACAGCACCTCCCTCCTGCTCTAAACCTTATATTCCATACAGATTTCTTGTATCACTAACCTTGAATAAGTAATTGCTTTCCACTGGAAAAATACTCATGAGCTTTCAATAAATAATGCCACTAGGCATTTTATTATTTTAAAGCTGTTTCTCCAAGGCAACTTGTGTTTTAGGCCTTTTCTCTATACCTGCATAATGAACAGCTGTGGCCCTGATTAAAGGCATTTGAAGTTCCAGTAAAAACATAGGGAGTTATTTTGGAGTTGTCAGTTTTCTAAGTTTCCAAAAATTGTACCAGTCTAGTGCCCTAGCAACACGGAACTCAACATGCCAAAGACCCAGCTGCTCTGAATATGCCATTTATTTGCATATACTACCAACCACCTGAATCCTTCCCACTCCATCAGCAGAGAACAGTCAATGTGCTTGGTAGGCCATCTTCAAACTTGCGGCTCAGAAAGGTCACTCCCTTTTATGCTCTAATACCCAGGACACCAGGGAGTAAGAGGTGGAAATGGCAGACCTGAAGTTTAAGACCTCCTGGGAGTAAGAAGAGGAAAAGGAAAAGTTTTAGAGGACAGTGGAAATCAGTCCTGGGTATATGACAAGAAAAGGAGGAATTTGGCGGTCAGAATCCAATCCAGAACTTCTGCTCTTTTGTTGAGTGTACCGTGCATAACAGAATGAGGAATAAAAAGTACCAAACTCTGTTCACAGTGCAGTGTTCAAAGATTTTGCTACTCATAAAATATAATCAATCACATGACTATAGGTATAGCAGTGACTGCTTTTATATATATGTATATGTGTGTGTACATATACATATATATCACTAATGCTGAAAATAATCAAGGTATCTTTGTTGATAATACCTGCTTAAAAACAGTGGGGAGTTGAAGAGCATAAATCCTTTACCAAATTAATCTTCAAGAAAGGTAATGGTGATGCATGTGTTAAATGGTAATGGTAATGCATGTATTAAAGTGCATGTGTGATTTCAATTCTTTTGGAAAAAAAGGGATCTCTGCTCAAGGAAATCTTTAAGAAAGAGAAAGGACCAAAGTAATCAGCAAAAGATCCCTTCTACAAAGAATTTGTTTTAAAACAAAAATACGAAGGGAAAAGTGA
Source organism: Rhinolophus hipposideros (assembly GCF_964194185.1). Lineage (NCBI taxonomy): Eukaryota > Metazoa > Chordata > Mammalia > Chiroptera > Rhinolophidae > Rhinolophus > Rhinolophus hipposideros. The sequence goes on along the minus strand of NC_138058.1, from coordinate 60,734,903 downwards.
ACAATTGCAGCGAACAATATAGATATGAAGTAACTGGTCAATGAACTCTAATTGCAAATGATCTGACAAGCAGTAAGCAATGAATAGTATTCCTAATGTTCCCCTTATAAAGGTACTTATTTTGAAGCTCCTCACACTTGTTTGCAGCTATTCCTTGGCGTACCTTTATATGACTTTTCAAGTGTTAGTCTATTCCATGTGTACTGAAAAACAAATGTAACATAAGAAATCAAAATAATACAGCCAGTGGTTTTAATAATGGCTGCATGTTAGAATCACTTGGTGGAACTTAAAAAAATAACCACTGAAGCTTGGGCACCATCCTAGATCAATGAAAACAAACTCATGAGAATGGGACCTGGATGTCAGTAGTTCTAAAAACACTACAGGTGATTAAATGAGCAGCCAGGGTTAAGAAGCGCTAATAGTGATTGAGACTACATGCTGTGCAAATGCGATCAATAATTTTTTTATGGTTTATAATTTACCGTCAGTAAATTTGCTAGATCACAAGAAGAAACATGGCATACATGGCAAACCAGTGACCAGTCAGCAATTCTCAGTCATAATCTATATTTATTAAAACGCCCTGACTGCCATTGAACTATACACTTCAAATGGGTAAATTTTACAGTGCATAAAACATTTCTCAATAAAGCTGTTTTTTCAAAAAGTTCTCAGTGATTGTTTTCACTGTTAGTTTTATTGAGGTTGGGGAGTAATAAAGAGGTTAGTTATCTCACTGTTTACCAAACCATAATTCATAGCACCATAAAAATAACTCTAATTCTATATTCTGCTTATTAGGGAACTTATTGAAATTTCAATTCCTAGACATTAACCTAGAATTACTGAATCAGAAGCTTTAGGAATAGGGCCTAAACGTATTTATTTTTTAGCTTCCCAGATGACTTTAATCCCTAAATAAACATATTGTTGGCCTCCGTCTGGAGCCAAGCCCGGTTCTCACACTCCGGATGAAAAGTCCAGCAGTGTGTTTCACACAGGACAGCTAGGCAGCATCCTGTCCTTTGCCTTCCAAGAGAGTTCAAATGCCCAAGAAGGCGCAGGGGTCCTCAGAGTGGCTCCAAGTGGACACAAATGCGAGGAGACATAAGGGAGAACCCTTACCTTCTGAGAGTCTTTCCTTCCAGCCTTGTGCTGCTGAAGTGAAGAATTCATTGTTAAGGGCTGAGCCATTTAACTTCATCAGACCATCAGGACCAACCTGGGTCAAATAAGCCAAAGAAAACTTACAAAGAAAGCCAAATATATCATGTGGAATATGACTTTCTTTTTAGAAAAGAATGTATGTACATTATTTAATTTATAGAAACGTGACTTTATCATACCATGCTGCTTATTACGGACACCTCTATTTTATAATGTAATTTTTTTCTAAAGAATTACTTTTCTATACACGTCTTTTCCTTTCTTCCTTTCCTTTTAATTCCATTCCAATTGATTAATTATACTCAAAAAATCATCTGCAGACAAATAAATACATAAGTAAAAGGTTTTCTACTGAGAGGTTTATTATTTGTTTATAAAACTGACCAAGTTACATACACTGCTCTGAATCTTACTTGGCTCATGTAATACATTGTGTAAGTCTCTCCAAGTCAACTGGCATAATTTTAGTTCCCTTATAATAGCTGCCTATTACTTCATTGCATAATGTGCGTCAATTCATTTACTAATTTCCTAATCATAAGCATACACTTTGTTTCCAATGCTTTCCCACAGTCAACAAAGTTGCAATATGCACTCTGGTAAAATGAAATTATTAGTGCTTTTATCTCTATGGGATTGGTTCTGAGAGCAAAGAAATATTTGTGTGTAATTAGATATTTTCTAAAAAGGCTAAAACAATTCACATTTCTACTAGAAATTTATGAGCATACCTTTAACCCTGCAAACAATAGATGTTCATATATTATTTAAAGTTTGCCAATCTACTGGATTTGAAATGGTAAGAATTTCCCTTTATCCTGACTACTAGAGTTTTGTGCATCTTTTTGCATGTTTACTGAATATTTGCCATTTTGCAAAACGCCAATTCCTATCATTTGCTTATTTTTCTATGAAGTTGCTCAGCTGTATTATCAATCTGTGAGAATCCTTTATATTATTCATAGTAAAACTGTTTACATGTCAAATATATTTCATCCAATCTGTCTATTGATTTGTGATGTCATGAAGTCTCGCCAAAATGTTTTGGGTTTTTATTAAACTTTTTTGAAAAATTATTTATTTTAAGTGTGTTTTTCCAGGACCCATCGGTTCCAAGTCAAGTAGTTTTTTCAATCTAGTTGGGGAGAGTGCAGCTCACAGTGGCCCATGTGGGGATCGAACTGGCAACCTTGTCATTAAGCGCAGCACGCTCTAACCAACTGAGCTAAATAGCCACCCCGCAAAAATGTTTTAAGATTCTTCTTTGTAATAAGAGATTTTGGATTTTCTGTTTTGGTTTAAAACCACAAAATCTTATTTAAGGACATAAAACACAAGATCTGAAAAAACCTGGATGCAGAAACTTAATAAAATCACCATTCTTCCCAAAGTTAGTATCTACATTCCTATCAGAATCCATCTGCAGATTTTTTATTAATAAAATGATCTTAATGTTCATATGAAAAAAATTTAAAAATTGAGAGAGCGAACTGCCTTTACAATTGCACCTATAAAATACATACTGTAAAGGAATGAATAGAATATATAACAAAGATAGTATTTCAAACTGCAAGAAAAAGATGATTATATAAATATATAGGGCTGGAACAAGTGGCTATCCAGTACAAAATAAAGTTGAATCCCAATTTCAGGGCAATTCAAAAAATGCTAGATGGATCAAAAACCTAAATGTATGTTTTAAGTCAAAAAAAGTATTTTAAAGAAAATTTAGGTAACTACTAGGACATCCTGGGGATTGAGGAACTCTTCTCAACCCACATTATTTTCTAAATCTACCTGGGCCAACATTATTTTCCCCTGGCTCTAGAGGAGAAATTGGTAAACATTTTTTGTTCAGAGACAGACAACAAATATCTTAGGTTTTGCAGGCCATACGGCCTCTGTTGCAAGTATTTAACTTGAACATTGTAGCACGAAAGAAGCTACAGACCATATGTAAGCTAATAAGACTGCTGCTTGCCAATAAAACTTTATTTACAAAAATCAGGCAGTGGACTGAAATCAGCCAGAGGGCTTGAATTTGTTTAGAGAATTAACAGAGGGGTAACAGATTTCCCAATGAACACAGGTCATCCAATCTGTTTGAATATTCCAGTGATGCACAAGTCACTCCATTCCAGTTTAACAGCTCCAATTGTTTTCTAAAAAAAGTTATTTTAACCCCATATCTGCTTTCTGGGGAAACAAAGAAGTTATCCTCTTCTATATGATAGGCCTTCAAACAGATCTAAAGAAAGGTGTTTTAATCCACTCCCATCCCTTATTCTTTTCTCTGGTCTACATAATGTGTTTCTACTGTTCATTGCTGGGCACTCCATATACTTCCAATATGCTTTTGAATGTTTCATTCTAGTAATAACCAGAATTCTTTATAAACACTCCCAATTTCATCTGACAGTGAAGTTGTATTTATTTCATTTGAACTCCATACTCTCCATACATAAGGACAGTATTTCTAAGAGGACTGTGGGCTCCCTCCATAATAACCGGAAAAGAGAGGCCAAGTAACCTCCTATTAAGAATACCCCATAGCGGATGGGTGGCTCAGTTGATTAGAGCAAGGGCTCTGGGAAACAGGGCTGCCAGTTCGATTCCCACATGGGCCATTGAGCTGCGCCCTCCGCAACTAGAATGAAGTCAATCAGCTGCTGCTGAACTCCTGGATGGCTCAGTTGGTTGGAGCGCATCCTCTTAACCACAAAGTTGCCGGTTCAACTTTGCAAGAGATGAGGGGCTGTGACCCTGAAACTAACAATAGCAACTGGACTTGGAGCTGAGCTGCGCCGTCCACAACTAAGATCGAAAGGACAACTTGAGTTGGATGGAGCTGATGAGTCCTGGGAAAAACACACTACTGTTCCCCAATTAAAAAAAAAAGTCCTAGAAATACACACTGTTCCCCAATAAAGTCCTGTTCCCCTTTCCCAATAAAATCTTAAAAAAAAAAAAAAGAATAACCTCTCTATGAGAAGTCGAATAGATAATTTCTAAGGTCCCTTTTAATTCTAAAATTAGATGTGGCAATCCCTCCTGAGAGGTGAGGAACATTAGTCAAGACAGGTCTGAGGAACCTATACTACAGGCCTACCCACAGGCCCTCAGTTAGGTCCTATGTCATTATTACCAACCTAATAACCTGAGTCTTTTAAAAAGATGAGAGCAATCCCTAACAAGAAGTGTTCTAAACACTGCCAAAATATCAGTCTCTTAACTTGTTGTATACAAGAACTGGGCATCCAAAGACTAATTTCTCCGAGAAGTGATAAATCACGTGGGGAAAGCAGTCGCTGGAAAGGGTCAGTTTTACTTCTTTGTCCACATGGCTTATGGTGTACCTGACTTATTTGGACACCCTGGAAATGGAATATGACTGGCTTCCACACGTGCTGATTCACAGCCCTATAAAACTGACAGCAATATAGTGTAGTAGAAAGATGATTTTCAGAGTTAGAAGATTTGGTTTTGACTTTATTGTCAATTAGCTATAATGATTTGTGTAGCTTACTTATTCTCCATTAATCTTACCATAAACTAGGGAATATATTTAGCATTCTTACTGTAAACTAGGAAAAACAACTCTCTCTAATGTAGTTTCTAGGATGAGAGGTGGGCGGGGGGCTATCAGATTACTTAGAACATAGTAGGTTTTTGGAAATAATGAATAAAGAAAAAAATCGCAGACTTGAATAAACCTTAGAAAGTCACAATGGTCCTATGTTCCTCTTACAGAGGAGGAAATAGAAAATCGGGGGCGCGGGTGGGGGTACTTGCTCGTCACTCTTTGCTTGATGAAAGCCTCAGTCTCATACCTTTATCTTATTCCTGACCAAGCTAAAATCTCTCTGGCCCCCGCCTAGATTCTTCCCAAACCTTTGGTATTTCTTCTAGCTACCTGTTTTTAAAAAAGAACATAACTTATATTGAATTTTTTAAGTTCTTTATTATGAAAGCAAAATTTAACCAAAGAATGAATCACCTCAAAAAAATCCATTCTAAAACCCCTCTTTAATGTCTTAAACAATTCTTCCACCTAACTGTATTTACACTGTGGATACCTACATCTAATGTGACAGCTAGACAATTTTAGTCTAATCTTGACATTCTGACAAGAATTTTTTTCCTTTATAAGCCTTATAGGGCTAACCTATTAAGAACACTTACATAAAAATATTCTTATTTCTTGTTTAGTACCTTTGATACCACTTCTTTATAGGTACACATAAAAAGCTATTTAAAAAGTCTTAAGGAGTTCTAAAGGGGATGAGTGAAGGCAGCTTCAGAAGGGTTATAAAAATACTTGGCTTGAAATCCCGTACCTGTCGATCCACCTCTGGAAGTAGTGAAAGCAGTCGCTGTTGGCAATCTCCAGGAAGAACTGAAAAGGTGTGTTTGTTGATCAGTGCGCGAAGATTTGTATTAACCAGAATGGAGTCTGGTGTCTCAACATCAATTTCAGCACATTTCGTCCTTTTCATCTGTCCTATAAAAATATGAAAGAAAATTATTTAGGCCTCCTTCACATTCCTGTTTGTATCTAAACTACAGCTTGCTCTGTACTGCAAAAATACCCCGCAGTTATAAGTACTTTAAGTATCACATTGTGAAGAAGGTAACACTTAAGGTTCTTAGAAATTTCTTCTCAGACTAACAAAGGAAGTTTTGTTCATTCATAAAGGATAAAAGAATACACTTTATCTTCTGTGCAAAAATAGAACAAGGTCTGTGAATGTGAACTATTTGCAACACTAAAAGTGCATTTTGTGTCTGAGACTTCATTATTTCCCAAATAGAATTGAGGAAGTTTATGATAAATGACACATACACAAAATTTGACTGAAAAAAAAAAAGAAAAACGCAAATATATATATAAATCATACTGAGACCCTGTTTCTCTTCCCATGAGAAATTTTTTCATCAATCTGAATTTGCATTACCTAAAAATGTTATGACTGAATAGCTTAGCAGTTTCAGGAAATCTGTTCATAATTAGAAGGTTAAAGTCTTTCAAAAGACTGACAGATTTGAGTACACAAAGCTTTAAAATGTAAATGGAAAAAATATATATAAAAATAGAAGACTAACTCGGAAAAAAGATTTGCAAGCCACAAGAAAAAGATCACTATTCTTCATATTAGAAGTGAATTTATAAATCAATATGGAAAAGACAAATGTCACCAAGAGAAAAATGAGCAAAGGGAATTAACAGGCAATTCATAGTGGACTAACCAAAACAGATGCTAACGTGTTAATATTTAAAGAAATACCAGTTAAACCAATGATCATTTTTTTTGTCTATCAAAATGGCAAATATTGTAATATAGTGATGGGACGATGTAGGGAAAAAGCAAAACCAACTTTCAAATACTGCTGGGGGGCTTAAGTTAATATACTCTTATTAGAGGAAAATTTAACAATATACAGGAAAATTCTAATGTGCATAGGAATCTAGGACCCAGAAATTCTACATTTATAAATATTTGCACAAAGCGACACAATCCTAGATGTTGATAACCTCTGGCTACAGGCCAAACAAAAAGTACAAACAAAAGTAATCTCTCTTAAGAGGAAAGAATTTCCCTTAAATTAAACCCATAGAATGCCTACAAAATAAAATCCAGCACTATCTCACAAAGATTACCCTGACAAAGTAGAAGGCATGCCACCATGACAAAGTCAACAGAAACCAGACAGAAAAGATTAAGACCTAGAACTGCTGCTATCACTGAAACTGTCACATATATAGAATACAGAATAGCTATGTATAAAATGATGAAAGAAATAAAGTGTAATCATAAAGATGAGGAAAATTAGAAATAAAAACAAAGACTAAAAAAATGAGACTTCTACAAATGTAGAATAAAAATTGTTGAAATCAAATACTATGAATGGATTAAAGAGCAGTTCACACACTGTCAAAAGAGAAATTTTAACCTGGAACAGCCAAACAATTTATCCAGAATATAGGAAAGACAGATAAGATTAAATATTTTAAGAGCTTAAGCAGAAACATGAATCACAGAATGAGAAGATTTAATATATGCTTGATTGAAGACCCAGGAGGAGGAAAAACAGAGGATGGAAAAAGGGTATATTTAAAGAATTGATAGTACTACGTTTACCAGAACTGATGAAAATTATAAACCTAAAGATGTAGAAACATAACATATTCCAAGCAAGACAAAAAGAAATGCATGCTTAGACCTAGTTTAGTAAAACTGCTTATGAAAGACCAAGATAATAGCTTGAAAGTATCCATAAGGAAAGATTTCATTAAAAGGAACACAAAATAACAGCAAACTTCTGAACAACAAGGAAATCCAGAACAAAGTGTTCAATAATTATAAAATGTTGAGAGAAAACAACCATCAACTACTAATGATATGTACACCAAATTCTCCTTCAAACATAAACATGAAACAAAGACTTCTATAGAGATAAGCAAAAATTGAGAGCATTTACTACCAAGAGACCGGCTCTAAACAAAGTTCTTTAAAAATTATAATACAGGAAAAAAAAATCATTACAGAAAGATGGGCTGGGATATAATGGAGAAAGGTAGATAAATCTACATCAACATTGTTATATAAAACAATAGTATTGTAGTGTCTGATTTGTGAGATTAAAAACAAAGAACAAAAATGTCTGACAATATTATTTAAGTCCAGAAAAGATCAGTGCTAAGTTGTTATAAAGTACTCCTGGTATTCCAGAAAAAAATCAAGATGGTTACTTTTTTGCTAAGAGAGTAGATCTTAAAAGTTCTCAGCATTAGGAAAAAAATTTGTTTATGTGAGGTGATGAATGTTAACTAAATTTATTGTGGTGATCATTTCACACTATATACATATATATCAAATTATCATATGTACACTTAAAACTAATAAAATGTTACATGTACATTACAAATCAATAAAACTGGGGTGAGGGTTACTTTTAAGAATTAAACATGCATGATACCATCTAAAGAATCAACTCTAAAAGAATAGGAATAGAGGCAGCCAGACAGCTCAGTTGGTTAGAGCACAAGCTGTCAATAAGGTTGCCAGTTCAATTCCCACATGGGATGGAGGGCTGTGCCCTCTGCCACTAAACATTGAAAACAACAACTGGACTTGGAGTTGAGTTGCGCCCTCCACAACTAGATTGAAGGACAATGACTTGGAGCTGATGGGCCTTAGAGAAACGTACTGTTCCCCAATATTCCGCAATAAAATTTTAAAAAAATAATAAAAGAATAGGAATAGAATGTATACCAAACTCATCAGAGAGAAAAAAGGAAGAGGTAATTAAAATGGACATACCAAAAAGCTCAGTCAAGTAAAAGAAAAAAAATTTAACTGGAAAAATAAAAGGAAACAAGAAAAACAAGCAAGACAAAAATCAACAAATAACAAGACTGTAGAAATTAGTTCAAATAGATTAACAATTACAATAAATGTAAGTGGATAAAACTCACCAAATAAAAGAGATTGTCATATTAAATTTAAAATTTTTAAATTTTTTTTAGCTAGTTATATGCTCTGTAAAGAGATATACCAAAAGCAAAAGGAACTACAAATGAACAAAGATATACCAGGCAAAAACTACCAATAGGAAATCTGGTATACCTTTATTAATATCAAATGAAAACCACTTTAAGTAAAAAACCTATTCATTGATTAATAAGGTAAATAATGACAAAGCGTTCAATTCACCAGGAAGATTTTAAACATGAAAATATCTAATATAATATAGCTTCAAAATATGTGAAATAAAAACTGACAGAACAGGGAGAACTGGACAAAGACACTATTAGGATAGATTTCAAAACATCTCTGTCAATTATTAATAAATCAAGTACACCAAAAGCAGCCCAAAAAAGAAGAAAAAAAGCTCGTCTATTTTTCAGATTGACAAGTTTGATCCAATAAACACAGAATTTTGTGTTTTACAATTAGAGTAAACTTATAAAATTCATTACTATGATTCCAAAAAAGGATCTCAGTAAATTTAAATTAGTAGTAATAACAACAATGACCAATAACAGCCGCAGTAAACACTTATATAATACGGGCTTTCTGAGAGCCAGGCACTAAACACTACCATTTACTAACTCAATTATTTTTCACACAACCCAATGAAGTAGGAAACCATTTCAAAGATAAAGAAAGTGATGTCCAGGTATGGTAAGTAACTTGCTCAACATTACACTATAAAGTTCAAGGGTGGGAATTTGAACCCAGACATGTGGCTTCAGAATATGCTATTTCTCCTACACTACCAGGGTTGCCAAAAAAATGTACACATATTAAGAGATGTTATCTATCTATTACTTTTTGAAGTTGAATTGAATTATGGTAGCAATGTGTATGTAGTAGGACATTTGCTCAAAAGATGGCGTTGATCAAATGAATGCAAGCGTCATTCATTGTATTACAATTTTAATACAGTTTTTTCCTTTCTTAAAGTATGTATACATTTTTTTCTGGCACCCTCTATGTACAGGCACAGGTATCATATAGTGAGTGCATGATCTCTGATCTTAAGGTATTTAAAAGTTCAACAAAAACACAAAAATCCCTATATATGTGGATATTTTAAAAGTAAACTTCAAAATAACTTCTGGGACAAAGGAGAAATCACAAGAAAAATTTTTTTTTAATTTTTCAAACCAAATGATAATAAAAACAATACCTGAAAGATAAAGATAAAGGTGGTCCTTATTGGAATAATAACAAAATATATAAAATGAAAAGTAAAGGTTTCTACATTTAAATCCTGGCTTCCTATCAAAAATGGCATTTTTTTATTTGAAGAAATGAAATCACACTATACGCACTAATTGTATTTTGTTTTTTCTTTCACTGAATATCTTGATCATCTTTCCTACCTATCACCTACAAATCCACCTCTAAATCTTTAAAAAGTTACACCATATTCCAAGTATGGACCATGATTCACTTACTGGACACCCAGTGATAAGCACATAGGTGGTCACCAGTTTTTTATTTGTATGAACAATGCTGCAATGGCTCTATAAGGCCCAAAAGCAACCTCCTAGTTTCCCTTTGCCATATAATGGACAGCATGGGAGTGGCAGGATTCCAAGAATAGTTTTTACTATTTTTGCAATTATGGTGTACCTTCACATCTGAATGAAACTTAGTTAAATGTTAACTTAAGTGAAACTGAGAAGCAGTTGTAAATTATTGTGATCAAATAGTGCCCTGAAGATACTTTTACAAGCCTGAAAGAGGCTCATTTTTTAGAAAAATTTAAGTCCTCTTATTCTGGTAAAGTTAACCTTTCCTTTTTTTTAGTTTGGGTTGCCTTATTCTATTATATTATACTTGGAATCAGAGCTCTGTTTACCCTTCTGACTGAATCTGGGATGTAAAAATATATGACATACTATTGATTTTACTGAAGTTAAAACAAATTATACCAATGTTAACTAAAATAATTTCACGTAAATTATCTAATTTAGCTTTATCTTAACTTATGTTTTACCAGAAATGTACAGCTTCTTCTTTGTTTTGAAAATATTCATTGTAGCAAAACGTTGTAAAAATGCCCATATTGTTTCCTTTAATCCTTATTTGCATGAAAGCAAGTGAACTTTCATTTACTTTTTGGCCATTAAGTCAAGTCAAACTTAAATACAGCATGTCTCTCTCTTTTTTTTTTTTTTTTTTAAAGATTTTATTGGGGAAGGGGAACAGGACTTTATTGGGGAACAGTGTGTACTTCCAGGCCTTTTTTTTTTTTCCAAGTCAAGTTGTTGTCCTTTCAATCTTAGTTGGGGAGGGTGCCGTTCAGCTTTAACTTGTCCTTTCAGTCTTAGTTGTGGAGGGCGCAGCTCAGCTCCACGTCCAGTTGCCCTTGCTAGTTGCAGGGGACGCAGCCCACCATCCCTTGCGGAGTCAAACCGGCAACCTTGTGGTTGAGATGGCGCATTCCAACCAACTGAGCCATCCGGGAGCTCAGTGGCAGCTCAGCTCAAGGTGCTGTGTTCAATCTTAGCTGCAGGGTGCGGAGCCCACCATCCCTTGCGGGAATCGAGGAATTGAACTGGCAACCTTGTGGTTGAGCCCACTGGCCCAAGTGGGAATCGAACCAGCAGCCTTCGGAGTTAGGAGCAGGGAGCTCTAACCGCCTGAACCACAGGGCCGGCCCTTGCCTTCTTTTTAATAGTTAATTTTTCCTAGTTTTGTATGAAAGCTGGAAATTCTCAGTACGTAATTGCTTGATTTTGTACATCCACATTTCAACTTTAATTAAATGACGAGACTAAAATTGTGACTTTAACTGAATCGAAATCGAATACAGGCTCCAAAAGGAAGAAACTCTGTTCATCACCATGTCTCTTAAGTCCTAAACCTGTGCCTGGCACATTAGTGCACCGTCTACAAGTATTTGTTTAATAAATGAATATTTTTAATCTTTGGCAGTGAAACTGATCATCAAAGAGCATATTCAGTGTATGGCACATACTGTCTCTAACAAAAAATACACCAACTTATAATCCTACCTAGAATCAAACCAGAAAGTTGTCTGAAAATATTATGAGTTCTAGTCTCAAACTTAATAGTTTGGAAGGGTCTGGAATATTTATATATGTGTATATATATATATGCATATGTATTTATATATATTTATGTATGTGTGTATATATTTACGTATATATGTATGTGCATAAATACACATACACACACGAGCATATTCATGTTTCTTAACACCAATTATGTACTTTCAGTCTGGAATCTGTAGCTTTCAATTTTATGGAAATTTTCTTATTTATCTTATCATTTACATTATCAATTACCTTATCATGTTATAAAACAGAAATATTCAATTACTCTTTTTATTTCTGATAGTCTTACTATTTAAGACATTGAACAGCCTAGATTAGTATTCCAATTTTCTTATCTTCTCTCTCCTTTTGAAAATCTCCTTTGACCTATGCTCTGGCAAATTTCTTCACCTTTAACTTTTTGTATTTCTGTTACAAATTTTTATTACTGCTACAACATGGTATTTAATACCCTAGAGCTGTTTTCTGATTTTTAAAATAGCATTCTGTTCTTTCATGGGTGCAATATCATCTTTTATTTCCTTCTGTGCATATCATAGTTTTAAAAGTCATTTGTTTTAAATTTTCTCACTTATGTTTTTCTCACTGAATTGTCTCTGTTTCTTCGGAGTCTGTATTTTAGATTTTGTCTCTCATGATGGGGGTTTTCTTCAAAGGTGATCCTTAATAATCATGAGTAAAACACAGGCACTTAAAAAAGCTGACTGGAAATTTTGGGTGCATGGGTGGGTCTTATAGACTGATGAGCTCCAAGAAGTGTGATTAAGATGATCTCTGTTTAGTTGGTAATCTATAAATTTGCCTGCAGCCTTTTTTGAAGTTATTCAATTTCTTTAGGTCCCAATCCACCAATCTCCTGCTGGAGCACAGATGGGGAGGAGGAAGGCAGTGGTGGTGGTACAAATATGCCTCATTACCAGCATCCTGGAAGCCGAGCAGGAGAATCACTGTTCAGTATTTGTATTCTACTTGATTTCCCTAATTTCAGTACATTGCCTCATTGCCTGCCCTCAGCGACACGTGTGGTATCTCTGAATTTGAAATCTGTATGGTTTTATTTTATTTCAAAATAAACTTCCTGTCTCTTTCTAAGGTAAGCCATCACACTGCTTATTAACTTTCAGAGAAGGTTCTTCTTTTCAATCCTATGCCTCACCCTTCTCTGCTATGATACATAATATCACCAATTCTGGAAACTTTCTGGTATTCTGCAGCCTTAGCTAGCTTGCTTATTACTGGCATCTGCTCCTTAGCTCTGTGAAAAACTCCATCCAGTTTTCATCTTTCAAAATGGTTGACACTGCCTGCCCATCTGCTGTCTCCTTGTTTTTTTCACCCTTGTAGATTTACTCTTTTGTGTTTCCATATTCTCATTTTAGTGGGATTCATATGGAGCAGGAAAAGACTCAGTTTACCATGTTTAATTATAAGCCCTCCTACCTTTCTGTACACAGTAAGAAATGAAATGTAAATAATGCTGGACAAAGCAACCTATTGTCAGAAAAAGAAATAAACCACAAAATGGCTGATAACAGATCTTATTCTGAAATAAAGTTTGATAAGAACAGAGCAGAAAGAACAGGAAGATAGTCAAGACCTCATAGGTGAACAGGAAGTAACAAGCCAGGCAGCTGATGAATTTCAGACATAGAGTTGCTAAATTAAGGCATGAGAATTGAAGTCTTTGTAAATTAACTTACTTGTGTGAAGTCTGTCAGACCTTTGGAATGACTTCTTCCCCGAGCCTAGCAAAGGATTTTCCACTTTAACTGAAGAAGAAAAGCTTGAGTTTGAGTTCTGAGAGCTGCTTGACTGTCCATCTGATTGTTTTCCTTCCCATATTGCTAGGGGAAAAATATATAAAAGACTGGTGACATTGAGGTTATAGATAGAAATCAATCAAGTCACTGAACACTAACTAAACGGAGTCATGTATGAAGCAACGTGACCTTGCAAATGTGCTTTAAAACTGAGAATTAAGACTCAAAAAGTAAAATAAAATCCCTTTCTTCCTTCTAGCACATTATTTGCTTCTGGTGGTAAATTTCCTTCTGAACAAAAATGCAAAGTTCTTCAAGACACAGTTTAAATCTGGCAGGCCCATACAATCAGCTGGTATCAAAATGAATTGTGTAATAAAACACAAACTGTATCTAGACCAGTTTAGGTAAAAAAAAACAAAAACACAAGCAACTACAACAACAAAAATCCAAAGGTCTGTACATATGTCCAGGAAACTCACAGGTAACACATATTCTAAGGAAAACATTTATTTATTTATTTTTAAGGAGGGTGCAGCTCACAGTGGTCCGTGCCAGGATTCAACCGGCAACCTTGGTGTCATCAGCACCATGCTCTAACCAACTGAGCAACCGGTCACCCCCAAAACCTTTTATTTTTAAAGAAGAGAATTGGTGAAGAGTTCAGTTTGAGCATCTTTTGGAAACATCACCTTTCTGAGGTTACTGATTAGAGGCTTCCAAGTATTAGATAAGACATCTTGGAAGTTAGTCATTGATCTCACTCTAACACACAAATCCCACTGATGTATTTTTTAATAACTGCATGATTATCCTTGTACATATTTTCCATTTACCCTGGAAGGATTTATATTGATAATTTGGCAGTACAAGGATTATGTAAGTAAATATAATAATTGAAAAATAAATTATATAGAATAAAAATTGGAAAGCCAACATAAAAATTCTGTAAAAACACTTCCAGTGAAAAGACACCCAGTCTGCCTACCAGGTTTGACAGTTACAGAGTCACTGGCTGCTTTGACAGTCTTCAGAGAGAGATGCTGGTTGGAGGAGATGGACATGGTTGGCCTGCATTGCTGCTGCTGCTTCTTCTGCTGTTGCTGTTTTAGAGCCTATAAAGAGAAAACTGATTATAAGAAACGAAACAAATCAGTTTTTAGAAATAACAAAAATATGACTTCTTTTTAAGTGGCAAAGAGCATGCTGATCATCCAGTTTCTTTGAAATCTACCAAAGTAAACAACAACCTATATTAAAGCAATTAAACACAAGGCCTCAATGACCCTTAAAGAGTTTGGATATTTTTTGCCAGTATTATTCCGTTATAAAATATAAAAAAGTGATTAACATTTTTTAGAACTTAAAAATCACCAGTATGCCACGTACTTCTCATACTTGTAGTAGCATAGAATTCAATGTTTTTGGTCATTTCTAAAAATAGAATTGTAGACCCTGAACTAAGAAGAGTCCCGTTTGCATCAACTCTATGCAGAAATGTAAAATTTTAGCTTATGCATGTTTTAGAGCTGTTACATTTGAACAAAAGGTTGTAAATCACTACTTGAGTTTGAGAATGTGTAAGATTTGGCCCAATGATCAAATCTCAGCAATTTACAGCAATGCAGTAAACAGAAGGAAAGTAAGATTAGCAAATACTGGTTCTAAGAATAATGTGGTTCCTTCTGGCTATTTCAGAATATTTTTATTACTGTGATGTTCTTAGTGTACAGAATACACTATACTAAACTATTTAGAATGAACAGAAAGACAAATAACATCCTAGATTTTAATCATGAAGATACACGAAGGCAATTTTTTAACGCAAGGTTTAAGGGGGGAAAAAAGACAAAGAAACTAAGAAAGTGAAGCTACATTTCAGGAAAAAGTTGAAAATTTAGGACCTTGCTAAATGGTCAGTGTAAGCTTCAACCTTCAAGACCATTGTGCAGAAATAACTGGCTACTCGTTTCCCATGCTGCTTCACAGTCTAGTTTTCTCCTGCTTCATATTCATACCTATCTCTGGCTCTGCTGTAAAAGCACAGTGGGAACATCTGATCTCCTTCATGTAAGAGATTCATGGAGAAAAGAAGTGAGACAGTCAGGTGCCTGGCTTACATTCCCTACATTTATAATGGGAGAGGCAGAAGCACAGTGTATAAAAAAATGTCAGTGTTGTCTGATCATCGATTACAGCTTCTCTCTCATTCTTTACAATCAGAACAGAAAATGGGCTTCCTGGTAGCAGCCACTAGTATAATATTTATTCCTTGTTACTCCCAGTATTTAAGTTAACGCAAAATTTCCACAGAACCATTTGATTTCACCTATTTCTGCTGTGATCATGTAACTTCAGACACATGATGGAAACAGAATAACTTATAGCCTCTCTATTTAAGAATTGTACATACTGTTTTCCCTCCCTCAGTGTTTTAGAAACCTATTCCTAATCCTATTTTAAAATTTAAAAACAACAATAAGCCTTCACTGTGGTAAAGAATAACTTATATGGAAGTAATTTTCTTCACCTAATAAAACTATGAAAAAGACGGTGGAGACAAGGCCTTACTTTACATACTAATAATTTATACAATTTTCCATACTGGTGTTCCCTATAGAAAATACAACATTTGACTCCTGGAATTACAGGGGTATAATACAGGAGTGGTGTACATGTCATGAATTAGCTAACAAGGTTCAAGAAAATACTTGCCTTTTCCCTGTGGAAAAGAAGCATCTTATACTTCTTAAAATCTTTCAAAAAGCTTACAGGATACCAAGGCAGGCAGTAATTAATGATATCAAATTGCTAGACATCTCTTTAAAAAAGCACTTTTGGTTTAAATATTTTAAGATCTACATATTTTTTAAAATTTTAATTAGATAATACATGAATACATTCTACCATTTAAATCAAACATAAAGCTAAACTCTCGTTTGACCACCACTCAGTCTTGGTCTCCAATCCTCAGAAGTTAACCACAGTCATCAACTTACTGGTCCTTAATAAGCCTTTTTTTACATTTATGTGTGTTCTGTATATACATATTCATGTTTATGTTAAAAATATAATAGTCTTATAAGTATGTATATTTTTTATTAATGGTATGAATGACCTACATGCCATAATACAACTTAATTTTAACAATTCAACGTTATAGTGTGATGTTTCCATGTTTATACATATAGAACAACCTCTTTATAAAGTCAACTTTTATATAAAATTTGTGTAGTTGTCCAGCATTTGGATTGCCATTGTTTAGTAAGGAGTTCCCTAACTGATATATATAGGCTACTCGCAAATTTTTGCTATTACAAACTTCAACACAAATATTTTTCTGTGTATTTATATGTTTTTCTAACATTAGTTCCAAAATGTTCAAATGCTTAGTCGTGAGGTATGGGCATTTAAAATTTTAATAGATATTACAAAATTTCTCCCCAAAGTAACAATTTATATTCCACAAGCAAACTAACAGTATCCATTTCCTACACACTTGCCAGTACTTGATATAATTAAAATTTTTACACTAATTTGAGGATAAAAGTAGTCTATTATTTAATGTTTCCTTAATTACTAGTGAGTTTATATTTACTGACCATTTGCATTTCAAAACAATCAAAAGCTAATTATTTGAAAAGCTCAATAAAATAGACAAACCATTAGCAAGTAGCAACAGGAAAGAAGAAGATACATTATAAATGAACAACACTGGAGACAAAAAGACTTAAAAGAATACTATGTACAACTTTATACCAAACTTTTTTAAAAATTGGGTTTAATAGATCATTTTCTAAGTAAACTAAACTTCCAAAATTGGCTCAAAAAGCAGAAAATCAAAAGAAAACAGTAAAAGTAGATAAAACAAAAGTGAAGTGCTAGGAAAACAATTTTAAAAGGTGAGATTTACAGAACTTTCAAGGAAAAGATAATTTCTACAAATTTTTCCAAGAATCTAGACAAATATAGAGCTACGCAATTTATTTTACGATGCTAGAACAATCCTGATTCCAAAATTGTACATAGATATTATTAAAAATGAACAAGAAGACAAAAACAAACAAACAGAAAAATCCAAGCTAAAAATCTTGAAAAAGAAAATTCCATACATGTTTAAAAATATGTAGTTCATTTTAGAGAGCTAACTATAGATTAATATTAGAAAATCTAACCATGGAATTCTGTAGCTTTAAAGAGAAAAGCTTCTTGATCACCTCAATAAATACTGAATGAAAACAAACTTGGAAAATTCAACACCTATTCATAATTTAAAAAACATACAAAAATCTCTTAGCAAATTAGGAACAAATTAAAATATGATAAAGAGAATCTACCACAAACCTTTAACTTGGAGGTACATAAATTATTAAATCTAAATTGGGAAACTGCATGAAATTTCTCCTCAAAAGGACATAATGTCCTTTCAAGAAATTTTGAACGGCTGCCAGAGTCATGCATTTTTAACGCAGGAGATTATACTTCTGATAAACAGACTAGTATGATTACCTGCTTTAGTGCCTTCTTGCTGTGCTTCTGTGATGGAGAAATGACTTTACCTGCTGGAATGGTGGGTGATGGGCAGCCTGACTGGGGAGAGGATGGCTGTGACAGTCTAGACGATACTAGGAGGGAAAAAAATGACAATGAAAAATTTTGTTATCAGAGTTGATATCTAGCACCATTCCTTCCCCAATCATATGCTGCTACCTGTATTAAGAACTGTGACCAAACACTTTTGGGAAGGATCTTCTTTTTGGAGTTCTATGGCAAACAGCCTCCCTTTTCAGTTTATTTCCTCAGAAAGCTCTAGTGAAGGATGATAGGATGGGGAAGGGACGGGTGTTAGTATTCATTACTTTTCAGTCTTAAATTTTTCAATAGAATTGATTGAAGAAGCAGGAAGCAGAATATAAACCGTTAGTCATCAAATTAGATAAAACTTAGAAAAGATTCTAGAGTCCACTGGCCAGTGCGTATGTTCCTAAGGTAAATCCAAAGGACAACATGATTCAGTAGAACCCTGCACTGAGAGCACAGGTCCCAGTTTCGCCTAACTTTAAAATGAAGGCAATAAAGCCATTCCACCTCAAAACCTCTACCATAGCTTTAATACATATATTCCTTCATCTCTGAAATCAATAGTTTTAGGCCTGCTAGTTTGAGAGGGCACTATGAGGATTTCTCCAACGGAAGCAACGTAGGTGACAAAAAGTAACCACTCTCTGCTTCATCACTAGCTGTTTCCTACCCCAGAGCTTAGCTGAACCTTTGTCTTATGTAAATGAGGGTCTTCCCCTTTAGGACCTAAACGTCTCCTAATCGAGAGCAACTGCTCTTCATCTTCTATAAAATGCAAGTGTATTATTTATGATAAAAGATAAAGAAACTGCTGATTCAGACCTTTTAATAAAAATAATAATCACTACTGCTAGTGATGACTTTGAAAAGTACGTATGTGTTTACTAACGCCTTCTCCTTTCCTAGCAGTTGGACTAAAAAGGCTTGGATAGCAAACTGGCATCCTGTGGTACGACTAAAAAGCTTTAAGATACCATAGGAAGTATGTTGGTAGGTAGATAGCTACCTAACATGAAATGCAGAAGCATGGTTCATTGGAACACACAAGTTTTGTAATACAGCATTTCAATTGACTCTTAAGATGTCCTAAGAAAGGAATACATAGTAGATAACACTTAAAGAGGACAAGAGCAGACAATAGTTAAGATGACTTATCTATGTATCTTTAGCTTTCTATCCCAACCCTTATGATATGGTTTATATGTGGAAAAGAACTGACATATAGTAAGTGTGATATTAAATAAGTTCCTTGTAATATATCATACAAAAATAAAGTTGGATAATTCTGAGATGGTTGCAACAAAAAGAAACCATATCCTCTACAGTTAGATGTTGAACAATTTTTTTTAAATAACAGCTTTACTGAGATTTACATACCAGCCAATTCACCTAATGTGTAAAATCCAATGGCTTTTAATATATTTGCAAAGTTGTGCAAGCATTACCACAATATTCATCACCCACCGAAAAAAACCCTATACCAGTTAGCCATCATTCATTCCTCTTTCCCCTAATCCGTGTTTGTAGTCCTAGGCAATCACTAATCTACTCTCTGTCTCTATGCATTTGTCTATTCTGGACATTTCATATAAATGGAATCATACAATATGTGCTCCTTTGTGACTAGCTTTTTACAGTTAGCATATTTTGAAGGTGTATCCATTTTAAGCATGTATCCATACTTCATTCCTTTTTATCATCAGATACTAGTCCATTGTATGCATATGCCACATTTTGCTTCTTCATTTAGCTGGCGGACATTGATTGGGTTGTTTCCACTTTTTGGCCACTAACAATAATATGGGGCCGGCCCGGTGGCTCAGGCGCTTAGAGCTCCATGCTCCTAACTCTGAAGGCTGCCGGTTCGATTCCCACATGGGCCAGTGGGCTCTCAACCACAAGGTTGCTGGTTCAACTCCTAGAGTCCCGCAAGGGATGGTGGGCTCTGCCCCCTGCAACTAAGATTGACCACAGCACCTTGAGCTGAGCTGCCTCCCGGATGGCTCAGTTGGTTGGAGCACAGGCTCTCAACCACAAGGCTGCTAGTTCAATTCCTCGAGTCCCATAAGTGATGGTGGGCAGCGGCCCCTGCAACTAAGATTGAACACAGCACCTTGAACTGAGCTGCTGCTGAGCTCCAGGATGGCTCAGTTGGTTGGAGTGCGTCCTTTCAACTACAAGGTTGTCGGTTCAACTCCCGCAAGGGATGGTGGGCTGTGCCCCCTGTAACTAGAAATGGCAACTAGAAATGGCAACTGGACCTGGAGCTGAGCTGCGCCTCCACAGGTAAGACTGAAAGGACAACTTGAAGCTGAACAACACCCTCCACAACTAAGATTGAAAGGACAACTTGACTTGGAAAAAAAGGCCTGGAAGTACACACTTTTCCCCAATAAAGTCCTATTCCCCTTCCCCAATAAAATCCTAAAAAAAAAAAAAAAAAAAATAATGGTATCAAAAGCATCAGTTAGTGGAATTTTTTGTTGGATATGTTTTCAATTCTCCTGGATTCATATTTAAAGTGTGGAACTGCAGGGTCTTACAGTAACTGTTTAATTTTTTGAGAAACTATTAAACTGTTCTCCAAAATGGCCAAATCATTTGCACAATTCCACCAGGAATGTGTAAGACTTCTAATTTCTACACATCCTTGCCAACACTTGTTATTGTGTTTTTTATTTGACCAATGTCTTTTTTAAATGTCATAATGCAAATAGTTAAAAACTATTAATATTTAACTGTTTATTTTCTTTGTTAATAGTTTGCATAAATTTGAGAATATACATTTCCTCACCTGCCTCAAATACTGCCTGAAAATAAACAGAAAACCAACCAACCAAAATAACTCCATTAGAGAATAAAAAAATTCTACTTTGCAGCCTAGAAAAGAGACATAGAGCTATCCTAATTACCAGGGGAAACTGTTTGGAATGTTTTCCCTTATGGCAAAAGCCCTTTCTAACAAATAAAACCATAAACATATCTCAAAGCCAATTTAACTAAATCATGAAGATTCCAGGACCCACCAGAGAAGAACATCTCCCAGAGCTGACTTAATGCCAACTGATAATGGTCTTGTAACTTCTACGAAACTTTATTAAACTTTGTTCTAACTTTTAAATATTAAAGGCTCAGAACTATAAACGGCAAACAAGATTTAAAAACACGTTGAGAAACTTTTAGTGGCTTACTCTGTCTTCAAACACACATAATTTTATTAATTACAGCAACCAAGAATTACATATCTTCTATGTGCCCAGCAATCTGTGCTAGGTTCACTTGAACAGGATTTCACTGAACTCTCATAAATACCCTCTAAGGTGGGTTATATATTTCTATCCCCACCAAACTTCTCTAATTCTACCTTCTGAGATAACCAAATAAAATGGTTGGGTTGACATCCTTACTGGTATTTTTCTACACAAATAAAAATATGAAAAGATTTTTGACCACGTATTTATAAATTTTAAATATATGCTTTCACATGAATGTGATGATATCTAAATTTTACGTATTAAGGAAATTTAATTAGTTTGCTAAAGGGCACACAGCTAGTAAGGGGCGCAGATTGAAACCTGGTATACTTGCAGAATGAGTAGGTACCTGTAGTGGGCTGAGTGGTGGCCACCAAAAAGTTACGTTGGTCTCCTAATCCCCAGAATCTATGAATGACAGGTTATTTGGGAAAAGGGTCTTGGCAGATGTGATAACTTAAGGATCTTGAGATGGGAAGATCATCTTGGATTATCCCAGTGGGTCCTAAATCCAGTGACAAGGGTCCTTAGACACACAGAGAAGACGGACACGGGAGAAGGTGATGTGAAAACAGGCGGAGACTGGAGTGATATGGCCACAAAGCAAGTAAGTCAGAAGCCACCAGCAGCCAGAAAATACAAACAACAGATTTGTCCCCTAGAGGCTCTGTAGAGGGTGCAGCCCCGCTGACATCTTGACTTCGGAGCTGGCCCCAGAACTGTGAGAAATGAAATTTCTATTGTTTTAGGGTACCCAGTTTGTGGTAATTTGTTACAGCAGACTCATAAAATTAATACAGTACCTAAAAACTGATTTTCTGTTTTAAAGTATCATTATCAACTCATAGATGTTTACATCCTTGAAATGTTTAAATCAAAAGCAATTATTACAAATAAGCCACTCAAATTGTTCCCTTTTGGGATAGTGGGAGCTCCTTCAAGTTGTAAACCATCTTTGGGACGTGCCTCCAGCAGTATCTGACTACTCCCATGCTATGTGGCCCAGAAAGAGTCTCTGGCCAATCTTGCATATTTTGTTGCCCAGAATTGGATCAGCTATAATACTTTTCCAAGGAGCACTGATACCTTTTAATTGGAAATGGTAATAAGATACCACACCCTGCAGACTCGTGCTGATCACTGCTACTGGGGTAGCTGGTTCTAGGGCTTTTCAATGGTTACAAGTCTCTTTTTAAAGGAGAAAAATAAATGTATGCATAGATAGGAAATTCAAACTAAGATTGCAGGAATGTCACTTAACTTTTCCGATTTTATATTGCTATCATGTTTCTTCTTCCCTGATTAACATTAACTATTAACTTGCTATTATATAGTTTCAAAAACCCACACCAATATAATAGTTGAAAATAAGACTATTGATTGCAGTTTAAGATTTTCTTTGTGTCTGGTCTCCCATACCTAAGATACATATCTCACAGTAACTTACCTATGTGATTATGCAACAAATTTTATGTATACCTGAGTTTGCTTTCAGTTGTTTTGTATTTCTAAAAAGTACGTCTTAAAAATTTAATTATTTTAATTATGGAAAGCTATAAAAAAAGTTACTTTCATGTAAGGTCAGCTCCCTCCCTTGTCTACACCCCTTTATTACCTCTCTTCCTCTATAGGAAATGAATTATATTATTGTTTTCTTACTTGTATTTTTATTTTCGTGAAAATACAAGTACATACATTTTAATTCTTTACTCACCTTTTAAGCAAAAAATCACGTACTATAAACTACCAACTTGATTTTTGTTAAACTTAATATAATTAATATATTCTGGGGAATATCCTATAACAGAATATAGAGGGCTTCTACATTCCTTTTTAACAGCTGCATAGAATTCCACTGTGCAGATGTATCATAATTTCTTCAACCAGACTTTGATAAGTATTTTGGTCCTTTCTGGTCTTTTGCTCTTCTTACTGCAGTGTCTTAACCAGTGATTATTACGGTGTTGGACCAAGAATACCACCACCACTACCTAAATTCTGATGGAAATGGAAATTACTGGGTCTCAGCCCAGACCTACTGAATCAGACTCCGATTTCTGGCCCAAAAATCTTCATCATAAGCTCTCCAGGTGACACTGAAGCACGCTCGAGTTTGAGAAACATTGGTCTTAAGCCTTTCTATGCTCTTTTGTATTGTTGACAGTGTATCTGAGGATTGATTCTTACAAGTGGGTTTGCTAAGTCAAAAGATAAAAGCATGCTTCAAGAAACCAGAGAAAAGTTTCACCATTCTCAGGTTTTAAAATGAATTTATGCCACGTTTTCCTTTAGTACCTGGTTTCAAGTTTTATGTTATATCTTTAATTTGTTTGGACTTTATCCTGTAGTATGGTGTGAGAAATCCACTTTCATCTTTTTGGCTATTCAGTTGTTCCAACACCTTTGCACACACCATACACAAAGGTCAGAGTTTTTGTTGTTGATGTAGTTATTGCAAATGTGTTCTCTTTTTTCATTGATTACTATTCTTATATTTGGTGACCATTTGCCATAAGCTAAAATTACATCCTGCTACTTTACTAAATTCCCTTCTTCATCAATTTTTATCTGTTGATTCTTTTGAGTTTGTCAGATACATAATAATATCATCTACACACAGAGGTAGTTTTCACTGTTCTTGTCAATTACTGTTTCAACTGCTTTCTCTTGCTTACTTTTGTTGAAATAAACACCACTAACATAGTATTATACAGGTATGCCTCGGGGATATTGCAGGTTCAGTTCCAGATCACGGCAATAAAGTGAGTTGCACGAATTTTTTTGGTTTCCCAGTACACATAAAAGTTATTATTTACACTGTAGTCTATTAAGTGTGCAACATTATTTTTAAACAAACAATATACATACCTTAATTAAAAATACTTTATTGCTAAAGAATGCTAACCATCATCTGAACCTTCAGCGAGTCGTAATCTTTTTGCTGGTGGAGGGTCTTGACTGGGTGTTGATGGCTATTGACTGATCAGGGTGGTAGTTGCTGAAGGTTGGGGTGGCCGTGGCAATTTCTTAAAATAAGACAACAGTGAAGTGTGATGCATCAATTGACTCTTCTTTCCATGAACAAGTTCTCTGGAGCATGTAATGGTGTTTGACAGTATTTTACTCACAGAACTTCTTCCAGAATTGGACTCACTCCTCTCAAACCCTATTGCTGCTTTATCAATTAAGTTTATGTAATATTCTAAGTGCTTTGTTGTCATTTCAACAATCTTCACAGTATCTTCACTAGGAGTAGATTCCACCTCAAGAAATCGCTTTCTTTGCTTATTTCTTTGCTATAAGAAGCAACTCCTCATCCATTGAAGTTTTACCGTAAGATTGCAGCAGCTCAGTCACATCTTCAGGCTCCACTTTAGCTCTCTTGCTATTGCCACCAAATGTGTAAATTACTTCCTCCACTGAAGTCTTGAATCCCCAGTCATCTATGAGAGCTGGAATCAACTTCTTCCAAACTCCTATCAAGGTCGGTATTTTGACCTCTTCCCACATATTACTAATATTCTTAATGGCATCTAGAATGGTGAATCCTTTCTTTCCAGAAGGTTTTCAATTCACTTTGCCCAGATCCATCAGAGCAATCACCATCTATGGGAGATACAGCCTTACAAAATGTATTTCTTAAATAATAGGACATGAAAGTTGACATTACTCCTTGATCGTGGGCTGCAGAATGGATGTTGTTAGCAGGCATGAAAACAACACTCGTCTCGTTATACATCTCCATCAGAGCTCTTGGGCGACCAGGTACACTGCCAATACGCAGTAATATTTTGAAAGGAAACTTTTTTCTGAGCAGTAGGTCTCAACAGTGGGCTTAAAATATTCAGTGAACTATGCTGCAAACAGATGTGCTGTCATCAGGCTTTGCTGTTCCACTGACAGAGCACGAGCAGAGAACGCTGAGCATCACCCTGAAGGACCCTCGGATTTTCAGAACAGTAAGTGGGCACTGGCTTCAAGTTCAAGTCACCAGCTGCACGAGCCCCTAACATGAGCCAAGTCAGTCTGTCCTTTGACACGAGGCACTGACTTCTGTCTAGTTATGAAAGCCCTAGATGGCACCTTCTTCCAATAGAAGGCTGTTGTGTCTACACTGCAAACCTGTTGTTCAGTGTAGCCCCCTTCATTAATGACCTTACCTACAGCTTCTGGAGGACGTGGGGCAGATTCCACACCAGCACTTGCTGCTTCACCTTGTGTCTTGATGTTACAGAGTTGACTTCTTTCCTTAAACCTCATGCACCAACCTCAACTAGCTTCAGACTTCTCTTCTGCAGCGTCCTCACCTCTCTCAGCCTTCACATAATAGAAGGTAGGGCCTTGCTCTGGATTAGGCTTTGGCTTAAGGGAATGTTGTGGCTGGTTTGATCTTCTTTCCAGGCCACTGAAACTTGCTCCGTATCAGCAATAAAGCTGTTTGACTTTCTTATCATTCATATGTTCACTGGAATAGCACATTTCATTTCCTTCACAAACTTTTCCTTTGTGTTCTCAACTTGGCTGTCTGTTTGGTGCAAGAGATCTAGCTTTTGGCCTACTATCTTGGCTACTGACATGCCTTCCTCACTAAACTTAAACGTTTCTAACTTTTGATTTAAAGCGAGAGATGTGAGACTGTTCCTTTCACTCAATCACTTAAAGTCACCACAGAGTTACTAACTGGCCTAATTTTAACATCACTGTGTCTCAGGGAATAGGGAGGCTCGAGGAGAGGGAGAGAGGTGGGAATGGCCAGTGGGTGGAGTAGTCAGGACACACACAACATTTTATCAACTAAGTTTGCCATCTTACCTGGACACAGTTCTTGGTGTCCAAAAACAATTACAACAATAACATCACAGATCGCCATAACAAGTATAATGGTAATGATAAAGTTTGAAACACTGAGAATTACCAAAATGTGACTCAGAGAGCAAATGCTGTTGGAAAAAATGGTGCTAACAGACTTGCTTGACACAAGCAAGTCTATAAATTTGTAAAAAAAAAAACCAAAACACAACGCAGTATCTGTGAAGCCCAATAAAATGAAGCCCAATAAAATGAGGTACGCTGTATAAGAACTGAGATAGTAGAATGGAAATGACTTCTTTCAACCTATATACAGTAGTGAGTAGAAAAACAAATCAAAGACGCTAGTATATTAACTCATACTAAATGGACAACAGAATAAGACCAACAGAAAGCGGTCTATAAACAAAAACCTTGTTCCTCTTGGTAGGTGGCTATGAAAATTTGAGTCAACAGAGTTGCTATTCTCTGATCCACATGACATATCTTAATTTCCTCAAGAAATAACTTGGTAGGTATATTCCTACCACCTGAAATAATGGAGATCAGCACTAAATAACAATCTGATTCCAACTTCTTTCCCTTCTTCCCCCCACAAATCCCCTCTTCCAGCCAAACTTTTCTTACAATTGCTTCCTGAAAACACTGTACACACATTTCTAACTTCTTGCCTTTATATGTTTTCTTTCCATGATATATCCTATCATCACTAGAAGTTATACTCTCAAGGAAAGGATAGTATATTAAAATTTTCTACAGCTCATACAATACTTACTAACCCAGATAAAGTTAATTACTCTCTTCTCTAGTGATGGTATATTATGATAAACACCTGTTATTTATGAAGTTATTTTCTAATTATCTGCTTGTGTTTCTATACCTGTAGATTATGGGTGGGGCCCACACCTTACATTATGGGTGGGCCTACACCTCCCATTATGGGGAGGCCCACACCTTACTCAAACTGGCTTCCCAAATACCTGGCAAATAGTATATACTGAAGAAAGACTAACTAGCAAATAGTTTAAATAGAGATGTTTCCTTGGCTTTGTAAATAAATGAATGGCCTAAACCAGGGGTGTCAAAACTGCGGCCCACGGGCCAACTGCGGTCCACAATCCATTGTTAATTGGCCCGCAGCAAACTCCAAAAATATATTTAATTTACTTAAATAAACCAGGCGAGGCAATACATACTTCACCTCGAGTGAGTGGCCCGGATGTTTGTGTATTTTACTGTATACGGCCATGGTGAAAAATGTTGAAAAAAGTTTTGATACCCCTGGAAAACTTCTCAAGATTATATCCTGATCTACTGGTCTTCCAATGTGAGCTGCTCAACAGATTAAAAGCACTCATTTAAAAACATAATCTGATTAGAAACAAAAATGCTTGCTTTCATATAAACAGATAGCAACGAAAGATTAACAAATTATGGTCAAAAGATCAGCAGTTACTTATTATTTAATTTTTTAAAAAGTCACCCCAAAAAACAAAGAGCAATCTAGTCAAGAAATGACTTTTTTTTTCTTTTTTATTAAATTTATTGGGGTGACAATTGTTAGTAAATTTACATAGATTTCAGGTGTACAATTCTGTATTACATCGTCTATAAATCCCATTGTGTGTTCACCACCCAGAGTCAGTTCTCCTTCCATCACCATATATTTGATCCCCTTTACCCTCATCACCCACCCCCCATCCCCCTACCCTCTGGTAACCACTAAATTATTGTCTGTGTCAAGAAATGACTTTAAAAAAAAAAAAAAAGCTTAAAATTGTTTTCAGAAAAATATTTAAAACAAATTTTATAACTTGTATTCATTAAAGCCAGTTTTACATAGTTTACTGAAGTAGTTTCAGGTTGTTGGATATTTATGTACCACCCACTGAATATGTATATTCAGAAGGTACTACTCTTCAGATATATTATACTACTGAGAATTTTAAATTTCAACGGTTGATTATTATATTGAACAAGTCAAAAGCGTATGTATTATTCATATTAGATACATTTGAATTTAAAGCTTTAGTAAATAGTCATTGACAACGTTTTATTTTGTCCTGAAAACATTCAATAAGTCCCTCTAAAGTATTAGAGAGACTGCCAGAAATAATGGAGCAGTAATATCAAAATTAAAAATTAGCTTTATATAGTTGAAGGATTAACAATTAAAATACTGGTAACTTAAGTTTCAAAAATTGCTTTAATCTTCAAAAATAGTAATCATTCTCTTAAAGGAGAATTCTTATTTTTCCGGACAGTCTTTCTTTAGAGGAATTTCATTTCCAAAAGTAACAGACTGTTTTAGTTCTAAGTCCCTTCTTCCCAGAGCAAGTGCAATCTACTCCAAACTGGGCAGACTGTGGCTCTTGATATTCAGACAGTCCCCTCATGAAAGATGGAGAGGCCAGAGCTGAACCGTCCTTTGCTTCTGGGTACCCTAACTATACAAGTCTAACAGCGCACTGTCTTCAATACGTGACAGAGCTAAAGCCTCCAACTCACCTACCAGCCACCACAGAGAGAAGAGAACTTCTCTCCCAAAGGTCTCTCCCCACATAAATTTGCCTAAAGGATTTTTTCTCCTCGGCATACTTTTTAAACAGATGTTTCTATACAGAATCACCTCCTTCCAACTTCACATACATATACATAAATGACATTAGTGGGCATGGGGTCTGTGGCAGTCCACGTAACTCCAAACACAGTATGTATCAAAGGTCCTGATTTAAAGTAGTTTCTGAACAAGCAGTAAAATTAACATTACATCATGTTCCTGGAAAGAATTAATAATTCCTCATAGATGCAAAGGTTTATTTCAGATAATTAACTTTTTTCTTAAGACACTTTAAAAGCAGACCAAAATTTAACAAACTTTTCACTATCAGAAGATAAAAAGAATACTGTAGTTGCTTTATGCAGCAATATTTGTATTTCATTTGGGGGGAAAAGGCAGACAATCACTTAGCTATGTTCCTACTAAAAAAAATAAAATAAAGCAACAGAAAGTGTTGATTTTAATCATTTTTCTGGAGTTATTTCACCTTACCTTGGCTTGGAATTCCAAAAAGCTCTTCTCTGAACATTGTTTCCTGTCTGCAAATTAGGAACCCAAACTACAAACTTCTAAGTTTTTCCACTTTACATGGATATCAATAAACTAGTTTTAATATTGGACTGAATTTCAAAGTTCTGTTCTCTGTTCCTATTTGGCTGAAAAGTATACCTATAACTAGATACTTTCTATCGATTTTCAACTACTGAAGTATCAGTTTTGCTGTCAAGGCTCTTTATTTTTGTACATAAAAGGAAGTGGGTTTTGATACTATCTCAGTGTTCTTCCTGTCTTACAATGCATTCGAAATAAAGTGATGTCAGATTGAGAGTAAAGACCCAAAATAAGAAAAAGGACTCGGCACAATATTGGTTTGCTTTACCTTTATTTGTAATGCACCTGATTTAGAACTGCTTTGCTGCATGCTGCTATCACTACTACCAATTTTCTACTTCAATTTGCACTGGAGTATAAAAACATTGATAAATGTATAATATTTAGCTAAAAATGTACATAATCTATGCCATATGAATGACCCATGAATGAGAGAAGCACATTCTGTGAGACTAAATCATTCTTCATTATTGGTAGGTCAGCATTTATCCATTTCTTAATATCAGAGCTGCTAGAGTAAACATGAATTGTGTGTGACATGTACACCTCTCACCTCCAAATAACCATGTGACAGCTACTACTCAAAACTGCTACTGTAGAATATGTGGCTATTGAAAAGTAAAGACCTCCAAACACCATGATTTTGTTTCCAGTTTATGAGTCTGGTCTCCTTTAATATTGATTTCCCTGTTCCCAGCCACATTCATAATTTATGAATATTGCTATTTCTCTAGCCTGATGACTTGGCTTGGTTCCTAATCTTAGATCAACAATTTCCAAATTTAAAAAGAAAAATTTAAACTGGGGAGATAGAGAGAGACAGAGCCCTTAACATGTTTGGCTGCACCCGCCCAGAAAATGTCCTTAGTGCACACAGGAATACAAGCCCCTGGCCCACACCTCCTTTCACTACTGACAGGGATTACTCTAAAAATAGGTATCAGAATATTAGTCAGAGGTCTTGACTTTGTCTTGAGATCTGGGTTGCTCTCCAACTGGTTGTGATCTTAAAGCTAAAATCCTCACAATCACAAAATTTGGCCAAATTGCACATGTAGTCACACCACCAGAGAACACAGATGATGCCACCAATTATCTCAATTCTCTTCAGGAGTAGCACACACATTAACACAAGGAGGATAGTGAATAAGGTTATTTTTCTGATACAGTTCTATTATCAGTAGTTCTAAAGGCACTTAAAATTAACGAGTCAAGTATTCTAACAAATATGACCTTAGCTTCTAGATCCAAAGACAGCTCACCTAAAACTCAAACCTAAGAGGATATCCAAGCTAGGGAAACTCTTGGATGTCTATTTTGTTCTGGAAAATCAGTCCAGAGCAAAAAACCTTTGCATCAGTCCTTATAAAGGAACCATCATGAATTGGCTGAAAACCTGTCTTGCCATGTACGGCTATTTGGGTAAAAACAATTCGACCTCTTCAAGACTTTGACAAGAAGCAACAGATAAATTAGTAAGAATAGGAGCTAAAATGTATCCTTAGGTGGAAAATCCACCCCAGGGAAGCTACAGCAACAAAGACATTATTCTTCATAGAAAGGTTTTCCGGTAAGATATGGAGCGGACATCAAGGAGGGCATGAGAGCAAAGCCCAGCAGATTGAATGCAGTCTGCTTGTAGAAATGACAAGCATTGCTCGTAGAAATGACAAGCATTCTTTTCCTAGTAAGGAGAGAGTTGTTAAGAGTAGCAAGTGCTGAAATTTTAGGTGAGAGGATTTAAGAGGCAAAGAAAATCCGAGTGAGCCATGTCGTCCAATATCGTAGCCACTAGCCAGATGTGGCTATTCAAATTTAAGTTAAAATCCAGTTAAAGCTTTCGTTCCTTGGTCACACTAGCCATTTCAAGTGCTCAGCAGACACATGCAGCCAGTGGCGGCTGTGTTGGGTTGGACAGCACACATACAGAACGTTTCCATGACTGCAGCCATTCTGTTAGACAGTACTGATCTAGAGGACGAGCGAAAAGAGACCGACTGACGTGGAGCTTGGAAAGGAGACGTCCTAACACGGGCACTTGTCCTACAGTGCTCAGTACTTTATTCAGGGATCAGGTGGATTTACCTTTCCTTTTCCACCTGCTCTTTTTTCCCTCCTTGTTGCTGCCACCATCACTGCTGCTGCTGCTGTTCTCAGAACTCTGGGAATCTGACTGACCATCACTGCTTTCTTCTGAACCTTCTGATAGCTCTTTCACCCCATCCGGCACATCTTTCTGAAAATGCAGGCATCCAATTAGGATTAGTCATCACCATCAGCAAATAGCAATTCAATCTCTGACATGCATTGTTGTAACTTAATTGTGCTGATTAATTTTTAGTATTACAGGATTCAGTAGCAGAACCAGCAATATTTTCTGAATTCCTGTCATCTCTCTTCTTTGGCTCAAATTAGCCAATGTTTCCATCTATGGCCAAAGGCAAAAATTTTTACATGACAATCGCAGGCAGGCACAACACAGAGGCTTAATTTAGACAAAAACTGGGTATAGGTAAGGCCAAGTAAATGATTAACTGTTCAGGATAAAAAAAATTATATAATAATTTTGTAAACCATGTATACACATCCGTCATCCATGTAAAATATATATGAATTTGTATGTACGTTAGTACCATTACGTACTGTGAATTCAATTAAGAGTCTGGATAGAGATAGTGCATTATTTGAATCTAATTGGTTCCTGAATATTGGTTAGTAAGTAGCAAAAACCACATATAAAAGAAATCTTTTTTTTTTTAATCACATGAATCTTTGGTTTCTGAACTGGATAGTGAGGATATTAGTCAGAAAGGATACCTGTATCAGCATAGTATGTAAGAGAGATAATAGGACAGCTGCAAGATCAAGAACGAGGAAATTAAGACTTTCGGGTTTAAATTCTGGCTTTTCAACTGTGTAGCCTTGATCAAAGTCTTAAACTCTCATGCCTCAGTTTCCCTGTCTATGAGGATAATAGTACCTACCTTAAAAGATCACTCTGAAATAAAATGAGTTAATAAATGTAAAATGCTTAAAATAGTGCCTGGCATATGGTAAGAGCCCAACAAATATTAGCTACTATGTATTTATGTAATATATTAAAACATACACATATAAATAAACACATTAATGACTGTTATTTCTAAGTTACAAAATTATGGATGGTTCTTTTTCTTCTCAATGTATTTTTTATCTCCCCACATAATTTATTTCTATTATCAGATAAAAATTTAATTCTGACATGTGACCCTCCTACTTATAACTGGCACTCATAGCCAAGATAGTAAACTCTGATCCAGGAAGGAACTGTTCTTTTCCACTTATGTTTATATCCTAGTGCCATTTCTTATGTTATACACTTTCTTAAAATACATATCCCATATTTTTCTATTCCTTCCTTCAAAATGCAGGACAACTTTTATAGAGTTAGTTGCCAGCCAGACCTCTTGACCTGTAAGTTCAACAAGTATTTTAAATCCAAATGTAACTAACTTCTTAAACTTGTGATCCCTCCAGGATCAACTTGCTCATGCCCTGAATTTTGGAATCATTTTACGCTTTCTTTCACTCACTCCAAATAGTATATATTTTAGTTCTCTAATGTCCCTTGCCTCCATCTCTTTAACTACACTCGTATTTCAAGCCAATCATCTCTTCCAAACAACCATAACTATCTCTTTGACAAGTCTTCCTGCTTTACTCTTAAACCTGTCCTACTTAATTATCTTCCTAAACACGATTTGACCATGCTCTTCTCCTAAAAAACCTCTGCCATCTCCTCAACACACACATTCTCTGCCTCTGTCTCTGTCTCTCTCTTTCCCCCCTTTTTTCCTTCCTCCCTCTCTCCCTTTCTCTCTAATTGGTCAGTTAGGTTTTCAAAAGCCTCCAAAAGTTTGATGTTGACCTAATGTTTACCCCCCTTGACTCCTTACCACACTAGCCCACACAGAGATTATGGTCTAATCGCTCCAATTTACTCTACTTGCAAATTCATTCTGAATCCTTCCATTGGTGCCTTTGCTTAATCGATTCCCTTGTTTTGGAAAGCCCTTCTTCACATTACTTATCTGCTCAAATTTTATAAGTTTGAAAAACAAACACAAAAACTTTCTAGATCTCATTATTCAAAATCAATCTTTCTTTCTCTATACTATTGCAGTACTTTATAGTACAGTACTTTATAATACAGTATGTTCTGTCACTGTGCAATTATTTTAATAACTATGTGAGCTTCAAGGATTCAGGGACTACATTTATCCTTTATAGCCTCTGTAGTATCCAGCATCTAATACATGTTATTGACAATGTGAAAAGTCTAGAACAGCCAAAACCTAAAAGAAATGCAGAAAGCTCCATGTGGGACTATAGCCTTGTAACCCTAGGAACAAAGTATATAAAAAGGAGGCATTATGGGTAAGTTAGATCTTTTTAATGTTAGTGAGCTACACACAACCACTGAGCATAGTGATGACTACAGCTCAAAGCTAAAAAGGTAAGAAGGACCGAGTCCCACATACACATGGGCATAGTTACTGCATGCCAAGCATTAAGTCTCCTGCTGATAAATTTCCTTTGTGAAACAAGCCCTCTTCTCAATGTATCTGGCTTCAGCAGCCTCAACCTCAACGTCACATTAAGGGTGCTCAGGAACCTAAGAGATGAATACATTCGGCAACAGAATCATCCATGTATAGACACATGGGCCAAGCCAAACCAAGTCAGCCAAATCAAGATTAACTGAAGGACCCCTGCTTTAGTGCCTCAGTCTCTTTGCTCTTCAGACTTACAGCCTGCAGAATAGGGGTGGGGTGGGATGGGGTGGGTGGGGGTAGTGACGTCACGTACAATGAGGAGAAAGCCTGCCTGAGAAAGAAGCCAAAAGTGGCCAAAGCTGGTAACATCTGTTATCAACTGTTAACCATTCCTGGTCACACGATTTAAGCTCCTGGATCTAGGCAGAGTTTCCTAGAATTTTCGGATGTGTGAACCAATAAATTCTGTTTTACTCAAGCTCATCTAAATTGGTTCTCCTGTTTGTGACTGAAAAAACACTGATATGTCAAGGT
Source organism: Rhinolophus hipposideros (assembly GCF_964194185.1). Classification (NCBI taxonomy): domain Eukaryota; kingdom Metazoa; phylum Chordata; class Mammalia; order Chiroptera; family Rhinolophidae; genus Rhinolophus; species Rhinolophus hipposideros. Next base: position 60,700,491 of record NC_138058.1, on the reverse strand, counting down.
ACCTTCTCGGTGCAGGAATTAGAAGTTGGCAAATTTGCTATGGTAAAAAGAACACAGGCTTGGGAATTCAGTCAGATCTGGGTTCAGATTCTGTTCTGATATTATTTGGCCAACACTGGATAAGAAAGCCAATCTTCTGAACTTCAGCTTTCTCATTTATAGCAAGGGAATAATAACCACAATTCTGAGTTGTAACAATTCTGAATTAAATGAGAAAGTAATATGAAGCATCAGGGCTGTATTGCTCCTTGGTAACACTCAGTATTATTCAAATTTATGTGGCCCTTGAAAAAGTTACTGGAAGTCATTTTCATTTCATCCTTTCAAGATAATTTATCATAAAGAACAAAACATAAATTTACTTTTCTGATCTACTTACAGATGGTTACAGATTAGTTAAAAAATGTATTAAATACAGGGTTGAAAATATTCTTTCTTCCTGAAAATAAGCTCTTCAAGAACAGAATTTTGTCTCTATGATGCAAGTATTATTTATATGTAGTCACTTCATGTTTTTACTTTTTCAATGAGTCCCTAACAAAAATATTTACCTTCAAAGTATATACTCCCATTCTACCAGGAACCTTATAGAAGATGCCCTCTTCACCTCGCGAGTTTGTGTGCAGCATTGCATTCAGGCATGCAAGAGGGGAAGTCCCGCTGCAAGAAAAGAAACGGAAGACCAACACAAGGATTAGCTTCTGTTTCTGAATATCCAATGTAACACTGACTTAAGATATAATTAACTAGTCAACACCCATTTAACATAAACACATTTTATAAACTATAAGTCTATCAATCCACAGAGAGACTGCCATGGATGTAGAATTCATTCCCATATGTCTAAAGAAAAAATAGTTCTTTAATTTTCTTAATCCTCATCTAGTGTGAAACATTTAAGCCAAGAAAAACTTTTATCTCACAGAAGTATCACAAATATATGGCATAAAGATTCTATTTCACTTACAACTTTGTCAGTTATATCTCAATGAAGCCGAAATTTTTTTAAAAGACTATTTCATTTAGTGCAAGCTTTAAATGTCCAGAAGTAAAACAGCTGGAAAGCACACACATAGATTCAAATAAAAACCATTAAGAATCTCCTTGCCTATTGCTGCACCAGATTAAATCTGATTTGTGAAACGAATACATTTCCAAGGTTTCTTGTTTGTGTTTTTGCTTTTTAATTTTTTTTGCTGTGACATAACTGACATATAGTTTCAGGTGCAATATAATGATTCTATACAGAGGGTTCCAAAAAAAACGTATACACATTTTAAAGGAAAACTGTATTAAAATTGCAATACTCAATATATACCAATAACAAAAGATGAATACAAGTCACGTTTGACTTCTGCAATAATAAGAAGTGCTCAAAGTGGTTACCATCAGCGTCCAGACACTTCTGATTATGGCGAACTATTGCTTGAGCAACGTTGACCAAAATGTCCACTTATGTATATATATAGTTTTTTGGCACCCCCCCATATTTGTATACACTGCGATGATCTCTTGTATTTAGACCTATCATGAGATCACTTAAAAGTAAGCTTTGGAATATTTATCTTCTATGTAACAACTTAGTTAAATGTTTACTAATTCTAACATGCATTTACCATCTTTTTCAGAGTTTCAGGTACATAATAAATTTCCTTTAAAATATATTATTTTCCCTTCTAATTTTAATCAGATTTCATTTTCCTATCATCTTGTACTTATCTAACAAAATAAATCGTAATGGAAAGGGCGATGCGTGGCATCCTTAAGTTTGTTTTAAAAAGTTTCTCAGAATATCTGAGGGCCGAGGCAGTTATGTGTGCATTTCCGCTCTTCTCCCTGCTAGTTCGCTGCTGGTTATTAGTAACCCTAATAGGCTTACAGAAGAGGCTACTAGTCTATCTTGTCTATTCTCAAAGATAAGAGTTCCCTGTGGGGAAGCAGGGCCATGCGTCCACTGTCCTTTGTGGACGTGCTGAGGGTCAAAAACTAGAAAGAAGATGGAGGACAACAAAGAAAATAAAGAAAAGCCTTTTGCTGATGAAAGTTTTGAGTGTCTCCACGTTGATTTTCATAGTTACGTTTATCTAATTTGGTTATTTCCACGTTAAAAATACACACAATGTAATTCTAGTCAGAATCACTAAGTTTTTATCAAGAAGATATATAAAAATTGCCAAGAAATCTGGACGGATAAGGATAATGGGAGAACAACTTAAGAAGGTATTAAAAGGCACCCTACGCCACTATTAAAGCAGTGTGCTTCTGGAACAGGATAAATAAACAAATGCAGAAAGAGATCATAATAAGGTACTATTTCTGTGTTGTAGGAAGAAGACGGCATCATGACAGTCATCTGTGGTTTGACTACCTGGCATCTGTTCCCTCTTCTTCTGGAAACAGTACCTAAAATTTCCTGTGAAAGGTTATCCCTCTCCCACCCTCACTCATGTAGTTGACAGGGAATTGATCCTATGCTCATCACAGGTATAAATCCAAACTGTTAAAGCACCATTTCCTGGTTGCAAAAGCCCATCAGCATTTCTGTATGCACCCCACTCCCCATCTCCACAGATTCAGGAATAGACACATGACCTGATTAATCCAGGCCGACAATCTAAGCTGCTATTTACTTGGGCATTTGGGAAAAGAAACTTGCTCTCCAGGGAAGCTTCAGAAAGACTCTTCCTCTGAGTCAGTATGAAGAAGTCATGCCTAAAACGTTTAGTCATCATGTGATCGTGAGGGAATTATCTGGAACTGGAGTGGAACAACACACAGGACAGACTGAGGAAGACCTAGGCAGGGATTATAGTGAAAAATTCAACACCCAAAAAGGCAGAACTGAGAAAAGAGGAAAACAGAAATGTGTTTTTTAGCAGTATTACTTTTGCTACTGTATCAAGCCTTGCCTTAAGCCAATCTTACCTTTGGAATTTTTTGGAGGTTTTAAGTCACAAGAATCGAAAGAGTCCTAAATAAAATAACTTATTTAATAAGTAGTGTTGACCTATCATGTTGTACATCTGGGGAAAATAATCCTCACAATATATACAAAAACAGAGCCAAATGGATTAAAACCAAAAATGTAAACAGTAAAAGGCATTAAAAGAAAATAGCATAACCTACAGGATACAGAAACCTGTATCTCTGTTCTACACGAGAGAAAAACCTAACAATCAAAACCAAAACAAACTGAATAAAAATTTTTATACAGGAAATAAATATAATCAACAAGATTATAAAAGTATACGAAGCTGGAATAGGTAAGTGCAAGACAAATGGCAGACAAAAAAATTAATAGTCCTTAAGACAGATTCTTTTAGGAAAACATAGGAACCAAGTAGAAAAAATGAATAAAGAATATGAACAAATGATCATAAAACATGCAATGTAAATAGCCAATTGCACACCAAAAAAAGAAGCCCAAATGTAATAGTAGTCGAAGGAAAACAAATTAAATCAAGATACCATTGGTTAGACTGGGAAAAATCATATGGATTCAAGTCTTAGCAGTATTGTACTACAGTTATGTAAGATGTTACCACCAGAGGGAGCTAGGTAAGGTATATTCATAGGGTTATTTTTACAATTTCCTGTGAGCCTATAATTACTTTAAAAAAAAAAAAAAGGAGCTACTAAGATCTATTGATGGTAAGGTTCTAGGCAAATGGACACTCTTACAGACTGTTGGTGGGGCTGAAAACTGCTACCTTCCCCCAGTCCATCCCCCTATTTCTCAGTTCTGCCTTAGGAAAGTAACATGGAAGTATCCATTAAAATAAAAATATACATACGAGTATTAGGGGCCACTGGTATGACAATCCCACTTTAATCTATCCTACAAAAATAAGGCCACAGGACTTAGGGACATATATGCAAGGATAAACTACAGCATTGTTAAAAGTGTCAAAGCACTGAAAGTGACCTCAAAATCCATTAATGAGGGAATGGTTGACTATATGTTAGTAAATTAACCAACAGGATATGAATCAATAACAGCTACATTAATAGTAAAGGGAATGTTAAATTCCAGGAAACAACTTTGTTTAGCCCTCACAACAATCCTTTGAGACAAGCAAAATTACTACACAATTTTTACCAAAAACAAACAAAGTAATGTATAGAGGTGTTGGGTGAGCTGTTCAAGAGTGAATTAGTAAATGGTAAAGCCAAGATTCCAGTAAGAAAACAAAAAAAAAAAAAAAAAAAAGAAGCAGAACAGGAGAGAGACTGCCTTTTAAAAAAAACATAGAACCAAGTGAAAAAATGTGCTATAATCTTTAGTTCAATAACCTATCTGGGTAGAAGTCTGCCCCCAATTAATGGTATTCAATTTCAACATTAAGTATCCACCCTGGTTATGCCAAAAACCTAGGTCTGTGGCTCCAAAGAGGAAAGCTTTCTTAGCTCGGACTCTAAAAGGGGAGAGAAACAAAGGAACAAATAACCACAGAACACTGTAATTCAATCAGTGCTATTAATATAGATATAGGTCAATAACCCCTGACCCAAAACACTGCAGGACAAATGCTTCAGACATAAAAATCTTTTGGGTTTTAAAAAGGTAACACAAGGGGCCGGCCCGGTGGCTCAGGCGGTTAGAGCTCCATGCTCCTAACTCCAAAGGCTGCCGGTTCGATTCCCACATGGGCCAGTGGGCTCTCAACAAAAAAAAAAAAAAAAAAAAAGGTAACACAATACGCCATATATGATGTAATACCACCAGAAAAGTTTACAGGCAGCATTCCATAATCAAACACAATGAAACATGGATATTCACACAAAGTGAGATAAAGATTACATATGGTTTCATGTCAGTTCAAAAGAAGTGTTGTCAAATTAGTTTTGGTAACAAATGCATGGAAAAAACTTTTTCACACATTTTGCATTTGGGAATTACGTAATCGAGGCTGCAGACCTGTATATGTTATATGCTGTAAGTCAGAAAGAGAGAAACAATCTGGTCTAGGGTTTAGTACCTAGAATCAAAACAAAACAAATTAAAAAAAACCCAACCCAAACCAAACCAAACCAATAAAACCCTTAAAAGTAAAACCCATAAAATGAAAGTAAATGGCACACACGTCTGGTGAAAAGATGTGGTAAAAGAAATACAGACACCATCATAGTATCTCCTTGCAAATCTGGGTATAATTTTCCTTTGAAGGCAGTAAGAAAGTTTTGAAAAACCCACAAGATATACGGAACATGGTACTGTTTAAAACAAAAACTTAGATTTCATTTCAGGAAAATATAAAAAGTCAGAGAGTCCTGACAGTTTAATTTTATAAATAATGAATCAATGGCAGAGAAGAAATATACGATACACTGCCCATAATGGAAGGAATATAGCTCAAGGGAAGTAACTCCAGAATTATATAATAAATGAACAACTTGAAGGAATAGGCATCTTCTGCATGAATTAAGCAAACCCTGGTACTGAGGACATCAATACCAATGTAAAGTCAAGTACAGTTGACCCTTGAACGATGCAGGGGTTAGAGGCACCAAACACCCCACGCAGTCAAAAATCCACGTGTAACTTGACTCCCCAAAACTTAAGTTGTCCCTTGGTACATGTGGGGGATTGATTCCAGGGCCCTTGTGGGTACCAAAATCCCCTATATAAAATGGTGTAGATAAATGTATATACAGTTAGCCTTCCACATCCGCAGAATGCCATCCCAACCGTGGATGGAAAACAGTACAGATATTTATTGAAAAAAATCCACTTTTAAGTGGCTTGTGCAGTTCAAACCCATGCTGTTCGAGGGTCAGTTGTTCTTGGAATACATCCTTACATAACTGTGGCTATGTTATATCATTTTAATGTGCATTTATCGCTTTATGTTTTTTTGCCAATGACTTATTACTTGCTGTTTATTTTATATTTATTTTAGACTATGGAAATATATTAGATAAAAATCAAATTCGAGCTATTTTCCTATTCGAGTTCAAAATGGGTCATAAAGCAGCAGAGACAACTCGCAACATCAACAATGCATTTGGACCAGGAACTGCTAACGAACATATAGTACAGCGGTGATTCAAGAAGTTTTGCAAAGGAGACGAGAGCCTTGAAAATGAGAAGCGTAGTGGCCAGCCATCGGAAGGTGACAATGACCAATTAAGAGCAATCATCGAAGCTGATCCTCTTAGAAAAGTTGCCAAAGTCAACATTGACCATTCTACGGTCGTTCGGCATTTGAAACAAACTGGAAAGGTAAAAACTCGGTAAGTGGGTGCCTCATGAGCTGACTGCAAACCAAAAAAAAAAAAAAAAAAAATCATCATTTTGAAGTGTCATCTTCTCTCATTCTACACAACAACAAACTATTTCTCAATTGGATTTTGACGTGCGACGAAAAGTAGATTTTACAAAACCAGCGATGCCCAGCTCAGTGGTTGGACCGAAAAGCTCTAAAGCACTTCCCAAAGCCAAACTTGCACCAAGAAAAAGTCATGATCACTCTTTGGTGGTCTGCTGCCGGTCTGATCCACAACAGCTTTCTGAATCCCGGCGAAATCATTGCATCTGAGAAGTACGCTCAGCAAATCGATCAGCAGCACTGAAAACTGTAGTGCCTGCAGCCAGCACTGGTCAACAGAAAGGAAGGGCCCAATTCTTCTCCACGACAGTACCTGACTGCACAGCGCACAACCAACGCTTCAAAAGATGAACGAATTGGGCTACGAAGTTTTGCCTCATCCGCCATATTCACCTGACCTCTCACCAACTGACTACCACTTCTTCAAGCATCTCGACAACTTTTCGCAGGGAAAACGCGTCCACAACAAGCAGGATGCGAAAAATGCTTTCCAAGAGTTCACTGAATCCCGAGGCATGGATTTTTATGCTACAGGAATTCACAACTTATTTCTCGCCAGCAAAAATGTGTTGATTGTAATGGTTCCTATTTTGATTAATAAAGATGTGGGTGGAGCCTGGTTATAGTGGCTTAAAATTCAGTTCAAAACCACAATTACTTTTGCACCAACCTAATAATATGGAATAATTTCTGACACCCAAACCAGCTGAAAGAACACCTCAAAAGATTACATAACTTTCACGAGACAATGCAGCTTCTAATTTTTCTTGTCCATGCTCAAGAGAACTAAGATGAAGAAGTGGCGAGGGTTGGGGGGGGCAGGGTGCTCTTTTAAGGAAAGGAACAAGTTCAGCACTCTAATTTTATGCTGAGTCTATCTCGGAAGGAAATATACTCCGATGTTTCATACACAAGGCCCAAGAAGAGAAGTAACTCCGGTCATATTGCCAATAGCCTGATTCAGTTCCCTCTGTAGTAAAAATGCGTAGTTCCTTAGCTGTAGCTAGTAGGGTAGGGCTAAAAGACCTGATGTCTATAATTACACACTGCACAGGTGAAGCAAATACAGTAAATCATGAAAGGAGACTCTCACTGTGTGGCCAAAAGAGCTAGGTTTATGTATTTATACCAATCTGAATTCAGATCTGATTAAAGCCAAGCGTCATTTTAAACACCCTTAACCTTAATTTTCTCACCTCCAAATGATTTTTTCAATCTCTATTTCAAAATGGAGTTAATATCACCTACTTGTCACAGAGATTCAGTAACTGTGGTAGTGACCTTAACAACTTGCTCCCCTACTCTACCCTCGTGGTGTTCCAACATTCCCTACCTCAAGCAGTAGAGTTCACCCGCAGCCCCATCAACGCCCCACTCTGAAACCAGAGTGACAAAAAAAATCATGACACCTCTGCCCAGATTAAACTTCATCCATGATATCAGAATGTATTTTAGCATAAAGTCCAGAGTTATCAACGTGATCTCAGCACGCCTATCCTCCCACACCCTCTCTGACCCAGCCTTCTTTCCATTGTGTAACTTACATTTCTTCTGACTTCTGGACCTTTGCACTAGCTACTCTGTTTCCCCAATAATAAGACCTAGCCGGACAATGAGCTCTAATGCGTCTTTTGGAGCAAAAATTAAAAATTAAAAAATTAAAACCGGGTATAATATAATACCAGGTCTTATATTAATTTTTGCTCCAAAAGACGCATTAGAGCTCAGGTCTTATTTTGGGGGAAACACAGTAATGCTTCTCTTGCAATGATAACCATCACCTTTTCTCCTCGCAAGCTCCAATTCACTCCTCAGATTTCAGCTTTAATGTCTCTTGTCAGAGGAAGTCACCCCAATGCTGTATAGAAACCAATACTTCTCCCAAATACATTTAACTATGTATGTTGTAATTTAAAAAATTTTAATTTAACATGACTCCATTGTGGGCCAGCAGATTCAATGACGTGCGATTTAATTTAAGCTCTCCAGGAAGCAGATTCTCTCTTCTCTTCTATATTTGAACCCAAAAGCAGAAAGGTTCTATGACCTACAAGCGTAATCTTGAAAATATAATGGGTGAGCCTGATGAAAATGGAAGATGAAGGAAGTAGAGATGAGATACTTACTGATCAAACTGCTAGAATACCTGGATCAAGTTTTGCCTGTGTTTTTTTTTTTCAACTTATATTACATGAATAATTTCCTTCAATGTGTAAGCCAATTTATAGTGCATTTCCTGTTATTTAAAATATCTTAACTGACACAAAAAACACCTACGTTAAAGCATTCAAAATGACAGACAGGGAAACAAAAGAAAGGTATAGGAGAATATTCCAAGGTAACAACTCTCTTCCACCAATGAGAAAATATTACATTTATGAATAATAATGATAATGTAAAAGCCTTATTAACATAAACATCATTCAAGCCTACGCTCCAACTGCAGAGGCTAAAGATGAAATTGAAAGCTTTTATACAAGTATACAAGAAACTGATCACACATCAAAATAAGACATGTTGATAATTATAAGTGACTGGAACACAAAAGGAGGAAATAATGCAGAATCAAATGTTGGAAAGTTTGGACTACAGGTTAGAAATGAGGCAGGAGATTGGCTCGTAGATTTCTGCACAGCCAACAACTTGTCCATTGTAAACACAAGCTTCAAACAACTGAACAGACAATTGTATACATGGACATCACGAAATGGCCAATATAGAAATCAAATGGACTATGTAATGTGAGGCAGGGGATGTATTCTCGCTCCTAAAACAAGAGCAGGAGCAGAATGTATTATGGACCACAAACTGTTAATATTGAACATTAAAGTAAAGCTGAAGAAGAGCACCAAAAGAATCATAGCACCAAAATATACAGTAAATAACATTCCCGATGGATTTAAAGTCTACGTAAAAAACAGATTTGCACTGATAAACTTAATTGACCAAGAACCAGAAGAATTGTAGACTGAAACTAGAAACATTATTAGGGAAGAATGAGAAAACAATGCAGGAAGTAAAAAGGAAAAAAAAAAGTCAAGATAGATGATAGAAGAAACACTGAAAGTTGTTAGGAGAGAGACAAAAGTAAAAAGTGACAAAAAAGCAGGGTTAGAATCCTGAACGCAAACTATCAAGTAGAGATAAAGAGAACTATCCCAAGTCAATGTAAACAAACAGAAAAGAACAAAAAAGGAAAACAAGAGATCTTTGCCAGACTATTGAAGAAATAAAAGGGAATTAATTTCTACCTTATATGTTGCAAGAAAAGCTGGATAGTCAAGCCGGATTCAGAAAAGGATGAGATCTAATTGTGAGCATTCCCTGGATATTGCAGTGCCCCCAAGAATTTCCAAAGACATTAGTCTGCTTTGAGACTACAGCAAAGCCTGTGACTGTGTAGATCATGAAAAGCTATGGGCAGCTCTGAAAGAAATGGGTGTGGCGTCAGCACTTGATGGTCCTCCTGCGTAACCTGTATTGTGGACAGGAAGCCACTGTCAGGACAGACTATGAAGTGACAGTAGGATTTCCTGTAGCCAGAGTTTTAGACAAGGGTGCATTTTATTTCCCTACTTGTTTAATAATGCATACACAGGACATATACGGAAAAACTGAGCTAGACTCAGAAAAGGGTGGAGAGAAAATTGGTGGAAGAAATATCAATAACTTAAGATATGCAGATGACACCATCTTACCGGCAGAAAGGAACAATGATTTGAGACAAGATCAGTGCGTTCAGGGTTTGGCTGTAGACAGTAACAATGATTTGAAACAACTTCTGATGAGAGCAGAAGAAAGTGCCAAAGCAAGACTGCATCTGAACATCAAGACAAGTCATGAGTACAGAGGAAATCCACAAGTTTCACACACACACCGAGGACACTGAGAGTGTTAAAGAGTTTGCTCACCATGGTTCAGACATCAAGTCAAATGGAGACCGCAGCCAAGAAACAAAGAGAAGGCTGAGACTCAGGCAGTTAGCAATGGAAAAAATAGGAAGAAAGATGACCCAGAACAAAGATACGTCATTACATATCAAGGCTAAGATTACCCACACCCTCATATTCCCAATTAGTATGCATGGATACAAAAGTAGGACAGTGAAGAAGGCTGATAGGAAAAAAATGGATTCACCTGAAATATAATGTTGGAGGAGAGCCTTATGGAACACTGGACTTCCAGAAAGATGAATCAATTCCGCCTAAAATATCAACGGAGGCAAAAATGACAAACCTGAAACTGTCCTACTTGGGGCACATCACGAGAGGGCAGGGTTCTTCAGAAAAGACAATAATGCTGGGAAAATAAAAGGCAGCAGGAAGAGAGGAAGACCAAACATGAGATGGACTGACTCCATAAAAGAAGCCACAGGCGTGAGCCTACAGGAGCTGAGCAGGGCTGTGAGGACAGGACACTATGGACATCCTTCAATGACAGGGTTACCAGAAGTCATAGCCAACTCAACAGCACATAACAAGAAAAGGTATGGTGCTATTCAAAACTGCACAGATTAACTTAAGCACTCAAATACTCAGAAATATGTATCTTAATTTTTTTCTAAATCTTAAACTTCCAAGGATTAAAAAACAAGCCAAGATCTACGCATGAAAAGCAAAAGTGGCAGATTAAATTACTGTTTGTAATTCATCATTTACTCTCTCCCTATTACCTTGCTGTACATAGAGTACATGAAATACATTTTGCTGCCCAACACTGATGCTAGGCTTGGCCACAAGACTAGATTTGGTCAGTGAAATGAGAACAGACGTGACAGAAAGAGGTTAAAGTGTGCCTGCATATTTAGCTTACACCTGAGACTGCCCACTAATTCCAGAACAGAGAAAAACCCATAGCCTAGAATCAAGCCTAGGCAATAATAACTGAACCCCAGCAAATTTGAAGACACAAGGAAGAAAAGTAACTATGTGTTGTTGTAAGCCACTGAAATTTTGAGATTGTTATGCAGCAAAACTGACCAATAACAAGAAGCCCTGTATAATGCAGGAACATCTGCTTTCTTAGCGATACTCAATACCAAAAGACAATAAACAAAGTTGTTAAGAAGAGTTAACAAAAGTATTTATATTCAGTCAAGATGTCATTCAAAGAAGCAACAGAAGACATTATTAAGCCCATTAAGAACTCAGGGAAAAGATCACCCGTGAACTTAAATCCAGGCAACAAAGAAATGCACCAAAATAAACAATTCAGGAATGGAGGAAACGGTATAAAGGGGAGAGAAAAGCAGACAGTTGCAATTATGGTTATACATATGTAAATGTTTTCCATTCTTTGCAACTTTCATTTTAAAAATGACAACACACCTTCAGAATTTTTCTATTTTCTTTTACTTCTACTTCAGAGATCGTTTAGGAATATCCTAAATGAAGTGTATTAATATACTTCAGTGAAACAAACTGAAGCATATCAATTTTCTTAGTTTCTTCAATTCAATGCAATAAACAACAGTTATTCTTAGCTAGTGAATTTCAGAATTTTCCCCCCACTGTATATTTTTTCATTATTAATTTTTTTTGGGGGGGGGGTATCAGGTATCACTTTTACAAAAATATTAAACAGGCCAAAAATATATGAATTATCAAAACAACGTAACTTCTGAAACAGAGTAAGGCTCTTTTTCAAAATCACTTTCTTTGTCCCAGGCCATGCTATTAAGAACAGAACAAACACTAGAACAGCAGGTAAGAAACTATTCAGATTGAAGTGAACGACATCCACTCTAAGAGAAAAGACACAATGAATAACAAGGTACGAGAAGAAAAAGAGTCGGTCGCAGATGCCCACATATACAAAGAAAAGGGATACCTATATGTGACATTCAGACATCAAGGGACAAGCGGAAGATGAAGGTGGGAGGATCTAGTGGTTTTAGAATTGAGTGTATTTCGATCATATCACCAAAATTTTTAATCATTTCAATTATATGGTAATAACTTCAGGAGAAAAAATTAGGTTTACAGTTAAAGAGTATCAATATAAAAGCAATCATGACATTTTGATAACTTGAAAGTCTGTTATATTGAAGTATGTTTTCAAATAGAAATACAAAGGTTTTTTTGCAAACCTGTAATAGAATAACTTATGGGTTAAAATTTATCTTTAATCTAAAGTATATTTGACAAACAATTCATTTTACCTCAAATGTGTTTACATACCCATGCTAAAGATTTCTCTTAATGATGTTTGTACAGGGATTAAACTGCTGTTTATTCTCGAACAACAAAAGATTATAGTAGAAAACAATAACCCATAGAATAAGAATCTGAGTTATACTGATATAAATGAACAAATCAATGAATGAAGGAGAATTCTTTGCAGTAGAATTGCAACTAAGAAATACAGATGAAATGTGGGATTAGAAAATCACCATTATGTGGCAACCACATTTCAAGCAACTATTTTCAATGGATGCTGTGGCAGACATACTCTAAAATGACCCCCAGTTAGCCTCACTTCTTGGTACTCACACCCTGTGCAATCCCCTCCCCTTGAGTGTGGGTGGGACCTGTGACTTGCTTCTAACTAATAAAATACAGCAAAGGTAATAGGATGTCACTTCAGTGACTGTTACAAAAGAGCTCAGTGTCTTTGAGAGGTGACTCTCCCTTGCTGGCTTTGAGAAAGCATGTAGGCAGGGAGACCCAGGGTAGCCTCTAGCCAACAGCCAGCTGGGAACTGAGGCCCTTCAGCCTGAGAAGGCCCCAGGATGTGAATCCTGCCACAACCACTTGGGCTTCAAAGTGGAGCCTTCTCCAATTAAGCCTTCAGATAAGAACCCAACCCTGGCCAACAACTTGACTGCAGCCTTGCAGAAGACCCAGTAAAGCCATGCCCCGATTCCTGACACACAGAAACTGAGATAATACACGTGTGTTGTTTAAAGCTGCTAAATTTGTGGTAACATAGGTAAGCAACTAATAATGACATGCTAAAACTAGTGGGCAAAGGTACAATGAGAAATGAGGTATCTACATATTATCAAAATATCTACCCCCACAAGATACTATTTTTTTTTAAAGATTTTATTGGGGAAAGGGAACAGGACTGTATTGGGGAACAGTGTGTATTCCCAGGACTTTTCTTGGGGAACAGTGTTTTTTCCCAGGACCCATCAGCTCCAAGTCAAGTTGTTGTCCTTTCAATCTTAGTTGTGGAGGGCGCAGCTCAGCTCTAAGTCCAGTCGCCGTTGTTGCAGGGGGCGCAGCCCACCATCCCTTGAGGGAGTTGAACCGGCAACCTTGCCACCAAGAACATGCAATCTAACCCACTGAGCAATCCGGCTACCTGGGAGCTCAGCAGTAGCTCACTGTCTTCATTCTAGTTGCAGAGGACGCAGCCCACTGGCCCATGTGGGAATCGAACCAGCAGCCCTGTTGCCCAGAGCTCACGCTCTAACCAACTGAGCCACCTGTCCGCCCCCACAAGATACTTATTAATTACAAAAAAATTATACCTTTACAGTAGAGAAACTTGGCAGACATCACATAAACCAAGGAATAAAACTTACCTACACCAATAATGGGACAAATTGAAATCAGTGTCTCCTGATTATGATGTAATGAAAATGACTACTTCCAGGACATTCCTGCCAAAAATGCACAACCTGAATCTAATCAGAAGAAAACATCAGACGTATCCAAATTGAGGGACAGTCTACCAAACAGCTGGCCTGCATGCTTTAAAAATGTCAAGGTCGTGAAAGACAAAGACTAAAGAATGCTTTCACATTAAAGACATAAAGACACATGAAAGCTGAATGCAAATGAACCTGTGAACCTGGATTAGGACATTAGCAAAAGAATTACCAAATTTGAAAAAGTCTGTTAATTAGGTAGTAATGTTGTATCAATGTTAATATTCTGATTTTGAAAGTTACACTGTGGTTATGTAAAAGAATGTAGTTGCCTTTAGAAAATACTCCAGAGTGTTTAAAGATGAATAGGGCATCATGTCTACAATTTATTCTCAGACATTTCAGAAATACAAACTAGGTAGATACGTAGATAGGTAGGGAGGTAGAATGATAAAGTATATAAAATGTTGACATTTGGGGAATCTAGATAAAAGTTATAAAAATTCTTTATACTACTTTTGCAACTTTTCTTAGTCTGAAATTAGTAAGTCAAATAAATAAAATAAAAAACAAGACATGTGCTATATATGAGAAGTCTATAAAAATATGGACCAATGAAAAACGATGAAGTACTGATAAATGCAACAATGTAGATTAACCTCCAAAGACCACACATTATGTGACTCCATTTATATAAAATGTCCAATCTACAGAGACAGAAAGTAGATTAGGGGCTGGCAGTACCGTATTTCCCTGAAAATAAGACCTATCAGGTAGCCAGACCATCAGCTCTAATGCGTCTTTGGGAGCAAAAATTAATACAAGACCCGGTCCTACTTTAATATAAGACCAGGTATAATATAATGCCAGGTCTTATATAAGACTGGGTCTTACATGAGATATGATATGGTATGGTACGGTACGATACGATACGATACAGGGTCTTGTATAATATATATTATAAATATATATTAATTTTTGCTCCAAAAGATGCATTAGAGCTGATAGTCCGGCTAGGTCTTATTTTCGGGGAAACGGGGTAGGAACAAATATTAACTGCGTACAGGTATGAGGCATCTTATTTTAGAACAGAAATGTTCTAAAATTACATTATGGTAATGATTGCACAACTCAGTAAATTTAACAAAAATCACTGAATTGTACATTTAAAATGGATGAATTTTATGGTATATAAATTATACCTCAATAAAGTCGCATTTTAAAAATTATAATGTGAGTGGGAAAGCAGCAGCACCAGATCCAAGATGGCGGCCAGCAGGAGGCTGATGAAGGAGCTTGAAGAAATCCGCAAATGTGGAATGAAAAACTTCCGTAACATCCAGGTTGATGAAGCTAATTTATTGACTTGGCAAGGGCTTATTGTTCCTGATAACCCTCCATATGATAAGGGGGCCTTCAGAATCGAAATCAACTTTCCAGCAGAGTACCCATTCAAACCACCGAAGATCACATTTAAAACAAAGATCTATCACCCCAACATTGATGAAAAGGGGCAGGTCTGTCTGCCAGTAATTAGTGCTGAAAACTGGAAGCCAGCAACCAAAACCGACCAAGTAATCCAGTCCCTCATAGCACTGGTGAACGACCCCCAGCCCGAGCACCCGCTTCGGGCTGACCTAGCTGAAGAATACTCTAAGGACCATAAAAAATTCTGTAAGAATGCTGAAGAGTTTACAAAGAAATATGGGGAAAAGCGACCTGTGGACTAAATTCTGCCGCGATTGATTCCAGCAAGTGTGAGCAGAGACCCAGAGCAGTGCAGACACCCCGCAAAGCAGGACTCTGTGGAAAATTGACATGTGCCACCGCCTGGCGTTTGCTTGTGGCAGTTACTAACTTTCTACAGTTTTCTTAATCAAAAGTGGTTTAGGTAACCTATAAAAGGATTAAAAACTTAAAAAAAAAAATTATAATGTGAGAAAGAAGCTAACTTGGTTTATCATCCATTGAACATTTACAGTGGAGCTATCATGTAGCAGGAGAGTGGTAAGTGCTGGTGATAAGAAAAAACTAAGTAGAGGGCGGCCGGATGGCTCAGTTGGTTAGAGCGTGAGCTCTCAACAACAAGGTTGCCAGTTGGACTTCTGCATGGGATGCTGGGCTGCGCCCCCTGCAACTAGACTGAAAACAGCAACTGGACTTGGAGCTGAGCTGCGCCCTCCACAACTAAGAGTGAAAGGACAACTTGACTTGAAGCTAATGGGTCCTGGGGGGAAAAAAACACACTGTTCCCCAATAAAGTCCTGTTCTCTCCCAGTAACATTTTTTTTTAAAAGTGGAAGTTTCTTTCCATAAGCACGTCCTTATATTTTAATGTAAAAATAACTGAACTGAGACTGAGCAAAGTCAAATGATATGGTCTCTTTATTTCCTAGTGCATACACACACACTGCAGTATCATTTAATTTACGATTTACATTTTCCACCAGAGAGATAAAGCAAATTAGTACAAATTTTAAATGTGTAGTAATACAAAAGCTTTAGCCACATTTGCAATTTTGCTATCAATCAAGAACTGAACAAAATCAGAAACTTAGATTTAGAACTCGCTGTTTTCTACTTTGTCAGTGACTAATCCCTATGGATTACACGGATATATTCAACTGTAAACACAGTAGCACTCGCAGCAAAATGTTAATTCTTAATGTTTTCTAATTTTGTACTTTTCTTGAAAGAAGAGATCGCTTCCAAAAAATAACTGGTAAGTTTTCTCATGCCTAATTTCTCCATTGAAAGTCTTGACATTTTCACTATTGATTTACTTCATTTTTAGTTTCTGGAGCTTGAAGATACAAATTAAAAATGTAAGTAAAGACTGCAACAGTTTTCATAAATATACAAGGCCCAGAAACTCTCAGTAAAAATCTTTAGTTTGTTTTATCTTGTCTATAGCCCTCCTAATTCTAAGGATCCTTGCTGGTAGTCTTGAAGAATTTATTCATTTGTTATACCAATTCTGTATCATCATATTGTAGACAAAAATTAATAAAAATTCGCATTCTTATCTTTCACTTCTACAACCTTCTATCACTGCCTAGATTTTAAATTTAACAGGGCAAAATAAACATGTACTACCTTCCACAAAAATTTAATGCAGTACCTCTGCTCATTCCCCCTACCTTAGGTAAATGTTCAAATCATTTCCTACTAATAGAAACATGATGATTGTTCCTTCCCACAGTAGATTAAAAATGCGCCCTACTCAGATAAAAACAAAATCCTATATTTTTATTGTGGAACAGATAATATAAAATTTACCAACATAACCATTTCAAAGTATACAGTTCACTTACACTTAAGTACATTCACATTGTTACACAAACAAGCTCCAGAACTCTTCTTATCTTACAAAACTGAAACTCTATATCCATTAATCAACTCCTCATTTCCCCCCTACACCCAGCCCTGGCAACCACCTTTCTACTTTCTGACTCTATAAATATGACTACTCTAGGTCCCTGATATAATTGGCATCATGCAGTATTTGTCCTCTTGTGTCTGGTTTATTTCACTTAGTATAATATCTTCAAAGTTCATCCATGTTGTAGCATTTTTAGAATTACCTTCTTTTTAAAGACTGAATATTATTCCATTGAATGTATATGCCACATTTTGTTTATTTATTCATCTATCAATGGACGTTTGGATTGTTTCCATCTTTTGCCTATTGTGAATAATGCTGCTATGAACGTTGGTGTATTCAAGTCCCTTCTTTCAATTCTTTTATGTATACATCCAAAAGTAGAACTGCTGAGTCAAATAAAATCCTACAACTTTTAAACATTCTTTTTTTTTTTTTAACTTTTATTTATTTTAAGTGTGTTTTTCCAGGACCCATCAGCTCTAAGTCAAGTAGTTGTTTCAATCTAGTTGTGGAGGGCGCAGCTCACAGTGTCCCATGTGGGGATCGAACTGGCAACCTTGGTGTTAAGAGCACCGAGCGCTTACCAACTGAGCTAACCAGCTGCCCCTAACATTCTTTATCTTACTCTCAGTTTACACAACCATCTTTCTGGTACAAACACCTGCAGACAAGAATCATGTAAGTCCACAGGTTGCCAAGGAGCTTCATAGGTCATCTAGTCCATTATATTCCTTTCTGAAACATCATAAACCCGTAATTATCCAGTCTTTCGCAGAAGCATATAATGTGGTGGAGACTCACTATGTCCTCAAGCATTTCCAATTATTCATCAATTCTTCCTTAAGTTAAGCCAAGTATGTCTTCCTGTAAATCCTATAACTCCTGATTCTATGCTGGAAATCAGATGTTATCATGGTGGGAAAATCTGGGAGGATCTTTTCCTTCCTCTTTGTGATTTTTCTGTACTGTTTCAATTTTCCAAATGACCTTGCAATAAATTATCTTTGTAAATGGAAAAACAAAAAGTTGATTATTTCTTCATTATTCCATATGCCAGCCCTTCAACTACTTTAAGACTCTTCATGAAACCCTGAAGTCCACTACAGTTTTTCAGACTTTTGGTCTCTCCTCACCGGCATCCCCTCCTGCAACCAATTTAAAGAACTTTAATATAATAAACTTTTACAGTCCATCCTCAAAATTCACCAGTATCCTCAAATATTTATTACCCCCATTTCAAGTCTTTGATAAGAAGCTTTACGGGACTTTACCAGTCTAATTTATTTAATCCTAGAGATATTCCCTCTTGCCATAGATTACCCTGTCTATCTCTACTTTAATCCAAATCTCTTCTTCATTTTTCTGTACACCCTCCTACAGAATAGTCTTGTCAAAACTATGTCTTAATCAGCTTCCCTACCCCTGACTGAACTATTATAACTCTATGTTTATCCTTCAAAGCTCAATCCCTTGAATTTTAATAGAATTAAATAACAGACTCAGACTTTCAAGGTTAAAAGAAATGTAGTCATCTAGTTCCCCAAACAGATGCTTGGATGCCCTATTTTCAGGTCAATGTAAATGTAAAAAGATAATAAACTCATAAGAATATTTCACATTATACATAATACATATACTACAAAAACATACGCGCACACACACCCACACATTGTAATCATTATCCACAAACTAATAATTTGGCACTAAATAACTTGAAAATCAAGAACTGTATTTATGGCATGCTTACCTGAAAGCACACAGAACAAAACTGAATGCAACGGCACCCTTATGTTTGAAAACAGTGAGTTTATGAATCACTAAATTAATAAATAGACTTGGTACGCCTTAAATTCACTGAACATTTTTGTATTATTATAAAATTTTGAAAACCTTTTGCTTGCTGTTCCTTGGTCAGATTACCTGCAATTCTTCCAACAGTAAATCCAGCAGGGTTAACAACTATCTACTTTTTTAAAAGAAGTAACATAAATGTGGATTTTAAATGCAAAAAGTAACAGCTAGCTGACTCATCCATACTTTAGGGAAATAGTCTCTTCAAACTGTTTTCCTCCACAAGCATACCATGAAACAAATGGGAGTGAAACCACTGGAAAAGAGAAAAGAGGGTGTGAAAGGAAATTGCTAAACAAGCATTTTTGGAGAAACCCAGCTGGGACCCCAAAATGAGAGGTGTGGATTAAGAGACCAGCACAAGGGTACAAAACAAGTAAGAGAGTAACCTAGGAATAGCCTGGAGAGGGAGGTCATAGCAACAAAAAAAGATTCTTTGGAAGATCTGCTTGTATACTCTCTCTGTCCTCTTAATACTTCACCATAAATTTTCACTCTATCTTCCCATTATTATCTTTTTCCCCCACTATTGTATTTTTAAAAGCATAGTGTGCCCACTCCCAGTAAGATATGAGCAAAACCTCTGAAAGGGGGATAAAAACCCAGTCCGGTGATTCTGTTTTATTTTAAAGTAAACATATGATACAACAAAGTTTAGTTTTATTTAGATTAGATAATGACAAACTCTTGGTATATACTAGAAGGACCTTGGAGAACACTGTTAACTTCTCACCTAAAGAAAAACACAAAATAGTTCATTAACAGCCTTACCCAATTTCCTGATCCTACTCAAAAGTGAAGCAACAGAAGCAGCACTTATGTTCTGGAGTCAGACAGATGTGGGTTCAAAAGTTTTATCTCCAGAGGTGGCCAGCTGGCTCAGTTGGTTAGAGCGCAGTGCTCATGACACTGGGGTTGCTGGTTCAATTCCCACATGGGCCAGTATGAGCTGCGCCCTCCACAACTAGATTGAAAACAATGACTTGACTTGCAGCTGATGGGTCTGGAAATACACACTGTTCCCCAATATTCCTCAATAAAAAATATTTTTTTTAAATAGTTTTATCTCTAACTAGCTATACAACTTCTCACTGCTTCAATGTCTTTATCTATGAAATAAAGATTTCAGAGGGTTTATTTAAGATTAACTAGATCATATGCATAAAGTACTTGAATCCTACCTTAGTCCATGGCCATTTCCACTGTTTGTTTACTAACAGCATCTTGTTTTTCAATCTTATGAGAAACAAGTAATAAAAAGAAAAAGTAGGGCCGGTTCAGGCAGTTGGAGCTCCGCGCTCTTAATGCCGAAGGCTTCCAGTTTGATTCCCACATGGCCCAGTGGGCTCTCAACCACGAGGTTGCCGGTTCGATTCCTTGACTCCTACAAGGGATAGTGAGCTGTGCCCCCTGCAAGGGCAACTGGACCTGGAGCTGAGCTGTGCCTTCCACAACTAAGACTGAAAGGACAACACCTTAACTTGGAAAGAGTCCTGGAAGTACACACTGTTCCCCAATCAAGTCCTGTTCCCCTTCCTGCCCCCCAAGAAAAAAAAATGGACACATACCTCCACACAAACTTAAAAAAAGAAAAAGAAAAAGTAGCCTTTAAGAAACATAATGTTTCTAAGAAAGGTTAGTCTGTAACTATTGCATATAAATAAATATCAACTGCCTTTATTTCAGCTGATGACGATGCTAACACTTCTTCACTGGCTGGGCCAAGTGTCTACACAGCACGGACCTCTGAACTAAAGAGGTATCCACGGCTGCATATGAGGACATAGTATTGGGGGTAAAAGAAGTATTAGTGTGTGAAAGAGAAAGGAAAAACAGAATACTTGTCAATATAAGCTATGGACATAGTTCTGAAAGAGCTGGAGAGGGAATAAAACGCAAAAGATTTAAGTACATCAAAAAATCAGACTTTGTTGTAATTTTATATCTTTGTCCTACTTGGTATTTCTTGTTCATTTAGAAATATAGTTTATACATCTAAACAGCAAAGCTATTTATTACAATTATTTTCTGCTTTTGAACAAGAGCTCAGTCTTGACATAGACACTTATGTCGAGATTCAGAGTTTTGAAGGAGTCAACTGATTCTTTCATTTGAACAATTCCTGGCATTTTCCAACTCACAGAAGTAACTTAGAGTTATGGTAAAGCTTATATAATTAAATGGCTTTGACTGTGAGTTATCTTACCTCAAGCAGCAAAAGGAAAGACTAAAATAGTCAAGGCAAGGCGACACCAGCAAGTGGGATCAGACCACAGGAGCAGCGCAACTCAGGAAGCCTCTTTGTCTTGTGGGCCTGAGCCAACCAGTCCCCTCCCAGAGAGGCTGAGCAGCCCAGTGGCATAAGCTGGGAGGGGTCCCGTCACAAGCACTGGTCCCAGGAAGCCTCCCTGGTCCCATAGGCTGGAGACTCCCTTTTCTCCACACCTAGAGGCCTAAGGCAGCTTGGCCTCTGGAAACTCCGTCCACCCCCTCAGAAAGCAGCAGCAGAGATCACTGGGAGCCTCTGTGTCACTAGACAAAATAAGAAGACCAAAACAGCACAGCAAAGGCGCTGAAAATTAAACTGTTATTTAACCACGGTCCACCAAAGGAGTCCAAGACTCACATGGTAAACCCGAGTAGTGTGAATGCTGGCTTAAATAAAAGATTTAAACTTAACAGAACTCACCATTTCCTAACATGATAGCTAAAACATCCAGGATTCAATAGAAAAACCACCCATCATACCAAGAACCAGGAAAATCACAACCTAAATGAGAAAACACAATCAACTGACACCAACACTAAGAAAGATGTTGAAACTGTAAGACAAGAATTTTAACACAGTTGTCATAAAAATGCTTCAATGAGCACTGATAAATTATCTTGAAACAAATGAAAATATAGCAAGTATTAGCCAAGAAACAGAAGTTATCACAAACGAACAGAAATTATAGAACTGAAAAATACATTAAGAAATGTAAAAACTTGCTAGATGGACTCAGTAACAGAACAGAGATGACAGAGGATACAATCAATGACCTTAAAGGCAGATCAATACAATTTACCCAGTGTGAACAACAGAGAGAAAATAACACTGAAAAAAATTAACAGAACCTCAGGAAGGTAGGAGATAATAACAAAAGATTCAAAGTGCAAGAAGGAAAGGCAACAGAAAGAGTATTCAAGGAATTAAAGGCTGCAAGTTTCTCTTACTTGAAAAATATACATATGCTAGAAACTCAGTAAATCTAAATGGATAAACTCCAAGAAGTCCACACACCAAGACACATAATTAAATTTCTGAACACTAACTACAAAAAACAGTCCTGAAAGGAGTCAGAGAGAAACAGCACATTACCTATAGGGAAATACTAATTCAAAAAACAGCGTATTTCTCATCTGAAACCATGGCAACCAGCAGGAAATGGCACATTTTACAAGTGCTGAACGACAGCAAATGTCAGCTCACACATTTCCAACCCCTTAAATGTTTTCATTATTAATCTGCAGTATACTAGGTATCCGAATTGTAGTAAGTCAAATGATAACTTAATGAAACTAAATGTAGATTGAGTATCTACAATTATGACCAAATGATTACAAACTGCAAGAACAAAAAAAGTACATGCAATAAACATTTACATCGCAATGTCACTCTTACTTAGTTTCTAGGCTAATTATTTAGTTTTATAAAGTAAAACTAAGGTAAGTTCAATTAAGCTTGTAAAAGAGTACTTTATAATTGTATATTTCTTTAGAATAAAATAATACTTCTTACCTTCTGGAGTTGGAATGCACCCCAAGAAAATGAAAGGAGGGAAAAAAAAAGAGCTTTTAATTTTTCTTTACAAAGCACTGATAAAGCCACAAAACAAACTCTCCCTTTCCCTCCCAGTAATAGCCACAATTCTTCAAATTAGAACCCTCTCCACTTTGCTACACAAAACATTAATTTCTTTGGAATTTACAAGTTAGTCCAAAATATTACTGTGTCTAATAATACACAATTAAATTTAGCTAAGTAATCTAAACTATTTCAGATAACAGTTGTAGTGTCCTAACTATGTGGCAGAGTAAAACTATTCTATCCCTTTAGAGTTAAATGTGGATACAATGAGTATTCCCCATTCTTCAATATTCTTCCCATGCATTTCAATTTCAAGGAGCCATCATAAAGCCGTCAGCTATAGATGCTAAGGTTTAGTAGCTTCCCTTTGATCCATAATGGAACTCACTGTGACGCTGAATAACAATGGATAGGAATATTCTTTTCTGTCAATACCTAAGCATTTTGATTTTTCATTAGTCCTTTTTGACATCCCTACAAGGTTTGCGGGCTTGAAAGCAGACTGCAACTAGCAGTAAAGAAAACACAGGCCGAACTCAAAGGTATCAGTCAACCTTCGATACATGTGGTATCAATTTAATAATGTTCTTCATTCTTAAAGTGAGTTCTTGTTAATGAAATCACCTCAAAGAGATTCAGCTTGGCAAACAGTCAAACGATCTACTCTGCAGGAGATAACGATTTCTGCTGAAAAATAGAGAATGTTGAGTTTATTTCCCTTGCTATATATCTTTATGTAAGAAGTGGGGGGGAAATGAGGTAATGGGATTTGTTTAGGGTATGAGGTGAGCTAAAACAAACTTAAGTAAATATATTAACTAGTCAGGTGCAATGGAGACTCCTCCAAAGAAGTAAAATTTCAACCTGGCAAATGTTTATTAAGCATGATTTTTGCTAGATGGTTCCCAGAATTCTTTACAATTCCAACTCTAAAGGAGCTTGCTTGGGATACAAGACTGAAACGTAAGAAAAACTCCTTGCTAGGTAACAATTTTGAGCTCTGCAGAATAACAATATAAAGATCTATTTAAAAGGTCTGTTAGGATAACTGCTTTAAAAATGTACTGGCCCTTTCAGAAGCTAAGGTATTATAATGGCTGTGGTTTTCATTTCAAATTCTTCCAGAAAGCAATGTACAGTTAGAAAGCAACTAACCTAATATTGTCATATGTCAGTGCATGATATAGTTTGACTTGAAGAATAATAGAGCATATACACAATTAGAGGGTAGGGAGAACTATGGATGTACAGGCGGTATGATAGATTAAAAAGAGCAAAACCAGAAGTAGTAAGCCTCGGTTTCTAGTTTCACTGAGCGAGTTGTATGACACTGGCCAAGCCGCACTCTCTATGGGCCTTAATTCTGACAATAAAAAGAGATGTGAGTATAATATCCCAATTATCTTTTGCAGCTATAACATTCTATGAATGAAATCATGTGACTGGCTTAGAAAGGGGGTTGGGAAGGGAGGACAGGATGAGGAATGCAGAAGAGATCACCCCGGGGGATCCTGTGCATCAGGAGCATCAGGTTGTACCAGAACTAAATTTCAGTTGCAAGGAATGCGTGTCTAAGTCATCTGTTTGTCCCCAAATCTGCTAGTACTGCTATATAGCTAGCATGTAAAGCTTCCTTTCCAGGTCTTTCTCCATAAAGAACCAATGCTTTTAAATACTTCTCGACTTCTTTCACAAGTAACAAATAACTAATGATCAACCTAATTGAAAAGCTAAGCAATTGGCTACACTCACTTATAACTATATAACTTAATGTCCCACACCAATCTAATGGTGTAAAAGATTCAAATTCATGACTCACAAAAATTACTTATTATTATATATCATGGACCCTTGGGACCACTCATGAATGGACTAATTCAGAAAATAATCTATGGATGATACATTCATGAACACCAAGAATCTTCCTGATTTCTCTTCCCTCCTCTACTCATGAGTGGAAAGACAAGAAAAACTAGTGAGAGGATAGGATGTCGGGAAATTAATACTTTGCTATTTTCTCTAATTTTCTAAAAACTCTCTTTCCGTATTAGCTGTTCATTAGAAAAGTCAAGCCAATACAGGTATTAGGATGAGCAAAGAAGGTTAAGAAAAGGTCCTCAGCCAGGGAGAAGGAAACACTTGAACACAATGGCTACTTGGAAGAAAGGCTTGGAGTCCTACACTTAATTCTGTGAAAGCACATTTGTAAACATTAATAGCAGCCGCAGCTGATGAAGAGAAAAAATCTGCTGTACAAGAGATGAAGGATAGAAGTAGTGATGAGTTGTTGGTAATAGTAAAGGATTAGCAGGAAACGGTCTCAGACTATACATACAGTAAGTACTTGATTTATGTACTATTCTGTGTGTGTGTGTGTTTATCAATAGCATGTATGCTTAATGTCTATGTTTAGTGGCTTTATTTTTTATAATAAGCCACAATATCCAAATTGCACACAAATAATCTCTTGAGTTCTTATATGTTAGATACACACTAGAATGTTGGAAGTAAAATTCCTGAAGTTTACTTCTGGGGTAGGAGGACTATTTATAATTTATGCGGGAGGATACATACTTTTGTTTTAATTTAGAATTTTCCAAAAGTAAACATTTATATTTAAAAAACTGTCTTTAGCACCTAACTCAAACCTAGACTTGTAACATATGTGAAAGTATATTATCACGGGAAAAAAGAGGATTATTATGTTCTATTACACACCAGGAAGTAGGCACTCATTGATGTCCAAAACAGGTATTAGATAATAATCTCTGAAAATAGATGCCTATTCTACAGCTCCAGATCACTGTTACCTTTTAATTGCTGTCTTCACATTTATAACAAAACCACTCCCCACAACTGATACCTCCTCACCCCTCGTGAGGTTCAATTTTTGAACCCACAATATATGCTCGATGAATCCTTTATTAATCCACCCCTTCAATTTACCAGTTTCATTCCTCAGTTCTTCCTCTGTATGATGTACGGCAGCTGTTCAATAAGGAAGCCTAGAATTCATTATTTCCTCCTTCCTGTCGCCTCCCACAAATAATCCATCAGCAAGTCCTGAAACGTGTATTTCAACTCTGTCTATCCTCTCCAGCGCTACTTACTTTCACCCTAATCCAAACCACCAGATTTTGCCTAATCTACTAAAACAACCTCTTTATTAGTCTCTTAAGCCCTTCCACTCCTGGCTGCTGCAGTCCATTCTTCATGTATTACATTTACCTAAATATATATATTTACCTCAAACATAAATCAGACTATATATCATCTTGTAATTATCTGAAGGAAACGTTTGAGGTATGTGCATTATTTCCCTTTGAGGACTGACTACACATTTGGACAGAGCAATGCTTAACCATTTAACCACGCCAATGGATTTACACTGGTTTGTTGTATTCTATTTGCATTCACTTACTCATTTGGTAGAAAAACCAGGCTCTAATCATGGAACTAGTCAACAGTGAGGTTCTAAACACCTAGTAATAAAAGACCTGTGTTAGATGGCCTCCATCAGATCATTTGTGATACCATCTCCCCTACTGGAACTTAAAATTGACTGGAAAACAAAGGTTACACCAAAATCTAGAATTCTATTCTAAGCCAAAGAAAAACACAAATGGTTCTGACTTGAAATTTGTGGATTAATCATGGAAAGTTCCACGAATTTAAAACACAATCCAATTTCATGATTTAAAACTGACTAGGACTTCCAGTGCTGGCGAAGGCAGAAGAAGCCCACAACGGCCTTTCTCTGGCTAGTTACAATGAAAAGCTGTGGGCAAAAATACAAAAAGTCACTTACCATGCAAAAATCTGTACACAAATGTTCATACTACTATTATTCATAATAGCCAAGAAGTGGAAACAACCCAAATGTCCATCAATGAGTAAATGGATAAACAAAATGTGACGTATGCATATGAGAGAATATTATTCAGCAATAAAGAATGAAGTACTGATAAATGCCACAACATAAATGAACCTTCAAATCATTACACTGTGCCAAAGAAGCCGGTCACAAAAGACCACATATATGATTCCAATCCAAAATTTGCAAATCCATGGAGACAGAAAATACACTACACTAGTGGTTGCCTAGGGCTGGGGCCTGCGGGAGCGTGGCAAGGAAGGGGAGTGATAGCTAATGGGTACAAGGTTTCTTTCTGGGGTGATGAAAATGTTTTGGGTGAATTTGCTAAATAAAACCACTGCATGCTTTAAAAGGGTCACTTTTATGATATGTGAATGACCGGTCAATTTTTAAAAAGTGACTACGTAGGGGTGCCAGTTAGCTCAGTTTGGTTAGAGCATGGTGCTGGCAGCACCAAGGTTGCCGGTTCGATCGCCACATGGGCCACTATGAGCTGCGCCTTCCTTAAAAAAATAAATAAATAAAAATGAAAAAGTATCTACCTAAAACACTTAAAATTAAGAAAGCTAGCTCCTTGGGAAGTCAAAACCTGATTCGTACAGGGGTATGTAGTAAAGACCTAAAGACAGGTATGGCCTCTGCCCTTGGCTTTTAGGAGCTAATCCCTAGGCCCCACTGGGGCCTTAGGCCAGCCAGGTAGTATCACTGTAATAGAGTGTGGGTGCTTTGAGCCATACAAATAAGATTATTTATGGTGAGGGCTGTGTCACAATGTATCAGTTGACCTCTAGAGAGGTTAGACACTGGAAACTGAGACGAGCCATGTGGGTACTGAATCATGCCTACACGTGGACCCCCAATAAAATCTCTGGACAACGAGGCTCAACTGGGCTACCTTGGCTGGCAAAATTCTACGCATATTAGAACACACTGATGCTGATAAGTAACACTGTCCTAAGTCACAGGAAGAGGATCCCTAGAAGCTGTTTGGCACTTTACTTTGACTCAGCCCAGTGTGTCTCTTCCCTTGTCTAATTGTAATCTGTACCCTTTTCCTGTATCCTTCCCATAACCATGAGTATAAGAGTTTTCAGTGAATTTCCAAGTACTTGGAGCAAATTATTGAGCCTTGAGAGTAGCCTTGGGAACCCCTGAATAATGCAGTTGGTCTAGTAAGTGAGGGTGGTCATGTGAACTGTTCCCTTTAATTTCACAGTTGGCTAAACTCTCACACAGTGAGTTTTCTGGGTTTATCTCTCACCACTTTGACTAAAGAGTAGGCCCTAGTTAAGGAGGTATATTACTATAGGGGATAGATAAAATTATGTGAAAAGCCTTCTTTTTAATCAGAAGACAGGGAAGAAAAGACACTGCAGGCTGAGGGGCAGGGGGATGTCCAGAAAGAGAGCTGAAGAAAAGAATCCCCTAATTCCCACACAAAGCCTGGACTCATCCCTAAACTGTGAATACTTGGGACATTCCCAGCCAACACAGCAAAAGCTTTGAGAACTGAACCACTGGTTCCATCTCAGACTAACCGTGAGTGGCACGTGCATGGAATAGATCCAAAACAGCAGAGCAAAAGCCTTGAAAACTAAACTGATTAATGATCCAACACCTACATGAGGCAGACCATGTCCTCTGAGAACAACTGGGTTGCCTACTTTAAAAGAACAATCGCCATTCTCCAGGGAAAAGACAATCAACAGTTGCCAATCCTGAGATTACCTAAGTGGTGGACTTATCAAACAAAAACTTTAAAGCATTCATTATTACTACATGAGGTAAAGATAAGTGAACTTAAAATTAATGGAAAGATAGAAGGTTTGGGCAGAAAAATAAAAATTATACAAAAGGAACAAAACAAGAATTCTGGAATTAAAAGATGTAACATCAGAAATTTTAAAAAAATTCACTGGGCAGGCTCAATAGCTGAATATAGAAGACAGAGAAAAGAGTCATGAATGTGACGAAAGAGCAACAGAAATTATCCATTCTGAAATCTGGACAGAAAAAGTGGGGGGGAAAATGAGCAGAGACTTGGGGAACTGTGGTAAAATACTTGGAGGTAATCATGTCATTAGAAGGAAAGACTGTGGTAAAGAAAAAATATTTGAAGAATGGCTGAAAATTTGCCAAATTTGGCAAAAGACATAAAGGTACAAAATTCCAGAAGCTCAATGTAATGCTAAACAGATCAAACACAAAGAAAATCACACCTAGACACATCAAATATCAAACTACTGAAAATTAAACAAAGATATTATCTTGAAAGAAGTCAGAAAAAACAAAGCATTACTTCTATGAAAACAATGACTCAAATGACCATGGATTTCTCATTATAAACCATGGAGGTCAGAAGGCAGTGAAGTGACATTTTTTAAGTACCAAAAGAAAAGAACCATCAACACAGACTTCAATATCCAGCAAACAAAGAAAAAAAAGAAATCCTTCAAAATGAAGGCACACAAAGACATTCTCAGAAGAGGGAAAACAGAGAATTCATCAACAGCAGACATGCTCTATAAGAAATACTAAAAGGAAAGTTTTTCAGGATGAAGGAAAATGATACTAGAGGGAAATGTGGAACTTAGGAAAAAAAGGAAGAACAAAAGAAATGGTAAACATCTGGGTAAATACTGTTAGTCTTTGAACCATTTATGACTGAAATCAAAATTTAATGACATTGTCTGGTGGGGAATTCCATGTATGAGATGTAACGCCTGTGACAACTATAGAAATAAAGGATGAGAAAAGGGCTAAAATGGTTCTTAAGGCTTCTACATTTTATTTAAGGTGGTAAAATATTAACTCTAAGAAGGCAACAAAAGGTTTGGATGTATACTATAAACTCTAAAGCAACCACTTAAAAAACAAAGAGATATAGCCAAAAAGTCAAAAAAATAAAATATACTGCAAAACTCAAACAGTTCAAAAGAAGGCAGTAGAGAGGGTATGGTGAAATAAAAAATAAGAACAGAAAATAAAATGGTAGACTAAAGTTAATCATGTCAATGATTCTCAAATTGGATTTTTAAAACTATATACTATCTATAAAAACCCCACTATAAACATAAAGACATACAGTGTTTTCCCGAAAATAAGACCAGGTCTTTTATTAATTTTTGCTCCAAAAGACGCATTAGGACTTATGTTCAAGGGATGTGATTCTAAAAAATCATGTTAGGGCTTATTTTCTGGTTAGGTCTTACTTTTGGGGAAACATGGTAGATAAAAGATTGCTCAATGTGCTATGGGTGGAAAATCTTAGATCCTTTACAGGGAACAGCAGTGTATCAGTTTGGCTGGGGTGCAGACAGAAAGAAATCAAGCAAACAAAAGTATGTAGGACCAATGATCTCAGTTATTCTACGAAATAACAACTAAAGGCTTCTGTGCCAGTTATCAATTTGACTTTTAGTTCTAAATCCAGCTTTCTTTGCCTTTCTCTGTGACAGCAGAGCTGGACCCTACAATACTTCTCCTTTGCCAACTGGCTCAAAATTAAGTTTTGTTAGTAGAGTGCCACTGCAGAAAGGGGGCAGGCGGGAGAGGGGACTTTTCTTTCCAGTTTTAGTGTGCTCTTGCCTGCTTGCTCTTGTGGCATACACACCCAGCAAAGTGAGGGACTCAAAGTGAGGGACTCAGTGGCACTCACCCTTCAGCAAGGTTCAGCAGAACGCATGTGGGTAGCTTCCCAGAAAATTCTGCTGGTGCCTGAGCTGGAACCCCAGTGACTTGGACAGGCGCCCAGCAAGAGGCTTTCCAGCAAGTTCTTCTAGTACCCAAGAGGCGGTTTCCTATGTGACCCCAGGCTACATACAGCACCAGTAATTTTGTAATCCACTGGACCACAGCCCAACCTTCTCCATGGAAATCTGAATCACAACCTAGGGACATGGAGGGGCCTCCCTGAAAGCTGGTTGTGGCAAAATATACATAACATACAAGTTACCATTTTAACCATTTTTAAGTGTACAATTCAGTGGCATTAAGGACATTCACAATGTTAGGCAATCATCACCACTATCCATCTCCAGAACTTTTTCATCATCCCCGAAACACTCTGTACCAATTAAAAACTAAGTCCCTATTATACCCCTACTCTCAGCCCCTGGTAACCTCTATTCCACTTTCTGTGAGTTTCTATAAGTTTGCCTTTCTAAGTATCTCATATAAGTGGCATTGTACAATATTTGTTCTTTTGTGTCTGGCTTATTTCACTTAGCATGTTTTTAAGGCTCATCCATGTAGCACATATCAGAATTTCATTGCTTCTTAAAGCTGAATAATTCCATTGAATGTATATATCACATTTTATTTACCCACTCAACTGTTGATGGACATTTGGGCTGTTTCCACTTAAATATATTGTAAAATAAAACATCTAGTATGGAATAATCAAAATTAAGCAAGTTTCTTCAAAATGAGAGAGAGCAGAGCTGGAAAACTACAAAGGGAAAAGGAAAAGCCATGTATTGAGGACTGAGAAATAAAAACAACACTGTAGAAAGCAGCACATCCTCAATAAGCACAGTATCGATTTCATTCCGTAATCTGTCTAAAAACTTTAAAGACTGTAAGACGACCATAGCTAACAAGTAGGTTTTCAATACCTATCATCTGCCCAGCACTATAAGGAGGGTGGGAGGGGAAGAACAGACAATGTCACTGCCCTTGTGGACCCAGCTTAATATAAGCTATAGTGAAGTTGTATGACTTTGTTTTTAGGATCACAAAAATGTTTAATTTTAATCCTTAAGTGCTATGAAGAAAGGACACAGAACACTATAATAAACTAAAAAAGGAAAATGTGATGTAGACCGGCAAGTGTCAAAATTCTCTGAAAAAGACATATTCAAACTGACACCTGATAAATAAGAATTAAGAGGGAAAACATATTTCTTGCTAAGAGGTCAGCATGTAAAAACGCTGAGGTGAGAAGCATCCTCCCTACATATTTGGAAACTGACAAACCAAAAATAATACTTAAATCTATGAGAATGGACAAAAGTGCATGTAAGCTTGAGAGATGGTAATGAAAAAAAACTGTGAAGGAAAGCGTAGAGAGGAAAGAAGGAAAGCAGCAGTGTTTGTGGACATGTCAGGTAACAAAAAAGTTTCAAGAAGGAAGTAGTAGTCAGAAGTGTTAAATAATGCTGAGAAGTAAGAGTGGCAAGAACTAAAAGTCCTGAGGAGTTGACTAAATACAAGACACTGGTGACTAAGAAAAAACTGCCTTGTGGTCATGTAATTGCATCACCACCACAATGTACTTTAACCAAGAATAGCTACTCGTAAACTGTTGTCACTAAGTGAAGCCAGAAGCTATTTTTCACGACTCTACTCTACCGTCTTTTTATTACAAGTTCTTCCTTTTCTTCCTTCTATCCTTTATTTATTTACTATTCTTGCCTGCTCCCCAGAAATGATAATGACAAGTTTAAAGTCACAGAGCCTTATTATGTTAGAGCTGGATGATAAATCCTACAATTGGCATTTTGACCTAAGGGACAGATGGAGTCTGATCTCTTTATACCAGATTTCCTGGCCTATTTCTCCAGTATGTATCAAGTCTAATTTTATGAAAAGGAATGAAATCTCTAGCTCATTCCTATTCAATAAGACCTAATAGTGTTAATTAAAGGATATTAGGATATCTTAGCAGAATCTGTTCCTCTCAGTCACAATAATCATTATCCTTTTGTCCTGTAGACTTGTAAAAATTGATCTGTGATGAAATGGGAATTATGCTTTATTTTTAATCTAATTCAAATAAAAGTTTACAATTATATCATCAATAAATCTTTTAAATAATTAACAAAAATATGTTTAAAAGCTAATACTTTAAATGCATTTTAATGTTGTAATTTACAAATGTTCACACAATTTTTCAGGGACATTCACTATATAAAGTGTGATATACCAATTTATACTTCACTGTTTCACATTATTAAAGCGAACTTAATTCAGTCCCAGCCTACTGATATATGGCCATAAATCAAAACAAAACTTTATTAAACTGAGTTAGCAAAGAAAGGCCAATAAAAAATCTCAAATTGAATTTCATGTTAAAGAAAAGAAAATGAGAATTAAAACTTAGCACATGCAATAACTGTTTATCAAAAAATATGCTGTCCCTTTACGAATATATCAGCCTATTTCTCAATAGGAACACTACTGATATCTGAGCTGAAGAATTCTTCAATGTGAAGGACTGTCCAACACAATGCAAGACATTTAGCATCCCTGCAACCTGCTCATTAAATGCCATAGTGTGCCCTCCTTTCTAGTCATTGTGACAATGAAAAACAACCCCCCAAAATTCTGAACATTTTTCCTAAGGGTGTTACACAATACTACCCCCAGTTGAGAACTAGTAGCAGTTTGAAAGCACCGCAACCTTTTCCTATCTTAATGAAAATATCCCAAATGCAGACTCCCAGATTTCTGCCTTAACATAATTGAATATAGTTTTAACATTCTTGATGACAAAGGGTCTCTTGATTATGAACAGTGACTATTACATGCTATCGTAATATCATAAGGCTTTTAGGAATTACAGTGTATTTTGTCCTTGGTCCTATATTAGTTGACCCAGGCTGCTGTATATTTGAACATAATAAAACTATTGTTTTAATATATACTCTTTATATATCTTTTTCCATTTTATTCTTTTTAGCTAAGGTTATTTCTTCCTTGACTGTCTACTTCTAGCACCACTCCCCCTGCACTAGAGTACTTTTTATCTGCTAATGACCAAGCTTATTAAGTCAAAGGCCTGAATTGATAGATGAAGGCTTGAAGATGGCTCCAGGCCTTCCTAAGAATTAAAGTGCATGGGTGTGGAGATAGCTACCTTCTAAGAAGTTTTTTCAACTTACTTTTGTTTTTGTAACTGTACTATAACTGAATACTCCAAAGATCTGACAACTGGATAAATCAGAAATTAACAGTGCAGTTATTACTAAATAATCAATCCTTAGGATTAAAGTACACTGCTGTATACTATAAAATACTCAAATGAAGTTTATAATTACTAATAATATTTAAATAACTCACCTGATTTCTTTTAGTCCTTCTCTCTGGATAACTTGAAGAATTTCTTTATGACTCATAGGTGTATTGGGGTATTTTTCTAAGACCTGAGAAACAAGTATATAATAATAAATTATTTCTTCTTATTGTAAGTTCTTCTTATAATTATATATGTAATTATATTTCTTATTCTTATAACTATATTAATTTCATCCAGCAAATACATATCCAGAGACAAGACTTTTCATCCCTTATATTCTGGGGTAATAAGAAAAGTGGGAAATTAATGAAATGTAAACAGAATCTTCTCTCCTTTAGTCACAAACAAGTCAAATCCTGAAGCAGAACTAGATGGAAAAGATTAATAACTGAACTATTCATTATTAGTGCATAACATGAAATTGTTTACTTTCTGCTTCCACCCCTACATCCCATGCCTACCTGTGGATCTACCGTAAGCACCGTAAAGAGCATTGATCTTCACACTTCCAACAAAGCCTAGAACAGCATGGATGCTCAAAAATTCTAAATCAAAATGAAGTAAGCAGTTTATCCTGTCTCTCCCGCTGAACATGTATAACTAAAAACCTGGACAGAAGGAATGCAGAGCTACCTGAAGACTCTGAGAACGGTAGCAGCTAGCTGAGGAGAACACCACTAGACGTACTACAGATGCAACAGTGAGTTCCCTAGTGTTGACTCCTCTGGGACCACTCAGCCTAAAGTCAGTGACAGTCCAAACTCAGAACTGCACACTGAGTGCAGGCAGAAATGCCCCAAGAGAAGTCATCTCTTTTTTGATCGGAGGAGCAGTAAAGTGGGGGGAGATCCTCTGGGGCTTTTCCCCCTTTCTCTTGGCCCCTGTCCCCAAGCAATACAAAGGCAGAAGCTGTGACATTGATGATCTCAGCAAAGTCTAGACAGGGACCTAAACCTCCAAGAAAGAGGTTCCCTTCTGGCCCCACAAGTGTGAAGGAAATCCCCATGGTTTATATTCTTTCTCAACCATCCTTCAGTAAAGGCAGATGCAGTTGTGTAAGTGTGTGGCAACAGAGAAATGACAAGCCCAGTTGTCTAAGTCACATGATAAGGGAGAAGGGTCTCTTGAAGCCAGAAAGTACCAAGGAACTTGCAAAGAGAAAGGAGCTAAAGAAAGTGATAACAAGAAGTTCTACAAACACTCCTGGGGTCACCTCAGGGCTATGCATATGTGGGTCTGACCCTAAACATACTATGTATTGTGTTCCCAAATTAGCCATCAGGTGGCACACATGCAGGACATATAGGAAACGGCTCAGCAAAGACTATGAAAATCAGACGTTGAAATTTTAGTGCACAGAAGGTAGATAGAAACGTGATCTGAACCTAACAAGGTCAAAGCCCTGCTTAAGAAATCCTCCCATCCCTAAAAAAAAAAAAAAAAAATTTTTAACATTCTCCATAGGATTTAAAAAAGACAGAGTATCATAACATCAAAGTATTTAATATACAATCCAAAATTACCTGACATATGAGAAACCAGGAAAATCTCAATAATTCACAAAGGAAAAGACAACCTACACACAAGCCAAAGATGGCACAGATGTTGGAATTATCAGAAAAAACTTTAAATCCACTATGACCATGCTTCCAGAAATCAGAAAAAATCTTCTTAAATAAGAAAAGTTTCAGCATATAAATAAGATTATTATTTTGTGTGTGTAAAACAAAATTATGGGACTAAATAATACAATAACCAAAATGTCCTTGAGGAGCACAAGTGCAGAATGGAAATAACAGAGGAAAGAAGAAGTGAACTTGTAGATAGGACAATAGAAATTATCCAATCCAATGAACAGAAAAAATTGATAGAAAATATAAATGAACAATCATATAAATAACTCTGGTCTAGCATTCACGTCATCAAAAGGTCTAGCATTCACGTCATCAGATCCCAAAAGGAGAGGAGAAAGAGAAGAGCACAGAAAAGACATTTGAAGAAACAGCAGCAGCAAACTTCCCAAATTTGGTGAAAGACATACACTTACAATTTCAGGAAGGTCAATGAATCTCAAACAACATAAAGTCATAGAAATCCATACCCAGATATATCACAGCCAACTAACTACTGAAAACAAAAGATGACAACAACAAAAACTTTTGAAAGCAGCCAAGGAAAAACAACATCCCATTTAGAACAACAATTCAAGTGGCTATGGCTTTCTAATCAGAAATCATGGAAGGCAGAGGCAGTGGGAGAACAGGTTCAAGTGCTGAAAGAAAAGGACTATCAATCCCAAATTCCTATCCAGCAAAAATATCTTTCAAGAATGAAGCAGAAATCAAGACATTCTCAGATAAAGAAAAACTAAGGGTATGTGCCACTAGCAAATGTGTTTAAAATAATTTCTTTTAAGTCAATTCTGGTTTCCTTTTTTTTTGGAAAGAGAACCGATGACATTTTAACTTAACTTTAGGTTTCCACTTTTTTTTAAGATCCAAATTTTAGGCAGAAACTCTTATACCTAAATAGCTTCCCATTCTTACCATTTAAAAAATAAAATTTGGCAATTAAAAGATGCCAGTGAAAGCTAAAATTGAACCAATTCTCAAGAATCTATAGGAAACCAACAAAAGAATATTAACTAATATTGCAAGTTAGTAACAGCAGATACAGGACTTGTGTAATAGAAATCATTAAAGTCAGATATTCTAGATCAGCCATTCAAGTGCCACAATATATCAGCAACTACCACTTATGAAGAAGGTATAAACAAGTGCTACTCTGTTTCCCCAAAAATAAGACCTAGCCAGACCATCAGGTCTAACGCGTCTTTTGGAGCAAAAATTAAGATGCGGTCTTATATTATAAGAGACCTGGTCCTATATTATATTAAAATAAGATTAGGTCTTATATTAATTTTTGCTCCAAAAGACACATTAGAGCTGATGGTCCGGCTAGGTCTTATTTTCAGGTAAACACGGTATCTATACATCCTCTATCAGTTCAGGAGCCTTATAAGGGAAGCATTACGTCCATCTGAAAAGTGGGATAACTAATGCTCAGTAAGTAAATTTCCAAACATAATACTGCAAGAGAAGTGGTAGGCAGGATTCAAACTCAGGGCTATCTTGCACCACTGCAGCACACTACGTCCTGTGTCCGCTATAGAGAAATCCAACAAATATGTTTGTCATCTTCCTTGATCTCTCTGCTACATCTGACAATGGTATTAACCTTCCCTCCCGAGACATTGCTCTTCTCAGACTTACTTTTTTCCAAAATGTTCCTTCTTACTCTTCTTTGTGTTTTTCTATGCCCATTCCTTAAATATTTTACAAGCACCAATTTGCAGCTTTTGCTTTTCACTCCAAGAACTCTCCCTGAATAACATCGTCTATTCCCAAACCTTCACTCTCCCCTATTTTGATAAATGAAAGCGACAGCACAGTCTGCATATAACTGTCTTTCAAATTAAATACCAACACCACTGGATGTTCCATAAGCATCTCAAACTTAACATGTCCAAAATTTAACTTATTATTACTTTTATCCATCTTAAGGCCCATTCAGAACACTAGGCCTTTATCATCTACACTCATATGCCAAAAATGTGTAAAATTACTGAAAATGAAGAAAAATATGCCACGGACATGAACAGATATTCATAAAAGAGTTAACACAACTGGATAAAAACCAAATGAAAAGGCATTTGCATCCTGAAATATTTAGAGACGAAATTGTATGATGTATGGATTTGTTTCAAAATTATACAGGAAGAAATTTGGATAGGGGTTTAAATATAGTGAGATTGGCTATAAGTTGATAATTATAGAAGCTAGATGATCGGTACAAAGATATTCATTATAGTGTCTACTTTTATGTACACATTCAGTATCTCATAATAAAAATTTATGGGGGAAAAAGAAACAGAATGTTTGACTTTACTAACAATCAAATACGAAAGTCACATTTCAATGCTTTTTTCCTCTGCTAATTTGGATAGCAAAACCTTGGCAACAATAAATGACTCCATGTAATGAATATGTACACATAATACAGTACTTAAACAACAGAGAATTTAAGAAAATATTGTTACTCAATAAAGAAAAAAAAATTAGAGGCTACTTATCCAATAGTAGGATAGTAAAGAAACTGGTATTATCTACACTATTGAATGTTACACAGCCATAAATGATAAGAGAACATGACTTGCAGGGCAGGTGGGGGAGGTTTGACCTCTCTCAGCCTCCCTCAAAACTAGGTAAGGAATAGAAGTTCTGGACAACAGAAAATGAGGGGGAATGATAATTCCAACAGCCCAGATCTGCAAAGGGCAGAGGCATATCCCTCTTTGGCCCTTTCTTCACG
Source organism: Rhinolophus hipposideros (assembly GCF_964194185.1). NCBI lineage: Eukaryota > Metazoa > Chordata > Mammalia > Chiroptera > Rhinolophidae > Rhinolophus > Rhinolophus hipposideros. The sequence continues at coordinate 60,662,213 of NC_138058.1, read as the reverse complement.
CTGCTTGTTTTGAAAATAGAGGAGGTGACAAGCCATTCTGAACCATACAAGTAAGGGCATATCCTAAGAATGATGGACTGACTGTACCTCCAGATTGTTGCATGAAGGAGAAATAAATTTCTCAATCATTTAAGTAACTGCTGTATACAGCCAAATCTATACCTAATATGACTCACTTTGTCTAGTCACATGACAGCAAGTGATCTTAAAACTTAAATTACATTATTCCTCTGGTTTTAAGCTCCCTATCACTTTTTTAAAATTAACTAAAATTCAAGTAAAATCTGGATTCCTTCATACAGTTTAAAAGATTCTACAAGAAACTGTGTCTCACTTTTCTCACATTACCTTGCCTTTCCTTAAACATAACACATTCATTCCAAATTCAGGGGCTTTGTACTTGGCTCCCTCCTCCTGCAATGCTTTTCCCCAGAAAAATCACTTGACTCTCCTTTCATTTCCACAGATACTCTTAACCACTCTAAAATATACTCATACACTCACAAGTACTACCACCCCTAACTGCAAAAGTTTTATACCTTTCCTTTAATTCCTACATATTGATAACTGCCTTATGGTTTACAAACATTGCAAAGGCATTCTATTTCTTTTGATCCTCACAACAACCTCAAGACAGAGCACGGCATAGGATTAGTTTATGTCTATTTTACCAGGAAGGAAAGTAACACTCAGAGAAGTTATCCAGCATAGCCTGAGCTTAGATGGCAGAATTCTTAATTCCCCAGACTGAAGAGGGTAATAATAAAGCTTTATATAAAGCAAAGAGTTCAATGAAGAAAAATTTTTCTTTCGTTAACTAAAATATACATTGGAATGATGAAAATTATGCCTCTGCTGAATGATGGGTAGGTTATTACTTGTTGAGGCAGAAAAACAGGATTGCAGAAAAACAGGATTGCAGAAATGCCACTTGCTATTTTCATTAAGAGGGGGATGGGACCATCAAGCATAAAAATCAGATAGAGACCTTTTTCGCAGTCTCTTTTGATATGTGACAAAACTAGCTTAATGAAAATGTCAGCCCCCATGTATGTCTATAATTAAATCAATACCTTAAGACATGGGTTCCTGGCCCTGTCTTTGATAATGAGTAAGAACATAAAACTGAAAAACAAGATCCTAGTGGGGCCTAGTCCTGAGTATTTCTCAAACTGTGTTTCTCAAACTCTAGTGTTAATTAGGCTAATATTCTACCAACTTCCAATGATATTTCATGGTATTCCACATACAAATTGATTCTAGGTGCTGAGTTGAACGTATATACAGTCACAAACACCATATATACAGCAAAAAGGATTTCCCCTTTTTGACAATACATGACATATATGACATATATGAATATATGACAATACATAATCATTCTAGAAAATTTAGAATATACAACAAAAAGGTTTTGTTTAATTGTATGCATGGGGGATTCTGCCATGAAAGAACAGGATTTAACTTTTGGCACGTTCTTTTCCAACATTTTGCACCGTTGAGATTCTTCTGCATATACCACTAGTTTGTATATCATAAGCCCTTTTTGCAAATCTTAAGACATTTATTATAATACGTTTCATAGCAGCATAATACTCCACTGAATGTATATACACATATACATTTACATACATACATACACACACATACACATGCATCCTAAATCACTTAAGCCATTTCCTATGGCTGCACATTCAGATTGAATAAAGAGGTAATATATCGCGACATTTATCAACACATGCTTAGAGTGAGATAGGTCTTAATTTTATTCCTGCCTCTACCATTAGCTCTGTAACTTTGTAAAGTTAATCTCTGAGCCTCAGTTTCATCAGTAAAAGGAAAATAAGAACAATATCTATAATCAATGGAGTGGCCACGAATATTAAACAGACTATTTTATCTTGAGCTGCTTAGAATTTGGGGATGTAGTAAATTAAATTCTCTATAAACATATGCTATTTTCTTTTTTTTTTAACTTTAGCAAATGCCACCAAGTGTTTCTGATCATTTTTAAAGTTTTACAACAAGTAGAATTGCTACATAAAGCTCTTTTTAATATACAATACTACCAAAGTGCTTTCCACTAGGTGTATAGGAGTTTCACTCTACCGTTAACCAGCATTTATATATCATTTTTTAAATACTTGGTAATTATTTTTAAAATATATATATAACAATTTAAATTTTTTTATCTACTGAGGTTAAATATTTTATGTCATTACACACTTATATTTCTTTCTGAATGACCCTGACACAAGACAGTAAGTTACTTGATCTAAACAAAAATCAAATTTAAAAGTAAAATTACAAAATGTAATGACTACATCACCAAAAAATCTGAACACCAGAAATATACTGTTTTTATTCCATTACAAAAAGTAGTAGTTTAATGATTTGCCAGATAAAATCACAACTGGACCTAAACAAAATTTGTTTTTTCCCAACAAGTTAAAAGAGTGAAAAATGTACAACTCATTGGCAAAAACAGAAAACTGCATTGAAAGCATTGGTATAGATATAAATGATCTCTGTATTTAGTTGCTACTTCAGGCATGTTCAGTTCCAACATAAAACTTGCCCTCAAACAATCCCTTTGGTTGCTGGAAAGAAACATATTGCCACTGGACTCGCAGAGGAACTCTGATGCTACAATATCTGCTTGGGGAAAGTGGAAAGATATAGAGGTTTTTGTAAAACATACTGAAAAACACTGACTGGAGTTGATATAATAAAAAACACTGTGCAATAAATGTTGTGCTGTCCCTAGTCAGAAAATCAGAAAGGATTTCTAGGGAAACTGATACAATCATCCACCTAGCAATTAAATTTCATTCTGCTACTATCATTAGGGAATTGTGAATTACTAAAATGTATGACACAAATATAAATGGTACAAATGAGGGATCTGTTTGATTTTCTTAAATGGCATCAAGTGCTTAGAACAAATATTCTACAGTCCATACCAACATATAATGATGCCTGACTGAGACTCAGTTTGGGTGCTCTCTGTCAAGGCTGGGAATGTAATCAAGCGGTTTCAGTAGAAAAAACATTTTTAATTGATGCAAAATATGAAAGTGTTTCAAAGTGTAGGTGTAGAGGTCAAATAACCTGCATCTAATCGCTCTAAGAGATAACAAAAGTGACTAAAAGCTTTAAAGCCCGATCCCTCATGCCCCCCTGGGGAGGGTCATAACACCCTCACAGACAGGGACATTAAGTAGAACATTTTGCCATATTCTTAACCCAAGTGACTGAGGTTACCACCTAGGTAACTTTTGTTATTATTAACCAACTGTATATATAAAAATCTTTGCCACTTCACATTTCTATTATCATCCTCATCTAAAATGTTCCCAGGGGGACGAAAAATACAAAAGATAGCCTACTTTTCTCAGGCTACCTGCCCTTTGATTTTCCCACTATTTTAATCCCAAATAGTTAATAATGCCCTATACTAAAATTTGGGCCAGTAACCTGATCCAACTGTTACAAGGTTTCCCACCAGGATTCCAATCTAATTGTTTTAGTAAACACTGATGAGAACTACCTGCACTCATTTAAGTGCTGAAAAAGAGTGATAGTCTATCATTCCTTATTCATTTATAGGCTAGAATCCTTCTTTAAAAAAAAAAATGCTTTCCTCTATGTATTATTTGGTTACCTGAAGTACACACAATTTCACATAGAAAAAAGCAAGATAAGTACTTAATTCTGACCTATTCCCTAATTTTCAGAATAATTAGTTGGTTTTACTAGTATGCTCCAAAGATGAAACTGATTTTTTTGTTTATTTGAAGTAACAGGAGGAATATTATGGATACCATTTTATGGAATACCATTATGGATCTTAATACATTTTTGTGCTTTAATTACTACATTTCCTCACTTATAAACTGGTTATTCATGACCATTGTCCACTTTTTTACATACAACTTGTTTGAGCTCTATTTTTCATATTAAATATATTAAAACCTTTAATGTCACATTTACTACAAACATTTTTCCAGTTTAGTCTTCATTGTTTTCATTACTGTTTTTTTCCATAGGTTTTTATTAATTTTATGTATAACTAGTCTTTTTATTTCTTTTACTGTGTCTACATTTAGGTGTACTTCCCCTCCCTTCAATTGCTTAATATTTTTCCATCTTTTCATTCTCATTTGACTCTTTTAATTCACTAATTTTTAATAAAAAAATGTTCACAGACAGAATGAGAGAAATGTGGAAAGACACACTAAAGAAACCCAAGAGAAAAAAAAATGGAGAAAAACAAAATGGCCACAGATATTTCTGAGCAAAAATACTGTATTACAATACTATTACTGTATTGCATTCCTGTTACATTGTTTTACCACAGGTTTCATGTAAGTGGAAAGACTAGTTTTATGAAACATTTAGCTTCCTTTAACCACAAGAGGGCAGTCTTTATCAAACAAAATAATCCACTGGAACTGTTCATGGAACTACATGACACAAGATTTAGAAACACCTTTACCACAATCTGGGTAACTGCTCAGAAAGTTACAAGCAACACTACACAGAATTAAAGCTTGATAATGTAAACTGATTTTTAAACCATGCTTAATATATCTGTTTACGTATAAATTCCCACATCCAGCTAATAAAAAGGATATAAAAATTATGCTTTCTGAGTACACACAAATAATCTAGATAGCCCCTAAGATTTGAGTTTGATTCTAGCCTAAATGACAGCAGTATTTCAATTACTGCTGCACTTATGAGTTCATTCCAGATATCCACAGATATGTAGAAGTTTGTGTGATCCAGATGATTTTACTTTACATTTAAAATGTACAGATAAAACATGGCAATCTTTATAGATTTATTTCAGTATTATATGGCTTATTTACTGCCCAAGAGCTTTATTTAGGGTAACCGATGTCACAGCAGTGAATGAGGTCACCCAGGAAATATGCAGAATGAGAAGTGATGAGAGCCTATGCTACAGAACCAATACACCAATGTTTAGGAGTCAGAGAAGCAAAACTAGCAAATACACTAAGGAGTGGCCAAAGAAACTGGAAGAAAATCAGAAGAACGTGGTGCCTCAGAAAAGACAAAAGCATTCTAATAAGGATGAAGTGGTCACAATGTCAAAACTCCCTAGAAGTTGCGATAACTTCAAAATCCACTATATATAGCAACAAGGAGCTCCTTAATTAGCTTTACAAGTTCAGATTCCACTTAATCAGGAGGTAAGAAATCAAACTTGAGGGGGTTTAGCACTGAATGGGAGGTCCAGAGGTAGCAACAGGCAGCTAAAATAACTCCCTCTAGAACAGTGAAGGAAATGTGGAGTCAAAGAATAACTGCTTTGTCATTGAACGTGAACAAGTTTCACTGGACCAGGACAAAAGGAGACAGAAGTATCCTTAGCTGTCCCAACTCTCCCCATCCCACCATGAGAGGCAAACAGATTCAGATACAGTTTGACAAGTCCCTCGTTATCCAAACTTGCACTAATGTGACACTCGGAAACACAACGAATTCAGAGGATGCAGTATCCCTCACCTGCCAAACTCACTATACAAAGCGTGAGTTCAGGAGCTGAACAGGTAATAACAAGGAATACACGGACTCGAGAAGAAATAATAGAGCCAAATATGCGAAAAGCAAAGAGGGAAGAGGACCTTACCTGGGTGTCTGGCAGTATCTGTTGATCACTACCTCTGTCCTGAGATGCACTCCTCTCTCTGTTCAGCTTCTGTGACACCAGACTCTCCTGGTTTCCCTCCTACCTCTCCACCAGCAACTATTCATTCTCCTCAATCTTTTAATGTTGATCTTCCTCAGCATTCTATTCTTGTCTCAGTTTCTGTTCTCCTTGGCCATTTTATCCTCCCATGGTTTCAAAAATAATTATGCTCCTACAGCAGCCCTCTCTATACACCCCAGCAGTGCTTATCACACTGTATTTATGATAATTACATTTTAAGTCATCTGTCCTGCCCACTGGCACGTAGGCTCCAGGAGGGCTGGGACCATCTGCCTTGCTCACCTCGGATCCCTAGTGCCTATGTAAGGTCGGTCTAACCCATGAGATGCTGACTGATGGAATTACCAACAAGGCTTTGTATACAAGAGTAAAAATGCCTCTTTAAAAAAAAAAAAAAAACAAGAAAGATGAAAGATGGATGCAACTGTAAATAAGTTTGTAGATTTGGGGGCAGAAACTTGAATGTAAGAAGTGAGAATATTTAAATATAAATCTATACAGAGAGGCAGCTACAGAAAACCATAGAAGATTAGAGTTGGCTCAGTGAGCCCGGGGTAGTTTTACCTCAATTCTGAACAGCTCTATCAAGTCATTCTGATACAGTCCATTCCCAGCTTAGATTCTTTTCACCTGAGTATCCAAGAAGTCCGGATGTTATACAGACTCCCCAGTTCAAGCAACAACAAAAAGTTCTCAAAACCTGGTTTTCCCCAAACTCTGAAGAATTACTAATAACAGCGAATACTTATCCAGCATTTAAGTGCCAGCTACTGTTCTAAGTGCTTTGTGTATATTAGTTCATTTAATCTTTACAATAAACCTATGAGGTAGATACTACTATGGCATCTTCTCAGATGTGAAAACTGAAGCACAGAGAAAATAAGAAACTTGACCAGGGTCACATCAGCTAATGAGTACTGGAAAACAAGACTCTGCTCCTAAGCATTATGCTATACGCCCTCTGCCCCGGCCGCACATCCATACTTCTCCGAAACTTAGCTTACTTTAATCAACATTTACTAAGTATTTCTTAACTGCCAAAAACTGGGTTACATAGGTGAGGAAGAAAAAAGCCCTGTGGTTCCCAACTAGGGTAGAGAGAGTGGGGGAAGGGAAAAACGGACAACCATGAGAGAGAAAATATTTTGAAAGATACAATGAACTATAGAAACAAAGATAAAGAATATTTAATTCTTCCTATAAAAATTATATAATATTCCAAACACAGAGGACACTACAAAATAATAAAACACTTATGTACCAACTAAAAAGCTTTGTCAAATCCGCAAATGGAAATGAAGGAACTTTCTGAAAAAAACAGAACTGTCCTATACCTTGACTAGGGCAATGGTTACAAAGGAGTACACATCTGTCAAAACGAATTCAGCTGTACACTTAAAATGTATGCACTGTGTTACATGGAAAATACACCTCAGGAAATCTGGCATTACCTAAATAAGTTCAAAAGACATTAAAGCAAAATGAAGGAATAGTGGGAAAATCCTGAAATTCAAACGCAAACACAAATTAAGGTAAAAAAGAAATTTGAAAATGGGTTACGATGGAACTTATGATTTGGATTAAATTCAACTTATTCATATCTGAGATTTAGGCTGTTTTAATACCTGAAATGACCAAAACACCGAGGCAGGGAGGTGATAGCCAACAGAAAGGGTTGGGGAGTAACGGGTGTGTAAGGAGCAGAAAGAATAAAGTTCTATGCTTGCAAAAATAAACGAATGAATGAATGAATCCTTAGGAAAAAAGATATTGCACCCGCTGTATCCATCAAACAAAACTAAAAATAGGATGCCAAGAAATAGTGGACAATATATAGCAGGTCCCTGCATTTAGGGAAGTTAGCATTCTAATGGTAGAAACAGACAATAAATATGTATGTAAAAATTTTTTTTTCAGACAGCAGTAAGTGCAGTGAACAAGATAAAAAAGGGTGATACAGTTGACAATGAATGAGAAGAAAGACAATTCTTAGTAAGGCCTCAATGACAACCCAAAATTTAAGCTGAGAAGAGCGTGACAAGTTGCCAGGCAGGGTAACAAGAGTAGGCTTAATAAGCCAGCTGTGTAAGGACTAAACTAGAGCAGGCTGTGTCCTACAGCACACTCCCCCTGCCAGCCTCCGCCTTTGGCACGCAGCTCTCTGTATCAGACATAACTTCCCTAACTTCATTCTGTACCTCAAAGTCTGTCATCTAACAAAATAGCAACAATTTTCAAAAATGGTAATATTCAGGGGCGCCCAATGGCTCAGTTGGTTAGAGCGTGAGCTCTCAACAACAAGGTCGCAGGTTCAATTACCACATGGGATGGTGGGCTGAGCCCCCTGCAACTAAAGATTGAAAATGGCGACTGAACTTGGAGCTGAGCTGCGCCTTCCACAACTAGATTGAAGGACAACGGCTTGGAGTTGATGGGCCCTGGAGAAACACTGTTCCCCAATATTCCCCAATAAAATAAAATAAAATAAGTGGTAATATTCAATCTTTCATGGGTTCAGTAAGACAGGCACTTACACGCTACACAGCTGGAACAGTTAACCGATACACCTTTCTGGAAAGCAATTTGGTAACATGCAACTTGAAGGGCCTTTCAAAGACATCCTCTTACCCAACAACTTTTCTTCCAGCAATCTATAAAAGCAAAATAACAGAAGTACCTACAGGATCTAGGCACAAAGGTGTTCGCTGAAGTATTATTTCTAACAGTTATAAAATTAAACAATCAAAATTCCCAATATGAAGATAGTATCATGTTTCCCTGAAAATAAGACCTAACCAGAAAATAAGCCATAGCATGATTTTTCAGGATGCTCGTAATATAAAATAAGCCTTACTTTGTCTTTTGGAGCAAAAATTAACATAAGACCTGGTCTTATTTTCAGGAAAATACGGTAGGGCTTATTTCATATTACGAGCATCCTGAAAAATCATGGTATGGCTTATTTTCTGGTTAGGTCTTATTTTTGGGGAAACATGGTAAATCAATTCCCCTCCCAAAGAGATCTTTAGTTCAAGAGCAAAGCAGAAACCATAGGTCTCTTTATCTTTATGGCCCTTCAATTAGACAATACCTGAAACACAGGGGGAAACCATATGTTACTTCTAAATTGAAAATGATATATTAATATGCTGGTATTAAAGATATCTTTAAGCAGAGTTTTCAATGATAAGGACATGTTTATGATCTACAAAGAACAACATGCAAAAATGAATACATAATAAGATTTCAATTAAGTAAAAAAATAACCAGGAGGCAGCGGGTTAGTTCAGTTGCTTAGAGCGTGGTGCTCTTAACAAGGTTGCCGGTTGGATCCCCACATGGGCCACTATGAGCTGCACCCTCCACAACAAGATTGAAACAACTACTTGACTTGGAGCTGATGGGTCCTGGAAAAACACACTTAAAATAATTTTTTTAAAGTTAAAAAATAACCAGAGAGAAGGATTAAAAATAAATGTCAAAATGTTGATGGTATTACCATAGATCAAAAATATTAACTTATAATCTGCCCATAGGATACACAATGGCCTTCAGGATTCCACAAACCCCTATGGAATTATGTGTTTGTATCTTTTTCCGGAGAGAAGATCCACTGCTTTCATCAAATTCCAAAAGGGAACTCTGACTCCAAAATAACTAAGAATACTCCTCTATCTGGCAAAATTAGGATTAACTTTTTTTCCTTCTTCTTTGTACTTTTGTTTTTAAACTTTCCACAGTGCACATTATTAGCCAGATAATCAAGAGAGGAAAAGCTGGGAATTACTAAGTGTCCACAGTTCACAAAAATAAGTGATTAACCCTTCACAGAAAAGTTAAAGGACCCGCTTATTGAGACACTTCTTAAAATATTTCTATCAGCTCGAAACATACAGTTTTCATTTATTTTAATAACACTTCAAATTTGCCCGATTTTGGCCACACAGGAGATCAAGAGTTCATACCAGGTCCAGCCAACAGAGGAGAAGGAATGGGAGTAGAAAACCTATGCTGATAGTGCTACTCTACAAATACAATAATGTGTTACTATCACAAAAAAATTTCAAAAAAATAGATTCTACATCTAAACTAAAAAGTAGGTTGCAAATTCTAGGGTTGTTTGGCCATCTCTTATAAAAATTTCCAATAAAATGAAGTGGGCTACACCATCCACTAAAAAAAAAAAAAAGGAGCTGGTATAGCAATCTTAGATCCTAATTAAAGTCAGGGTGCATTGCTCATCCCAACCTTCCCTCCACTACAATTCTCATTTATGATTACAATACAGAAATGAGTATATCAATAATAAAATCAGTAAGGTTGATTTCGAACATATATCAAACCAAACTTTAATTAAACTCTTCAAAAATTTTACATTTTTTCTCAATCACACTAACGGAACGGTTAGAAAAACTGCCTATTTACTAAGAAACCTCAGCAATTACAAAAACCATAGAGTTCAAACTTGTGTTCTTACTGTAATGCAATAAAACCATACAAAAAATATGTCTTTAAAATTGTTTTTAATCTTCACCCCCCAAAAATCTTGAACCAAGAAGGAAATCACAACTATAATATTTAGAGACAAGAGGAATAAATGAAAGGTCTAATGATGGAGAAAAGGGAAGGAATTTTATTATTTGTAGATGTGTTTCTCTTATTCTCTTAAATTACTTGATTTTTTGCCATATTTAATTGATTTCAAAAACTATCTCAGCGGGGGCCGGCCCCAGGCCCCGTGGCTCAGGCAGTTGGAGCTCCCTGCTCCTAACGCCAAAGGCTGCCAGTTCGATTCCCACATAGGCCAGTGGGCTCTCAACCACAAGGTTGCCAGTTCGACTCCCACAAGGGATGGTGGGCTGTGCCCCCTGCAACTAACACCAGCAACTGGACCTGGAGCTGAGCTGCGCCCTTCTCAACTAAGATTGAAAGGACAACAACTTGACTTGGAAAAAGTCCTGAAAGTACACTGTTCCCCAATAAAGTCCTGTTCCCCTTCCCCAATAAAATCTTTAAAAAAAAAAAAGCTATCTGAGCATCTTCTATAGTTCCAAAACAAGTCACCTGAAACACCCACATTTACTCTATTATGCTCAACCTATCTTCACAGATTCAATTCCACTAATTCAATCCCAATGTCTCTCAAAAATGATTCTCATGGTAATAATGTACCTATTCTCAGTTAACAAGCTCTTCTCTCCCTAGACCCATATCAATATTTAACCTTTTTTAATGGGTACAGACCCCCCCTTGAGAGTCTGTTGACAGCTATGAATACTCTTCTCAGGAAAGACAACTGTCATTTTTATGGTTAGTTTCTGTGGGTCCACAGACCCCATGACGCCTAAGGTAGATTTGTGTTTTACCAACTTGCTTATGATTCAACATTCTTCTAGTTAAAAGGCCCTGCTTTTCTTCTGGAGATCCACCCAGCTCCTCCATTCTCAATCCATACAATGGGAACCAACACCAGCAATAAAGTATGAAGTCCATTAGCACTTTCCAACCTCCTGTCCACAGTAATTGGTTTAGAAATGGGCAGAAGACTCAAACTAAGGTTAAAGGAGCAGAATAACAGGTAGAAGACATTTTTCTTCCCAGCAGCTACTGGACTTAAATTTGTATGATGTAAGATGGAAGCTAACAGTTTCCTAACACCCCAAAGACAAACAAAAGGAGAGAAACAAAATCGTCATAATGCCTTCATTTAAACACTGAATGCAACCACACCTGAAGCTCTTCCTCCAGATTTTTCAGTGACAAACCAGTAAATTCCCTTTTCTTCCTCCTACCACTTTCGCATAGATTTTCTACCACTTTCAAAACAGTCCTGAGATACAGCCCATTTCTCTATCAAGATTAAGAACTCCTGAAGGAGATGACAAATCTATACAGGTGACCCTTGAAAAACACAGGGGTTAGGGGCACAGATTCGGAGCAGTCAAAAATCCCCGTATAACTTTGATTCCCCAGAAACTTAACTAGGGTAGGCCCTTTGCATCTGCAGATTCAACCAACCTCGGATGGGAAACAGTATTTTTGACCCGCAGTTTGGGGATCTGAAGTTGGGAATGCAAACAGTTTTCAGTCTGTGATTGGTTGAATCCACAGACGCAAAATCTGCAGATACAAAGGGCCAACTGTATTTACTGAAAAGAAAACCGTATATAAGTGGACCTGTGAAGTTCAAACCCATGTAGTTCAAGGTCAACTGTATTCTGAACCCATGCACATGGGTTTATGACAGTAGACGGGCAATAATTAGAGCCTATTTACTCACAAAAAGCTTTTAATCATACTAAAAAAAAGTCGTATGATTTTTTTATTTAAGCTTTTTAAATTACTGAACTACATATATGATGAAATATTCCCAGAAACCAGCCAAAGCAATGCCCTGAAGCTACCAAGACAAAGTTGTCTCAGGACTGTAGTTCCCAGCTGCCAGACAGAATCTGGACTTCCCATCCTTGCTCAAAAGAACCAAGTTCAGAGAAAATTTCACCTCTTCCAAGAAGTCAGCTCACATTCTCAATGATACCCTTCCTACTCAACTACAGTAGGTACTTAAAATGAGCAATTTCAGCAGTTAATTATATGTTGTTTTTTTATCATTCCTAGTTCTTTTAGTCTCTTACTTTTGTCTCCATATAGTGAAATGCACTTATTCGTTGAGACAAATAGTCAAGGTTTAATCATAAGAGAACTAGAAGGAGATCTTCTGAAGAGGACAAATAACCAGGTAGTCCCTCCTTAGATTTTCTAGATTTCACCTTTCTTTTAGGAGAAAACTCAGTTTTCTCACTGTGATTAACACTGCCACTAGAGCTCCCCAGAAGTACGATTTCTATTTAAAAGTCAAAAGTGAATTAAAAGACCCTTTTTCTGCCCTTGCATAGTTTAAAAGACAGAAAGAAAGAAAAACTGCAAGCACTGTAAAAAGAGAACTTTACTAAATAGTAAAGGAAAGTTGCACAATAGAAGGAAAAGACAACTTGCACTCAGTGTATATGCACCGATTTCTAAATCTCATCATAAGCTTCTAATACCAATACTCTCTGCTTTAGCTTCTGCCCTTCCTAACGCTGCTGGCTGACAGGTCTAGTGAGCTGCACTCGAGTTTACACAAAAAGTAAGAGGCATCCATTCCTCCCAATCAGTAAGCAGTTTTATCCTCAAGGTCAGGGACCATGTTAAGTATTCATGACTCTACACACTAAAGCAAGGATAAGTAGGAGGACACACTGGCAAGGCATAATGCTGCAGTATCAATGGCAACTGGCACTGGCTGGTAGGATTGTGGGTGATATTCTTCCTTTTTACCCTCCCTGCATTTTCTATCATGCTCATGTTACTTTGATCCAGATATGTGGTTTCATTTATATGTAGTCAAATTTTGTCTTTTATGGATTCTGCTTTTGTCAAGTATGCTTCCCAAAGAAGGACACAAAACCCAGAGCAATATGAAGAAAAATACTACCAAATGTGACTACATAAAAATGAAAAAGTTGGTACTACATATATACACATGTATACCCATAAACAAAATCTAAAGAAAATATGCCACTGGAACTGTTCATGGAACTACATGACACAAGGTTTAGAAACACCTTCATGACAATCTGGGTAAGTACTTAGAATAGTTACAAGCAACACTACACAGAATTAAAGTATGATAATATAAACTGATTTTTAAAGCATGCTTAATATATCCGTTTATGTATAGATTCCCACACCCAGCTAATAAAAAGGATACAAAAACTATGCTTTCTGAGTACTCACAAATAATCTAGATAGCCCCTAAGATTTGAGTTTGACTCTGGCCTAAATAACAGTATTTCAACTACTGCTGCACTTATGAGTTCATTCCAGATATCCACAGATATGTACAAGTCTGTGTGATCCAGATGACTTTACATTTAAAATGTACAGATAAAACATGGCAGTCTTTATAGATTTATTTGAACTGCAAACATATACATTACACAGCCCTACATCAGCTGTCCCACCTACCACAAAGCTAATATTCACCTTACTGACATCTAGTTCTTTGGCTTCATTTTTTACATTAAAAATGTCAACTCCTTGTGGTATATATACACAATGGAATACTATTCGGCGTTAAGGAAAGATGATATAGGAGCATTTGTGACAACATGGATGGATCTTGAGAGTATAATGCTAAGTGAAATAAGTCAGACAGAAAAAGCAGAGAACCATATGATTTCACTGATATGTGGTATATAAACCAAAAACAACAAAAGAACAAGACAAACAAATGAGAAAGAAAAACTCATAGACACAGACAATAATTTAGTGGTTACCAGAGGGTAAGGGGGTGGGGAGTGTGTGATGAGGATAAGGGGGATCAAATATATGGTGATGGAAGGAGAACTGACTCTGGGTGATGAACACACAATGGGATTTATAGATGATGTAATACAGAATTGTACACCTGAAATCTATGTAAATTTACTAACAATTGTCACCCCAATAATAATTTAAAAAAATGTCAACTCTTCTGTAAGTTGTTTTGGTGTACAATATGTAACAGATATTTATACATCCCCCCCCACCTTACGATGAGTAGGTTTCTAAACACTACCTGTATACGGAATTCTTAAATAAATTTGACTGTCTCTGGACTACCACCTCTATACTATTCCCCAGTCTTGTCTAGTCCTAAAATCATGCCATGTTGCTTTAATCATTGTATTTTTGCAATACATTTTAATATCTAGTAATATAAGTTATGTCTTTTTTAAAAGGTTTCACTTCTCTTTTAAAATGTATTTTTAGTCGAACCCAGATGAACTTTTGATTTCTTTTGCCAAAGTAGAATTACTTTACGTTTATAAATTTACTTGACAAGGACTGAAATCTTCATCATATTGATTCTTCCCATCCAAGTATACAAACTGGCTCTTTTCAATTTTTCAAGTCTTTTTCAGGAATTTTATTATTTTCTTCTCCTAGATCCTTCATATTTCAGAGGGCTTAGAGCTTTCTTCACCTAGATCCTGCACACTTCTTATTCAACTTATTCCTAGGTATTTTATATTTTTCATTATATTTTCTGTTAACTATTGGTGTATAGAAACTCCATGGATATTTTTTATTTACTTTAACAATCACCTTTCTGAACTCTATCCGAAACCTCTAACAGGTTTTTAGTTGCTTCTTTTGGGATTCTAAATAAGCAATCACAATATATGCAAATAGCAATACTTTGTCTCTTCCTTTAATGTTCATACCTCATTTTTCATGCAGAACTACATTTGCTACAACTTCTGAAACAATGCTAAATAAAAGGAGCAACAGCAAGTTTTTGTATTATATTTCTAATTCTTTCATATACGGGGGTGCCAAAAAAAGTACACATTTTAAGAGATGTTATCTATGTATTACTTTTCGAAGTTGAATTGAATTACAGTAGCAATATGCAGTATGACGTTCACTCAAAAGATGGCATTAATTGGGGCAGTCGGATGGCTCAGTTGGTTAGAGCACAAGCTTCCGAACAACAGAGTTGCGGTTCGATTCCCACATGGGCCAGTGAGCTGTGCCCTCCACAACTAGACTGAAGGACAACGACTTGACTTGAAGCTGATGGGCCCTGGAGAAACACACTGTTCCCCAATGTTCCCCAATAAAAATTTTAAAAAATAAAAATTAAAAATTAAAAAAAAGTAAGCAGTAGAAATAAACATTAGAGCAGAAATCGTTAAAGCTGAAAACATGAAATTACAGAGAAAATTAACAAAACCAAAAGCTGCTTCTAAAAAATATCAATAAATTCAATAAAGACACAAATTACTGATATCAGAAGTGAAAGAGAGGATATCACTACAGATCCCATGCACATTAAAAGGATAATAAAGGAAAATTATGAAGAACTCTAATTTGATAATCCACAAATGTCACAACCCAAATGAAATAGACCAATTCCTTGAAAGACACAATCTGTCAAAACTCAACAAGAAGAAATAGATAATATGAATAGGCCTGTATCTATTTAAAAAATGAATCAATAATTAATAATCTTCCAAAACAGCAACAGGCCCAGACAGGTTCCCTGGTAAATTCTATCAAACATTTAAGGCAGAAATTATACCAATTCTCTATAATCTCTTCCAGATGACAGAAGCAGAAGAAATACATCCTAACTCATTCTGAGGCCAACCATACCCTAATACCAGAATCTGCCAGAGACATTACAAGAAAACTACAGATCAGTATCTCTCATTAAAATAGATGCAAAAAAATACTAGCAAATAGAATCCAACAAAGTAAATGGTAGCAGGCAGACTAGGGAAGACCAGAATTCAAAGTACCACAAAACTGGCAGTGAGTTTAGCAATTTTTCCCCTCTAGTGTCTCTCAATCTGAACTCAACACAGCCCAAAACCTGGAAATGGACATCAGTTTGGCTTGAGTTCCATTAGGACAGGAGTCTCCCAATGTTCAGAAACAGCAGAAATTTCCCCATTTTCTTTCTGGATGTTTAATTTTCCTTATTCTCTCATACCTCAAACCCCAAGTAATCCTGCAGCCACAAGAGCCCAGAGTAAGCAGGTGCCTAAAATTCTGAAGGAGGGAAACCGCCTGCAATCAGAGGAGCTAAGGTTCCAAGAGATGAGATAAAACCTCTTTGCTGTCTTTACCTCTCTGGTCTCCTGCTGTTTGGCCTGAGGAGGGCATAGTAGTAGGAAGTACACAGCAGAGTGGGATAAATAAAGCCCCAAATTTCTGGCCAAAAACGTGAAAGGGGGGAGCGCCAGGGAATCAGAAAATAGTAGGAAGACTGCAGACAAAAACCTCAGCAGAGTGATCCCTTCAAGTTGCTTATGAATTCTTTGGCTAACGTACAGCTGATATGGCAAATAGTTTGGCAATTTCTTAAGAAGTTAAACATACAGTTAACATATGACTTAGCAATTCCACTCCTGGATATATACCAAAAAAATTAAAAACACATGTTGAAAAAGTACATGAAATGTTTATAGCAGCATTATTCACAACAACCAAAAAGTGGAAACCACCCACATATCCATCAACTGACGAATGGATAAATAAAAAGTGGTATATCCATACAATGGAATATTATTCAGCCATAAAAAGGATACATGCTACAATATGAATTTTGAAAACATTATACTAAGTGAATGAAGCCAGGCACAAAAGGGCACATGCTGTATGATTCCATTTATAATAACTGTCCTGATAGGCAAATCCACAGATACAGAAAATAGATTAATGGTTCCCAGAGGCTGGGGGATGAAGGGAGAATGGGGGGGGGGGGTGGCTGCTAATAATAATAAAGGTAAGAGTAAACATGAAGACTGAAAACAGAAAAATTAATGAAACCAAAACTGGTTCTTTCAATCGATGAATAAATTTGATAAACTTGGGCCGGCCCAGTGGCGCAGGCGGTTAGAGCTCCATGCTCCTAACTCTGAAGGCTGCCGGTTCGATTCCCACATGGGCCAGTGGGCTCTCAACAACCAAAAAAAAAAAAAAAAAAAAAAATTGATAAACTTCTAACAAGAGCGACAATGGGTAAAAAATACAAATTACCAATATTGGGAATAAAGAGGGGATATCACTATAGATTCTACAAACAACAAGGGAATACTACAAACAACTCAATGGACATAAAGTCAACAACTTGAATCAAATGTACCAATTCCTGGAAAATCACAAACTGCTAAAACTCTAAAACTTACCCAAAGAGAACATAAGTAACCTGAACAGTTCTATGACTATACAAGAAATTGAATTCATAGCTGAAAAGCTCACACGAAAAAAAGCCCCCAGCCCAGAATATTTCACTGGTAAATTCTAACATGTAAAGAAGAAATAACATGAGCTCTACATACAGTCAGTTGTCACCATTCATAATTGTCATGTTCTGTGAAGTCACCATCAACACAAATTAGCAAATACGACACAAACACTTATAGAGGAAATATAGTTAGGTTCCTGCAAGCCTTTGTGGTCAGATTATTGTCAACTGATCAATAGACAACCTTGTTTTTTATGTGTTTCTGTTCAAAGGTATCTTATTTAATACATATTATTAATTCATTAACATTGAACTCATGGCCAAAACACTGTAACTCACATCTAATCAAAGCTTATGTAACACAGGTATTTTCTCCAAAAGGCACCTCAGTTTTCCTGCACTAAGAATACCAGACAGCACTTCAGCGCAGCACTACGGGGGCATTTTAAACAACAAGCACCAACAAAAACGCAAAAACATAGCACTAAATGGGTGACAAAAAAATGGGTCTCAACTTGTTTCCACTTGAGAACTGAAACAAGAAGGCAGAGCATCACCTTGTTTGTTCTCAGCAGGGACCTCAGCTGGGAGTGTCTGCATCAGGTGATCAAATTTTTGGTCACTCTGCACATGTCCATGAATGACCGCAAAAGTGTCATGAGTATTGATTTGGGCTTAAGAGTAAATTTTAGCAAGTAGGTGAATTCACAAATACTGAACCCACGAATTAGGACCAAAGTTCACGAATAATGAGGACTGGCTGTAATCTCTTTCAGGAAACAGAATAGGAAGGAAACTTCCAACTCATTTTTGTGAGGCCAGCATTATCCTGATATCAAAACCCAGACACAGTACAAGAGAACTACAGATTAATATCCTTCATGAACATAACCGTGAATGTCCTCAACAAAATATTAGCAAGTCTAGCAATATATAAAAAGTGTACTATACCACAACCAAGTGAGATTTGCCCCCAGGATGCAAGGCCAATTCAAAATATGAAAACCAATGTCATCCACCACATCAACAGTCTAAAAATTAAAATCAAACCATCACATCAAACGATGCAGAAAAAGCTTTTGACAAAATTCAACATCTAGGGCCGGCCCAGTGGCTCAGGCGGTTGGAACTCCATACTCCTAACTCTAAAGTCTGCCAGTTCGATTCCCACTTGGGCCAGTGGGCTCTCAACCACAAGGTTGCCGGTTCAACCTCCGCAAGGGATGGTGGGCTCTGCCCCCTGCAACTAGCAACAGCAACTGGACCTGGAGCTGAGCTGCACCTTCCACAACTAAGACTGAAAGGACAACTTGAAGCTGAACAGCACCCTCCACAACTAAGATTGAAAGGACAACAAATTGACTTGGAAAAAAATCCTGGAATTACATACTGTTCCCCAATAAAGTCCTGTACCCCTTCCCCAATAAAATCTTTAAAAAAAAAAAAAATTCAACATCTATTCATGACAATGGAATTTCTTCAACCTAATTTTAAAAAAACTAGAAATAAAAAGGAACTTCTACAACATAATAAGTGTTGACAAAAAACCTACAGCTAATGTCCTTAATGATGAAAAGACTGAGCTTTCCCCTATAATCAGGAAGAACATATCTGCAAAACACATCTAGTAAAGGACTTGCATTTAGAACACAAAGAATTCTCAAAACTCAATAGCAAGAAAACAACCAACCAAGCAAACGACTTGAACACTTCACCAAAGAGGACATACAGGGGTGGCCGGTTAGCTCAGTTGGTTACAGTGCGGTGCTAGTAGCAACAAGGTTGCCAGTTCGATCCCCGCCTGGGCCAGTGAGCTGTGCCCTCCTTAGAGAAAAAAAAAAAAGAGGATATTCAGGAGGCAGGTAAGGCATAAAAAGATGTTCAACAATAGAAGCCATTAATTAAAATCACAATGACAAACCACTACTCACCTACTAGAATGGCTAAAACGCTGATAATACCAAGAGCTAGCAAGGATGAAGAGCAACTGGATTTCATAAATATTGCTGGTGGGAATGCAAAATGATACACAGCCACTCTGAAACTTTGCAGTTTCCTGTTAGTTAAACATAATGTTTACCTCATTACCCAACAATCCCACTCCTGGGTATTTACCCTAGAGAAATGAAAACTCATGTTCAAAGGAAAAGCTGCCCACAAATGTTTACTGCAGCTCCATTCTTAATTGCCAAAAATAGAAACAACCTACATCTTCTTTAACAGTGAATAAATTATTACACATTGGTACGATGAACTACTCAGCAATAGAAAAGAACTATTTATACACAAAATAATGTGGATGAATCTCAAAGGCATTTTGCTGTATTAAAAAAATCAGTCTCAAAAGGTTATATTCTATATGATTCGATTTATATGACATTCTCAGAAAGACAAAAACACAATGACGAAGAACTTATCAGTGGCTGCCAAGATTTGGGGCAAGTGGAGGGTGACTACAGCAGGACAGAATGAGCGTTTTCTGGAGTCTACCTGACTATGTTGTTGGTTACATGTGTTAAATTCACACAACTCTGTAACAAAAAGGTCAATTTTTGCTGCATGTTAATTTTTAAAATAAAAAATATTTAAATCCAAAATATTGGGATGAGGTACCAGGTGCATGTGTACACGTAAGTAGGGAAAAAAAGTCACTACAGCTTAAAATGCTCGTTTTAAGTTATCAGTTTTTGTTAACAATATGAGTGGGCATTTATGACAATAACCACATAATGGAATATCATCAGCCATTCAAAATGGGTTATTAGCAAAACTGGAAAATGACACATAAAAATACTTTAATACATAAAAAAGCAGATTAGAAACCGAGAGAAAAAGATTAATTACAACTACATAGAAAACTGTATCAAACACTAGAAGGAAATATCCCAAAATGTTAAGGTATATTGTGTCCAATGGTAGTGATTTCTTTCCTTTATTTTCCAAGTTAATTTAAATATTATTTCTACACTTTAAATAATTCATGAAACTTTTGTGAAATGAAGGAAACCTATGCTACATATTAATATAACTAAAATATATTTATTCTAAATCTCAACATTAATAGATCAAAAATAATACATTAATCCTAACTTAGGACCAAAGTTCACAAGGACTAAAGTGAAGGAAATCTAGAAACTGTAAAACCTCTCTAGGTCATTAATAAGAAAGAGGACTGACAAGAATGTTTGATTAGATATTAAGAAAACATCTTAAAATGATACAAAGTACACTGAAGCCATTCACAAATTACAGTGAATTCAAATTACAAATATGTTCATACAACTTTTAAGATTAGCATTAAAGCATAAAACTTGAATACCTTCACAACTTTCAGAACCCCTTGAATTAATATACAAATTCCTGGTGGGAAGTCCACAAAAAACCTAGTCTGAGAAAAATTTTCATTAAGCCTTTGTCATTTGCTACCTCTTGTCTGCCAGAAAACAGACCTAACACCTACAAAGCAAATCCAATACTAAATGAAAGACTGGGAAAGTTGTCCTTGCCCCCCATCTGTTCTCAAGGTGGCTTTTATATCACAAACCTGTAATAGATAGGTTTCTCCTAGTAAAATGTCCTTAATTTTTCATCATAAATAAATACATCAATACTTAATGGTGTTTTCACAAAGAGCATCACGGAATCCAGGGCCACAACGGTGGACAACTCCAGGAAGCAGTAATCATATGACACACAGGAATGGTTCCTGCCTAGAGTTGTGCCACACACAGCCCTGACTGATTCTGTCATCTGAACTAACCTGAAGACCAGCAATACAGAGGACGGTGGTGTAGAAAGAACTGCAGTACAGGAATTAAAAGAAAACTCAACATGGGCTAGAAAAACTGGGGAAAGCCTCTCACTTTCTTTTTTCCCTTCAACAATGGTAGGATTTTGTTGTGTTGAAGAGCATTCCAGAACCTCCTGTATGTCTGAAGACTTCAGAAGATGGGCAGAATTTAAGGCTTCTGTTGGACAGCTGTGAGACAAGTGTAGGTAGAGAAGGTATGAAAAATTTAAATGACATGAAAAAAAAAATGGGGAAAAAACAAAACAAACACACCCCCCTTCCCATCCTTTTAATTCAGAGTCCTACTCTAACTTTCATAACGTCTCTATAGCTAGACTCTTTAACCCTCTACAATAAATCCCATGAATGGCCCAAGATACTTAAAACAGAGATACAATGTTATCTCCAGCATAAAAACTCTAGAATAAAAATCTGGCCCCTAGAATAAAAATACTAACAGCCCGAATTTAGTAACTCCCCACATTTTGGCCCCAACCTACCTTTTCTGGCCTTATTTTTCACTACACTTCACAATACTCAAAGGTAAATTAGCCATGGATCAAACCTACTAGGCATTTTTCAGTCTTCCCTCTCTTCAGCTCTTCTCTGCCTGGAATACCTTTACCCAAACCCATCATCCCTTAATACCCAGGACAAACCTTTAAGACCAAACCTGACACAGTCTCCCTCCAGCAAACTTTAGCATTACTACTAGTTTGCTATTATACAGGCTCAACAACACAGATTTATTTTGTGATTATGTTTTATTATGAAACTTAGGTGAAAAACACACCAATTTATCTCACAGTTTCTGTGTGTAAGGATTCTGGACATGGGTTAACTGGGTCTTCTGCTTAGGGTCTCCCTAGGCTGAGATCAAAGTGTCCACTGGGACTGTTGAAGAGTCTGAGGCCTGGGCTTCTTTTCCAAGCTTACCACCAAGCTTACTTACTTGTTGTTGGCAGGTTTCAGTCCCTTTCTGTTTTCTTGCTGCCTCCAGCAGTCACCCAGCTCCTAGACTGCCTGCCATTCCTTCCACATAACCTTCTCCATCGGCAGTTCACGAGGTCTAAGTCAAGAGAGTGGGATTTTGTGCAATCTCCTGAAGCAGGAAATGGATCTTTCAGTAGATTCCCAAACCTATTCATAGCTACTTTAAGTCTCTGTGTGATTACACATTGACCTTTGGAACAGTGGTGTCCCTGAGGTAAAAACGCTTCCCGTTAGAAATGTCTCAAACCTCTGCAATTCTGGGCAAAGAAATAACATCTTCACAACATATAGTTTTCCCACTCAGAAACATAAAATGATCTACATTTATTCATTTTTCAGTAATATTAACAATGCTCACAACTTAAAGAACTTTTCATACATTCTCACCTAATTATCTAAGATTCCAAATGGTGAGTTGTACTATTTTCTCCATTTTAGAGCGGGGGAGCCTGAGAAAGCTTACACAGTGTGAGTCCCCACAACTGCAAAGGAGGTTCTTAGACCAAGGCAGCAGCACCACTGGGAACTTGTTAGAAATGCAGAATTTCTAGCTACACTGCAAACCTACTGAATAAAAATCTACACTATAATGTAGATTTATAAAGTCTCCAGATGATTCTCATACGTATTGTTTGAGCACTGGTTTAACTAACTTGTCCAACCTGAAACAATAAATGGTAGAGCCAAGATCAAATCCAGATTGTTAAAGTTATTCCCAAGTTGCTATTAAAAATAGCCCTTTTTCTAAGGGGGATCAAATATATGGTGATGGAAGGAGAACTGACTCTGGGTGGTGAACACACAATGGGATTTATAGATGATGTAATACAGAATTATACACCTGAAATCTATGTAATTTCACTAACAATTGTCACCCCAATAAATTTTTTTTAAAAAGTTAAAAAATAAATAAATAAATAAAAATAAAAAATGAAAAAAATAGTCCTTTTACCTCCCATTATGTCTTTCATGGGTAATCAATGATATACATAAAAAAAATTTTCTATTATCTTTTGTAATCCATCTCATTGTTACATCTCTCACACATACATATTACATGCGCGCGCACACACACATATACCCAATAAAAGAGATGTTCGTTCCTAACACATTAATATATTTCATGGGTATCATAGTTTAAACTTAAAAAATTTGTCAGAACCACTCACATCATATAGAAAACTAATCACTACAAATCAATAGCAATACATTTAAATTTTTGTTACCATTTAGAAATAAGTCACTAACACCAATAAGCACTTTATTTGAAACTGAATATGGCTAAACCAGCTACTGAATAATTCAGTTATCAGTGGGTTAAAGATTCAAGATGATTTGGGCCATTGCAAGCAGTGAACTTCAATGAAAGCCCACTCTAAACATGGTATCAACTGCTAAATGTCAGTAAACCAAAGCATTATCAAATGAAAAGTCTGTAACAACATTTTTTTTTACCAAAAGATGGATCGAATTAACTTAGAAGTCACTATAATTAATATGGTTTACAGTGTTCCCTGATGACCCAACACGTGTAGGCAGCATTAACCAATTTTAGTTTTGTCAAGCAAGGTCAGAGTAAGAACTATGACAGAAATTTCCCAATGTCCAAATGTAAATCAAAGGGTTTCTGGTGTGTCTTGGAATAATTTTCTTTCACAAACAAAAGAGATACTCAACCAGTTTTCCTGGGAAACACTTAATACAACTAACTTTATTCAAATAGTGCTCTTGAAAGTGAGAACAGTGTCTTCTCTTTTACCCTTTTACCTCCAATAAAAAAAGGTTAAAAAAAATTAACACTCGTGCAAGAAACTGAGTTAAGCTCTGCAAGTAGAAACATTTTTTAAAAGAAAAGTCTCTGCCTTCAAGAAGCATAGTTTTACTAATATATAAACTGTATTTCTAGTCCACAATAAAATATGTATTTTATTTAGGTAAGATATACCTTCAAGGCTAAACATTTTTTAAAAGCACCCAATTTATAATCCTTAAGTGGGAAAAGCTTTTCTTAATAGGACTCAAAACCTAGAAAAGCACAAAAGGTAAAATTAAAGATTGATAAATTTGTTTACATTAACATGAAGAATGTCAGAGCAGCAAAAAAAACCTGCATAAATTACATCAAAGACAAAAATGGGAACAGATCTGCAACATATATGACACGGGGCTAGTAGCTTCCTTAATCTAGAAAGCAATCTTAGAAATTAGTACTGTGTTTCCCCAAAAATAAGACCTAGCCGGACAATCAGCTCTAATGCGTCTTTTGGAGCAAAAATTAATATAGTAAAATAAGACTGGGTCTTATATAATGTAAGACCAAGTCTAATATAATATAATACAATATAATACTGGGTCTAATATAACATAATATAATATAATACCAGGTCTTATATTAATTTTTGCTCCAAAAGACGCATTAGAGCTGATTTTCCGGCTAGGTCTTATTTTTGGGGAAACAAAGTATAAAAGAGACCACGAAGCAAAAAAAAAAAGACAAGAAAAAAAGATGTGGACAAGTTCTGTGAAAACTATAGAAACAGTAAGTCTAAGAAGTTACTTTACACCTGCACTAATTGTAGCCACAAGACAAACGTGGCTACTTGCACTTAATTAAAATTGAATAAAATTCAAAATTCAGTTCCTTAGTCACACTAGCCACATTTCAAGTGCTCAATAGCTACATGTGACTCGTGGCTACTATATACATGTGACAGCACAGACACAGAACATTTCCAACAAGTTCTACTGAACAAAACAACAAAATAAATGTTTTGCTAATATATCAAAATGGCAAAGAGTAAAGAATGATTATTCCTTGGATTACAAAGAAAAGTGGGGGGGAGGGGACAAGAAATTTAAAATTTTTGGAGGGGAATATAAATTGGCAAAAACTCAAGTTTACAAACTCTTTTATCTTAACTATTCCATTCACACAAATGCATATGCACACACAATGTACATGCATACATATATCCCAAGATGTATATATTGAAGTATTTGTTACAAAAGGGGAAAAAAACTATAAATAGTCTATCTCAAATAATCAAGGACTTTTTAAATGACGGTACATCCAAAAACAATGGCATGTTTAGAAACCATTTCAAAGAATGAGGCAGATAAGTAATGGCATTAAAAAGGCATCCATGATATTCATGAAGAAAGCAAGTCTCAGAACTGTATATGAAATTTACAGGTATACATGTTTATGCATATTTCCACATAGAAGTTAAAAATCCAGAAAGCTATATTCAAACTATCAACTATAGTTAATTTCAGGATGATAACTCTCAATATTTTCAATATTTCAGTATGGAGACTTTCACTTAATCAGTTTTCATCCAAGATTAACTCTTTACATACTTTTGTTCTACTTGTTTTTTAAAGTATTGAGCCTAAGTAACTTTAATAAACTCAATTAAAGTTTAAAACAAGTAATACTATTATTGTTAAGTCATATTTAAAGAATTTAAAAACTTAGTGCATTCAAATAAATACCTTTTAAAAACATTCAAAACATGATAAATCAAAGTGTACTGAAAATACTAAATTGCACAATACTATTAAACTATGAGAATGGTCTCTGAGATCTGGGAAGAAAGAATACAGAACATTCAGAGATCTTTTGTAAAAAGGACAAAAATAGGTTTTAGCAAACCCTACTTGGTCAGTTCCTTGTACTTAATTTTCCATATACCGACCTCCTTCCAGACAGTTTTTGTAGTGAATACATAATAAACTTTTACCGACAGTAAAATTGCACAGCTTTTTAAGAGTGGATAGATTCTGTGGATGATGAAACCGCAAGGACTTCTGCAAATCTGATTTATTTTCTCGGCTCCTGTAAGAATTCTAGGAGATGCTGCAGCAGCAACAACAGCAGCAGCACCTTTCAGAGAAATGTTTAACTTGCATTCAAAAAAAGATTTTGATTTTTTTCCTTCAACAAGAGGTTTTGGGGCTCTCAAGATAGGAACATAAAAACAGAACAGAAGGAAAGATCAACTGAAAATAATAATACAAAATTCAAGAAGCAAAACAGAGGGTAATTTTACTTCGTTTTCATCACCAGAAGGAAGATCACTCAAGAAAAAGTGTTACATAAAATCACCTAGCACAAGGGGCAGCAGGGCGGCTCAGTTGGTTGGAGCGCCAGCTCTCAAAAAGGTTGCTGGCTCGATTCCCGCATGGGATGGTGGGCTGCACCCCCGCAACTAAAGACTGAGAACTGGACTTGGAGCTGAGCTGCGCCCTCCACAACTGGATTGAAGGACAACGACTTGGAGCTGATGGGCCCTGGAGAAACACACTGTTCCCCAACATTTCCCAATAACATTTATTTAAAAAGTTTTTTTAATTTAAAAAAAAGTAAAAATCCATTGGTTGAAAAAATATTTTTTTAAAAAATCACCTAGCACAAACAGACTTGCAGATAGCCAATTTCATAAATGTGTCAAATGTCTTATAATTGTATGTCAATTATACTTCAATAAAGCTGAAATGAAAAATAGATGTAAATATGCAGCTATTGTTTTGAAAATTGTGAATCAGAGCAGTTCCTCAATTTTTAACCCATGTCCCTTACAATGCTTTCTCACTCTATCTTTTTATGTACTCCATAAACGAAAAGGATTTTACCCAGTTTTACTTTCTATAGTCTGTATTACAAAAACAATAGATTTAATATGTTTTTTCAAAACGCACTCTCTCCTGGAGAATCTACTACAACTACAAATATAAGACAAATACGGACTTAAAAGGACCCTAGCCTGGTAAATATGTATCAAAGCAGCCATAATCAGGCCTGGCCATACTCTTAGCCTTATTTTTTATTTATTTATTTTTTTTAAGGAGGGCGCAGCTCACAGTGGCCCATGCCGGGATCGAACCGGCAACCTTGGGGCTGCCAGCACCACGCTCTGATTCACTGAGCTAACAGGCCACCCTCCTAGCCTTATTTTTTAAGAAAAAAGAATTACTCATGGTAAATTAAGAGTATTGAAAAATCCTAATATTAATATTATCTATTTTTTGCTAAAAAGTGTATTTTGTTAAGATGATTTTCTAAACTTTCTAATCATATATTTTTATACTTTTAAGCAATTATTTTCCATTTTCTATACTTCTTATATAAAAGTAATTAGCCTATGAGTGTTACTCCTTTAATAGAAATTTTCTCTCTTCCATCTTATTCCCCAAAGTTAAAAAACTAGGTAAACGACAAAAATAAAAAACTATATACATTCAAAATAATATTAACCTGTAAGTGAAATCTATATAGATACCATCTAAAAACAAGGAAACCACTTTTTCGTCAGTCTGCAAAACATATACTAAAGGTCTATACACAGACTGCTGTGCTCCTCACCTCTAACACCCATACTTGACTTATACTTTGACCACTTTACTCCCAAAAGATACCCAAAGGTACCTGTAGTGGCCAATCTCTGAGGTCTATGTCTCTGTTCCTTCCACCTACAATCACAACAAACCTGTCCTGTTAGGACCTTTGTTCCTCTTAATGCTTCCCTAGTTGTAGTGGGTGACAGGAGAAAAGTCAAAAAGGAAACAGGATCAACAAGATTGTAATATTTCGAAAGCTCTGCTTTGCAAAAACAGCTAAATTCCTCAGGGATGTCATCAAGTATTTAGATGATACACTGGTTTTTGTTTTGTTTTTTAAGAATAAGTATAACTTTGAACATTAGGATTAAATGTAATGGTTCTCAATATTTCTGGCTTACTAGAAATTTTTCTATTTCAATTGCACCAAACACTATACATACTACATACAGATCTCTCATCCAAATCATTTCATCACAACTATCATTGCCACCACTGAAATTTAAAACATGTGAGACTGCTATCTAAATACTTGAATAATGCTTTTAATAACTAGCATATTTACATAGGACGAATATAAGTAAGATCATCAAGGAAACTCCATTATCCCTCTCTCTGGTGTTCTTAGTTATTGGAACCGTCTATGCATTTAATCAGACTTTTGGCATAATTTTACTATTACATAATAATTATGAATCTTATTATTTTGCTTTTTCAGATTGTTCACAGCAACCTTACATCCATCCATGAAGCTCTCTCACATACACTTGCACACACCATATCATATTATGTATATATACATATATAATTGATTAATTTTATTTATCTGTTACTGTATTATTAGTCAGAAATACAATGCCATTTTAATAATGCTCCCTATGGGGGGAGGGAGATGAGGGTAAGGGGGATCAAATATATGGTGATGGAAGGTGAACTGACTCTGGGTGGTGAACACACAATGGGATTTATAGTTGATGTAATACAGAATTGTACACCTGAAATTATGTAATTTCATTAACAATTGTCACCCCAATAAATAAATTTAAATTTAAAAAAATAATAATAATAATGCTCCCTAAAACAGGATAGCTCTACAATGCAGGTACCAAAAACAATAAGAAGCAAGATATTGCCTGTATTCATAAATAATTTTATTATTTCCTTGCTGAAAATGAAACTGTTCCTATAACATCAGACCTTAATGCCTATCAAATAAGTTTAAGACTTACTTCTCATTCTCTTGAGCTTATAAATATATGCACCTTTTCTTACCTTAGGTCAAAGTTACTTCCATTTGTCAAATCACTAATTTTGTGATCCTACTATTCTACAGTCTGAAATATTAAAGATTTACTTTTACTTATTTCTCCTACATTTACTTCTATTCCTCCTACAAACAAATCTTTTGAACACTGAAGTTTAATTCCTCACTTTATAGATAAAACAAACCAAAAAGGGGAGGGTATTTTCTAGATTTTGGCTACTAGAAAAAGAAAAAAGTTTTAGTGTTACCATTCTCTTTCTAAAATTCACTTTTACTTAGACTAAGGCTTTATACATTAGCCAGAATCAAATAAAAATACCAAGCCAATAATACACTGATTCCACTCAGAACTCTTGATTAAACTAGTCTTTTCATCTTTAAAATACTATTCTTCACATAGCTAGCTAGGGCATGAAATGTTTATTATAAATGAGCAAATATACTTATAATAGGAAAATCTAAATAGTAAATGCACACAAATTTTTCCTATTTGTCACAATCTCCCAATGATTAGACTATTTTATCCAAAAAGATCCAAATTCAAAAAAGAACTCTTAACAGTCTAGACACTTAAAACTAATGAACATAATTAGGGTTGGGGTCACCTTACCTATAATTAATATTTACCATCCTTCTTTTAATAAAAGGAAGGTCTTTAGAAATTCATCAATTAGAAGCAAAGTTTTCTGTGAAGAGGCAATCTCCCAACCACCAAAAAAAATATTTCTAGAGTTTTATCTTTTACAGGGAAACTACCAGCAGTCACAATTAAGATATACTGCAAGTGAAAACACTCAGTAAATAAAACATGCTTTTATAGTTACTTTTTCGTATTTCCAACTAAAACAGAAATACAAGATTAAGGCTCATCGACCCCCGCTAGCGCATAAAGTTTCCAAAACAAATGCACAAGACTGAACAAACACTAGGAACCAGATGGAGGAAATAAAAAAAGACAGGACAGTAACGTACCAAATGTTAACAGATGAAGCTCTGAAGGGTGAAAAACGTGATTTTTTATTTTCTTCTTTATACGTTTCTACAATCTTCCAAATTGTCCCACAGTGAACATTGATTACTTTCATATTCAGGAAAATCTCATTTTAAAAATAAACCATACATCATATAATAAAGGTGCATTTAGAATGGCTCTCCATGTTGTACAAGTATTACTGACCTTATTCACTATTATAGATAATGCCGCCACACCCTCTCACTTTACAACACTAACATGATGCTGTTTTGTGTCATTTTCTGCTGCACCCTCAACGATGGAATGAACTTTACTTTCCCCTAACGTTTAACTTCTACACATATACACGCTTTTCATTCTTCCATAAAACAAAGTTCTCAATAATCCTAAATAGTCCATTGTTCAACACCTACCTCTAAATTTCGTTATACCAAAATTAGAAAGAAAGAAAAAAAGATGGTTTTACCCACTAAGTACAACTTCGTGAGGCCACCATCACTTTACGGAAAAGTCAAGGCCGGGTAAACTACACGTCCCACCATGCATTGCTGCCTTGTTCAGAGTAGGTCTCTACGGAAACAGAAAAAAAAAAAAATTCTACAAGTCCCACCTGTTACTTCGTTTCTAAACACCTCCTGCACTTTCAGCTCCAACAGCAAACAAAAACAAGAGCCTCGTGACCTCACGTCCGATCTTGGAGCCCAGACCAGCAGGGAGCCCGAGGTCAAGCGGCTCGTCTGCTCTAGCGGGTAAATCCTACCAAGCTCCGGCGCCCCTTCTTCCTGGGGCTGGGTGCACGCACAAGCCTTCTCCTGTCTGCGTCCAATGGGGGCTCTTCAGCCGCACAAGGGCGCAGAACCAGTTACCGTGTAAGCACGGCCGACTTTCCCATGCTGGGGCGGGGGCTACCACCGAGTGAGGGTGAAAGCGACCTGACCCCCAGAGGCGGCTTCAAAACACCTGGAGGACTCGTCGCAGACGCAGGGAGAAGCCACAGCCCCGAGGAGACCCTCTTCCGTCGGGCGCCTCCATTCCCACAGGGATCACAACCCCGACACTAACCGCCGCCTTCCCCGCGCGGTTTTGTGCCCCCTCCACGGGGTCGCTGGGCCAATGACCTCCCTTCCCCGGCGACTGTCGGGCGGCAAAAGAACGATATCCTCCCGGCCTTCCCCTGCGCTCCCTCCCCCTTACCGTCTTGGCGGCCTCCGCCCAGGTCCTGCCCTTCTTCCTACGGCCCTTTTCCCTCATGTCGGGTCTTGAACTGACTGGGAGGCTCCCGTGTCCGTGCTCCGGCCGCCCTCCCTGCCTGCTCTGCCCTGCGCTGCTTTTCCCGCGGTGCCGGGAAAGGTGGGAGAAAGGGGAAGTCAGGCCGGAGGAGCACCCAAACAGAGGAAGCGGCGGGGGTGTTGCGCGGGGGGGTTCTATGGGGCGGCCGGTCCTCCTGCTGCCGTTGCCACTGCTACCGCCGCTGCCATATTGGGTCCTTACTGTACAGGCAGCCGAAACGGTCACGTGACCGCTCCCGCGCGGCCGTCACTACTGTACGCAGCCGGCCTCGTGGACGAGCGCGCGCGCGTCCTCGCCGCGCGCCCGCGCGCGCAGCTGGAAGAATAGCGAGCCGGCGGTCCGCGGCGCCTCGCCACGCCCCCGCCCTTCCGCTCTCAGCCTTTTCTTGGGAGCATGCGCGTGAGGGCGGTCCGACGCTCCTACCCCGAAAATCTGCCTGCGGAAGCGGAACTCGATCCATCCCGGAAGGCTTATTAAGCTGATACGGACCGCGTGCGAGGCGCCGCCGTGGCTATGGAGACTCGGCACACGTAGACACGCTCTTCCCTCCAGGCGCGACCCTCTCTGCTGTCTCTTGCAGTAAACCTCATACTAGTGTTTTTTCATATGTCCATGTTCATTTTTGCAAAAGTTATCTTTTTAATTTGCGACAGTTCTCGTCTACCTAATGGATGAGGCAATTTGAGATTCAATGACTTACCAAATTCGTGAGTCTAGGATGTAGAGAAACCAAAAGTCAGATAGATTGTCAGCTCAGAATGCCTCTCAAACTTAGGTGACCTATTTTTAAAGCCATCAATAACTACATTGATGTTTTCACATGTGAATCGTACATATCATTGTACGTATCATTGGGTACACAAATGGTGTCTCTTTTATCTTGGTGAACTCAGTCCCGGCACAGTGCCTGCACCTATCAGGGCTCAGTAAATATTGCTGAAGGATTCACCTACATCTGCGGTCCCAAACCATTATTTGTAGTGTCCATAACAGCCTCTTGAAAGATCCAGAATGGGTCATCTGCGATCGCATTATCCATGTCTTTCTACTTTGCAAAGTAAGAAGAATGTGTAACAACGCCTACTGATCTCCCAAATCCATCTGCTTTCAGAAGCTTCTTCCGGTCTAGTAAACATAACTATTCTAAAATAGGACAAAGTTTGGCTGCCTCTTGGGAGGAAAAACAGGTGAGAGCAATACTTGAAGTTCATGGATGGGTTTCAAAAGTTCATGGGCCTCTTAAAATTATGGGCAATATTTTGTGTGTGTGGTGCATTTTCTGAAGAGTCATAACTTTTCCTCAATTTTTCAAAAGGGGTCTGTTACACCAAAAAAAAAAAAAAGTCTTAATAG
The DNA here is from genome assembly GCF_964194185.1 of Rhinolophus hipposideros. Lineage (NCBI taxonomy): Eukaryota > Metazoa > Chordata > Mammalia > Chiroptera > Rhinolophidae > Rhinolophus > Rhinolophus hipposideros. The sequence goes on along the minus strand of NC_138058.1, from coordinate 60,629,688 downwards.
GGAGCTTGAAAGGCCATCTAGATATTTCCTAATATTTCTCTTTAAGTCATTGATCAAACAGCCATTGATACGGATATATTTTCACAAATTCTTTAAGTAACTCATAGCATGATCCGTATCACTAAGGTATGTACCATCTCCCTCTAAAGCCTACCTCTAGAGTTAGTTCAAGAAGCACCTCTCCATCCCCAGCTGTTGACTGGGGCTTGCCACCCAGCCCTGTTGCCTGCGCAACCTACCTCAACTTGGTTTCAGACTCTACTAAGCCATTATCTTTATAGTTACACACCATATAATGACATTTGGGTCATCACCTGACAGCATATATAACGGTGGTCCCAAAAGATTATAGTGGAGCTGCAAAATTCGTATCACCTAGTGACATGGTAGCCGACATAATGTTGTAGCACAATGCATTACTTGTGTGTTTGTGATGACGGCGGTGTAAATAAACCTGCATTGCCAGTCTTATAAAAGCATAGCATATGCAATTATGTGCAGTACATGATACTTGATAATAAATGACTGTTATTGGTTTATGTATTATACTATCCTTTTTATCATTATTTTAGAGTGTACTCTTTCTACTTATAAAAAGAAAAGTTTGCTATAAAACAGTATCCCGTTACACTGGCAGCAACCTCACACGTCTTGTAATTACCAAGTCTCTTGATTGCATCATTTTCTCTTGTGCTTGATTTAATCTCAGGTTGTTTTCTACAATACCGTGTTTCCTCGAAAATAAGACCAGGCCTTATATTAATTTTTGCTCCAAAAGATGCATTAGGGGGATGTCTTATCAGGGGATGTCTTATTTTTTCATGTACATCAATCTACATTTACTTAAATACAGACACGTCATCTTCTGGAACATCATCATGAAGTACTAAATACGTCCATCTGGCTGACGATCGTAACTGGGGCTTATTTTGGGGGTAGGTCTTATTTTCGGGGAAACACAGTGCTGTATATACAGGCTTCAGCCTAGGACCGATAGGCTACACCATACAGCCTAAGTGTGTAGTAGGCTGTACCCTCTTGGTTTGTGTAAGTGCACTCTATGATGTTCAAATAATGATGAAATCATCTAATGATGCATTTCTCAGAATGTATCCCTGTCATTAAGCAATGAATAGCTGCCACTTTGTATTTCTGGAGTTCTATCCCCAGATTTTAATTTCAAGGGTGGGGAATGTGGTATTGCAGTTGCTACTTTATAATCTTCCACAGATCTGGGTAGTTTATTATTAAATTATAATTCCCCAGAGTATATTTTTGTCCCAATATCTATTCAATTTGTTTGCATTTCTTGCATCATTTCCACTATAGTTCTGGATTTCCCCAAATGTTCTATCTCTACTCACCCTACTCAAGC